>NW_028141976.1:10274525-11681489 GCF_025532165.1 Camponotus vicinus | reverse complement strand
AATTCGAGTTATTATGTTTTTGATACACAAAACTTATTAAAGATACTTAAAAATTCTTCCGCAAATTGCTTAGGAAAACACGCTGATATACGAGAGTCTGGAAAACGAAGATTACTTTCTCAACAAAGGAAGCAATGTATAAAGGATATATAAGAAGACGAATCACTGGTATTTTTGGATCGCATTATTTAATTACAATCATGCCAGTTTTCGCTCCCGGTAAAATTCGCCCAAAAAAAGAGAACGGAAATGCTGTCGGAGCGATGGGAACAAGAGAGACGGAAAGAAGCGAGATAGCGTTGGAAGGGGTTGAACTGCGAGAATAAAGAGAGAGAGGTAAAAACGAGAAAGCAAAAA
This sequence comes from Camponotus vicinus, assembly GCF_025532165.1. NCBI lineage: Eukaryota > Metazoa > Arthropoda > Insecta > Hymenoptera > Formicidae > Camponotus > Camponotus vicinus. Next base: position 11,681,132 of record NW_028141976.1, on the reverse strand, counting down.
ACACAAACGAACAGAAGACCGAGGGAAGAGAAGAGCGGTTGATGATGGAGGGATAAACCGACTCGCGGGAGAAACGATCTGCGCGTGACTAGAAGAACGAAGACGGACGGAATAGCACAATTCGAAAGTTATAAAAGAACTTCTTTCTGCTACTTAAGGGAAGGACGTCGGCGAAGGTCCTGGCGAAGGAAATGGCGGGAGGGAGGGTGGAAAGCGGTAAAACGAGAAACGGCGTGGTGGTTCTCGCCAAAAAGAGAGCAAACCACTCGACGGACTTCCCGCTGGACCTGGCCACTCGGATCGGCCAAGAGCGTGTAAGGATTCTCGACCGTCGCCGGAAGGAAGAGAAAGAAAGAGAGAAAGAGCGAGAAGCCTAGAGAAAAGAGGAAACAAGACTGACGCGAGAAAAACTGAATAGTTGCTGGGAGAAAGAGAGAGAAAAAGAAAGAGAGAAGTGAATCAGTACGAGGTCATCGGGGGTGTTTGGGGACCAGTTTCTATATCATGGAACTCGCGATTGAACGACGAACCAAAGCTGCCAGATCTCCGCCGCAAGCAACATGCAACACGGCGTGGAGGGGGTAATGAGGATGTGAGCGTAAGCGTACGTGTGAGCTCGGCGCTTCGGCTAGCTTCGGATAGTAGAAGAGGACAGAATACAGTCTTCTGTCTTGTTCCTACCAACGAAAGCGACGGCCGACGCGCGACGCTACACGCTGTTCGCTCCTCGATAACTCGATATGCGCTCAATGTTTCTCTTACAGCTTTTTTATCGTATAATATGTTTATAATATGTATGTGTGTATATATATATATATATATATATATGTGTGTGTGTGTGTGTGTGTGTGTGTGTACACACACACACACACACACATATATATATATATAATAAATATATTATACAAATATATACACAAATATAAATATATACTAATTATATGACAAAAATATATTATAAAACTATTTAATATAATAATTGAACTTGTTTTCTCCATACATATACATTTAAAATAATAAAATAAAAAAATTTAATGAGTGTGGCGATTTTCCACACCACCCACGGGGTATCACCAATGGAGCGTTAGGTTTTTTTATATGGACCTTCGCCTAGAGCCCTATTATACCACATTGCATTATTTTGTCATTTACAAGTATGAGGTCTATACAGACAAGATAATTTTTATACTCTTGCTTTCCACAAATATGATGAAAACTTGACGAAAACTTGATTCTCGTTGAACTTACGCACTACCATCCGCGTTTGGCTCTGATGGCCCGTTTAAATTTAAGTTTATATACATATAGTTTTAATATACAGAGCCTAATTTCTTATAGTTATTAAAATAAATACTAATAAATATATATAATAAATATATAAAATTATAAATATGTATAATTCGCGGGAAATTAACTTATTATTACTATGTAGGAATTTCAGGCTCAAACGATTAATGAGTATAATATAAGAGAGAGTCGATGGATTTAGAATCCGCGTTATCGAAATGGAAACGATTAATGAGTATAATATAAGAGAGTGTCGAAATGCAGATAGAAGACGCGTTATCGAAATTGAAGAATGTTTTATCGAAACAGGGGGACACGGGGGAAACCGACGGGGGAACACGGCAAACCAATTCGCATGACGAAATGACCGGTCAATCGCCTGTATTGCAGGATTGTGATTCGGCTAAATCCTCGACGACGGGACCGCAGGAGTTAGGCACGAATTTGTTTTCGGCTGCTAAGCGCCCCGTGTCCGAAAATATAAAACATAAAGAAAAGCTGTGAGAGAGAAACATAGAGATATCGAAGAGCGAGCAGCGTCCCGCGTCGCGCGTCGCCCGTCCTCGCCGAAGCGCCGAGCTCACGCGTACGCTTACGCTCATATCTCCGTTACCCTCTCCACTACGCGTTGCATGTTGCTTGCGGAGACAATCTTGCATCTCTGCTCACTCGTTCCTGAGCCACTATTCTCGATAACAGCGCTCCCGATAATCTGAGTCTCGAGAATCCAGTCTCGCTGTCGGGAACGAGCCGGGAAGGAAGCCCGGCAGTAGCACCCAAGTCTGCCGGGCCCTAAGCGCGGAGGAGAGACACAGTCGGGGATGCCGATGTAATGCAACGGCAGCTCCGGGTTCCCGCCTGCCCCTCCAACGCGCGGAAGGCCACCCCAGTGGTTTTAGCGGGTAAACTGGCGGGCCAACAACTTGGCGCTGCCGGGAGTCCCGGCATATATATACACACACACATATATATATATATACACACATACATATTATAAACATATTATACGATAAAAAAGCTGTAAGAGAAACATTGAGCGCATATCGAGTTATCGAGGAGCGAACAGCGTGTAGCGTCGCGCGTCGGCCGTCGCTTTCGTTGGTAGGAAGAAGACAGAAGACTGTATTCTGTCCTCTTCTACTATCCGAAGCTAGCCGAAGCGCCGAGCTCACACGTACGCTTACGCTCACATCCTCATTACCCCCTCCACGCCGTGTTGCATGTTGCTTGCGGCGGAGATCTGGCAGCTTTGCGACGAACTCGAATGGAAAACAAAACAAAGTTTGCCAATTCGAAAAAGTTCTATAAGCATTTACACGCACACATACGCGCTAGGCAAGTGATAACGATTGGTGATAATCGAATGTGATATTAGATAGTATCATGTCACATTAATCGAATGATAGATATTATTGATTAAATCATTATAACATGTCGTGACGAATACATGGTGACACTTCGATTGATTACGAGATTCTTGATGTTTTCAGGAAATTAGTAGAATGCAGAGATTTGATAAATGGAAATAATAGTATTAAAAATTATTATTTTTGTACTGAGAATTATCAAAATTAGTTGCATTATAGTAGATGCTACGTCCCGCATTTAAAGATATAAATATATATATTTCCCTTTTTTCTTTTAATTATATATATATAATAAAAAATATAATTAAATATATATAATAAATAATATATAATAAATAATATAATATAATAATATAATATATATAATAAAAAATGTAATTAAATATATATAGAAAATTAAATGTATTAAAATATAATTATTTATAATAAATTATATACTTATTTCATTCTTTTTTTATATTATTATTTTATCTCTCTCTATATACAATTCCATACTAATAAGGAACAAATTGAAAATCCTAAGGATTGTGTGAATTTCACCGGTTGTTCATTAGCATTTCATATAAACCGTTACCTCAAAATGAGAAGGTGGTAATTAATTACCACGGCAGTGATATAGCGTAATTTGATGTAATAAATAACATCTGCATTTATCATCATCTACTTAATATGGTTGCTCGAGATAGAGAAAACCATAAGTAGGAATAGAAATCTTTAATAAAGTGATTGCAACAATAATAATATAATTCTTAACAATATAATTGTGACATATATGTTTTTCATACAGAGCAGGAGATTAATCAATTTTCTCGAAAACGAAACTTCATACAAATAATTCAATTCTGCATTTTTAATTCACTTAATCGCCTGCTATTATTATTAAATATTTCCCGATTTATTCTGTGCAAACATAATTTAAGTCTATATTTTATTTGCACAAGATGCGATACTTCAATTGAGAGTGTAATAAAATAAAAAATGTGTACCATCGCCAATGAATAAGGCATTTTTTGAATTAAAACTGACAATTAGAAGGATAAAATAGAGGGGTGTAAAAAATTGCGATCTTACAGACAAATAAAATTAAACAGTGTCGACATTCTCATTGTGCTTCAATTAAGTCGCGAGCGACTGTTCCTGTTTATTTTCCATCAATTACATCGAGCGCGTGCCAATTATGCAAACAGATGTGTAATCTCGTTTGCTCGTAGCTAGTAATGAAAGTGAACGAGCTATCTTCTATATGTATCTTATGTAAAGTCGCTCGAATGAAAATATAATCATCCTATGTCGCAGTAAACGCACTAACGCGCTTTCGAAATTAGATATAATATATTATTAATGAGAAATATAAGAACAAATGTGTAATTGTAAAATAAAATTGGAACAGAGTATAATTAAAATAGTATTAAATTTTATTTTTTTTATCGCTACTTTTCTGCGATATTGATATAATTATATATTCGAAAAATGTATAAACATTGTGTTATTTCTAAAAATATTAGAAAATTGAGAGCTGATGCTAAAGCGGTCGATCCATACAAATCAAATATTGCTGATAGAAAGGCTGTTTATTCTAATTATCGCATGGAATATCTGTAACATATCCAATAGAAGAGAAATATTGGAGCATTTTGGAACGAAGATTTAGCGAGCAAACAACCAACTCGGAGCGAGATGCGCTCCCGATTTTAGGAATTGATTTTAATTGCGCAAACACATGCACACACACATTTGTTCGGGGTTTTGCTTTCGGTCTACACCGCGAGAGATGTGCTTATAATTCAAAAATGCAATCTATATCTCCCCTCTTCTCTTTTCCGATTAAATTATTATATCAATTAAATCGACAAGAGCACATATTTGAAAAATGTCAAGTTTTTAATTCCTCTCCTCTTCTGTTTAATTTAGCTCTCCAATTGTAGAAAATAATACGACAATAAGAGGGAAAGGTTCTTATACCGCAGTTGCTTTCATTGCGCGTGTTCCAGGCGAGATAAAAATAAATGAGTGACTTAAGTGCAAAAGCAGAAACATCTTTTTACAATTTCGCGCGGCGACTTCCGCAAAACTTTACGGCGACTTTTCAGAAAAGTGCCGCAAAAAATTGCGCCATTATTATGATTTTTGCGATGAGAGGCGAATGTTGTTGGAAAAAGATGCGAATTGTACGGTTTTCGTAAAAGTGTCGCTAAAATGGTGACAAACATTTACCTACTTTTACGAGCGAGAATTCGAATTTTAACGGGTGAGAGTGCAAAAATTAAATAACAAAAAATCGAGTAAAGTTGGTCAAATCAACAGGCGTATATGTATGGATAAAGCGAAGCAAATTCCAGTGTATTATCGATGAAAGGAAAGTTCGCATACTTCTATTCAGGCGATAAGGGCAAAGTTTAAGGATCCTCGAGCTTGAGTTGAACATATATGAAGAGTACCAATCAGAAACTTCCCGAGTAGCAATTATAATAGCTGCAATTATATATTGAATCAATCAGCGTGTTCAATATTTTGCGTTAACGAAGTGCATAGGAACTAATTATATATAACTTCAATTAGTTGAAGCATCCGAAACGATATTTTTCTTGGTATTCCACACAAAATCTAGTTGGAATATATTTTTTTTAACCTTTATTTTAATTAATTAAATAATTATTAATTATTAATTTTTTGTTTGTCTTTGGTTTCAAAACCATCACGTCCACCATCTTTTAGAGAATTAGTAGCTCTAGTTATAGAATCGAAAATTGAATTAATTAAACGGTTTAGTGTTTTATTATGAGTGATAACATAAAAGTCTGAGGGAGGAACGAGATTATCTTTTACAAATTCTCTCTGCGCGATACGACAATTACTCAAAGTTCGTATGAAAAGCACGTGAAGGATTCTCCGAACTATCTCCACGAGTGCCCTTATCTCCATGTTTGCCCTTATCGAAATTTAGCTCAAACTTAACTCGCGCCCGATACTCTTGGTATCACACACAGACGAGAGAAGCTGAGAAGGAACAGGTACGATGGCGTGCGAAGTAAATGCAGAAAGTGCCACACGCAGAATAAGTTATACTAGTTTAGGACAAAACACGCGACTGTCATAAATTTCTTCGGCTCCCTTCCTCTCCCTCTCTCCTCCCTGCTTCCTATTCTATCCGCTCAGGTTCGCTAATGAAATGGAGCGACGGCTAATGAGACTAACGAGGGAGTTTCCTTGGCAAGGTTTATTGCGCTACCTCCGGTTACGGTCCTCGCGAGAAAACATATCCTACAAGTCGCGCATGTAAAGATCGTCGCTGTAATGGCTCAAGAGAGTGCCACCTAATTTCGCGTTGCCGCTTATTAAAATGTATCCTTCGGACGCGCGCGACAAAGTTTCTCGCAGCTCGTGAATGCGCGATGAATCACACTAATCCCGTAGCGAGTAACGGATGATCCTTGGGACGTGTTTGCAGAAACGCTGAGGATGCGCAAAAATTAATTTCCAATGTCGAAAAACCGGTTAACCGTCCTTCTTGCATGAAGTGCGTGGAGCGAGTTCGAGAGTCACGCTTTCTCCAAATTCGAAAAATGTGAATCATCGATTTCCCCTGATGCGTGTATCGCCATCGATAACGGAACGCGTGTTGCCATTTCCCGAGAAAAATGACAAATTTCTCGATCTCTCTCCGGCACGTGCGACCGACGTGAACGCTTCGCTGTAAAATGTTTTCCATCAGCGACTTTTAAGTAAGGCGTCCTCCCCGAGCGAACGCGGATGCGACAAGAGGGATGCATCCACGCAAGTTGGATTCTCGAGGGCGCAGCGAAGAAGATGAAGTGCAAGACGAAGAAGGAAAGACGCCGACGAAGGGATTAGAGAGGAAGTGCCACGCCCAGGTGGAATCATTTGTCAAGGTTCCCGCGATCGACATGTGCGTGGATAGAACGGTCTGGAGATTGTACAAAGTTCCATGTCACGAACGATTTAGTCGAGACGCGATCGTTTTGATGCAATGGAAGAGCGGTAGATGTGGTACCGCAGAAAGATGATCGCCGAGGAATTCCTGGATGTAGCTCGCAAATTTTTAATAATGAGATATGCGTGATCATTTAATTACAAGTCACAAAATCAGATTGATAAGGATACGCTTTAATGCTGTTCAACCTTGGATCTCTCCTCTTACTCGTATTTTTGATTTTGTCGAGGATAAAAAGTTTCAAATATCGAGAGAATGCTCTTTTGTTTAACAAGTTGTCAAAATATTACCAGAAATTAAAAAAGTTTGTTACAAACATCTTGATCTTCTTCGATAGGAAGCATTAGATTTAGATCTTTTTCTAAGCTCGAAACGCGGAAACAAAATAGATGGATCGAAATGAATTGACTCTTCTGACCGTGTAAATAATTGTGAGATCATCGAATAATAAAGTAAAGAACTGATCAAATATGCAGGACGTTACACTTCTCTCGATGGACTGCTAAAGTACGTGACTGCGCACGTCAGGTTGCAGTCGTCTTTTCGGGCGACCTCGTTTCGACGCGTGAAGGCGAGAAGAGGTCCTCCTTCGCGCGGGTGGCCACGTGTAAATAATCTTAAACTGTCACGCGCACGTGCCACGAGTCGAAGTCTGTGTATCTCGCGCCATATACAGTCGCCGATATGCGCTGCTATCAATAAGACAGAGATTGATGCGTTAGAAATTTCTAGAGATTAATCACACAGAAAGATCGTCCAAACATATACCCAGATCTCATAGTCATAATAAAAATGGACGCTGTCAAAATTTTGGCAATATTTCGACAGGAAGATCTCCGTATTGAAATTTATGCAAAATTGAATAAAAATAAATTTTCTCTCTCCGATAAAATAAATTATATTCTAATTAAACTTCATAACACTAAAATAAAATTAAAATATGTTTAAAATATTCACGGCATTTACGAGTATTTTCTCCTTTTAAAAAGAATATTTATATAATATATATATTTATATAAAAAAGAATATTTATATATAAGACAAATTATAATTTTATATCTCTCGAGAATAATCTAAAGATAAGATGAAAATACAAAATTTGTGTAACACATAGTTTTGCTAAAATAAAATCATGCTTTGTAAAAAAAAAGCACATAACTTTCTAAAGAATTGATATTACTGAATGAATTCATAAATCTAAAAAATAGTATAATAAAAAATATAATTAATATATTAATATAAATATATAATAAATAATATGATACAATTAGACATACTCCTTCACATTTCATCAAGTTGATAAAGTTTCACAATAGTTTGTGGCAAAATATTTAATGTCGAATAAATTTTAAAAATCATGATATATTACAATTAACGATAATAATAATACAATATTGATCAATGAGTATAAGTAGCGATGAAAGAGACAGAAAAAAATACATAAAAAATAGACAACTCAATAAACATTCTTTATCGAGATAATTACTTAAAAGTTGACTTCGAACAATGCGCAGAAATAATTCTTCTTATTGCGCGAGAATAATATTTAATAAGTTTTCGAACGTTAAAAAGTGGCTTGAAAATCTTGATTGTAAAAAAAATTAAAATTTTCGATGATTCGGACAAATTGATTCGCTATACCAAAGCATAAATGACGAAGCACACACTAATTTTTAAAACTATTTTGTGCACATTTTTCGCATATTTACATTATATACAACATATAAAGAATACAATTGAGATATAATTAAATATTTTTAATGAACTTTCGAAAATAGGAAAAAGCGAAAACTTTACAAAAAGATGAAAATTGATGTATATATATATTTTTTTCCTACTTGTATATTTCTGTATAAAAATATTTTTGTATTTAAAAAAATTCAGAAATTACAAATAAAAATTAAACCAAAATGATATACTAGTTGTAAAAAAAATTTATAATGAAAATAATATTAAATTTAATAATTAGAGATTTGGCTCAAGTAATCAAAAAATTAAAAAGAAAATGGCATAAGAGCCAACGCGCGGTAGTTGGAGCGCAGAGAAGCAACAACACTTCCCAGACAGCACACATGTCCAAAAGACATCTAAAAGACGACTTAAAGACGTCTTAAAGTCCTCTAGACGTCTTTAAGACATCTTTTGGCCTTTTTGTGCTGTCTGGGTTCTTTCTTTTTTCAATATTAGTTTATTAAAAAACACATTATAATAACAAAAAGCGAACGTTTCGGATCATCTTTTGATCCTTCTTCAGCGCGATGTTAACAATATATATTACAGATAGTGACGCGTTACATTAAACGAATTTGTTTTCGACGCGTAGTGACGCGTAGTGAAGCTAAAATAACATTAATTTTGTTGCATTGATGAGTTGAATGTTTCCTGCTTACATGTTACGTCAATTAGAGCTGGCATTAATTAATTCTCATACTAATTGTCAATTGTCTATTCAGTGTATACCATTCATAATTAATACAACTAATTGCGCTTGCTAATATCAATATTAAGAGGAATATATTACAACAATTATTAAAATGATTGTAGTAAATATAATGATTTTTATTAATATTATCAAACAAATAAGATGATCGGACTTGCGATATGATATATATTAAGATATATAATACATCATTATAATAACGATTTAATAAAAAAATCTTTTGAGATAAATAAAACAAAACAAAATAAATTTTTTAATTTTAATTAGAAACAATAGTGACTTATTGTATATATTTTATACAAGATGTAACTGCTACTTTACACTCGATGTAATTTGCGTAAGCGAGTGCTGAAATTAATGCGATTGCATCAGAGACAAAACGGTATAAAAGTATAAGAAAGATTGTATAAAGAAAAGATATAATTTATGACAAAGAGTTTTTGTAAGATATGAAATATTCATATCGTGATAATAAAAATATAATGTGCATAATAATACTATAAAAATTTTCAGACAGACAGAACTGATCGATTTCGAATACAAATTAATGCGTTAATTTTTTACTTAATTTTATTTTACTTATTTTACTTAATAAATTTCAGACAGACAGAATTGATCGATTTCGAATACAAATTAATGCGTTAATTTTTTACTTAATTTTATTTTACTTATTTTACTTAATAATTTTCTGCGCAAAAGAAGACCCTAGCCCTCAAAAGTGAGAAAAAGTGGGCTAAAAACCTTGAAAATTCTCTGTAGAAGATTGAAACATATATATATATATATATATATATATATATATATAAGAAAAAAATTTAAAGAAACATTAAGGAGAGAAAGCAAATGAAAGATGCTTCGATTTGCAATTTATGTTATTATATCATTAAAATTTGTTAAAGAATATTTTAGTAAAAGACTGATAGTCTAATCTAAATAATAGTATCTTACACTCAAAAATTTTTTCTATGCAAAATGTGGAATATGAATATCATTTCTACGCTGAATATTCAACCAAAATCCACCTTCCGGCATCATTGACATATTTTTCTTGCTGAATCTCAACGGTAATGTGGTTTTCGCGCATAGTTTCAGTTCGTATCGTGCTAATAGATGAAACAGCAAAAGCTTCATTTGCAACATAGCGAATCTTTGGCCCACGCATATTCTTGGTCCTAATCCAAACGGCATATAAGAAAATGAATTGCGATAAGTCTCATTATTCAAAAATCTCCCCGAGTAGAAATTTCGTTGGGTTCACCCAACATGCATCGGGACCCGGTATAGCTGATGTAGGGTGGATTTTACCCTATGTAAATCTTATCGGTTTTTCTTCAGGTCAACCCTAATTAAAAATATAACAATTAGTTTTTGATAGAACAGATGCTAGGTATTACCGAACAGAGTAACCCTAGTAGTACCTCATCGGTACCCTATTAGGTATACCTTACGTAAAAAAAAAAATATTTCCGGTATTGTATTTTTCATCGGGAAACCATCAGGGCCCTATGATTCTATCTGCAAGACATATTCTTTTTCAAAAATACACAAGTTCTGCAAAAATTACCTAGATGGGGCGACGATCGATCATGTACATCATTGTCAATATTCTATTGTCAGTCTGAGGTTATCTAATTTACAAGGTTAGAGTTGACATAGATCTTCTTAAATCTTTATATTTTATATATGTAAATATTTGCAATTGTGATAATTGATATAACAATAATATTAAAGTTATATTTGTTTGTTTTCGTTTTATTGATGAAAAAACAAATAATTTTTTAGAAGTCGAATATATATTATAAAAATGAGTGATGAAGACCGATATGCAAGAAAAAAAGAACTTGCACGTTTACGTGCAAAAAAATATCGTGATAACAAAAGGTTACAAGTGATCAATGAGCGTCGGGATTTACCACATACTTTGAGTGCACCAAATAGACCTGAAAATTTAAACGAGTTTTAGTTCAATGAATCGAATGTAGAAGATGAACATCATGTTACAGAGATGGAGTCAGAAATTATTCATTTAAATATGGATCATTTTGATATGAGTGAATCGAGCTTCGAATCACCAAATAAAGCTCGTACTTCTGACATATTCTCATGTAGTTCTAGAGATGAAGATGAAGATGAAGATGAAATTGAGGAATTGGATCCTGACGTCCGAGAGGCAAGCATGGATGAAGATGAGTTGGAGGACTGTTTTGAAATTGAAGAGATAAACGAAATTGAAGAATTGCGACAGTGGGCTTTAAGTGGAAATCCAACGATTCCTCATACTCGAATAAATAGTTTACTTGCTATTCTGAGAAAGCGGTTGTTACCTGAATTGCCCAAGAGTGCAAAAACTTTCTTAGGTACTTCCAAAGCTCATTATAATCTCCAACAGTTCGATAATGATGGCAGTGAATTTGTATATTTTGGTATGAGTAAATATCTCCAAAGTGTCATCAATCCAAATTTTCACCAAGACGGAGTCATTAATTTGATTCTAAATGTAGATGGACTGCAAATATTCAAATCTAGTTTAAGACAATTTTGGCCCATTCTATGCAAAATTCACTCGAATAGTGATGTTTATCAATCGTTTCCTGTGGCTATCTATTCGGGGAAAAAAAAACCTAATGATTTAAAACGATATTTACAAAATTTTATCAATGAAGTGAATCAGTTACAGAACAAAGGAATTTTGGTAGACAATCATTTATTACAAGTACGCATAAAAGCCTTCATTTGTGATACACCTGCTCGTGCTTTACTCAAGTATGTCAAAGGACATGGTGGATACTGGGCGTGTGAACGATGTACTGTTCGTGGAGAACGTATAGAGAGACGGACAATTTATCCGAATGAAAATTGTCAAGCCAGAACTGATGCTTCATTCCGTCAACAGAGCAACCCAGAACATCACACTGGGATATCTCCTCTTCTTTCCATTAAACCACCAATAGATATGATAACTCATTTTTTATTGGACTTTATGCATCTTGTATGCTTAGGAATTATGAAAAAATTATTAGAATATTGGTTATATGGAACTTCAATTATGAAAATCAACCAGAATGCAAAGAATCAATTATCTAATTTATTAATACGTCTTCAATCTCAAATACCAATCGAATTCCAACGTACGACCAGAACTTTATCCGAATTTGATAGATTCAAAGCAGTAGAATTTAAATTTTTGTTGTTGTATGCAGGGCCTATTATTTTCAAAAGAGTTTTGAACGATGCAGCATATAAACATTTCCTTTTTCTACATGTTGCTTGCCGCATTTTATGTTCCAAAAAATTGGCGTTAATAAATTATGAAAATGCAAAAAAACTTCTGATACAATTTGTGAAAATATCAGAAAAATTATATGGTAAAACGAGTCTCATAGGAAATATGCATAATCTTATTCATCTGGCAGATGACGTGAAGAATATGGGATGTTCTCTCTCCAATGTCACTGCCTTCCCATTTGAGAACTGTTTGGGGAAAATTAAGAAACTCTTACGAAGTGGAAATCGACCGTTGGCACAAATTTGTCGTCGTTTGCAAGAAATATATTTAATTGATATCAAAAAGCCTCTTCCCACTTCTTCTGTGCAAATCATATCAAAACTTCAGAAGGATATTTCCGGAAATACAATCAAACGTTTAAAATATAATAATTTAATTCTAACACAAATATTCCCAAACAATACAGTAATACTAGAAAATGGGACGCTAATGGAAATAACTAAAATAAATATTCCTCCTGAAATGGATGAGAGGGCGATACAAATAAGTGGAACCACAATGAAAATAACAAAATCACTTTTTAAAAAGCCTTGTGATTCAAACATTTTGGAAATGTGGGAGGTAACTAGACGCCATGCTAAATTTATCACTTGTCCATTAATTTCAATACGTGGAAAATTTGTCACTTTTGATATCAGTGAGAATCAAGAAGAAAAAATATTTACAATGCCACTTCTTCATATTTAAAATAAAACTTAACAATAAAACTTTTTATAACTTTTTTTAAATTTTTAACAATAAAACTTTTAACAATAAAATTTTTCATATTTATAATAAAACTTTTAACAATAAAACTTTTTTGAATAAATACGCGGAACAAAATGGCAGCTATGCACACAGCGCCATTTCATGATGCCTCAACATTGCGGGATGGACTTAACCTCTAAAACGTCACGTGTGTTACACGCCACTTTTCTTCCTTTGTATTCTTCTCTCGTAAAGAAAGTGATGTTAACAAAAAAATGTATTTATAATAAGAAAATATATATTTTGATTTATGTGCTCGTGTATGGTTGTGAGAAAAAAATATTAGGCCTTGAGAGTAATGCGTCAAACTGTATTTCTCACTAATCGTTCGTGCACCGGCAGCAGTGAGGTTAAGAACACAACTGATTTCAACAAAAGTGTATTAATTACTCAAAAAGGTATATATTTATGTCATTAAATACTAAAAGTGCATAGTTTTAGAAAAAATTAGCTGCAGCTCTCCGTTTATGAATATTTACTTATGTCTGTAATGTGTGACGAATCGATTCTAATCTTTATTGTTGTTTTCAATTATACAAGTATGTAACTTCGTTTTTTAAAAATAACGACAATTATTTGACTTGACTTTCGTGAAATATTTTTCTTTTCATAGTGTCACATGGTTTTCTCTTTCTCTCCCTGTTTAGATGGACGAATATCCGTATAAATTAGTGGTTTTCCCAGAGGACAAGACTCAATTAATTAGTATCGAGATCGTTCCTTCACATTGGATCGTATGGAATGAAGTTGAAAAGATTCTGGAATGTTATTACATGTCAGGTTCACTGTTGAGTAAGAAAAGAAAAGACCTGCAGTCTTTGGTAAAACAAGGAGCACCACCAGACACTCAATGGCCAAAATACGAAGTAGAAATTAGAGGTAGAGCAAAATCCTACAAAGATGCTGAAATTGGACTAGAAAAGCTGGAAACCAAACAATATGCATATTCTACAGACGACGAAATTGCATGTCAAAAGAAAATGCTGCAAGAAAAGAAGTTTTATCAAATGAAAAAGTCTTCGATTGATATACCAATTATTGAAGAATCATTAAATTTCCACGTTGATCTAATAGAAAATGAAAAAGAAAATGCTATTGAGAATGTCGGTATTTACAAAAAAGGTAATTTTTTTTCGTTTTCTGTTTTTTGCATTGCTTTAAAAAAAAATTCCCAAATGTAGAATTGATAGGAATTTAGGACTTGATAAAAACTCGACTAAGAGTCTTTATGACGAAAAATATGAAAAGAAAAGGAAATGCCTGTCTCAACGGAGTGAAAAAAATAAAATGTCGATCCAACATTCTTTGCCCTTCGACGGTTCATGTAATTCTAATAATAGCAGTGATGAATCTATTAAATCTATAACTCAACACAAAATTAAAACAACTAGAAAAGGATCAAAGCATTCCTCCTCTCAAAAACTGCCTAATCATTCGTCGAAATCAAGAAGAGAGTCACGACGATCATCTTCTACCGAGCACTTATCGAGTCCAGATGAAAATGGGACTACAAATGGTAATAAAAGCTCACTAAAATTAAAAGAAAATAATCGACGTTCATTTATCTCAAAATCGCTCACATTTTCTTCTGAAGAAAGAAATCTCTCTGATAAGAACAGAGATACACATTTAGAACGATATCTCTCTTCACCATCTTTTTGTGATGTAACAGAATCTAAGCGGGAGAATGAAAAAAATGAAACAAACAAACTGTTACGTCCAGACCCTGGAATGGATGGGCCGTATGGAAGGACGCAACTTACTTACCCCGTGACACACTTTATTCGGGCGTGTGTATGGATCGGGTCGAACGAATGTGAAGGGCCTGACACAGGTCAGCGACCGAAGGTCTCTTTAACGCTGCGTTTTTAAGCCTATTCGTTCGATGGCCCCTTTTCGGTAAAGGAATTTAATCCTTGTTACGCGGGATGGGACCTAGTGCGATCTCGGGATTTAGGGAAGAGAACGGTTTAAATAATTAAATTATACATTAAATTAAAAATACATATATTATAAAAAAAAATAATGAAAGAAAAATACATCTTAGCAGTTGTAGGTATGCGTGAGTGGGTATCTGTGTGTGTATGTATATATTCTCGCGGGTGTTACAATCGTTCGGAGGTTATCAGTCAGAATATACAGGGAAGAATTTACGTTAAGAATTAAATTCTGACTGGTTAATACAATATACATATAATTAATATAATATAAGAAATAAAACAAAATAAAAAGTGAATGTGTAATAAAACTATGAATAACGCTTACTCATTAGAAGAAGTATAGAATTCGTCGCTTGCGCATATGTGTTATAGTTAGAATTAAAATTTTCTAAATTCGCTGAAACACAGGTCTAAATTAAAATACAATAATAAAATTAAGATAAGAGATTCGCCAAGTCTAAGTTCGAAAATTATTCATCTATTTCAACGGCTTCTCCCAAAAGTAATGATAATTCAAAGGAAAATAATATGAAGAGAAAGGAAAACATAATAATAATAATAATAATATGAGGCTGGGAAATTAAAAGAAAACGAAAGGGAGTCAAGAAAAAATAGAAATGAAAAGATATATATAAAGAAGGGCTGAAACGAGATATAAAGATAGAAAACAATATAAATTCTCGGTAAATAAATCAGAAAGAGCTAATAAAGAGAAATAAGGAATTGTTCGCGAATCGCCTTACGGAGATTCCCGGCGAACGGGGAATTGTTCGCGAATCGCCTTGCGGAGATTCTCGGCGAACAGAAAGAACAAGGAATGAGACTGGAGGAGAGGTGAGACAAGGATTGATTGATTGATAGTAATTAGTAAAAATTTAATGGTTATTAAACCGTTTAAAATTATTTGTCAGACATAGATTTTAAATTATGAGATAGTAAGATATGGGAAAGGGAGAAAATGAAAATTACTTAATTTTACTCACAACTCATTGGCATCACAAAAATGAGTGCGTTCATAAAATTGCAATGGCTGAGGTCGGAGATTTATAACATGAAGAGCTGGGTAATGGAGATGTTCATCAGAAAATTCACACGATGCACAATTAAATGTTAACAAAATCATTTTCACTGTGATATAAAACAGATGAATAACTCAATTGTATAATGCAAAAAAAAAAAAGGATCCCCGAGGCTATATAATTTTAAAATTGAATGACTGAATCTTGACTGGCGCTGTGAACTGAACTGTCAACTGCACTGCTGCTCGTTGGAAGAATTAGCGTACTGAACTGTCAACTGGAGTGTTAAATGCGCGCGTTGCGCCTTGCGCTTGCATTTTAAAGTTATTACTCCTCCTCCCTTCTGGATGGTGGGGAATCTTTTTAGGCGAATTAAATAATTTCTATTACTCTCTTCCTAAGGTTAAGAAGCTTGATTTTTTAGAAGGAGAGGGGTCTCTTAAGATTTTTATTGGTTAAGCTCTTTGGCTCGAGACTTAGCTCCATCCAGTAGAGAGTGGGAGTGAGCTGATTATCTTATCGCTTGATGATTTGGCGATTCGGAGAACGCTCGAGGGTGGCCTGTCGAACGATCGCACGTGCACTATCAATTTCAAGAATATTGCTGTATGTTTAGATTTGGACAATCTTCCCGAAAACCAGATCTTTATTTTAAAATTTCTTTAGATAGAGAGGCTTCGAACATAAAGCCGTACC
This sequence comes from Camponotus vicinus, assembly GCF_025532165.1. Taxonomy (NCBI): domain Eukaryota; kingdom Metazoa; phylum Arthropoda; class Insecta; order Hymenoptera; family Formicidae; genus Camponotus; species Camponotus vicinus. The sequence goes on along the minus strand of NW_028141976.1, from coordinate 11,664,398 downwards.
AATAGATACGGGACAGTTAGAGTTTCTCATAACAATTTTTCATCTCATAATTCACGAATTTATTTAGAGTTTCGTTAACGCTATCTCGACTGGCCATTCCCTGAATTAGATTTGTTAAAGTTTAATAGCGATACACGCGGATTAGGTTGCGTTCTTCTACGCGTTATCATTATTCCTAAGAAGAATCGATTTACATTCCAAATGCAAGTCGATCCTCGATTTCTTTCTTCCACGAAATCGTTTCGAGGAAAGAAAAGAATCGTGGAGTCCACCGGACGTAACAAAACCTAACGTCAAGAAACATTCATATTCGCCACTACACGATATAAATAAAAATGATATAAGTCGTCCTTTTAACTCTTCACGTCATATATACAATTCTAAATTTTCTGATAGCCGTCAGCTATCGAATTCTTACCAAACAAATGACAAAGAAAGTGTAGATGGAAATTATTCTTCGTTCTCTAGAAAACAGTATATGAAAAAACAGAACTTGAAAAATGTCCAATCTAGCATAAATTCAAGAAAATTTTCGTCACCAAGTTTGAGTTGTAATAAAACAGATTCAATGTCTTCATCAAGTTCATTACATTCGTATAGATCTCAAGAATATTCACCGAGAGGAAATGAAAGTAGAGACAATATTTCTAAAAAATCACATAAAATTGGCTTGCCCAGGAAAAATTCTCAAAACACCATTACATCACAATCGACAGGAAAGACAGATTCTCGCTCATTACAATCCTCACAAAAGAAGTCTTCCTTGTGTACAATTTATGAACATGAGATGGAGTTTGAACAGAGTAATTTCATTAATTTTGTTCTTTATATATAAATCATTCAGAATTTATCGAGAATGAAAATTGAATTCTTAATTAATTATTTTTTAGGTTCATTAAAGGAAACTGTGTTAAAATGTTATGATTCTGTGTCCAAGCAAATATCTGATCTTAAAGGCCTCGTCGTTGATTGTAAAATTAAATTAAAAAATCTTCAATCTAAGATGGAAAATACTCCTTTCCAAGCAATGGAAGCATTAAATATAGTCGACGATGAAGATTCAGGACCTATTCAGTTACCTTGCGCAACAATGAACGATTTCGAAGAATTCAATGACTTGATTCGATTAAACACAGAATATCGCAATAAAATAGTGAGTAGTTGCTTATTCAGTTTGACCTCGAAATTATTGTATGAAATTAAAGCAATGAATTATATTTTTATTTCTTTTTATTTCAAGAAAATCAAGATTCTAAAGTCAGTAAATAAAAGACGATCTATGACTCGATGTCTGGGTGATATTATTCGACAATTTGTATCACCAAATGTAGGAAAATTATTAGTACCGGTGAAAGCAACACCTGGTAAAAAAGTTTTTAAAAATATGACAATTTATAATGTATTAGAAGGTATTTATTTTTTTCAATTTATAGAATTGTACATACTGACTTGATATATTTTATACGTTATTTTGTTATATATACTAGGAATTTATACCCATTCTTTCGGGTCTAATAATAAACCAATATCAACTCAAAAGTTCATAAAAGCTGTGCAAGGTGTCCTACATAATGCCAAAGATTGGAATGGTGGTCGTAAGATCAAAGAAACAAATGAAAAAAGCGAAGAAGAAGAAACTGCAGAAGAGAGCAATACTGATTTCCAAGAAAGCGAAGGAGATTAACAATGAACGTTGCCAAAATTTCAGTTAGAAAAAATTATTTTTTAATTTTGTGTTTCAGTTGTCTTCCGTTGAATTGATTATTCCGTCCTCAGTTCCGTCTTCAGTTGAAATGATTATTATGATTATAATTAAGAAAAGTTTTTTTTATCTTATAAAGAAATTATTTTATTTTTATTTGCATTTTTATTTTATAAAGAAATTATTTTATTTTTATTTGCAAGATATAATATACTTTATTATTAAATTTTTCTGTTCTTATAACAAAAATATGTTTTAAAAAATATAAAAAATAAGAATAATAATAATATTAATAATAATTAAATAATAATTAAAAATTTCTAAATTAAAAAAAAGTCTAAAAAAATGTTATTTAGATTTAAAAGTTTCCATTAATTTTTCATTGATTTATATTTAACAAGTCTAGAAAAATGTGATAAGCATTATCTAAAGAACAAATCATTTTTGTTACAATATTGTGAGAATTCTTTCATTTTTAGTACCAAATACTATATAATAAGTATATCTATAACATTTTGTAAGGTTTAATAAGAAAAAATTTTGAAAATAAATCATTTTACTCCTTAAGTTGACAACGTTAACAATAAATATTTTTATTTAATTGCGGAGAAAATGCATAACTCCTGCAAGAAGTCCACGCTTACCCGACTCGGACCTGATCCCTATCCCGATGAAGTCTTAGTCAGGTAAACCTGTTAAGTTTTTGATCGAGAAGCTGCGTGACGCTGAGATAAGGTCATCATTGGTTGAACATTATCATGTCCCGATGTTCAGATCGGGTTTGCCCATTGCTTTCCCGATGTAAATCGAACGAAATTTCTATTCGGGTCTCCGGACAAAATCTGTCCGGATTATCGTAGTACTTCTCATCGTGGTGGATCGCGTAAACTGGGACCCAACAAATCATGCCCTTTTCCATGACGAAAGGCTTCTTACCCGGCGATGCAGGTGGTAATTCATATATTTTGCCGCATACTCTTTCCAAGAAAGGCGGTGGATAAAATCTGAGAACTTCTTTTATAACCGCGTCTAGATATTCGAGACTGTTAATAGTTTCGTAAGTCACTTCCTCAGAATTCGATTCCTCTAAAATTTCATCAATCTCTCGGCGCAGTCTAATCTGAACTTCTGGATTAGCCGCGATTTCGTGAGCCGCGAAGGACAACGTACTTGAGCTGCTTTCAAAACCGGCAAATAAAAGGTTGAATGCTTGCGCGGCTATATCGTCGTTATTCAAATTTTGTCGACCCTCTTTGTCTTTAATATTCATCATCAATTGTATTATATTCGAACGTGTAACATATTCAGCACCATGCGTGGCGCGCATTTTTATAATGTTTTTGAAAAAACTCGACACACGATTGTTTAAAAACTTTATATTGAGAATGTGGCACAATTTCGGAAAGGTTCGAAGAAGAACAAATTTTGCCACACGAATTCCTGAAATGCAAATGGCCTCCTTGGTATATGAGTAGAATTTGTTTGTCGGATCCTTCATAGAGTCGATCTTTATTCCATAAACACACATGGCCATGACGTCGTTTGTATATTTCGTGAAGAAGTCTTTTATCTCGAGATCACTCTTATCCGCTGGCAATGTCGATAAAGATTTAGTAAAATTCACAGCACATTCCGACATCAATGCAAACATGTTCTTCATCTTGCCGGACGTAAAGCAGAAACTCAACAGATTTCTCATATTCCGCCACTTTTCTCCGTGAAGAGGAAACAAATTCTGCTGAATTAAAAATTCATTCGAATCAATAAAACTGGGTCTACAAGGAAACGATTGAAAATTCTTAACAAAAACAGCTTTAATGAGTTCCAAATCGCGAAGCAAGATGATTGGATTTGTCATGGCGTAAAATCCAAAGTACTTTACATCCGGATTAAAATTATATATCTTACGGATAAAATCGGCAAATGATATCCGTTGAAATATAATTGGTGCCATGACGCCAAATACTGGCACAGATGGCATGTGAATGACACCGCGTCGTTGAAAAAAATTGTTACTTCTGTAGAGATAACGGATAATGCCAAAAATTCCGATCGCGATTATTACCCACCAGTATTCCATATTTTCTTAAATTTATTTGAAATCGTCTTCTTCGAAATTTAGTCTCGAAAGAGTAAATGAGCGTAAACGTAGCACGTTATATCGTGTGATGTTTTCAACTCGAAACGCTACAAGTTGACTGAAAGGTCCTTAAAACACATTTCGACAATCGTGTTTTTATTTCTCGATTTCTCGACACACACATACACACACGCGGGGAGTGCAAGGGGGGCCTTGGGCCCCCTCTCCCGCAACGACCCCGCCGGTAGGATCTCGCTTTACAACTTTTTTTGGTAAACATTATTACTTTGTCAAAAACTGAATTCATGCAAAAAAGTTATTTCATAATGGTGACAATATTGCAAAACCATAAAATATTTTTATAAATATCTCGGAAACTAAGGCCGAGCGGCGGTAACATGTATAAGAAAGAGTTGTTCAGAATCATTCTCCCGACAACATATTTCAAAATCATTGAAATCGGTGAGGAATCGCTAATGTATATAATTACCAAATTTTTTTATTAAATCGCTAGCTGTTTTATTATTAGTTCAATATTTGCGGAGTGATTTCGACGTGACGTAATTTAAACTGCTTCTACTTTCGTCCGAGGAAACTGAATTTGTTCCCCAAATTTGAACGTGCTCCTGTCGTCATACAATCTTTTTTATCGTCACTTGCCGAAAATCTGTCGTCGCACTACGAGAGCAATAAGTCAGGACCCGCAAACATCTGTGCCGGAACTCGATTTGCGAGCTGTTTAATTTCCACCGATTATTCATTAGTCAATTAGCGACTCGTTCTTACGATGACTCTGAATTATTACACATATAGGGCTACGTACATCGCGGTTTTAGGGTCTCGCGATGCATCGTTTCCCGCAAACGGGCGAAATCTGGCGCACGCTCAAACTGGTAAGTGGTTTTCACGTGTATCCTGGAGATCGCAAAAGGATCCCGCACAAACCTTATGGAAAAGCGGTTTCCATAAGTGAAATTGTCTAAAAATTGAGTATGTTTTAGTTTATGACTTCCTGATAGAAAGAGTACCAATAGGTATGATTTTTAAAAATGGATTTTTTGTTGCAGACGTTCGAAGCGGATAATATTTGCTCAAATATTGTAATTAATTTCTTCTTTATATTAATTTTTTATAAAAATTTGCACATTATTTATGTAAAAAATGTAAATAAATGTAAATAAAAGCAACAAATAATAAATTTTTGCCGTTATCAAAAACTATAACTGTGTGAATCGCTCGAGTAAAAATAATTTTTCATAATGCTTTAAGCAACTGGAAGATATTGATCATAAATAATATGTACAACATTATATGATATATATATATATATATTGTGACCGTTTATTTTTTTTTTTGTTGGGCTAATGTTAATGGTGGCCGGTGATATTGGCCCACGGCACACCTTCGGCGCGATCTTTTCTCGAAATGTAAAACTCTGAAATTGCCTGGGCGCCAGGTGCGGGGAATCCGCACCGCTCTAATAAAATCTCATTAAATTATATAATTTTCCACGCTCTAAAGAAGATAAAAGAATTTAAAGCTATCGCGACGGACACTCGGCTAGCCCCGTATCGAAATTGGTAGAGGGGCGGTCCGTTTAATTAATTCACAAGGAAGGATCGAGAATACAAGGTGGCTGCAAATAAAACATAATATTTTAGTGACAAGAATAAATATATTTAACATGGGAATAAATTTTAATGGCAGACAGACTGGCGTAGATGTAAAACGATTTTATAATATTGATTACCAGATTATTAGCCGGCAGCGACGGGCCGGCATTCGAGCGCGATCACCGCGGTATCACGTGTCACGCGGCAGAAAGAAAGCGTAAAAGGAAAGTCCCGGAATTCCGCGCTAAACGAAACTTGTTAGAGTTTCGGCAGCTACGGATTCCCAAATAAATTTTAATAATGAATACCGCGGTTTTGGCTCCTTTAATGACATCCGTCTGTCGCAAATAAAATAATCAATTACAATAATGGATCTACTCGCCACGCGCACGGTTGACGGAATCGATTATAGATGCGAGTCGATTATTCAGATCTACTACTTTAACGAAAGAATGGAGCGACTACTAACGTATCTTACATGGACGAATGAATCTAGACCTGAAAAACTATAAATAACAAGGGAGCACCAAACGATTGTAGCCTCGGGAGTATGCGAGCCGACGCCGCGACGTAGTTGCCGGTTATCGAGTACCGCAAGCGCCTTCGTGCGTGAGCTCTTCGTATCGAAAGTTTAACAGGCAAAGATTCCCACACAATCCCTACGAACGCAACCAGAAAGACAATTAATTTGACCGTCGATTATCGGTATATTACGCGTTAACGAAAAGAGTTTAGACCCGCCTCGACAACTCAATAAAAGGCACATTAAATTCAACGCGCACAACTACTCTCTATAATATAATACACGGAATGCGAGTCGACGCTGCAACGCAATTGCTAGCTATCGAATCTCGAGATCGCCTTATGTGTGGGGGCTCAGTTAAAGTAATTTTTACGGACGAAAATTTACAGTTAACAATAATAATCGTACAATAAACACGTAAAGTGACTGTCGGCGCGCAACTGGGAGAGAGGGCACTTAATTTTACGAAAGCTCGAACAAAGTCTTTAGGCCGGCCGTCGTACGGTAAGACGCAAATATCGAGAACGCGGAAAAACGAAATTTACAATGAAATTTAGTGACGGCAGCTATACGGCCCCGACCCTGTTCGAGCTAATTCTACCTTATTACACAAAAAAAAAACGGCCAGATGGGGTCGACGCTTGTCTCACCGGTGACTCCTCGCGGCTCTCCGTGCTCTCGGCATCCACTCGTCGGATCGATACCTTTGGGCCGTCGTTCTCTTCGCCGGTCCGCCGAACAGTGGCGAGCGGAAGGCCCGTCGGAATCACGCCGGCGAATTAATTTGTAATTGGGCCACCTGCGGCGCTTCCGCAACCCCCAGGATCGTCGTGTGGCCCATTTTATCCTGCGGCCTTCAGGGCCGTACCTGGGCCTGTCGCACCCCGTTTTCCTTGGATTTTTCGTAATTTCTCTCGTCGGAGCCCGTCAGGGGGAATATCTTCGGCAGCCACTCGCCGTTGATTATAAGGTTCTTCTTGAGCTCTGTTCCGGCCGAGGCGGCTCCGGCGCGGGGTCCCAGTGTTAATTTCCCGCTGGTTGGCCTTCCCCGCTATCATTCTCCGTACCTGCTGGGCATATTAATGTTCACAGGGCGGCAGCGGCAGTCTTAAGTGGACTTTAGATAAATCGGCACAATCAAATAATACTTATCCTAGCGTTCCCTTCTAATCGGCGCCTCCACTCGCCCGTTCCCTTGCATGCTGAACTTCTTCCTTAAGTTGGAGCCACCGGATGAAATCCCGTCCGCGTTTCCCATCACGCCCGCGCTTAAACCTAATCTTATTGCTAACAATTAAATATTTATGCCAGGGAGGCGAGTATAACCTCGCCTCCAATAGCCGCTCTCTCCCTAAATTAGGGGAGAACGAGGGCCCAAATTCACTCTCGGTCGGACCTCGCGATCCTTGTGGCGGACCACCCAGTGTCACGTCACAATATATATATATATATATATATATATATATATATATGTAATGTATCTATTGGTATATATCGTACCTATTGGTACTCTTTCTATCAGAAAGTCATAAACTAAAACATACTCAATTTTTAGACAATATAAATATAGATTAGAATAAATATAAATGTGTCTTAATGTCAAAAAATATCTAAAACTCTCTTGATAAAGAAGATAAAGTATACACACACACAATTGATTCTTATTTCTAAATGCTTTCTGTAAAAGGAAAGCATAGTAAAAAATAGATTATGTAGCTCAATTAATGATTTATACTTAAGACATGAATTATTAAATATTTCCTAATTAACGGTTATTTCAACGAAATACTGATTCTCATTAAATCGAATAAAGTGATAAAAGCGCTTCTAAAACTATAATAAAACTTAAATAAAAAAAAGGAAATCCGAACAGATATTTGACATTTATCAAATCTCATTTCAAGATATTTATATATTTAGTATCGTTATTATTTACCAAAAAAATTAGAGATTCGACGATCACTAATGAACAAGAAACTAAATAAAAATATATATTCTGATCTTTTTATTAATAAGTTTCAGAAATAATCCAATAAAATGTCGTTATAATCGTTTCAAAAGTGATTCTGCCGTTCATCTTGTCGTTCTATTTAACGGGAATTAGCAATCCGCTAAAATATCTTGCATTTTCAAAATCAAAGAAAAAAAATGAATTTAAATAGAATCTTTAATCAATATATCTCAATAAGATTTCCATCAAGTAATACATTAGAATTCAAATTTTATAAATTATATTAAAGTACATATACATTTCATATAACAAAATTAAAATTTTTATATATGTTGAAATATATATATATATATATATATATTTTTTTTTTTTTTCACAAAAAACTTTTAAGAAATTAATTATTATAGATATAAACACCAGCAGAGGTTAATTTTTCCTTCCATATTTAACATTTTAATATTTTGATTACGTATATTAAACATTAAAGAATGTATAAGCCTGTGCGTCGGTTTTGATACTTTCGTCCTGTTTACATTCATGGAAACGTGTAAATCCAAAGTACTTTACATCCGAATTAAAATGATATATCTTGCGGGTAAAATCGGCAAATATCCGATGAAATATGATTGGCGCCATGACGCCAAACACTGGAACAGATGGTATATGTGAATGACACCGCGTCGTTGAAAAAAATTGTAACTTCTGTAGAGATAACGGATAATGCCAAAAATTCCGATCGCCATTATTACCACCAGTATTCCATACTTTCTTAAATTATTTGAAAATCTCGTCTTCTTTGAAATTTAGTCTCGAACGAGTGAATGAGCGTAAATGCAGCGTAGCACGTTATATCGTGTGATATTTCCAACTTGAAACGTAAAATACTGAAAGGTTTTTGAAACGCATTATTTCGACAATCGTGTTGTCATATTTTATATTTCTCGATTGCTCGTCTTCCTTCTTCAATCAATCGAGATTGAATCATAAATTAAATAAATTATACTAATGTTATATAAAAACACACATTAAACACAAAAAAACACAAAAAAGAGCAATACATTTTTTTATGAAATCTAGAAGCCTACACAAGCAAGATATTTTTTTGAGTGGTAGCTATTTGATTTTTTTTGTACGCATTGTTTTTCCATTCATTTTCCATAACGTTAATAACATTAATAACGTTAGAACAAAAAGTGTTTTTAGTATTATTGAAGCAATCACTAAAAAGTTGAGATTGTACAAATGAGAATTTTAATGTTCAAAGTTTATTTTGCTATGTGTTAATATAAATATATTTTAAATTAGAAATAAAAATTAAACAAAATGATATACTCGTTGTAAAAAAATTTTATGATGAAAATAATATTAATTTTGTTGCATTGAGGGGGAATGTTTCCTACTTACATGCTACGTGAATTAGAGTTGGCATTAATTAATTCCCATATTGACAACTAATTGTCAATTGTCTATTCAGTGTATACCAGTGTATACCATTCATAATTAATACAATTAATTGCGCTTGCTAATATCAGTATTAAGTGGAGTACATTACAACAATCATTAAAATGATTAATAGTAAATATAATGATTTTTATTAATATTATCAAAGAAATAAGATGATGGAACTTGCGATATGATATATGTTAAAATAATACATCGTTATAATAATGTTTTAATAAAATATTTTTTGAGATAAATGAAACAAAATAAAATAAATTTTTATAATTTTAATTACAAACAGGAGCAATAGTGGCTCATACATATTTTATACTAGATGTAACTGCTACTTTATACCAGAAGTAACCTGCGTGAGCGAGTGCTGAAATTAATGCGATTGCTTCATCAGAGACGAAAGGTATAAAAATACAAGAAAGATTGTGTAAAGAAAAGATATAATTTATGACAACAAGTTTTTGTTTTGTAAGAATTTGTGAAATATTCATATCGTGATAATAAGAATATAATATGCATAATATGCATAATAATACTATAAAAATTTTCAGACAGAATTGGTCGATTTCGAAATACAAATTAATGCGTTAATTTTTTATTCATTTTTTTTTACTTATTTTACTTAATAAATTTCTGCGCAAAAGAAGATCTAGAGAAGATTCAAACATATATATATATATATATATATATATATATATATATATATATATATATGTTTCAATCTTTTACAGAGAATTCTCAAGATTTTCAGCCCACTTTTTCTCACTTTTGAGAGCTTATTACATAATGCGTGTTATTTCTTTACTCAATTTTTATATTTTTGTACACAAAATTTTCTCTGTATTTCAAAAAAGATTCGGAAATAAAAATTAAAACAAAACAATAAGACAATTGTATCAAAATTTTTCATAATAAAAATATTAATCTTGTCGCATTGATAATAATTTGTATCCCACAATCTCATATTAAAAATCGCACACATATACAGTGATTTATATGTTTGAAAAATTTGTAAAAAATTTATAAATTTTGCATTTTTTTAAATCAAAACTTTTCATATCTTTTATATTATCTATAGTCTTTCGTTGGTTTTGTGTCGTGTTTAAATTTTGCTCAATCACGAAAATAAGATCGCGTTATTGTTCGATTTGTTGTTGTTAGTTCTTGTGTTCCGTTATATCCTCGCAGAATATTCTCGCGTATGTTTATGTTTGCGATTCGTTTGACTTTAAGAATTAGATAACGCGATTTTAAAGGCGATATAAACCGTCCGTTACATTTTGGAAGTCCGCAGCAAGCATTAATGAGAAACAGCAGCAATAATAATAGCTCATTGTACATATTTTATAGTAGATGAAACTGACTTCCGGTTGACAGGCGATAGAGGAAAGTACTAGTAGTTTAGAAGGAAAGTAAAAGAGAGTGAAAATTGTGTAAAAAGAGGAGCTGAGCCGAAAGGAGAGTGAAGTGAGTGAGCAGAAGATAAAAGGAAAACGAGGAAGTGAAGAAGAAAGAGGAGGTGACGGGAAAACAGAAAAATCAAGGAAAAAGTCAGAAGGCGGCTGTAGAGGTTAGAAATAACCTCAAAGGAAAAGCAGAGAAAGTAGGGAAGAGAAGCCGGCGAGGATAGTCGGTAGGTAACAAAAGAGATCAGGAAGAAAGGTCAGAAAGTTCGAAAGGAATGCAACAGATGGCGAAGGTGGGCAGACCGACGGGAAGCAAAAATAAACCGAAAGAAAAAACGTTGGAAAATTTCGGGATGAGCAGGGACTCAGAGGCGGATACAGAAAGGAAGATAGAAGGAATAATGAGAGCTTGCAAAGACGAAACGGTAACAGAAATGAAAGAACATTTAACGATGGTGATGGAGGAGATAAGGAAAGAAATGATGGAAGAGATAAAAAAACAAATGACGGAAGAAAGGAAAGAGAGAGCAGAAGAAAGAAAAAGAGAGAGAGAAGAATGGTCGAAAGAAAAAGGAATGCTGGAGAGAAGAATAGCAGAACTAGAATGGATTAATGAGAGAAAAGAAAGGAACGAGAGGAAAAATAACATAGTGATCAGAGGAGTAAGTTGGAAGACAGAAAATCTGGAACAAGAGATAACGGAATACATCAAAGAAAACATAGAAGTAAACGTAGAGATAAAAAGAGCGAACAAAATTGAAGTGAGAGGGAGCAAGGAGATAATAATTGCTGAAATAAACAAATGGGAACAAAAGAACAACGTGATGAAGAAAAAGAATAAATTGAAAAAAGGAATAATAATAGATAACGACCTAACTAGGAAAGAAAGAGAGATACAGCGAAGACTGAGAGAATTAGCAAGAGAAGAAAGAGAAAAAGGCGACGGAAGAGTAAAAGTAGGATACAAGAAAATATATATGAGAGGAAAATGGTACAGCTGGAATGAAAAAAAAGAACAATTGGAAGAAAGAGGAGGAGGCAAAGAGTGAAGGCGCGATGGACAAGGAAAAGAGAGAGGAGAAGAAGAGGAAAGAGGCCTAAAAATCTGCTTCTGGAACACAGCTGGAGTAATAAACAAATGCGAAGAGACATGGAAATACTTAGAAGAATTTGATATAATAGGCTTAACTGAAACATGGCTGGAAGAATACACATGGAACAAAATCAGGAACAGATTGCCAAACAAATTCGAATGGTTCTGTATTCCAGCAACCAAAGAAAATAAGAGAGGCAGAGCCAAAGGAGGGATAATGACGGCAATATGCAAGGAACTGAAAGGAGTAAAGGTTAAAGAAATTAATAAGGAGGCAATGGAGATAAGTCTAACGCATAATAGAAACAAATGGAGAATTGTAACACTTTATAGCAGAAATATCGAAGAAATTCTAGAAGCAATAATGGAGGAAATACAGGAGGAAGAGGAGAGCCATCTCATGCTGGGAGGAGATTTCAACGCGAGAACGGGAGAAGAAGGAGGACCGGTAGGATCAGGAGAGGAGGAAGAAGAAGAGAGAAGAAGATCAAAGGACAAGGAGATAAATAAAGAAGGAAGAATATTGATAAACAAATGCAGGAAAAGAGGCTGGATGATTCTTAATGGCAGTTATGGAAAAGAGGGAGAATGGACGTATATCGGGGAACAAGGAGCGTCAATCATAGACTACGTAATAACAAATGACAAAGCTATAGAAGAGGTTAAAATGGTAGGAGAAGGAAACAGGACTGAATCGGACCACATGCCAATAGAGGTGGAACTGACGGGGATGGAAAGGAAAAGAGGAAAGAAAAGTGACATGATAATAAAAGAGAAAAGCGTTTGGACGGAAGAAGGAGTGATGCAATATCACGAAAAATGCGAAGGATGGCAATGCACACAAGAAGAGAATGGGCGGATATGGAAAGAATTAGAAGGGAAAGTAAATAACTCGATTACGAAAATCAAGAAGAAGATAATACCATGGAAGTTCGGAAAAAGAGAATGGCACAGCAAGGAATGGAAGATGAAGAAAAGGGAGCTAAGAAAGACACTTAGGAAAGTGAAAAGAGACAAGATAGACAGAGAAGAGTATATTAAAAGAAGAAAGGAATATAAAATATGGTGTAAGGAAGAAAAGGAGAAACATGAGAAAGAGGAAGAAGAAAGAATAAGATTAATCAAAACAGAGGCAGAAGCATGGAGATATATAAACAGATACAGAAAGAAGAGAGAAGGAGTAGATGAAGAAATAAGTACGGAGGATTGGAGACTACATTTCATGGAATTACTAGGAGGAACGGAGGAGAGGTGGACAATAGAAGAGAAGGAAGAAGAAAAAGTACAAGAAGAAAGGGAGGAATGTTACAAGGAAGAAGAAGAAGAAGAAATAACTAGAGAAGAGATGATAGAACAATTAAAGAAGCTGAAAAAAGGGAAAGCACCGGGAGAAAATGGAATAGAGAACGAAGCATGGAGGTTAATGCCGAAAGAAGTAGGGGAAGTATTGTTTAAATTGTTGAACAAAATCTGGAAGGAAGGAGGAATACCGGAGGAGTGGACCAAAGGGATAATAAGCCCAATATACAAGAAAGGAGACAGGAAGGAGGCGAAGAACTATAGGGGAATAACACTAATGGATACGGCATACAAAATATATGCTAGCATACTGAACGGAAAGATGAAGAAGGTGGCGGAGGAAAGGATGGAGGAGGGACAATTCGGTTTCAGGACAGGAAGAGGGACAACAGATGCAATCTTCACACTGAACTACATAGTCAACAGAGAATTATCAAAGAGTAAAGGTAAGATCTTTGCCTTCTTTGCAGACCTCAAAGCGGCATTCGACAGAGTGGACAGAGCAAAACTAGGAGAGATGCTGAGGGAGGCAAGGATCGGAGAGAGACTGAGAAGGAGAATTATGGAAACATACAAAGAGACAAAGAATATAGTAAAGGTTGGAAATAGAAAGTCCAAAGAATTCTGGACGAAATGCGGAGTCAGACAAGGATGCCCCATGAGTCCAACATTATTCAATATATACATAATGGATCTGGAAAGAGAAATGAAAAAGGAGCAAACGGGAGGCGTAGTGATAGGAAAAGAGAAACTATGGTCGATAACATATGCAGACGATATTGTGTTGATGGCGAGAAGCGAAGTAGAACTTAAAGGGATGATGAAAAGATTTAAAAGATACATTGACAAGAAAGGATTAACCTTAAGCGCAGGGAAATCAAAGGTAATGGTATTCGAGAAAGGAAGAGGACGCACAAAGAGAAGAGAATGGAAATGGGGAGAAGAAGAAATAGAAGAGGTAAAAGAAATGAACTACCTAGGTTACATTATGCAAAAGAACGGCGGAGCGGAGAAACATATAGTAGAAAGAATGAGAAGAGCGATGGTGGCGATGAAGCAGACCTGGAGCATAGGAGAAAGGATATTCGCGGACGACTACGAAAGAAGAATAAAGATGTTTAATGCGTTAGTAGGAAGCGTGGCTCTATACGGGGCAGAGATATGGGGATGGGGAAACGAAGAAAGGATGGAGAAAATAAAGAGGAAATATATAAAATGGATACTGAAACTAGACAGGAGGACACCAAACTACATACTGGAAGAAGAAACAAAAATGAAGGAACTGAGAACGGAGGCCATAAAAAGAGCAATAAAATATGAAGAAAAGGCAAGGCAATCGGAGAAGAAGATAATAATAGAATGTATGAAAGAAATAGAGAAAAGGAGAGAAAGTGGAGAAGAAAGTAAATGGGAAAAGAAAAGGAGAAGGATACTAGAGGAGGCAGACATGGGTAAAGAAGAACTGAAAAAGAAGAGAGAAGAAGGGGAGACAGAGATATCCGAAAAGATAATGGAAAGAATTGAAGAACGACAAAAAGAAGAGAGGAAGAGGAAAACAGAGGATTCAAGATATAACGATATATATAAAAAGATAAAGACAGAAGGAGTACCGAATTATCTGAAAGGAAAAAAGAGTAAGAAAGATAGGAGCAGAATTGCAAGATATAGATGTGGTAGCGAAGTGAGAGGAGGATACTACTGGAAGGAGGAGACAGAAAGAGAATGCAGGATATGTGGAAAAGGAGAAGAAAGCCTAAAGCATGTACTAAAGGAATGCGAAGCAACAAAAGACGAAATATCAATGGAAGAATTCTTGAGCGAAGAGGGAAACGGATTGAATATAATGAGAAAAATAGACAAGATACGAGAAGAGAAGAGGACGGAGAAGGCGGATAAAACCATCGCAAGTCAAGGAAACCCGAGGTGCAACGAAAGATAGAGACAAGAAGTAATAATGACTAAGAACAACAACAAAATAGGAAGCCAAAGAAGCCAAAGAAACCAAAGATACCAAAGATAATAAAGATAGAACACAAAGAATTACTAAACTACAAAGGGAGATCTAAGAGTTTTTACACACTCCATATAACATATAATACATAACATTTAACATTTTACTCATTTAGACTAGATTAGATTAGATAGGAGCTAAGACAGATAATGTTTTCTTATTCGCAACGTTATTTTCATTATATTTTTATTTTATTTTTGATTTTGATTTTATTCTGATTTTACTTTTATTTTACTCTTATCAGCAGTTACAATTTAATTTAATTTTATTTTATCTTATCTTATTTTATTTTATTTTATAATATCTCATATTACTTTCCCCGCCTGTTACGCTAAAGTTTAGATTTTAGATTTTAGATTTTAGATTTTAGATTTAGATTTTATTTTATTTTATTCCATTCAAGTACTGTAACTTACACCTTACACTCTATACACTTTATATATTATACTTTATTCTATTTCTATTTCTATTCTATTTTAATTTTATATATTATATCACATTTTATATTTTATATTTTATACGTTAATGAATACAAAACTTGTAAAGCTCTGTAAGACTGGAAGTCCATCCAAAGCCGTAAGGCATGGATTAAGAACAATAAATAATAATAAATAATAGTAGATGAAACTGCTACTTTATACTAGATGTAACTTGCGTGAGCTGAAATTAATGCGATTGCTTCATCAAAGACGAATGAATATATGAGAAAATAAAAATATAAGAAAGACTTAATAATACTTAATAATAAAATATACATACAGGTACATTTTAATACAAAAATAATATCTCGCTATTATCATTATTTTGCTTAAATATTCTTCTAATTTCTTAAATATTCAATCTAATTAATATTAATCGATTCTTAATTTTTTTTTTTTTTCATATTCAGAAAATTACATATAGCGTATATAAAAGTGGAATTTCTTATCTGATTGCATAAAGTATACTAATCTTATTAAATATAATTGCCAAAAAGTACAGATTTTAGCATCTGTTCCTGTTTCTCGATTCTAGAATCGATGGGTTATATACATTAATTCTGTATTTGGTATAAAAATGAAAATGATATAAAATGATATAAAATGCGATATATCTATTTGGATCAAATTTGAGCATTCTTCTAATCAGAATCTCTACTCTATTTGTGAAAACCTTGAGAAATTTTTATACGAGGATTAAAAATGGTGACTGTTTATAACGTGTGATTAATTTGTTAAAGAATATTTTAGTAAAAGACTGATAGTCTAATCTAAATAATAATATCTTGCACTTAAAAATTTTTTCTATGCAACATGTGGAATATGAATATCATTTCTACGTTGAATATTCAACCAAAATCCACTTTCCGGCATCATTGCCATATTTTTCTTGCTGAATCTCAACGGTAATGTGGTTTTCGCGCATGGTTTCAGTTCGTATCGCGCTAATAGATGAAACAGCAAAAGCTTCACTTGCAACATAGCGAATCTTTGACCCATGCACATTTTTGGTCCTAATCCAAACGGCATGTAAGAAAATGAATTGCGATAAGTCTTATTGTTCAAAAATCTCTCCGGATAAAATCTATCCGGATTATCGTAGTACTTCTCATCGTGGTGGATCGCGTAAACTGGGACCCAACAAATCATGCCCTTTTCCATGACGAAAGGCTTCTCACCCGGCGATGCAGGTGGTAATTCATATGTTTCGCCGCATACTCTTTCCAAGAAAGACGGTGGGTAAAATCTGAGAACTTCTTTTATAACCGCGTCTAGATATTCGAGACTGTTAATAATTTCGTAAGTCACTTCCTCAGAATTCGATTCCTCTAAAATTTCATCAATCTCTCGGCGCAGTCTAATCTGAACTTCCGGATTAACCGCGATTTCGTGAGCCGCGAAGGACAACGTACTTGAGCTGCTTTCAAAACCGGCAAATAAAAGGATAAATGCTTGCGCGGCTATATCGTCGTTATTTAAATTTTGTCGACCCTCTTTGTCTTTAATATTCATCATCAATTGTATTATATTCGAACGTGTAACATATTCAGCACCATGCGTGGCGCGCATTTTTATAATGTTTTTGAAAAAACTCGACACACGATTGTTTAAAAACTTTATATTGAGAATGTGGCACAATTTCGGAAAGGTTCGAAGAAGAACAAATTTTGCCACACGAATTCCTGAAATGCAAATGGCCTCCTTGGTATATGAGTAGAATTTGTTTGTCGGATCCTTCATAGAGTCGATCTTTATTCCATAAACACACATGGCCATGACGTCGTTTGTATATTTCGTGAAGAAGTCTTTTATCTCGAGATCACTCTTATCCGCTGGCAATGTCGATAAAGATTTAGTAAAATTCACAGCACATTCCGACATCAATGCAAACATGTTCTTCATCTTGCCGGACGTAAAGCAGAAACTCAACAGATTTCTCATATTCCGCCACTTTTCTCCGTGAAGAGGAAACAAATTCTGCTGAATTAAAAATTCATTCGAATCAATAAAACTGGGTCGACAAGGAAACGATTGAAAATTCTTAACAAAAACAGCTTTAATGAGTTCCAAATCGCGAAGCAAGATGATTGGATTTGTCATGGCGTAAAATCCAAAGTACTTTACATCCGGATTAAAATTATATATCTTACGGATAAAATCGGCAAATGATATCCGTTGAAATATAATTGGTGCCATGACGCCAAATACTGGCACAGATGGCATGTGAATGACACCGCGTCGTTGAAAAAAATTGTTACTTCTGTAGAGATAACGGATAATGCCAAAAATTCCGATCGCGATTATTATCCACCAGTATTCCATACTTTCTTAAATTATTTGAAATCGTCTTCTTCGAAATTTAGTCTCGAAAGAGCAAATGAGCGTAAACGCAGCACGTTATATCGTGTGATGTTTTCAACTCGAAACGCTACAAGTTACTGAAAGGTCCTTAAAACACATTTCGACAATCGTGTTTATATTTCTCGATTTCTCGACACACACATACACACACGCGGGGAGTGCAAGGGGGGCCTTGGGCCCCCTCTCCCGCAACGACCCCGCCGGTAGGATCTCGCTTTACAACTTTTTTTGGTAAACATTATTACTTTGTCAAAAACTGAATACATGCAAAAAAGTTATTTCATAATGGTGACAATATTGCAAAACCATAAAATATTTTTATAAATATCTCGGAAACTAAGGCCGAGCGGCGGTAACATGTATAAGAAAGAGTTGTTCAGAATCATTCTCCCGACAACATATTTCAAAATCATTGAAATCGGTGAGGAATCGCTAATGTATATAATTACCAAATTTTTTTATTAAATCGCTAGCTGTTTTATTATTAGTTCAATATTTGCGGAGTGATTTCGACGTGACGTAATTTAAACTGCTTCTACTTTCGTCCGAGGAAACTGAATTTGTTCCCCAAATTTGAACGTGCTCCTGTCGTCATACAATCTTTTTTATCGTCACTTGCCGAGAATCTGTCGTCGCACTACGAGAGCAATAAGTCAGGACCCGCAAACATCTGTGCCGGAACTCGATTTGCGAGCTGTTTAATTTCCACCGATTATTCATTAGTCAATTAGCGACTCGTTCTTACGATGACTCTGAATTATTACACATATAGGGCTACGTACATCGCGGTTTTAGGGTCTCGCGATGCATCGTTTCCCGCAAACGGGCGAAATCTGGCGCACGCTCAAACTGGTAAGTGGTTTTCACGTGTATCCTGGAGATCGCAAAAGGATCCCGCACAAACCTTATGGAAAAGCGGTTTCCATAAGTGAAATTGTCTAAAAATTGAGTATGTTTTAGTTTTTAACTTCCTGATAGAAAGAATGCCAATAGATACGACCTTTAAAAATGGATTTTTTGTTGCAAACGTTTTTGTACATTCTCGAATTAACGATACGAGAATTTTTCACTCCTTCCATGTAAAATAATATATATGTTTTAAGTATTATTATTTGAAAAAGACAGTGCATTACATATTGTTTATAGATTTTTTCTCTAATTAAAAGTTTGAAATAAAAATTTATATCCATAGATATTTGCCAGAAACTACTTATTCATCGGATTATTTCGATCACATGAGTTTTAAGAATTTGATGCGTGTAAGCGAGATATGTATTTGAATCTAAGCGTCATTGAAAAGAAATACGATAATTGCTCGTAAATATCGTGATAATAAAGAAAAATTATAATTTTTGTTCCTTGTCGCTTCAGTTAATATAAAATATTTTGCCGACAATACAAACAATTATATAGTAGAAGTGTATATAATGAACCTGCATCTTTACGATATATTGCGTATTATTTACATAGTGTTGTTATTTGCATGGCGACACTTCAGTTAGTAGGCAGCGGTATATCGTTGTATTATTTCTCGAAACACATCGTAACGAATAATAAAATGTAAATGTACTTTGTGTAGACAACGAATAAACAATTACAAGAAATAAATAGTCGACTTACGTCTTGATGGTATATGTGGTATATGCGCGTTATTATTTACATACCATGGCTTTGTTGTCATTTGCATGTCAACACTCGAACGAGCAGTGGTATGTCGTTGTCTTATTTCTCGAAGTACAATATCGCAATAATACTGATACTATTAGACAGACGCGATCTGATGGTTCCAATTAGATATTATCCGCGCGCGATTAATTAACTTTGGCGATTCACTCGCAGATTGCATATCAAGGTGATAGGAGATATTTATGAAGCATGATATTCCTTAAAATTGATATATTTTCAAATAAGAATAGGATAAGCGATAGAAGTAGAAATTATCGCGATTTTTATTATAAATTTTCCAACAATGCTCGAATTCAAATATATCTCACATCGCCGAGTCTTTATACGTCGTTGTAATTTGTCACAAATTTCATATTTCGCTAGATTCATTCAATTCGGGATCTATCAGTGCAAACATATAGTTGGCACAAACCATATTTTTGAATATATCAGTTATATATCGCAATTTTAACTTGTAGATTTTTATTTATATTTATATTAAAATAATAATTATTCTAAACAAAATTATATTTGTTAACAAAACAGAGTACTGATGCGTTAATTTTATCTGTTTTTTTTTCCGATTGTCGATCGTATTTTTTGTGTTATTTTTCTATTTTCTCCCGATATAATAAAATACAATCAACGTTGGGAACGTCATGCAAAGTACAGTATAATTGTCCTGTTAATTAGTGCGCGCGCGATCCTAATTAACTGTGTTTTCGCGTGTGAATGCCATGAAACCAAGTGCCAAAGGACAACAAGAGACAAATGAAAGAGAAGGAGAAGGTTTAGAGTGATGCTAGGACAACGGCGGAACCTGAGAGCCTTGCAAGAGTTACTCTACTGTAAGAGAACTACTTTACTTATTTTTTAATTTACCTTATATTATTTATAAAACTAATTGCTCGTTTATATTCATATTGTTAAAAATATATATTATAATTTTCAAAAAAATATTATCATAAAAATCAACTGATTTAATCTATAAGATATATTAAGAAATTAGATGCTCTTATAATATATTTCCGATATGTTTTTATGGTTCTGGAATTGGTTCAGGGAATTTATTTCTCATGTCTTTTTTGATTGAATATTTCTTTTTTTCAGCTGATGTGCGAACTCAAAGTTAAATCAAAGCCTCTGCTTTCCTCCTCCCCCATATAAGTAGGTATACAAGGCGGGTTCTAACGCAGGTCCTCTCAGGGGGGGTGAGGCGCGAGGGGATCTCAGCGGCGCGGGGGAATGACGTCACGCGGGACGGAGGGGATTTCGTAGGCGCGGGGGCTGCGGGGCGGGGCGGGGGACGCTTGTGTTGGATGTTTTATGACAAGTATAAACAATCATAAACCGATTGATAAACAGCGGTATTTGAAGAGGATTGGGTCTTCGGGCCTAACCCAAAATCATTTTCCCCTTTTTTTTTATTTTATTTTATCTTATTTTATTTTATCTTATTTTTTTAATGAAGAATTGTAACGTATCAGCACTGATGTTCGGCTGCTTTGTACCCTTGCCGCGCGTGTGAGAGAGAACGATAATATCGCGTGCGAAAAGAATGCGTACGAGAGAAAACGATAGCGAGACTTATAATTAATGCGAGAGCATGCAAAGGATTGGAGCGCAAGGGAAAGGCGTGTAAATAATTGCAATTTTTTTTTTGTTACAATTAAAAATATATATAATTTATTTAAATGTGTGTATGAGTATTACAAATTGTGTGTGTGTGTGTGTGTGTGTGTATGTGTGTGTGTGTGTGTGTGTACTTAATATTAAAATTATATAAAATTTAAAAATTAATAAAATATAGGAGGAAAAAAAAAGATGAATATAAAATAATGCGGACGGTGCGCCGGGCTGTAAGGGAGAGGCAGCTCCTGAAACAGGAAAAACGCTAGATTAATTTTATCTTAATTAAAATAAAAAAAAAAAAAATTTATTTTAAGATACTTTTGATATATAATAAATTGTAAGTTACTTACAATGTTATCCATGATCCATTTATTTAATTTGTGCAAATAGGGCACATGTTGCAGGCCAATATTTGATTCAAACATTTTCTGCACCCTGTGCATGACATACTCGAATTTTCCAAATGAACATAAGCTATGGTTCTATGTTCTCGAACAGCACTAGTTTCTTCAAACTGATACGGTACACTTAGAAAGCATTCGATACAATATTTCGATCCATTTTCCATGTAGTAATAGGAAATGCAACATATCTTTGTTGCTTCGTTGTATGTCATTATTTCAGGTATGCTTAAATCTCGCTGTTTCTTTTGTAACCGTTCATCAAGAATATCGACACTATTGTCACTATCATAATCACTGTCCTTCGCCAAGGGTTCTATATCAGATTCATCATCTTCCATCTCTCTCCTCTCTCTCTCCTCTCTCTCTATCTCCATCCTCTCCGCCACAGCTGGATCCATCCAATCATCGTAATCATCATCCGTATCGTCGTCGATGATAATTACGTTTTCTTCAGCCATTGCACAAGACCACCGAAACACAGAAGAGCAACGAAAGAAATGACACTCTAGTGCAGCAGACTCCTCTTCATTATATATATTTTTTAACATAAACAATATAAACGCGGGGGAATGACGTCACGCGGGGCGGAGGGGATTTCGTAGGCGCGGGGGCTGCGGGGCGGGGCGGGGGACGCTTGGGGATGTGTTGGATGTTTTATGACGAGTATAAACCATCATAAACCGATGTCCAGATGGTAAACAGCGGTATTTGAAGAGGATTGAATATTAGGGCCAGAATTATTTTCCATATTTTTTCTAGGAAGAATTGCAACGTATCAGCGCCGATATTCGGCTGCTTTGTGCCCTTGTCGCGCGTGAGAGAGAACGAATTCTTTCTGAGATGTAAATAAATGATTATTATGATACACCACTTATTTATTTTACACAAAGATGAAAAGGTTTAGACGAAATACAGGGAGGATTGAAGCGCATCAAGTCACAGTACATGATTTGAACGCGCATCGACACGTCGCGTCGGTATAGTAAAAGTATAGTCAAAAAGTATAGTGTTCTGTCAGTGTTGTGTGATAATATATATATATATATATATATAAAAAAAAATGGAAGACGAAGATCACGCGTTGTCATCTGACAGTGACTGCATTAGTGACTGCAGTGAGAACTCCACGGAATTCAGAGAGAAAATAGTGTCTGTTGCGGAAATTAATGCTTTAAACGCACGTAGTACAAAATTTTGTATCATATACAGTTATTATTCCACGGGTGGTGCTCTAGCTGTATGTCCTTCGTGTATGATTGCATTGCAAGGCGTGGATAGCCAAATGATGTATGCTATTAGAAAACATAAAATTGAGACACTTAATGCGATGGATGGCCGATTTTGTTCAAGGTGTAGCGAGCCGTTGTATATAAGATTTCCATGCAATATGTGCCCAATTTGCACTTAGTGAAAAAAAAATGGAAAATATCGAACAGACTGAACGCGACCTGGTGGAGCGATCCAACCAAATTGCCACCTTGGGCGAATATTTTGCATGGCTACAACGATGCAACGAGTACATCGAGTCGCTGGAAGAGCAAAGTCGGATCAAACGACTACGATTATCGATCGGGAATCAACAATCATTGATTGCTCGGATCGCGCGACTCGAAGGTGCAAAGACTCGATTGCAGAGACAGTTTATGCCCAGTGGTGGTAATTACAGTGGCGACAATAACGCGGGTGCCGGATGTAGCGCGCATCAAAATGAACTTGTGTGGCGCGAGATTGATACCGCGTTCGATAACCGTATTCTGACCGGTGCTGTGATTAACGCAAACCATATCGAACCTCGTCAATTTCTCGATGACGCCAAAGACATTGTGATAGAACATGTGCAGGACGTTATAAGAAGACACAACAGTGTAAAAGTGAACACTATATTCAATGGTGAATTTGTGTCGGGTGATAAGCACGCAAATAAAAGTACCAATACGAGAAACTGTGAACTCTTTCACACATCCGATTTACACGAGTGGTACGAGCGTCGCGTTATCGAACCCACTCTAGCATCGCTGGAAGAATTTCAGGAACGCGATAGTGGCTGGGCATTGTCACGAATACAGAATTTAACTGTAAATATAAATAAGTATAATCCTATGCGCGCGGGATGCCATATAAAATTGTCGCGGGAGATTATGATGAAGAGAGCAGTGATTAACGTACAATCAAAAGACAATGCGTGTTTCGCGTGGGCAGTGGTCGCCGCTCTATATCCCGCTGAAAGAGACACGAATCGGGAATCTTCATATCCCCACTATACGACGGTGTTAAATGTACAAAATATTGAGTTTCCGATGACGTTGAACCAACTAAAAAAGTTTGAACTTGTCAACGATATTTCGATCAACGTCTACAGCATCGAAGAGAAGAACAGCATTGTTCCGATACGTCTTTCGCAGCAGAAGCGGGACAAGCATGTCAACTTGTTGTACGTGGAAGACGACAACAATGTCGGACATTTCGCATGGATCAAGAACTTATCCCGGCTCGTGAGCTCGCAACTGAGCAAACACAAGAATCAAAAATATATCTGCGATCGGTGTGTATAATTTGAATAATTTATGTAATTATAAAATATAATGCATTGCATAAATCTTTAATTTTTTAAAAATTTTTATTTTCTTTTATAGATGCATGCATTACTTTGGTTCGGACGACAAGTTGCAGTTACATACGGTAGACTGCGGAAAAATAAATGACTGCGCTATCCGGTTACCGAGCGATAAGGACAAGTGGTTATCGTTCAACAATTACAACAGGAAAGAGCAGCTTCCATTCATCGTGTACGCCGACTTGGAATGCGTTCTGACCAAGATGGAGGAAGAGAAGAATATGTGCCAGCACCATCAAGTATTTAGCATAGCATATTATATACATTGCTCGTACAACGACTCATTATCCGCATATCATTCGCGTCGCAGTACCGATTGTATAGCATGGTTCGTCGAGCAACTTAAAATGTTAGCATTTCGTGTAAAAAATATTTTAACTACTAATGTCCCTATGGTAGATTTAACATTTGAAGAGTGTGAAAAATTTAATAACGCTACTCAATGTCATATATGCGAAAAACCGTTCGCGCAAGACGATACACGCGTACGCGATCATTGCCATTTGACTGGACGGTACAGAGGTCCCGCGCATTCAAATTGTAATTTAAATTATAAAGAGTCTTTCTGTATTCCGATAGTGTTTCATAATTTATCCGGTTATGATTCGCATTTCATTATCGAGGAAATAGCCACAGCGTTCGAAGGGAGAGTCGAGTTACTTCCAATAACGAAAGAGAAATATATATCGTTTACCAAAAACGTCGATCTTAAGGAAGAAAAACCAAAAAATCAAGTAAAATTACGCTTCATCGATTCATTCAAATTTCTTACGGCAAGTCTCGACAAATTAGCATCTTATCTAGATAAAGATAAACTGGATATTTTAAAATCAGAATTTCAAAATTTATCGAGTGAAAATTTCAAATTATTAACACGAAAAGGTGTGTTTCCATACGAATACATCGATTCCGTTGACAAGTTGCAAGATACATGTTTACCACCGCGCGAATCATTTTACAGTTCCTTAACCGGTGAAACTATATCCGAGAGCGATTACGCGCACGCCGAGAACATCTGGACGCGATTCTCCATTCGAACGCTAGGCGAGTATAGCGATTTATATCTTAAAATCGATGTCTTGTTATTAGCCGATATTTTTGAAAACTTTCGCGAGAAATGTATCGAAAGTTACGGACTCGACCCTGCGTATTATTATACTCTTCCCGGATACACGTGGGACGCCATGTTGAAGCATACAAAGATTACGTTCGAATTGCTTACCGACATCGACATGGTCATGTTTATCGAACGCGGTATACGCGGTGGTCTGAGTCAGTGTTCCAACAGATACGCGCGCGCTAATAACAAGTACATGCAACAATCGTACGATCCATCGAAACCATCGTCGTATTTGATGTATTTCGATGTAAATAATTTATACGGATGGGCAATGTGTCAACCGTTGCCCTATGCCGATTTTCGATGGGTCGATGACGTGTCGAATTTTGACGTAGCATCGATCGCGTTAGATTCGCCTACGGGTTATATCCTCGAAGTCGATCTCGAGTACCCGCAACATCTTCACGATACGCACACTGACCTTCCGTTTTGTCCGACACGCGACAAGCCGCCCGGCAAGCGGCAAGACAAACTCCTCGCAACATTATACGATAAGAAGCGTTACGTGATACACTACCGTAATCTACAGCAATGTACGCGACACGGCCTTCGCGTTACAAAAATACATCGAATTTTACAGTTTTCACAATCTCCGTGGCTTCGCAGTTATATCGAATTAAATACACAGTTTAGAACACTCGCGAAAAATGATTTTGAAAAAAATTTATATAAACTTATGAATAACGCGGTATTTGGCAAGACGATGGAAAATGTGCGTAATCGTGTCGACGTAAAATTATTAACAAAGTGGGACGGACGATACGGCGCAGAGGCAATGATCGCTAAACCAAATTTCCACAGCAGAAGCGTCTTTTCGGAAAATTTAATAGCTGTGGAATTGCGCAAACTCGAGGTGAAATTCTACAAACCAATCTACGTGGGTATGTGTATACTCGACATATCCAAGACATGTTTGTACGAGTTTCATCATGAGTATATGTCTCCCCTGTATCGCGACAAATGTAAGGTCATGTACACCGATACCGATAGTCTCATATATCACATTGAGTGCGAAGACATGTACAAAAATATGAAGCGCGACGTCAGCAGATTCGACACTAGCGATTATGCTGCAAACAATGCGTACGGTATGCCGCTCGTAAATAAAAAGGTACCGGGTCTAATGAAGGATGAAAATAACGGTGCCATAATGACCGAATTTGCCGGGCTCAGAGCAAAAATGTACGCATTACGAGTCGATGGGAAAAAGGATACGAAGAAAGTTAAAGGCGTCAAGAGCAACGTTGTCGCGAGAACGATA
Source organism: Camponotus vicinus (assembly GCF_025532165.1). Taxonomy (NCBI): domain Eukaryota; kingdom Metazoa; phylum Arthropoda; class Insecta; order Hymenoptera; family Formicidae; genus Camponotus; species Camponotus vicinus. The sequence continues at coordinate 11,637,732 of NW_028141976.1, read as the reverse complement.
ACGTTTGACGATTACACACGGTGTTTGAAAGAAGAAATTGAAATGACGCGCCAGCAGTCGTGTATACGATCGAAATTGCACCAAGTATACACAATCCGCGAGACAAAAATTGCTCTGAGTCCGTACGACGACAAGCGGTATATCGTACCCGAAACCACCGATACGCTACCGTGGGGGCATTATAAGATACCATTGTAAAGTGTGTGTGTGTGTGTGTGTGAAAGAAATATTAATAAAGATTTTTGTATTTTTATATTTCATATATTTTTGTAATGCATATCTCATACATCTTATATTAAAAAATACATGTACTATCGCAAGGAATATTGATAAGGATTTTTATGTATATTTTCATTTTTCAAATATTATATATGTTATACACATATATTTTTTCCAGAAAATTAAAAATAAACACTGTATGAATTAAATCACATTGTCTTTATGTATCCAAGAATTGTGCGAATTGTCAAATCCCAACCATTTCACGTAAACCTCGTCACCCCTCCTACGCAGTACTTTCTCCACGAGATACACGTCCGGATAATTCGCGCGATGCAACTCGTGCTCGTAGAACGCTCCAGCGATAGGTTTTTTACGATAATCCTCAAGTAGATAGCTTACGGGATTAGTATGCTGCACTTTTACAATTTTAAACACTTCGGTTGTCCAATTTGGCGTGTAACCTTTCTCAAAAATTGTCTTGTACTTGCTAACGCGTACCGAGTCACCTACTTTGAATTTTGCCGGACCCGCGATATTTACACGATTATACACAGTAGCCAAGAGTCTTTCAGCGACCGCGGGGGTAACGTCGACGGGTCGCATACCGATCGTTCGATGCTTGCGCGCGTTGTAATCCGATACGAGTCGCGGCAACGCGCTGATCCACTTGTAAGATCCGTTCAGCGTAAACATCTTCCACATGTCGTTTTTCAGCGTGCGATTGAATCGCTCAACGATCGATGCCTTCAATACTGAATATGTAGAATAATGATTGATGTCATGTTTCCGCATGAGCCGTTGCACGTCAGCGTTATAAAATTCCTTCCCCATATCAGTCTGTAAGTTTTTCGGACATCTTTTGCTATTTCGAATTATCTCAGCGATAGCGTCAGCTGTCTCGCTTCCGCCTTTACTCTTGAGTGGTGCGGCCCACGCGTGCTTGCTCAACGCATCGATGACTGTGAGTATGTAGTGGTAACCTCTGTTGAAACGAGAGTACGGACGCATCTCGACAATGTCAGCTTGCCACAAGTCATCGTATCCCCGCACTATGACATGTCTTCGGGGAAAATTTTTTCTCGCCGGCGCGTGCAATTCGTTCACCAACTGCTGTTTCTCTAAACTATGTTGTTTCTTCGCTTCCTCAGTTATTCCCGATCGCCGATCCATCGTTGTTTCGATTCGTCGATCAAACGATGTGTGCCCCGAGTATCACCGTGCGTTTTATCATTCGTTACTGTTCGATAACCGTTCCTGCCCCGTTCGATAGCCGTTTCTGACCCGTTCAATAGCCGTTCGTTACCGTTCCTACCCCGTTAGTTGTCGTTCGATAGCCGTTCGATAGCCGTTTCTGACCCGTTCGATAGCCATTCGTTAGCCGTTTCTGACCCGTTCGATAGCCGTTTCTGACCCGTTCAATAGCCGTTCGTTACCGTTCCTATCCCGTTAGTTGTCGTTACTGCCCCGTTCGATAGCCGTTTCTGACCCGTTCGATAGCCGTTCGTTAGCCGTTTCTGACCCGTTCGATAGCCGTTTCTGACCCGTTCAATAGCCGTTCGTTACCGTTCCTACCCCGTTAGTTGTCGTTCCTGCCCCGTTCGATAGCCGTTTCTGATCCGTTCGATAGCCGTTCGTTAGCCGTTTCTGACCCGTTCGATAGTCGTTCCTTACACGTTTGATAGTCGTTTCTGAGCCGTTCACTGCCGTTCTTGACCCGTTTGTTGCCGTGATTGACCCTGTTGGTAGTCGCTTCTAAGTAGTCCGTAGCCTCGTTCACAGTCGTTTCTGACCCGTTCGCAGCCTCGTTGGCAATCGTTTCTGACTCGTTCGTAGCCGTTCCAGAGTTGTATGCCGCCTCGTATGTAGCCGTTCCTGACGTGTTCATAGCCTTGTTCGCAGCCGTTCCTGAGGTGTTCATAACCTCGTTCGCAACTGTTCTTGAATTGTTCGTAGCCTCGTTCACAGCCGTTTCCTCTTCGATCACTGCCACTCATTGTAGTTCGATAAGCCTTTGTAGATGTTCAATAGCCGCTGTTTAGCCGCTCGTAGCTGTTTCTGAATTAGTGTTAATCGCACGCTGAAGCTCGTTTATCGCAGTCTGCAAAGCTCGCACATCCTTCTCGAACGCAGTCAGCTTCTCGTCTGATTCTTTCTGCTGATTCTTCAACGTTTTAACGCATTGTTCCACGTACAGTTTGTTGACTGCATCGGTATCAGCCTCAGGTTGCGCTACACGGCGAATCTTGCGCGACCTCGCGTCATAGTACGTAGCGACGCGACACAGAGCGTTTTGACGCAAGTAACTTGTCACCGATTTATCCCAATGATCGCTTGTTCTAATTGCTTCATTTCTCTGTTCGAATAATCCAAATTTGTTGATGGGCATTTTTTTTTCTCGATGCGAGTGACGTCGATCGACTGATCAGTTTCGTTGAGACACCGTTTAATTTATAATAAGGCCGACTTCGCGAAGTTCCTCTATAATCGACAGGATCTCGTTGTCGTGAGCGTTGTGGCCAGCTCGGCGCGAAGCATCGAGCAATCGTAGACGATCCACTAGCTCGTTGGGATCGTCCCAGTGCACGTAATCGATCTTATTGTCGGTTAGCATCATCGCGCGAGGCATGGATACTCCCGTACCGCATTTTTTCTTTTTCGATTCGATCGACATCAACGGTGCAATTATGTGTTTATACTTGTATCCCCTGTTGCTCTTTAATTGACCTTGCGCATCATATTGGCGTTTATGCGCACTCGTCGCCATTAATATGCTCTTATATTTTTGCATATCCTCCTCAGTGTATATGTCATCATCGGGAATTCTCTTGAAGATCAACTCGTATAATCCAGGTGTACCAATGTACCTCACTTTGTCTATGATTATAGAGTCATCTGCGTCGATGTCGAATCGTTTGTTACCGAGCCACATTTCATTCTCGTTGAAATAGACACCGTACACGTGATCGATCTGATTTTTTTCGTCGCCACTAAGGAAAGCGCTCATGTACTTTTGTGGCAGTGGCCCGAAGTACTCTCGTAACATTTTTTGACCTTCCAACGTTTGTAACATGTTTCGAACAGATGGTGATTCGAGCGGGTTGCCCGTGGTTTCGAAAACATTTTCGATTGCGAGTGATTCGGGTATCGTGGGTTGTACGATTCTCGTTGTCGCGGACGGTGTGGAGGTTATCAGCGGTTCATCCGATGTCGATAAACGATTCGCCTTCAATCGTTGTCTTTTTTTCGGTGTCGTATGCTCATCCTCCTCCTCCTTCTCCTCTTCTTCCTTGTACCGCTTGATGGGTAACGTTTTAATTATAGCGTTACTCTCCGGCTCGTTTTTCACCGCGATTAAGCTAGAGTGGTCGACGATTTTTTGTAGTGGCTCGATAATAGGTCTAAAATGAGTCTTGACCGCGATATCGTCGTCGATCTTACCGGTCTTCAAAGCGCGATGTTTCTTGCGGATCGATTCGCTCGTTTTCTCAATCTCCCTCGCAATCTTTTCACGCTCGCGAATATTATCGCTTTCAGCCATGTCGACAGAGTGTCGGCAGCGACTAATCGTTTTGCGGTATCGCGAACACGTTAAATCCTTTTCTGTATCGCCCGTTCGTAAATGAGCTGTCCTTATCTATCACTAGAAATCCATACTTTTGTTGCCAACAAGTACGACATAATTCACTGAAATCCCCGTACGACATGTCGGTATTCACGTGATCGTTGTACACGTGTTTCAAGTTGGTACCGTCCTGTTTAAACAAGATCAGCAGGTTCGCGTTGTCGCGTATAAGATGTTTTGGTATTCTCGCGTACGTCTGACAAAGATAGAAGCAGTCGACGTTCGAGTGACGACCCATTGAGAAGTACTCTCTTATCGTATTTTGCTTGTCGCACGCCACGTCATCGAAGACGAAAATCGAGTTTGGACGTGCCTCGCTCGGTGGAATGACGTCACTGTTATTGGAGAACGTAAAATAGCCGATTTCGTCAATCGGCGTCAACAAATTCTCCAGATATCGATATTTCGGCTGTTGCAGCGACTTCGAGTACACGTACACGTTCTCGAAACGTACACCGTGCGGGCTTTCCAGTAGACTTATCAGAACGTTGGTTTTACCACAATTCGAGGGGCCGCAAACGATCGCGCGTATAGTAGTCGGTAGCATCGTACCGTGTCTGCGCATCTCTGCGTTGTCCTCCATTGATCGTAATCTGTCGTCGCAATTCGTCACGCGTATCGTCAAAGGTTGTCGCACGAATCTCATTTTTTCAACACTACCGATTGGATCGAACGCCTGCCTATTTATAGGTGCGCGAAATCACGAGTCGCTCAGTAGAGAAAAAATGTTCGTTCTGCTATCAAGTCCTTCCGACATTCGCGATTTGAGCGTCGAACAACTACAATTTGTGTCAAAAGCTGTTCTGTTGCGAATGTGCGGTGATCACGTCCACTACGTGTGGGACAAACTTCCGGAACACATAAAAGCGGATCCGGAGGTTCAGACGTATCGTCGCTGTTACGAACACTACAATCAGCCGTGGCAGAAAACACACATCGACGGTCCGGCACCATTGATAAAGAATTGCAGCGAATGTCAACGAAAATAGGTAGAGGCCTATTAAATCACGCGATAAACACACTTCCGATCGAATTCCATATTCCCGGCTATCAGTTTTGCGGGCCAGGCACACGGTTGGAGAAGCGATTAGTCAGAGACGATCGAGGTATAAATCCATTGGACGCGGCGTGTCGCGAACACGATATAGCATACTCTCGGAGCAACGATCTCACCGAGAGACACGCGGCGGATAAGATACTCGCTGAGAAAGCGCGGAATCGCATCGTTGCGAGAGATTCGACTCTCGGTGAGAGAGCCGCCGCCACAGCTGTCTGGACAGCGATGAAAGCCAAGACGAAGCTCGGTATGGGTCTGAAGACGAAGACGAAGAAAAAAACGGCGAAGAAACGGATACTTCCGGTAGCGAAATGCGGCGGTGTATTGCCGATTCTACCAATGTTGGGTGCGCTCGGATCCCTGATCGGTGGAGCGGCTGGTGTAGCGAAGGTGGTGAACGACGGAAAAGCCGCGCAACGTCAGTTGCAAGAGATGCTACGTCACAATCGCGCTATGGAAGGTCACGGATTATATCTCGCTCCTTACAAATACGGACGAGGAGCCTCAACGAGAAAAAAAAAAACGTCAAAGAGACGCTAAAAATGCCGCAGGGCGCAACTACCAACATACAATTGCTACAACTGGCAAAACGTATGCACATTCCATATTTTAGAGGTGTTTTCATGCGCAACTCGTTACCGATCGGTGGTATATATCAAAACGAGAGCGGCATTGTAAATTTGGATAGCGTCGAAGGACCAGGTACTCATTGGGTAGCGTATGCAAAGAGGGGGAATCGCGCTATATATTTCGACAGTTTCGGCAATCTTCGACCACCGAATGAATTGGTGCGATATCTCGGACGAAACGTAACGAAGATACAGTACAATTACACACCTGTTCAAACTTATGATCAGAGCATCTGCGGACAATTGTGCTTGCAGTTTCTTCGAACGGTCGATGCATGTGAATTTAAAGACAGATATTGCGCTATTTAACTCAGTATTCGTTAAACAGTTTCGTCGACATGTCTATGACGTTCACATTGACTGGGAAGAGTAGCGTTCTCACGGCAAACTTCTTTCCCACCATAGATTTGAGCGACGGCGAATACGAGCTCGGTCTAACGGATTTTGAGACTTATCACACGATACCGAATGTGAATTCCTCGAATAATAAATTTTACTTTGGCAAAGACGACGAGGAAATTACGATTCCCGAGGGATCGTATGAGTTGCAAAATATACATGAATTTTTGAAACAAGCAATTTCACGGAAACATCGCGATAAGAAACACATTGACTATGAAGATGATGAATATCCGATAGTGCTCCGTGCTAATTACAATACAATGAGGAGCGAGATCAAATGTGCCTACAGAATAAACTTTACCAAACCCGACAACATTGGATCGCTGCTAGGATTTTCGAATCGTATTCTCGAGCCGCGAAAATGGTACGAATCAAACATGCCGATTAACATTCTCAACGTGAATATTATCCGTATAGAGTGTAACGTGACCGCGGGTGCGTACAACAACGGCATACTCGTTCATACGATACATGAATTTTCACCGAGGGTACCACCGGGATATAAGATATCGGAAACGCCTGCACAGATCATTTACCTGCCGATCATCGCGCGGAGCATTACGGATTTAACGTTACGCGTTGTCGACCAGAACGGACGATTGCTCGATTTTCGAGGAGAAGAGATCACCGTAAGATTGCACGTACGTATGCGACGTATGAGATGCTCGTATTGAACGGATCGAAAGACGTGAGAGATAACGCAATCTTTACGAGACCAGCAACACCACCGACAACAACAACAACAACAACGTCGACGTTCGCTAATATCAAATCATCCAAGAAAAAGAAACTCAGCGCATCGAACGTTGCGTTTTTACAATCTTTGGGATTTGCGGTGCGAAACAGCTGAACGATGACCGACATTCTCAACATCGGTGATGAACCGATCTTTGACAATCGTATCATCAAGATCGAGACTCACACGTACAACCCGTTCGCCAATACAACGTTCGGACACAGTGATGAAATAAGAATACCCATACAACAACAGGATCTGTATACATTGCCGTATGAGAGTTTCCTATACATCGAGGGACAACTAACGAAAACCAAACCAGCTGAAGGAAGTGATGTGGAACTGGCAAATAATTGCGCCGCATTCATGTTCGATGAGATTCGATACGAACTCGATGGTGTTGAGATTGATCGCAATAGAAACGTAGGAATAACTACTACGCTCAAAAACTATGTAACGGTATCATCCGATAGAAACGTGATTATGAAAAACGCTGGCTGGGATCCGTGGACCTATGAGAATGGACATTTCAATTTTTGCGTACCGCTCCACATGTTATTGGGATTTTGCGAGGATTATAAACGAGTGGTGATTAACGCTCGTCACGAATTGATCTTAATACGATCGCGCAACAATAATAATTGTCTGTTTGGAGATTCGACACTGGAACCTGTGATCAACATATTCAAGATACAATGGCGAATGCCACACGTGCTGTTGAGCGAGATCGAAAAACTGTCGATGCTGCGTGCTCTGGAAAGCGGACGATATCTCAGCATGGGTTTTCGCTCGTGGGATCTATACGAGTTTCCGCTATTGCAGCTTACAACCAAGCATTCGTGGGCCATTAAGACCGCGACTCAACTGGAGAAACCACGATACGTTGTCTTCGCTCTGCAGACAAACCGGAAAAATATCATGTCTGAAGATACGAGTCGATTCGACCACTGCAAATTAATCAACGTGAAACTCTATCTGAATTCGGAATGTTATCCGTACGACGATATGAATCTGGATTTCGAAAAAGGCAGATGTGCCATTCTCTACGACACGTACGCGCGCTTCTGCAAGATCTATTACGGATACGAGTATCTCGAGCCGAGTCTCTCCATCTTACAGTTTCAACGTCATGGTCCGTTCGTGATTATCGATTGTTCTCGACAAAACGAATCGGTCAAGAGCGCAACCGTGGATGTGAGATTGGAATTCGAATGTAAGGAGAACGTGCGGGCGAATACCACTGCGTACTGTCTCATCATACACGATCGTGTGATCCAGTACAATCCGTTGACCAACGTTGTACGCAAAATCACCTAAGCGATAACATCGACACAAGAGAGAGAGGGGAGGAGAAGCAGGATATAAATCAAAGTGCTGCGAGATGATTTTAGAGTTTCCCATTCCTCTTGACTGATGCATCGGGGAGGGAGAGAGAGAGAGAGAGAGAGAGAGAGATCTCGTCATGTCCGTACCAACGTTTGTGGATTTGCAAGGATTTATTGTCGGGAGAAATTTTGTCGTGAAGGAAGCTGCGGTTCTGAGAAAGGGATATGTTCTCTCGCATTACTTTTTCGCAAGTCCCGTACCGTGGAGCGTGCTTACAAAATCTGAGCGATGTCAAGTCTCATGGGTGATTAGAAATCATCATGGATTACAATGGGAAGACGGAAACGTTCCGTATGGCTTGGCTCAGCGTGTAATTACAACAGCTGTCGATGGTACGATACACGAAGAAGAAGAAGAAGAATCGTCTGTCGTGTACGTTAAAGGACTTGAAAAGCGAAAATGGCTGACCGATATACTAGACGATGCGGGAAACGGCTATATTATTGAAACCTTGGATGCAGACTATGAAGATATTGATTCTCTAAATAAATTAGATATTACCAATAGTATGCGATGTGGAAAACATGTTAAGAATTGCGCATTACAAAATGTATTCAAAATATTTAACTGGTGGTCGCAACGCCAGAAAGAATTGCAAGAAAATAAAATATGTAAACATTAATATGTTTTATCTCTTATTTCCCCTTCCTAGACCTTTCCATGCGTTTCTAAGAATTTTTTGTCTGAGCGTTATCCCCCCTTCTCCTAAAATTCAAAGCATTGATCCCCCCACCACATTATACTTTTGGAAGATGAGCGTCATGTATACTCGGTTATTTCTTATACGATCAGTGTCGCGTTAACACCGCTCTCGTGGTTCACTTTTCATAACTCCCAGAGAAATGTATTACGTCGAAAGAAACGGAAACAGCGGCATCGGAGGACGTGTGAATAATTACGTACCGAGTCGTGATAAAATTCCATCGTTTGAGAACAAATGTGACGAGTAAGTTTCATTTAACTTCTTTCTATTTTTTATATATTTTTTTTTTTTACAAATTGTATTATTACTATTATTTTAATTTTAATTTTTCTGTAGCATTTCGTTGGAACGTCGTGCGGTTCGTATACTAGGTAGACGATACGCATTGACAGCTACGGAATTCAAATTCCTCGAAATTGGTATCAACGTGGGTCCACCGAGTTACGTGGAGATTGCCATAGGAGATCATCGAGGAAAGGAACTGATATTATCTCTCGAAACGTGGAAGGGACTCTACGAGCAACGTCGCAATATTCAAAAATTACTTTGGAACAACTCTAAAGATGACTACAATTTCATAAGCGTTGGACCGCTAACAGTGAGAGTTCGTACGATTAACGACGTCAAACTCATAAGTCTCGAATCTTCAAACGTATGCTTGATGATGGTCGAATCGACATTACATCGTATGTTCGATCTCGATCAATGCATAGATGTAACTTTTGATCGATTGGGTAAAATTATCGAAACAGTTGATGTCAAGTTTACGCAATTCTCCAATATCGCGTCTACTGTAATAAATCCAAAAGAAATATCTAATGTAATACGCGCGAGTGACGCTTTCAACAAGCATCAGCTCGTCGATTGTGAGCTGGCAGCTTTAGTTTTTAGTTCATAGTACGTAAGAAAAAAAAAAATATATATATATATATATATACATAAAACATAAATAAAGTTTTAAGTCTAAATCATGACGTAATTTCTTCGCACGCATTTCCATCCACCCAATCCTCTTCAAAGGAATACCGCTTATATTGTTTAATTCGAAAAAAATCTAGAATTACTTATATTGTGGGAGAGGGGGTGTATCACAACAGCACAAAACTATTTTGTTTGCGAAAACATGTCCCGACGCGTTAGTCAGCCTTAAGACCCAATCCTCTTCAAAGGAATACCGCTTATATTGTTTAATTCGAAAAAAATCTAGAATTACTTATATTGTGGGGAGAGGGGGAGGGTACCGCGAGAGCCATTTTGTTTGCGAAAAACATGTCCCGACACGTTAGTCTCGGCCCGAAGACCCAATCCTCTTCAAATACCGCTGTTTATCAATCGGTTTATGATTGTTTATACTTGTCATAAAACATCCAACACAAGCGTCCCCCGCCCTGCCCCGCAGCCCCCGCGCCTACGAAATCCCCTCCGTCCCGCGTGACGTCATTCCCCCGCGCCGCCGAAAACCCCCTCCATCCTGCGTGACGTCATTCCCCCGCGCCGCTGAGATCCCCTCGCGCCTCACCCCCCCTGAGAGGACCTGCGTTAGAACCCGCCTTGTATACCTACTCATATAATTTTACAATAAATTAACATTAACATTAATGGATGTGCTAATTTAACGAAAGTATGTTAAATTAATTGTGCGAACTAAGGCTATCAATATTAAACTCTGAGCAAATGCAGTACTAAAAGATAAGAATATATCGATTCGGAATACTTATATTGCTTTTATTCTCTACAGGGTGTTTCATTTTAATCCGACCAGTCGAATATCTCGAAAACCAAGCCCGGGAGAGAAAAATATTTCAGACAAAAGTTGTTTGGTTTCGAGGGGGCCATAAGATGGTGACAATGATTTGACCTTGAACAGTCATTTGAAGGTCACATAAAGGTCACCTTAAATTTCTTAAATGGAATACCCTATATATTTTTGCACATTCTTGTAGCTGACATCGAGAGCTTTCCAAAACACTATAATTAAGTACCTTTTCGTTAAGTACTTTTTGAGTTATGAGGCTTGAAATAATTTCTTAATTCTACATAAACCGTAAAATATCTAGTAAAATATTCATTTTTCGATTATCTTACCTTAATACTTTTACGTACAAAATAATGAGAGGAATCAATTGGTGTAAAGAAAACACATAGTTGTTTTGAAGAAAAAATATGTAATTTGCAATTAACAATTCCATATTTTTTCTTAAAAACAACTATGTGTTTTTTTTGCACCAATTGATTCCTCTCATTATTTTGTACATAAAAGTATTAATGTAAGATAATCGAAAAGTGAATATTTTACAAGATATTTTACGGTTTATGTAAAATTAAGAAATTATTTCAACCTTCATAACTCAAAAAGTACTTAACGAAAAGGTACTTAATGATAGTGTTTTGGAAAGCTCTCGATGTCAGCTACAAGAGTGTGCAAAAATATATAGGGTGTTCCATTTAAAAAAATTGAAGTGACCTTCACGTGACCTTCAAATGACTCTTCAAGGTCAAACCAATGATACCATCTTATGGCCCCCTCGAAACCAAACAACTTTTGTCTGAAATATTTTTCTCTCCCGGGCTTGGTTTTCGAGATATTCGACTGGTCGGATTAAAATGAAACACCCTGTATATAATTAATGCACGAAGAAAAATATAATAATGTTAAAAAATGTTCTGTTTAACATCTATGAGATAAAAATATTCGTAAAAGATATTTTTGTCGCCAAATGCATTTTATATAAGTGTATATACTTTATTAACAATTTTGTTGCTATCTAAATAATGTAAAACATTCGAATTTATTAGTATTTCAATTTTGTTCCGTAATTTAGAAAAATTCACTATACAAACAGATATACAATAAAAAAAGAAATCATCAAAAGAACCATCCACTTAATGATCGGAAAATCTAATTCTGTGCGCGCAATTTCGTCTGGCGACGACGATTCAATTAGCAGGATATCTCTATCTATCCTGTGACGCTTTCCGGAGAAAGTAGAACTCCCAAAGTAGAAATAAAGAAAAGACAAGCGAAAGATCTGGTACAGATGGGAGTTTGCACGGACGAACGCTCGAAGTTATCTATGGTAACGGAATCTCATAAGAGGAACAATATGCGAACGTGCTTTGGCCACAGGTTTTCAGATTTAATAAAATATCGGAAAATTTATCGGCAGGGATTTATTGGTAATTAATGCGTGAATATAATGATGAATATATGTTGGTTTTTTATGTCAGTATAAGGAAAATTGTAAAAATCAGACATTTGCAATAAATCACTCACGCGTAAATACTTACAGATTATTACATTATCATGTGTTACATGACATATGAAACTTATGTGTATAAATGATCTAATTAAATGCATTTGTATAAATACACTCTCTTGATATAATTCCTTCTCACAGTTTAATCAAGCTCTAATACAACTCCCGATTATCACATTATTACCATATATTTATGGCTACTTTTCATTAATATGAAAAAATAGAAGGCTTGTTTATAAACAAAGTTTATAAATTAAATTTTGTAATATAAATTGTAATTATAAATTATTTATAATTATTAAATATATATAACAATTATAAATAACTTATTAAATAAATTATCCATAATTATATATAATATATATAATAATTATAAATTATTTACAATTATTATACATATGTATTTATATTAATTACTTAATTCTGTTTAAATTTAATTAATTATATTAATAACTTAATTCTGTTCAAATCTCTCTACAATACATTTTAAAATAATTTTTCACTTTCTTGGAACTTTCCCAGATGCCAATATTTTTTCAAATACGTTGTATTACAGCATGTGAAATTGTATTGCACTTTACGATATTGTTTAATGTAAACAATTACTTTAAGTAACAATTTAATTTACAAAATGTATGCTCTAATGCAGATATCTTCATTTCTTATATAAATTCGATTAATAAATTCAAATATTGTGAAACAAATAATTAATTACAAACAATTAATTAAAAACATGTCTATTAATAAGATCATATACATAATTTGATCAAGTATACATATGTGTAATTTAATAACAGTGTCTCTAAGCGTTGTTTTTCCAAAGATTCGCACAGATAAAAGACAAAAAGTTCGCGATTGTTCTGTTACGTCCGGTGGACTCCACGATTCTTTTCTTTCCTCGAAACGATTTCGTGGAAGAAAGAAATCGAGGATCGACTTGCATTTGGAATGTAAATCGATTCTTCTTAGGAATAATGATAACGCGTAGAAGAACGCAACCTAATCCGCGTGTATCGCTATTAAACTTTAACAAATCTAATTCAGGGAATGGCCAGTCGAGATAGCGTTAACGAAACTCTAAATAAATTCGTGAATTATGAGATGAAAAATTGTTATGAGAAACTCTAACTGTCCCGTATCTATTGGTATGGCTTTATGTTCGAAGCCTCTCTATCTAAAGAAATTTTAAAATAAAGATCTGGTTTTCGGGAAGATTGTCCAAATCTAAACATACAGCAATATTCTTGAAATTGATAGTGCACGTGCGATCGTTCGACAGGCCACCCTCGAGCGTTCTCCGAATCGCCAAATCATCAAGCGATAAGATAATCAGCTCACTCCCACTCTCTACTGGATGGAGCTAAGTCTCGAGCCAAAGAGCTTAACCAATAAAAATCTTAAGAGACCCCTCTCCTTCTAAAAAATCAAGCTTCTTAACCTTAGGAAGAGAGTAATAGAAATTATTTAATTCGCCTAAAAAGATTCCCCACCATCCAGAAGGGAGGAGGAGTAATAACTTTAAAATGCAAGCGCAAGGCGCAACGCGCGCATTTAACACTCCAGTTGACAGTTCAGTACGCTAATTCTTCCAACGAGCAGCAGTGCAGTTGACAGTTCAGTTCACAGCGCCAGTCAAGATTCAGTCATTCAATTTTAAAATTATATAGCCTCGGGGATCCTTTTTTTTTTTTGCATTATACAATTGAGTTATTCATCTGTTTTATATCACAGTGAAAATGATTTTGTTAACATTTAATTGTGCATCGTGTGAATTTTCTGATGAACATCTCCATTACCCAGCTCTTCATGTTATAAATCTCCGACCTCAGCCATTGCAATTTTATGAACGCACTCATTTTTGTGATGCCAATGAGTTGTGAGTAAAATTAAGTAATTTTCATTTTCTCCCTTTCCCATATCTTACTATCTCATAATTTAAAATCTATGTCTGACAAATAATTTTAAACGGTTTAATAACCATTAAATTTTTACTAATTACTATCAATCAATCAATCCTTGTCTCACCTCTCCTCCAGTCTCATTCCTTGTTCTTCCTGTTCGCCGAGAATCTCCGCAAGGCGATTCGCGAACAATTCCCCGTTCGCCGGGAATCTCCGCAAGGCGATTCGCGAACAATTCCTCGTTCGCCGGGAATCTCCGTAAGGCGATTCGCGAACAATTCCCTGTTCGCCGGGAATCTCCGTAAGGCGATTCGCGAACAATTCCCCGTTCGCCGGGAATCTCCGTAAGGCGATTCGCGAACAATTCCCCGTTCGCCGGAAATCTCCGCAAGGCGATTCGCGAACAATTCCCCGTTCGCCGGGAATCTCCGTAAGGCGATTTGCGAACAATTCCTTATTTCTCTTTATTAGCTCTTTCTGATTTATTTACCGAGAATTTATATTGTTTTCTATCTTTATATCTCGTTTCAGCCCTTCTTTATATATATCTTTTCATTTCTATTTTTTCTTGACTCCCTTCCGTTTTCTTTTAATTTCCCATCCTCATATTATTATTATTATTATTATTATCTTTTCCTTTCTCTTCATATTATTTTCCTTTGAATTATCATTACTTTTGGGAGAAGCCGTTGAAATAGATGAATAATTTTCGAACTTAGACTTGGCGAATCTCTTATCTTAATTTTATTATTGTATTTTAATTTAGACCTGTGTTTCAGCGAATTTAGAAAATTTTAATTCTAACTATAACACATATGCGCAAGCGACGAATTCTATACTTCTTCTAATGAGTAAGCGTTATTCATATTTTTATTACACATTCACTTTTTATTTTGTTTTATTTCTTATATTATATTAATTATATGTATATTGTATTAACCAGTCAGAATTTAATTCTTAACGTAAATTCTTCCCTGTATATTCTGACTGATAACCTCCGAACGATTGTAACACCCGCGAGAATATATACATACACACACAGATACCCACTCACGCATACCTACAACTGCTAAGATGTATTTTTCTTTCATTATTTTTTTTTATAATATATGTATTTTTAATTTAATGTATAATTTAATTATTTAAACCGTTCTCTTCCCTAAATCCTGAGATCGCACTAGGTCCCATCCCGCGTAACAAGGATTAAATTCCTTTACCGAAAAGGGGCCATCGAACGAATAGGCTTAAAAACGCAGCGTTAAAGAGACCTTCGGTCGCTGACCTGTGTCAGGCCCTTCAC
Source organism: Camponotus vicinus (assembly GCF_025532165.1). Taxonomy (NCBI): domain Eukaryota; kingdom Metazoa; phylum Arthropoda; class Insecta; order Hymenoptera; family Formicidae; genus Camponotus; species Camponotus vicinus. The sequence goes on along the minus strand of NW_028141976.1, from coordinate 11,622,517 downwards.
ATTCGTTTGATCCGATCCATACACACGCCCGAATAAAGTGTGTCACGGGGTAAGTAAGTTGCGTCCTTCCATACGGCCCATCCATTCCAGGGTCTGGACGTAACAGTTCCGATAATTCGTTTCGACCAGACTTTTGCGGAAGCGAGCACAATCTACCTAAAGATGCAAGACATCTCGAAAATAATCGACAGTCTTGTCTGTCATGGGAACAAGCCGTGTAAATCAGATTAGTCGCCATTTTGGGACTAATGAGCCGGGAAACGAGCCGGCTGAATCGACTCGAGAGAAAGGAACCGGGGGGAGGGAGGAAAGAAAGGAAGCAGAGCGATTCTTTCCTTTCTCCCTTTTCGATACACGAGGCGCCTCTCCACCCTCTATTCCATCCTCTTTCCTCATCTCTATTTTCCCTGAAATTTCCAAAGCGTTCCTGTTATTTCCCTTTATTCCTTTCCTTTGTTTTCTTATCCCATCCCCCCGTATCACTCTCGCCGCTCCTACCCACTCATCCACTGTATCCCGTATTGGCCCTCTGTCCCGGTTGCATCCTTTTCAGTACTTGCAAACAATAACGCATTCCTGTAGTCGCGGCGCGATAATTAACTATTCGTTAAACGCCGCGGAAACAATGGTGGAATGCATCTCTCGCCCCCGCGTTTACTCTTGAGCTACCGCTATTGTATAATAGTACGGTTTAGCATGATTAGCACATTTTAAGGTAGTGAAAACAATTGTGATGTACCGAAAAAGATATATTATCTTACAGCGTTCGTGACGATACGATAAATATTTGCAACTAATAACAAAATATATAAGTTTCTCTTTCCTCCTCATGTCTCTCTCTCTCTTTCTCTATTTTTCTCTCTCTCACAGATATATTTTTATATATTAAATTATACATATTTGGCTAAATTATATTATTTGTTGTATAACATTTTTTAAAATTAATTTACAATATTTGTATTTATTAATCAAAATAGAAAGAAAATGAAGATATTTATATATTAGCACAATTCTCGTATAAAATACATTATTATTTAAATTGATTCTTTTCGCTGCGATAAAATAGCATACTGTAATACAGTGCAATATAATTGGAAAAATATTTACTTGATGGCTTAACTCCATTAGTAAGCCATTAAACAATCCAGGGAAATTGATTAACACAATCATCATATATATAATGATGTGGTTTTATGATTTAGCAGTTGATATGTTATATATTATAGATAAATATTATCTATAAAAAGACAAAAGTGATTTTATCTTTAGTTTCAAAGTACATTATTCGCACTCGCATGTTAAAATGAGTTCCTCAATCAGTTTGTATATATAAAATTTTCGAGAGAATTTATTGAAAATTTCTAGAGGTGAGCATTAAGTATATTGTAAAATGACAAATTTATTCAGTGCTCATCTCTTAAAAATATTTAATTAAATAAATAAATAAATTTTTTTTAATCAATTTGATTCATATACTTTTACACATGTTCTATTGGATAGTAATTGTAATATGTTTTATGTAACTTGTAATTTCTCGCAAATATGATGAGACATTAAAACGAATTCCGGCACAATATTTCAAACTACGTTAAAACTTTTCAACGAATAGATTTGAAAATCTAAGGAATACGAAATGTAATACATTTCTCTAAAAAACTGCACTGATGCTCATTTTTCGCATGCGTTTCTCATTTTTTTAATAAGAAATACATCACTTTTCTTATGTGCAATTTATGCGAATTTATTCTTTCTTCATTTTCATCCATTTAGAATTTATGATAGGAAGTTTTTTACTCACTCTAGTCAGGGGATAGGATACAAACTCACGTCTTGGAGATTTTCGGTATCATTTCAAGATGCTTGAAGGATCTCTCGCACATTGCAATCTTGAAGATTTTCCCTTACATGTTTCTGCAAATAAAAAAGTGTTATAAAAATAGCAATAAAAATATGAAAGAAGAAAAAGAAAAGATATATTTGAAAAATGTCAAAAAACAGCAAAGAACTTTATAAAAATTTCAAAGAATAAAAGAAAAAAATATACCAAGTAACACTGTACTTATAATATATCTTAATAATATTCTTAATGTGTGTGCATAAAATGTATCCTTAATGTAAAAATATATCCTTATAATATATCCTAAATACGAATATAGGGTAATTTAACAAGAAATATAACAGTATATTCTAAATAAGAAGATACACTGCTATCGAACATATACTGTAAAATTTTTCAAATGTACTTTCATAAACGCTTGAGAAGATAATGCAGTCTCTCTAGATTGAAACTCTGCGCTGTAATCGAGAAGTTAGTATCGCGAAACATAACAGTATTATAGTGTAATCGAAACCTTCCATGATATATTCAATCGCTCGACTATCACCTGAGGAAGATATGTGTGCATAAAAAGTTATCAATTCCAAAAAATAATGACCCTTGGCAGATGGTTTTATCCGCAGGTGGTTGCTAATCAGAATGGTGTTAAGTCGCTTAGTCAAGCACGTAAAGCTTAACGAGAACAATAAAAACAAATGTATATAAATTGCATGAACGAGAAAGTAAGAGAAAGAGAAAGAGAGAGAGAAAGTCTCGTGCATTTCCGAGTGTCTGTTAGAAATTTAATCCCAGTTTGCAAATAGGGATGGGCGACTTTAATTTTTCGTATCCCGTCAAGTGAAAGTCGTCTTCGACATTCGCTCGAATTCGGTTCTGGTCGAGGAAACGCACTCATTGGTTTATTGATCGAAATGTATAATAGTAACAGATAATAGAAATATTGCAAAGTATCGGTATTTTCTTCTTATTTAGCTTTTTCTCTAAGTAAATTTTATTTAAGTACTTATTTTCTATACACATAATATATACTCCTGGACAAAATTAATGCATAATTTTATCCAGAAGTATATATAACAATTATTACTATATGATAATGAGAGATAAACGAAAAGGACTAAGGGTACATATATACACAGATGGAATAAGGGTACATATATACAATCGAACTGGATACACATAAAGCTATATGTCAAACTCGAGGCTATTCACCAGTCGGGAAAACGATACGATCGCGAGCTACATTAGATAGATTAGTACCAATCCTCTGCCAGGTCAATGTATACCAATGTATACTAATTACCTGCTGCGTCACGCTTTCGCGATACGTCCTTAATTATCCGCGACCTGCGTTTTCTCGCGATTTCGTGCTACAAAATAACGAGAGAATTTATATCATCTAGAGATTAAAAGCGATCGAAACCAAAAAACTTGTGCGATAAATGCGTTTAATGACACGTTTTGCTTTATACAGGTATATATCTTAATTATGGTTCGTTTTAAATATACACAAATATAAATTACACACGAATAAGAGTAACAATTCGATTTAAATCAAGACAGAAAATCGCGAATATCGGAATAAAAATATTTCGAAGAGACGTTCTTTATAATAATTGTATGAAATTGAAAGAAACATATAAAATATATATAGCGAATTCTCTTTTATAGCTAATAAATTAAATTGTGTCGTGATGTTAAAATTGAATGAAAATAAAGTATACTATACATATATTTTTTTAACAGTTTTAAAATTACATATTTTATATAAATACCGCGACTTATCTATTTTCTGCATTCGTGAGACACATACATTTTTAAAGCACGATAATATTAATTTCCGAAAAAAAACAAAAATAAAGCAACGTAACGATATCTGACAATCAATCCGATAGGATGCACGTGTCATGTGCATATACATATATGCACATGTCAACATACATATGTATATGTATACGCACATGTGTATATACATGATTATATAGACATAGAATGCAATCGTATCTAAGCTAAAATAAACGGGACCATTAATTGGAAACGTGCGTAAGTTCTAGCACACAGACTGCATCATCATTTATCCAAGGCGCATGTATGTATTTACGAAATGCGCGCGCGCACACATATACACACACATTATGTACTGATACTGTTGTTCTTTGCAAACAGTAAAAGTCTTTACTTTACCACAATTTTATTATTTTATTATTCGCAAAGCGAAAGAGAGATCTTTTGGAAATAAATATCTATTTCTGCTTAATAACCTATTACATAATTAAAAGTTGCATGAAATTATATTACATTAATATTTTAAATCTTTCACTCAAGACCTTCGGTAATTTGAATAACTGGTTGCCTGAGCTTATTATCTACTTTTGCAATTTATTATCTGGACAACTGAGAATTAGTTCGTAATTTTGATGAATCTATGAATCTATAATAAAACTGGAAATAAAATACTCACAATAATTGAAGATTAAATGGAGAAAAAGAGAGAGAATAAATCGCGTACACTTCTCAAACAACCGCCATATTATTATGGCTTTAGATTAATTACAATTTTCTATGACAGAGGTCAGTAAAGACATTGACATGAATTTTGAAACTCCAATGATAATTGAAGAATGCAACATAACCGATTGACTTGTCGATAATTAAGTTAATCTGTATATTTTATTATATAATGACAAATATATACACAAGTTGATTTAATTTAGGCATACAAAATACAAAATGTGTCTGAGAAAGAGATGCATTTTGATTATTTGTTCAAGTAGGCTTTAATAATAAAAATGAAAAATAATTGAAGAATTCCTACAACTCTAAGAGTATTAATAATATTTTCAATTATATAAAATAATAAACAAACAAATATTTACGAAATAAATAAATCTATATAAATAAATTTATAAATAGTCTATCTAATACTCTAAATAAATAAAAACTTTTAGTATGTGTATAATAAATATTCTATCATTAGAAAATAATTAAGAATTATATTTTTGTATTTATGTATTTTGATTATATTTTTTTATTGTGCAAAAGTTGGAACCTGTTTAATTTTCTCGCACTGCACATTGATTGGCTATCATTTTGCTTTCCAATATATGCATTTGAAGCGAACTTGCACGAAAATACCTAGAGAATCTCTTCGATTTCCACTGCTGCCAACGCAAAATACATAGCGGCTTTTCAACATCGCATGAAAACATCGGGCTTTTTGTTTACGACCACGGTCTTACATACAGGTCTGGAAACTCCGGTGGTGGGGGACATAGCTCACTTAGGCCGGTATTCATAGTCCGTTCTTATATTTAAGATCGTCTTAAGAACCCATTCAACCAATCAAATAGCTGCAATGCGGTCATTGATTGGTTGAATGGGTTTTTAAGACGATTTTAAATATAAGAACGGACTATGAATACCGGCCTTAGTGTGTCCGTTTTTCGTTCACGGCTTGCCTGCTAGGTTCGCTGCGATCTAGAAGTCGCAATGCGAGCGAGAGAGACAGAGATAGACGGCAGTAATCGTTTAAAAAATTTTTTTTATATTAATATTAATAATATATATAGAATATATATTGATAATATATAATAATATATAGATAATATATATAATATAGAAGATAATATATTTTTTTAAATTGCGTTTAGTTAGTTTATAAACATTTAAAAAAAATTTTTTTTATCACATAGTATGAACATAAGCACATACTACGTAAGAATAGAAGATAAAGTAATATAAAAAAAAGTTTTAATAATAAAAATAAAACCGAAACCGAAAAGTTAAACGCAATAAAAGAAATTAAAAAAAAAAGAGCGGTCAGGTTCGAATCCGCCTTACACATTATTATTAGTGTGTAACGCGGGTTCAAAGCCCACCGCTCTTTTTTTTAATTTCTTTTATTGCGATACTTACCATATTGTCTCAACTTTACAAGTTTAAATCTCACGGCTTTCCTTATTTATTAATTTTTTTTTCATTTTATTTTATCGCGATACTTATCATTTCTTATGCGCATTATGAGTAACCATAATTCGTATGCAAATAATTCGATTGTATATCTAAAATAAAAAGTTATGGGCTACTTTTTCGAACAAGGAAAATAATAAAAGTCACTGTACTGCACGGTTTCTTTATTATTGTTTTGTCAATTTAGACAATTTATTTTTTATTACAAAATTCTTTTGTTTTTGTTGATATTGTTGATATGCGAAATGACGCATTCTAAGTCGGATATAATAAAAAATAGAATATGACAGTATTTCGGATGCATGCTCGATACACGGAAACGTGAATTTATAATTGCTGAGAACCTCATCTACAGTTAAAGTAAAAACATATTTCTTCGTCGCATGCTTGACGAAACTCGATTCAACAAATTGAATGAGTTTAAAAAAATAACTATTTGCATGAATTAATTTTCCTGGGTTCTTCTCATCCACTAATTTCGATGCTGAAGGTAACTTATTTGAATTAGTTATAGCGTTTCGGCACTTATCGCATTTGCCGTAACGTCGTAAAATTTCCTTACTTAAATAGCCTGTAACAGTTAGTAAGAAGATGTCTATTAAGGAAACAGTTATTAAAGTTATATATTAGCATTTCGTACTGTAGCATTTCGCGTGAGAGCGAAAGAGATAGCAAATTTTGAAAGCAACTTTGTTTTCGAACGGTAAAACCGATCGAGATGAAATTGAATTAGTCCATTTTTGCCATAATTTTGCAGTGGCTGATTCAATTTCATCTCGATCGGTTGTATTATTTAGAAAACATGTAGCTTTCGAAACAGTGGAAGCTTGTCATAGAGTATCTAAACGCACAATGGATTAAATGAGTTTTAAAGCATAAATCGAAAAAGGCTAGTATGAAATGAGTATAGGAGTATAGTACTGCTTAGCTATGAGTTATGGCACAGACTTTTTGTACACACACATGTCACATTCAGAAATGTCGGTTCAATAAAAGTTTCATGTTAATTCGACATTTGCTTCGTACCATTCACTATGATAGTCTACTCGTTCAACAAATCATACTTTAATCAGGAAACCGATAATGGCATAGACTGTGCAAACCTGTTACGTAATAAATAATGCAATCGAGGGTATCAGGTATGGAATATCCGTGATCTTCACACTCATCCATCTCCCAGTCTTCATATTCTATCAAATCGTCCAATTTTTGCTGCAACGTTTTCACAATTTCTAACGTTCTCGATTTACGCGCACCATAAATTTTTGAGAGGTCACTAATTGAAACTAGAACGTCGGGGGGTTTGCGTTCTGCAACTGTACAATTACCATATAACGGAGGTTTTATGACGCTGTAAACCGAGAGCAATTTATACAATTGTAGAAATGTCGAACACGTAGGGTGGTCGTTGCAGCCCGCGGCCTGACGGATTGTGCCAAAGAATTTCTGTAACAATATAATATTGGTACGATCATGAAAAATAAGAAGAAATAACGAAGGGACTGGCGGTCGGTTGTTCCACCTCTCGATAAATTTACCTAATGGATAAACGCATACTTATAAAATGCTTTTACTCATCAGGTAAATTTACAGAGATATGAACAACTGGGTCTAAGTGATAAACGATTAAGGGAATAATAATAATCAAGTACCTCTAAATTGTCCTGATTAACCTTGCCAGTCAGTAAGTACTGAAATTTGTATTCATCGACAAGATAGCGACACAGGTCCATCGTAGATTGGAGGGATAATCGCAGTCCATTGGCGGTTTCCTCGGTGAGAAATTCCTCCTTCGCGATTTCCCCTTTTATCGTCGCGCGTTGCCAATCATTTAACCATTCGAGAGAGGACTGTATAATCTGTAATATACAATTCAAAAAATTGAGAAAATGTTTGAGGATGTCTGTAAACACGTCGTACCGTTTTTTCAAGAGTGCAAAAAAAAACAACAACGTACCGATTTCGAAAACATGTATATAAAGCTACTGTGGAATCATTCGGAATACAACGAAAAAATAAAAAATCATTCGAATCGTTGCAGCGATTCCGGAGTAATTGGTGTATAATCATAAATTTCGAATATCGCAGGCAAAGCATGCCTTACTGCTTTTTTAACATCATTAAAGAAACTACCGCACCAATTTCGAAAAAAAATTTATGAGGCCATTGTGGCATCATTCTTAATACAATGAAAAAAAAAATTTTAATTGGTGTAGCCATTCCGAAGTAATCAATCTGCATACATAAAAAAATATATATATAATCGGATCGAATTGAGAATCTCCTCGTTTTTGAAATCAGTTAAAAATTATAATATACACTCGGGTTTGAAAATACAGAAATGTGTACTAGAAATTGCACCAGTAAATATGAATAAAACATTGCATACCTTGAAATCTTTGTTGTCTGGAGTAAGTCCTTCATTTGGCATTTTACGATTCAGAGCATCGAAAAGATCGTTGAGACGCTTACAAAATTTTACAGTGGCTTCGCAACCTTCGAAACCGTCACTCTTCTGCTCCAAATAAAATCGCAGACCATCAGCAACTGAATTACTGAATATCTGTGGAAACATATCGAAGTTAAAGTTTTTTTTACAGTGTTCATAAAAAAGAAATAAATTGAAAACTACATATTTACCTGCGTTGCAAGGCGGACTCGCATCTTGCTGGTGTTGTCGAGTTCGATGTGTCTTTTTGACAATTTCGGACACACCCTCGCATTCCCTGCATGCTTCGTATCTGTGGACAACAGATTCTCGAAATATTTCCACTCGACACACTCGTTTGTAGACACCTTTATTAAAAAAAGAAAGCAGATATGCTTAACACGGTTTAACAACAGAATTATTGTGCCAAAGAATGGCACCCAAATGGGCTTTTTGATTGTGTAAATTTTACCCGCAGCTTCTTTTTGTTGTAGAGACGGTTTCGAATATTTTTAAAGAGATGAGGAACATCAGAGAAAAAAAATACGCGCCTCGCATCATCCGAGGGATGAGTAAACCATGTCTTCGTATCTTTGAGGCGTGGGTTTATACCGAGCATTTCGCCCATTTTCGTATTCGTCCGCGCACCGTCTCCTAGAACACCGTGGATTCTAGCACCAGCTGTCTGTAAAAGCGTTATAGCCGTTACTACCAACTTCGCCAGCTCTTCGCCTTTTACGAAGCTTTTTGACGCGAAAACTCCCATTGGCTGGGTGAATTTATCTGCGAGAGATTGGAATAGTAGCACGAGGCCGTGTGTTGCTTCATCCTTTACATTAGTCGATGGATCATCTTCACCGAAATCTGTCAACCCGGTGTACGTCAGATCTTTCGATGAAACGGTGACGGATCTTCGTAATTTCATCGAGAACGAGTATACCGTGACGCTGCAACGGCTCCTTCGACTGAAATTTTAATTTAAGCAACTCGAAAAATTTTTTGTCGAAGCCGCATTTCGAATCAATTATCGATAAATAATTTCGAATTGTTCTTGTGCACGGCAGAGGAATGATGCGATTCTTTCGCAGAAACTCATACATCGCTGGAGAACGAATATTCATGAGCATACAATATATAGCCCACTCCTTTGAATAGCGTCGACCTCGAGCATCTGTCTTCTTCGAGGTTTCGAATATCTCTCGCAATGCCGTTTTTTGAATATCCGGAATATCCGGAATATTCGCACACCTTTCATTAAACGATTCTTCTTTCATCGCCGCGAATTCAGACTGTTTTTCTTGTAAGCATTCCAACAGTAGTTGGATTCTTCGTTTTTTACGATTTTTTAAACATCTCTGAGTGTTTATTTTCTTACGCAAGAACTTCCGTTGATCAACGGGATTAGATAGAGCAGTGAAACGTTTCAATTTTTCTCGTTTTTTATCTCGACGTTTTTTTTGGATCAACGTCTTTCTCACTCGCACACAAGAACTGCATCTTATTTTTTTCTCAATTAAGGAGCAGTTGGTCGAACGGTAAACATCCATGTTATCCTTGCATACGGTGTTCACATCGAGATGAATGGCGACATCTCCCAGCCCACCGCATATGCGCGAAGATTTGAATTGCGTAGCAATAGTCACCAGCGTTTGCGGATCATTGACTAGCGACGGAAGTTGTTCAATGTGATCTTTGACGAGTTTTCCATGCACGTAGTATTGGACAAATCCCTTGTTATTGATAGCAATACTTTTTCTAATGACAGGCGCATCGTTATTGGAATTGTTAGCTACTATTTCGGACAAAAACCATTTTTTTTTCTTTTGGTTTTGACTGAACGATAATCCACGGCTTTGGAACAGTCACTATACTCGTCTCATGTACTGTCTCAATTTTGAGCTGCACCTCGTTCACAACGGATATGGTAAATTGTACATTTTCAGCGCACGGCTTTGAAACGGTCATCGTATGAACTTCCTGCGGAGTGTCAGGTCGAATCTCTTCCTCGTTCACAACGGATATGGTAAATTGTACATCTTCAGCGCACGGCTTTGAAACGGTCATCGTATGAACTTCCTGCGGAGTGTCAGGTTGAATCTCTTCCTCGTTCACAACGGATATGGTAAATTGTACATCTTCAGCGCACGGCTTTGAAACGGTCATCGTATGAACTTCCTGCGGAGTGTCAGGTCGAATCTCTTCCTCGTTCACAACGGATATGGTAAATTGTACATCTTCAGCGCACGGCTTTGAAACGGTCATCGTATGAACTTCCTGCGGAGTGTCAGGTCGAATCTCTTCCTCGTTCACAACTGAAATTTGAAATGGTACGTTTTCAGTCCTTCTATACGTAGTTATGACCATAGAACAGGTCTTTTATTTTATTTGTAGTATTAATATTTTTTTTCATTTTGAAGAAAATAAAGATTTTAAATAAAATAGTCTTTGAATACGTTTGCAAATATTTGTACTTACCGATTTCTGGAGTAAAAGTTCCTTCGTTACATAAAACTACGGTGACCTGTTGTTGACTATCGCTACCTATAACTAGTTCCACAGGATCCTCATTGAAAATTGATGGGATGGCAGTCTCCGTCAGTCGAGGACGTTTATATGGAATCTATAGTAAAATTAAAAAATTAGAATATTCACGAAAAGCCCATATTGGCGTATATAAGAGTCCTTACGGTTAAATTTAGAATAGGGGGATACTCTAGGATTCTGGAAATTTTTTCTAAATGTTGTTTTTCAATGTTTTAAAACATTCGAAGCACATTTCCATAAAAATCGTTTAAAAATTTCTTTCGCGAAAACAAAGCTTACTGTACGAGGATGCAAATACTTACATTGATAAGGATTTTTCCATCAGAATCTCGTTTCACCAGACTTCGCACGATACATTCTTCTTCGAAATGTTTCTCACATACGTGCTGGTTCGGTTGTAACCTCGCGATACCGGGAATTGCGGCCTCCCACATCTCGCGCAAAACTTCGGACTGAGGAACTCTGAAGAGCGAACACTTGACATTTTGTCTTGTTTTCCGACAATTTATAACTACGCACGAATTCGGCATCTTGCAAAAAAAATTCATCTTTGATACGACCGCGATTTCGGGATTTCGTTAAATGTACATAAACACTCTTATTACAGCTGGCTCAGCCGCATTTTAGACGTATGTTAGAGAGAGAACGACTACTGCCGTCTATCTCTGTCTCTCTCGCTCGCATTGCGACTTCTAGATCGCAGCGAACCTAGCAGGCAAGCCGTGAACGAAAAACGGACACACTAAGGCCGGTATTCATAGCTGCACTAAGTGAGACCTCCCCCACCACTAAAAAAGGCCTGAGTTTCCTGACCTGTATGTAAGACCGTGTTTACGACTGATAATTTGACAGTCGCCGTGAAATTTAGCGAGTTCTCTCGTGAGATATGGGAGACAAATCGCTTAAAGAGCAATCTATGGAAAACACAGGTCTCTTAGTGTAACTTATTATCGAAAAATTTACTCGAGTAATTTATTATTCTAATTCTTATTACAGATATCAACCAGGATGAGTTGATACTTCAACAACAGAGACGTATCGAGAAGGAGGTTAGTACGCCTCATATTCAAAGTGTTGTTTTTTAAGAGCTCCATCGATCTTATTGAAAATATATATATTCATACGATTAGAAATTAAATGTATCACATATACTTACAATTAGTAGAGTAGAATCTTATTTTTAAAATGTCAATTTTGCTTCTATGACAATTTTGACAAACTGAAGAACATTTATATTTATTTATACATTACAATTACTTGCAACTCATTATTAATTAACATATAACTATATATTTAGATAGAAAAGTTTTTTAATGATATAAATTTTTAATGAAACTCTATTGCGTCCTATTAATATGATATGACAACTATTAATGTTTTTTTTTCTATTTTCTTTGTAAATAAATAGAATAAATTTCTGTGAAAGATTTTCACCTTTGTAGATAATAATTATCTTTTATGTTTCAGATCTCAGAGTCTATAGCTTTAGTTGGCGAGAAGGAATCATTGAAGAGCTTAGAACAAGAATATGCAAAAGATGATATATATCTTTCAAAAGCAAAAGTTTTGGCTCAAAAGTATTCTTACATTAGGAGAACTAGACCCGATGGCAATTGCTTCTTCAGAGCATTTAGTTATGCTTATTTGGAAAAATTAATCGGGAATAAAGAAGAATATGATAAATTTCGAGATCTAGCGTTAAAGAGCAAGGATAACCTTGTAGCTCTTGGTTTTCCTCAATTTACAGTTGAAGATTTTCATGATACGGTAAGAGTTTCTATTTTTTATGTTTGAAATCTTTAAGTTTATTATATATATAATATGATATAGCATAATATATAATAACATATAATAAATATATATAAAAATTATATATTATATAATAAAATTATATAGTACATAACATATATACATTTAATACTAAATAAACAAAATTGTATCACAATATAAAATTTATTTTAAAGGATCAATGAATTAATTTTGATTAATTATTACAGTTTATGGAAGTCATTGACAAAGTAGGCGGTGACACAGAATCCAGCCACATGGAGCTACATAAATTGTTCAATGAGCAAGGTTATTCTGACTACGTTGTTGTTTACCTTAGATTAATTACATCTGGTCAATTGCAACGCGATGCGGATTTCTATCAACACTTCATCGAGGGAGATCGCACTATTACAGAATTCTGCCATCAAGTTTGTATCTTGATATTAACATTCATATTTTTATCCTCACATATTTACATGATTAATCCTTTTACATTAAATTTATAATATATACATTAATATTTTTTATAGGAAGTTGAACCAATGTATAAAGAATCTGACCATATTCATATTATAGCAATGAGTAGTGCTTTAGGAACTGGTGTTAGAGTTCGTTATATGGATAGAGGTGCGGGAACTGAAGTAACTGCCCACGATTTTCCTGAAGGTGCCATACCATCTGTGCACTTATTATATCGTCCTGGCCATTATGATATTCTTTACCCTTGATGAATTTGGTATTATGCAAATTTTTTTAATATTACAAAAATCATTTTCAATGACCAAATCTATACTTCGATTTTTAAAAGCATCTCAGTTATAACACATAATGCAATATAGTATGTTGTCTTTAATTTAGTAGAAAAGAAATAAGTTAATTTTTGTGCGAATGCACAAAGAATTTGTGCATTGTGTATATTTTCCAAAATATATCTAAGTGCATTTTCATGAATTCATTATCATACCTGTTATTTCTATACGTAAAGATATCGTAAAACATTTTAAACTTTAAGAATAATTATCTGAAATAAATGGCAGAGAAATCGACGCATTGTGCTAATTAATTCCTACATTCTTTTTCTTAATTTCGCAATAAATCCATTCTGTTGAAGATATACAAATCATATTATTTTTATGCCATACATTTATAATACAAAATAAGTGATATTTTGTTATTATAATATTATTTATTATATAGTATACACATATATATTTTCTTTTTCTCTATATAAATGTATCACAGAAATTAAAGCCATTTTGTATATTTGACAATATAAAAATATCATAGGACAAACTTTGTTATATATAAACAAATTATTTCCTTTTAAATTATGCGTTCTTAAAATTAAAAAATTAATAATTAATAAATTCTGTATGATTCAAATTCAATATATAACACGATTATATTATTTATAAATATATATATCTTGCAGAGAGATGTTTATACATGCAGAGCTCATAAAACAACTTTATATATATTTTAATATGTTATCGTTGCATAGATCGTACTTGTTCAGTAACTTCTTCCAACATTGCAGAGTTCTTATCAATCGTGCCCATTTGATATTCCAAATGAGTACTAATAAGTGCAAGTTTCTTTAAACTAGATTCTATCATTTCTAATCCATGTTCCTGCTGTGCAAAGTTTTTTGCTGCGTGCATTAAAATCTATAAAAGTATCGCAATATATATACATAACATAGAAATATTATAACGTCAGCTATTTAGGAATATGAATTAAAAGATAGTATCACCTCACTACTTTTTGACCCTCGCTGTATCTGTCTGGCGAGAGAAGCAATGTTATTAACATTAACTTGCACTCTATCTGCTAGTCTCATCTTCGATTCAATGAACAAGCTACGTGCGCTTGTACTAGATGCTGAAGCCATTGTATTGTTGTATTGCTTTTCATTAATTGTGGGATAAGTTCTGTTCTTAATGTTATCCAGGCCTATTGATAGACTGTACTGTGTTTTTGTGATTAATAGAATACTTATACTAGAAACACTATTTCATAATCTGAAACCAATAATATTATATGATTGCGATTGTATTTCTTGCAACTTACACATTAATATATGGAATATATGTCAGCATATATATTTTTCACCTTAGTAAATATCTTCCATTTATATTTATCCTTTTATTTGATGCATCATATAGGAGCATGTCAAGAGGATAAAATAAAGAAAATAAATTAATTTAACTACAACTGTAGAATTTTGCACGCAGATATGAAAAATGTTTGTTTCTTATCGCGCAATTTCCCCTACACTAGTTTGCGGGCAAAAAAAATCGCTTTTGAAAAAGAAATTCTATCACTGAGTTATCGATACATTGACATCTGACAACAATCTGACAATGACATATGACATATTGTAAAACAGGCCTCATCAGAGAGAAGACTGAGAGATGTCATGGCCCGCTTTTAGGTGATCCCTGGAAGCGATACTCCCTCTGTGGACATTAAAAACGTGAACATGAACTACAAAGCCAATGTCCACGAATGTTCTCAGAGGGTAACATATATATCTCTCTGATAATATAAATAATATAAATAAAAATATAAATAATTTAATTAATAATAATTTATTATATTATAAAAATATTAGTATGTTATTTATTATATTATAAAAATATTAGTATGTTCTCTCTTTCCACGCTATTATTTATTTATGTGTGTTCTTTTTCTTCTCAACATCATTTATTTATTTTTTATTTATTTATTTATTTAGCTCGCTCTAAGTCAGTCTTCTAAAATGCAAAACTAAATATTATAGAATTTGACTTTGAAAATAAAATAATCGAATAAATTCAAATAATTAGCATAACGAAAGGTTCCGTGATAAGTTATTTAATAAATAATCAATTTTAATTAATTAATGAAAATACTTCTATAACTTAATATTCCGCGTTAGCGTATATTTTATAATATATAAAATATTTCGGCAACGAATTATCGATAACACGGTGTTCGACTTTGGCAATACAAAAAATAAACAGTAGCGCGCTATGTTAAAGCTTTAATATTAGAATTAACTATATTTCGACCAATGTTTTAATTTTCTCAATCCTTGTTATTAAACAATATACAATTTAATCGAAAATCGATTAAATGATAGAAATCCAAAATATTAAATAATTACTTCGATCGTTGCGATTTTTACAGACAATAATTATTATTATAATATTTAGAGTCACAAATATATTTCATCCGTGTTACTTTATCGTTCTACTTGACAATCTAAATGTAATTTGGATTGCGAGAGAACACGAAGTAAATCAATCGAATTATAGATGCAAATAATTAGCATAATGAAAGGATAAATTGTTTAAATAACCAAGTTTAATCAATAAATTAAAATACTTCATTAATTTAACACATTCCGTGTTAATGTACATTTTATAATATATAAAATATTTTGGCAACGAATTATTGATAACACGGTGTTCGACTTTGGCAATATAAAATATAAACAGTAGCGCGCTATGTTTCGGCTTTGTCTTTGACTCTCGAGTAATAAGGTAGTGGTGAGAAACGTTTCGTATTGTATTGTAATTTTTTTACTAAACACGATTACGATTAGTATCGAAACATAATTTGCTTTAAATATTAATATAAATTAATTAATTAAAAATTAATTCACGGCATGAAACTGTATCGCAACTATAAATCTTTATCGAATCGCAATCATTCATTACCGTGATTAAAAATTGAAACAAAATATACATAAAAGGGGATAAGAGACTTAATTATGTTATGAACTTTCGATCATTGATGCTTATTATATTTCATTAACAATATTAGAATTAATTATATTTCGACCAATACCTTAAATTTTAACAATCCTTGTTAATTAAACAATGTACAATTTAATCGAGAATCGATTAAATGATAGGAATCCAAAATGTTAAATAATTGCTTCGATCGTTGCGATCTTTACGGACAATAATTATTATTTCAATACCTAGAGTCACAAATATATTTCATCCGTGTTACTTTATCGTTCTACTTGAAAATCTAAAAATAATTTGTATTATGAGAGAATACAAAGTATAAAACAATTGAATTATAGATGCAAATAAATAGCATAACGAAAGGCTCCATGATAAATTGCTAAAAAATAATCAATTTAAAAATCAATAAATTAAAATACTTTTATAATTTAATATTCCGCGCACGAATATTTTATATTACAGAGAATATTTCGGCACGAGAGAATTATACAATAATTATTATTTCAATACCTAGAGTCACAAATATATTTCATCCGTGTTACTTTATCGTTCTACTTGAAAATCTAAAAATAATTTGTATTATGAGAGAATACAAAGTATAAAACAATTGAATTATAGATGCAAATAAATAGCATAACGAAAGGCTCCATGATAAATTGCTAAAAAATAATCAATTTAAAAATCAATAAATTAAAATACTTTTATAATTTAATATTCCGCGCACGAATATTTTATATTACAGAGAATATTTCGGCACGAGAGAATTATCAATAACATCGTGTTCGACCTTGATAAACAGTATCGCGCTATTGTTAATACGTTACACGGCTTTATTATCATTCGCACAGTACCTTGAGCAATAAAGTAGTAACGTTTCATATATTATCAAATTCTTGCTTTACATAGTCGACCCTGGCGATATAAACAGTACCGCGGTAATGTTCTTGACTTACGATCATTCGCTCAGTGGCTCTTGAGCAGTGAAGTAGTGATGTGAGACGTTTCATATATTATCAAATTCTTTCTTTAAACACAATTGCAAGTGCAACGAGGAACTTTTCGTGAATAAGTGTAAGTGCAACGAGGATTAAAGTGCCACGAGAAAAGAGCGAAGGAAGCAAAAGAAAAAAGGAGGTTTTGGAAGTGGATGGATCAATAAGAGATATGATGTAAGTCATTAATATAAATTATTTATCACATTCATTATTTATTATATTGTTGCGTCCCCGCGTCCCGTCCCGCTGAATGTATTCGTTACCCGTTGAATTCTTTCGAAGAAGATCGTTTTCGCGCGCGTTGTCAAGATATTGTTATAAACAACGACTGTCAGAGAGTCTAAGCCCAGCTGTCAAATTGTGTGGACGCGCGTCTATTTGTGATCCGTTTTACGATTATTCTGAATTCTTGTATGTTACTCGCGATTTATTAAAATTCTTGTGCACCTTAAATCGCGTTATTATTTACGAGTGTACGAGCGTCAGCGTATGCTAAGTATTTTGCCGATTGTGTCGCGCGCGTTCGATATATATCACGTTCGATATATACCGCGTTCCGCGGACGCAACAATATATAAATTATTTATCAATAATATATATATTCAAAATATACATATTTCTCGTTTCGTTTTATTTCTTTGATTGTGATTTAATAGTGATTTTAAATTGTATAACATATATAATACATAAACTTATAAAAATATTCCATTTTATTTTAAAATAATTAAAACATTTATAAAATTTTTTATTAATTAATATTTTCAGATACTTTTATGTTTTATAAAACATTTCAAATTAATATATTTATTTAAATATTTCATATATAAAAAAATAGAAATTTTTTTATTTATCATATTTTTAAAAGTTTATACCTAAGAAATATAAATTATTTTGTAATTACGCAATTTATAATATTAAGATATATCTATTTAAAAGTAAAAATGTAAAAATTAATTGCGCGCAATAATTAGGTTTAAAATCAATTATTTTGAACATTGCTTTGTATAATAGATGTTCTCTTATCCTTTATATTTTTATTCATTCATATTTGCGGATTTAAATTTATGTACTATATTACAAAATAAATTTCAAATTATGTATTATATTATATATAAAATTATATATAATATAACCCTCCCATGGGGTACACCTTGTCGCGGTGGGAGGGCTTAGTACTTGGATGGTGCCTTGAAGTTTATCTTAAATTTTTCTATTTATGATAAATCTTAAGGTGCCTGAATGGGAAGCTAAGTACCCTTTCGCGTCGTCGGTACCGTCAACGTGCCGCGGACGGCAAGCGCTTCGTTACCGCGTTTCCGCGTTGTAGTATTCTCGCGTCGTCGCGTTTTCGCGCTTCCGCGTTGGACTTTTCGTATAAAAATCCCAATTTCCTTATTGTCACGAGTCTCTACTTCCGATGCCAACTAACTGGGATGTTTCGAGTTTGCACACGTTGCTATGCAACGTACATTCTTGCTTCGTGCTTCGTCAAGTGATTCGGCCCGAATTAGTTAGAACTCGATCGATTGCTCGGAATGGTCGTCAATGAGTCCCTTCTCTTTGCTCGTCTACAGCCACACGCACTGCGTGTGTTAACCCTGTCGAGGAGTCGAGTGGATTCCCCTAGGCACGATTTTCGCTCGGTAAAAGGGGTTGCCTCCCCATTTTCTAAATTGCTAAATGTTAGCATTTAAAAAATGTGGGTATCCTCTTCTTTTGCCGTCTACTAGCCTGGTGTAGCATATAGCAACCGCGGGAGGCATAATATGTCCGGGCGGAGCACCTGAAATCGTGCTTAGCGGGTCCAGGTTCGATACGAGATAGGATAATTATGCGCGAAAAAGAGTTGGTGAACTTCATTTTCCTCTATTTCCGTCAATCGTTTCGTCTTCTTTCCGGTTTGGGCTTAATCCTTGCTCATTGTATCGTTGCAATCCTGACCGGTTGACTCGAAGTTGATTCTCGTAAGTGAAATGGGATTTTCGCTCGTACCGAAACCGGGAGTGCCGTCTAATGTATAGGTATACATATTAAGTATATACATCGCGCGATCAAATATAAAATTTTTAATACAAGTTTTTATACAAAATTATCGTTTTAACAAAAGATTTTTATCGCTGTCCCTCTCGTCAGATAACATTCCTAAATATTGCTAATTAAATATAAAGAATTATCGAATAAGAGTGTGAAGATTCGATGTGATACATAAGTCAACGATTAAATATTAGCTTCACAAGATTTAACGATCACCTTCGATATTATAGAATCGCAAGTTAATTATTATGAATTTAATAATTTGTTTTTTCAGTTATATTTGTACTTACGAATTTCGTATCGGAAAATATTCATAAATAAATTAATATATTACGGTTGCGAAATCACCGTGTTTTTCCCGCGTTCTTTTCGCATTCTTAGACGAGATTGTCGTTTTAATAAAAGAGTTATCGTTGTTCCTTCCGTTAAATAAACGTTAATAAAAGTTGCGTGGCTCGTACCGCCGAGGAGTCGAAACGATTTTCATCATGGAGAATTATTTCTCACCGGTTCTTGTGAGATCCACTCGCGACGTCTAGTTCGGTGCCCCGTTGAAAATTGGGAATTTTTATTGTAAGATTGGAACTAATCCCAGGTTTTCCTGGCAATTTCTGACAGCAATGATTTCGGTAGTCATTCAACGACGAACGCCATACGCTTCTTTAAAGTCGAATTAATTTAAATAATATATATTTAGATGTGAGAGAAAATGCATCTATTTTTTTCTTCTCGTTAAAAATGTTCTGTCATTATTAGGATTGGTATTATTATTGTCTAATGCCAGAAAGATTTAATAGTAGATTAAATATGGATATAGCGTTGTGTATAAATATCTATTTTTCAAGTAATTTCAAATTGTAATAGTTTTTATTAACTGTTTGATAAAAATGATTACGAACGAATATATTTGATTATTAATTATTAATTATTTCTAGGTACTTGGGATATTAATATTAGATTTTAGTTTCTTTTAAGAAACTATTTGCAGGTATTGGACATCCATCGCCATTTTAGAATATTAATTTTTAGATATATACCATTTTAGATATATGTATAATAAAATACATGCACAAATTAACGTATCCAAAATATTTTTATAATTTTTATTAATATTATATATTATATATACGCGAAATTATACATGAATGTTACATAAAATGTGCGAATACACAAAAATTTTGAGACGAATCGAATGGGTACCCCTATATCAGCAAGATTTTGATTAAAAGACAAAAATTATTAATTTAAACATTATAAGAATAAGAATCTAGAATTAATTATATATTTAAAATTATTTGATTTATTTTATTTTGCACACTATTCGAATTGAAATTTTTTAAATCTTGCTGTTATCGGGTTCGATTCGTCTCGCGCGCGCAAACGGTACCCCAAAATTATTGTGTTCGCACATATAACACAAACTCCAATGATGCATGGATTTTATTATTTATAAATATAATCGTTCGTAATCACATTGCTATAAAAAAAATCGTTTATATCTATTTAATTTTCAATAAAGAAATATATTTCTTAATAATGAAAGAACATGTTTTCTGACGTGAATATCAATTTCGTGAATTGAAAATAATGACGAGGGATAATTGTCTTTGATTTAATACTGAAATCATTGCTATCGGGAATAGTCCGGAAGATCCAGGATTCGTTCCCTCCTACGATGGAATTCCCGACATTCAATGGATCACTTAACTTTTCTTCGCAGATTGATCTTGCGAAATCTGATGTAGAAACAAGATGTTAATCTTTCTCCATTTTTAAGGTCGCTTCTCTTTTCATCGGATTACCGGTATGTCACTCGCGTATCTGCAATTGAATATTTTGAATATTATCGATTTATTTATCGTCGCGTTTTATCGCGAATTTTAAATCGCGATATATCTTATAAGAATTCGCAGTAATTCGGTCGCTGAATTGCATATTCACAAACATTACAGACCTCAAATGATTGTTGAAATATTTTCGATTTTCTATATTTACGTGATAATAATTATATCGCGCACGTGTCTATTGAGAGCTTCGATTATTATATTATAAAAATTATACGTATCGCGATCAAATATTCCGCATATTATCGACTTATTTATTCGTCGCGTTTTCTCGGGAATTTTAAATCGCGATTTATCTTATAATTTAATCGTTGACTTATACATTGAAGTTTTGTTTATCTTTCCACGTCTTTGAATATTGTTTTTAATAGTTCGTGCAAAATGCTGGTAGTGCAAATATTTTTTTTTATAATTTAAAAGACGATCGATAACTATATTAATGAAAATCATTCGTTCCGTTATTTTCTATTAAACGTGGCCACAACGCGATTTTTAATTATATTTTAAAGCTTATAGAACTCATTTTTTCTTATTCAGCTAATCATGCACGAAATAGAATATGTATTTTATTCTCAATCGTGAAATTCCTATAAAGTCGCGTATATATTAATCGCAAATAAATCGGACAGTGAATTT
This sequence comes from Camponotus vicinus, assembly GCF_025532165.1. Classification (NCBI taxonomy): domain Eukaryota; kingdom Metazoa; phylum Arthropoda; class Insecta; order Hymenoptera; family Formicidae; genus Camponotus; species Camponotus vicinus. The sequence goes on along the minus strand of NW_028141976.1, from coordinate 11,600,723 downwards.
TATGTTCATAAACAATACGGATCACAAATGTTTGCTAAAATATCTTCGTCTGTCAACATTTGTGTGATAATAATTATATCGCACGCGTGTCTATTGATTCGATTATTATATTATAAAAATTATGCGTATCTCGCAATTGAATATTCGATTATTGTCAATTTATTTATTCGTTGCGTTTTCTCGCGAATTTTAAATCGCAATTTATTTTGTAATTTAATCTTTGATTTACATCAAAGCTTGTTCTATCTTTACACGTTTTAAATATTTCTTTTCATGGTCTGCACGAAATGCGTTAATAATGCAAATACTTTGTTCTACAATTGAAGAAATGATCAATAATTTTATTAATGACTCTTTTGATCATGATTATTTACGTTTATACATTATTTATATAAAACTAATTAAATTCTATTATTCTATGTCAATTATTAATAATGAATATCGCGTAATTAATCATCACTAATCAGTCTTGTCTGGTCTATGTAAAAATTTTTAGTAAATTTTATATTATACGTATACTTGGAACACTTTCGTGTAATAAATTTTATTTTGTATTAAGTTTAAAATTATAGTTTATATTAAATTTGTATTATATTTAGTAATACATATTTCTAATGCATTGTATTCTATATATTCTATGTATTCTATATATTCTGCATTAAATTTTGTAATATATATGTAATGTAATTATTTTTATATTATATAATTTAATATTTTGTAATGTGTTTTTTATGTAATTGCAAATTAATTATAATTTACGTTGTATATATTATAATTATGTAATATATATTTTTTATATGTATTATATTCTCTGTTTAAAAACTCTATTTAAAAAAATAAAAAGAAATAAAAAATTTTTCCTCCTCAATTTTTCCTCCCTTGTATCTCCGCCTTAACGAAGGCATTTGCCAGGTGAGGAGGTTTCAATACTCTCATGAACCTAAGAGCTATGCCAGCGGTAACATACGCCGATATTCATATAGTCTATTCTTATATTTAAAATCATTTGGACAACGTATGGGCACACATACATACATATATTGGTAAGTAATTTATAAAAATTATTTTTATAAAAATTATTATTTATCATATTATATATTATTTTCAAATTAATGATTGTTATACTCTGGTGCTACCGGCATTTCGTGCACATAGCACGGAACAAAACCAGAAATTGTGCACATTATATATTATCCTCTGAGAACATTCATGGACTATGGCTTTGTAGTTCATGTCCACGTTTTCAATGTCCATAGAGGGAGTATCGCTTTCAGGGATCACCTAAAAACAGGCCATGACATCTCTCAGTCTTCTCTCTGGCCTCATTAACCCGGTTGTGTTCTGAAATCCGATAACGATATACAACCTATTGTAGAACAGGCCTAAAAAGTGCGAACTGTTCTTTCTTTCTGATTAGTCAGTTGTCAGCTGCCATCTTAGGCGCGCTTCAGGTTGTACTTGTGAAATCGTAGATCAAATATAGAAGCGTTAAGCTGGAGATTGTTTTTGGGTAATTAAAACGCTATCAATTAATCGATTATTATTCGAATATTTATTTATTATTGCACGAATGTATGTTATTCGACTTTACATGTGAAATGGTTTATTAATCGAAATTAACTTGAAAAATATAAGACATATAAAAAGCATTCAGCCCGAATTTATATTATAAAATGTTAAATATTTCGAGGAGATAAATTAATTATCACACACGGTATTTCTGATGTTTTTTTCTCTGCGTACTGTTAAGATGTCTATAGACGTCTGTGATTAAGTAGACGCGCGCGATCCTTTTGTTGTCATCTGTAGTAGTTAGAATTGCGAAAGTTACGAATTTCGTTTGTCATCATTTTATTTTTCGAGATGCATATCAAGGAAAAACGTGAATATGCTCTACAAATAATTTTAATTATATCAGTCTATTATTAGTACTATCATTTAATTTTTATTATTAATTCCTTAGTATTATATATCAAAGTAATATATTTATTAAAGCAAATTTTAATTTTTCGAAAGAAAAATCCGCTTCAAAATGTTTAAGATTTTATATAAATTAAAAACTAACAGAATATTCTTATATTTTAAATTTCTTTTGAATGAGCCATAGCATATAAAATCTGATAATTATTTAAAGAATAAGACTCATTCTATTTTGATCGAAATTATTGATGTAAATTAATTTTAATTAATATTATTTTATACCACATGTTTTTCGAAATGAATAAAATAATGTGACATTAATAAATAAAAAATTTGTTATATAATTGTGTTAAAAATAATGGCTTTAATTATAACATCATGAAAATTGGCATATAAATTAAAATGTGAAACTGCTTTATTCGCAAAAATTTAATTTATGGTAGATGAGAGAATATGTAGATTTTCAGAAATGAAATACTGGTAAATGAGAAATGAATAGAATATCTATTTTCCATATAAATGAAACTATTTTCTATGGGTATGAAATATTTAATATATATAATCACCTGTTGATTCTTAGCGCACGTAACCACCTGTTAGATCTTTCGCGCACTACCTGTTGATTTTTTGCAAAACTGGCCTATAGCATTTTATAATAATGTATTTTCATATACAAAAATGTCGAAAATTATGCAAATGAAACATAAAATATGGTCTAATATTTTTAATAATATGCGAAAATCAATTTATACCTTTTAAAAGAAAGTGAATATAATTTAATCAAGTAAATTTGAAAAAAAATAATATGCAAAACCATAATAAATACTCAATCTTTATTTCGTAATAAGGAATTTGCACTATTTCAATAAAAAAAGATAAGTCATTACATTATTATTTACAATGATTGAATTACATTATATTGATTTAGAATAAAAGAAAAATTCTTGATTAACATTATACATAATTTTAATTCTCTTGAAATGTGAAAAATTTGAGATGTAAAATTTTAATATATTAAACTAATCTCTCTTTCTCTCTCTCTCTCTCTTTTCTCTTTCTTAATTAAATTAGTTTCTTGATCAAATTGAGATAAATTATATTCTTTAAATAAACGTTAGACTTTGTAGCTCAACAAAATTAATTTAGCAACGCTATAATAGACAAGCATAAATAACATTCAATTCAAATTTACATTATAAAATGTTGAATGTTTCGAAGTGGTAACAATTTTATATTACATATTTTTTGACCGTTATTTTTCTCGATATTATTAATCTTTAATTCGAGTGAGAAAATAGCTTTATATATTATGAGAATTCTTTTTCAAAATGCTATTACAACAAGTATCGGGAAATAATTTAATGTGATTATTATATTAACTATTTAAGAGACTAATTAGATTAACTATTAATTAATTTTTATAAACGACGTAGAGGTGTATAGCAATGATAGATCTCGCGCTATATGTATTTTGCGTAATTTATTCATAATTAAAATAAGAATCAATTATTTATCATTTAACTTTCCAATGATTTAAATATAATTAGGATCGAGAACGCGCAGAAACGATCGAATCGCAAAATCGAGTAATTATATTAGTATATGCTAAAATCCGTGACACATATATTAATCGTTTAGGCCCAGTTCCACAACTTATTCTAACCGAAGTTCAGCTCGTTAAAGGAGGATTTACATTACGTTCAATGTCCGATGTATGACGTCCGATTGGATATTATGGGTTTGAGACGCAATGTAAATCTTCCTTTAACGAGTTAAACTTCGGTTAAAGTAAGTTGTGGAACTGGGCCTTAATAAATAATAAATGTACAATTTAAAATACTTTTATAATTTAATATTTTCCGCGTGTATATGTTATAGTACGTAAAATACTTTAAGAACGAATTATCAATAATATAGTGTTCGGCCTTGACGGCGTAAACAATAGCGCGCTAATGTTTACATGTTACGGTCTTATTATCATTCACATGGCGACATTCGAACAGTAAGGTAGTGAAATGCTTTGTATATCGTTGAATTTCTTTTCCAACGCGATCGCGAGTATTGAAACATAATTTGCTATGATTATTACAATTAATAATTATAAAATTTTTATAAACGACATCAAATCAGACGATAAATCTTTATCGAATTAGGATTGCGTGCGCGCGCACACGTACACGCACCGGCAGGAATGGTATGCTTGTGTGATGCTCACTGACGTCACACTCACACAAGCATACCGGGACACCATTCCTGCCGGTGCGTGTACACACACACGCGCGCGCACGCACACACGCGCGTGCGCACGCACACATAGTGTATCACACACGTAGTGAATAACCCATTGGCATGTAAATGTCGAAGAAATTGTACTTTTCGTGTCGCTGTTACATAATAAAATATCTTTGTGTGATTGTTTAGCGATCGGGATTGCAAAATGTCTCGCGATCGTTGCGTATATGATAATCATAATTAATTGTATTGTCGCGAGTGAGTGTAAGTGCCACAAGAAAACAGCAAAGGATAAACAAGAGAGGAAAAAGGGATTTGGAGATGACGTATGGATCAACGAGATACGAGGTAATTTATAAATTATTTATATATTATTTTCAGATATATTGCTTGTTCTTTTTTCACTTTTTCGATAGTGATTTATTCTAAATTATCATATTTTATATACATACATATATATATATATATATATATATATATGTATGTATGTATATAAAATATGTATAATAATACATACATATATATATATATATATATATATATATATATATATATATATATATATGTATTATTATATTTTTGTGTGATATAATAAAATATTTTTATATTAATATTTTTATATAGATAATTTAATATTTATAAAAATCTTTCTCAATAAAATTATTATTGATATACTTTATACATATAAGAATTAGAATTTTTTATTAATCTTTTATTTTTATTAATATAATATATATTTTATAATCGATTATTTTGAACACTTTGCTTTATAAGAATAGATTTATAGAAATATTGATTACATTCGCTTTTAATTTGTATTTGACCTTTGCGTTTGTAACGAACAATATCTGCGTGATGCCTCACAGTATATTGTTGGCATTTCGAATTTCCTGTCCTAAATCCGCGCGGACCACTGATTGTGTACTCATATTCTATGCGGACTTGATTGATAGTTAATAATCATCCTTCGATTCTCGAATCCAATAAAAAATTCGTCAACTCGTGATACATCTCGTGCCTAATTAGCGTTATGAATTTTCTTCTCGCATTCTCATTGCATTCTTCTTACATTATCTTATTTTAATTTCTAAAGAAGGCATACTCAAGTGAACCACTTGCCTTTCCTGAACTTGATATGAACATAAAAACTAACACAAAAAATATACCGATATTTTTTTCACAACTTTCAACCGTTTTAGATGCCGCATATTATATCAAAATGAATTGTTATATGTATTTATATGTTTTGATTTTCTTATCGCGTATCGATTTATATCCGAATTATTTATTTCAAATTTATTTTTATTATATATTTTACATATAGTTACATTTGCGCGACTATAACATCGTAGTTTCGAGCGTGAAAATCAATTTATTGAAGATACATTTAATACATTAATATATTGCGATTAAAACAATCAATGTCATTTACATAAGAAGTAAATGTTTGCACATTATTTATATTTTTTTTAATTTTCAGCTACAAAGCAACATTATAATTAATTATTAATATTAATCTACTGATGATTTTTTTCAGATTTAAAGTATATTTAAAACATCTATTTATATCGTCCAAAAAAATATTATTTGGAGATTTTAAAAACACTTTTATATCTATAAATTTATTATATCTATAAATAATATTATAACAAATAATGTTATAACATTTCTATGATAGTAGTTAGCACTACGAGAGTTCTAACGCAGGGATCTCAGGGGGGTGAGGGGCGAGGGGATCTCAGCGGCGCGGGGGAATGACGTCACGCAGGATGGAGGGGGGATGACGTCACGCGGGACGGAGGGAATTTCGGAGGCGCGGGGGCTGCGGGGCGGAGGACGCACGTATAAACAAAAATGGCGGTATTCCTATGAAGAAGATTTTGGGTCTCTCTCTCGCTCTCTCTTTATCCCTTTATATTTCTATCCCTCTCTCTCTCCCTCTCCATCCCTCTATCCCTCTATCTATCTCTTTATCCCTTTTATCTCTCTTTCTCTCTGTATTATCGCAAGTATACAATATTAGTCATAAACTTATATTTTGAGATATTTCGGGGTCCGACGTTTTCGAGCAATCTATGAATCATAGCGAGATAACAACACATTTTCAACCCTAGGTTCAGTTACAAAAGAATTTTTCTTTTGTGCCTCCAACAATCTCTGAATATCCCTCTCTCTTTCTCTCTTTATCCCTTTTATCTCTCTCTGTCATCTCTGTATTATCGCAAGTATACAATATTACCAGTTAACAAACAATATAAATAGAAATATTCTTTGAAGGATTGGGTGGATGGAAATGCGTGCGAAGAAATTACGTCATGATTTTGACTTAAAACTCTTTATTTATATTTTATATATTTTTCTTACGTACTATGGACTAAAAACTAAAGCTGCCAGTTCGCAATCGACGAGTTGATGCTTGTTGAAAGCAGCACTCGCGCGTATTACATTTGATACTTCTTTCGGATTTATTACAGTGGACGCGATATTGGAGAATTGCGTAAACTTGACATCAACTGTTTGGATAATTTTATCCAATCGATCAAAAGTTACATCTATGCAGTGATCGAGATCGAACATACGATGTAACGTCGATTCGACCATCATCAAGCATACGTTTGAAGATTCGAGACTTATGAGTTTGACGTCGTTAATCGTACGAACTCTCACTGTTAGCGGTCCAACGCTTATGAAATTGAAGTCATCTTTAGAGTCGTTCCGAAGGAAATTTTGAATATTACGACGTTGCTCGTAGAGTCCCTTCCACGTTTCGAGAGATAATATTAGTTCCTTTCCTCGATGATCTCCTATGGCAATCTCCACGTAACTCGGTGGACCCACGTTGATACCAATGTCGAGGAATTTGAATCCCGTAGCTGTCAATGCGTATCGTCTACCTAGTATACGAACCGCACGACGTTCCAACGAAATGCTACAGAAAAATTAAAATTAAATAATAGTAATACAATTTGTAAAAATATAAAAATAGAAAGAAGTTAAACGAAAAACTTACTCGTCACATTTGTTCTCAAACGATCGAGTTTTATCACGACTCGATACGTAATTATTCACGCGTCTTCCGACGCCGCTGCCGCTGCTGCTTCTTTCGACGTAGTACATTTCTCTGGGAGTTATGAAAAGTGAACCACGAGAGCGGTGTTAACGCGACACTGATCGTATAAGAAATAACCGAGTATAGATGACGCTCATCTTCCAAAAGTATAATGTGGTGGAGGGATTAATACTTCTAACGTTTTGAGTTTTAGGAGAAGGGGAGATAACGCTCAGACAAAAAATTCTTAGAAACGCATGGAAAGGTTTAGGGAGGGGAAATAAGAGATAAAACATATTAATGTTTACATATTTTATTTTCTTGCAATTCTTTCAGGCGTTGCGACCACCAGTTAAATATTTTAAATACATTTTGTAATGCACAATTCTTAACATGTTTTCCACATCGCATACTATTGGTAATATCTAATTTATTTAGAGAATCAATATCTTCATAGTCAGCATCCAAAGTTTCAATAATATAGCCGTTTCCCACATCGCCTAGTATATCGGTCAACCATTTTCGCTTTTCAAGTCCTTTAACGTACACGACAGACGATTCTTCTTCTTCTTCTTCGTGTATCGTACCAACGATAGCTGTTGTAATTACACGCTGAGCCAAGCCATACGGAACGTTTCCGTCTTCCCATTGTAATCCGTGATGATTTCTAATCACCCATGAGACTTGACATCGCTCAGATTTTGTTAGCACGCTCCACGGTACAGGACTTGCGAAAAAATAATGCGAGAGAACATATCCCTTCCTCAGGACTGCCGCTTCTTTCACGACAAAATTTCTCCCGACAATAAATCCTTGCAGATCCACAAACGTTGGTATAGACATGACGAGATCTCTCTCTTTCTCTCTTCGATACGTCAGTCGAGAGGAATGGCAAACTCTAAAATCATCTCGCAGCACTTTGATTTATATCCTCCTCTTCCTCCTCCCCTCTCTTGTGTCGATGTTATCGCTTAGGTGATTTTGCGTACAACGTTGGTCAACGGATTGTACTGGATCACACGATCGTGTATGATGAGACAGTACGCAGTAGTATTCGCCGGTACGTTCTCTTTACATTCGAATTCCAATTTCACATCCACCGTTGCGCTCTTGACCGATTCGTTTTGTCGAGAACAATCGATAATCACGAACGGACCGAGTTCTTGAAACGTATAGACGGAGAGACTCGGCTCGAGATACTCGTATCCGTAATAGTTTCTTGCAGAAGCGCGCGTACGTGTCGTACAGAATGGACCATCTGTTTTTATCGAAATCCAGGTTCATATCGTCGTACGGATAACATTCCGAGTTCAGATAGAGTTTCACATTGATCAATTTGCAGTCGTCGAATTGAGATACATTCTTAGACAAGGCATTCTTCCGGCCTGTTTGCAGGGCGAAGACAACGTAGCGTGGTTTCTCCAGCTGAGTCGAGGTCTTAATGGCCCACGAATGCTTCGTTGTAAGCTGCAATAGCGGATACTCGTACAGATCCCACGAGCGAAAACCCATGCTGAGATATCGTCCGCTTTCCAGAGCACGCAGCATCGACAGTTTTTCGATCTCGCTCAACAGCACGTGAGGCATTCGCCATTGTATCTTGAATATGGTCATCACAGGCTCCAGCGTTGAACTTCCAACCAGACAATTATTATCGTTGCGCGATCGTATTAAGATCAATTCGTGACGAGCGTTAATCACCACTCGTTTATAATCCTCGCAAAATCCCAATAACATGTGGAGCGGTACGCAAAAATTGAAATGTCCATGCGAATAGGTCGGCGGCTCCCAGCCGGCGTTTTTCATAATCACAATTCTATCGGATGATACCGTTACATAGTTTTTGAGCATAGTAGTTATTCCTACGTTTCTATTGCGATCAATCTCAACGCCATCGAGTTCGTATCGAATCTCATCGAACATGAATGCGACGCAATTATGTCCCAGTATCACATCACTTTCTCCTTCAACTGTTGCTCTGTTTTTCGTTAGTTGTCCCTCGATGTATAGGAAACTCTCGTACGGCAGCGTATACAGATCCTGTTGTTGTATGGGTATTCTTATCTCGTCACTGTGTCCGAACGTTGTATTGGCGAACGGGTTATACGTGTGAGTCTCGATCTTGACGATACGATTGTCAAAGATCGGTTCATCACCGATGTTGAGAATGTCGGTCATCGTTCAGCTGTTTCGCACCGCAAATCCCAAAGATTGTAAAAACGCAACGTTCGATGCGCTGAGTTTCTTTTTCTTGGATGATTTGATATTAGCAAACGTCGACGTTGTTGTTGTTGTTGTTGTTGTTGTTGGTGGTGGTGTTGCTGGTCTCGTAAAGATTGCGTTACCTGTCACGTCTTTCGATCCGTTCAATACGAGCATCTCATACGTCGCATACGTACATGCAATCTTACGGTGATCTCTTCTCCTCGAAAATCGAGCAATCGTCCGTTCTGGTCGACAACGCGTAACGTTAAATCCGTAATGCTCCGCGCGATGATCGGCAGGTAAATGATCTGTGCAGGCGTTTCCGATATCTTATATCCCGGTGGTACCCTCGGTGAAAATTCATGTATCGTATGAACGAGTATGCCGTTGTTGTACGCACCCGCGGTCACGTTACACTCTATACGGATAATATTCACGTTGAGAATGTTAATCGGCATGTTTGATTCGTACCATTTTCGCGGCTCGAGAATACGATTCGAGAATCCTAGCAGCGATCCAATGTTGACGGGTTTGGTAAAGTTTATTCTGTAGGCACATTTGATCTCGCTCCTCATTGTATTGTAATTAGCGCGGAGCACTATCGGATATTCATCATCATCTTCATAGTCATCGCCGTCAATGTGTTTCTCATCGCGATGTTTCCGTGAAATTGCATGTTTCAAAAATTCATGTATATTTTGCAACTCATACGATCCCTCGGGAATCGTAATTTCTTCGTCGTCTTTGCCAAAGTAAAATTTATTATTCGAGGAATTCACATTCGGTATCGTGTGATAAGTCTCAAAATCCGTTAGACCGAGCTCGTATTCGCCGTCGCTCAAATCTACGGTGGGAAAGAAGTTTGCCGTGAGAACGCTACTCTTCCCAGTCAACGTGAATGTCATAGACATGTCGACGAAACTGTTTAACGAATACTGAGTTAAATAGCGCAATATCTGTCTTTAAATTCACATGCATCGACCGTTCGAAGAAACTGCAAGCACAATTGTCCGCAGATGCTCTGATCGTAAGTTTGAACAGGTGTGTAATTGTACTGTATCTTCGTTACGTTTCGTCCGAGATATCACACCAATTCATTCGGCGGTCGAAGATTGCCGAAACTGTCGAAATATATAGCGCGATTCCCCCTCTTTGCATACGCTACCCAATGAGTACCTGGTCCTTCGACGCTATCCAAATTTACGATGCCGCTCTCGTTTCGATATATACCACCGATCGGTAAAGAGTCGCGCATGAAAACACCTCTAAAATATGGAATGCGCATACGTTTTGCCAATTGTAGCAATTGTACGTTGGTAGTTGCGCCCTGCGGCATTTTTAGCGTCTCTTTGACGTTTTTTTTTTCTCCTTGTTGAGGCTCCTCGTCCGTATTTGTAAGGAGCGAGATATAATCCGTGACCTTCCATGGCGCGATTGTGACGTAGCATCTCTTGCAACTGACGTTGCGCGGCTTTTCCGTCGTTCACCACTTTCGCTACACCAGCCGCTCCACCGATCAGGGATCCGAGCGCACCCAACATTGGTAGAATCGGCAATACACCGCCGCATTTCGCTACCGGAAGTATCCGTTTCTTCACCGTTTTTTTCTTCGTCTTCGTCTTCAGACCCATACCGAGCTTCGTCTTGGCTTTCATCGCTGCCCAGACAGTTGTGGCGGCGGCTCTCTCACCGAGAGTCGAATCTTTCGCAACGATGCGATTCCGCGCTTTCTCAGCGAGTATCCTATCCGCCGCGTGTCTCTCGGTGAGATCGTTGCTCCGAGAGTATGCTATATCGTGTTCGCGACACGCCGCGTCCAATGGGTTGACACCTCGATCGCCTCTGACTAATCGCTTTTGCAACCGCGTGCCTGGTCCGCAAAACTGATAGCCGGGAATATGGAATTCGATTGGAAGTGCGTTTATCGCGTGATTTAATAGGCCTCTACCTATTTTCGTTGACATTCGCCGCAATTCTTTATCAACGGCGCCGGACCGTCGATGTGCGTTTCCTGACACGGCTGATTGTAGTGTTCGTAACAGCGACGATACGTCTGAACCTCCGGATCCGCTTTTATGTGTTCCGGAAGTTTGTCCCACACGTAGTGGACGTGATCACCGCACATTCGCAACAGAACAGCTTTTGACACAAATTGTAGTTGTTCGACGCTCAAATCGCGAATGTCGGAAGGACTTGATAGCAGAACGAACATTTTTTCTCTACTGAGCGACTCGTGATTTCGCGCACCTATAAATAGGCAGGCGTTCGATCCAATCGGTAGTGTTGAAAAAATGAGATTCGTGCGACAACCTTTGACGATACGCGTGACGAATTGCGACGACAGATTACGATCAATGGAGGACAACGCAGAGATGCGCAGACACGGTACGATGCTACCGACTACTATACGCGCGATCGTTTGCGGCCCCTCGAATTGTGGTAAAACCAACGTTCTGATAAGTCTACTGGAAAGCCCGCACGGTGTACGTTTCGAGAACGTGTACGTGTACTCGAAGTCGCTGCAACAGCCGAAATATCGATATCTGGAGAATTTGTTGACGCCGATTGACGAAATCGGTTATTTTACGTTCTCCAATAACAGTGACGTCATTCCACCGAGCGAGGCACGTCCAAACTCGATTTTCGTCTTCGATGACGTGGCGTGCGACAAGCAAAATACGATAAGAGAGTACTTCTCAATGGGTCGTCACTCGAACGTCGACTGCTTCTATCTCTGTCAGACGTACGCGAGAATACCAAAACATCTTATACGCGACAACGCGAACCTGCTGATCTTGTTTAAACAGGACGGTACCAACTTGAAACACGTGTACAACGATCACGTAAATACCGACATGTCGTACGGGGATTTCAGTGAATTATGTCGTACTTGTTGGCAACAAAAGTATGGATTCCTAGTGATAGATAAGGACAGCTCATTTACGAACGGGCGATACAGAAAAGGATTTAACGTGTTCGCGATACCGCAAAACGATTAGTCGTTGCCGACACACTCTGTCGACATGGCTGAAAACGATAATATTCGCGAGCGTGAAAAGATTGCGAGGGAGATTGAGAAAACGAGCGAATCGATCCGCAAGAAACATCGCGCTTTGAAGACCGGTAAGATCGACGACGATATCGCGGTCAAGGCCCATTTTAGGCCTATTATCGAGCCACTACAAAAAATCGTCGACAACTCTAGCTTAATCGCGGTGAAAAACGAGCCGGAGAGTAACGCTGACGCTATAATTAAAACGTTACCCATCAAGCGGTACAAGGAGGAAGAGGAAGAGGAGGAGGAGGAGGAGGAGGATATGACACCGAAAAAGAGACAACGATTGAAGGCGAATCGTTTATCGACACCGCATACATCGGATGAACCGCTGATAACCTCCACACCGTCCGCGACAACGAGAATCGTACAACCCACGATACCCGAATCACTCGCAATCGAAAATGTTTTCGAAACCACGAGCAACCCGCTCGAATCACCATCTGTTCGAAACATGTTACAAACGTTGGAAGGTCAAAAAATGTTACGAGAGCACTTCGGGCCACTGGCACAAAAGTACATGGGCGCTCTCCTTAGTGGCGATAAAAAAAACCAGATCGATCACGTGTACGGTGTCTATTTCGACGAGAATAAAATGTGGCTCGGTAACAAACGATTCGACATCGGCGCAGATGACTCTATAATCATAGACAAAGTGAGGTACATTGGTACACCTGGATTATACGAGTTGATCTTCAAGAGAATTCCCGATGATGACATATACACTGAGGACGATATGCAAAAATATAAGAACATATTAATGGCGACGAGTGCGCATAAACGTCAATATGATGCGCAAGGTCAATTAAAGAGCAACAGGGGATACAAGTATAAACACATAATTGCACCGTTGATGTCGATCGAATTGAAAAAGAAAAAATGCGGTACGGGAGTATTCATGCCTCGCGCGATGACGCTAACCGACAATAAGATCGATTACGTGCACTGGGACGATCCCAACGAGCTAGTGGATCGTCTACGATTGCTCGACGCTTCGCGCCGAGCTGGCCACAACGCTCACGACAACGAGATCCTGTCGATTATAGAGGAACTTCGCGAAGTCGGCCTTATTATAAATTAAACGGTGTCTCGACGAAACTAATCAGTCGATCGACGTCACTCGCATCGAGAAAAAAAATGCCCATCAACAAATTTGGATTATTCGAACAGAGAAATGAAGCAATTAGAACTAGCGATCATTGGGGTAAATCGGTGACAAGTTACTTGCGTCAAAACGCTCTGTGTCGCGTCGCTACGTACTATGACGCGAGGTCGCGCAAGATTCGCCGTGTAGCGCAACCTGAGGCTGATACCGATGCAGTCAACAAACTGTACGTGGAACAATGCGTTAAAACGTTGAAGAATCAGCAGAAAGAATCAGACGAGAAGCTGACTGCGTTCGAGAAGGATGTGCGAGCTTTGCAGACTGCGATAAACGAGCTTCGGCGTGCGATTAACACTAATTCAGAAACGGCTATCAACCTGTAATGAGCGGCTGTAGTGAACGGTTTAGGAACGGCTATTGTACAATTATTAAACATCTACAAAGGTTTATCGAACGGGTTGGGAACGGCTATCGAACAGCTAGAACGGTTATCGAACAGCTATGAGCATCTACAAAGGTTTATCGAACGGGTTGGGAACGGCTATCGAACAGCTATGAATGGCTATCGAACAGCTATGAACGGCTATCGAACGGCTATGAACGGCTATCGAACAGCTTTGAACGGCTATCGAACGGGCCAGGAACGTCTAGCAACGAATGATAAAACGCACGGTGATACTCGAGGCACACATCGTTTGATCGACGAATCGAAACAACGATGGATCGGCGATCGGGAATAACCGAGGAAGTGAAGAAACAACATAGTTTAGAGAAACGGCAGTTGGTGAACGAATTGCACGCGCCGGCGAGAAAAAATTTTCCCCGAAGACACGTCATAGTGCGGGGATACGATGACCTGTGGCAAGCTGACATTGTCGAGATGCGTCCGTACTCTCGTTTCAACAGAGGTTACCACTACATACTCACAGTCATAGATGCGTTGAGCAAGCACGCGTGGGCCATACCACTCAAGAGTAAAGGTGGAAGCGAGACAGCTGACGCTATCGCCGAGATAATTCGAGATAGCAAAAGATGTCCGAAAAACTTACAGACTGATATGGGGAAGGAATTTTATAACGCTGACGTGCAACGGCTCATGCGGAAACATGACATCAATCACTATTCTACATATTCGGTATTGAAGGCATCGATCGTTGAGCGATTCAATCGCACGCTGAAAAACGACATGTGGAAGATGTTTACGCTGAACGGATCTTACAAGTGGATCAGCGCGTTGCCGCGACTCGTATCGGATTACAACGCGCGCAAGCATCGAACGATCGGTATGCGACCCGTCGACGTTACTCCCGCGATCGCTGAAAGACTCTTGGCTACTGTGTACAACCATGTAAATATCGCGGGTCCGGCGAAATTCAAAGTAGGTGACTCGGTACGCGTTAGCAAGTACAAGACAGTTTTCGAGAAAGGTTACACGCCAAATTGGACAACCGAAGTGTTTAAAATTGCAAAAGTACAACATACTAATCCCGTAAGCTATCTACTGGAGGATTATCGCAAAAAATCTATTGCTGGAGCGTTCTACGAGTACGAGTTGCATCGCGCGAATTATCCGGACGTGTATCTCGTGGAGAAAATACTGCGTAGGAGGGATAACGAGGTTTACGTGAAATGGTTGGGATTTGACAATTCGCACAATTCTTGGATACATAAGGACAATGTGATTTAATTCATACAAATTGTATTTATTTTTAAATTTAAGAAAAAATATGTACAACATATAAAAAATATACATGAAATATATAAAAATACAAAAATCTTTATTAATACATCCTTTCCAATAATCGTATATAATACAATATATGAAATACATATACATATGAGATACATATACAAAAATAATATCTGACATTATATCACATACTATATTACATTACATTATATATATTATATTATAAGGGTATCCTATAATGTCCCCATGGTAATGTGTCGGTCGAATCAGGTACGATATACCGCTTGTCATCGTACGGACTCAGAGCAATTTTCGTCTCGCGGACGGTATACACTTTGTGCAATTTCGATCTTATGCAAGATTGCTGTCGTGTCATTTCTATTTCGTCATTCAGACACTGCGTGTAATCGTCGAATATTATCGTTCTCGCAACAACGTTACTTTTGACACCTTTAACCTTCTTCGTATCCTTTTTCCCGTCCA
This sequence comes from Camponotus vicinus, assembly GCF_025532165.1. Classification (NCBI taxonomy): domain Eukaryota; kingdom Metazoa; phylum Arthropoda; class Insecta; order Hymenoptera; family Formicidae; genus Camponotus; species Camponotus vicinus. The sequence goes on along the minus strand of NW_028141976.1, from coordinate 11,584,984 downwards.
CTCTCATCGCATACATTTTTGCTCTAAGCCCGACGAATTCGGTCATTATCGCGCCGTTATTTTCATCTTTCATTAAACCCGGTACTTTTTTATTCACGAGCGGTATACCGTACGCGTTATCAATTGGATAATCGCTCGTATCGAAACTAGCGATATCATGTTTCATATTTTCATAGACATCTTCGCACTCAATGTGGTATATAAGACTGTCTGTGTCGGTGTACATTACCCGGCATTTATCACGATATAGCGGTGACATGTACTCATGATGAAATTCGTACAAGCACGTTTTAGAAATGTCGAGTATGCACATGCCGACATAGATTGGTTTATAAAATTTCACTTCAAGTTTGCGTAATTCTATGGCAACCAAATTTTCCGAAAAGACGCTTCTACTATGAAAATTTGGTTTCGCTATCATTGCTTCTGCTCCGTATCGTCCGTCCCACTTTGTTAATAATTTTACATCGACACGATTACGCACATTTTCCATCGTCTTATCAAATACCGCGTTATTCATCAGTTTATATAAATTTTTTTCAAAATCATTTTTCGCAAGTGTTCTAAACTGTGTATTTAATTCGATATAACTGCGAAGCCACGGAGATTGTGTAAATTGTAATATGCGATGTATTTTTGTAACGCGAAGGTCGTGTCGCGTACATTGCTGTAGGTTACGGTAGTGTATCACGTAACGCTTCTTATCGTATAGCGTTGCGAGGAGTTTGTCTTGCCGCTTGCCGGGCGGCTTGTCGCGTGTCGGGCAAAACGGTAGGTCAATGTGCGTATCGTGAAGATGTTGCGGATACTCGAGATCGACTTCGAGGATATAACCCGTAGGCGAATCTAACGCGATCGATGCTACGTCAAAATTCGACACGTCGTCGACCCATCGAAAATCGGCATAGGGCAACGGTTGACACATTGCCCATCCGTACAAATTATTTACATCGAAATACATCAAGTACGACGATGGTTTCGATGGATCGTACGATTGTTGCATGTACTTGTTATTAGCGCGCGCGTATCTGTTGGAACACTGACTCAGACCACCGCGTATACCGCGTTCGATAAACATGACCATGTCGATGTCGGTAAGCAATTCGAATGTAATCTTTGTATGCTTTAACATGGCATCCCACGTGTATCCGGGAAGAGTATAATAATACGCGGGGTCGAGTCCGTAACTTTTGATGCAACTATCGCGAAAGTTTTCAAAAATATCGGCTAATAACAAGACGTCGATTTTCAGGTACAAATCGCTATACTCGTCTAGCGTTCGAATGGAGAATCGCGTCCAGATGTTCTCGGCGTGCGCGTAATCGCTCTCGGATATAGTTTCACCGGTCAAAGAACTGTAAAACGATTCGCGCGGTGGTAAACACGTATCTTGCAACCTATCTACAGAGTCGACGTATTCGTACGGAAAGACGCCTTTCCGTGTTAATAAACTGAAATTTTCTGCAGATAAATTTTGAAATTCTGATTTTAAAATTTTGAATTTGTCTTTGTCTAGATAAGATGCCAATTTGTCGAGACTTGCCGTAAGAAATTTGTACGAATCGATAAAACTTAATTTTATATAATTTTTCCAATTGTCTTGTGCAACTTTAACAGTTTTTGTAAACGATATATATTTTTCCTTGGTTATTGGAAGTAATTCGATTTTCCCTTCGAACGCTGTGGCTATATCCTCGATAATGAAATGCGCGTCGTAACCTGATAAATTGTGGAAGACTATCGGAATATATAATGATTCTTTGTAATTTAGATTGCAATTTGAGTGCGCGGGACCCCTATATCGTCCGGTCAAATGACAATGATCGCGTACGCGTGTATCGTCTTCATGCGTAAACGGTTTTTCGCAAATATGGCAATGCGTTGCGCTGTGAAATTTTTCCCACTCGTCCGATGTTAAATTTACCATGGAGACATTTGTAGTCATTAAAATAGTCTTTACACGTAACGCTAAATTTTTAAGTTCTTCGGCGAACCACGCGATACAATCAATACTGCGGCGAGAATGGTACGCGGATAACGAGTCGTCGAACGAACAATGCATATAATACGCTATACTAAATACCTTATGATGCTGATAATTTTTTTCTTCGTCAGTCTTTGTCAACGCACATTCCAAATCGGCATAGATCACAAATGGAAGCCGCTCTTTCCTCGTGTAGTTGTTGAACTCGAGCCACTTGTCCTTATCGCTCGGCAATCGGATAGCGCAGTCGTTTATTTTTCCGCAGTCTACCGTATGTGACTGCAACTTGTCCTCCGATCCGAAATAGTGCAAGCATCTGTAAAAGAATATTTAAATTAAAGATTTATGCAATGCATTATATTTTATAATTACATAAATTATTCAAATTATACATACCGATCACAGATATATCTTTGGCCGTTGTGTTTGCTCAGTTGCGAGCTCACGAGCCGGGATAAGTTCTTGATCCATGCGAAATGTCCGACGCTGTTACCGTCTTCCACATACAACAGGTTGACGTGTTTATCCCGTTTCTGCTCCAAAAGACGTATCGGGACAATGCTGTTTTCTTTCTCGATGCTGTACACGTTGATGGAGATATTGTTTATATGTTCAAACTTTTTTAGTTGGTTCAACGTCATCGGAAACTCAATATTTTGTACATTTAACACCGTCGTATAGTGGGGATATGAAGATTCCCGATTTGTGTCTCTTTCAGCGGGGTATAGAACGGCCACCACTGCCCACGCGAAACACGCATTGTCTCTAGATTGTACATTAATTACAGCTCTCTTCATCATAATTTCTCGCGGCAATTTAATATAACATCCCGCGCGCATAGGATTATACTTATTTATATTTACAGTTAAATTCTGTATTCGCGACAATGCCCAGCCACTATCGCGTTCCTGAAATTCTTCTAGCAATGCTAGAGTGGGCTCGATAACGCTGCGCTCGTACCACTCGTGTAAATCAGACGTGCGAAAGAGTTCACAGTTTCTCGTATTGATACTTTTATTCGCACGCTTATCACCCGACACAAATTCACCGTTGAATATAGTGTTCAATTTTACACTGTTGTATCTTCTTATAACGTCTTGCACTTGCTCGAGCACGATGTCTTTGGCGTCCTCGAGAAATTGACGAGGTTCGATATGGTTTGCGTTAATCACAGCACCGGTTAGAATACGGTTATCGAACGCGGTATCAATCTCGCGCCACACAAGTTCATTTTGATGCGCGCTACATCCGGCACCCGCGTTATTGTCGCCACTGTAATTACCACCACTGGGCATAAACTGTCTCTGCAATCGAGTCTTTGCACCTTCGAGTCGCGCGATTCGAGCAATCAGCGATTGTCGATTCCCGATCGATAATCGCGGTCGTTTGATCCGACTTTGCTCTTCCAGCGACTCGATGTACTCGTTGCATCGTTGTAGCCATGCAAAATATTCGCCCAAGGTGGCAATTTGGCGGGACCGCTCCACCAGGTCGCATTCAGTCTGCTCGACGTTTTCCATTTCTTCACAGAGTGCAAATTGGGCACATATTGCACGGAAATCTTATATACAACGGCTCGCTACAACTTGAACAGAATCGGCCATCCATCGCATCAAGTGTCTCAATTTTATGCTTTCGAACAGCATACATCATTTGGCTATCCACGCCTTGCAATGCAATCATACACGAAGGACATACAGCTAAAGCACCACCCGTGGAATAATAAAAGTATATGATACAAAATTTTGTACTACGTGCGCTTAAAGCATTAATTTCCGCAACAGACACTATTTTCTCTCTGAATTCCGTGGAGTTCTCACTGCAGTCACTAATGCAATCACTGTCAGATGACAACGCGTGATCTTCGTCTTCCATTTTTATATTATCACACAACACTGACAGAACACTACTTTCTGACAGAACACTATAATTTTTGACTATACTTTTGCTATACCGTCGTATCGATGCGCTTTCAAATCACGTACTATGATCTGATGCGCTTCGATCCTTCTTATATTCAACCAACAAACTTTCAGAGATTGTTGAAGGCACAAAAGAAAAAAATTTTTGTAACTGAACCTAGGGTTGAAAATGTGTTGTTATCTCGCTATGATTCACAGATTGCTCGAAAACGTCGGACCCCGAAATATCTCAAAAATGTGTTGTTATCTACGTATTTCCATCCGCCCAATCCTTCAAAGAATACTTCTATTTATATTGTGTATGTTAAAAAAATATAATGAAGAGGACTCTGCTGCACTAGAGTATCATTTCTTTCGTTGCTCTTCTGTGTTTCGGTGGTCTGCTGCACTAGAGTATCATTTCTTTCGTTGCTCTTCTGTGTTTCGTTAGTCTTGTGCAATGGCTGAAGAAAACGTAATTATCATCGACGACGATACGGATGATGATTACGATTATTGGATGGATCCAGTTGTGGCGGAGCGGATGGAGATAGAGAGAGAGGAGAGAGAGAGGAGAGAGATGGAAGATGATGGATCTGATATAGAATCCTTGGCGAAGGACAGTGATTATGATAGTGACAATAGTGTCGATATTCTTGATGAATGGTTACAAAAGAAACAGCGAGATTTAAGCATATCTGAAATAATGACATACAATCAAGCAACAAAGATATGTTGCATTTCATATTACTACATGGAAAATGGATTAAAATTTTGTATCGAATGCTTTCTAGAAGCACCGGATCAGTATGAAGAAACTAGTGCTGTTCGAGAACATAGAACCATAGCTTATGTTCATTTGGAAAATATGTCATGCAAAAAATAGATGATGGATAACATTGTAAGTATCTTAATTTATTATATATCAAAAGTATTTTAAAATAAATTATTAAAATAATTTAAACTAATGAAATGCGTATGTTTTCTTCTGTTTTCAGAAACGGCTTCCCCAACATAGCCCGACGGTCTATTTTATATATTATTATTATTATTTTTTTTTTATATTGTATACTTTTTATTAAACACACACATTTAAATAAATTATATATATATTTTTAATTGTAACAAAATCATGACGTAATTTCTTCGCACGCATTTCCATCCACCCAATCCTTCAAAGAATACTTCTATTTATATTGTTTGTTAACTGGTAATATTGTATAATATCTCAAAAATGTGTTGTTATCTCGCTATGATTCACAGATTGCTCGAAAACGTCGGATCCCGAAATATCTCAAAATATAAGTTTATGACTAATATTGTATACTTGCGATAATACAGAGAGAAAGAGAGATAAAAGGGATAAAGAGATAGATAGAGGAATAAAGGGATGGAGAGGGAGAGAGAGAGGGATAGAAATATAAAGGGATAAAGAGAGAGCGAGAGAGAGACCCAAAATCTTCTTCATAGGAATACCGCCATTTTTGTTTATACGTGCGTCCTCCGCCCCGCAGCCCCCGCGCCTCCGAAATTCCCGCGGTCCCGCGTGACGTCATCCCCCCTCCATCCTGCGTGACGTCATTCCCCCGCGCCGCTGAGATCCCCTCGCCCCTCACCCCCCTGAGATCCCTGCGTTAGAACTCTCGTAGTGCTAACTACTTATGATTTACGTATAATTAGGGTTGAAAACACGTAATAAGACAATCGAATCGTATGTCTAAGTAATTAAAGCATAATGAAAGATTTCGTGATATTAATTGTTTAATTAATCTATAAATTAAAATATTTCTATAATTAATATATCGCGTATATATGTTATAACATGTAAAATATTTTGGCAATAGAATTATCACAATAACATCATATTCGGTCTTGACAGCGTATAGCGAGCGCGCTATTATTTACATGTCACAACCTTGTTATCATTCGTACAATATCATTCGAACAGTAAAGTAGTGGTACGAAATGCTTCGTACATATTATCGAGTTCTTTTTCTAAACGCGATTGTGTGTGATTAATATCGTAGCATAATTTGCTATAATTATTATAATTAATGATTATTAAACTTTTGATAAACGACATGAAACTGTGTATAAATTTCTATCGAAGCGCGATCATTTATTATTGCAAGTAAAGTTAAAGCAACTTATTCTTTGTGTTTAATCAAGAAATCCTCGAGATTAAAATCTATACGAGCCATTTCATTAAAAAAAATTTTGTTTTAATCTTTTATTCACGAATGAAGATAAACAGACATTAAACTGAAAGAAAAGTTGTTAATTTGATTAATTCTTTAATAAATAATCATATTTAATTAATCTTTAATATATATATATTAATGTTTAATTAATCTTTATGTTTAATTAATATTTTGCGTGTATAGAGTAAATGTATGTAGTACGTATATTTTCCAGCAATGAATAACAATAACATGGTATTCAACCTTAGCAGCGTAAATGTATAGCGTTAATGTTTACATCTTACGGTCTTGCTATCATTCGCACGATGACAATCAAGCAGTAAAGTAGTGATGCGAAACGTCTCATATATTGTCGTCGGATTTCTTTTCTAAACGCGATCACGAGTATTTTCATTAATGTAACAAGGAATTCAAATGAATGCCACGAAGAACAGTAAAAAAACCATTTAAAAAAAGTCATTTATATAAATTATTTATCATTTACATTATATTCAAATTATATATTATATTATAAAATTATATACATAATACAACCCCCCATGGGTACACCTTGACGCGGTTGGGTGGCTCAGTACTTGGATGGTGCCTTGAGGTTTATTTTAAATTTTTTTATTTAGGATAAATCTCAAGAAGCCTGAAGGGGAAGCTAAGTACCCAGCACAGCATTGCCACGAGTCGCACAATGGCTCATATGTGGCACGCACATTTATGTTGCGTTGGACGCATATTTGCGTCGTCGACTTTCCGTCATCGGTACAGTCAACGTGTCGCGGACGGCGGCATTTCGTTACCGCGTTTTCGCGTTTTAGCTTTCTCGCGTCATCGCGTTTTAGCTTTCTCGCGTCATCGCGTTTTCGCGCTTCCGCGTTGGACATTTTCGTATAAATCCCAATTTCACTATTGTTAACGAGTCTCTACTTCCGATGCCAACTAACCGGGATGTTTCACCGAGTCGTTGCAACGTTCTCGCGCCTTATACAATAATTATTAATTTTAAAATTTAGAGTCACAAATATATTTCATCCATGTTACTTATCGTTCTACTTGACAATCTAAATATAATTTGGATTGTGAGAGAACACGAAGTAAAACGATCGAATTATAGATGAAAATAATTAGCATAACGAAAGACTCCGTGATAAATTGTTTAATAAATAATCAATTTTAATCAAGAAATTAAAATATTTCATTAATTTAATATTCCGTTAGTGTATATTTTATATTACAGAAAATATTTCGGCAACGAGAGAATTATCAATAACATCGTGTTCGACCTTGATAAACATCGCGCTGTTGTTAATATGTTACACGGCTTTATTATCATTCGCACAATGATCTTGAGTAGTGATGTGAGAGACGTTTCACATATTATCAAATTCTTTCTTTACATAGTCGACCTTGGCGATATAAACAGTACCGCGGTAATGTTTCTGACTTACGATCATTCGCTCAGTGGCTCTTGAGCAGTGAAGTAGTGATGTGAGACGTTTCATATATTATCAAATTCTTTCCATATATTATATTATATATAAAATTATATATAATGTAACCCTCCCATGGGGTACACCTTGTCGGGGTGGGAGGGCTTAGTACTTGGATGGTGCCTTGAGGTTTATCTTAAATTTTTCTATTTATGATAAATCTTAAGGATCCTGAAGGGGAAGCCAAGTACCCTTTCGCGTCGTCGGTGCCGTCAACGTGCCGCGGACGGCGACGTTCCGTCACCGCGTTTTCGCGTTTAGCATTCTCGCGTTATCGCGTTTTCGCGTTTTCAAAATCCCAATTTCTGAAGCTGATTCTCGTAAGTGAAATGGGATTTTCACTCGTATCGAAACCGGGAGTGCCATTCAAAGTATATATATATTAAGTATATACATCGCGCGATCAAATAGAAAATTCTTTGTCGTACCGAAATAGTGCGGGGACCGCTCAGTATCGCGCGTAAAAGTGCGAAAATAGCGATAAAAATATCGCTCGTGAGTGCGGGAGTGCCGAAAAGTATCGCGCGTCTAAGACTGAAAGGAGGAGGAGGCCTAGGAGAGGCATCGAGCGCCAGCAAAGCAATCTTCTGGTAAGTAATTTATTTATTTGTAATTATATATTGAATATTTATTATAATTGCATACGCGCAATTTAATTGAGCAATTAATCGCGTAATTTAATTTTTTATTTACATGATTTAAATAAGAGAGAATTGGAGAAAAGGGTTTCTTTAGCTACAATCTTGTAAAAGTATAAGCTTTCATAAAGTTGCGTTAGAGAATTATTAATAATATTCTTTTTTCAAAATTTATAATTATTTTATTAATCTATTTATTATATATATCAAATATAAAATTCAATGCGTACAATAATAATTTTTTGAAATATTAATTATTTTGGACGCTGCTACAATTTGAATCCTCTATTTATATGTTATAGATCGACGCAACAACAACTGATGACCTGAGAGGAGGAGCAGGCCTAGGAAAGGCATCCTGCACCGGCGGAACAACCTGATGGTGAATATTATTATTTATATTAATTATTATATCACATACACGTATTAATTGATTTATTTATTTGAATGATTTACACAAGAAAGATTCAAAGAAAAAAGATTTTATGTAAATCCTATAAAAGTTTCTATTTAAAAAATAATTTTTTTCAGAATTTAAAAAGTTATTACATCTTTATATATTTGTTTATTTTTTTATTTATATATTTGTTTATTATTGCGCGCATCGGATGTAAAATTCGGTACATATAAAAATAATTGAATATGAAATATATAATTGAATAATAAAATATAATGAAATATTAATTATTTTAAGAGTTGCTATAATTTGAATTTTATATTTGTGTGTTATAGACAACGTAGCTTCAGTATTGACAACTCCGCTGTTGCGCATCAGTGTCGGTGAGTGAAAAACTTTTATTTAATTTTAAGGTAACGGATTTGTAGAGCTTGTAGATGTAGATTGTAGATTGTAGATTGTAGGTAAATCCATTGCCTTATAAAATGGATGAGCTAAAACACATTAAGTTAAATAACATTTAATAAGTTTTTTCGATATACATTGCATCTATTATAAAAGTAAATTAAAGTGTTAATTAAAGAAGGAAGATCATAGAAAAGATTTTCTTTCAATTTGTATCAATTTTATTTAATTTTCGAATATACAGAATACTAGTAATTTTATCAATTACATGTGACACTAATTAATTTTTGTAACGCATACGGATTTTATTTTAATTTCTTATAGCTCATTCATGTTGTAGAATTTGTTTATAGACAATTTCTGAACTTTGCTTTAATTGATGTAAAGCCAAATAATCAATTAATTAAAATATCTGTAATATATAATAATAAATGACATAAATGCATTATAAATTATAATTATACTATTTATTGTATTGGAAATTATATAAAGATTTGTATTATTAAAATATATATTACTGTATAAAATTAATGAAAATAGTAGTATGATAATAAATGACATAAATGTTATTTTAATTTTTTATTTTATCATAAATTATATACTATTATAAAAATTTATATTATTAATATAATATTAAAATATATATTACTATGAAATTTAATGAATTTTGATTGATAATTTGGTTTTATCTCAATTAAAATAAAGTTATGTTCAAATAAATGTGTAATGAACGATCGTAAAGTCGCACGATCGTCAACGAGCACAAAATGTTTATGCTCGTCTGTCGGCAATTAGCTGGCAAAAAAAGGAGTTTCTCTTCTTCTTCAATTTCAGCGCGTTTAATAAATCATTAATAATAGCACAAATGAGCGCAAGTAAAATCTTTGCGCTTATTCGCCAGTAATATTAAAATAAACCGGCAATAAAAGGAGTATTTACCTCCTATGAGGAAGTGATCAGAAAAGGTAAGTCTAACTGGTCCGAAGAATGAATATCGGCTACGCAAAATTTAATTAGTAGCACATGATTAGGGCACGCGATTAGGGTTCGCGATTAGGGCTCGCGATTAGGACTCGCGATTAGGGCTCGCGATTAAGGCTCGCGATTAGGGCTCGCGATTAGGGCTCGCGATTAGGGCACGCGATTAGGGTATATGATTAGGAATCCTCTCCCTTTTTTCCAAATTTCACATAATTGTTGGCTTAAAAGTAAATAAAGAATTATTAGAATTATTAAAATCATTAGGATTTTAATATTTCAATACTATTTATATTTTAATCTTATTTTCAGCTCTTTTGATATGATCGCAGTACCATATTAAAAAAGCTAGAGAATCGTTGTGTCCATTATTCTCTATAAAACGTAACGATAATGCGATTTTTTTAACAATATTTTATAAGGCTATTTTATTTTATTTAATCATCCGCGAAAGAGCATATGTATTCTTATTCTCGATCACGAAATTCGTATAAAATCGCGTATTGGAAAATAAATCGGAATAATAGATTCTATATTTATAAATTATATTATACACTTTAAATGATCAGATATCTTCGCATAAAGTGATTATATCGCGCGTATGTTATGGGCTTCGTTTATTATATTATAAACATTACGCGTATTTTATTTAAATATTCCGAACATTGATTTATTTATCCGTTACGGTTTCTCGCAAATTTTAAATCACGATTTATTTTATAATTTAATCGTTAATTTACATCCAAACTAAGTTTATATTTACGCATCTTGAATATTTTCTTCGATAGTTTGTGCAAAAGAGAGAGTTTTTATATTCTTTCAGTTATATTAGATTTTTAATATATTTTTTCGAAACGCTATGTTCGATTTTCAAAATCGAGATCTGATTTTTCTGTAGTCCAAGCAATACTTTTTTATTTTTAATTCTTTATTTCTTATTTTTTTATTTTTTAAAGATTTCTAATTAGTAGCATTATTTAATATTTTCATAAATTAATGAACGATATAATATTGCCTGGTTAAAAAAACATACCGTTACATTACTAACATAATCTATATGAAATATATCTGTAATCTATAATAAATTTTCGACAATTCTATTTTTTTATAGTTCTGATCATATTCATCTTTCTTTAACTTCATAGGTATCTTGTTTAAGTATCTTTGAAATATTTTTTAAAAATTTTGTTTATTTTTTCTCTATTATTTGTAATACTGACACCATCATCAATTGTAAATTGTATTGTAATTATAACTATAGTATTATATAATTATAATAGTAATTTATAAAAATATGTAATAAATGATGCAGCTAATTAAGGATATATAAATTATTTATATATAAGACGTATTCTTCATGTTCTATAATTTATGTATGTAATCTAAATGCGTATTTAAATGGCGATTTTATCGGCAGTGAGAAATGAAAGCGATCGAAGTGGACACGTAAAATGAGACGAATAGTCATCTGATGATAATTCAGGAATGTAAGAACTGTTGATAAGAGGAATTAAAATATACATCGATACAATAGTATGCGAGATGCACTTATACTACAGGAGGTAAATATACTACAGGTAGTTTAAAGAACTGATGAAACTACTACTAGTATATTTTTATTGGGATTAATTTTTTTTAATAGAAAATTTATAGGTCTTACAATTTTTGATTGCGATTTTATCATAAATTAACCTTCGATATTTTGACAATTAATATTCTTACATTAAATATTCGTCAAAATTAAAATAATATTTATTCAAAACTTTGTATGTGTTGCACGTATGTGTGATTATAATATTATACATAAATACAATATTATAATTATATATAAATATAATATATATGGGGGGAAAAGAGTTTATTAATAAAATCATAGCATAATTATGACAGAATTAGCGAAAATTATGTGAAGAGAATATACCATTAATAATGACATTTTTCTATCTACATGATACGATTTATTATTTTCATTTTTATAAGTAAAAATAGGTGGCCGTCTTAATTAATTAACAAAGATAAATATATTTTAATAAAATAATTTAAAAAATAATTAGCATTAGTAACAAAAATGCCACGTTGAAAATATTTTTTTTATTTTCCTTTATTTTCTTTTTATTTATTTTTCAATATTTATTAATTTTCAATTCATTATTATTCTTTTTGCTGTCGAAATCTTTCTTCTTTTTCGTTTTTTACAAATATAATCGTTGAAAAAGGTGTATTAAAATATATTTATCTGTAAATACCGTTACGCGATATACGTCCTCCATCGTCCATCTCGAAGAAAATAAACCTACATATGAAAATATGTTGGTGAATATAAATGTGCGCGGGGATATATCATGGTGGCAGGAGAGAGAGAGGGCCCCGACGCGTGGGCCTGACACACATGGTCCCGTTGACGATCAGTCGGCAGCGCGGTCTTCGGTTAACACGGATGAGCCCCTGCAGACGTCGGGAATGCGATTTCGCGGGTACCGATGACCAGTGGTTATTATGCTTTCACGCTGTCATGGGATATTCGTCGTCTTATGCGTCGGTCTTGAGGTGTCTAGAGCATCGTCGACGGGGAATGGTGTCCGGTGCACGCTGAATAGCGTCGGCTTGATGCTCTTGTTGCCGGAGATGACGCATCAATGGTCGCTCTTGGGGTTGAATCTCTGGTCGAATCGCGAGGCGAATAAAGCTACGTCCAACGAGCAGGACATAAATCAATGGTCATCCAGGGGTGAGTTAAACGAAACGAACGTAGAATGTTGCGAGTAAGCATCTTCGGAGAGAGCTTTTATTAAAAAAAAAAGAAATAAAATTCAAAATATACATGACACTACACTACTACTGGATTATGACTTGGCGAAGATTGTAATGTAACAATTGTCGCGTCCCTTAAGTCGAAAAAAATTGAATAAAATTCCACGTTACCCCCCCGTGTCAACAGTTTTAGTTTGCCATCACTTTTGTTTCCTTGTTAACTCGAGAGAAAAGTAAAGAATAGGCTCTCCTCTTTGCGATGTACAAAGGGATCCTGTAAATTTTGTAAAAGTCAGTCACAAAAGTCAATTATATTTTCTGAGTAGTGCGTGAATGTAACAAATGGTAAGGTAAATGACTATAACTTCGTCAGCGGATATAATTTCGTCAGGCCTTCTTAAAATTAAATAAATCGTGAGATTGCTTAATTTATTTAATTTTAAGAAGGCCTGACGAAATTATATCCGCTGACGAAGTTATAGCCATTTACCTTAAATCGTACAATCGTTCGACAAATATTATTATTGTCAAATCACTCGTTCGATCCTTCAATCAAAACGTTATTTCGCTTTTAAGAAGACACGCATGAAATACAATATAATTGATTATTTTGTGAATTTACGAGAGTAGATTATTTTTGAGAAATTGGACAAAATTAAATTTTCGTTGAAGGCTTTCTTGAAAAATTGTTTTGTTAATAAATGCAAATAAGCATTGAATTAAAATGAAAAGGAGGACAAATGTTGAATCATAAATAATTTCTATCGAATTTTACAAGAGAGGAGAAGAGAGTGTAATCCTTCTATTTATTTTACACCTCTGAAATTCATTTATTCAGTGACCAAAGAATAATCGCAAAAAATGAATAGAGTTATCGAGTAGAGTTTGATCCTTCTTCGCTTTACTCGTTTTGTGCAGTGCTAAATTTCTTTCCCGTTCCGGTGGAGGAAGAGTGCCTGTCCGAGGACAAACGACGCCAGGGAATATGCATGAATACATACGAGTGTCGCATCCAGCACGGAGTATCTCACGGACCGTGCGCTCTCGGATTCGGCGTCTGCTGCATATGTGAGTTATCCCCCTCATTCCTCGTACGTATGCGAGTTATATCTGTCATCGTAGAAGCGCGAAATATTGCATAAAATTCGCTCTGAGCCAGCACGCCGATTTATTCCGAGAGAAGGATAATCCGAATATCGACTCGCTTTGACATCCGCGATACATCGTAGAAATCTCCAAATATATCATGTAATTTTTTTTTTAATTTCTTCTCTTCTTTACATAGTCTAGATATGTGTCTGTACAAGACGGTTTTGTATAGGCTTAAATTTAAGTAATTCAGATAATCGATGACACATGATTGTGTTTAGCAACTTTTTAATTTCTAACGATAAATTTTTTTCTAACGAGAATTTTAACTCAATATTATACTTTCTAAAATCCTCCACTTGAGTCTGCTGCAAAATAGACATTTTGTGAACATTTTGTGGACATTTTTAATTCTAAAATTTAATTGATTACAAAGCGCTTTAATTTTCAAGATATTAGACCTAATAATTTTGTATTTAATTGCTGCATAAATTCAAGGAAGGAGGGATAATTTAACTAAAATTTATGAAGTAATGTATCATTTATATACATTAATGAAACGTTTAACGCGAGAGAATATTTCGTAGACATTATATGAAAATGAAAATTTAGCGGATCTTACTTATTTTCGTGCAATTTAATCAGTTTACATATTTACGAAAAATATTTCGTTAAACGCGACAATATTAATTTTTTAAAAAGATATTTTTTTAATTAAATTAAATTATCCATACACGATATATCGTAGGAATCTTCAAATATATCATGTATTTTTTTTCGATCTGCTTCTCTTCTCTACATAATCATCTGAATACGTGGCTGTACAAGACGGTTTCGTGTAGGCTTAAATTGAAATAATTGATCGCGATGACACATCACTTATACACGCACGAAAGCTTTTAGTTAGGAATAGCATGTATCTTCAGTGTTTAAAGGCGATGCGCAATCGATGCCAAATCGATCAATGAATTTCCTCCGCTTCTCAATTTAACGGTATCGAGACAACCGGGCGTAATTCCGAGACTTCTCTCTCTTAAGCGGCACACGTTCTCCTCGATAGCGTGAAAGGGAGCACTCGAAGAAGGAAAGCAAGGAAGAGGAACGGTACGAGAGCTCGCACGACGAGGAAGAACTTGAAAGCCGAGTTATACAGTTACTTAATTGCCTTTCGGCGCGGTCACTGAGAGGGGTACAACGGGTCCAACGTCTTGTTTATGTTTTCGAAATTCGCGAATGTGATCGGGCACAGCTGAGCGCATATATTTTCCATTTAAACTATTTTAAAGGAGATAATTTAACACTAATGATATGTATTATACATTAATTCGTAGGATTTTTATAAATCGTAAGGTACATTATATCATTAGAATTGATATTTGTTTTTTTATAATCGTGAAGTTTTAGATTTATAGCAGTTTTGTGTGAGAAGCCCGATAATTTCTTCACGAATTTGAAGATGCTTTTCTCAAAGTGTTATTGTATTTAGCAACTTTTTAATTTCTAATGATAAATTTTTTGAGAATTTCAATTCAATATTACACTTTATATATAAAATTCATTTGAGTTTGCTGCAAAATGGACATTTTGTGGACATTTTTAATTCTAAAATTTAAGTGGTTAAGTGCTTTAATTTTCAAGAGATTAGATTTAATAATTTTGTATATAACCGCTTCATTAAATTCCAGAAAGGAGCGAAAATTAAGTTAAAATTTATGAAGTAATGTATCATTTATGTGCATTAATGGACCGTTTAGCGCGAAAGGATACTTCGCAGACGTATATGTAAATGAAAATTTAGCGAATCTTATTTACTTTCAAGCAACTTAATTTAATCAATTTACATATTTACGAGAAATATTTCGTTAAATGCAATAATATTAATTTTTTAAAGAGATTTTTTAAATTAAATTAAAATAACAATTTTTTAAGGCAATTCTTTTTGTTTCAAGTATGTTCAAGTATATTTCGATCGTAAAATTTTTACTAAAAAATAGATGAGTATTTCCATTTTAATTTATATCGCATTTTTTTTTAAATCTCCAAGTTTCTCGTTTAACGCGGAAGCTTATACGGCTAGCCTTTTCGCTACCGTTCCATCTTCCGTCTCCGTTTCGTTCAGTTGCTCCTTGTTGCTTTTTATCCGGTCTGCATCCATCCGCTCTTTCCGCCACGGTGCATGCTCTGTCGAAAACAGGGCCATACCGTACGTACGGATTCTTGACCGATTTCCCGAACACCACTTCCTACTAGTACGTCTGCTTCTCGATGCATCTTGCATGCCCGAGTTTTGCTATCGCGTCTTCTGTAATAATTTATGTATATGTAATATGTATGATATGATTTATTGATATGAATTTCGAGATACAATGGAAAGAGGATGCATATATTCGCGCACATTTGTGTGCGTATGTGTGTGCACTTATGTGAATTTACAAGAATTCTATAACACGAACAAAACAAATTCCTAATGCTTTCACGATCAAAGATGTATGGACGTGACCTTTAGCTATAAATAATTCCTCATAGCTTCTATACGAGATTAGAACGGCGATTATATAATGAGCGGCGAAGAACGATAGGAAAGAAAATATATATTGTATATTTATAGATGCAGATCTTTGTGATAACTTATCACATCTTTGTATTAAAAGAAACTTTTTATTTGTTTTTTGTTTAAATTAATTTTTAAAATTTTATTTTTATTTTAAAAATTCATTCAGATAATATATGAATTATATTTTTTTACTCGAGCCTTAAACCTTCTTCAGATCTGCAATTTGTTTCATCGAAATGAATTTTATCAAAATATTTAATTTTTAGGTATTTAAAATATACAGTAAATATATTTAAAATATATTTTAAAATGTTTTTTGATACAAATAAGCAAAAATGCCTAGTGCAAATTTGTCAAGAATCATAATTATTAGAATTAATATCGATTTCAAGAGAAGTATCTGTACACATATCTGTACATATCTGCATATATCTAAATGGAATCTTGGATATTACGCGTACGTAAGCACGATACCATAAATGTGCTGTGTTTGCGAGTGCTTCTAATCAAAAGCTATCCTCCTGTATCTCTTTCTTTTTGTACTCTTTTTACCGTTGAATGCAACGCGCGACATCAGACGTTCATACATTTTTTATACTGTCCACCAAGTTTCCACCCCGTTATGGGATGGAAGAAGTAAGATCTACATGCAAAGGCGGTAACCGCTTCTTCCTAACCGGAGCGGCGGGTTACTGAAAGCACTCCGAGATTCTAAAACGGTCACTGAATACCTGAATGAGAACTCGTTATCGAAGCCGGAGGCTGGTCGCTAGAATATCGCACGATGACGCTTAGGGCGGATAGTTTGCGAAAATGTTGGAATGTCTGGCATTCGCATTTAATCCGTCCATGGATATGAATTTCGATCAAGAACTTTCGACAAGAATAACCAATTCTGCTCGAGTAACTAGTAATAATAATTATCATAATTCATGCCTACTTTCGAATTTAAGTTTCTTTAGATATAGATTAATTCGCGCAAAATTAATTGCAATTTTGAAAAATTGTTTTACGGGAAGATTATTATATATTGACACATAGTATATTAAAAAATCAAAAGCTTGCATTGAATATCATTTTAGAGAAATTAGTCTCAAATTCGAGTATCTGATTTTTTTATAGATCAATCGATATAAAATCTATATTAATTGATCAGTATAAAATTGTATATATTTGAATTTAGATTTTTATATCATATCTCTTTTACGTAAAATTAATTGTAATTTTGAAAAATTGTTTCATAAGGAAATTATTATTACAATTATAAGACGTACAATATAAAACGATAAGAAACGATGAAGCAGAAACTTGTATTTCTTAAAAAAGTTAACATTAAACACACAAATACCTGATTTTTTTTATATAAATTAATTCGTATAAAGTCGATATTTAACGAAAAATTGTACATCTGAGTTTGGATTTTTTATATAGATTAATCTTCATAAAATTAATTGCAATTTCGGAATATTGTTTCAGAAAATTATTATATTTGATTTATATAAGAGAAGCAGGAGCTTGTATTGAATGTTTTTCGAAGAGTTAGCATTGAAGTTATGAGGAAGAATTATTTAACGTACAGACCATACGTGTGAGAGAAGCAGTGAAAAGCAGCAGCTTTTACTGGCTATTTCTTAGAGAAGTTAACTCAGTATCGAACTCAGGTGTCCGATTTCCCACTTAACTTTAGAAGGCTAATAGCGTCATTATATGAGTAACTTCAATATTGGACGCGCGCCAATTTATTATTCCTGCATCTATACAATCCTATTAATCGCGAATGCGATTTTGACGATTTTAAAATAATAATCGATGCGATATTTTTTATATAGGATTTATATATCTAGTTTCCATTACTTCGTACCTAGTGCGGTGTAGAATCAAATTTAAATTGATGGAAAATGCGTCTGACTACGCTTACTTCACTCCTGCTTCGATCCGTAAGCTTTATCAGGGTGACAGCGAATTGATACAGAATTTAATTTAATCGGTAGAAACGCTTGAAAGTAAATAATGTCAACCTCTACTTTTCATTTTCAAAAAGAAGTATTAAAATCCTCAACCGATGGGAGCAATTCCAAAAAAAAAATTATTTAGAAAAATGAAAAATAAACGTGGTCTTTTTTCTTTTTATTCAACTAACTGTATTTTATGTATTCTTCAAAAATTGTTTGTTTATATTCAAAAAAGCAAAAGTTGGTTTTACTGAAATATCAAACTTTTTCGTTTTTACTATACTTGCAGTGGAAACAATACGTTAAATTCGATGCGCACCGAAGCAAAATTAGATTGAAAACTTCGGTGGAAACTAGACCATAGACGTGTAATCCCATGAAATTAGGAAGAGGAGTCGCATTAGATTGAATCTGATGTCTAATTAAATATTTCGAAACATACGGTACCGCAACTCTATCCCGTTAACTGTGCCGGTCAATTAATGTGGTTTTCAGTCACGGCAAGCTGCGACAACGAGGTACAGAATAATCTGACCTATGTGACCAGTCCTGGTTTTCCCAACCTCATCGACCGGCCTATGAACTGCACGGTGGTTGTACGGAAGATCGATACGGAGGTCAGCCAGTTGAGGATCGACTTTGTCCATTTTAACATTGTAAGTTTCAGGGATATGTCTCATTGTTGCGACGTTATCCACCGACGGGATCCGCCTCGGCCAATCGCGAACGTCGATTCCCCTAAACTCTAATATTCCGCAAGTTGCCAAGACAATGTCGATGCTAACACGATGCGCGTAAATGAAACACTCTTCTCCCAGAGACCGCGACAATGCTTATTTCTTATTGAGAAATCAATATTCAGTTATTGCATTTTGTGTAAAAAAATGATTATTAAATACATTAATATATAATAGTTCCGTGGATGTTCTTTTAATAGTAAATTGTCTAGTTAATTTTTTGGAGTCGATTTTTCTCGAGCGAAAATGTCGAGGGCCGTTATTATTTTTTGCAAGTTTTCAACTTATTTACTTATTCTATAACTAAGTTTAAACCAAAATCCTATTAAAGCAAATTTCATCGGAAATTAACTGAAGAATTTGTAAAAAAATATATAAAATTACATAAACATAGAATTATAATAAATAATGAAAATTTCATACATCTCTATTTATTGTATAATTATTACATTTATTACTCCTAATTTCAGTTTTTTATAAAACTTGTAGTTTTATTTCAACTTTTGACTTATACAAGATTTAGTTTACGAAAAGCCCTTCTTTTTCAATCGTTCAGAGTTCAAAAATTATTGACATTTTCGCCAAAGAAAATTCGTCCCCCAAATTGGAGTCTGCTATTAAAAAGACATCCGATTTGCAGGAGCATTATATGTATATCTTATTGTAAATAAGTCAGAGAGAAAAAGGGAAATTAAAAACAAATTTCAGGGCCAACCAAATGCAATGACTGGCGTATGCGATGGGGATGTTATGATGATTAATAACGGCAGAAGCTCTTTCGAACTGTGCGGATGGAATAGCGGACAACACGGTGAGAACTTGGGTCTCTTCATTCTCCTTGTAATCTACAACTACTTTTTCGCAACAAAATTTATTGAGCGATTTAAATATAGAATGCGTTTGTTTTAGCTCTAAGAAATATATATATTCCTGGACAAAATTAACACATAATTTTTTTTTCACTTTTTCTTTAAAATTTTTCGTTAAAATTTAAATATCAGCTTTTAAAGAAAAAGTGAAAAAAAAATTATGTGTTAATTGTGTCCGAGAGTATATGTATATATATTACATATTATTATTATATATTTTTATTTATATATATTATATGTTTTATGTATGTATATACACGAGACATATATTTTTAATAGTGTACGTGGACGCGAGCGAAGGCAACGAACCGATCACTTTAGACTTCCGGCTGCCAAGCGGCCTGCAGTCACGAATGTGGGAGATGCGCGTGATGCAATTGGGCTTCGAGCAACGCGCGCCAGTTGGGTGTCTCCAATATTTTCACTCGCCAAACGGCACGCTGAGGACATTCAATTATCTGCCGAACGGCAGATATCTCGCCGGACACGATCACTTATTGTGCGTGCGTCAAGAGAGAGACATGTGCGGTATCGCTTATCAACCGTGCACGCCGGACTCTTTTCGGATAGGAACCGGCAGGACCAACGCGACGAACGTTCCTGCGGCTCCTGTCACGAGCAACGGAAACGTCTCCACTTCCCCTGTCGTCGATCTAAACAGCATCGCGAATAACTCCAACGCGGATGTCGTCGAAGGCTCGGGAGCGGGATCGCCCGAGCAGCAGGAGATGGTCCTCACCACCGGTACGAATTCAGCGGCCCCGGCGATCGGGACACGTTGCAGGGACAGAATACTTATCCCTTGCGATTTCGAGGAATTTATTACGGTACGTCGCGCGTTTAATTTTTAAATTTCATTTATGGCAATCAATATCAAACTCGTTTTCTTCTTCTTTTTAATTTAATTGTTATCGTGTAGATGTAGTTAGCATGATAAAGATATTAAAAAAAGAAAAAAAATTTAATCAAATTGAATTAAATTTAAATTAAATTAAATAAATCTATTATGCTGGTAAACATGACAAATATTCCTGCCTCTAAAATAGTCAATTCTTATTAATTTTTAGATAGAAAAAAATTGATATTTAATATTTTTAATTAATTTTTATTTTTTATGAGCCCTTATTTTCTTCTTGACTTTTTCATCTCAACATGCAATTATTCCTTTAATCAAGACAACATATCATCATTATTTTAATCGTAAATTAGGAAACCGAGACAAGCTCTGAACATCCTTACTAATTCATTTATAGTGAAGCGCCGTGGTTCGTTGAGAAATAATGTATAATTAATGTGCTTTTGCCATTCATATGATATGAGAGTCTAAAGATTACGAAAGTAATTATTATTTTTGCTTGGTGGCTTCGCTTCAGCATAAAATGTCGAGACAAAAGTAAACTATCAATTATCCAAAAATCCCAACAGCCACACGCAATTTCATGGAGATGATTTGCCTGTTTCTATCCTACTAAAATAATACATCCTAGAGTCCAATAAAGACATGAAAACTGATCAGAAAAATCATTTAAGCCTTAATATTAAATTCTCAAGCTTACTAAATTAAAAACTTTATTTTGTTAAAAAAGTTTAATATTATATCTGGAAACCTAGAGTTAATAAAAATAGTGTTATATCTTTTTTCTCATCGCATTTTTAATAAGAATTGATTAATTTTACAAAGGCAAGAAAAAATTTCTATTTTTTTGTACATCAGTTATTAATCAATTTGATTAACGCAAAGTAACCACGCGAGACACCTGAATAAATACTAATTCGCGTTTATCGCTTAAGTTGAAAACAATTTGATCCCGATAAAATAAAATAAAATAAAATACTAGAGTAAGCTAGGTAAGCCATATAATAAGCTATATAGTAAGCTACAGTTGGTTTATTAGACCGCAGCGGAAAATACGTATGTCTATTCCAGCCGGGAAACAACGTGGCGGGTGTCTGCAATCTAGAGCATTGCGGCAACTCGCTGTGCAGACGAGACGAACTCGACGCGAAGGGTAACTGCCGCGTAGAGACCTGGACTACGCCCTTCCGTATAAGGGTGGCTTTCGGTCCCGGGAGCAACACGACCGGCACGCTGGCGGACAACACCGGCATGTGTCTTACGTACCAGCAGTTAGCTTGCGTGGCTTGAGAGCGCTTTATAATTAATTTCCACTCTCCGCAAGACGCTCACGACCTACGAGGCAATATCGCCCTCGGACGAGAGAGAGGGAGGGACGATATTAACTCTGTACCGCTCATAAATTGTTTCCGCAGCGCGCGATATCGCCTCCACGACGTAAATAACGGAAAGAGATCTTAGATATCGGGATATAATAAAGGGGATTTGATTTTTCTACCCTCTCGGTTTATCTAAGTCTCGATGGACGTAGGAGGGTAATTGTACAGGGTCAATTAACACACCACGGGAGGTCAAAGAGTCAAATAGTTTTTATTTACAAATGAACTAGCTTAAATCGCGTAAACGCAGCGCACAACTCTCGATATAGTGATAGATATATATTTATATTTAATTCGCCTTTGTGTCCCGCTTCTGTTTATTTTTTCTGGTTCGATCGCATCACGATCATCATCGGCCGCGATACGCAACGTGTATGTGTGTACGTATGTGTGTGTGTGTGTGCGTAAATATGTACGTATATGTGTATCAATCACGAAGAATTGAATCTATCCACTTATCTATCCATCGAAACTGGTCGAACGCGAGATTTAGCGCAGCGCAAATTACTCTCATCTGTGTGTATCATTACATATAACGGTGACTCTGTCGCGAAAGATGCCGATGAGGATCGCGGCGACCGTTAGCGATAACGATATATAATGACGTTACAAGAATAAATTATAATGTCGTCGATATATACGATAATATCGACGATGGCAACATCACTTCGAATCGCTCTCCCAGAAGGAACCCGCGCATCGTCATCTTGTCCCCGAAAAGGGGCCAAGATCGCGTTGCAGCCTTGCCTCTTACATCAAGCTACTTCGCGTATATTTTTATAAGTGTCGCGTGTGTAGTAATAACGATAATAATAATAATAATAGCAATGATAAAATCAGCGAGTAATATAACATAATGGAGACGTAATTCGACGACATGCGAATATAAACTTACATCGGCGTCGTCCGTACAATTCGAAATCATATCATTTGTCTACCTACCGAAAGTCAAAAAGGATCGTTAAGCGTTAAGAGAGGGCGGTGAATTCGCGTATACGGTGATTGCGCGTGTACTTGATCATGGTCACTTGGTGCGAGGGGGAAGAGGGGGGAAGAGAGGAGGGGAGGAGGAGGAGGGAGCATACGTTTCTTTTTTTTTTCTTTTCTTTTCTTTTCTTTTTCTCGAATCTGTCCTAATACTCTACCGATACAATTGCGGACGTTCGCGGGGCGTTTAATCCGCGAGAGGAGTATCTCGAGGCCGTATATGTGGATATAAATCCATATTTGTAAAAATCATTTCGAAGATAAGATATATATATATATAATTACACGCGAAGAACGATTTATTTATTTATTAATTTATTATGTTTTTTAATGAAAAAAATGCTGATTATTCCCGTCACGGTTGTTACGTCAAAATGCCTCTTGTCTGAATCTCGTGGACGCGAGAGAATTCAAGAAACCGTCGACGAATTATATCTTCGGATCGATTAAGCACCCCGCCGCGCCCAGCTTTGAGCTACGTGTTCCCGAAAAAAGAAAAACTGTCGGACGTTCATCGTTGTATTTACATCGTCGAGCGATACAACGGAGCACTGTACAATTCGTGATGATTTGCGGTGAGCGCGGATGATGCGAGAGATTCGAGTATAAACGACGATGCCTCTCGCGCGAGATTAACGTTAAATCCAGAGTCGTAGCCGCCTCCCGGAGAAACTCCGGGACACGCTCGATAAAAGATTCGAGATCCGAGACGAATTCTGTACGAGAGTTCGGATGCGTTCAGTGAATACCTCGTGAATTTGCGAGTGTTCAAAGTATTTGTTCGCGTGACGAGATATTTCTCGAGATTTTTTTTCATTCCCGGAGAGAAAATTATCGAGTATAAATCTCCCCCAGCGATCGCGATACATTTTTGTTAATTGAATATTTCGAATTTTCGCCATCCAAACCGCGTGGAGAGAGAATTCGATTCAATTTGCGCCCGCATCATCCGCGCGCATCCTGTTTAATTATTAATTATTAATCGATACTACGTATTATATAGAAAACTTGGTATTAGAAAATCACTGGACTCTCTTCCATCATTGATCCGGATAGTGGACGACAGCGGAACCAACGGAAAACGCTTCGGAAAGGCGACGAGAGCCCCAGTTGATTAGAATCGCCAGATTCCTCGGGTCCTTTAAATCGATTTTCGAGACACCCGCGAGGTCTCGCGTCCATCTCTCACGTCGTATTTACAAAACTGGCATGGAAATGTACGAGATTAACAACAATAATCAAACGTATTTGGAATAAAGTTGACGCTCGTAACAAACACGCAAAAAAGAGCTCTCGATCGATATTCATTAAACAATTTCGTGGCGCGTTATCGCGACCCTGTTTACGATCAAGGTTCGATGTAATCGAACACTTGATGCACATACAAGTCGCGAGGTGCAGCGAGATACGTCGGAGAGACGACTCTCGCGATGAATCCGGACGTCCCAAGCAGTCTGGTCAACGTAAAGCGAAAGGAGCGAACGCGATGGTGATCGGCGAAAAGTATACACATCGCCGCATAAATTATGCTAATAATCTTTATACACTGTGGCCGTCACGAAAAGAGTTTAGGTACCATAAAATATTTGCCACCGCAACTGTAGGGGTGCAAAAATGTGCGTGCGCGCGCGCGCGCACGTCTGTGCACCCTCGCTCTTTTTTCCCCTTAAAAACTGTTGTGTGTGCGCGCGCTCATTGTATGCCGTCGATATGCATCGTTATTATGTTTTTTTCTCTTTTTTTTTCTTCAATACTCTCTCCTTCCCCCTTCCCCTCTCCATTTCTTGCCGTTTAGGTCGTTCGAGACGCGAGGGAGGACTTTTAAGTATCGATGACTCTATCGCGCGTGAAGCAACCCCACTTGTACTCTGTCTCAAGTGTCACACTCAATCTTCTAGTCCCGAACTTAAAAACTCTTGGATGAAGTAAAGATCGCTCTACAGGATCGAACAGCGATGTATCTCTCTTTATATCCTCAGACAATTGGGCGCGAATCGCCGGGCAATTTACAGAAACCTATTCGGGCTTACTTGAGACGAAGATTTTTATCACGACGAGGAGAGCCGAG
Source organism: Camponotus vicinus (assembly GCF_025532165.1). Lineage (NCBI taxonomy): Eukaryota > Metazoa > Arthropoda > Insecta > Hymenoptera > Formicidae > Camponotus > Camponotus vicinus. The sequence continues at coordinate 11,559,757 of NW_028141976.1, read as the reverse complement.
AGAAAATATCAGAGACTCAACCATGTACTGTATAATATCGCTTCGGAAGATTGTTCTTGTAAGCGTGGATGCATTCATCCTTTAAATTAACGCGATTGGTTTTTCTCTCGGGAGGGAAGGAAGGGCATTTCAAGTCTCCGCATCGATCTGACACAAGGCTCTCTCTCTCTTTTTCTCTCTCTCTCTTTCTTTCTCTCTTTCTACTTTCTTATTTCGAGTCAACAGTGTTGAATATTGCAACATGCATGCGAGCATTCCGCGAAATGTATATATGGGCGCGCGCGTGAATGTATGTACTTGTATGGCACGACACGCGGTATAGTCTAGTCAGGGTCGAATTATGGCTGGCTTCCATTTACAGGGCTGCATGACGATTGACGATCGTGTAATACCCGCCGTGTTATTGCTACGTAGGAAATTGCGAGAGCGATGGAAATTCTTTCATTTAAACGATATATGCCTATTCGCGCCCGTTTCAATTTGACACGCGATCTGCGGCTCTTAAACAAAGCATATTCGAGTCGAATATATTTTGCATATAGTTTGCAGTAATTTAAATATTTAATTTTAATACTTGTATATTTAAAGAATTCTTATTTTCAACTTTCAGTCGGGATTTTCTTTGTGTCCTAAAATGATAAGCTGGAGAAGCGGCGTGTTTTGCGAAAAATCTGCACCAAATCATGATTCAGAAAATATAATCATCAGTGTGTTCAGCTCTTTCTGCCATTGGCAAATTGAATTACACGAGCGGATTAATTTTCCTACGTTATCTGTCTCAAGTGTTGTTCAACTCAGCAAACGCGCAAACAGCACAGCATAGACATAATAGTATACAGTCTCTCTCTAATGACAAGGCGGGTAAGAAGAACGTAACACGGAGAGTCGATACACAACCCTGGATATGGAAATTCAGTCTTTATAAGGCACAAAGAATCTGGGCGATTGTGAACTGCGAGTGAAACTCAAGCAGCGATAGCAGCGCGTACAAATGAGGACGAATGTTGAAAACGGTCTCCCAGCACAAATTATTCATACACCTTATTATTAGGCATCAGACTAAAGGGGGATGACATAGGTATTCGACTTGGCGAAAAGTGTCACGCGCGAATGTGTTTGAAACGATTCGAGATATCAAGACATTCTTTTATGTTTTATATGTGCGTTTTGTGTGTGTATGTGTTCGTGTGTTTGTGTGCGTATCTTTTGTATAACGATCGACAAATTGAAAATTTAAATATCAAAAGATCAGATAAAATATATAAACCGTAATTGTGCTATTAAAAACTGGAGATTATTTATCTGTTTGTTTTCGCAATATATCGGTATTATTATTTGCAAAGAATCTAAAATTAAAAATATACAGTCAGAGAGAGGGGGAGTATACGCGTGAAATAATCTGGGAAAAAAAACATTTCGTGGTTGGAAATTTCGTGGCTTATTAAATTGAGAATATAGTAACAGAGTCTACAGTCTTTAAACATGAATCGAAAATATATTAAATCGTAATATATCACACACATGTTAAGCTAACAAAATTAAAAATAACGTAGAGAGGATTTATTTTAATAAGCGTATAAAATATATATGCACATATATATTTAATTATATTTCCCGCACTTTTTTTATTCTCTTTTTCACAACTGACACGTGTCTCCGTTGCTGAGAAAAGTAGATTTTCCCTTCGCGAGGACGTCCAAAGGGGACTTAGAGTTCATAGTTTAATTAATTGTATGTGTTAGAGCTTCATGTTTCGCGCTATTTAAATGCTAATTTGCTCCCAACTTTTCACGTTAGCCTGATTTGCATGTAATGGAAATTTATTAATTCATATTTATAATATCTACATTGTTATGATATAAATAATCTTCATTCCGTCTGAAAATGTATTTTTCCCCTGTAATAATAACGTACGTTCTGTACTCAGTTTCCGTACGAAAGTAATTGTGTCGTTTTTTTTGCGCGATGGGACATTTATATCGTCGTTTGATCAATTTCCTTCTTCAATGACATATCAATCATTTTTTTCCGACCACGCTGTCGCTATAAGCAGATTCAACATATATGTGGCTTAGGAAAAATTACATGCAATTATTTATATCGGACAGTAATTTGTTTATTATAAAATGAGAGAAAGAGACACCCACGTAAAATCTGGCAAATTGTTAAAAATTTCAAGATAATTTCCCATTGCCAATGTCATTGCAGAGATGCGTATTAAGATTGATTGAAGTCGCGAAATTTCGAGCTCAAAACGGAAAACGACAACAATTCATGAGAAACATCAGGTACTCGGTGTGTATAAAGTTGAATATTAATTAACGGAATAAACACATGCACGTATAAAAGCAACGATTGTGCGCAATAAATAATATCAAGGCTGCGACATGCCCGGTATTGCTATATAATTATATTATTCTACGAGTAGGATGAAAAGTCACGATTGCGTGTTGTTCATTTGCAAATCAAAACGTGGATTTTCGGGGAATTTGCAGTGTGCGCGCGCGCGCGCGTGAGAGAGAATATTAATCCAAGGATCGTGAAGTCATCTTGGTACATTTAGAGGATATTTCTTTTCACAGTCTCATTAACGCTAGGGTATTGAATGCGATCAGTTTCTCTCGTCGTAAGAACCGAGTCGACGATAAGAGACCGAGACGGGTAGGGGATGTTTCCGGTGATGCAGGCTGACTGTCGAGGATGGGATTTCGAAATTTTGTCGAAAAGAACGCGGCGGTGTCCCCGAATATCGAATCACGCGAACGCGGAAACGCGTAATACGATTGATCTTGTCGAAGAAACGACGATTGTCTACGGGATGAAACGCCGACTGTACGTTTCGCGAGATCCGTACACTTGATGGCACATGTGCCTATGTGATATGCTTTTGTGTCGTCTATCTCCGCACTTCTTCTCTCCCTTCCCTCCCCCCTTTCTTCGCCTTCCCTTCCCTTCCCTTCCCTCTCAGGCACAACAGATATACGCATATGTACGTGACGTTTAGAGAGACTCGTTCTCTCAGATATACGCCCTAATATGACCCCGCGTGTGTTTCGCACGTGTAGGCAACGAACAGCCGTTAAGAGACACTATCCCTTTCCACTGATATTATGATACGTATGATATAATCTTGAATATATAGGGGAGAGCACGGAGGAGCTCAGTGAGGATTGGTCCCGGTGATATTCAGGGTGCGCAAAGTGATACAGGTCCGCGCAATCTCACCGCACCTAAAAGCGGCCGTTCTAAGAGGAGGAAGTCTTATTCAGGAAGATCCTCCCACGCGTCGATGAAGATTCTTCACATTTTCACCGTTCATCCGGCATCGATAATGCGAAACATGATGGCGCGATTCTCTCTCCGAATCTCCTCCCTTCCGTCGAATGTCTAATTTATAAAGTTCAATGTGACAAGATAAGGAGGGAGAGGAATCGAAAAGCGCCAGTTTGTCGCCGGATAAGCGGTGAGAATCGAGTGAAAATGCACGCTGAATGTGCGGTGAAAATGACAGTCGTACGCGCTTATATGGGTGTGAAAATGTACGACGGGCAGATATATCTAACGATAACCTCGCTATAAAACACGTGCTGCAATGCGGGGATGCAATCTCCACTGTCGTTTATTCGTTCTATCCGTTTACATGAGTCCCGTGGAGGGGAAGGAAACGTCGCTAACGATGGAAATAATACAGAATTGCGCGGTAGATATAGACGATGCCTGCGGAAGATAGGGACGCGGGGCTCTCTTGATGAGTAATCGATTTTTTCCTTTTTTTTTTTCTTCAATCGAGGAAACGCGCATAGACCGTAGCGATGATATCGACAATGCAAACGTATAATGTCGACGTAATGAAGTTTACGTCCCCGGGGTTTCTACCGTATCCCTCTCGCCGCGAGTGTGTATTATCTCAGAAATCTCTCATCCTCTATCTTAAATTTAGAAGCCACGCGGGTGGCGCGCGATGTTCACTTGAATCACAAACATGATGGTCTGGTGGACGGTATAAGACACTCGGCTGCACTCTCTCGCAGAATATTTCCGTTTGCCTGTTAATTGCCAATTACTCGGAAATCAAAGGCAACATTTTGAAAAGTAAGGAACGCACAGGAACGAACGCTGATGACACATTCTCTCTATAATAAAATATCCGTAACTATAATATTCGATAAATATTCGAAATTACTTGGCGCGATTCAGCTAAGAGACAGTAGGAAAGAAAGATTGCGATTATTTTCGTAGTAAATATATTCGAAGAGAAAGTGTAGGAGGGAAGAATAAATTATAAAAGTATAAAGTATTCTCGTCTAGGCGCGGAAATTATAGATATATATATCTATAATTGGGGTGTCCCGAAACTAATGCTTGATATTTTAAAGGCAGATTCTCTGGCCAATTTAAAAACGATTTTTCCTCAGCGAAAATGTCGCGGCACTAATAGTTTTCGAGTTATAAACGATTGAAAATAAAGGGTTTTTCGCAAACTAAGGCTTATGGGAATAAAATATTAATAAAGTCACATTCTTTAGTTAATTTTAGGTAGAGTTTACTTTAATAGAATTTTAATTTAAGACTTAATTAGAAAGATACATGATGACAAAAATTGGGAATATGCAAAAAATGATCTCCCTCGACATTTTCGCGGAGAAAAAATCGTTTTTAAATTGGCCAGAGAATCTGCCTTTAAAATATTAAGCGTTAGTTTCGGGACATCCTGTATATATATATATCGCGTGACGCATTTATACATTATATCGCTCATAAAAGAAAAATCTAGACGAAATTTTTGTCAAAAAGATCCACGATTTCGACAATATATATAATGCCAATATACATCGATTGGTTTACCCGCTAGCGCAATAAAATTGCTTGCGTTATGTCTTTTATGAATATTAAAAAATTCAAATTATGAAGCGAAGGAAGGAGGAAAGTTTTCTATTCGCTACACGAGTTTTCCTTGACTTTCTCTCTCTTTTTCTCTTTCTCTCTGCGCACAATTTGCCTATTTGGATCGACAAATGACTCGTGCTACGATCGTCGAGAGACTCTCTCGCATTCGCCATCATCTTCCTTTTTTTTTCTTCCGTCCCGACGGCGGTGTATTTAATATTATTTGGCATCTATAGAATTAACGGGGAAGAGGTACGTGGAGCGCAAACTGCCGAGCTGCCTTTCCGGTGATTCCTCCTCTCTTGTCCGGACAGAGAGTCGTTTTCTCCTCCTCTCGATTAATTCTACACGTTCCAGATAAATAATAGACATACGCTCTTTGCGGTCTGACGACACAGCCGCCGCAGGACTTTTACCGTCTTTTCGTTTTCCGGTCGGATCTCAGTCGCCACGCTCGCCACGGCAGTGTTTATTTTGCCTAGCCGTTTTGTTTGTAAAATGTGGGCAACAAGAAGCCGCAATGCTTCCACAATGCAGCAAGGTATTAAATTAATTTTCCTACCCCCTTCCCCCTCTTTCTCTCTCTCTCTTTCTCTTTCCAAAGCGCATTCCTGAATGATGAAATTTTTACGGATCTTACAGGACAATCTTTGATTAGGGGGTGTACATGCCACGTCGTTCGCTCCGAATTAATTCCGACCAGTGAGTGATAGCCGTCTGTCTCTGTGAGCGCGCTACGACCGCAAAATGATTAATCCAAACCTCCGGCTCTCTTGGTCCCGTTGGTTCGTAGGTTACAATTCCTCCGGTCTTCCTCTGCAACCCACCATACGAGAAAAAAAAGAAAAAGATACACTAGAGATTGGTCGGTCGGCTCGGTAGACGCTTACACAGTAAAAAATTGTGCGTTCATATGTTAAAATTTTCTTGTGTTACCACGTTTTGATTAGTACTTTAATGTAAAATTAACATACAACCTATATGTTATTATTTTTATAACGTTTTCATGTGTTACATTTATGTCAATTTCATAACTTAACACTTTGTATATATCTCTTAGAAATGGAATATTATTTTGAGTATTTTTAACATAATCATTTCAAACAATCAACATGTCTCAAAGTCAGTTTAACATTCTAAGAAAAGTTAAAGTGAATCTTCAAATAATCTTTAACTTTGACACGCAAAAATAATCAAATTTATTAAAATCAAATGTTTCTATTACAAATAATTTGTTAAAATAATTACTATTATATGTTAATGTCCTCAACATTTCTTACGAGTTATTGTAACTATTTTTTCATGTAATTTTTAATTAATTTGTATGTTAGTTTTACATTACACTTAACTCACGGTAACAAAAATAAATGTAAAGTATTGTGTCAATTATTTAACATTTTTATTTATCATTTTGTCAATAAGTAACATACGACGAATGAGTTATTTTAACTTAAAATTTAGAGTGGACTTTCTGGGACATGTGAAAAATGTTAAAATTAACATTTTATTTTTTACTGTGTAAGATCCGCACGAAAATCACGAACTCTAACATTTGTCAATCTTCGACGCGACATATTTTTCTTTCTGAGACTCGAATAAATGGCACCGAATAAACGCGCCGTTAATTTCTTTAGGCGTATGTCGTGTTTCGAAAGATGAAGAGAAACGTGAAAACTAAGTAGCACGATTTAGAAAGGTAAACTCGGTACGAGGATCTGAATTTCGCGTTTCGTTTCGTAGCCCTGCTTGCATTATACATATTTAATAATTATGTGTCAAACATATATATGTATTTATATGCGCTTTGCTCGAACGTTTCACTTCATTTCTCGCGCACGACATAAGCGTTAACACGCGAAATTTGAATTTGTAAAGAATATACGAGAGATTACTTAGATATAGAAAATGGAAACGCGTATGTAAGTCATTGTATAATCAGGATTTCGCAAAATTGCGATTTACATTAAGCTTTCACGATCGGTCGTTTCTCCATTTCACCTTGCGCTCTTTATAATCCCGTCTATTAACGTGCGCGAAACAATTGGTATAAATTTCAATATGGTCAGTGAGATATCAACCTTGCGCGCTCAAACAACTTTTAGATAAGTCCCCTAAAAAGTCCAAGTAAAATGCATCGCGTGATGATGTGGTCTCTCGTGAATAAGAATAAAGTACAAAAAGCACGCAGCACAAACGAACGCGATAATCTACAGTCGACATACAAAAAAAAATCTATATCCCGAATTTAGTTGGACTTGGTCTTTGTGTCGGTCTGATCTCTATCAAATTGCCAAATTAACCAGAATTGTGCGATGTAAAATGACCAGAATTGAAACTTTGTATCAGATTACAGCGCGAGTGCCAAATCGGTGCCAATTACAAGGTATCTTGATCCTTCATACACTCCTCATTGCATAACAGGTGGAAGATTAACAAAGGATAAAGGAGAGTCGAGCTCGCGAGATTCGCGCGAGATGCAAATATTTTTTTTTCCTTTTAATCGAGCGCATTCGAGTTACCTGTTTTCGTGGCGAACGGATCCTTGGGATGATTCGTCTTAATGGCGTTCATTCGGCGATTCTGCGGTCCTTGGCCACCGCCGGGACACCCGACGCCAGGCGTCTGGCCCATGCCGTGGGGCCCAGTGGCGACCGCGCCCCCGGCGGACTGCAGGTGCGACAATTGCTGGGCACAGCCAGGGGGCCCGACGGTCCCGGGTCCGCCGGGCACACCGGGCGGCGCGCCTGCCCTCACACGTGGCTGCTCGACGGGCAATACGCGGCGTCTCTTCTTGGGTAACTTGGCTCGCGCCTGCGTGTGACTGTAATACATCGCAAAGTTGCTAACGATCACGGGCACCGGCAGGGCGATCGTGAGGACACCGGCCAGAGCGCAGAGCGCGCCGACGAACATCCCGATGTATGTTTTCGGCACCATGTCCCCGTAACCGACGGTCGTCATCGTCACCAGGGCCCACCATAGACCGAGCGGTATGCTCTTGAAGTCGTTCTTGGGATTGAACTGGGTGCGCTCCGCGTAATACACGAGACTGGCGAAGATGACGATGCCGAGAACGAGGAAAAACACCAGAAGCGTGAGCTCCTTGGCCGAGGCGCGAAAGGTCTGTATCAGGATCTTGAGGCCCGACGAGTGACGCGTAAGCTTGAACAGCCTCATTATCCGTATGATGCTCAAAAATTCGAGAATGTCGGCGTTCTCCAGATGGGCCGCGAATCGCTGCAGCGCGAGGTCGACGTAGAAGCTCAGGGTAGCTACCATGTCGATCAGATTCACCGAGCTCTTGATGAAGTCGCAGCGATTCGGACTCGCGGTGATGCGTACCAAGAACTCGAAGGTGAACCAGGCGTTACAGATGCATTCGATGTAGAAGAAGACATCGTGGGCGTTGGTGCGGGTCTTGTCCACCACCCAGGACGTTATGTTATTAGTCTTTACCGAACGGTTCACGATCATCGGCACTCGCATGTCCGGATGGGTCTTGAGGCAAAATGAGAGTATCGAAACGCAAATGAAGAAAACGGAGACTATGCTGATTATCTGAAAGATATCCAGATGTACGAGTGTACTTTTAATAATTGTGGCAATGATTTTAGCATAAAATCCACGTGAATCGTACCTTGGCTGCGACGGAGGAGTAGGGTTCATCGAATAGTGACCATATCTGAGGCTTGAGCTTCTGCCACCACGTAAGAGTCCCCTCATAATACGCCTCCTCGAAGCCGAATTTCCTGGCCAGTTCCTCTTCGGTGGGTTTCTCGGTGTCAAGGTCCAATCTGTCGAGGACTGTCAATGTTTCCTGCGTGTCCCGGTGCTGCAAGGGGGCGAAGGCGTCGGAGGCGAAGAGGTTGGGGGAAGAGAGAGAGATGCAACAAGGATTGTTATTCGTACATGCGAAACTCTTTTTCGAGGGTGTTTTTTTTGCCTTTGTGGGAGATAAAGCGCGCGTGAAAAAAAGCGAACCGCGCGGTGCGTGCTTCCTTGCGTGAAAAAGAAACCTCTTTCGCTTTGATCAACCTACTGACATGACCTTTGCGATCATGTATATTTACTCTCTTGCTTTATCCGTCAAGTAATTTTCAGATTCAGATTTTCAAATACGACATAACGATTAATTAACGATTAATTTTTAGTTATACACACTATTGAATCATACGTTCCATATTTCTTTTACAAAGTTTATAACATTTATTTTCAAAAACATGTATCAAAAAAACATAGTTTCTTTAAGAGCGATTCTTTCATTAAAAATATCTACCTTTATTTATTATGCTTTTTCATCTCTATTTTTTTATCGTCTTGGATATCATGATCTTGTTTAGCCTGAAAGAGAATCAATTTAAATAAAACGCGTCATGTAAAATTAATTACACATCTTTCACTGACAAGTAGATTCTAGCTAGAGTATCAAAATTGATTGCCATTAAAAAAAGACATTAATAATTAAGAGCACTTGAGTGAAGAGACGCTGTGCATTAAAGTCGTGAAGAAATTTGAGCGTGATTCGTGATAAAAGATACGGTACTTTTTGAAGATGGAATGAATCAGCGAGAAACTTTTCCAGCGTGTCCGATAAATGATTCTGAATCAAGACTTATATATATATACTACAAATCCATCTCTACTCGTTATCTTAACCCGCTTGATTCGCTAAAAAAATTTATCTAGCAGAATATATAATTGTACTGCATATATTCTATTTTTCACATATATATACATATAACATCTTATTTTTATATAATAAATTATATAATAAATTTGTGTGATATTATATTTATATTATATAATATAAAAATATAATATACACCTATTTTTCACTCTGAGACCTCGAATGCAGCCTTTGGTGCACGCTTAGGCGTGATTAGGCGTGATTAGGCACGGATATTTGACTGAAACATTGCTCACGATATACCTGCGTGTAGGTCATCCAACAGCAAGGCTCGACCTGATTGGAGTCGAGCCCCCAGAAATCGAGCTCTTCCTCGAAGAGCGGGCCGCAGACGTCCGTGGGATAGTGCAGCTTCCCGGTGCGATAGTAGTTGAGTACCTGGGCGAAGACGCCCGGGTGCCTGTCGAAGAAGTACTCGTTGAGGATCGGATCGTAGTTGGCGAGGGCCTCGGTCAGCCGCGAGAGCCTCGTCGCCGGGATCTTCTTCAGGGTCGCCTTGTACGTCTCGTGCCGGATACCGCCCACGTTCAGAACCACGCGGTTCTCCGCGTCCATATTTATCAAGTTCATTTTGATCACGGCTCTGCTACCGCCGGCCCCGACTCAAAGAAACCCATGTGATCTGCGAACAATTAGCAATTGCCATCGCGTCATCCGAAATTGGACCTATTCCTCATCAATCTGATTAAACTTTCTGGGATTAAATTACCAATTTTAGTTATGTCTTTATAAAGAGTGAGAAATGATTATTAATTTATCGATTTCAATTTAATCTTGTTTAAGACGCGCGAAAATTTTTTTTATAACGAAACCAATTATAATTTTTTTTTATAGTTCGAGAAATGTCCAAGAGCTTTACTAATCGGACGATTCGTTCCATTCGGTTAAAACACGAGAGTTTTTTGTCAGAATTTACGCAATGATTTCTAATTGTGCAAGATTGAAATCGCGTAAGCTGCATATAATCTTATTCTCCGTTGCATTAAATCACACATCCATGATCCTGAAAGGATCAAGCGAGGAGCGTGCAAAATGATTTTATCGTAATGTATTGTCTTGGTTGCTTTGACGTCGCTGTAATATCATTTGGATTACGTAGCGTAACCCGGATGAGGAATATGCCATAATGGTGTCGTTGCCGCTTCAAGTTCTGTCCGTTTCAAAGACCGTTTCAATTGGCCGCGTCGAAACACGAACCCTGCTCCATTTAATATTACGATGATTGTGACGTTTGACATTTAATCAAAAGCCTCTTGTACGACTCAACAGTACGTCTTACAAATAACTAGCGTCCGAAATTGTCTCGGTTCTTTTAATCCCGGATGTGTATGTGTGTCTCTTTCTCTCTACGAGAATCGCATTCATTCAAGTTTCATTTCACTCTCTGACGTAATGAACGAAGAAATAAATACAATTATTTTGCGAGGGAAAAAGTTGATACCAGAATTCGAATGTTGAGGCTGCCGCGGAAAGAGGATTATGATTAAAATATGTGCGATACAATTATAGAGGATTAAATTGGATTAAATGATTATAGAGGATTTAAAACTATTAAATATATCACCATTAAAATTACCGAAAAAATATTTATTACAACTGCGTACGCGCGATTATCCCACTCGTGGCATCTTTTACGCCTACATGTCGTGAATATAAATAAATCATCGGATTTTGCGGACCAATTATTTTTTGTTGTTGTTGAGTTATTTATACATAAACTTCCCTCATGTGGGGAGTTGCTTTCTAAGTAACCTTTACTTGGTCGTGTAACATCAATGTATGTGTGCCAAATTATATACGCATACCTAATATACCGATAATTCCCGCCCAATATAACAGAAGGTCCTCAAACATGACATTTCAGTCTTGAATCCGAAACTGGGAGTGAATAAGCATGCGATAGGATTTGCATCATTTAAAAGTACAAAGGAATAATGCCACTTAATTAATGATAACTGAAACCGAACAAAAGTTTCTGAATTCATGCCTCTGGTGAAATGAAAATTTCGCAAGCGCTACAAAAAGAAAAATAAGTAACATGTCCCTGGAAAAAGCGAATTATATTGAAAAACATATTAAAGATTTCATGTCCCTCTCTCTGTATCGTTTTTCATTTAAATTCAGCGACGCAGATTTCACTCGAAACAGTCGAGTTTATTAAAAAAACGAATCCACGAGGGACGTATTTGCGTAGAACATTTACGGTTTATTCTGTGATCTTTTACCGCGTAAAAGTGGAGTCGAATAAAAAAAGAAAAAAAAGGAAAAAGGTGTCGCGTGAATCAAAGGGGGACAGGTGGTATCGGTTTTTCAATCCTGCGTCGCTTTGTAATGTCCAATGTGCGTGTACATACGTGTATACGTGTGCGAACGAAGTTATACAGTTACAAAAGCTGACGCGATACGGCTCGCGCGATTGTTTCCTGTGTGAACGGAGTTGCCCTGATTATCAAATCAGATTCCGCTCGCGGATTTGTCGAGGGGAAAATCTAGAGGGACGGACACGCGTAGAGAAATCACGCCATTCGGATCCCGGCGTGCGTTATCAGGCGAGACGCGCCCTGTATGAGGTCGACGCGCCAGAGTCCTCGAATTAGCGCGATTCTAAATCAACCCTGATCGCTAACCGCCAACCCCAACGGCGGCGGCGGCGGGAAACGTCTGGCATCGATAAAATCCGATCGAATCTTCGAGGCCGGTGCGCATTCCCGATGACGTCATACCGTACATACCATGTATTTTCGCACGTGCACGAGCGGCGACGTTTCTCAGACGAGGGGGATGATCGACCGGCGAGAGGGGGAGGAAGGGGACGATCTCGGGAGCGTCTTCATTATCGCGTACATCGCGAGAATCCTGACTGACGAGGCATCTTTTGGCCCGACCGAGCTACAAATTAGCGTCGGAAACGACGACGACGGCGGTGGCGGTGACGGCCGTCAGGCGGCGTCGACCAACCCCTTGTCGCGCGAGAATCGATAGTCTGTGTGCACGAGAGACCGATAAGCGCCCCGTCCCGTTTATTCGCCTCCGCGAATGTTCATTCTCTTGGCGAACGTGCTTGACGAATCGCTCGCGAAAATCAGACCCGACGAAGGGTGCCAGGCGAGCTCGAGCGAGCGAGGAAGGGCGCGTTAAAAGCGAGACGGACGATCCGAGAAATCAATGGGCGTCAGGCTGAACGAGCGTGTTGGAATACTAGAGTAGGTCGAACGCGAATCGACTGATCTCGCGACCAGCGAAGCCGAGGGGCTAAACAATAACATGGACGAACGTCTGTCGGAGATGATCCTTGAGAGATAATCCTCGAGCTGGAGATAATTTTATTCCGTCTAGACGAGATAACTGAAAGAGATTAACTCTTTCAACGTTGCTAATCACGCGATACACTCGTCGATGGGGGTGCGTGTTCGAATATATAATACTCTCCTCGGTTTTCCTCCCCAGGATATTCCAAAGGAAGGTGTCCCTCGTGATCGACACGTTTCCTCTCGAGCGCGCAAACATCCAACCCTCTCCCTTCGCGTACAAAACCCTCGTGCACGCTTCTTGGATACCCACCCTCGGTCGCGCTCTCTTCATGTCTCGAAGATCTTCCGCGACATGTCGACGGCACTGCTCCGGTTCTCTGCATTCTCCATGTCGTCGCGATGTGACGATGGCGCTCCGCAACGATTGGCACACCGGGTGATCTCGCACGATGAATTGTAGGCACTACGTCGTGTTCGTTTCGTCCCTGGATTCGCGCGAGCCAGTTCCCTCGTTCTTCTCTCTCTCTCTCTATCTCTCTCTCTCTCTCTCTCTCTCTCTCTCTCTCTCTCTCTTTCCGTCTCCAGCAGAAGGTCAGGTCAGGCAGGGAGAACGCACCGCGGTCGCAGAGGGCGTTTTCCCCGTCGCCGTGCTCGCGAATGGACGATCATCGGCGGCGGTCAGGCCTTCATCGCGGCGCTATCCGGCAACACCAGCACGGATGACTCATTGTCATCGTCGCCGGTTCGCGTCGTCGTCCCCGTGACCGACCGACAGCGGATGAGACGAGGGGGCACCGACGGGCAACTCGATTGCGGCGCGTACGGAACTGATCTGATGAGAGGAACAACGACGGTGGCAGCGGCGGCGGCGTCGTCGTCGTCGTCGTCGGCGTCGGCGTCGGCGTCGGCGTCGGCGTCGGAGTCGGAGTCGGAGTCGGAGTGGAGTCGGACGTCGCGACGGCGACGGCGGGCGGAGGGTGAGCGCGCGCGCACCCCGAGCGTCGCGACGATATCAAGTGGTTCTCGAGTTGGCGCGTTCAAAGCGACGACTCCTAGATTTGCCTCTAAAATTATATTAAGCCAGATCTTCTTCTCCAAAGCCCAGCCTTTATCGACGAATTTTCTTGTCCAGGGAATCCATCATGAAAATATATTCGAGCTTGTTTCGTCATCTGTTATTATTATCGTACATTTGAAAGCGTTTATACTCGATAATTGTGTGTGTAAGAAATAATAAAAGTGGATTAATATATGCAGACGGGTAAACAAAAAGTATGAATGTTTGACGTAATATTTTAACTCGTGGTCGTTTCTTACATGCATATATTCACGTAAGGCTGATGTTTTGTCACGATTAATTTTTGTGGCTACGCAAGTCATCGTTATTGTTTTGGATGTGGTCTCATTCCGAGACACTTTGAAATACAAAAGATATTTTATGATACTTGAATGTATTGCTTGAAGTAGAGATAAACACAGAGAGAAGAGGGATCAAAAGGGAGTAAAATATAAAAACAATGAGACAGCCATAATTTAATAAATCTAAATAATTACATATATATGAAAATTAAATGTAACAGACTTATTTAATCTTTAATTGATTAAAGAATATAGAATTATAGAATTAAAAAATATCGCAGAAAGATAAAATAAACGCATATTCGATACATCTAATGAAATATACTATATTTTTTTATTTATTAAATTTGTTTCCCGACAAAAAACCAGTATATATGTTTATTCTCGAAAATGGACAAAAAAAGAATATTCTACGATTTCAATTTATTTTTATATTTTATACTTTTCGCGATTTTATTACGTTACAGTTACAATCAATATATCTGATTTATAGCATATTTTATTTCTAAAACACACAGTTTTTTTTTACGCAGCGACATCAATAGTATCAATTTTGATCGACTAATCGCGTTACTTCCAATTAATATACGCAAATCTAAATAAAAAAGCTTGGATATTCAATTGATATTTCATTGCGACCGTCCATATGCGCGATATAAAAAATGTACGTCCATCCTACGTAAAATTGAAAAAAAAAGAGTCGATACTATTGAATTACGAACATTGTAAGGTTTGTGAAATTTATCATCGTCCCAATCCCCCTCGTATCATTCAAAATATCGATCTATGTCTGAAATTAACCGGTCCCTCCGTTTCTTTCCAAGGCCTCATTCACGATTAAAATCATGCGATTTTAAAGTTCTCGCTTTTTAATTTTAAATTCGACGAGGCTAACTAAAGCCGACGTATTTTTTTAGGTCACGCAATCATCCTCTTTTACTGCCACTTTTTCTTCGATTCGACATAGGTATCCTACGAGATTGCGATTTTTCACTGCAAGACGATCAAAACCCGAGGGGAAAAATCCGAGTTACCCCTGTCGTTCTGCGCTGTTTATAGCTCATAAAACACCTGTCTTCGTCTCATTCTTCTTTATACTCTCCCCCTTTAATCCTTCTCTCTTCTCTCATCTCTCTACTTTAGACCTTGGCCATATAAATGAGTGAAAGAGGGGTGTCTCTCGGCGAGAAACACAATAATCGATTTTCCCTTCAATTTGTGTTAAAAATGATTATATATCAATCACACACATCCTGTTGACTTGCAAAAATGCAATGCTCATTTCTCATCCTTTTACAACATATTCTTGTACACAATCTACAAAAACCAAAAGTCATGTTACAAATCTCTTCATTTTTCTTTAATGGAGTTTCTTTTATCACTTATATGTTATCTCATAAATCAGGTAATATCGAGAAAAATTGTATCAAAGACGAAAAAGACCATCAAAATATTTTCTCAAACAATGATCAACAGCACAAAATTAGTAGCTTAAAGTACATCATAGAGCTTTTTAAATTTACTATCAAAATCGTATAGTCTTCCTATTTTTCCCGAAATAAAAATCCACTCGAATAGAAATGATGTTCACTCTACAAGATATAGGAGGTATCCTTTCTGGTCTCTACCGTGATCTACGTAAATCAATCGAACAGAGAGGGAGAAAGATGGATGAAACTACCCGAGTAGAAATTCAATCATTTTTTAGCTAGTAACTGGCCAGGAATCCTAGTCACTAGCTAGTTTTTGGCCGATTTAACTAGCCAGAAACTAACAAGTTTGGGCGACGCATGCTTCGTCAATAACTAGACAGTAAAATTAGTCAGTTCCTGACCAGTACATTTCTGAGTACAAGATTTTGACCAGTATCTAACTAGTTTCTGATAATTTTTTAATCAGTTTTTTAATCAGTCTCTATCCAATTTCTCTCAATCTTTGACCATTTTGTAAGTAGTTTTTAAGCAGTTTATGATCAGTTTCTAAGCAGTTTTCTGAGCAGTTTCTGAACAATTTTTAATCAATTTATAACCAATTTTTTACCGCTTTCTAATCAGTTTTTGCTTAGTTCTAATTAATTTTCTAAGAATAAGTCAAGAAACCATGGCCAGTATTTTCAGTTTTCGATGAACAGAAACTGCCCAATATTTACTTATCATTTTTTCTGACTAGTTTCTGACCAAGAATGAGTCAAGAAACCATGGCCAGTATTTTCAAAGTTTTCGCTGAACAAAAACTGTTCAGCATTTACTTGCGATTTTTTCTTGCTCAGTTACTGACCAAGAATGAGTCAAAAAATTATAGCCAGTATTTTCAAAGTTTTCGCTAAACAGAAACTATCCAGTATTTACTTACCATTGTTTCTTGCCTAATTTTAGGACAGTAACTGGCTATGAAACAATAGTCAGATATTTCTGGCTTTTTGAACAGATACTATCTAATTAATCTTAGCCAGTAAAAACTGGTCAATTTCTGGATAGTGACAAGTTTTTTCCAGAAATTTTTCTACTCGGATATTAGACAGCCGAAAAAAAAATAGCAGTTTGCTTCGGAAGAACAGGATGACAGGCAATTACTCGAGTCGAGTTCAATGAAAGGATTAAAAAAAAAAATAGAAGCAAGCATACCGTACGAAGCATCGCGTAACCGTATGGCGTACGTTACAAAGTACATATGGGTTACAAAGTACATGTGTCCCGAGACCCGAGTGGGCCGACGCTCGAGTGGGGTCGTCGCTACTCTCAAGCGAATTTCTCCATCGGTCGATGGCTTACGCTTGCGCGCTGACGCCTCTTCAGGAACAGCCTTTGCTCCTCGGGGCTCTGTGTGTACCGAATTATACGCCGCGAGAACAACCCTGACACTTTTCCATTAGCCGCGCTTCAGAGTCGAAGAGGATTAGCGTTCGATAATCCGAAGATAATAGCGATCATCCGCGGATACTATATTTCTCGAGACGTCGCGTCGTCCTCCTTTGTTTGCCTCGAACTTGGCGTCGAGGGACTTATACGAGCCTGTTTGCTAAAATTTTCTCGCGATTAAAAGGATTAAATTGACTTGCAGATTGGATGAATATTGGAAATAATATTGAAAGGATAACGATTTTTTATTTTAATACATTTCTCTTGATTTATTATTTTTTTTAAATTACATTTCCTATTATATAAATATTACATCCGACGTGTTAAAAAAATAATATTACAACACAAAGTTATGGCAACGAGATATAGTCGAATATAAAATATTATTCTTTATCGACATCTTAATGCTTATTTTCTGACATTATCGTAAAAGTATCAAAAGCAACTGTACAGACGCAAGTGGCATTTTGTTCTCAAACTCCTGTCGAAGGCACATTTGTTGATTGATTATATCGTTTCCATTTGGGCTGAAATTTCTATTCGATGCGCCTGAAGTACTCGTGTTCTCCGATTTCGTAATTGCCTTCGTATTTCCGGCAAATTAATCGATGTGCGTGTTGTCGGCTATAATATACAGCGATTACAATTATATGAAAATATGAGGAAAAGACAATTATAAATCAATTGTAAATTATAATTCATAAAATAGTATAAAGCAATTGTAAAAAATATATAAATTGTGTATCATGGATCAATACAATTGCAATTGTTCCTAATCTTCTAATCGTCAACATACTGTTTCTAATCCATTGACGCTTGATCGAGACGTTAAACTCGCTAGTGACTTGGAAGCTGAGCTCGTCAAAAGGTGATCCTCGATGTCAGCGTAACTTTGACACGACGGCCTCGTTCGTCTAGGAGTAACAGGTAGAACTCTCCTTCTCTGTTTCGGTAACTTGCCGCGTGCCTGAAAGTTTACATTTAATTTCTTTCGACATTTCTATTTAAAATCTTAAAGTCAAACTCAATTGAATGGCCGTATCACGGATTGCGAGATTTATAATGTAAAGGAATCGATCGAAACGAAGCTTACTACAGCGCGAACGTTACCTGCGTATGCGAGTAGAACATGGAAAAATTACTGACAATGACCGGAACCGGAAGAGCGATAGTAAGGACACCCGCGAGGGCGCACAATCCGCCGATGAACATCCCGGGGAAAGTTTTCGGTCTCATATCGCCGTAGCCCACGGTGGTCATGGTGACCAAGGCCCACCACAAGCCTCGCGGTATGCTGTCAAAATCGTTGTTGGGATTTTCCTGAAAAGCATTAGAATCCTGCTTTTTTTTAATTATTAAACTCGATCTCTATTTCTCTGATACTCCAAGATCTGTTCTCAAAACATTAATTAGTCTGGTGAGAAATCACAGGTTTCTTTAAACTCCATTTTATATTTCTCTGCAATCAATGCAGCATGTCTGCGCGCGATCCGCACAAGAAAAGGTCAAATCGGGTTCCGTATTATTTTTTTAAATCGCGAATTGCGCTTTCAGGTAACTCTATCGTAAAAGTCTCCTACCAGGACCGTACTCAAAACTCTGCTCTTATGAAACATTTACTTCTCCATCCCTCGTGAAGCTAGAACCCACGAATGTACCTGCAGGCGTTCGGCATAGAATATGAGACTGGCAAAGAGCACGATTCCCAGCACAAGAAAGAAGACTAGTAGAGCCAGCTCTCTGGCGGACGCTTTAAAGGTGTGGATAAGTATTCTAAGTCCAGGCGAGTGCCTCGTCAACTTGAATAGTCGTAGAACGCGCGCTATCGACAGGAGTTCCAGGTAGAGGTTCGGCTCCGCCAGGAACTCGGTGTAGAAGCTCATCGTCGCCACTAGATCGATCGCGTTGACCGGCGACACCGCGAAACGCCTCAGGCTGGGACTCACCTGCAATTAAGTTACAGTAACATCATCCTAGTGTGTTCGCCACGTTACCTATCATCGTGGACGAGGATAATTTCGGTTTATTGATTAGGAATAGTTGACATTACATCAACAGCATGCTGTTTCGGTACGAGATGAAGCCTGAACGCTTAACGAAATGTATCTAATAGACGATTTCTTTAAAGAAAATACATAGTAAGATCGTACGAGGCAGCGGAGCGCTATTTCTACGGTGAACCAAGCGTTGCAAGCGTGTTCCAGGTAAAAGAATGCTCGATGGGAATCAGCGGCGATATTGTTCCAATGATCCTCTAGTAGATCTTCTTGTTCTTGATGCTTATTCTTCGACACGTGGCTCTTCAAGCAAAAACATAGAACCGACAGACAGGTGAAAAATATGGACGCACAGGCTACGCACTTGGCTGTCGATGACGAGTACGGCTCGTCGAAAAGAATCCAAACGCGAGAACGTAACCTCTGCCACTTGGTTAAGGTGCCCTCGTGATACTTTTCCTCGAAACCGAAAGCTCGCGTGATTTTCTCGTCGCCGAGCTTCTCGCCCTCGATGTCGAGCTTATCGAAGATTGCCAAGGTAGCTTGCGTGTCTCGATGAATGCTATATGTGCTCCAGCAGCACGGTTCTACCTACAGAAAGTCAACTTAATTAAGGAACTGTTAAATTACTTCGCGAGAACGATGTAATCGATTTATGCGAATCAGTTATGCCAAGTCGTAGGTCACATAAAGCACGAACTTAAAAACACGATGTGAAACAAAAAGTATTTTGTTTAAATTTCTTTAATTCGATATTTAATAGCAAATGTCTAAGAAACAATGGTTTTCTTACCATCTTGCTTCATTTCTCGAATTGCTTAAGCGTGAAAGAAAGATATAAGCTTTATTTAAAAATTTTCTTTAAAAAAATGTCGATAATACAATCTTTATTATTTTCTTTTTACTGAACTTTTCAATTCCTTTGAGAAACTGATGATAATGACTTTTATTATTTTAACAAAAAACGTAGGAAAAATAAAATTTATACTAAAATACAAATTTTAATTTGTTGCTTGCGTTATAAATTGCGAACGATTGCATACATTTTAAATAATTAACACATAAAAAAATTGGATTTTTGTGTGGAGATATTCTGCTAATTATTTAAAATATTTGCACCAAAGATACCTGGTTCGAATCGAGACCCCAAAACTCCAATTCCTCCTCGAAAAGCGGACCACACACGTCCGTGGGATAGTGCAGTTTCCCCGTGCGATAATAATTGAGCACCTGCGCGAAAACATCCGGATGCCTGTCGTAAAAGTATTCATTCAGTACCGGATCGTAATTCACTAACGCCTCCGTCAATCGCGATAATCTGGTCGCCGGGATTTTCTTTAACGTCGCTTTATACGTCTCGTGTCGAACGCCACCCACATTCAATGTCACCCTATCGTTCCATTTACCGTCCTTCATTCTTGTCGACCCTTTTTTTCTCGTAGAACATATACGGAAATGAAGAATGTATTCGTTACATAAAAAAAATTTCAAGCGACTCTTAGGAGTACATCGTGGGATATCGATCCTCTCTCTCTCTCACTTTTTCTGTTAATAAATAGATAGATAATTGATAGAAAATTTATTTCTCCTTTTTTTTTTAAATTACTTGTGTAAATTTTTTTCATAAAGTGTGAATAAATATTTTTGCGCAAGTAATTTTTTATAAAGGAAGAGAATATCTCACGCACTTTGCCGAGTTTGCTTGATGACTATTCGACAGCGCGCGAAACCACGAGGTTTCAGTGAAAAGGAATAACCTGCGCCGCACATACTCTGGCTCTCCCGTTCTATAAATTCGCTCGTGTTTATTTGCGTGGCACGCCGCACACATCCAAAACGCCATTTGTTCAGTTAGAGTACAAAGTCACGCGATAGACGGGCGGTTTATTGCTTCGTTGAAATTCTATAAAAAATGAGAAAAAAGAATGATGCGGGTCTCCCCCGTTTTTTTGCGCGATTAAGATGTATGCATGTAATAATTCGTTAAGCGCGGTGAACAAAACTTTTGTAGCTATTGATGAGATATATATTTTCACGATAAATGTCAATTAGATGTATTATGTTTATTTAAAAAATTTGTGTTGCATGTCGATCCATTTTTACACAATATAATTCGTAGAAAAAAGGGAACACATCAAATATTTCAGGAACATTTAAAAATTTTAGGTATTTTTCCAGATGGTATTGAATGATAGAACGTATGACACACGAAAACATAATATCGTAACATTATTTACGTTTCCGAAACATTTCTGACGAATTACGAGCAATGATATAATCAACCATTAGGTGATTCAAAAATGATATACGTTTTGTTTATTGGAAAAAGATTCATCATGTATCTTTTTGGAATTAATAATCTTATTACATGATATAATTTGAAATCAATGATAATTATCATCTTTAAAAGTTTATTAAATTAATATAATATTTATATATCATAATATATATAATAACAGTTCAAGAAAATTCAAGAAAATTTTTTTTTAATTTGTGCATGTAATTGTATAATTATAAACTATGTTAAATATAATTTATAATTATAATTAAAATATAATTTATAATTGTTATATTATATACTTTTTATTTATTATTATTTATTATTTTATTATTATATATTCTTATTATTATATATTTTTTTGCTAATATTTTTATGCAATTGACAAATCATTTTTCTAATTTTATATTGATTTAAAATACAGTTTGAGGATAACAAATATTTATATACAGTTTAAATTATAACTTAACTTTCAAAAACTTTTATTTTAATAAGTAACATATAATCATTGAATCAAAAAGTATATTAATATCCCGTTATAATAGAGTTTCGTCGATATTTGTGAGATCTGCTTCGATATTATGCTCAGAGAGATGCACATTTGTCATTCCTGCGACCTCTCTACATCAGCTGAAGAACTACGAAGAATACAGGATGCTTCAAAAACATTTACGTGATCAATTTACAGGTATAAATGTATAATAAACAAAACATAAAATGAAAAAATACATAACAATTATTCGTGCTGTGACGAATTTTAACAAATTTAACAAATTTTCGAGTCATAAAATTCATATAGAAAGCAGTGCCATTGAATTGTATAAACTTTGTGTAAGATTTATCGCACTAAAGTGAATAATGTTACATGAAAAACAATACAATGTTCAGATATGTACATGTGTTTATTGTAGAGAAACGAAAAAAAAATACAAATTTTATTTTAATTTAACAAAAAAGAAACTTCAAAAACATCAGTTTCGACGAGAGGAAAGCTAATGGAACTGAAATTCGACTATTTCTTAATTAAGAGATATTCCGTGTTGTGACAAAAATACTTTAGCCTCGCGCGCGTCGCTCGAACTTTACAGGGTAGTTCGACTCCCGCAACAAAGAGGGTGACGGCGAGACGACACGCAGGAGCTCCATCTGGTCCCGACGTGGCCGGACACTCTCTCTCTTTCCCTCCCTTCATGCTCCGTAGGCGTATTTCCGCGCGCATGCACATTTACCGCGAAACGTGGGCGTCGTAGCTTTAAGGACAGCATCCGTCTGTGACGTCATATTTGTTTCATTTTCCGTCGTGCCAACATGCGTCCGGCTTGTCTTTTCAATATTGCAACTGTGTCATCTCGTTTATCTCGTTCCCTCTACCCTTACCGCGCCGCCAGCCCCCTCACCCATCCCCCTCTTCATCCACCCTCCCTTTTCTCTTTCTCTTTCTCTCTCTCCTTCTCATTCTCTCACGCGCCGCGAGACGTGCCAGTTATACCAGTATGTTTAACATGTTTTTTATCTTCCCTCTCAGCTAATGCCATTGTCCCGTATACGCACACGTGCTCGCAACGGAACAATTCTCTCGTTCATTTCCTGATTTATCTTCGATTCCACGGCAATCTTATTACACAGTGATCCAGCTGTAATTATTTGACGCCAAGGACGTTAACATGGGGATACATGGGGATTCTCTAGCGATTGTAGATATGTTTTAGGCGATTAGGGGATCTAAATGAAGGGTAGCGTAAAATATGACATGGAAGAGGGGAAGAGCAAGAATAAACATATAATTGTAGATATTCTACACGATTGATCGGATTATGTCGAGAATTCTGTACTAATATACAGAACGTATGACGAGAATGCTTCTTACCCCTTGAAGCGATCTATCGGTTACCAAAAGAACCAAGATTTCTTCCCCTGAAATTTTTCAGTAGAAACAACCGCGATCGTGTCGCCAATTAATTAATAGGATGAGAGTTTACCGCGCGACTCGTAAATAATCCGGGAGAAGACATTCACGACGCGTGTTCTCACCCCCATCAACATTATAAAACGCGGATAAATATCACGGTATTAATACGCAAGGAGGATTTACCGCGTTCATAAAGAGAACGTTACACGCGCTCGAGGACGTTACAAATACTCCCACCGATCGCTACCTCGTCGTCATCATCATCATCATCATCATCATCATCGTCATCCCTCTTTTCCCTTCCGCAACATCCGCCACACGATTTCCGCTCCCTCTCCTCTCCTCATCTCAATTTCTCCCACGCTTCCGCTCCCTCCATTCATCCCCCTCTATCCCGCAGCCTCTTCCTCCACACCCTGCGTCTCTCCCGTGTCCACCCACCCCTGTCCCCTATCCCTCTCGCTCGCGCACCCTTTCTCAGTCGCTTCTCTCCGACTCGCCGAGAGAAGGGCTCGTCATCCCTCGCGAGGACCACCGAGACGCGTCGCTCCGGTCGCGTTCGCGTCTGCCAACGTCGCGTCGCGGTAGACCGTCGTCATCGTCGCCGTCGCGCTCGCCGTCGTCGTATCAATCGCCTGGGGTCCGTGAGGACGACAGTTTATCGCGGGCAGATCCGTGTCTCGCGAGTGCCGCGCGAGAGGGACACCATCGGGTGGCGAGAGGGACGCACCATGAACGTCCCGCGGCCGCGGGACTCGCCGACGAGGTAGTCTACGTCGACGAGGAGGCTGGTTGGCTGGCTCGCGGCTCACCCTCACGGTCGTGCCTCATCGCATCCCCGAGAGCCGGGAGACATTTCTCTCGCTCAAGAGGGATAAAGCGGGTATAGATCGATAGGCCAGCTGGTGCGCGTGTTCGCAGAGTTTTCGCGACCGGTCGCTCGGGGTGTTCGGGGTGCGGCCCAGGATGGTGAAGGCACCGAGCATGGGACCCGCCGGCGGCCCGGCGGGCATCAGGCGAATCCATCCCGGTCCCGAGATAGCCATGAATCCGAGAAATCTGCCCACGGCATCCGCGAGCATGCCGCCCGCTATGCGAGGGGATGCCAACGCCGTCGACAGAACGACGCCCCAGGTTTATCATCCCCAGGTACGGATCCTCGGTCTTCTCGATGATGGACGTGTTTACGTCGCGGGAAGAGGGAGGGAGGGAGAGAGATGTAGGTGTACGTCCGATCGCGCTGAAGTCAGTTGAGTTATGTGATTGGCATTTTCTTTTTTTTAGTAGAAATGCATAATGATGGAGGATAAATGGAAAATAGATGGACCTAATTAATATGCATTATAGTCACGATTTTGTTTGTATTATTTTATTTATTTGTAATTAATTTGCTAATTAATTTATAACTCATTTCACGAAATTATCTTTCTGCAAAGATGATTAGAAATTTATTCGTTGTGTAACGTATGCACAATATTCTGAAATATAACTTGATTATGTTGATTTAAAAAATAATACTTTAATACCATTATTACACACGAGTCGCGTTAAATGAGATAATGTAAAGTCTGTATGCTTTACGCACCTTCATGCATTACAGATACATTTATGTCTTAGAAAGTTACAGCTATTGAAGTTTATTAATCACTTCTGCGCGCCTCGAATCTTATTACCGATAATTAAATTCAGTTATAATGTTTAAAGTTCATTTCATTAATGGATAAGTATATTTACTCTAACTTACATCTACCTTTTAATTCTCCGTATATTAATATAATCCGATATATTTCCGAGAGAGCGACCTTTGAAGAAAATATCTTTATTTATATATGCAATCCGTTCTCTCTCCTCTATTATTAATTCCTGTATATCTTTTATATATTTATTCACGTGCGCGTAAAAAGCAAAACCGCTTGCAGTTTCGCTCGCGCAACGACTTTTAATTAAAGAAATATGTTAACATTGCAAACACGGAGATGACGAGCTTCCTCTTTGGATGAAAAAGGTAATATTATTCCGATCATCCTCTCATCCTTTGAGAACGAGGACGTTGCTCGCGCTTGAAAATCCGTTTCCTGCGATCGAATGTAGGTCAGTCTCCTAGAGAGAAATGCTGTTCTCTCTCTCGGAGGAGGCCGAACGTCGGTTTATTTCCCCCGTCCGTGTCCCGTCGTCGATCTTGCCACTTAACGACGATGAACGATCTAAACGAATCTCATTACCGGAAACTAATAATACGATAACCATTAGACGACTAGAATGGTAGGTCCATGGCGCGGGTGGAAGATAGCGGAACTGCATGTTTAGCAAGGAATAATGCAAGAACGGTAATGAAGTCCGGGAAATTACAGAAGTTTAATGCAGCGTCTATTACGATTTCCGATAACGATGGCTCTTGGCACAATGAGTCGCGTATAGCGATGAAACTTCGATGAATGAAGCAGTTTACCGTATTCGATCAAAGAGCGATACTGTTTTTAAATGCCCCGCGGAAAACAATAACTTCTCCGCGCGACGAGAGTTTTGTGTGTGTATTTTCCTTTATTTTTCTACAAGAGAAAGGGTCAAGTTATTGTATTTTACCACCCGTAAGTCTCGAGTGCTATTTTTAAAGAAACACTCCCAGTTTTTTTCGCGTTATATTTCTCCAAACAGTTTGCTATAAATTTGGTATCGACAAGTAATATTTCTCTTTCAGCCGAGATTTTTTCAATATCGAGAATAATATCGATCATTAATATCTCGCATACGGTTTAAAACTTTTTTTTAATCTCAGCGTTTTTCCAATGAACGAAAAGAAGTGAAGAGAAAAGTTTTATTATGTAACTGTAATTATAATTATTTAGAAATATTGAATATATATAGAGTAAAATATAGCATTCCATATAGTGAATTTACTTTATTTATTTAGAAATTTTTTCAACGGCTAACTCTTAATAATTCTCCCCTTTTTAATTTTGTTTCTTCGAATATATCAGTTTCTCATCGCGATACTCGAGTCGAGATTCTTCTTCCAATTTCGATCTCAATTTTCGATTTATCATTTATTTTGATGTTTTAAGTAATCAAATCACTTTCTTTCGAAACTTAATCTTTAGCTTTGTCGAAATTTGGTATCGACAAGTAATATCTCTCAGCCGAGATTTTTTCAATATCGAGAATAATATCGATCATTAATATCTCGCATACGGTTTAAAACTTTTTTTTAGTCTCAGCATTTTTCCAATGGACGAAAAGAAGTGAAGAGAAAAGTTTTATTATGTAACTGTAATTATAATTATTTAGAAATATTGAATATATATAGAGTAAAATATAACATTTATATGGTAAATTTACTTTATTTATTTAGAAATTTTTTTCAACGGCTAACTTTTAATAATCCTCCCCTTTTTAATTTTGTTTCTTCGAATATATTAGCTTCTCATCGCGATACTCGAGTCGAGATTCTTCTGCCAATTTCGATCTCAGTTTTCGATTTATCATTTATTTTGATGTTTTAAGTAATCAAATCACTTTCTTTCGAAACTTAATCTTTAGCTTTGTCGAAAACTCCTCTTTCAAACTTCTAAGCGGGAAATTATTCATTTATTGTCTACTTAAAGTATAAAGTGGGATCTCCATCCTTACAAAATTAAACTATGGAAATCTTTGAGAAGATTCTATAAACGTAAATAAAAGCAAAATTTGGACTCGAGGAAACTTTATTAATCGCTTTTTGGAGAGTACCAAAATATCATAGTTCATCAGTAAATTACATATGAATAGTCTCGCGCAGCAATGCATTTCAAGAGTATCCCCATTTCTCGGATCTCATAAATCATTTCGCGTATCAATCAACGTGTCAGTCCCGGAC
Organism: Camponotus vicinus; assembly: GCF_025532165.1. Classification (NCBI taxonomy): domain Eukaryota; kingdom Metazoa; phylum Arthropoda; class Insecta; order Hymenoptera; family Formicidae; genus Camponotus; species Camponotus vicinus. The sequence goes on along the minus strand of NW_028141976.1, from coordinate 11,532,678 downwards.
GTAATCCAGTTCCCGCGACGTATGCGAGAATACACTTACATACGATCCTCTCGGTTCGCGACAGGTGGACGTTTCAACGCAGGTGGACCTCCACGGTGGCTACGGCGCTCCGGACTCGTGGGATCGTCGCGCGACCCCGTTGTACTCGCGCGAGGACATCAAGGAGCAATACTGCATCACCAGCCGGCAGCTGGACGCCGTCGAGAAGTCCGGCGGCGGTTTCTTCGGGTGCCTGTCGACGAGAGGCCCGTCGCCGTGCAGCTCCACCAGGAACTCCATCCTCTCGGCGTGCGTGCGTAGCGTGCCCAGCGACGAAAACCTCTGCGACGCGCCCTATCCCCGCAGGCCCCTCCAGATCATGTACCGTCAGCCTTATCCAACCTACTCCCGCGGCCTGTCGCGCTACGATCTCGAGGACGAGGCGGACTGGATCGAGAGTTCCTACTTCAGGCGAAGGCCGAGATCCTTCTGCACCGTGCCCGATCCAAAGAGGTAAATACAGGATCTCGATCTCGACTCGAAAAGTGACCAACGAGTCGCCAGATTGAAGCTCTTAAGGATCAGAAAGCTAGCTGTCAATTTTTTACAGAGATGTAACTACAATTCACTGATGTATTTTTCTCACGTCTACGTGAATTGTCAATATTTTCCGTAAAATACAATTTGACTGTTTTGTCAAAAGTGATTGTCAATTACTGATAGGTGCGATATACTTGCATCAACACGTGCAAAGGGTAATATTTGGCTCCTCGGCTATGTCGAGGAACCGAGTTCCTCGGATATTTGGGGCAAATTACTCTGGCGGGACGCGTTTAGAATGTATGTATCTAGTGATCGATTTATTGGTAAGGACTTTGGTAACGTAATTGATGGAAAGGCGTGTCGCGCCGTAACGACGAGTGTGCAAACGGAAAGGCAATGAAATTGGAATTTAAGAGCGAAGACCTTCGCACACGGCCAAATCGTTTTCTAATTAAATAAAAAATTCGGATAAAAATAGAAATAAAAATAAAAATAAAAATTCGTTTTCTAATTAAATAATTATTCGGAAATAAAATGAAAACTGTTAAAAAAATGAGTTTTATACATTTGAAAAGTGCAATTTCCATTTAAAAAAAAAGCGATGAATTTTTGACAAGAAATCTGTAGCAAAGATGCGCGATTTTTAACGTAGTCCATAGAAATTGTTTCGAAAATCCACCTTTGCACTTACATTAATAGAGAAAAAGAGAGAAGGAACATCCTATGGTTTTAGATAGACCTTATATAAAAAACGATATTTATATAGCGCACGATGTTCCATCGACTGTTACGTGTAAAGCCTTCCGTGATCTCCCCAGTGTATAGCGTGCGCACCTAAGGGGTTGGGTTTATTTCTGATTAGCATGAGTGCCGCAGCGTCCTTTTATCAGCTTTTTAAGGTCAACGGAAAGCGGTCAATTAAAAAATTATAGTTGCGCGCAAAATCGCCGTTTATATGCGGAATATACAGAAGAAAATCCAAAGGCAATAAAATAGATTTTAGTACGACGGTATAATTATAGCGCCTTTTGTGTGCGCCAGCGATGTTATTTTAAATTTATTATCATCTTATTAGTTTATTTATCGTTCATTTTCCGCGATTGTTTTGCGATAAATGAAAATTAATCTTGCACAATAGCATCTAAAATATTCTGACAATTAATACATGTACGATTTACGTATATAATGCATTTGAGGGTCATCTATTTCTCGATAGAATGACATAATGTCATTCTGTTTCCTGCGATAGTGTCCGTAACACGTGTAATCCAGTTATATTTGCAACAATGTCTATGTACATGACCATTATCTTTTGACAATGCACCTTCTATCCAGCCCATTTCATTTTTATTATTAACTACAAAATATAATCAATACATTATTTTATCGATTAAAATAATCTTCAATCGCAATTACGCGTAAATTACATTAACTTGATCATTTTAATAAAGGTAATTTTAATATCTTTTTTTAACTTAATAATATTTTAAATTAATTAATAATACAATTTTTATATTAATAATAGTTTCTTTCATATCAGATCACTTTTAAGAATAATTTTGCCTCCAATTTTAATGATATTAATTGATAAGGCAAGTCAATCGTAAGAGAAAATTTAATGCAATACGTAATTTGACGAAACACATGATTCTCTCTCACCAAGATACACCTGGGTGCCGGAAGATGAAGAATCCATGAGACTGGAAGGTCCGCGGCCGGTGTTACCGCCGGTGATACCCCTTCCTCCTTCCTTGACGATGCAAGGACCTCAGGTTCCTAAGACGAAGCACGTGAGCTTCGCGAGATCGCACACACTCACGTCGTTCGAAGTCCCGAGAAACAGAAGCCCACCGAGGCCACATAATCCGGAACGTCTTATAGACTCGCAGCCGACAATGCAGAATGCTATACTGCCTTCGTCCTTGCCCTTAACTCATCCTTACCCTGGCATTGAGCCACGTGTCCTCGTACTTGGTAAGTACACGCTTCTTGCAATCGTATCGTGTAACGCGATCGCAAAGTTTCTCGCATATACACGTGTATAAACTCTAAACGTACGTACAAACATACGAAATATAAATACAACAATCTAAAACGCTTGGATTAATTTTATTGGAATTTAATGCGCCAGATATTTCGCGTCGCGTAATGATCCTGTACGAGCTGTTTTGATCCCAAGCCAAGTATCACAAATTAAGCCGGGCGAATAGTTGAGGCTATTTATCCGTGGCCGGCAAAGTTCGTTATAAGCTAGATTAACACTCGAGAAACTATGACCTCAGGGAAGAGACGAAATGGGATGTGAATATATCGGAGGGTGACGTGACGACGAAATAAATTTGTATAAAATTATACACCGATTCGTCGAACTAAAAATCGCTGAATTCTATATTTTAACAATTCTATTCTCCCTCAACAAGCTCGAAAAGTTAATTTTACAAAAATCGAAAGGAGACATTTATATAAATTCTTTATATTCTTGGAAATCGATATTAAAAAAAAATAGTACATTATTTTTTTTTTTTCGAGAACGTCGATTCACAGGATAGTTTAGTCCACTTGTAGCGATCTCCCTGGGTTCCAGAGAAACCACCTAAACGCGGTGCCATGAAGACCCAGGCGACGCAGACCGAGATCCCGGCGATGTTTCGCGGTCGCGTGCTCCCGGTGACCCTGAGTCCCCGAACCATCCATCGGGTCAAGATGGTTTCGCAGGGCGCTCAAACGAATGGTATTTTCAACGGGAGAAAATTGACGAAGAGCTACTCGGAAGCCGGACAATTGGGGACGCCGCTCGGCGGCGGCCAGGTAGGCACGCCGACGAAGGAGGAGACCGAGCACGAGCCGCTCCACAGGACACAAAGCGAGGAACCACCGAGGTCGCCCTTTCTCGTTTCAATGACGCCACCGCTGCCCCCCTCCTCCGCCACCGTCGTTATTGAAGAATCCTTGCCAAATGGAGACATTGTCCCCGCCGAAATTGTGAGTACTCCGACACTTTTTCGCACATTTTACGGGGAAGGAAAAAAATGTGAATTGTTATCCCGCGCCATGTTTTCGCCATCGAAAACGTCCCGCTTAGATATAACTCTTCAAATAATCTAGAAGATGAGAAAATATATCTGAAAATGTATTTTGGATAAGAGACATAAAGGTAATTTTAGTTTTAATTTATTTGACTTATTTTTAAAATAAACAGAATTTTATCGCGAGATAAAGATAGTTTTTAGAATTTAGGATGTAAAAATAATATCTTCAAAAACGTTAATGATGAAAGCAGATATTTTAAAATACGCTTACATTAATGTATAATAAATCTATCAAACATTATCTTAAATAATTTGCTAAATATAACTTTTTTTATCTAAAATAAAAATAAATATAATACATATTTTAATATTTTAATATTTTAGAAAATATTAAAGATAAAATATCAAATCATATAAATAAAAATAAATATTAAAAAAACATTGGTTGATCGACGAAAAGTTGTTAGACAACTTGCAAATGAAAAACAAGTGTAATTCAAAAAAATGTAATTCACCCACAATTATGTTCGTTTCAGCCTCGGTATCATCGTAAGTCCCTCGACATAGACGATCAGGAGATCTTCATAAATTTCAAACCAGCACCGGTGTCGCCGGACGCGCGGGCGCTTCTCAGCCGAATCTCCGAGCCTACGCGTAGATTCCTACCCCTCCAGAAGACCTTCTCCGACGGCGAGATTCGTATCGAGAGACGCGAGCTGATCGGCGAAAGTAGCGAGCCGAGTTATCCTCACACCTGTAGGAGGAATCAGCAGGATTCCTGGGGCAGAGTCAGAACGCCCGTCCAATTTTCCTCAACGCCCGAGGATCTGTCCTTGTTGCGAAGCCTCTCGCCCCACGAGGATCATCATGAAGAGGTAACAAAAGAGAAATATTAGAGCTGTTTTGTGAGAATTGATTTTTTGTTGAAATTAAAAAATAGGTCGTAAGAAACATTCTGTCGCATATTTCAGGAGTTTCACGAAAATCTAATACGTCGGGGTCTTTTCCGAAAGAGGAGCGTATCCCTCGAGGACGGCGTGCAGGGTCTGTCGTCGGACGACTTTATGCTTCCTAGATCACTTCCTACTTCACCCACATCGCCAACTGCAGCAGCAGGTACGTCATGTATCATCCATACACAATATCATCCATTTTTACTAGTGAGCTTATATATATGAAATCAGTGAGATTGTTGAAGTCTTTAAATTCGATTATCAAACTAAATATCAGGCAATAAAATTACCCCTTAATAATGATCCTGAAAAACCATCTGTATACAGGGTGTTCCCGGGTTAAATGGCCAAACTTAAAATATAAATTTGGGACCTCAAAACAAGCAAAAATTTCCTCTGGAAGTTTACTCGCAAACGCTTCGTTCAAGAGATATCAACTTGTTAAGTTACAGAACCATAGGAATGAATAATACCGAAATATTTCTGTTTTGTCTTTGTTTTGAAGATTGAAGGTCATTCATAGGCTTCTGTTTTTTACAAACAGAATCGATTTCGCGCAGTGTACCAAGTAATTGTTAGTTCATTGAATACTTTCGTGGAGTAAAGTAGTACAATATGCCTCGTACATATTCTAATAGTGAATATGCTGATATGGTATATTTGGGGTACTCTCAAGCAAAAAGTATATGAAGTGCCTATTAATGACCTTCAATCATTACAACGGAGGATAGTACAAGCGTGCGAAGAAATTACAGATGTACAATGTCAGTCATCCACTCGTTCTGTGATCGATAGGTGCAATGCTTGTCTCCAAGCTGGAGGCTATCATTTTGAACAAAATATTTAATAATTATAAATTTTGGTTACTGTAAAGCAATAAAAAAGATAAACCTAGATTATTTCGATATTATTCATTCCTATGGTTCTATAACTTAACAAGTCGATATTTCTTGAACGAAGCGTTTGTGAGTAAACTTCCAGAGGAAATTTTTGCTTGTTTTGAGGTCCCAAATTTATATTTTAAGTTTGGCCATTTAACCCGGAAACACCCTGTATAATAAATGAATATTCAGTTAACATCGACGGTATTCTTTTCAGCGCCACGTAGGATCTCGCAGACTCCGAAGGACGATTCGTTGCCGAGCTGCGCCTTATTGCCCGCGGCGATATGTCCGGCTGCCTTCAGCACCGGAACCGGCATTCCCGGCACCGGCATCATCGGCCAGGCGGTCTCGCCGTTCGCGTCGAGCGATTCATTGACCAACGACGTCACCAGGGACCATAGCGACGGGATATGGAACGAGTCGCAGGCGACGGTTCTCCAAGCGGACTCGTTGGCTTTATTGACGCCGTCCTCGAGAAGAAGGCACCTCCTGCTGCTGCAACATCAGCAACGCTCCTCGATGGACACCGAGGCTCTCGACGTCGAGGACGAAGTGGAGCCTTGTCCGCCGAGTCCACGAATACGCCTGGAACCGGCCACTCCGGTGCAACCCCTCACACCAAGGTAGGCTACCCCAAGTTTATTTGTTTCAAGAGAGTCTCACGCGCGGTTGAAAGTATTAAAGTCAAGACGTGTGCGAAGGAATATGTCGAAAATTTCGATCGAAAGATGTTAAATGAGAATTTTTTCGTATCGGCGCTCTGCCTTGTGTATGCTTTATTTAAAGAAGATACTTTTTGCAGACGCCATTACAGAATACAAGATCTGTTACCGGTACAGTTTCAACAAATTTACTACAATGATGTATCCGCAACAGCATATTTTTATGCCTGCGATATGTAAGATTATAACGTATTTTGATCCGATAGTAGAGCACCCCAAATTTTAAGTAACTTCTGAACTAAATCATCTTTGCAACATTTTTTGTCTTATTTTTAGATGTCTTTGGAAAAACAACATTCTGTCAATTATATCGAAAATCTAAAAATAGGCTGGAGATAATACATTTACATCCACATCTGCCTTCGTTTCTACAATCACCCCATGTTAAAAATCGATATAATTGATGGAGTTGAATAGTTTGATAGAAGCTTTACCCTAAAGAAATTTAGAATTTTTGATACATTTTACAAAATTAAATTTCAACAATTAATACTCGAAGCGCAAAAATAAAAAGGAAAAAATTATGCCAATTTTTTTAATTCTTGATTAAAAGTGATTTCCTGTTATTATAAATTTATTAAAATTTCGTATTAAACTTTTTTTGCCATTATAACTTTATTAAAAAGTCTACATGAGCATTTGAATTTTATCAAAAAGTATTTTGATTTATAATGATTCTGAGAGATTAAATTAAAATTACGAGAATGTAAAGTTGGCATTTTTGGACTTTTACTTCTTACATTTAGAGCTTATGCTTTAATCAAACTTTAATTAATCTAATTGGCGATTTATTCAACTAAGATGGATCTGCTTACAGAAAAATTTTTCAAAATTTTTCAATTTATAATCCATGTTATTTTTAATCTAATTTTTCCTTTCATGTATTAAACAATAAAAACTTAATAATCCTATCCATATTGTAATAAAATATATCAATAGAATATAAATATTATTCGATAAATTAATCGCCAATTAAAGTTAATTGACAAGTTTTATCAAAGCCGTTCGTAATCACCATAACTCGTTTCGTTATCAGAAATCGATATTTTTTCACGTCCTTCCATGTATATAAATATTAAGATGAGATTATCTTGAAATACTCCACGAGATATTTTATACATTTTGCGTCGGGATATAAAAAAATATAAGATCTCGTAAAATATTTGCTTCCCTTCGATTTGACATTAATAGTTTTATGTGGGATAATAAAAAAAATCGATTCGTGCAAGAAATATGATTTCACTTAAATAAAAGTGAGCGGAGACTTCGGCCTCCTGCCGTAGAAAACTTGGCAGCGAGACACTCCGCTTGTTTCATAAAGATCAACAACGAATCTTAAAACTCCAACGAGAAAAATTATTTGCTATATCCAATTCTACTTTCAAGGAAAACATCGCTTGTAATATTTTACGATATACACTCTGTATATACGCCCCCATCCATGTTTATCCTTGTTTTTGCTTCGATTTATATATATATATATATATATATATATATATATATATATTGTTTTTTTTTTATTTTTTGATCGCTAATCTTTTATTATTTCGCATTTGATAAAACAATTATAATTTCAGCCCATAATAATTTTCCTCCGGTATCAATCTAAATCCCTATCTAAATCCCTATCTAAATCCCTATCTAAATAGGGATTAGGGAGGTTTTGGCAACGAGGAGAGATCGATCCTCTCTAAGTAAGGTCGTTATTAATACGCATAACTTCTTTCTCTGTGATGATTCATCAACATTAATGTATATAACATCTCATTCTTTCTCTCCCTCTCTTTAATATGTACATATATATATAAAATTGAAATGTTGCTTCCCCCCTGGACCTCCCTCTTCCGTCCGTGGGATCTCTGCATTAAAGTCCCCACGTTTTTCCTCCAGTATCGAATCGTCTATTTCTGCGAGCAACGGCCGACCGAGGAGCGGATTACGTCGCGCTAGTCCAGGTCCGCCCTTGTCGCAGCCCCAGTCGCAGTCGTCGAGCGAGTTCGGCTTAAGCCTGGCGAGGACCGACTCGGGCGGCCGCACCAACACCGATCTCTCCGAGACCTCCGAGGATTACGTCACTGCCAATACTTCTACGGAAACCGGGACCACCACTGGCACGTCCGCCACGACCAGCTCCTGGTCGAGGCCACCGCAGACATCCAGCGCCGCGGCGTCGGCGGCGTCGGCGCCGGCTTCGACCACCGCGACCGCCGCGGAAGGCAGCTCCTTCGAAAGCGCCAGTTCGATCTACAGCCTGGCGAGGAGCGAGGTAAGCCTCGTCATCTTCCGGAATTATTCGGATATTAAAGAACTTTCGGATGAATTTATAATGTAATTAAAGTGTCCCTGTTATCGCTCGCTACCCTCTTTGATTTCCTTAACAAATTTAATTTTCTTTCAGAAGGTGTAACCAACGATCAATTTAAGATCTTGAATCTTCAATTTATATCATTAATCTAATTTAATAATAAGTTTATCGATTGCCTCCAAAATTAGTCGCGCAACGAAATCTTGTCGCATTCATACGAGAAAGAAATCTGATTGATACGTACCTTCTGCCTTAGGCCGTCATCGAGGAGCCGTGTAGTCCGCCGCCGATTTTAGAGGAAGCGGAACTCGCATTTGGATTAGAACTACCTCCGCCGATGAGGTCCAGCAGCAGCAGCAGCAGTTCGGGTAGCTACGATCTAAAGGATGCGATGACGGATCCGAATAACGATCTCGAGCAGGTCGCTTCACCCAGTGGACATACCTCAGAGACTGAATTAGATCGAGATGTAAGTATACGTGGGAGATCATATCGAGGATTACAACTATTAAATTTATGAAAAGTTCGAAAAAAATAATGAAAATAAAAGAAGAGAGGATATGAAAATAAAAATCGCGGTAAATTGTTATCGAAATACTTAGGTTGATTAAAATATTATTATTCAGGAAAATAATCTCTATTAATAAGAAAGAATTTCGATAGGAGGGTCACCGATCGTCGTCCGGAGGTTACGCCGAGTCGCCTCCTGACGTTCGCATGTGGAGCGAAGAGGAGCGTCGTCGGAAGAAAAAGACCTTCAGCCTGGACTTCCTCGGAAGTGCGTCGAACAACGTCGAGCTGGAGCACAGCGCGGAGCCGGCGTATCCGGAAAACGTCGAGGTCAGTCCGACGCCGAGTCATCGTCATCGATCGCGAAGCAAACCGACGTCGGCTCGGAGTCCCCATCGAAATAACAGGAAGCGAGACGCGATGCAACAGTCGACGCAGCAGCAGCAGCAGCAGCAACAGCAGCAACAACAGCAGGCGCTCAGCAAAAGCCCTCAGAAGGACGAATGGAGGGTCGAACAGGTCGAGGACGGTCCTCATGCGCCGACGTCCGATGATTCTAGCTGCAGTCATCATTATCACATGCATCACCACCATCATCATCATATGCATCGAGACGGTGCGGAAAGTGGAAGGCATCGTCGGACCAGGGAAAGCCCGAGGAGAAAGACCAGCAGTTACCTCTCGACCAGAAGACGTAGCAATGAGGTGAAGATCGCGTCCGTTTTATTATTGACCAAAGGAGAAAGAGAAAGAAAAAAAGAGTTTGCTGTAGTAGGAGTATTTGTGTTGTATGTTTTACAATTCATCCATATCTCTTTATTTCATCTCTTTCTTGTTTGTACAATGAATCAAAGATCTTTTAAAAAGATAAATAGAACAATGATAAAAAAATGTATCTCTCTGATATTTCACATTATTTTGTTTTTATAACAGTCTAACGAATAAAAAGTAGGATATAGTAAAAGTAGGATATTTTAATATTCTTAAATAGACTAATAAAGTTTCTAGGCGACTTAAATAAATTTTTAATTAAATAATTTTAAATCATAATCAAATAAAATTTATTTTATTTATTTTAATTAACTAAAAATTAAATTTAAATTTAGTTTAAATTAAATATAAATTCAAACGATTTAATTTCAAATTAAACAAATTATTCAATTTTATTATTAAAAATGTATATTTTTTAAATAAAAATATATTTGTCTATTTACCTGAAATAAATTGCTATACGATGTTAGAAAATATCCAAGTTTTTTATTTGTTAAACTGCCATATATAATTACTAAATAAATTATTAAAATCTTACTTTCTTACTTAACGAATTATTATTACTATTATTAATTACTAATTAAATATACATATATATAAATTATTTATTTATAGGTATGATAGCTATAAATTATTCATTTATCGCGAATGAAATCGCGTTGCAGGATAAGAACGCGGCGTTGACAGGTAGCTTGCCGCGAAGGAAGTCGCGCCTCGCGGACGACATAGTTTGCGCCACTCGTCTGAGCCCCGGTCGTTATCAGCGTAGTCCGGGGCACAATGGTCAACGAGCACTCGTCGTCGAGACGCAAAGCCCGGAGGCCAGACTGAAGGCATTGTCCGCGGAATCGTTGAGATCTGTCAGCCCCGGCAGCGACAGCGTCTTCTACAGCGAGAGCGCCGATCAGCCCTGCATCTCGGCCGTCGCCGCTTTGGACGCCGCGCACTGTCATCATTGCGGCAGAGAGGTGATATATCGCTTATCATCGCATCATTCGCTCGCCTTCCCCGCACGCATTAACCCTTTGCACTCGGCGTAATCTCTTTGCCTACGCGACTGTCCTTTTTGCTCGCGAAATTTCGCAAACTTTATTTATGTTAACACAGGTTAATTAAAATTAAGAACTTGTTGGCACTTGAGAAAAATAGAAATTTATTTACGTTAACACTTTTTTGTGCATTTTTGCATATATAAGAATATATTTTAAAAATCATTACTTATTAAGACTAATTATAAAAATGTTTAGACTATCGCCACAACATTAATAAAAAAAAAGGAAAATGATATGTTTGATTTCACACTATTTATAACTGCTTTCGATCGACAGACACATTGCAATTAATAATATTGGATTAATTGAGAGGAGATTTCGAGTGTAAAGGGTTAACAGGGTTTAATGACATTTTTTATCACATTCATTTACGATTTCATTCATCATCCACGAAAGATTTTCTTTAGTAATTCTCTTTATCTGAAAACTAGGAAAATAGGCGTAGAATGCCTAATCTGCATCTAATTTTTCTATAGCTTCATTGTAGCTTTAAATTAGACTTCATTGCGAATCATAGATGCCGAATATTATACTTGTTACTAATTTAAACTGCAACTTTTTAAAAATTAAAGAGTTATTATTATCATTATGTTATTATTTTCTTGAGGTTTTGACATTTAGAAGGAGCCGTAAAGTAAATCCTCTGGATAGTTGCCTTTCTCCCCCTTTGTTTTAAAAATAGCATTCACTTTTTGTAATTTGCTTTTCACTAGTATCAATTAGACATGTGACTTGCTCTTCTTTGCTTGATAAATTAATATGCGAATGAATACATAGATCATAAATACATATATCAAACATACTTTTTTTGGAGTTTTATGCATTTTTGAAATTAAAAATATTTATAAAATTTACATCTATAATTCTTTTGAACAGTGGAAACAATTTTTGTCATAATTTATAGTTCATACATAATCTATTATTTGCTTTCCGTTTCATGTTTAATCTAATTAAATAAATAGTATAATTATCTCAATAATTAAGATAATGAAAAATATAAAAAAGATGCAGATATTACTAGGAGCTGTAATCACACAGTAGTCACCTTGATTTTTCCATAGAATGAATGTCCACGAACGAATAACATGATATGTAATAGGAATGCAAAGTAGATTCTTCTTTCAATCTATTTCGATCTGTCCATCTGTCTGCCTTCTTTCTCTATCGTGTGTGCCCTCCTGTTGCTTCATCCCGAGGTGTCGGAAGAGATCGTTCGACCACCGGCAGGTTTTGCGGACTCCCCGGAAGGACACAGAACATCTTCCAAGCACGTTACAGGACACCGGCTGTACAAGAAGTTTGACAAGAGGTACAGATCGGAAGATCGTGGGGACCGTAGACATCGCCGTGGCAGCGCCGGTAGATCGGACATTCGAGCTAAATCGGAGGAGAGAGCCACTTCTCGATCAGGGAGTAGAGGTTCGATCGACGACACTGGTAGAAGGAGGCTGCAAGCTCGAAGTACCGATGTCAGCATGGAGATTCTCACAGGTGAATTTAATTTATGCAAATAATAAATAATAAATATCTATTTATATATTTTAAATATTTTTTTATATTTTATATATTTTTTATATATTTATGTATTTTATATATATTTTATATTACGTGTTGAATTAACTATATAAAAAAATCTAGATATACATATATATATTAATAGAAATTTTTCCTATGATTGTTTTTACTATGAGCAATTATGAGGAGGAAATATTAAATTAATATATACTAATTAATTCGCTCAAAAAACATAGATGACCAATAATCGTAGTCGTCCTATTTGCATGATCCGATAAAATAATTGGCATGGGACCGATTTATTGTATTTCCGTGTGACACGTCTCACGGAATATCGGTGACATCCCGAATTTCCTGACCTAAATAAGTCACCCGGACTACTGAGCTTAAATACTCCACGCGGATTCGATCGATAGCTAATAATCATAGTTCTTCGATTCTCGCATCCAATAGAACTCGAATTTCGTTGACTCGCGAAATATCTCACGTCTTATTGGCGTTCCGGATTTTTCTTCTCGCATCCTTTTCGCATTCTTATCGCATCCTTCTCGCGATATCTTACCTTTAATTCCTAAAAAAAGCACGCTCGAGGGAGCACTACTTGGCTTCCCCGAGCTCGAGACGTAGATAAAACCTAAAAGAAAAAGATGTACCGATATTTTTTTAACAACTTCCAACCGTATCGCCTATCACACCGAAAGTGTGAAACGTGTTTATTTACAATGTCAACGACTTTCTTTGAATGTATTACTCACACAAATTACTCAATTATTTCATGAGTTACTAAAATTATTTCATACATTTTAGTTACTCATGCATGCGATCAATGTAGTCGCTGTAGTTCCGAGTGTTTTCTTGAAAGTTAATTTCTTGAAGGCTTATATATAAATAAGGGATTTATATATAATAATTATAATGTATTATATATTATATATTAATTATTATATATTATATTTTATTAGGTATTTAAATATTATATTTAATATATTATAGTGAGATGTATTGCGAATTAAAATAATCAATTTGCATAAAAAGTATATGTACATTATTTATATTCTTTTAATTCTCAATTATAAAGTTATAATTAATGTACATGTTAATAATAATCTACTGACATCATTTTTATTCATTCAAAATATATTTGAAATAATCTAACTTCTAAAAAAGTATTATTTGAAGATTTTAAAATGTCTGTTATTAGTATTTATATTTCTATATATGTTTATAAATAATTCGCAAATAATATTTTAATATTTGAGATACTATTTTTTAAATTAAATCAGTGTATCTGAAATCTTGTATCACTGTTTTAATCAGTAATATTTTCTCTGATTTAATTTAAAATAGCATGTTTTATATTTAGACATATTTCTTATTCAGGCCGCTCTTATTTTTAGGTCAGCATTCGTTCTTATTTCGCGTACATGCAAGAGTAAAAATAAATACTGAAAAAAAGATTTAACAACAGTTTATGTAATAACATTAATGTCTCTAGAAAACTGAGGATAACATTAGCAATAATTATTATATCAATAATTTTCTCATTATAATTTATTTCTCTATCATTATTATAATATCAATATTATTGTAATCTCTGTGAATTAGAATTCAATTATCCTTATATACGTACATGTATATATACATGAGAAATATGTAATAATGCAAAATTAAATGCAAAAGTTTATCAACATTAAAAAAATCACTTTATATTCAATTATTTTAGAGATAAATAATATAAAAATTTCAGATTTTTCTCTTCCTCTTTTGCTCTCTTTTTATAAAATGAGGACAAAATAACATCGTTATAGAAACTTTTATAAATAATATATTTGTTTTTTTATTTTCACTTGATGACAGGACGAGAAGACGAAGATACTTATGTGGAACCGTACACGAGCAGCGAATGGATTTATATCGGGGATCTCGAAGAGAGTCATGTCTGGAAAAGGCCCGATAGCAGAGACGGTGACGACGACATCACGGACAGTGTCCATAAGGACAGACGGGACTCTCAAGAATCCACGGAGAGCGAGAAGAATTTTAAGAAGAGATATCAAGCGGCCACGCATAGGATGGTGCACCGAAAGAGTAGCGTTGAGATGTACAAGAGGATACAAACAAAGTGTTTCGGTGAGTCAAGCACCGTTATTTTTATCTGACAACCAATATACCTTAGAAAAAAAATGTAGTCGTTCTAGAATTTGACGTAAAATGTATTCATATGAAATTGTTACGATATTTACACGTTTTCTTCAATTTCATCTTACTATTATTTGAAATACTAATTAAATAATTAGTTTAAAATCATAAAGTTTACTTTTCAGAGAGAAAAACTTCACTTCTTTTATGAAAAATAATTCAAAGGTAAAATCTTTGCTTTGAAAATATTTACGGAAAATAATCATACAAGAGAAAAATATTCTTGCGTTGATATAAAAAGATTATAATTAAAAACATAGCTGTTACACAGAAAATTCTAGCTACATTTAAAATCCTATAAACTGCTTTATCGATTTTAATCTTATAAATGCAAGTCCATTAGCGCCTAATAGTGTTATCGCGATCGTCGACTTCAGTTTCACCAATGCAGCTGTTCTATAAATGCTCACGTTTATGTAGAAGTCTAAACCACATTCCAAAATTTCATCTCCGCGTTATAAAATCATTCGGCATAAACGTCTGACGCGGCACAAACGAGCCGCTTTAATGTCGATTTGCGCATCGGCGAAGAATGTTCTTAAATCGTCTCGCGAAGGCATCCGCGCGTTGGATCTGCCGACAAGAGGGAGAATCGGGTTCGCGAGAGTGAACGAGGGCGAGATAAGAGAGAAAGAAAGATGGGCGAAGAGAAGCGAGGGCAAGAGAGAGTGTCTGGAATGTCGCGAAACAGCGCGAAGAGATAGATAAACAAATAGATCAGACGGATAAATCGGAGCGTTAAAATAAATAAAATTTATTCCAAGATCAGTTTTCCCTGAGGAAAATCAAAGATTGTATACACAGAGAGAATAACATGCTTTTGAATGAAATATCTCTACAAAAATAAAGAATCAGGCGATGTTGCAAATTTTTCTGAATTTTCTCTATGCGTAGAAAAGCTGTAGTCGCCAAAGGAAGTAAATTGTCATGAATATTCAAGGATATCTAAATTGAAGAAAGAGAAAAATTAAGAGAGCGGGAAAGGGAATCGGGTCACGATGCAAGCGGGAAAAAATGCGGGTAAAGAGAGAGAGGGTGTTTCTTCCCGATTCTTTAAATAAGCATCGCGTAATACTCGGTCTAAATATACCCACCCGACGAGAGCAGGGGCCGACGTCGAGGCGAGACGTCAAATCCGACTCCGGACGAAAGACGGAGTAGAGGAAGAGCGGAGTCTCGGGGAGAGCGACATGATATCCGCGCGTGTAAAGTCGACGGAAGGTGGCCCGTGTCGGGGACGAGGGGATCCGCGAACGAGGGGGGCCGGTGCGTGACTCGAAGAAGGAGCTTTTGGCAGGCCAGTCAGTGGGTCAGGGCGCCGAGGCGCATTCCACTCGAGGCGTCGTCGTCTTCACGATTCACACCGTTTTCCTCCGCGGAAACGGAGGGTCGACTCTCCGCCATCTGCTCTGGCACGTGATAGGGAAGAAAGGGGAGAGAAAGAAGCGGCAGGGTAGCAAATTCGATCCCTCGAATCATTTTCCCTTCTTCCTTTCGTCCAACGACCGACGATGGTGTGCAACTCCGCGAGTTCCGAGTGCGCGATAAAAGTGGATAAGGACGTAACGCTGAAGCAAGCCCTGGAGGAGCTGCTGAAATGCATGCTCAGGGTCTGGTGCAGGGAAAGTCAAGCTCTGGCGAGATTTGGCGCGTCGACGACAGGTAATGCTCCGGAAAAGGAAGTAAAAATGAGACGATTGTGCATCAGTATCGATCGCAACGAACACTAGCGGCATTAAAATATGAATAGAAAAATTAATGCTTCAAATGTTCCAAGTTGAAATCTCAAGCCAATTAAATCAAGATTTACAAGATACTTATATACTGTTTAAATGATCTATAAAATGTTTTACTCACTCTAAGAAATGATTTCATATGAAAAGCGATACACTTTTCAGACACTCAAGTATAAAGATATTTTTTATTATTTCGAAAATTGACTCTTTCATCTCGCGATCCTTAATTGCAATATCGCGAGGCTCACTCTAGAGACAGTTATTATCGTTCATAGAAGCTATGTAGGGATAATGTGTCATTTTGTATTCATGGTTCGATCTCTATTCATGAAACATTGGACGGCGCCAAATTAACGACCACGTAAATAACCGTAGAGGAGATACGCGTCTGTATCTTGAGACAAAGATATCGAAAGGTGTACTCTCGACGACAATCGAATCGTCGGCCAAGAATCGTTAAGACGTAGCCCGAGTATCTTAATGAGAGCGTACACCTGTCGTCATCAAACGCGCGCGTCCACGTATATATCATCTCAACGTAACTGCACCGGAGCATGTAAGAGGACCTATATTTCATTGATGGGACGTGACGTTATTGATATTTACGACATTATTGGTATTGCGACGTATTTTTTTTTTTATCGCGTTTAAATGGATCGGGGAACCCACGGATGACACACGTACGGTGAATCTGGGATTATACAGGATACACACACACATTCCTGTATCCATGTATATTCATAGAACCGGCAATGCTTACAATATTGTATATACGATGAACTTCGCGCGCACAATAAAGTCGCGCTCTTTTTCCAGCGTCTTTCACGTTCATGATCAAAGCGGGGACTAAAACGGACTAGATCGCCGGTGGCGATGACGATGGCGCAAAAATAAAAGCTTGACGGTGGTCACCTCTGCGTGTATGTGTGTGTTAACGAAGGAAAAGGTCTGGGCTCGAAATATGCTCGATTACGTTTGTGGCGCAAACTAGGGCAGTCGCGCACGCTTTTTGCGCGTGAAACGTCGCCATCGTCGATCCATTTTTTCTTCCTCATCATCATCTTCTTCTTCTTCTTCCGCCCCGGCCGATCTAGGGCGGCCCCGTAACCGTGCTCGTAATCGTGCCCCGCAACTATTCTCGTGGTGGTCGCTCGATACCGCACGTGGCCTGGCCGTAAAGCGCGCGAGGCTTAACAATTTACCACCTCGGATATACGATTCTCTTTTTGCTCGTGCATCAAATGCTCCTCGTCTAAATATAATCCATCCGGCGGGACGGATTTGCATATTAAACGCTCGTAAGGGGAATTATAAAGCGTATTAAATACCATTTCTTTCAATACAGATAATCGTGAAAATATTTTTGTTATAAGCATATATTTACATATGAATAATACACATAAATAATTATAATAATACACATAAATAATTATAATAATTATAATAAGATGTATATAACAATATATTTATAAAACACATGTTTCTTATATTGATTTATAATAATAAAATCTGATAAGATTATTTATAATAATTTTATTAAATATAATAAAATTATTCATATTTAATATTTCAAATTATTCATAAAAATAAATATACATATATTTAAAAAGAATGTATAAATAAATTTTAAAAAATTTTGAATGTTAATTCGTTCAATAATTAACGTATATTACCAAAGTTTTGAGGGAAACTATTCTTGTAAACTTCTTAAATGTCCATTTTACAACCTGCACAGAGAGCGACAAGAGGGTGATCGTGAAACGCGAGGCTGGCGGCGAGTTTGGATTCCGCATTCATGGCTCCAAACCCGTGGTGGTTTCCGCGATCGAGCCGGACACCCCCGCGGAGAGTTCCGGTCTCGAGGTTGGCGACATCATCATGTCGGTGAACGGCAGAAGCGTCATGGACGCCACTCACTCGGAGGTCGTAAGGCTCGCGCACTCCGGCACGGACGTCCTGGAGCTGGAAGTGGCGAGGACCTGTAACGTCCTGGCGCCGCGAATCGCGCGCACGGGACCGAAGGAAGGCGCCGACGAGGCGCCGCTCTGCTCAGGATACCTGTGGAGGAAGTCAACGTCGTCGAGCACGGAGAAGTGGGTTCGCCGATGGTTCGCTCTACGTCGTGACAACTGCCTGTATTGCTACAAGACTGACTCGGTGAGTTGCGAGGGACACGTCGGGCTGCGATAATTAGAGTTATAAAAAGAGAAGGAGAGAATTCGAGTCCCTCTTCTCTCCTTCTTCCCAAAAAATGCACGTTTTTTAAAAATATATATTTATAGAAAAAATATATTTTTTGATAAATTTATATTTTAAAAAATATATATGTATTTAAAAAATATATATATTTTTTTTAAATATTAATTTGTAAGAATGAAGAGAATTAGACAATGCGATTTGGAAAATTTGAAGTAAAAATTCAGGACTGCTTTGTGCGAGCCACTAGATATACAATATACTTGTCGCAACATTCAGGATTCGCAACCGGTGGGCGCGGTGATGCTCCTCAAGTACGACGTAGAGCAAACGCCTGAATTAAGAGTGCACAGTTTCGCGATAAAGAAACAAGGCGCTCCGACATTACGACTAGCGGCCGATACCGAGGAGGCGGCAGCTCGATGGACCATAGTTATACGCGAAGCAGTCGAGAGGAACAATCAGGTAGGCAAAGTGAACAGCTCGATGCAACCTACGAATGCACACGAGCACAGATGAATTTATTTGAATATTTTTTTATACATTATATGTCAAGTTATTCCTCTCCTAGATATTTTTTTCGATCGAACCTCGTTTATGAAAAAAATATAACGACACGATAATTTCCCTAAGATCGATACTTGGCTGGACTCGTCGCTGAGAATGAGAGAAATGGCGGCGTGCGCTATCGCGAGGCCGGACTGTTTCGGATATCTGAGCAAGCAGCAGGAACACGCGCGGAAAACGTCCTCTCCCACTGGCTGGTCCAGGCGGTATTGCGTGTTGAAGGACGCCGCCTTGTACTTCTACGATGACGCCAACGCCGAGAAGGCGTTCGGCGTGGCGTGCTTGCACGGTTTCAGGGTACACAGCAGCGCGCCCAGCTCCGGCGGCCGGAAGCACGCCTTCGAGCTGCAACCACCGGATCTCACGCAACGAAGTTACATTTTCGCCACCGAATCGGAAATGGATAAGAAAAGGTGAATATTGCGCGAGCTTTTTTAAGTGTAATGCGTTTATTTACCTAGAATGTCTGCTCTCTGGAAAACGTGGAGTTTTATAAATATTTGTACTTGCAAGACTAGCTTTTAAAGCTTCCTCTATTTATTTCAAATTGCTATTTTTGAGAAAAGTTACATACACACATACATATATATCTGGAATTAAAAGGTTACTAGTATTCAAAAATTCAGAATTATTTATTTTATAATTCTTAAGATGATTCTTGAAAGAATCTATGAAAAATATTTTATTCAATCTTTAAATTTAGATATTTTTTTAACAAAATATATTTCTATAAAAATTTATTTTATTTATATATTATAATATATAAGATGTATTTTTTAAATATTTTAAACATCAAGGAATTCTCAAGGAATTTTTATAAAATTTCAATAGACACCTTATTACCTCCTTGCATGTGTTAAGTATACAGATAATTTTTTTCTTTTGAATAGAATTGAGGATGCCCCCTGGAATTGAGAATTGAAATGTTAAAATTCTATCATAAGCAAAAAAATCGAAAAGAAAAAGAATTATAAGAAACTGTATTCATCACAAGTTTCTTGAAAAAAATACTTGCGCATATTGTTGCTTTGAGAGCCCAGTTCGTAGTCGCATCTTAAACTCAATGAAAAAATTTTTAAAAAATTTTTAAAGTGATACATATCTATTATTTTATTTTAACTATCTAATTGGAAACTTAATTAATCAAAGTTATATTCATAAATCCAATTATCTCAATAACTCCAAGAAATTAACAAGTTAAAAATTTTTCCCTGAGTGAAGTTGCCCCTCTCCTTTTTTTGTAAACATCCTTGATTTAATTTATGTAAATTGTTTAATATTATTTCTTTCCTACATTTATCATGAATAACATTTTGCTGCTATTTCAGATGGTTGGCTGCGCTTGAGTATTCGATTGATCGATGGATAAAGATAGGTTGATGCGAAACAATCCGCCCTACGACGAATCCAACGAGTCGCAGTAGCGAACATCGTCCAAGGAAATCCTCGCCCGTATCCGTTTCCGGTTCCTAACACGTCGCGAATCAGCCGCGACGATCGCCGTTGGTTACCTCGACGATCATCACGTACATACATACACACACAGATACATACACAGACACACAGACGCTTGGATGTTTCGCCAAGATTTTTATTTCAACGACATTATTGAATCTCATCGTCACGATCATCATTGTAACTGCTGATTAACAGTGACGTGTTAACGTGAAAAATTGTTCGAATAAAAGTCAACGCAAGAAAACCAACTCGGCAACCTGTGTTCCACTTTCTGCGCGATCAGCCTCATCGCTGTCGTCGGTTGCTTATCATCGGAATTGTTTATCAGCAGTAATGCAATTCCATCGAGATCAGAGACTAAAATCGATGACTATAATCCCTCAGCGAGTTTGGCTTCCGATGCTGACAGAGATGGAAAGATATAGCTATAAAGAACGATTGCAATTTCTTTCTCGCGAATAAATGTAAACAGACGCATTAACACGACTCTGCGCCATCGGAATCCGAACTCGTCGAAAAGTTACATTCGATTTCGATTTCAGGATATCAATTTTTCTTTTTTTTTTGCAATTCATCGCTGCTACGCGCCAAGCTTTCCACATCCCGTCCACATCGTACATCTCATCGATGGATATAGCGCTTGGCTGAATTCGGGTTAAAACGTGTGATTGTAAAGGAAGAAAAAAATAACGAATATTATGAAAAATCAAATCTCTCGAGAATTTTATAATAACGGGAATCATTTGCGACGGTCCCCCTCTGATATGTCTGCGGAAACGAGAACCCTCCAAGGTTGTGTTTGTCGCTGATACTCTATACGCACATAAAAATATGTTCCACAGCTGAGAAGGGGGAGTATAAAAAACAAATCTTTTTAAGAACGAAACGAAACGAAAAACGCAAATCTCGAATATTTAATAATTGTATAACGATGCGAATCGGTAGGGAAAAAAGTAGTACGCTTCGCGACACGCGTACGTGCATGCGTAGCGATAGTTATGCGTACGCGGTATACGTGCATGTTATGGAATTGCCATTAATTACAATATGTATCGTTATTCTTACCAACAACGCCAGTACTTGTCAACAATCGAAAAAAAGGGAAAAAATCCTCCGCGGGGGGGGGAGAGAAAAGATCCAATCGGAAATAACGAAAATCGGAGGGAAACGAAATGATGGCGAAATGTGTGCGGGCGTGTCTAGAGATATTATTATTATTGCGTGTGAATTCGTTTTCGCATTTTATCCCTGTGCGATGATGAAAATAAAAATCGAACGTGTTGCGCATAGCTGTCAGAAAGTCGCGCGTAGGGAGGAAGCGCGAGAGGAGATCAGCGTATGTATGTACATTTTAACGAGGAGATAACCCTACACTGGCACATCAGGTTCAGATCCTGTCCGCTCCTACCGGTGTATACGGGGTGTCCCAGAATTCTCGGTACACATTTTACGGATAATTAAAACCGAATCTTTAATAAGAGACACACAATGGATCCGTTAATACATCTTGCGATAATATATATATTTTTTTAAAGAGAAACTTTTATTTTTGAGTTTATTCTTTATTTGCTTTGAAAAAAAATTGAATTAAAAAATTTAGATTGCAAAATTTCTAATGCTAATTTTATTTTATGTTGCGAAAATTTAAAAGCAGTCTTGTGCTTTTTTTTAAAAGGAAAAGTGAAGTCATAAATGATCCAAGCAAAATATGTACTGATGATTCCTAGAGACACTCTGAAAGATTTTTTAAAGATTTATTTATTTTTAAAAACTCTTCTTTTAGACAGGTTTTATTAATCTTATATTAGTTTACTCATGTCGATAAGAAGAGAACTATCGAGAATGAGTTAACGTCAAATGACAGCGGTATGACGATGCCAGGATTCTCAGAGTGTTAATTCTATATATCACGGAAAGAGAATGTTAGCTAAAGAGTTGAGAGAAAAAAGATGAGACGTGCGTTATCATCGCATGGCGCTGAATTTAATAGTGTCCCTTCGATGAACGATCATTGCAAACACAAGAAAAAAAGCAGGAAGAAGAAAATGCAGGTGCGAGGAACAAGGCATACGCCGACGATATTGTCACTACAAAGTGCGACGATACATTATTTCATGATCGGCGTGTCGACTAGGGTTTGTCGGGGAAACGATACGTTTGAGAAAAAAGAAAAGCTTGTGTAAATCGAAAGGAGCCTGGTCAACCGCTCAAAATTTCAAATAATAAAATAGAAAGTTTAATATAATTTTCTGCTATAAAATGTATGTGTCATTTACCCATTTTTTTTCGAAAAAACCAGATATCGATTTTGAGTCGAGTTTCCTAGCTCGTGTCAATCGACTAAATGTCAGACATATATAATATACAGGGTGGGCCATTTTAATCTATGCACCCAAATTTCTTTGTACCTAAGACAGATACGGAAAAATGATTCAGACAAAAGTTTTATGGTTTCGAGGGGGCCATAAGATGGTATCATTGGTTTGACCTAGAAGAGTTATTTGAAGGTCACATGAAGGTCACCTTTAATTTCTTAAATGGAACCTACTATTTGTCATTGCACATTCTTGTAGCTTATCTCGAGAGCTTTCCAAAACACTATAATTAAGTACTTTTTTGTTAAGTACTTTTTGAGTTATGAGGCTTGAAATAATTTCTTAATTTTACATAAACCGTAAAATATCTTGTAAAATATTCATTTTTCGATTATCTTACCTTAATACTTTTACGTACAAAATAATGAGAGGAATCAATTGGTGTAAAGAAAACACATAGTTGTTTTTAAGAAAAAATATGGAATTGTTAATTGCAAATTACATATTTTTTCTTCAAAACAACTATGTGTTTTCTTTACACCAATTGATTCCTCTCATTATTTTGTACGTAAAAGTATTAAGGTAAGATAATCGAAAAATGAATATTTTACAAGATATTTTACGGTTTATGTAAAATTAAGAAATTATTTCAAGCCTCATAACTCAAAAAGTACTTAACGAAAAGGTACTTAATTATAGTGTTTTGGAAAGCTATCGAGATTAGCTACAAGAATGTGCAAAAATATATAGGGTGTTCCATTTAAAAAAATTGAAGTGACCTTCACGTGACCTTCAAATGACTCTTCAAGGTCAAACCAATGATACCATCTTATGGCCCCCTCGAAACCATACAACTTTTGTTGAAAACGTTTTTCTCTAAAATGCTTAGTTTTTGAAAGAAAAGGGGTGTACGGGTGGTCTAGGACACCCTGTATAACAATAGTTTTGTTATATGACATTTAGTCGAGTGGTACGAACTAGGAAATGTTCTATATGTCATATTTTTTTTTAAATGTCATATAAACCATGTGAAAGTTAGATTACGTGTTTTGATGTTATATTAGTTAGTTAGATCCCTTATTTAATCATGAATGTTTCATTAAAGATCAAGAAATTTATTTTAAAGATTAAAAGTCCTAATAATATATTTTAATCTATTGCACATTTTTTTCTAGGAAGCTAGGAAATATCAAAAATTACATATTTTAATATATTATATTAATTAGGCATTACACTTATGCCTTATTTAATCACAAATATCTTATTAATCGTTAACAGATCGCGCAAATTTACTTTGAAGATTAAAAGTCCTAGTAATGTACTTTAATATATTGCAATTTCTTCAACACGCATACCACATTTATGACGTGACAAAATAGCTGCAATTGTTTTTTGCTACTTTTAACCACATTTTTCAAAGCTGCGACGCGACGGAATCGTATCCGGCATCGAAAAAGTTCCGAGAAATGATTATTCTCCCGCCTACCTTTCTGTTTTATCGTTCAACTGCATTATTAATCAAAGCGCAGCGGACAAGAACAAAACGCGGACAGCGGTTTCTGGTTTCTGTTTCTCGTATCGAGCTCTCTCTCATAGCGAGAATCATCGCCGGCAATGATGATTAAGACTCGACGCGGCGGCAATCGAAGGGCACGATCGATCGCGATGCACGATCCGGCGTTAACCGAACGAATAGCTGAAAAGCCACAGGAAGATCTCAATTATGATGATCGCAATGAAATATCGCGAGGGAGAGAGAGGGTGAGGAAGGGAGAGACTTTTTCAGAGCGGAGCAACGCGCTCAAGATAAATTTGGGGGAGCCTCTTGCTCCGGGGCGGGCGCGTTGCTCGCTTCGTCCGCGGCTGCGGGTATCCGTTTGATAGCAGATAGCAGGCCGAACGATGCTGGTATGTTCTCATTACGCGTCGTGTAGGTATGCGGTCCGGTCCGTGTTCCTCCGTGGTATCCACTCCGTTGCATCTCTCGCTTCTCTCTCTCTCTCTCTCTCTCTCTCTCTCTCCCCCTTTCTCTTCAGCTTCCTCCTCTTGGTCGGCCGAGAGCCGCGCCGCGGCTCTCCGACAGACCTCGTGGAATTTCCACGAGGTCTCTTCCGCGACAAACGTAATAATGCAATGAAAAGGGAGGAATCGCGCCGAGAGAAGAGCGGGATAATTAGCCCGGGAATACCTCGTGTTACACCGAGGAGAGCTCGCGCACGCATACCTTTCCCCGCGCTCGAAATTCCACGGTGATTCGACGGATTCGGTGGAATCCTCACTTAAACGTTCGCCATCTCTCTTTCTCTCTTTCTCCCTTGGCACCGCTTCGGACTCTCTCCCGTTCTGTCTTCCGGCGCGATGGTGATCTCCATGACGTTGCTGTGGGCGTCGCGCTACATCGTTGGACTACGCGCTGGTGGTAGTGACGGTGATGGTGATGGTGATGGTGGTGATGGCGATGGTGGTGGTGGTGGTGACGGCGGCGGTGAGATTGTGAGCCTGGCAGTGATGTGGAATGAATCGGCGAGGCAAGAGGAGAGGGAACTAGTTCAGTGAACAAAACGACGTGAGAGGCAGTTGCGCGCCCGTAACAACGCTTCGGCGTTGCACTCGGGTAGTCGCGGATGAGAGAGAAGAGAGCTGTAACCCTGATATTCCGTACCCGCGACATACAAATAAGAGACTCTTTTAATTTTATATTAGGCTGCCGGATAATCTTCTCTCTCTCTGTCTCTCGCTCTCTCTCCCTCTCTCTCTCCCTCTCCCTCTCTCTCTCTAGCTCTCTCTATCTATCTTTCTCTCTTTCTCCGTCTCAACGAAGTTTAACGGGTTGCGGTGAAGGAACTCTCGCGACACGCATCGGACATCGCGATCATCAGCTTCGGCTTTACGCTCGCAATCATGTTACAAAGTTGAAGACTTACGTCTACTGTACGCGTATTATGTTTTTGTATGACGTAGCACATACATTTTCTCTTCGAATTGTAGCTCAAAGGGAATAAATAATGGCAGAATTTACGAGTAATGTCAATTTTGATCTACAAAAGCGTTCATTTTCTCACTATTGATAATCTTATGAATTTATGCAGATTGTAATTATATTTATACATTAGTCTATATATTAAAGTAAAAGAAGATTGATTTTTTTATTATATTAAAATAAGAAAAGAGATAACTTTTCTAGAATATATTTTAATTTTATTAATATTTATAAAAAATGTCACTATTACTATAGTCAATTATTATAGATGTTATTAAAATTAATTATTTCTTGCAACTCGTTTGAAAGTCCTCAATGGTCTTTATATATAAAACTAACATGTTTCACACAAGAATTTCTACATTATTTCTCAATTAATGTAAATAACATATATTTCACATATGTAAAATATTATCATAGAATAAGAATTTAAATTTACATAGCATACATAAGTTATTGACAAACTAGTTATCTAAATTTAAATTTTAAATCAGGAGGCAAAATTATTGAGCAACTAAATTTGAAAGTAGAACTAGTCTGAGTCAAGTTGTATAACCTGCGTAAATTTTGACACACACACATACATATACATTAAGACTTCTGGAATTTAATGTTCAATGAGCAGCACACACTTTTGTTTCACGCCGATATCTTAATTGGCCAACTACAATCCACTAATTAGCATACGTGGTCGCTAATAAAGTCGTGAAAGAGAAAGAGAGAGAGAGAGCTATCAATCGGGGGCCTGAAACAATGACGAGATGCCATTCACACGTTGCATTCCGCTACAAAAGGCTAATGCTATGTAAATATATAGAGTCTCGCCCATTCAAGCGTGATTTTTTCTCACGCGAGATAGTCAAGGTGGCCTTGTACTTGGCATCCCGACCTTTTAGGAAAAGAGATGATGTACGTCATCGCGTACCGTTACACACGATGCCGGTCGATTCGTCAACGTTCCACGGTCTCTTTGTCCCCTTTCAAATACGCTCTACCAGAGCAAGACAAGTCGCGAAATGAATTCACAAAATGAAGATCGTTTGAACGATTGTCCGACGACGACAGCGAGAGAGAAGGCCGGCTTTTTTAGCGTCAACCGTGTCTCGACTCTCGCAGCTAAATCGCCTCTAAATGGCCGATATACCGGTGTGTATACAGAGAGAAATACGTGCTCTATCAATTTCCATACGCGCTCGTTTTATGAGAGGTTACGACACCGCTGAATTTTACGACGTCGCGTCTTGGTAGCTTAAATCCAGTCCCTCTCTCCTCCTGAAATGATTTCCGTCAAGAGTAGACCTGCATTTCGCGATCGCGACACGCCGATTATAATATATCATAAGATAATAAAATTAATAAATTATTAATTTTATATTATAATTAATTTTATATTAATTAATTTATTAATTTTATATTAATTAATTTTATAATATATCATAAGATAATAAAATTAATAAATTATTAATTTATAAATTATGTCTTTTTTCTTTCAAAATATATTTCTAAAAATATTTAAAAATACTTAGAAATATATAAAGAATGCGGATGTTTTAACATTAAAATACGTTGATGAAAATATTGAAGAAACTCTGATGCCGTTTACCGCTTTGCGTGACACGGATATCATGCTTGCAAAAATTGTATGAAAAAAAAGAGTGACATATAATTACGGAGACATGTTCGAGCATTCCTGCTGGATAATACTTTCGTTCGCTGCGGCCTTTTATCCTCCAAAGTTGCACGTGTTTAGACCTGAGGTATGCGGCTTTGTGTTCGACAATGGAGATTTTTACATGATTTCGATGCACAGTGTAGTCGGAAGAAAGGCTAGAGAAGCTTTCAGGACTAGAGAAATTTCAAAAATATAGTTATCGAAATAGAAGGAAAAAGAACAAACGTCGTGAATTTTATTTCGATTAATATAGCATTCTTTTTCAATTTAAAAGTACATTTAATTTTTGCAAAGTGAAATGCTAGAGAAAAAAAAGAATTATGATTTGTTTGATGCATAACAAAACGAAAACAATATTAAACTCTGTACAATATTATTATGCATATTTTAATAACAAACTTTCCTCTTTTCTTTTATCAATAAATAACAAAGTATAATATTACATTGTATATTTCTTGTTGTAGGCGTTATTAAAGGCATTGTAAAAGGCATTACAATAGACATTACTATATCAGCAATGTATTTAAAAAAAATAAGAGGCTATAAGAGGAAATATTTTTAATCGATTATTTGTCAGTCAAGAAATATAACTCGAAAAATTCGACCTGATATTCATGATGGATCGATTGACAGATCATAATTCGCTTCTTGAATTTGTTCACGCAAACGTGATTTTGCAAGAAGATAGGTAGATTAATATGAAATTTTTATTTCTCACGTATTCTTTTTTTAAATCTAATCAAATCTGTGCTGAAAAAAATAATTAATTCAAGGTCAAATTATCCATGTATATATGCTTGAGATTCATCTTTAAAATATATTGAAATTTATTATCACTACAAATGTAAATAGTATTTGCAAACACATATTTTAATTCTTTTAAATATTTACATTATAAACATATTATAATGAATATTAAATTAATATTAAATTAAATTAAATTAATTTTAATATTAAATTAATATTAAAATGTGAAACTCGCGTGTGTTTTAAATTTCATAATTGCTGTACTTTGATAGCCTATTGATAAATAAAAATATTTTTTAACATTTAATTTGACTGCGAAACATCTTTATGGCATGGAGCATTTAGAACGGCCTGTGTCATCTGATAAAAACAAAACGTTAGTCGCGCTGAACTAAATCGAAAGCCAATCGCGTAAGTGGCCGTCGCGTTTCTCTCTCCTTCTCTTACTCTCCATATCTAAACTCCATTACTCGATGTACATAAAAATGATCGGTTAAACGGCGGAAAAGGGCCATTCAGCTCGCGTATCGGCGACTCATCCAGGACGAACAATCGCGCCGCTTATTCTATTCAACTGGAGCAAATTCCGGAATCCGTGAACTAGAACCGCGCTCGCTCCGGCGAGACGTACGTAAGGTTGAATCGATTTGCCGGTGTAAAACCGGCTGGGCGTCGGCGGCTGCTGCCAGTAGAAAGAGAGAGAGAGAGAAAGGGAGAAAAAAAGGGAAACGCGCCGAAGGACAGCGGGAACGGGACGAGGGAGGCGGGAGACGAACGGTGAGCCGAGAGTACAACGGGGGTATCGAAGGGACGTAGAAAGTGCAAGCGGGATGGAACATCACTGAGAGGAAGAGATCGAGAGAGATAGACAGAAGGTAGAGAGACAGAGAGAAGATAGATAGATAGAGACAAGATAGAAAGAGAAAGAGAGAGAGAGAGAGGGAGGGAGAGAGAGATCAGGACCAAGACTCGATCTCTCCGACTGCCTCTGGCTGGCGGCAGAGTGGACGGACCGCGCTCCCCTCTTTCCGCCCACCAGCGACCGATCTCTTTCGTCAGTGCCGTCGTGGCGCGGGTTTCCTACAGGTGCATTTACAACCTGCCTCACGCTTTTTTTCATCCGCCTACCTGACAGACGCGTGACGGGAGCCACGTCTCGGCGTCGTGCTGGTTTCGCGCGCGAAATCCGCTACCTGACGATCGGCGATGAATTCGAGCCGATGACCAGCTTCGGAGTCTCTACGCGTGAAACGCAAATGTTCACTGGACGTAGGAAGTGCTCGCTACGCATTCTCCCTCGCTTCGTTCAACTACCGGAACTATCGCATCTCGCGCGTGAATCTACATCGTCAGGCACGGGCGAGCATTGAATACTCAAGGTGAGGAAATTCCATACGGTAGCGGACGGCACCGGAGCAGATCCGTAAGAAGAAAGAAAAACAGAAGGAAAGGGAAAGAGAGAAAGAGAGGAGGAAGGAGAAGGAGGGTGCCCGGATTCACATTTACGCACCTGCTCCTCATACCACGTCCCTACTCTAAACCTCCTGCGTTCAACCTGCCTGCCTGCCTGCCTGCCTGCCTGCCTTGCCTGCCTGCCTGCCTGCCTGCCGCGCTTCATAGTCTCACTGGGTAGATAGGAATACCGGCGAACCTCCGCGCGCACCCTCAGTCCGCCCTCGCCGCTCGCGCTCACGGACTCGACCAGCTGTCCCGCTCTGACAGCCGCATGCCGGCCGGAATCCACCTCTGTCGCGCCAAAGGCAGAGAGCTCTAGAGCGAGGCAATCTTGCGGCCGCAGCATCCAGCGGCTACTAGCGCTACTAGCGGCAGCCAAACGGAAAGACTCCCAGGCGAGTCGCCCTGGCGCGTGTGTATGTGCACGTGTGAGCCGTGCGTGAGCCTCACCTGCGTGGGTGTGCGAAGCCACGGCGGAGCCTACCTGGCGGCGTCCGACACGCAGTAACCCGCGCGCTCCTTCGCGTTCTCCCGCGGGAAAGAGCGTCGTGCGCGCGAGCGATCCTTCTTCCTGGTGACAGCGATCGGCTACTTTTGGAGTAACCGACCTTGGACGAGGTGAGGAGCGCGTTGCCCGCGCGAGATCGGAGTCCAGGAGTCGAAAGTGCAACGAGAAATTATACGATCTGCTCGAGACCGCGACTCGAGCGATCTGTGCATGTGTGTTTACTCGAGAGGGACAACGAGTGGGTACGCGAGGCGATCGCTTCGAGTTTTTACTGGAGTCTGGGAGATACAACGGATGGTTCCACGGATCGGACGGTCGACCAGTAAGGGATTTCAGACGGAGGAGATGCGTCGGTGGTTTGCCGGAGGTGACTGAAAGGGAGACCTGGACGGCTTCCCCATCGACATCCTCCAGGTGAGAAAGTGAGAGAAAGAGAGAAAAAGAGGAACAGGGCGACGGGATTCATCCGGAGAATTTCCGGAGGAAGTGAGCGGAACGATCCGTGTCTCGTTGCGTCCCTACATTCGCGATTCCAATATGGCTGCTGGGACTAGCCGTGACCGCTGGGTCCGCGGAAGCCATGTTGTGCAGGTGTGCTCGGCTCGGAGAGATAACCAGTTCACGTTCGTAAAACGCGGCCGATACGCAACGTCGTCGATTCGTAGACGGAAATGGGCGCGTTACGATTGAATTATCGTTTAAATTCCCTCCCCCGTCTTCGAAGAAAGGAGCCTGCGAGAACGATATGCGCGTGATTCCCCAAGTAAATCAAGTACACACAATGTGATTGATGGAAAACCTCCTTGTGAACGCATTGTCCATACATATTTCCTACACCGATTGCGAAAGTTTGCGGTGAGCGAGCTGGCACGCAGTGGTTCTCTATTCGTTAAACGTTTCGTAAAGTCGACCAATACATTAACTGCTTTTTGATCAATTATGCGAGATTGTCTTCTTTTTTCAAATAAAGACTCGTAAGTCGTGTCTTGAAGGAATTATTTATTTATTGTAAAAATTTATATAAATGTCAAGTTTTTAAAAATTATCTACTTGATGACTGCCATATTGAATCTGCTGTTCTAATTTTGATCTCAGATTCGTGATATCAAAAAAATCTAATTACTAAGCTGTACTTGATTTGAAAGAATTCGAAAAAAAATTCTTCTTATAGACCGGCAAGATATATTTAATATTTCGAAATTAGTATCATATTTTCCGAATTATGACATCAAATATATTGTTTTCTAAAACGAGGTTTTTTACGATTTTATAAAAAAACCTTCAAAAAGTTAAATAGATGCACTCTTTAGTTAGCATATTCCTCGATCGCATCGAATGTACACAATATGTTATTCACGTGCTTAGTCTTTATTTTTTTATACAAATTCACAAACAGTATGGATGAGTATATTACTATATTGTGTGTACAGTATTGTGTGTACGTAGAATTTATGTGAAGAAAATATATAAAAAGACATAAATATATGAACATACAATTGAAGACATTGAATATATAACAAGACACTGTCAAAACAGATGATTCAGAATTTGAAAAATATTTTCCATATATATGTACATATTGAATGTACATGTATTCTCGATTTTTATTTGACTTTCATGTTAAAGAGATTATTATATTACAAAAAATATATACGTGTGAAAAATTTTTACAAGCTTTTTTAATTTCTTAAATAAATTTAAAAACTCAGCATTTTTAAAAACTCTAAATTTTTAAGCCATAAATAAATTATATCTATTTACATATTTCTTAATTAGTTATCTTAAATAATTAATCTTTCAAATGCAACTTATTTGATATATATATATTAAATGAATTTTTAAAAAAATGTCTAATTATAGTATAAATGTTTGCAATTCCTCTCGCTGGTTTATATACATTTCGTATTTTTATGTTTAATTTTTAATGTTTATTAATGTAATTAAATATTCTTTTAAATTGGTAAAAATTTAATGGCTTATGAAGATTTGTTCTGCAAAGAAAATGATTAATTCTACCGAATTCTTCTATCTTGTTTTTATTTCTCCATCAGAGAGATTAACGCATACTCGTTTTTCAGCAATCGATATGCCGACCGACATCGTAGTTACGTCGGCTTCGGCCACGGTTTCGGAGGAGACGAGCAGAGGTCGGGACCTGGGACTCGGACCGTCTCCAAGGTCAGGTCCCTCTTCCGCGGCCTCGTCGTCCTCCAATTCCGGGGCGGCGTCGACTTCGAGGGGGTTCGATCCAGCTGGCACACTCGCCGCCTATCACCATCATCGTCACAGCTTGGTGAGCAGTCTAGGCCATGCTCACCGGGAGTCGTCAGCCTTCGTGCCTGTGGTGCCTTCTAGATTACATCTCACACCGTATCCAGGTGAAATACATCCCCATCTACCAGGTCCGCCACCCGCGTCTTCATCGTCGACGAATTCGGAACACGAAGTCGGTTCCGAGTCATCGGTGGCTAGAAAAAGTTCCTCGAGCTACGAGATCATGGCTATGATGGCTGATAAGAGGAAGGAATTGGCGGCTAGAGCTCTTTTGTTACCACCGCCCCCTCTCTTGGAACCTCCTCCCGGTTATCCTGTCTTTGCCGGACCTTTTCCTGGCAGTTCCGCTCTGTATCCTCCGGGTGGTCCATTAGCTCATCAGCATCTCGACCGGAGGTTACTCAGAGCACCTGGTAGAGCGTCCAGACCCAAGAAGCAATTTATTTGTAAATTCTGTAATCGACAGTTCACGAAATCGTATAATCTTCTCATCCACGAGAGAACTCATACCGACGAGAGACCGTACTCCTGCGATATTTGCGGCAAAGCGTTCAGGAGGCAGGATCATCTTAGAGATCACAGGTACATTGATTGTCTTTTTTTTAAATCATCAAAAGCAATTGATTATTGCATAAATTAAAGTATGGGATTATGTTTATATTTTATTGTATATTTATCGCGATGATTTTTTATCTTGTAATATTAAGAATATTTACGATTAGAAGAGTATAAATAGTAAGGATATAATCTACATATTTCTAAAATTTTCGAAAATTTCTGAAATATGAAATTTTAAAAAAACTCTATTATCTCCTCATCTCTTTTGCCCTCAGGTATATCCATAGCAAGGAAAAACCCTTCAAATGCAACGAATGCGGCAAGGGCTTCTGTCAAAGTCGTACTCTGGCGGTTCACAAAATCCTACACATGGAAGAATCTCCGCACAAGTGTCCAGTCTGCGCGCGTAGCTTCAACCAGCGCAGCAACCTCAAGACTCATCTTCTAACGCACACGGATCACAAGCCTTACGAGTGTACATCGTGCGGCAAGGTGTTTCGCAGAAATTGCGATCTGCGAAGACACGCATTAACGCATGCTGTGGGTGACGTGCCACCTGAGGCGTTGGAGGAAGCTCTGAGGGACGACGACAGTCCCGAGGAAGATTGTCCCGAGCCAGGTCCTTCGTCCTCCGCCTCCTCCTCGTCGACACCGTCCGCGCCACCCGCAGTGTCCTCCAGTTCGTCCTCTGGGTATCCCTCTCACGGACCTGCGACATCGTCAACCGCGCCTGCGACACCAGCGGCCGCGTCGTCTCTACCGCAGAGACCCCAGCTTCAGATCAGAAGAGACCTGCTGCCGACAGCGAAGTCTTCGACGGTAACCAGCGGTGCGTCCGCCGCGCATTCCGTTACCCAGAATCCGCCGGCCGCCCTCCCGCCGCCACCACCGCTCGTTCTGACCTCCTACCGGCGAAGGATCAGCTCTCCAGGTCCTTCTAGGGTGCTGCTGGAACTCCAGGAGCGCGAGCGTGAAAGAGAACGCGAAATGGAGCAAAACAGGGAAAGAGAACGCAACAGAGAACGCGACAAGGAAGTGGCCAGACCGCCCAGAGCACCGACACCGCAGCCACCGCCGCCACCACCGAGACCGGCACCTGCGCGCCAGGGCTTCACTATCGCGGACATAATGGGCCGATAGAGAATGTACGTTTGTTGTCGCAGGTAGTTTCCTCTTTTTTTTATTGTGCCGGTTGTCGGTGCACAGATCGGTATAGACACTGCGAAGGTCATATATTATAGAAGCGTAGGAGATCTTTGCGAAGAATGGGATGTCCTTTCTGTGAGCATTCTGAAAATTGCACAATCCTGGAAGAGACGTATAAAAAGAAGAAAAAAAATACGATATAGATACTTCTCGAAACTGCCGAAAAGTCCGAGCGTTGTTTACGTCCTTTATTGCCGTACATTTTTTTTCTATGCGTATAGAAGTAACAAAGAGACTTAAACTCGCAAGAGCGAGGCGGCGAAAGTGCGATTGAGATTGTAATTTTCGGAGAACCTGCGTGCGCGATTCTAAATGATCTATTAATTTCGAAATACTTAATCCCGTCTCTCGTTCCAAGTATAATCTCGTGACTACATAATATATATTAAACATTTTTATGTCCAATGCATACCGACGCATAAACACGCCAGAGGAATTTTACATATCGTTACACGACTTGTTAACATTGTGAAATAATTTCCCGAGGAACGAGACGGTTGAGCAAATGCGTGCCAAAAAATGTGCCTTAAATCAAGATTGCCACCGAAGATTCCGTCCTTCAAAAAAAAAAAAAAAAACAAATAAACACGAATGCAGGGACCACTACTAAAACGGACTACAACGCTTCTAAACTCTACAAATGCACGCGCACAGGCGTGCAAGAAAAGAAAAAAAATCAACGAATAAATGGTGCCTTAGAGCGGTCCACAGAGATTTTCTCCCTCGTCCAGGGAGAGACGGTGGACCAAAACCGGAAAGGTGGCATCCCTCTGGCTTTAATACAAGCCCGTTCGCTCTCGCCTCTCTCGAGCTTCGTTCGAGCTTCGAGTCCGTCCTCTCGCGATCGCGTTGCAAGAGGAGAGAGACGAGAAAGTCCACGGGGATAAAAGATTATGGAACTCTGCGCGAGGAGCACTCTTTTGTCCCGCACTCGGTCGAGTTCGCGAGCGGGAGAAGGATAATGCAAATTTTGCGGTCGGGGGGGTAACAACCGGTGTGTGTGCCACCGTGGCAGGTGCAATACACGGGCGCTTTGTACCTGCCTTGGCCTGCCTCTCCGCGCGGATCCGCGCGCGCGAAATACCTGCTCCCGCTACTGTGCTCCCGCCGCGCTTTTCCCTTCTAAAAATATTCCGCCGACCCTAGACTGCGAATGGCATCAATATTTTTTTTCCCCCTTCCTGTCCTCTCCCTCTCGCTCGCTCCCTTCCTCCCGCCCCCGCGGCGAGGAAGAGGCATTAATGGTCCTTTTGTCGGGACCAAAGTGTACACCGTCCGACCGCAGAGAAAGAGAGAGAGAAAAAGAGAGACGATCCTTTTAGCCTACGCGCCGACACAAAGGTATACTTTCCTTTAGGTTCGAGATTCTTTTGAATCTCGAAGAAACTATGTAAGAGCGACTGTTCGAGAAAGAGAGAGAGAGAGAAAAAGAGAGAATGCGTTACAAGAGAGACTTATCGTTTTTGAAACGGCTACATTGTGATTAAATTAAATTTCGACGTGCTCGAATATTCATAATACATTTGTTCGATTATGCGTCAATACACGAGTAAAAGATGTAATAGAAATAGCTACAAACATCCTATGTGCCTGAAACTGACTATATGTGAACTTTTATAACTAACAATAAGTGAAAAAGTATTTTGTCTTTCATTATACAATATTTTACGAACTGAAAATTTATATAATGACGATTTATATAAAAATATGAGCAGTTATTTTGATAGTATTTTACTTTGGACGAAATTATTAGAGAAGTAATGAAATAAATTTTTATATAATTCGTTTTACGCGAATATGTGTTATTATGAAACAAAATATGATTTCATTTTTTTAATCTAATTTGTTCTTTTTAAATTAGTTTTAAAATTTATTTCCAAGTTATCTTAATCGAAATGAAACGTTGTGATAAGAATCTCGCGATTTTTATAAATATCTGTAATTTTTATAAATATCTGACATGTACTATACTAAAGAATTTTACATTATCAATGAAAGTTAAATAAATCCAGTAGTAAATCATCGCCTGATAAGCGAAAAACCCTCTTATAGATTCGATTTTTGGACCGCATATAGATCGAAGAATAAACAAAACACGAAAGATCTATTGTGATAAGAATGACAACGAATCTTAATATAAGTAAATAAATAGCGGAGAATTGCAACGAAATATTAAAATAATTAAAGTAACTTTATGATCGCTTTAAGGTGTCCAAATTTTTAAAAAATTAAATTTAAAAAATTGCGAAAAATATGAACATTGTAAAATATGAGTATTGTATTACTACATATGCGTTTGATATTATAAGACTATGCGTCTGGCTCTGATTGACCGTTATGTTTATTTATAACAAATTCGGTTGGATGCACTAGTACGCAATTGATTCAATTAAAGGCTGTTGTATACAAATTGGCACTGACATAAATAACTAAAATAAGTAAAATAATTAATTCTCCGAGTTATTATATAACGTTATTTATGAATAACATTATATAATAATAACTTGTAGTATTAATTATCTTATTATTCTAATTATACTATTGTAAATTTATATACGACAGTTCTTGATGTGCACTGTTTCAATCGCATCCAACCGAATTTGTTATTAATTGCATATTCGTGAACCTACTTCTATGCTTAAAAATATTTAATTTTATTCAGATTGTGTGTAAAATTAAATATTTTTTTTGCTTGCCATTTTATAATCTTATTACAAACACCGTTCCGATCAGCAAGAGAGACGAAAATCTTCAAATTCTCCGTTAATTGATAACTGTACAAGAAGGGATCAATGAAATCTTCTCGATATGCGAATGATAAAAACAATTCTCGATGAAAATATATTCATAAATAGTTTTATTCTGATGGAAAATATGATGACTGTAAATCATCGAATCAAGAAATTGTGCATCATCGAATTTTTCTACCAAACCAAGATAGCAATCTGAATTAATCAAATAATATAGCATCAGATGAAAAAAGGCGTAAAATTCTTCGGATTTTATTCATTTTCGAGCTTTGCAATTATGGTTGAATAAACACGTCTATCAAACCAATTGATTTAAATGCACAATCAAAGTTATAATCGAAAATCATTACTACCAAATGTTACAGCAATAATTAAACATTAAAAATTAAACTATATGATATCGATTAAGCGTTATCATTTAAATGCGAGAAAGAAATTAAAAATGTATAAATTTTATCTAAAGAATATATTTCTTCTTACCTGACATGTATAATATTTACAACGCATTCGTATAGTCGAGTACATGGAACTATTTGCGTAATGTTTTATATGTAATTGTAATATTATGTAATTATTATTTTAAGTATATATTGCGAAAATTTTGTCAAAATATACGGAAGTCGGATATTACAATATTAATTAGAATTGCGATTCGTAAAAAAATAATTAACAAATAATTACCAACAAATTGTATCGACATATTCAATTCATGATAATTACGTGCAAAATATGTCAACAGGCTCAGCGAAATTATATATGCGCATTTTGAAAGTCTATTCGGATCACTTAGAACGTGGTAACATTAGCAACTTACGTTCTAAGACAGGAATGTAATTTTTTTGTGTATGTGTATGCGAGATAGAGAGAGAGAGGGAGAAATTTTGTGTGTGAGAAAATGTGATAGAGATAGAAGAAGAAGAAGAAAAGAAGAAGCGAAAAAGGAGTAGAAGAATAATAAAGATACAGGACACAAGAGGATGGAGGAGGAAACACTTGAGTCGCATTTTGCAGAGGCTCAATGTATAGCGATATATACAATGTACAATATATTACGTACAACAAAAGCCACCTGCAACGTAAGCTGCAAATGTGTGCGAGCAATCAATCTCTCTCCTGTTACTTTCCACTTGATTAGTTTATTCCTTGTGTATAAGTAGTAAGTAACTATATATATTTTTAGATTTATATACGAGAGTTAAGCGTATCTTTGTGTAAATTATATATTAAGAAAGATGAAATAAAAAAAGTGTCTCCCCAAGACGCAATTCATACAAGCAAATTCATAACACATATTCATATCAAGAATGGTTTTTTTTTTAATTACATTATTCAAACATTGCAAAATAATTTACAACTACAAAAAAAAACAGTACCATATAAATGAAAATTGTTATTAAAATTGCATGAATAAATTTCTTTTTAGCTTGAGTAAATTTTCTATTTTATAACAATTTAGTAAATTGAGTAAAAACTTTGTTGATTAGCTGAAATTTATTTTATAAGAATGACCGCAGTTTTAATAATTTATAATCAACTTGATTTAACAATAATTTACGCAAATTACAGCGCGTAAAAAATTGAAATATCGACTGGAACACTCGAATCCTTTCTTTTCCTCGGAAGAGATGCTGCCGGAAATACGTAACCGACAGTGGCTAACTTATCTACTCTCACTCAGTCAGTAATCTAAAATTATAAGATAAATGTCTTCAAGATAATTCTTCAAGATAATTAATTAATCTTATAAATAGATTAATAGTTGCATTATAAAATAAGAAAAAATATTATTTATATTTTCAATTTATATATAATACAACAATTTTTGTATTTATCAGCTGCTAGTTTTTCGTTCTGTCTTCTGATATCTCTGTCAGATAGCGCGAATAGCTTCTACAAGTATGCGGTGAATATAAAGAGAACGAAAAGAACAATTTATATGTTAGATAAGGAAATCTAAGGAAAAGATGCGCACGTGAACGTTAGAAGACATAAATATTCATAATTTCAAAGAAATACATAATCGTTGAAGCCCAAGTCTAAAAATACGAACTTTAAGCATATCTTTAAGCAACTTAAAGTATATTGACAATGTCCACTACGTTATCTTAATCTTTTCTGAAAGAAAAAAGATTCTGTTTGACGGGAACCATCCGTGCACTATGGTTCAAACAGCATGTAAGTGAATACACAAAGATAAGATAATTCTGCGATGTGCCTTTCAACTTTGCGAACTGCGTTTTTCCCATTTCCGGTTGAACAGGAATGAGAGCTTGAATATTTCATGTCGCAGAACATATAAAAATATTATTAACTCTTAAAAATCATGAGTCATTTTGATCCTATCGATATTTTAATAATAGAATATTCCGAAGACTTTAATCAATAAAAAAAACGTTTAAAATATATTTTTTTTAATTTTTGTTGTTTTGTCATTTTTTTATAGATGTCAAGAAATATATTTAAATTTTTGTAAATTTTTCTAAGCATTTTGAGAAAACTGCAATAAATAATTGCAATAACATATGATCAGGAACAGAGTAAAAAAATGGGTAATATAATTAATACAGACTGGAAAATGTATATTGCGTTCATATTGTCTAATTTTCTCTTTCCAGTTAGAGATATATATTGAAAGAATTTTAATTTACTCTTAAACATATTTTTAAGAATATATGAAATAAAAATTTTTTACGAAATGTTACAAATCATTATAACCTTATTATTAACCTTTTGCACTCGGATGTCTTCTCTGAGGGACATTGTAAGTCTAGCAGAGATGGCTCCGAGTGCAAATCCAATTACAGTAATTTTTAGATTTGTTTTTAAATAGTAACAAAATTCTTGAGATAATATAAGCTTCAATCAATAATAAATCAAAAGAGTATCATTTTTATATATTCTGTAATAATTCTTTTATTACAAAATTATAATAGCCAAATTTCACTAAAAATTTGATTTAAATAAAAATCTATTTCTCTGGATTTATCTGGATTTTCTGAGTAATAAGAATGAAAATTTTTGTTTTAAACAGAACAATGAAAAATTTAATATAGAAATAATGAAATACTTTTTTTATCGTACAAAAAAATCAGAGCATTATTTGGCAATATCTATTATATAATACATATTCATATATATCAAGTTACTTCATTTGCAAAACCGAGATATTTCCAACTTTGATGGAAAATAGTGTCCACCGTCAAAGCAATTATTCGAGCGACAGAAATTTCTATTGAATCGCAAAGAAAATGTTTTTTTCACACGTTGGCAAATCCAGAATATCGAAGCGAGTTTCTAGACTTCCGTTTTTTATCGGAAGTGAACGCGATTATTAGGCGAATTACCTGCGAGACAGTTTGTTTGCGCATAAAGTGCGCAGAGTTTGCCGCTGGCGGCTCAGCTCGTACATTTTACGAGCCTCGTTCCGCCGCTCGCAGACGGCTTTATGGCGGGGGAGGGAGGAGGTGAGTAAAAATCGACAAACAATCTATTCCGTCCGTACATGTCGGGCGCGGCCCGTCGTCGTTATACGAATGATAAGTC
Source organism: Camponotus vicinus (assembly GCF_025532165.1). Classification (NCBI taxonomy): domain Eukaryota; kingdom Metazoa; phylum Arthropoda; class Insecta; order Hymenoptera; family Formicidae; genus Camponotus; species Camponotus vicinus. Next base: position 11,492,251 of record NW_028141976.1, on the reverse strand, counting down.
CTATGCGAACACGGTCTCTTCCACTTCCTCGGCCGGCCTCCCCCGCGTCGGTCTCTCTGACGGCGGCGAGTCTCTGTGAAAATTTCGGCGTAACTCAAAAGCTAAGTCAAACATGGGCGTGTTTCACGAGGTGTCTCGGTAAATCCGGTAAAGCCGCGAAGGCAAATTCCTGCGCGAGCGACACACGTCACGCTTTGCTTTACGCACGTGTATGTATACACCATGCAAACGGATGTGTCAACGAGTTACTTGGCTGCTTCGCGTGTTCCGAAACCGGAGATGTAAGTCAAGTTGCCCGAAAGATGAGATCGAGGATCTTTCAGAAGCTACTCCAATTTCACTGAATAATATTTTTATTTATTTGGCAAGAAGGGAATATTCGTCGAACAATTTTGGGGGACTCTCTCTTGTCACATTTATGACATTTCTAGTATATCGGGATATTTAAATATATTGATGCAGAGAATTTATAGAGGATCTTTATTGCGTCTTAGCTGTCGTATTTCAGTCGGAATATCGATTACTTACGAATCGGAAGTGACGTGACTGCATACGTATCCATAAGACTATACGATGCCGTTGTGGAAGAGGTCGAATTTGCGCGTCCGGCATTATGGTGGTCGCAATAACCTTACGTCGCCCGTACATTTGCGGGCGTAGCATTATAACGTGTTGCGCGTTGCATACTTACGTGGCCAGCAGAAGGTGCGGCTTCAGTCCATGATTCTTCTTGGGTTCGTCCTATGCCCATTATGCGAGCGAACTCTTCGTTCCGGTGCCTCTTCGGACCTTAGAATAAAGTCTCGCTCACAGCGTTTATCATTAACGGAATTTCACACTACACTGATTTTTCAAATCTGTAATAGCGTGGATTTATTAAAATCTTATTATAAGGACATATTTTTAAAACAATTTCACTATTAAACAAATAAACATGTGTAACAGGATTGATTCTAGTTGATGTTTAACAGGATTGTGTAACGTTTTACAAAGAATAAAGAAATTCTATTAAAATTTGTTAAAGCACGGATATAATAAATTGTTTGTTTTATTTACATTGCAAGCAAATCTGATGAAAAAAGATAGAAAAAGAAAAGCTTTGTTTATTATAATTGTATCATAATATTTGCATTATTTTATTTATTAAAAATTTATTAAGTTTACTAATAAATTGATTTCCATTTATTTAACATGTAAATTAATGTAAATAATACTTTTATAATTTTATTCTAATTTTGTTTAATTTAAAAATATCAATCTCTCGATTAAATATTTCTTTTTTAAATATAAATACTTTATAAATCTAAACTTTTTAGATTAGAAAAAGAAAGAATAAGATTCTATAAAAATTCAATAATTTTCTGAAAATATAAATCGGCGAATAAACTGAAAATACCTAGAGACAGTTAATCCTAGTTATAGTGTTAACGGCTTTTTCTCGCAAGATGATAACGTATAATAAAAGCTGGCAAACCCAGAGATTTAAAGCCAGTATTGTATATTGCGTAAATATAGAATATGAAATTATCATACTTATTGACAGTTGCTAATTGGATAATCATTGTCAATTATTAAATCGCAAATACATATAAAAGGAAGAAAACATTTATTAGAAGAGGATATTCAATTTGTAACAATTGATTAAATTGAAGTAAAATTTTATTTTATGCATAATTCAAATTATATAAATGTATAATAAAAAATATAAGATTAAAAAGTTATATATAAATTGTTCTCAAATATATATATTATTATAAAAGAAAATGTTACATAATAGAGTTTTAAGATTTCTCTTAATGTCTTTACATATTTCAGGTCGTTTATTATCGAGATTTGTCAAGAAAGCCTCTGAATTAGTCCAAACTCACACTGCCATGCCTATCTTTATTGAAACGATGGTAAAGCCGTTACAGCGCTCTTTTGGCTCGCGTTTTTGATGCCTACTTTTAGAACGCAAAATTCGTACGCTTACAAAACGATTGTGAAACGACCATTAAGAGATACGAAACATTGTCGTGTGTGCACACACACCTTTCCATTAGGCACATCCGCGTATCTACGAGCCGCGACTTCACGCCGACGAAGAACGCGAGTAAAGCTTTGATGTGACCGCCATTACTGGGGAGGGGGGGGGGGCACACTTATCATCGTACATATAGTCGACAATTTAGAATCCACGGCAAATCCTTGCCAATGCTTTATATTTTAGTATAGACGCGAATACACTGCATTTATTTAAAGAATTTTACTTGCATGTGATTTTTCGACATACATCTCTCCCCTTTTAATATATATCCTACAAATATAATTCGTATTTATTTGTCACATGTTTTTATGAGACTATTGCGTCATATATTTTCTACTTTCTATAAGATAGATATGTAGGAATAAACCGTATTAATTAATGTAGAAAATATTGATAAGTCCGAAATATTAATATAATTTATTCTTAATTAATTGAGATATTTACTATATTAATTAATTTAGTTGATAGAATTTTGCGCCCATCCTCATTCAAACTATAGAAAATATAGATTGATTATTTCTATATATTTTGAGATATATTTTATTACAATTTATTTTTACATCAATTATATAATTAATATAGTAATAAATTATATATTAATATCTCTCAGAAAAGAAAGACTCGATTTATGACGTTCGGTGTGGCTCGAAGATAAAATCTATCGGCTAAATTTCCCATGCAAACTACAGAGCCGATCATTCGTGTTAAATCGCAAAAAGGCACGATACAATCCGTACTTCTTAAACTGTCATTTACTCCAGGTCGCGGTAGCTACCGTCACTTTGTCAGGAGTACCGTCACTCTGTCAGAAGAATAATTCGGGAAAGAAAAATATTTCACGCTGTCCTTTCCGTTCTACATTTGCAACGCATGATGAGAGACGAAGAGGGGGCGTTTCTCCACTTTTCGAGGTCCCATTCACAAATTTTCCTTTCGGATTACGTTATCTCAAGATCGACGCAAGCGATTTCTCACGCTCGGACCTACCTATCTACCTATCTACCTACCTACCTACCTACCTACCTGCTAATTCGACGCAAGATCTGTCCTGATCGGTTCTCGGTTATCTCTCGCGTCGTTTATACAGTATCGTACTCAAGGGCCCCCCTAATCTATCGGTCGTCAGGGCCCCTCGAAGACGAGACGCTGTCGTTCCTTCTCTACCGCGGATGTGACAATATTTGTCGCAAGACTTGAGGCGAGAGAGCAATAACGAGAGAGGACGCGCGTTATTTGCCCTCGTAACGTTCCTCTGTGAGAGATGCCGTCTATTTGCCGAGGCTTTGTTTCCGTCAGTTTCCGTTTCCTGCGCCAACAGAGACGGCGGCCTCTCTGTGATCCGCGCGATCACCGAATACGCACAACCGTCTTTTTTTTTCTCTCTTGAATATCAAGATAACGCAAGTCTCGGCTATCGGACCCTTCAGACTTTCGATTAGACAGCTCAGACAGTTGATATCAGCGTGTATTTGTTCGACCACCGTTTCTAACTTAACGTAAAATTGAGGAAAAATGTTGGACGGACACCGTTTAGATATTTTAGGATTTTAGGACACAAGAAGCTTTACTTTATTAATGTATATCGAATTGAGGAAATAGTTTGATTATTGGAAAAATATGGCAAACGTCGTGATAATTCAAATTATTTAGAATTGGAGTAATTATCTAAATCACACGCACGCATATAGCTCATATTTTTCAATAATAACATTCGATAATTATTATTTTTTGGTATCGATCCAGTTATAGGGCATCATATATTTTATATTTATTATTTTATCATTTTTGGATGATATATTATTCGTTTACTCAAGATAATTAATTGCATTATCATAACGGAAATAATTTTACGAAATAAAATCCAATCGCAGAAAATGTGACCGAATTCAACATTACTAATTATTAATTACTAGTGAGAGAAAAACAGCTAAAAAGGACGAAAAGAGGAAGAAAAACAATTAACGTTATTAAAACTCTTTTTTGCAGGGTTATGCCTAGTCATAAAAGTAAAAAAAATCGATTTTTATGTTTTTACATTTTCTTGAAGTATATCATATTGAAAATATTTTCTAAAAGTTTTAAGTTTTAATCGGATGAAAATTGACGGAGTCATAAGTGTATGTTTCATAAAGCGCCAGAATATATAACTTTGTTTAAACACGACTATAAAGCTTCAGCTCTGATGTTTTGAGGGGTATCAAACTAATATATAAAGATTTAATAATAAACTAAAATTATATGAGCCCGGAATAGATGATTCTGTGTAAATTAAAAAAAATCTACATTTTATTTAAACGTAAATTTGACACAAACCTTAAACGCATTTTTCTCGAAATCACTTTTTCAAAGTCGGTGAGCAAGATATTTCGAAAACCGTTACACCATTTGCTTGAAATTTTATACAGGCTTCTTCTACATATAAAAACCTAATAGATAAACGAAGGATTTTTTTTAATGAATACTTTTTTTAATTAATAAAAATTGAGCAATTTTTAAGTCGAAAAGAACAATTTTTCGATTAATCCTTCGTTCATCTATCACTAACTACACACTGAAAAAATTGCATTCTCAAACCCAAGAATATGCCACTTACACTACCGCTCAAAAGTATTTAGCCACCTAGGTAAATTGTGTTTAAATGACTATAAATAAATAAAAATCATTCATTTATATTAATCTATATATTATATATATATTATCTATATATCTATCTATATCTTCTCTATCTATATATTATTTTCGCAAAATATGCGTCAAGAGATGTGTTTTCTGTTCAAATGGCAGCAGATAACTGACGCAAATCTATATCCGTTACATTCTAAAATATCAAATAAACAAAAAAATTCCATGAAACACGCGCCTTTGTAGTAAAAACTTAAAAGTATTCATTCTAGGAAAAAAGCCATAAATACCTTATTTGGCTTTGTAGCTATCTGTTAGTAAACATGAAGTGATATTTATAATATAGCTATTGAGAACGACTTTCCGTTAGCGCATAAACAATAAACATCGATGAAAGGCAATAGACACAATTTCGTTTTCGAGTTTTCTCTTAAATTAAGGGTGGCCAAATACTTTTGAGCGGTAGTGTATCTTTAGAATATATACTAAAAAAAGGGAGATCCTCTTGGCACTATTTCTAAAGATAAGTGGCACATTCTTAAGTTGAGAATACAATTTTTTCAGTGCAGTTTATCGAATTTCTGATATCAGATGAATCAGCTTCGAATAGCACTGTTCACCGGTGCTTTTTAAAAAAAACAATATCCGGGAGAATAGTTATAACTTTTACATTTTTGAATATTTTATTAAAAAAATATATATAATAACATTCTCAATATTTGTACTTTTAAATAAAAACTTAATTGTAAAAAAAAATTATTACATTTTTCCAGAAAAATTTCCAAACATCATATTTTTTTTCGGCCTGCTGACGGAGGCATAACCCCTTAATAGTTCACGTTACTTTGTGCTAAAAATGTAAGTGTCATTCGTTCTAGAGTTTTTCCGAAATTTAAAATTTATATTGAGGAAGCAGTTTGATTATATTCGAAAAATATGATAAACACACGGCACGATGATTCAAATTTATTTAGGATTGGAGTAATTGTCTGTCAAAACACAAAGTTTATGAATATTTTTCAACAATAAAAATTGATGATTATTATTTTTTGATATCGATTCAATTATAGCACATCATATATTTATATTTTCCAGCGTTTACGTAATATCTCTAACATAATTAGTAAGAGATTTCCGAGATATAACATTATCATACAATACAAAACTCAATTATCTCACAACTTGGGCGAATAAAATTGCGTGACAGAGCGTGGAATGTTTTCTTTTTTTGCAACGAAAAAATCGGAAACTTATTAGTTGCACTTGAACATACAAATACATTACAATGCAATCGCGTTAAATTCGACATATGCTTGACATTGTGCAGAAACGTACGAGAAAATCAACATAATTAGCAACATTGAATCCCTATCGACGTCTCAATTCGCTGCATCATTATTTTGTACCAAAGCAGCTACATTTACTTTCGACATATCAATACAATTTCTATAGTAATCAATGTGTATTTCTACATCGCATACGTGTCAAAAATAATCCGCCATTCAAAATCCCCATTAAGGGGAATATATATACCCTCAATTAATACTATTATCTCCAAACTCCCATTGTCATTTCGAGATGCCTCTCCATCTTTGGCGATGCATTTTCGCAAGTCGAATCGGTGGCCACGGGCTCGCCGCATGCCAAGCTCGTCGGCGTAGCCTTTGTTACCAATCGCTCCCTCGCCCTCTTCCTTTTCATCGTCCTCTTTCTCTTCCCATCGTCCTCATCGCTGTCGTCGTCGTCGTCGTCATCGTCGTCGTCATCCTCGTCGTCACCGTTCCCGTGTAATTTTTCCACCACTCGATCATCCCGGCGAGGGAGGCGATCGTCCCGTCCGGATGGGATTGTCCAATGAAGCGATACCGCAGGATCTCGATGGGCGGCGCCCGGAATCTTGGCGATGGCTCTCCGACGACTTCGTGGTGGGGCCCGGTGGGGCCCGGAGCGAGCCGCCTGTGGTGGGGGGATTGACATCGACTACTGTGCATTTCCCACGTGCCCTGGGAACCCCCGCGGCATCGTGTCAGCCCCCGCTCTTCGCTTTTGCACGCTCCTTCCACCTCCACCTTCTCCCACACTATCTGCTTCTCATCGTCAGCGGCGAGAGTCTCTCCTTCTGTGTCTACCTGACTGTCGCGCTTTCTTTTTCTCTCCCTCTCCCTCTCTCTTTCTTTCTCTCGTCTTCTTTATATCTGCCTTTCTCCCGGTCTTTCCTACCGCGGCAGAAATCAAGAAATGCGTTCTCGCGGAGAAAATCCGCGAGATTTGCCACCTCACTTTTGCGTTTTTGCGTAAGTAGATGAGATAGCTCGTGTCGTTTATTCAGAAAGATATCAACCTTTCTTCTCTGACAACGATCGGCAACGCATTCCGACCTACGCACAGGTAGATAAGGCGAGTAGATGAAACGCGCGCCGGGAAGAGTCAGTGGCTCTAGCTTTTGGATACGAGCGCTACCTTCGTAGCTTTTACGACCAGGGTTGGCTACCGCCCCCGCGGGGGGTATCCTTTTGGGAAAGGGCAAAGGCGGAAGGAAGCGGCGGTATTCGAGTACTCGAAGGGAAGGGAAGGGGTAGGGGAGACACCGCGAGATTATAGACCAGAAGGGGTCTCAGCGTGGGTGAAGAGGGATGCTCTCGTCTCACGGTTACGAGGGCGGGCCCAGACGCCGGTCCCGGTGGTAGGGATGCCCGAGGTCCCGTGGAGCGTGGAAGAGAGGGAGCAATTGAACGCTAGGAGACAGTCGTGGGTAAAGCGGAGAGGGCGAACGGATACCAAGCGGGAGCTCAGGAAGCCGCGTCGACGAAGGATTTGTGAATAACCGCGCTGCTATTCGGCGTCCGGGTGAGAGACAAGGACGCATGCGGAGCCGGGACAAGACGCGCTACCACTTGTTCCCTTCTTCGTCGGATCTTCCTCTTCATCATCGTTCTCACCGTTTCCTCTCTACCGACATCACCCGCCGTCACCCTCTTCCCTCATTTTCCTTCTTCTCTGCTCCCGTTCCTCCTTCGCATCTTTCTCTCCACCACCACCTCCTCTTCCCCTTCACCTCTTCCTCCCTCTTCCTCCCTCTTCCTCCCTCGCCGTCCCAGCCGCCTCTTTTCTACCTCTACCATCGCAACGAGGTCGAGGAAGGAACATCCTGGACGTTCCCCGTGGAATCGAGGGAGGCTACCTTCACACGAACGACAACTGGTGGGTATCGGTGAGTCGGTTCGGTAGGGAGGTGTCTCCCGGTCCTCCAACCAGAAGAAGCGAGACGACGACGACGACGACGAGGAGACCTTTGGCGGTTACACATCCTACCGTCTTCTGGTGTGCCTACCTATTCGGGCTACCAGCGAACCGACCGGCCAAACGAAGCTTCAGTCGATGCCGCGCATCCAAACGGTCCAGACCTGTCAGCCCGGAAGACACACGCGCAACATCTCCTAACGCTTTCACGAGCCACCGAATCCCGTTTAAATAACGCGTTCACTGTTGGCGGCGTGACACTGTACGCGCGCTTTATCAATCCCTCTCGCAGTTCAATCCAGACGCGTTTCGCGAGTTTCGTTCTTCGTTTGCTCTCCGAAACGCTTACAGCTTTATCTTCAACGGAAGAATATTACTGCTCGAGGACAAACTTTTTACTCGCATTTCTCCTATCCCGGTAAGTCAATTAGTTTATTATTTACAATTTTAATTGATAGAGTTTCGATCATATATTCTACAATTATACAATTTTAATTTGACGTAGAAATTAATCTTTCTTTATTAATACATATAATATACAATAGTCAATCGTGTACTTGGCCTTATTGTGATGATGTTATTATTTTAGTAGTATTCGAAATGGCATTAATAAGGGAGAAAGAGAAAGCAGATTATATATTACTATAAATATATATTAAATATTAGATATATTATAGATTATATTATAGATTATATTATAGATTATATATTACTATAAATCTCCAACTTGGTCGAAAATATTTGTCACTTAGAAAAGGGTGAAAATGAGATATCCGTACTACTGGATATCTCTCGGAACCTTTTCGCACATTTTCTACTCGCGTGCATGCCTGGGGTATCAAGCGGGCGGGAAACAGGTGTGGCCCATATTCATTCGCGTATCTCGAGTCTTCGCGACTGAACTCAAAACCAGTAGCAGATTGTAGGGCGGTGCGCGGTAGCTGCCGCGTTCCGATTGGCCGAAATGGTCTCTCTTAGGTTGTCCACAATTTTTTCTTTTTAACGTCCTCGAATCTTTTTCCACTTCTTTACGCCAACTTTCTTTCTCGGATCTGTCTGATAATTCACGAATATGCTCTCACATGTATAATTTTTCCACAGCGATGTACATAAAATAATTTCCTATTTTACATCACGTGACGATCATTCCTGAGTTTGATTTAATTTATGGTCATAATTCAAGTATAGATAATTTTCAATTTTGTATTAAAACAAATCTTAAACATTTGCTTGCAACTCGCATCGACTAACTTGTTATGACTAAATTGTTAGATATTATATATGCCCAATATTCTTTCCATGATTCGAAAATATAAATTTAATATTGAAATCTCTAGATTCTTCAAGTCCAACTCCATATATTGAGAATCTTTCGGAGTCTGGGGGTCCATTGTCGGGCTACCATTTTTCTCTCGCCGCGAATCTTCCTGCGCGATAGGGAACAATCTCTCGGGAAAGAAACGCCCTTGCGTCCGCGGGTCCCCCAAGATACGTCATGTCTCGTGTTGGCGGGGATGAGGGGGGCAGGGAGGAAGGGTGTGGTCCATTCGCTCGGTGGACTTCTCCGGCCGCGGTACGGTAGCGACTGGCCGAAAACCGGTAGTCGGCGGTAGGGCGGTGCACAGTAGCGACTCTTCTTTGGTTGGCTACCGGCCTTCCTCGCTGCGGCGAGGAGAACGAACGAACGACTCCGGAGGGCTACTGCTCCTTCCTTTATTCCTCCATACACGCGAGAACGAGTGCACGCACGTATATCGAGTCGGGGGCCCCTTCGGTTGGTCGTCTCTCCGTTCCACCTCGATTGGCTGCCGGCTCCTTGTTCCACGCACTCCGCCCTTCGTGTACCAACCGCGACGCGAAAGGAACAAAGGGCACCCGCGGACTTTCCCTCCCTTTTTCATCCAAGAATACCGATAGCAGGTTAGACAGACTCCAGTGTACTTTTCCTAGTTTAGTTTGTTGGCAAGAGATGTATCGAATTCAGTTTTGAGAAATCTTCGGTATTTAAAAAGATATTATATCTGCGAAAGTAACTAGAATCCATCCTGAATGCTGACAGAACTTTACTTTATCAAGTAAGCTCTTTGACAGTTATTAAAAATCCAACTCTCCATTTATTCGTTCCAATTACTTGGAATTACAACGGAAAAATATGTGATTGTTATATCGCGCGAAATTTCTTTCAATCGCTCACCTAATCACATGATATTCCATTCACGTTGCGAAAAGACCGCATGATTATTGCGAGCTCTCTCTCTCTCTTTCTCTTTCTCTCTCGACAAAATTCACTTTCGCACTGTGTACAGATTCGCGCATATCAAAACTTCTCTTCTCCGTCTACTCGCAAATCTTCCGTTAGCACGGCGATCTACATAAATGTCACATTATCATACATTATCATACATTATCATATCATTAAATGGAGGCGACCGCGCGAACTCTCGCGAAGCAAAAACAATAATGACAAGGATATTTGTCTTCTTGTCGATACGCGCGGAAACGTCATTATTCTCGATGCTACTTATCTCGTATCTCGTTACGCGCGTGATTTTATTTCATTTCTCTCTCTAGTTACGAACCTCCTGATCGCCAAGAAGACTCCGGAATTATTAACTCCGGCAGCTCGTTATACTTCTTGCGGCTCTGTTATTTTGCTCGCGATCGAGTTCAGACAGACTCAGACAGACATACGGTTATCAGAGAGTACGATCCATTTATCATCGCCTTCAACGGATTATTTGCGTGTCGCGTATCATCGCGCGCGCGCGTGTGCGCGTGATGTAAAACCTGAGCGTTTACACGGCTAATGTCGCTTTCCTCGGCACCCGACTCATTAACGCACGACTCATTAACCTCGCCTCGCGCGCAAAGTGAGAACCTGTTCCTGCCACATGTGTCTCTTCCGTCTCGGGTAATACAGGCGTATCGCGACCTCGTAACTCTTCGACAAGATTGCCGCTTAGTAGCCGCGGCGTGTCGTTCATTTTCACGGGCGTATATATCAATATCTCGTGACAGTAACGACTGATGTAAATTTTGCGTTTCCAAGGAGTAATGATCAAATTTAGAGGAGAGGAGACGCCGCGTTGAGAATAAATTTATTCATCTTGGCCCGAATTAAAAAAGAATTGTTCGACTTTCAATTTCCAATTTAACATCTACTTTGATACTTTAAGCAATCGGATCGTTTGCTCTTAAAGGTATTTCAAGTAAATAAAATGAGAATTTCAATTTCTCATTTTTATATGTATATAAAAAAATTAAATTTTTATATTACTAGATATATAAATCTCTTTGTTATTATTAAAATAAATTTTCATATTCTATTCATATAAAAAAATTTCATTTTTGAAATTTTTTAAAATACATAAACGCATGAGAAAATTGAAATTGAAAATAACAGCAAAATTCCAATTTTTCAACAAAAATATTATTCCTCGCAGCTGTTATACCTACTACTTCATACTCGTCATTTATTGACGACAGTCGTAGTTAAAGAGCAACAAAAATGCCGCATGCAATTGATAAAATTATTAAAAATTCAGCCTGTAAAAATGTCAATCGCCAGTTTCTATACAAAAGTCATATCGCTTTTTGCGATATCACGAATATCGTTCCCACCTAGCGCACGTCTCGTGACGTCAGTGTTTGCGTCAAGATCCGAATCCGAAGAAGCGACTCGGCGCGGTGGTTTCTTCGGGGAGAAGCTTTTTATAGTAAGCGCGTAATGCGCAGTTCCGACATTAGGCTCCGCCGCCCGTTAGGGGTCCATGGCTAAACCAATCTGGGTTACGCCCAGGCACGCTTATATTACTCATTCGGACACGCCGCTTTATTCGAGCGTGCGCCGTGCGCTTAATAATACGCGAGCCCGGTAGCGAGGGCTCCCAGTTACGCGCGCCGCGATTGGTTCCTCCGGGCTATCTTTCTTTTTTTTTCAACGCACACCGGCGTTGTTAAGAGTAGCTTCCGTTTCCTTCACGCTTCATAAATTTCGAATGCGATACTTTTGCACGGGAGATTCAGCTCTCTTCGCTGTAATTTATTTATGATACAGTTAATGCATTGCATGTGCTTGCGAGATAGAGAAATAGATAGATAGAGAGAGAGAGAGAGAGAGAGAGAGAAAGGGAAAAATTAATGTTTATTTTTAACGATAAAATAAATTGTAATTTTCGCCGCATGAGAAAAAATGTGACTTTGGTGTGTAAATTCGCTTACATCAGACTCTAAATTATTCCCGAAATTTGAGACATCTCAAAGATAACCATGTTGAAAATTATGAATGTGTCAAAGTAAATGTAATAAAGTTGGGAATTTTACTTAGATCTACGATATCTTTGTATAAAAGTTATCATGTAGAAAATATCTTCAATGTAAAGAGAAAAATGACGTAATTGGAAACAATTGGACAAATATATGTATAGTTCTTTCCGTATCAGTCTTGTATGACGTCTTATTAAAATTCTATTTAAGAAGATATTCTAATCTAGAAACCGAATTTTTATGCTATTTTTGCGAATTTTAAAAAAAAAGTAAGTTTTTTGAGATAAGGTTTTTCCCATATATTTATCCATACTTAAAGTATGTTTCAAAATTTTTCTTTTATTAAAAAATAATTATAAATAAGTGCGGTATACAAAGTTTAATAAGGGCATGAATAAAAAGTTGGTCCATGGCTCTCATGATTCCGACTGTTGTGCTTATCTGAAATAAAAAAAAATCAAAGAGATTCTTAATTAGTATGAGTTTGGCTATAGCAAGTACCAAAATGGAAAAAATATTGAAAATTTAAAAAATGACGTCATTTAGAAAATTAAATTTCGATTTTTGCCATTTTTTTTATTGTTAAAGGGCTGTGAAAATTTAAAAAAAAATATTTCGACTTGATTTTGGTAAGGACTATAGCCACACATATTCTGAGGATGGGTGCATAAGCCCGACTCAATTGATCAACTAGTTTTTGAAATATCATGCAAGCCAATTTGAAAAACATGATTTCGAGAAAAACGCGTTTAAGAATTTAAAAATGGCTCACATCAATCGCATAAAATTTATCGGCGACTCGTTTTCGTGTTTCTTTAGCGTCACAAACTTTGGAAATTTTCACGATTTATTCGAAAAAAATATGACGAGTAAAAATTATGGATCGTATTCATTTTAACGCCAATAGTTGCTGCATTTTCTCTCTCACGTTTATCTCGAGTATACATTTTTTATCCGTATGAGTAAAATTTATATAAAATTAGCCAAAAAATTAAAAATGAATATCCGAAGGATACGCGTCACGTAAGAGCGATAATTTAAGTTATAATAATTTAAATTGAGCAAAAAAGCATTGATAAGAAATTAATATCTTATTCGTAGCATTTTTAAATAATTATTTATCATTCGTTTCTTGTAGAAATAAAACCGGAAAATATTTTACAATATTAAGAAAATATAGAAATATAACATTAATATAATCACATAATATTAATATGATTAATAATTTCACAAAAATTTTAAAAAATTAATTGTGATTATATTAAATATTTAATAAACGTTATATTTTACAAGATGGAAGGAGTAATTCTGCTTTATATGAAGAAATACAAATCACATAATAGTTTTTACTCGCAAGTATACTTTGCAGAATTTTTACCGAAATAATAAAATATCAAATTAAACATAATTCTGCAGATGAAATAAGATTAAACAAAGTTCATTTAATGCATTTATAGCCAGATTCTTCAATTTTCAGAATTTTCAATTTTATTACTAAACTATTCATTTAATTGACTTCCTTACTTGTTGCAAATACAGAATTTAAGATACGAATCGATGACTTTCTACATAAAATGATTATATTTCGATTCGTTAAGTACATTTTTCTCGCAATAAGCTTTCTTCGCGAAGTCACTTGTACTCTCCTATATTAGTTTCAAGCGTGACCCTAATAAAATGTCGCGCGAATAATTCGGCTCGGGACGTTCCGCGCCAGGCGCATCGACGAGCGCATCTTCCTCCGCCTACGTGTTTCGATAAGAAATGCAAAATACTTCACGCAGACTTCTTCGACTAACTTTACTAACCCGTTGCTCGTAGAGAACGGCGTTTCGCCGTAAGCATCGTCAAAGATATATATACATACATATATACGCGAATACTTTGCTTCGAGCGACGCGGGCGATTCCCGTCGAAGCGCGCGAGTCAGATCGGAGGAATCATCGATATCTGTGCTCTTTTCAGGCAGAGAGGATCCTCTCGCGACGTGCTACAAGCAGTGATCTCACTCCCAGGAGTCAGCCGCTCTCGAGACTAGCTTTACGCGGGAGGAGAAGAGAGAATCGAGGAACGACAGAGTCGAGAGAGACAGATAAAAGGAAAAAGAGAGAGAAAGAGAGAGTGTACGAAAGTCTCTGCGTGCGAAGCAGGGAGAGAGACAGAAAGAGAGTACATGACAGAGTAAGAAAGAGAGAAAGAGCGAACGACGAAGCGTACCGAGAAAGAGGACAGAGGGAGACAGATAAAGTGGTGGGAGTGACTCCGGGCGTCGGCGAGAAGAACGAGAAAGAAAGAGAGAGAGTGAGAGACGAGTAGGAGGGAAAGGAGAAGACAGAGACTCGACCAAGAGAAGGAGCGGTGGGAATTTATAAGGATGTTCGCGATAATGCCGATGGAGACAGAGGGGCACGGCAGGGAGTTCGGCCGGCGGCAGAAGATGCGCGCCAAGTGCACGGTAGAGTTCGTCTGCAAGTACTGCCAGCGGCGCTTCACCAAGCCCTACAACCTCATGATCCACGAGCGCAGCCATAAAGACGACGTGACCTTCACCTGCGAGGTCTGCGGAAAGTCCTTCAAGCGGCAGGACAATCTCAAGCAGCACAGGTACACTATACATACATATGTATATCATTTTGTCTTTATTTATTCTTTTTTTTCGTCTTCGTATCGATAGTCGTCGTTTTTTTTCTTTTTTTTTTCTTCGATTTCGTTCCTCCTTCTATTTTTTACGCGTTCGCACGGGACATGCGCGATCCGATCCGTGATCAATCGCCGCGATTTCCGAGGGATACGGGACCCTTTAGGGGGTCTCTTACAAGGGACTGTTCTCCTTCGAGTGGCGTCGCACGTATAAAGGAAACGCGCATTCGCGACGTCGGTGGGTATCGCTAGCGTTCCCGCGGAATATCGCGATCGCGAATCGGACTGTGTGACTGTCGATCGCGAGGAAAGTAGCAGGGTCGTCGGAAACGTTTTCGTACTTTGTGCGTCCCCCGAGGATTCACGATCAGTGTTCCGTCAATGAAGAACTCGAATAAAAATCGAGCCGCCGATTGAAATTAATCGTCGTTAGATTGCGTCATCGACTATCGTGGAAATCGTTCGTATCGCGATTATCCCGTTTCTTTTCTTTTTTTTTCCTTTTTTTTCATATAAGCGGACAAATATTGCTCGCTTCTCGGCGCCGAGAATCGCTAATGGGCATCTCGATAATGAATAACGTTGAAGTTTCAGCATCGTGCATTATATATCGCGTAAAGATTCTTAGTCGCGCGCGTAAGCTTTAAGCTGAGACTCGACGCAAGCGCTTCGAGGGGGAACCGGTCGGGTCACCGGTTCGACCTTTCGCAAAGTCGAGGAAAAGAGAAAAACGATCGGCTGTGAAGTCGGTACTTCATTCTGTGAGTCACTTCGCGGAGCGACTCGGCGATTCCTCGATCCGTCGTCGAGTAGCTTGACGAGGCCAAGTCGCGAAACGCAATTCGAATAATTTTACGCGGAGAAATTAAGGTACATCGAATACGAGAGGATTAAATGTATCACGAAAACGTCTCGCGATGATCTTTCAGTATAATCGTTAATTAACGAGACACTCGCAAAGCGTTCCATGCGAAAGAGGTCCATATTTTTAACAGAATACTGTACATATAATATACAAAGAAACAGCGTACTATAGAGATACAGACTATTCATTCGAACGCTATATTATTTTTAATAAGTGATATTTTTGAAATAATGTTCTTTTTTTTCAAATAATGTTTTATTATATTAAAAGATATTTAATGTGTTGATATTGAAGTGAAAATTTTAACGAACAAAAGAAAAGAACACGTTTAAAGATATGACTGATCGCGGAGAAAAGATGCGAACACATGAGTCATTTTTACGAGTGTAAAATTAATATACCCGCGTCAGAGAGAAGGTGATGACGATATCATGTCGCGATAGATAGTACAGCGAGAAATTTTAATCGAACATACTTTTTAAAAGCTCTCGGATCGATTCTCTTGTCGAGTATCGGCGAAAATACGATCGGGAAAGTTGGAAGGGTCGACCGTCGCTTAAGCGGTCACGGTGCCGGCCTCGAGAAGGTCAAAAGCGTCGGTTCGGCCGACTAGGAGGCCGCTACCGCGTTGACCTTTCGCATCGATAGCCTTGTGATGTTGCAACGTTGTCACCTTCACCCGCCTCTTCGCTGGAGGCGGTGAGAGAGGAGATACCTATCCGCGAGAGGATACCTATCCGCGAACTTTGCACTCCTTCTCTCGGCGCCTACGGGCCACGGGTCGAGCCGATAGTCGCGGCGCGCGAACCGCGCACCGTGCCCGGTATAGGATCGGCCTGACCCATAAATCAGCCTGAAATAATGCTCTGCCCCCGCATGGAACGCGCGAACGAGCGAGCGAGCGTGCGCGCGAGAAAGCGTTTGAAGCGAGCGATAAAATAAATCTTCAATACTGGTGGATACTAATGGATACCTTGTATGTAACGGCGGTGGTCTTGTTTTCTGTTCTGTTGTAGATGTGGGTGGCGGTGAGCGGGAGCTCTCTGAACCTCCTGCACCTTGACACACACACACAAAATGCACACCTCAGCGACATGAACAAATTTTTACAATAGACAACAGACAACAGCTAAAATTGCAACCACAATGATAAAACTGCAACCTACACGCACTCTCTCTCTCAATCTTCATCACCCGCACTTCCCCCCCCCCCCCGATTGATCGCGATCAAGGCGCGATCGATCGGCAATTACCGCCACCACAGAAAAAGCCCCGGCATGCGTATCTCTTCTTATTCTTCTGCCTGTTCCGCTACTTTGTCTTCTCACTACTTTGTCTGCGACTTTTACTACCCTCTACTTCTTCCACATCGTCGGCTATTTCTTGAACTAACACACGGCGCTCATGGATCCTACCGCCGGCTCTAACGAGGCGACGGGAATGATTGATAGATAGGAGGAGAATTTAGAGAATGAGAGAGGGGAGGGGGGAAGAAGAGAGCGAAGGGGTCTACCCCGGGAAGTGTACTTTCCTCATCTTCCGATTTCGACCATCTCTGTTCCAGGAGCATACACTCTGTTCCCTACAAGGGCTCCAACGGCTACTCAAATGGCTATTCAAATGGCTACTCTAGGTATTAGAAGCCATCCGGCCAACTACTATCCTAAATTCCCTTCATAGATACGCGTCTCTCTTTCTCTATCGAATGTTCTACTCACTCATCGACCGACCAGTTCTCCTCGATCTTCCTCCTCTATTAAAGCGATAATCCTCCGCGTCGATCCGTCGGCGACGACGTGTCACATTCGCCGGAGACGAAGCCGTCTCTGCGAACCGCAGGGAAACCGCGAAGCTCCATCGATCTTTTTGATATTTTTTTTTTATTGTCATCACCTCGCCTACCAACCTTGCATTTTAGTTTGTTCGTCCTCGCTTCTTTGATCTTCTTTCCGCTTCTCTTACCCTCCTGTATCCCGAGCCTACATCCAGACGTCAGCCAGAGACATCTTCGAGGAGAATCGACCCGACCGATACGAAGCACTGTCGCAGATTCACGAACAATGGCAGCAATCTGGGATACGATGCGGCGAACGATTATAGTTTCATTCAACTTCTTGCACAATTCTGCCGATTCGAATGGGTAACCGATATTCTCTTGTAAAATGCGATCGACACATGTTGAAAGCGTGCGCAACATTTGCTTTATCAGATATTTGCGAAGACGCAATATTGCTTGTTAGTTTCCAACGCAGCGAATATTATTTCAAAATTCCTTCATGCGGGATGACTGGATCGGGAGTCTTTTCCCGATTAGGCTATTTAGATTGTCGAAAATTTACCGTTGCATGCGATTAGATAGATAATGTACCATGCATAATTCGAGGATTCATAGACGCGAATAAAGACAACAGTTAGCGTTTCTTGTAAAATACTCGAATATGAGAGAAAGAAAGATAGATACGATACTTTTCGAACAATAATTTACCCATCGGTTTAAACCACGTCTTAAATTCTTTTCTGCTTTAAATATTCACTTCAATTGGAGACATTTTAATCAATAAAAATTTCCTGTCACAATAAACAATAAAAAGTGATATGATATTTTTAATCGGTCGTCGAACAAGAAAGTTTTTTAAGAAAATTAAAGAGAATGACTCTTCATCCATTACACGAAGAGAGTAAACTGGCGGAGAGTCTTCGATCAACGATCCACTTTCTTCCACATTTTCATAACGGAAGCTGAGGCAATATTCCCCGCAACCCTCCTCGGGCTAGCGTCCTAAATTGGACTACGTAATAACCTACCTACTAGCTCTACGGGAACGCGCCGGTCAGAGGATGCGCTTGTTCGCTTCCTCGCGTGCTACCGTGGACCACGCCCAGGCCCGGAGCGACGTCTTCCTGACCTCACCACCTGGCAATCAACCGCGAACAGCTACTCGGCTTCCCCGTTCAGAAAATCCGTACAATCTCGCGATGGTGATCCACGCACGGGAGACGCAGAATCGAATCGCTCGCGCGAACAGCGGGCGAGATTGTCGCCAAGATTGTCGCGACCGGACAACCTTGGCTTGTGTCCACGTGGTGCACACAAGGTGGTATCGTTGACGCAAATACCAGTCAGCTGAGATCGGTTTCCAGTGGGTGAACCCTCGGCGAAGTGTCTCTTCGATTCCGGTCGAGACGCCCCGGCCAACTCAAGTGGAATAAGGATCAACCGTTATTCTCCGAGCGTCTCTCGATCGTATCTCTCTTTCTTTTTTCTATGTGTTGTCCTGTTTTTTCTCTCCCCCTCCTTTTTATTTAAATTCGCGCGCGGATAAAGTGTCGCTCGAAAACGCGAAATCGCGATGGACGGACAGAAATATCCGCTTCGAAGTCGACGGAGCGACATGGTGTAGGTGGTGATGGCCGATTCCCATTTGCCTCTCGAGGAAGACGCTGAACGCGACATGTACTCATATAGGAGGATAGCACGCGTGTGGCGAACACAAATATAAGATCGGCGTGTTTGAATACGTATTGAGTAAACGGCGGAAACCTTCAGAGTTCTCGTTTCCAGAGGAAACGGTAGGAATACAAGACGTTTATCGTATAATGGATCTATAAAACGTGAAGAGTCGAACGAAAACGTCAATGATTTTATTTATCGAGATTTTATGTTATCCAACTTTTGAAATTTCAGCGATGTAAATGCAGATGCAAATTTTACTACACACAAGACGATATTACATTGCAAGTACTTCTTTTCTGGAAAAATAAATTGTCTTATATATATATATTTTTGCCTCTTGTATTCCTTCTTTTCCGATATCTATATTTGATGCTAAAAACAGCGATCTATAGATTTACAATTTTTATTATTCAAAAGGATGGAATCGCTCATACTACTATAATGAATTGTACTGTCCCCGCTCTAATCATCCTTTGACTCACGTCCATCGCGATGTGTAAAGATGTATTTTTCGCGTATTAAATTTTATATATTTTGCGGCATGTTTCTAAATTGTACATTAAAAGAAGAGAAAGCGTTTAGGAGGGGAGAAACATGTATGTTAATGAGGATTAAGAAATTTGCGTGAATCTGGCGATAATGTATACATTTTAGTGTCGCTAAATATTTTGTACTTTAACGCGAGAGAAAATTATACAAAAAATATGTAATGGGTTACGAGATGCGTACGCGAGTCTCGGCTATGGCGTCTCGAGAATATCGAGAGCTGCCATTTAGCTGACATCAAACTCGCACATTCGATATTAACGTTAAAAAATTTATACGAATAGATCCACGGTGCGGCTTCGAGGAGCACAGGACAGAATTTCATCTTTCTTTCCGTAACATTGTTTCGATTTCCCCTTAGGGCGGAATGAGATTGCGGTCGTACTTTGTACATAGCTTGCAAAAATTGTGCATCCCACTGCGTCTAATATTATCATTATTATATTGATTATTAATTATTATTATTATTATTAATTATTATTTTACGAATGTTATCGACATAGTGCTTAGTCATTCTGTATTGTAGCCGATAGGCCTCACGAGTGTAGAGCTGCATTTCACGTTGTACGCGGCATGATAGGAGTGATAATAATGTTATTTTATTTTTTATTATAATATAAAATTATTGCATTATATATATACATATATATAATATATATATATATATATATATATATATATATATATATATATAATATATATATTATATATATTGCCACATCGATATCCATGCATGTATCGCTAGCTTTACACAACCGAGGTACACGGTCAGCCCGTTAGGAAGTTTCATGTTTCTGTCTCTCCAAGAGAGATGAGATATAATATGATACGCGCGCGCGACGATGATTTCATGTATGCTTTCCGCACATAGCATTGTATTAGTGGGAAAATTCCACTCTTTACAGCGGACTAGAAATAAATTCGCCAAGTAAAACGCTACATCTCTTGCCCGTGTGCTTCTTTCTTTCCTCTGTGTTGAAGTCTCCTCGGTGCTTAAAAAAAATTCCTCCCTGCTCCTTTTATATCGTCACGTCGCATGGCGATGATTAAGATGATTCCTCTGTTTTATTTTTATTTTTATTTTTTGTTTTTTGTAAACAATTTCGAATCTCACAATATGTAGTATTTACGGTGAGTTTGTTTGTAATCTATGAAAGATTTTCTTTCCTTCCCACATTTCGTCCCGAGGCATTGCATCATTTTCTTAAGTGTACACGGTGTATAATGAGAGAATCTCATAATACCGGATAATTATACTACAAATTATACGACTGTGACTTACAATTAATCTGCATCTCGTTTGAGGCCAGAGCTATAAGATGACTCAATCGTAGAAATTATCGGGATAATTCATTCCTGAGGATCGCTCAGAAACGGTCGTCACGCAAATCACGGCGAGTTAAGCGACGGGCCAGCGCACAGGACGAGGACGAGGAAGAAGGAGACGGAGAAGAGTAGCAATCCTGATCAAGACAGATCTCCCGCAGGCGTGAAATAGCGAGTTGTATGAAACCATCCTTCTTGTCACAATAAGTCAACCGACGATTAACGGTATATCTTGCTCCAATTGACGTGTGAAAACATAATAAACGTGTATTAAAGAAGATTAAAAATACGTGGGACGTTTAAATAGAAAAATTGATCAAAGAATTAGAGACTCGATAAAACCGTAATCATATTATCTATTTTCTTAATTAATTTTATATCTTTTATATACATATATACATATAATATTTTTATTCGACATTTAAATCTGCAACATTTAAATCACCTTTAGATTCAATCAATTATTATAAATGTCAAGAAATCGATCTCTTTCTCAATAAAATTTAATAAATCAAATTACTAAACGATATTAAATATCGTACGTCGCTCTCTGACTTTGCTAGTTCAAGACGAGATTGATACTATCGTTCGGCAAATTCTTCCATTGTGCACTCCCGCAATTGTGCAACAAACGCGGAGTTCGAAGCCGTATTCCATGAGCGCATAAGATTGCACGCGCGGTGCATCCTGTTCGCTCTTTATGTTGTGGCTGGAAGCTGCTCTCACCTCCTGGGGCAAAAGTCGTGAGCTGAATGTCACGGTGATTGAATACGACCCGCTGATGTGCTTCCCGAGACGTACGGACCGAGCTGGTTTTCCGCGCCGAGTCTTCTCAACGTTTCTGTAATTTTTCGTCTCTAATTACTTTAACCTCGGGTAACAAAATTCAATTATTTGCATGTAAAGAATAATGTCTGTTCGCAGTAAATATATGCTATAAAAATGCATAATATTTCTTGTATAAATAAAAAAGCAATAAAAGATATATGCAGGAGTCTATCCAAATCTTCTAAAATCGATTAAATCTCCTAATCGATTAAAAAAAAAAAAAAAAAAATATATATATATATATATATATATATAAAATATAAATATATAATATATATATGAATATATAAAATATATAAAATATAAATATAAAAAATAAATATAAATATAAAATATGAATATATAAAACTGAATATAAAAGATAGAATGTTGGCATAAGACACCTTCAGACATCTCTTTGCGATCATCTCTGTGTCATTGAAAAAAAATATATTAAATATTAAATAAAACTTTTATTTTACGAGGCGATTCTTTCTCAAGGAAAGCTCATTCTCGCGCCTTCGGTCTTCGTCTCTCTATTACATTACTATTTCCACGGACTCTCGGGCAAGTATGCGACTGATAAAGCCACTTCTCGTACAAACTCGCATTTCCACACACAGAATTATGGGCGTGCGCGGAGTGTTCGGTTAGCGGGCAGAAGCTTCCCATGGAACTCTCACCTCCGCGGGCGGAAAGTGAACTTCGCGACGTTCAGTCAGCCGTCGTGCACAGCCGCGATCCTTTTTCGGGTGAAAGGTTGGCGAAAAATGCGACAACAGCTACCGCGGTAGCTCCAATGCCACGATTCGCTTTCACCGTGGAAAAGATGGAATCTCTTTTCCTTTTTATCTTTGATTAGATAAGAATTTTAATAACGCTAATAAACAGGAAAAGTATTTCCTCCTCTAAAGAGTAGCTAATTTTTATATAAGAGAAAAGAATATGATACTTATAATTCTTAATTAGCTCTTTCATTTGTATGATGTAGTTTTTTTATAGAATTTAGAGAAATATCCAATTTTTGTCAAGGAAATTTTGAGTCTAAGGAATTTAGATTGACATCACACACTGAGCTTAAGCTTATGATTGAAACGATAGCCACATTGTTTAAATTTATTTTGTTTATTGAGCACAAATCTAATTTTTTGTGAACCTGTTTATTTTTAAACATTTTGCTTTGTTTTACATTTTATTTTCAAAATGCCACGTAATATGTCAACAATTTTTATTATATGTGTAATGAAATGACTTTTTCATCTCAGAAACATGTAAGTCTCTTAAAATAGCATCATTATTTCGGTTGTAAAGTAGAAAATCAAGACATCCTGAACATACACCTGTAATTCATGTATAGTGAACCTTCGTGTTTGGTTGAGAAGTAATGTATGGTCAATGCCTTTTACCATTGATTTTCTATGATGGCAAAGCCTAAAGACCATATAAGTTATTATTTTTGTATGGTGCTTCCCCTTCAACATGAAATATGGAAAAAAGTGAAACAATCATCAACTATCTAAATATTCTATAAATTATGCGACCAGTATCACATGGAAACAACATGCCTGTAATCCATCAAAATAATACATTTTGATAAAAACATGAAAATTAATCAAAAACATCGTTTAAATCTTAATATTAAATTATCCTACAAAATTTATTAATAAATCAAGTGCATTGCTTTTTGTCAAAAGAATTAAATATATTATTTCTCAAAACTTAGAGAGCTAATAAAAATATTATATAACATCATGTTCTTTTTTCTCGTCCCATTTTTAATAAGAATTAATTATTTCTTATTAAGATAATATTATGTCACTCGCGAAAGTGATATCACAAGAGTCAGGATCACAAAGGAAACTTAAAGAAAGAAAAAGAAAGGAATGCGGCAGTTGAGACGATTATATTCTGCTACGCGTAATGATAATTATATAGGAAGAGCTTGCGCAATATCAATTTCACGTATAGATGCCACTGTTCAAGGACTCCAATTGCCATGTCCAATCGTTGACGAACGTATCAATCTTCCAGATTCGAATTTCTTTTCACGAGAGGATCGAAGCTATCGAGGCCATCGAGAAAACCAACTTGGCATAGTGAATCGATGAAAGTCAATCAATGAGACGAGGTCACGGATGAATAGATACACGCGTAATTACATTTACGCTACAACATATTATTAAGAATCGAATCGAAATAAGGCGAGAAGATAATCAAAGACGGTTTACGTGTGAAAGCGAATGCGATTGCGGATAGTAGCTAAAGGTGAGTGCCTAAAGGTTAAAAAGGTTACTATCATCGGTTAAATCATCGTCTTAAAACGCGGTAGAGATGAAAGTCATAAAATAAACGCGTGAAACCAAAAGCGAAATATACGAAAAGCGTCCGATAAAATAACGACTACGAATAAGACGTCGTGATAAATCATTATCTCCTTTTCTAGTCAAAGTGGATACATGTTTACAGCCTGTATCAAGCAGAATTAAATAATCTTCTTTTCGAAAATATTACAGTTTTGCAGGAGAGTGCATACATTCGTCTTACACTGAACATTTGCTGGGAATCAAGCTCCTGGAAGTCATTTTACCGCATTAAAGCGATTAAATTGCAGTTTCATCGAGCAAAGTACGAACGCAACGTCCGAATGTAAGAAACCAACTCATGAGAAGCGCGAGATGTGTAGAAAAAGGGAAAAAGACTGGTAACGCAGCCCCGGAGATACACCGCGGATGTAGCGGCACGGAGCACCAGAAGACGGAGAGTACCTAAAGGTTACTACCGCATCATCGCCGCGTCAAACTACCAGCTAGATTAGAAGTTCCCCCTTGGGCGAGCACGAGGTGTGTTTTGCTCGACTAGGACTCGGTCTCTGTCGGACTCGCTCTCGCGTACACACGGTTTCGCGACGCGGTAAGCGTCGTCCAGCATCGCTAGTCGGTAGGTTGGTAGGTAGGTAGGTCGGTTGGTCGCTCAGTAGGTATATTAAACGATCCAGTCCCTCTCTCTCCCCCCGTCCCCCTTCTCCTCCCTCCTTCCTTCTATGCTCGATCCGAGTCTCTCCCTCTCTTTCCCTGTCGTTCTTTCTCTCGTCGCTGGCGCGGCTTCTAAGATCTGTGGGAGCGCCTTTCACCTAATTGTTGGCACAATATGTGAAGACGAAGCCACCACGGTTCCCATCGACTTCTGGAGATGATACTCCGACTCGTGGCGCCTAGGCACAATCGCTATCCTAGGGACCTCCAGAGGTCGATCGCGGGATCGCTTGCGACCAGAGGGGATTAGATTTACAAGTAGTAGGTAGGAGGCCATAGCGTATAAGAGGTCACTTCGAAGAGCAACCACTATGCGAATCATTCGCTACTCGGTTTAGCGATATCTAGTCTTGTAAATTACGGCAGCTTCGTTCGTTGCAAATATTGCGTGTCTTCATCGCATTTATTGTTACATTGTATTTATTTTATATATCATATATTTATTTCATTTTATACATTACTTATATTTATATGTATATTATATATATTTACTTTTGAGAAAAGAGATAAAGTAAAACAAGATACATGTGTGTGTGGGTGTATTAAAAGTAATAAAATTCTGATATATGTATTTCTTATCAAAAAAGAATTATATTTTAATAAATTTGTTTAATTTGTATATACAATTATACATTTTTAATTTTTGCCTGCTATTTTTTCACTCGTTATCAGAGAAAAATTGAAATTATATTTGATTAGACTGAAAATAATGCGTATTAAATTCAAAATTAAATTAAAATCATCTAAAGAATATCAAATGCACTCGTTGATCGGCCCGAACTGGATCATCCCACGCGAGGACTGCAAAAATAAAAATGGCAACGTTCTCACGCGACATTCGTGACGACCGATGCTCCTCCTCGAGAAAGAGCTCGCGACACGTCTGCCGTACCGATAACAACAACAACGATGACGACGACGATGAGCCTCCCGTTGTCCCCCTTCGGCAATTCGCCACGATCTATAAATTACGAGACAAGAGCCACCTCCGCGCGCCGAGTGAGGTCCCGTTGTGACTCACCGGTGCTGGAACGAGAAAAAGAGGTTGCACTGCCGTTGCTGCTGCTGCTGCTTCTGCTGCGCGGGCATCAATAATAACGATTATTTACGCCAGCGGCGTATCGACATTGACGTTTAACGTTCCTCCCCCACCGCGAGGCGAACGGCTCGATTGCGGCTCGACTTGGCGCGCGAGGGAATTATGACCCCTCCTGGCGCAATTAATTCCAGGTGACGAGACGAGCTTGCTCCGATCGCTGCCTCTGTTCCAGCAAGATCGAATATTGTCCTATAGCAAAAAAGGAGATCGAAAATAAAGAATAGAAAAATGTAAAACGAAAGAGAAGCATCACAATCGCGTGTATCGTCTTCATTAGTTGACAATTCCTGTACAGAATGTTGGAGCAACATTACGGCAATATTTCAATACTGCAGCAACATTGTCGCAATATTATTGCTACGCTGTATGAGTAACTTTTTAAGGATGTTGATGATTTAATATCGTATACTTGAAATGTAAGTATATTAATTTAATTTAGCTATAATAGCGAATTGTTACGTTGCTTGTGATTTCTTGGGTTTAGCGAATTAAGATAATGATGAAGGTTTTGAACGAAGAGTTTCTCGATTTATTTGATTTTGAAAAAATTATATTGTTAACGATATATATTGTGGGAGAGTTCAATCTTGTTAATCTCTCTCTCATCCCATTCTCCATTCCGACCGCCCACACGGATATTCATACGTTTAAAAAGTATGCACGGCAAAAGAGCCACGTGCTACTTTTCGACGACAGCGATTATTCGATTTTCAATCATATGGGATGCTGCGCCATGCTTTTATATAAGTGTACTTATAATTCTCTGGTAATTTCAAATTTATACAGATTATTCCAAATATGGTGATGCTGTATCGACTTCATTTTTCACAACTTTGACAAGAAATAAATAAATTTCCGAAAAAAATTATACATGTGTATACATAAGTGTATCTGGACGTGTATCTATATGTGTATGTAAACAAAATTACATGTTTGAGGAATCAGAAATAAAATAATAGGGAAAAATTTGCATTGCAAATTTATATTAATTTGTTACGTAATCATCTTGTCGCTAAATGAATCGCTTAAGGGGATCCCTCATTGAACGGCGAACTTTTACACGATTACAGCGCCCTTATCTAATCCTCATTCCGTATCTCTCTCCATCACGTTATTTATAAAGAAGATGCACTGCTTTTTCCACTCTACTTTATCGATATTTCAGGTATATACGGACTAAAATTTTCAGAAGAATGCCATTTATTAATTAGGCAATTAAATTCAGTTTTTATAGTTCGACAATGTTCTACGGTGCAGTACACAATCGTGAAAGCTGCTGTTTTATGCATAAAAGCTATAAAACTTTTATAAGAAGCTAATATTTGTACAAATTGACAGCTCTGACGCCATGTTGATTTAAGAAGTCGATAAATAAAAATGTAATTTTATATTTATTTTCTTTCTCAATATAAAATCTCATACTGTACAGAGTTTTCACGTTGTCCGTTTGCGTGTATACTTCAATTCTGGAGAAGGATTTTTAATTCCATACAGGCAATAAAAAATGGCACACTTCCGAAAATTACGGTGTTTTTGTCGGTAAAAAAGTATGCTTGAGGGATCCCCTTAAGAATAAGATAAATCTTGCGACAAGAGAATGTTGCATCTCGAGAGTGTAAGAATTATTTTTCGGACACATACTTGTTCGCTACGAGAGCCAAGTGGATCCGTAAGAAACAACGTCGATGAATGAATCTGCAACGGATAGCGCGGACAGATTCGTCCCGCGAGACAATCGCCGCGCTATCCGCAGCTCCGATCTGGCCTCGTCATCGGGGAATGTGGGAGTGTCGACAAAGGATCATCCGCGTCTCTCGGAGCGAGAGGAACGATCGGTGACAGTCGGTCGGGGAGGTGTCACGAAGAGGCGTGAAGGTTCATTCCGCGCTTCGGTGTCGCTCTATCCTACCGTCCCTCCTCGTTTATCATAATGTCAACGTAGCATGACGATCCGTTTATCGAACACGCCTGTATAAATTGCTTATAATTATAATTACAACTATATTACGCGACCTTATGATTACGGCTACAGCCACAATCATAAAGAAGGCGATGTAAACTCTCGTTTCATCTACGGATTTCCATGAGTCTCCGGAGAGCGGATAAAAATAGAAGACGCACACACATACACACACGTCGCGGATCTCGAAAAAAGGAGCGTCCAGAAACGTATGACTCAGAGGTATTTGGGTTTCCAGTCGACAGCCTCCGGGACGACCGCGTTCCCGTTTCCAGCCGTTCCGCGGCACCAACAACACTACGGTTCCGTGGCTGCTCATTGGCCCCCGCGGTGGTACCGGGCCAACCGCGTCCCATTATCCCATGCTAATTCACCTGGCTACGGCTGTCATTGCCTCGGGGCGAGGACTGACAAGTAACACCTCTTCTTGGCTCGTGTTCACCAGGAGAGGAGACTCCGTAGGAGTGTCTCCTCTCTCGCTCCCCCGCGCTGCGTTTCTTCTTCTCGTCACACGTCATTGGTCGCTGTGTATGCGCCGCGTCTCTTCGAGGGCTTCTCTCTTTCTACATTTTCTCTCTCCCGCACCCCCGCTTCCTCCTCCTCCTCCTCGCCGCTCTCGCTGCCTCTCTCTTTCTCTCGTCGACGGCGTTTGGCGCGTTATCACTTTCTCTTTCTCAGTTTCTGGTATGTTTCTGGTCGCTCCCCCTAACGGGGCCCCGCTCGCGCGCGCGAGCATGAGCTAGCGCTATCCACACCCCGTTGGGCCCCCTCGTCCTCGACTCCCTCTCCCCCCCTTCCTCCTCCTCCTCCCCTTGCCTCACGATCCCGCACACTCCCGTGGCGACCGAAAATCAACTCGTCATGCTCGCTTCATTTTCTGCCCGACGTAAAACAGCCATTTGTTAGGTCGTGTCAAGCCCGCAAGACCGTCCGCGGGGTGTCCCGTTTCTTGTCTCTCTACGAATGGCATATCGATTGGCGATTCATGCGATCGACGCCCGATAATAAATATCCGAGAGCTAGAATGGTGTAACGCCCAGAGAGAGAGAGAGAGAGAGAGAGAGAGAGAGAGAGAAAGAGAAGAAGAAGAGAGAAAGGGGTCCTTTGGTCCGCGCGGGCCCCGTGTGTCTCGGGGCCTTAACTCCTTGTATTAATAAAGCGCGGGTACACGCGAGGAGAGAGAGGGAGACGACTCCACGACGTTTTAAGCAACGAGAAGACATAAATTTCTCATCCAACGACTATCCGGACGCCGCCGCGACGTTTATCTCTACTTTACCTTGCCGTTATCCCCGTCCTCGCTGACGATCGATCGCAAATTAACGTTACGTAGCTAAATTCAATTTTTCGCCGGCAGCCGATACCGAAATTCGCATACTCGCGTTTGCATATATATACATATATACTGTGTGTACGACCTGTCAATAAATTACATGGACCAGCTTCTTCCTTCGCTTCCTTTTTCGGCCGCCACTAAAATAAGAGACGTATCGATCCTCAAATATAAATTTCTCATATTTCTTTACACAAATGTACACCTGAGTCGTTTCATTCACACGCACACACATATAAAAGATGTCGATTAGTCTTTATTAATAAATGTACAGGATGTTTTTCAGAAATAGATGGCCAAGCCTGGAAGGATATTTTATTCATCGTCGAGGGATGAAAAAAATTCATACAAATATGTGTCTAAAAACTCTACATATTTCAACTTTTACTTTTAATTTCTTCGAATTTCTTTAATCTAAACATTTCCCATCTCCCCCCTCTTTAAGATTTTAAGTTGCGTTCTTAAATCGCGCACTAATGATCAGACCTATTCCAGCTTCGATCACCTCGCACGTTGGACGTATAATCCAGTTCTGTGAGCTCCGATCCCCCATTAAGGGAGGAGGCGCTCTTCCATTCTAGAGGATTGTTTCTCTTTCTCTCTCTCTTTCTTTTTCTGTCTGCATCTGTTTCGCGAAATTTCACTATGTGTCCAGAACAGATTGGTGTCGCGCCGTCATTCAGTCGTTCGTTGGCCTCTCATGGACGCTCGTTATACCGTGGAGCTGTCTCGTAAATAACTGTCTTATATTTTCCCTTCCTCTCCCTCCCCCTCGCCCTCCTTCCACCCATCCCTCTCGTTCCCTCTTACGTGCTCATTCACTCGCTTCGCCTCGCTGTTTAGCCGGCCGGACTAACTCGGGGGAGAGTTTATGAAAGGCTTAAAAACCGTACTAACTGCGGTTTGCGCGGCGAGGGAAAAGTGACGGGAATTATCCGTCGAAATAGATGGAACGAATGACGCGCGCGTTTAATGACGCCGGCGTCTCGGGAAAACGTTCTCGGGACGTACGATCTTATCGCGGTCGGGGGTGCGTTAATCGTCGACGATTTTTCCCGGCGGCGGCGAACGACGGCGTTGAAAAGCGACGCGTCCTGTTGAATTTAACGGATTTGTCGAAAAGCGGTTTCATTTTTCTTTATCTTTTTTGATATGGACTACAAGAGGAACATCTCGCATCTGGAAGCACGGAAATATAATCATCTTAAAAAATATAAAAATATATATTCGGAAGATTGCTTCAGATGCTTGAAAATTTGGGAAAAAAAATTCTTTTTCTATTTTATATATTATTATATACAAATTTTTCTATATATTAGAAATCTGTGGTTCTATTATCGCAGAGGAGTAACAGAAAATATTATTATTATTAAGAATTATATTATTATTATTATTATTTATATAATATTATTATTTACAATTTTATATATATATTCTGATACATATTTGATATAGTTTATACATAATAATAATAATAATAATAATAATAATATTGTTATTATTATTATTTATTTAAAAAATACTTGAAATATATAAAATACATACTATATGTAAAATATATGAGAATATACATATATAACTGAAAATAGAATTTTGTCGCGAATGACAAATCGATCGTTCGAAGCGCGCGACGTGCAGATGTTTTTATAATACATATTAAGAGCATCGTGCGCTTCGTCGAGAAAACACGATGCGATGCTAAATCTCGCATTAATTCCGAGTTGAACTCGCAACAGACGCGATCCGTGAGTCGTCTCGACAACTCACTGTCGTGAAAATATTTCAGTCTCACTTCAGCAACGGTTGAAAAATGCAATCCCATGACGTACGCCTCTAAATTACAAAGGACGAGAGGACGGGAGGACGTCTCTCCGAGAAAGCGAAAGAGAAGGAGAGAGAGAAAGAGAGAGATCTACTTTATTATCCGCGGCGGTGTTGCTTGGAGAGAAACAGCTTTGGAGTTTTGGTATGCGCGTCGTCGCCGTCTTCACACTCGACTTGAATCAAATTTATGTGGCACCGGGAGCCCCCGAGCACCCCGAGGGGGTACGCGCGCATTCGAATCCAAGATGAGACACATCCATATTCCTTCCCTTCTCTTTTCTTTACGACCGCGCGTTCGACCGCATGCACCGGATGTAGCACGCGACGCGACACTTTTTGCGACACGGTCGCGGTTACGACCTCGGCCACGAACGCGGAGGGAACGAAGGGGAGAGGACACGCTTGTACCTCGGATTGCGAAATCGCCGTCGGTGAGGCATAATGCATGAAGCGAGCTCTACAGTATTTCTAGGAGTGATCCTTATGCATGCATGCACGACGATATCGTATATTCATGCGTTTTGTTGTCGCACGTTTTTTTTTCTTTTTTTTTTAATCAGTCTTTTCGTCGAATATGAAAAAAAAACACTTGTACATTCTGCAATAGTCGAAAACATATTTATTACATTTGTGCTTGACGCAACATCTATTGTGAAATTACTTCATCATCCACCGAAGAGAGTCTCGCACGATTTAGCTTCAACGTTAAAGGATGCATGACCTGCAATAAATTCGAGGATATACATTATCGACTTTCCAAAAGTTCCGTTAGAACAATCTATATAATTAATTTCGAGGCAGTACCTAGACATACGCGCAATAGCGATTTATCTTCCACCTGTGCCTCTCATCTTCCCTCATCGCGGAATTGAATAATTTATGCCCCGAAACATTTTACGCGCAGGAAGAGAGAAAGCGTTATTGACTTGTCACACGTTTCTCGTGTAGAGAAATGTGTCTTTCAAAATCCGGCTGAAACGCGGAGGAAGGAGGACCGCATCGTCGAGTAGCTACGGTACCTTCGACGGGGGACCCCTTCGTAGCCGTTGACAGGGCCGCGGACGACCGCTATCAACAGGCCGGTTATATTGTCGGTTGCGCCCGCGAAGATATATACGAGTCGCTGTCACAATCTTTCACCAGATTCGGGAACACTCGCGGAAAAGAGAGGAAGAAGGGAAGAGAGAAGGAGAGAGGGAGAGAGAGCTGCCGAGGGTCGAGGAATCCCGACCTCCCTGCGAACGTTTAAATCGATCTTCGCCTCCTCCCCCGCTTCTTTCCCGATGAAGCCCGGCGTGTCGGCGAGGCGAGGGTACGGGAGGACCACTCGTTACCGGGCCCAGCAGGATTCTGATTACCATTTCTCGGACAAATCGTCGCCTCGGAGCTCGTCGTCGCGTACGCTTCGGAGCGATGGTCGTTTTGATGCTGGTAGGCGGATGAGCGAGTAACGAGTAACGATCGTCTCGCGCGAATCATTTAGAGGATATAATCTCAAGCGGGACAAGATGATGCTGCGTTTGAGTGGAGATGCGCTGCAGCGAGCGGAGATGAACGGAAATAGGAACACCCGTATAAATGTGACATTAATGAATGATGGTGGTAATAATATAAGAGAGATACGTCGCGACGGGACGAGATACTAGGCGCGAATAGAAAGCGAAACTGAAATCAGCTGATTTACTTGTGATTAATTAGCAGCTTTAAAATAACACCTTCTCGAATACAAAAAAAAATAATCATTTTCTGTAGGTTTTTTAAATCAAAATAGCTCTTTTTTAATTTAACTTTAATCGTAAAATTGCGATGATGTAGTGAAAAAATAAAATTCGGCCCATCCTGTCAAAAAACCTCTAGAATAATTACTTCCTTTCTTGTGTCTTTTTTTTAATTATGTAATAATATATAAGAAGTACTACATGCTACTAAAAAAATAAAAGAGAGATGTCAGCTTGTCAGCTATATGTATACACGTGATTAATTAATAATTAATCATTCCCAGTCGCACCTGGTATCGCGATAATACCAGTTACAAGTAATTAGTAGACGGTAAATTGATTACGAAAGTAAAATCGTTCCGCTGATAAACGCAGCTTCTCTCCTCCTTTCGTAAATATAATCTTCATCTCGACAGTAAAACTCGCGTATATAATCTCTCCCTCAGCGAGTTATCTCCGCTTAATAAGTCTTATGCGAATCGGCATGCAATACGACCTGTCGCCGAGTACGAGACACGCGCGACGATGACGAGCGGCCGCCAAATCGGCGCGAGCGAGCGAATAGAGGCAGCGCGGTAGGATTGTCGGCCGTATATCAATCGGTTTATCTACACTCACCCGCAAAAAAAGCGGTACACCTAAAATTTGAGAAAATTTCATCAAATTTTAAATGATCATAACTTGGTAAATAATGATGATAAAAATATGTTTAAAAAAACAAAATGAAGGCTGTAATGTCCACTTTAAGAATATTTAAGTGGCAATTATGCTCAGCCATTGTTTTCAAAATGGCGGATAAGGAAGTGAAAGGATGTAAAATTGATTATTAAAGGATCGAGTTTGGGACGGTGCACGGCGTAAATCAGGTAACGCAGCCCAATGAGACCAAATGCTCGTGAAAGTGTGGAGTGTTATCTTTAAAATGTTTTTTTACCGAGCTTGATACGATGATTTTTCGCTGAGTTATTCCGAATTTAATTAAAAACGCTCTTTTTTCTTCTTCAATTTGCAGCTCAGCGAATAATTATCGTATCGAGCTCGGTAAAAAAGCATTGTAAAGGTGATACTCCACACTTTCACATGCATTTCGTCCCATTGGGCTGCGATACCTGATTCACGCCACGCACTGGAGCAAAGCGGGAACCTTTATTTATCGGTTTTGTATGCTTTCATTTATCCGCTATTTTGAAAAAAAATGGTTGCACATAATTTCAATTTAATTTAGGTGTGTGTGTGTGTGTGTGTGTGTGTGCTCGTTTGTATACCACAAGGATAAGGACCCCGTGGTTCGTCAGCTCCACAGTATTTAAAGACTCCAAACCCTCCTTGTGGCGTGTGTGTGTGTGTGTGTGTGTGTGTGCTCGTTTGTATACCATAAGGATAAGGACCCCGTGGTTCGTCAGCTCCACAGTATTTAAAGACTCCAAACCCTCCTTGTGGCGTGTGTGTGTGTGTGTGTGTGTGTGTGTGTGCTCGTTTGTATACCACAAGGATAAGGACCCCGTGGTTCGTCAGCTCCACAGTATTTAAAGACTCCAAACCCTCCTTGTGGCGTGTGTGTGTGTGTGTGTGTGTGTGTGTGTGTGTGTGTGTGCTCGTTTGTATACCACAAGGATAAGGACCCCGTGGTTCGTCAGCTCCACAGTATTTAAAGACTCCAAACCCTCCTTGTGGCGTGTGTGTGTGTGTGTGTGTGTGTGTGTGCTCGTTTGTATACCACAAGGATAAGGACCCCCGTGGTTCGTCAGCTCCACAGTATTTAAAGACTCCAAACCCTCCTTGTGGCGTGTGTGTGTGTGTGTGTGTGTGTGTGTGTGTGTGTGTGTGTACGGGCGCACGCATGTGTGTATTAATAGTGGGTATGACCTCCTCGTGCGCGTATTACCTCATTCATACGATCAGGCATACTCTGTATTAGTCTTTTTATTTCATCCTGCGTAATTGCATCCCATGCATTTTGAAGAACTCTTTGAAGTTCTTGCAGTGACTGAGGTGCAGGTACGTGATTTCGTACTTTCTTGCCGAGATTGTCCCACAAATGCTCAATGGGATTTAAATCCGGACTACTTGCTGGCCAAACAAGTCGATTTATGCCAACTTCATCGAGGAAATCAAACACTCTTCTCGCAGTGTGTGGTCGAGCATTGTCTTGCATAAACAAGAAGTTCTCTCCGATAAAGGGTGCATACGGAACAACATACGGAAGGAGTATGTCTTCCACGTATACATCTGCGTTCATGTTCCTGTCAAAAAAGTGCAAATCTGTATGAGCGTCCGCTGAAATACCTGCCCAAACCATCACAGAGCCTCCATTGTAGCTGTACCTTTCACTTACAGTACAATCTGCAAATCGTTCTCCACGACGACGATAAACTCGTTCTCGTCCATCTGGAGAATAGAGACAAAAACGAGATTCATCGCTAAAGAGTACTTTGCCCCAGTCTGCGTAATTCCAGTCTCTATGCGCAACTGCAAAATTGAGTCGAGCTACGCGATGACGACCTGTAAGAAAAGGTACAGCCGCTGGCCTGCGCGAAAACAGATTTTGTTCCGCTAATCTTCTCCGAACGGTGTCAACGGATACATTGCAATTGTAGACATCCCTTAAATTGTTTCGAATTTGAACAGCTGTTCGATGTCTGTCTCTTAATGAATTTAAAACAATAAATCGGTCATCGTTTTCATTGGTACGTCGAGGGCGCCCAGAACCAGGCCTCCTCTTGAAAAAATTGGTGTCTAAGTACCTGGCATAAGCACGTCTCAAACGGAAAAAACATTGAAAGACTATAGTACAAGTTATGCGATTGATTTGCTAGCTCTCTAGACGCGTTGCTCCTTGCGACTTCATCTATTGAAACCATAATTAATTACTTCTTCTCGAAATTACTTCTCGATTATGGCAACGATAACTCCAGAAAAAGCTGCTCAAGTTGTTGCTTTAATTGAAGATGGCAGAAGTCGAAGATACGTTGCTGAGGCACTTGATCTGTCAGTGTCAACTGTGCAACGTGCTTATGCCAGGTACTTAGACACCAATTTTTTCAAGAGGAGGCCTGGTTCTGGGCGCCCTCGACGTACCAATGAAAACGATGACCGATTTATTGTTTTAAATTCATTATATTCCGATAAATAAAGGTTCCCGCTTTGCTCCAGTGCGTGGCGTGAATCAGGTATCGCAGCCCAATGGGACGAAATGCATGTGAAAGTGTGGAGTATCACCTTTACAATGCTTTTTTACCGAGCTCGATACGATAATTATTCGCTGAGCTGCAAATTGAAGAAGAAAAAAGAGCGTTTTTAATTAAATTCGGAATAACTCAGCGAAAAATCATCGTATCAAGCTCGGTAAAAAAACATTTTAAAGATAACACTCCACACTTTCACGAGCATTTGGTCTCATTGGGCTGCGTTACCTGATTTACGCCGTGCACCGTCCCAAACTCGATCCTTTAATAATCAATTTTACATCCTTTCACTTCCTTATCCGCCATTTTGAAAACAATGGCTGAGCATAATTGCCACTTAAATATTCTTAAAGTGGACATTACAGCCTTCATTTTGTTTTTTTAAACATATTTTTATCATCATTATTTACCAAGTTATGATCATTTAAAATTTGATGAAATTTTCTCAAATTTTAGGTGTACCGCTTTTTTTGCGGTGTACTTGTCGACACGTGTGGTCGACGGCGGGTTGTTATGTCGCGGTTGGGCGACGAGGCCGAGAAAAACGGTGAGGAAAGAGGAGGAAGGAGACAAAGCTGGTCCCCGCGCTCTTCTCTTGATACGCGTCTCTCACCTCTTCCCCCCTTCGTCTCCTTATCTTGCCTGCCTGCCTGCCTGCCTACCTTCCCCTTATGTGTCCTTCCACCATCGTGCCTCGGATAACGCGTTAAGAAACCGAACAACACGTTGAGGAAACTTGCGCACGCGTTTCTCGACTTACTGGCGTCTTGACTCTATTCCCTTCCTTCTCGAATACACACGCAGTTTCCTTCATTTGCGTTTGTCCTCCAACGATCCTGTTGTGTTTAGAAAATCGCGATAATTGTGTAATAACGTGTATAAATGCGGAAGTGGGAAACTTTTTTTTGTAATTGCGTAGAGGAGATTGGTAAAAGTGTGATCAATTATACAAAGTAATACGTAAGATCATTTTAAAAATAATTTTAGAAATAAATACTTAAGAACAGTAAAAAATTTATTGATACATATTTGTTGATATTGTTTATAGCGAGATTTGTATTTATTATTTTTAAATACTAAATCTACTCTTAATGTGGGGGTGTCGTATATGTCATGGATAAATATTACAACGCGTTAATCTTTTTTTTTATTTGATTTTTATTAATATTTAATTTCTGTTAAAATATATATTTTAAAAAACATGAATTTATGAAATAAAGTGACATCCAGATTTTGATGAGAAAGGTATTTTGTATATGAAATATTAATCACATTTTCTGTAAAAACTTCTATATCTTTTTTCAGAAAAATTTTCTTTTAAATGCAATTAATATTTCATGCACAAAACTGTTGTTCTCGCGAAAATCTAGATATTTTCTTATTTTATAAATTCGTATTTTTTTAAAATATGAATTGGAAAAAAAGTATCAATATCAATAAAAATCCATATTTTTGTTCAGAAACTGATACGTCTTAGCTTAATCATCTCGCATCTTTTTATCCATGTTCCTTCTCTGCGACCTCCTCCGTCCGCCTTCCGTTTCCCCATCATCGTTCTTTTCCTTGTCGCCACTCTCACGGTCGTAAAACTATTCGCGGCTTCTCCTCGCCTGGCGCATTCGCGGCAACGGCGATGATTCATCGGCCATCGCGTCTTCTCAATTAGGTAACGCGGGGCACGGTCTCTCCCTCCCCCTCTATCTATCTCTTTCTTACTCTCGCAGATGTGACCGATGGCTAACGTAATTTCGAATAAATCAAGCCTCCTTTTCCTGGCTTCTCGACGGGAGGGTCGCCTCCCGCGGCCTTGAGGACGGCGCCAAAGTCGACCAGTCGCTCGTAAAACTATCCTCGAAGTTCGCATCGAGGGTGGGAGGGGGAGGAGAAGGATCGCGAACGATTATCGCTCCGTTTCACTGTCGCGTAAAGATCTGGTTACACCCGGTGTAAATGCGATTGCTGCGGAATTTTACTGTTGGATCCCGCTGGATTCGCGATAAAGAGATCCCGAGAGAGGGAAGCGGCTTCAAAACCGACCGAGCGATAATGGAGACGTGGACACGAGCAACACACTGTGGACCCTCCCTTCCTCCCCCTTCCTCTTTTATACTTGAGCGATAAAGTTCATTTATATGTACGCACGAGGGAGAGGACGCGTCTACGCGTCTCACTCTTCGAGAGATCAAGATTCACATGGGATTACGATTCTTCCGCGTGCTGAAACGCCAGGAGAGTCGACAACACTAGCGTAACTCTAAAACATTTGAGAGATGAGGACATTAAGTACACAAGGAGCGCGCAGCAACGTCAGCGATCCGTAATTTACCGCTCGAGATGCTCTCTCGTGCGGCAGTTTGCGTCTAATTTATGTGTTTTTAAAGGAGCGACCTGGCGGCTCCTACAGATTTCAATTTTCGAGGGATTTCACGGTAATCTTGTTGATCCTCTCGCGATGGAATTTTAATTTTGTTCTCATTCTTGTTGCGAAAACGCGAGTGCCTTTCGTTTTCAACGAATCGTGCAAATATCTACCTAATGTTAATTAATATTATTCGCTATTTGATACCGCGGACTCTATACGTTATGAAAAATTATTTATATTGTGTGTATTATTTATTATTATTATATGTTATTAATTAATTATTATTATTATCATATTCCTTGCTTTATTGTATAAAATGCAATCCAGCGAATTCAGTAATTCATTTTTTATTATTAAATATTTAATTATTAAAATGTAATGAATATAGGTAAAATAGCTCGTTATATTAAAAAATATTTGTAGGATTAATAAATTAAAACGTTTTAGTTATTAAATGTCGCTTGACATTGATATATGTCACATGAAAATAATTTCTATTTACAATACATTTAATCCTATTAAATATTTTTTAACATAACGAGATTTTTACCTGCATTTATTATAAGAAATAATTTAATTCTGACTCAATCGCTTGACATTTATATACTTTATGAAATTAATTCTAAAACAACTTCATTGCTTGCATTAGCCTTTATTAGTTCTAAAAATTATTAAGCTGTATTAATCATTAAATTATTAAATCGTGAATCGTCAAATGTTACATTTGCATTAATCGTTAACGGGCAAAATTATGTTGTCACTCATTACGCATAATGAAGGCAAACGACACGTCGAAAAATACTCGAGGACACAATACTCCGCGGGTGTTTCTGATTTCCCATTGTGATTTTCCATTAGCTGTTGAGGTAGCGTCTCGAATACACGGCACGAAAATATTATCCGCAGGATTGTGACTGACTCGCATTTAATAAATCATTGTGCGTATTTGCATGGCAAGGCGAACCGCGAGCGGGTTCGCCTCCCGACGGAACACCTGGTGGATATTGTATGCATATTCGACGATTACTCGCGGGGAGAACGTCAAAAAAAAAAAAAAAACAATGCGTCGACTGTCGACGCCACGGATCATCATCGAGCGCTTTCGTCAAATGACGTATTTCGGCCGCATTGTAACGCGACCGCGTTATGCTGTTTTGCAACGGTGAAATGCAAATACAATTTAAGGTATGCTCGAGATGATCGCGGCAAAACTTGAGACAGAATGCTATTTATAAGTCTCGTGCGTCATATATTCCAATGTGTATATTTTGACATATATTTTATATACATCAATTTATCTTCTCAAACGTATTACACATCGAGGTATAAATAGAATTTTTTTTGCAAAATATCGTCTGAGACAAAGCTTCTCAAAGAAAATTTCACAATTATAATTTATAAATATATTTATAATCAAATAAATTATTCTTTACACTTTGTTTTATTTGCTCCAATATTATTGACTTTGATAAAATTTATCCTTTGACAAAACAACATTTAATAATTTTATTTTTATAGTATTCTTTTACGTAATATACTATTCTTTCGACGTAAATTTATTTATTTACAATTACATATATATTTTTATATGAAAATATATCCCTATAACTTTGTACATTAAATTAATATCAATTAACCATGAAAAAAACTTGTGCGATTTTCTGTTGCATTCTTGATCATAAAAGCTACATAAATTTTCTTAGATATCAGATAATAAAAACACATGTAATAATAATATATAATAATAATATGCAATGTCAAATAAAATAACTAAGAGATACGTTAACATTTTCTTTTTTTCCTTTTCGTTATCTATTAAATTTATTTGTGATATAAAATAAATATGCGACAAATATATTTTATATAAATCTATTATATATATGACGGAGCATATCGTATATTTATTTTATTAATATCACAAGTGACAAATAAATTTATCTGTATACGTTCGTTGACGCACATACAAATGTGTATTAATGAACATATAAAGATTATTCAGATCCCTCATGAATATAAAATGCGTATCGCAGACATCGATTATCTCCATCGACTTCTTTCTTGCGGATCTCCGTCGAAAAACACTACTGCCTATTAAAAGTTCGTTTTCCTGGAGAGCGCACGAGGGAGGACGCCACGGTGGATACCCCTTAATTAAAGAGACCCTCTTTGACAGGAATTTCCTTGAAAGGGCGCGGTTGAACTTAAGCGGTATTTAATAACGTAACAATTATATGGTAGGCATTAGACTTTCGAAACCGCGTGTTCGGGGACCAATAGACCTCATCGGTCTATCCTCTGTTCTCCCCCTCCTCCCTCTTCACCTCTGTCTCCTCTCAAAAAATCCAACCTGCCGTTTCCTCTCGTCTAGCGTCTCCGTTCACATCCCTTTCTTTCGTCTCGTTTTCTTTCACGAGGCCCGTAGTCGGAGAAAATCTCGCCGAGAAACTGGGCCGCGAGGCTCAATTTCGGGAATCACAGACTCGTCGTGAACGCGTATATATATAATTGGTCGTCAATCGGCCCCACTCTCTCCGTTTATTGGCCATAAACGCGTGAGTTCCGAATGACGGCATAAAACAGAAGGATGATGCGTGTTCGGTTCGCCCAAAAGTTTTTTTCGTCTCCCGAAAAATCTCGTGTCAATTATAAAATCGTGCATGCTTCGCGATAATCGAAGAAACGGATACGGGAAATTCGTTATATGTTGTTGACGTTACTTGCAGATCGCATCGAATAAAAATCATCATTTTTTACATATATATATCTTGTCAGAATAAAACATTAAAATATTTATCACACATATATCAATTATAAATTATAAAATATGCATCATATTGAATATTAATGAATTTAACACTAGACCATATGATTATTAACGGAGTTTTAAATACGCAAAGATTTAAAATAAATAGTCTAATTACATATACCTATAATAAACGCATTTTCTTTATTTGCTTGTCCTATAAATTATAAATTTTTATAATTGTTTATTACCCTCTTGTCTTTTTTAAGACACAATGAGCTGTCTTTTTAGATATTATTTTTTATAACAATTCTTTGCTATAACTCTTGACTCATTGAAAATTAATAACTGCCATTAACAAAAGCGTACGAAGCAAAGATAAATTGAATATCTTCACGAGACATTATTCACCCTGAAATTTTTTTGTCAATTGATTTTATCGTTATACCATGACATTACCTATATCAAGAATTAATTTCTGAATCATTTTTTCGGTCTCAAGACCGAATCCTTACGCATTTCGATTTATTTTCGCTACGCAGAATATATATATATATATATATATATATATATATATATATATATATATCGTCAAAGTGTCTTAAAATATTTGTAAAATCGTCGTCGTTATGTTCAAACTTTGTGCTATCCGTCGCACTTGGTTCTACCTCGTCACGCCCACATTCGACTTCCTCTCTCGGTCGTGGAATAAATTTATGTAAAACACATCGGCCACATCGGTGGAGAGTAGTTATAAAATTCGCCGGGCTTCTATTAACGCGTGTATAATTGGCCATCGATTGAACCCGCCCAGTTTACCCGGTCGTAAACATGCGGGTCTCGATTTCGAATGTGGGTTACATATATATACGTACACGTAGACAATGAACGGGATTGCCTATTTCGGCCGCTACAATTTTTCTCTAAATTTCGGCGGACCGTTTACAGCACAACGTAAGACTTAACAACCGGGCCCACAAAATCATCGCGGTGTAGCCAATTAAAATCAAGAATGACCAATTACAGCCCTGCACTTTACGAAGGACTACCTACGCGCGGACACCTTTACACCGCATATGATATTTCTTTCTCCTATTCCGCTTACATTGTTTCCTCTCGACGATATTTACAAAGTATACAGTTATCGATAATTTTTTTTTACACATTTTATTTATAATTTTGTATTTTTTTATATTTGTCTTTTAAAGTCCAGTTTGTCAAAATACTTAAAAGTA
This sequence comes from Camponotus vicinus, assembly GCF_025532165.1. Lineage (NCBI taxonomy): Eukaryota > Metazoa > Arthropoda > Insecta > Hymenoptera > Formicidae > Camponotus > Camponotus vicinus. Next base: position 11,449,968 of record NW_028141976.1, on the reverse strand, counting down.
CATGGTGTGAAATTCCTTGGCGATTGAAAAAGATAATATTCTTTAAAAACTAATTATTTTTTTGGGAATGTCATGCATTTGAAAATCTCATGAGACGTAAAAGTGCTCCGTGTGCTTTACAGAAGATTAGAATGCATTTTTGTATCATTAATATTTATAACAAATTAAAATTTTAATCTTAATATAAATTAATAAATAATATATTTTTATTAACATATAAAATATTAATATATAAATCTAATATTATAATTTAATATTATTAATATATAATAAATTTTTAATATATGTATATATTATATTAATATATAAAATTGTTATTAATTTTTTGAATATCCAATATTTTAATAAATCTGATATAATATTAATCTCTCGTTGGAATAATGATACATAATTGATAAGAGAAATTCCTGCCTTTCTCAAAGGCGTCGGCGATTAGCGAATCGAGGTGCGCGCTTTTTATATATACCATCCGGCGAAAATATCCCTCTCACGTCTTAAACTACGACGTAGCGAGCCTCCGAGCGAAAAGAGTTCTGTGCAGTGAAAATGAGGGCTGCCGCAGACCGGTGGAATCGTTTGGGCGTACCCCCGGTTTTTAGAGACGTTGCTCCCGTCGGGTCGTAAACACAGGGCGCCGGGTTACGAGCGGCCCCGGGTCGTTTTTCGAGAACGATACGTTTTCGACCGCGGAAGCTACCCGAGGAAGATCCTCGGCTTTGTGGACTCGGGCCCTCCTCCCTCCCCTCTCGCCCGCGAGCATCCAAATCGATCCAGCTCTACGAAATTTCGTAGACGAATGGACCCGTTCCGGGAAGCTGCCGTAAATCACGCGACCTGTATAATGGTGTGCGTTTCTTTCAATTTAATATACGTCTCTTGTAACTTAATTCGGTTCGATATATTTTTTTTTCATCGCGCATGTGCTTTCTTCCGTCATAAGAAAATTTCAGAGATTTTATCATCTCGGGCGAAGAGAGATTAGAATAATAATGGAGGATTGTAATTGCCAGATTGCAGAGATTATAATAAATTTATCCTACAGCGATATTGTGTGAAATGACATTTTTGCAAACTAAGCAGCAACAATATTGCCGTTCTATTTTACGTTTCGCCATAAGGAACAAAAATAATAACGAGTGCTGTCGAATAGAATTTGAAATCAAGAGGGAAAAGTTTATGGAGCTTCAATTTCATCATTTTTTTATAAAAAAGGAATATTACTTAGCGTTCCTAAAGTTTAATGACTACCAAGCATCGAAGCGATTTATTAAGCGACTATATAATTCCTGCATTCTTTCTTGGCTCCTCTTTTGGCCGAAAGACGTTACAGAAACTCCTCAACGACGATGAAAAACGGACGACGCGTCCATAAATCGCACGTAATCTCGGCTCGAAGGAATCCCGACTCGCGCGATATATCGCGTCGAATTCCAATTCGCTGTCTGTCGAAATTGCCTTCAATTTAGCAATTAACGAGGGGCGGTGAGGGCTAATAGGAGGGTAGCTAGACACATCGGGTCGCTTGAGTGACAGCTCTGACCTCTCCCACCGCTCTATACGCGTCTCTCGCACTCACCCTCGAGTCGACGCGATCGAGTTCACCCACACACGATCCCGCTCTCCTCGACTCTCCTCGGTGGTATTTTTAGAACGATTGGCATTACGGACGGGTCGCGGGTAATGTTGTTGTCCCATACTCACTCCAAAGCGCTTACCTTGAGATCTCTCGTTGCCTCTCTGCATGAGAATCAAATAAGCCGATTCCCCTCGGACAAACTGCCTAACGCTTTCCAATGTATGCCCCTTTTGGAATAATAGTCGAATAAATGTCATCGGGTGTAAAGAATACAAAAAAGAACTAACTCTTACGAGATCAAAGTATTATAAATCTGAAAGATTAAGTGGCATGAATAGAATTTTTATAAATAAATAACTTAAACCACACAAAAATATCTAAATAGCTTAGTTGCCAAATAGTACAAGTCCACGCAAACTCGATTTATCAGTGGATTTGAGATTTGCGCAGACAATGCGCTCTATCATCAATCAATATATGTTAAAATTGTCTGTTTTCAAAGTCAGTCAGATTTGCATAGTTGTCATTTTTCTGCATTTATGTACAAAAGGTACAAAGGCGAGCGCAAAAATCTTCATTTTTCAAACTTTTGATTTTAAAACTTGTACCATTTGAACTACTCGAAGATTATCATAAATGAATCTTGGTCTTCTTCAGGTCCTGCCTGTCTTTCCAGTAATCTTTAGGAAAAAAATCTAGAGCTACACCGAGGGAATTGTTCGGGTAATCTTCGTGCGATACAAAGGAGAGAAATTCCAGAGTGGGATGAAGATCTTCGCGAGAAGCGCCATTCCGTCACGACGCAAAATGACGGTTGACGTTTCGGCTTGATACTCCCGCGGGAGCAAGTGTTTCAAAGACGATCGTTGACGATGGGAAAAAAAGAACAGGACAAGGAGGTCCCCTTTTTCACGCTGAATGGCCTTATTCCGGCACGAGGGCAGATTCGACTCAATTTCGACGACAGGTAGAGATAGGTAGGTAGCAATAGATATCCATCGCATTGCAACAATGGCCCCTCTCGAGCACGTCTCACGGGAGTCCTCCACGGTCCTTCATCCGTTCGTGGAGTTTGGGTACACTCGAGGGCGATAAATGGCCGTTGGAGACACACGGGAAGATTATTTATAGCTATTATATCACGAACTCTTATTGAAAGGCATAAACAAAAACTTTTTGTTGATCACTGACGCGATTAACATTGGCAAAGGAATGTTAATCCGCGCGAACCGTCCTAACATCGACATTCCTAACATTGCCAAGATTAAATGTAGAAGATTAAATTTGCATTAACAAATTTACATTCACATGTGTCAGTCACATTGTCAAGTAAATTAGAAATGCTCTTATAAATAGAAACGCAACAGTTGCATACAAGTAGGTAGAAATAAGTTCCCAACATTCAATGAGACGCCAAGGGGATCGATCTGTTCCTTTGTTAACGCGAGTGGGTCGAATGCCGTCAAATGTACCATTTTGCAAAGTCGACGCGGCGCTTCGCATGCTGACAAGATCTCATTCCTCCCGTTCTCTTTTACGATTTTGGAATTCTCTTCCCACAGCTATTCCCACACGCACAAACAGAATAAATCTAGCGAAGAAAGAGGAAAACGCCAACGGTGGTCCCGGAGGCGGAGACACTTCTCTAGGGCTACCGGTGGCACAATCCACGGGGGGCCTGTCTTCCATCTCGGGCGCCGCTTTTGATCGCGCGGGTTTTGGGAAGAATTTCACCACAAAGGGCAGTTAACAGCGTCCGGCGACTATCCCGGTTAGAATAGTCTTCGCGGTCGGCTACCACACGTGTGTGGACCGTGACAGATCCCGAGAATGAAACTCTCACGGGTCGGCGAAGCGTTTTTGTTGGGCGCTAATGTAAATCTAATCGTCGGCAAACCCTACCGGTATAATCGATACTCTTCTCGCCTCGCTGCATATTTAGAGATGTATAATGCGTATTCAAAAAAAAAACGCAATATTAAATCAGATCGAAGAATTTTATAGTCTCCAAGGATTATTTTTTTACGTGGAAGAGATGAGCTTCGCGATTATATCGTAATTCGTTCGTCGAGCGAGACAAAGTCCGACCTTTGGTCCACGCTCTTAAGAGTTAATTAGGATCGCGTGGGCGCGGTGGGTAAACTTCCGCCGATATGGACGACATTAGGAACCCCACGGCGTCGAATCCTATCTGTATTACGGACTCCCATGCCGCCGCCACCCCCGACGACGTCGACCTCACCGTGCGCGTTCGAAGGCGGAAAAGGTTACGGGCGCGACAAAGCCGCGAGTGTCTCGATTCGACGGCGATTCAAAGAGACTCTCCTCGATGAAATAAACTCGGGGCCCTCACGGTACACGCACGCACGCACGCACGCACGCACACGATACACACGGGTCGTTGGCAGAAAAAGGAAGATAAGCCCGCCTCCTCGAGGACCCTCGTGAACCCTCCGTGGACATGCCGGCATAATAGGCGGCGTCTTTACGATTAGCATTGTGAGTTTCTCGATGAATGTGATTGTTGTCTAAGCGGGGCCCGCTCCGTCCCGTCCCGTGTATCGCCGGCCGCTGTGACGACGGGGCCCCGTGAGGCCCCCGCGCTATATAGGGTCCCGTATGGCCTCGTGCTGGGCCCACAATGCGCGCAGCTATGCGAAGCACGCGTCCCTTGTGTTGCGTGAGCGTGCGCGTCCTCTCTGCGTGCCTATATTTATAATGCATTATTTACAACTGCGAAACCCCCAAAGATTCGTCTCTCTCTCTCTCTCTCTCCACATCTCCATCTTCTTTCCTTTTCGGGCCCGAGCCCCCCCTCGTCCACTCCTCTCGCTTCTTTTCCTTATCTCTCGTCTCTTTCTCTCGCCCGGCGTCACGGTTTCTTTTATACGAGCGTCGTAGTTGACCGACACAGCATTGTGCCTCTCGGTCTCACTCCCTGTTCCTTTTGTCCCTTTTATCGAGACCCTTCTTCGCACCTCCGTGTTCTCGCATTAACCTCGCACTTCTCTTTTGTTCCTGTAATCGATACACGGATAAACGAGCGGGATAATTAAGTTTGAAAAAGATTCGTTTAACGCCACGTACATCTAGTTATCTCATGCACGATTGTCACTAAAATAATTTGTTTAATTGTATTCAAATAAATACACGTATAACAACGTTAGAGATTCTTAATTAGCTTGTATCGCACGATAAATAATTGTGGATGATTGTAGATCCGGGTAAGTAAGATATTCTTTTCGCGTTAAAAATTTTTATCGATTCAAAAGCGACCCGCTTAGAAAAAAATGCATTACGAGATATTAATCTTTCTTTTCCTGTTTTGAGAGGAAGAAGTCGATATCTTTGTGCAACAAAGGTAATTCCTAATAAATGTATAATCATTTGTAGCTACTTTTAAAAGCGCATCTGCCTTATTTTCCGGTCTTTCAACCCTTCCCTTTCAAAGGGCAGTTCTATCATCCTGCTTTGTGGACGCTCAAATGTTCTTCTCTTCTGTCTCCCCCCTTTCCCCCTCTATCGTACACACGTGCTCGATTTGGCATGGTGCTTCGCCATCTTGTATCCCTCGAGAGAAAGAGAGAGAGAGATTCACCTTTAAACTCTCCCGCACGATTGACGTAGATCGCATCCCTGATTCGATTAAGACAATTTGTGTTGGGACACGCTGTATTAAGAAACACGACGTCGCGGAGCGAACGATCAATCTTCGGGAAATCTTATCTCGCGGCCGATCCGACCACCGACACCTCTTGCGTCTTTCCCTACGTTAAAACGTGGAACCGCGGAAACTTTGGAAAATATTGTATTACCTGAAGCGAGAGGCCGCCCGTAGCTGGCAGTAGATTAAGACAGATAGCTGTAATAGGCTTTTAAAACGCTTACACACTTATCTGGACTTCTGCAGTTCGCTTCTCTAATAATCGCGGAAATCTTTCAGGTCTACCCACGTCAAAAGCCACGGCTGGACGGTCATGAATGAAAGGTAACACGATTCATAAATTTCCATTCGAGCGATGAACCGAGAACAGCAGTCGATAAGTAGCGTCGTCTTTATATTTCTTCTATTGGGACGACAATAAACAATTCGAGGCTCTCGTTTGTCCCAAATTTTTCACTCGTCACTCTTGAACGATCTGCATTTAAACACCCTCTATTTCCCCTTTTTTCGCATCGAAGCGGGGAAAAGTGTTTCCGCAAGTTTGCGGGTTCTTTAATATCTCAGCATGAGGTTTTTAAACACGATTTAATAGCGATTCCGAGAAACGATTCCGAGTCTATCTCGGTCGCTTGGGACTCGCACGTGACTAGCGGGAAAGGAGATAAATAAGGTTCTGGACGTTTTACGGTTAATTGTCGCTACGCAGAGAGACGGGCGGTTTAACGTGACCGACACGAGAAAGCTCGGGAACGAGGAGAAGAGAGATAGAGCTGGGATAAGGGGTGGCAAGAAGGAGAGAGAAAGTGAGAGAGAGGGAGCGAAAATGAGCAAACTCGGAGTGGGTGGCCGTCGCCTCAGATCCTAATCTTCCGCTTTACGAGATCTTGGCCTTCCTGCCTTCCCCCAAACAGTCTCACCGCGTATGTCGTTGCATCTCACTCATCTTCCGTTTCCTCCCGGAGCACCTTTATTCCGCCATCGCCGGTGAAGACTCGCGCGTTTTTATTGTATTCGGATACCGAGGTATTTTTGTAACTCTCTCCAACTTTTACGCGCGATCGACAGAAGAGTGACACATTGTATGTCTTGGCGAACGCATTAATAATCCCCGTCGCTTTCATGCCTTTGCTCGTCCTTTTTCTCGTTACTCTCGACGGAGTAACGAGCCGGGAAAGGACGGCCCTGTTACGTGCATCCGCGTCGAAAGAAAGTAAAAAAGGGGGCGAGGAGAGGCAGGACCCAGTACATCCTCGGAGGATATTTGTGCCGAAAGCAGTATGAGCGGCAGATTGACGGGGGACCACCCGGGCCCAGAATGGCGCTCTCGCGTGGATCTCGAACGGCGACAATCCTCCTCGTCTCGCTCTTTCTCCTCGTCCCCTTTGCGCGCGAGTTCCCCGTCGCCCTCGTGCACCTACAGGGTGTTCTCAGCGAAATACATCGTTCTACAATTAATTTTGTAGGAAATTTAAAAATTTTGCGAGAAATTTTACCTTATATGTTGCAATGTTTATGAAAATTTGATTCTGGAGTGTAATTTTTTTTTGCCCTCACTTTTAAAGAAAAAAATAATTTTTGAGCAGTTTGTCTACTTGGTATATTAAAATGTTTCAATTATCACATATTGACAGTCAAATCTTTCTAATGAGAGCTGATTTGCCGTCTCCTTAAACAAGTTTTAAATTGAAATACTTTGAAAATTCAATATGTCTCCCCTCAACCATTTGTTATTTTTTTATTATTTATTCTTAATTCCAAAACTTTTATTAGCAGCCAACTCTCCTAGATTCTCAATCTATTGTAAAAACGATTAACCTCTCGATATTCTCGCTGGAGGAAAACATTTACTCCGAATTAATCCGAGGACCCGTACACGAGAGAAGAATGCAGAAAATCCCTGGGACACCCTGTATATGCGCGTTTTTGCTCCCCGGCGTCGTCATTGTCGATGCAGAAACGTGTGCTCTTTGTTAACGCGGCGAGTCAACGGCTGTCCCTCGCGCGCCATCGGTAGATCTGGTTTTCACATAAACGCCTCTTTTGTACAGGTCCGTACGATCCGGCTGGCATAAACCGGCGTCACGCTACCTCATCGTTATTCGCGGCCAGGTCGTCTAAAATACCAACAAAATCGCGTTACGAATATTAATCCTCGCGTGTCTGTTGCGCGCGCGCGCGCTCGCATTCTGTCATCGCTGCGTGTCCTTTCAAAAATATCCTTATATATTGTATTATCGTCAGCGTCATCTCGTCGCATTGAGTGAGCTGTCCGATTGCGTATCCTGCCGCGGAACGCGATCTCGAACTGCGTCCAAGGGAAGAGACAGGACAAGCGAGGAGAGGAGGAGCAGGAGGAGGAGGAGGCGGCGGTAAAAACGGCCGGAACCAGTTCGTCAAATTTTCAGCCCAATCAACTGGATAACGATAAAACGTCAAGGACGTCACCGGTGGTCCACGTTCTCGGCTTCCTCTCCTTCCCTTCCTCTTCCTCCTCCTCCTCCTCTCTCGTCTCTCTTTACCTCTTCGGTCCATTGATCCACCTCATTCCAGGACAATCCTCTTCCTCCTTCTCTCAGGATCATCGAGCGAAGAAAGAGAGAGAAAAAAAGAGAGAAAAGCGGCAGCGGGACGCGATCCCTCGGATATTTCTTACGCCTCGTTGCAGCGAGATATCCGCAGCCTCCGGAATGACCAAAAATTATCCCGGGTATCCCGAAAACATACTCTCGTCGTTGTCGCACGTGTGGTCCCACCGGCGTAGATCTAGTCTCTTGTCACGGATACACACTCACCTTCCCCTGTCCCTCTCCCACCCCCTCGCCCATCATCCCTCCTTACGTTTCTCCCCTTCTCTCCTTTTTCTCTTCTCTCCTTTTCTGTCCGCGCCCATGTTATCTCGTATTCTTCCGATGTTTCCTACCCCGTGTTTCGTCCTGATGCTCGGGTTAGCTTGGAGAAATCGCGTGGGCAGGTAATCGAGCAGGGCCCCTCGCGAGAGAATTTAAGATCATCGTATCCACGCTCTCCGTGCGTTTAGGGTCCCGTCTCGCGGCGCGAGAGAGATTAAGCCTCGATCTCTCTGTCCGCGAGAGGGTAGACGATGCATCTGGTTTCCCTACCGCTGAGGTCGACAATGCCATGGATTACATCTTCTGGTCGTTCACCGCGAAATAATAGTGACACGCGTGTGGATACGGTAACGACGTCGTCGGCGGGCCACGTGTACTCGCTGACGTTACTACTTAATTTGTTTTTATATTCCTAGTAAATGGATTATTGGAGTTTCTCCTCGGGATTGCGTGCATGTATCTTCTCTTAAAAATACCTTCATTTGAGATCATGTATTATTTCGAGCGGGTAAAAAATGTATGAATATAATTAAAAATATTAATATTTTTCTTGTCACAATGTTCGTATCGTTTTTATATATTTAATTGAGATGTTTGTAAATTTCTTTTGTACTTGATTTTTAAAAGAAATTATTTGAATGTGTCGTGCAACTAGTTTTATAAAAACGATAAAACTAAAGCAGTTTTATAAAAACGATAAAACTAAAGCAAGAACACGAGAAATAGGACTTTAAGCTTTCTTCGAGATATTTTCTCGATTGATATTTTAGAATTAATCAAGCTGAAATAATATTATTATGCCAGCAATTAGTGTGAAAAATATTTGTGAAATTTCCTCGATTTTGAGCGATAAAAAATTTACAAGCATTTTACTTCCGCTCAATTTGATTTGTCCTCTTCGTCATATCTGGTGATTTCGAAAGGAAGAACAGAGACGGGAAAGAAAAGGGAATCCCGTCTCGAAGCCGAGCCCCCTTCCCCCTCTTCCTATCGGGAGGATTACAGGTTTGCGAGAGATCAACATCTGATTTTTTGGTTCTGATCGGATGGACGGACGGACGGACGGATGGACGAACGAACGAACGGACGAGACTGGACCGGACGGTTCCCACACGCCGCTTAATTGATCGATTCGAAAATCTTGGTGATCACCTCGAGGATCTGCTGGAGCATTTACCGTAGATCGTGTCCAGATCTCTCTCTTCCCCGTCAGTCTTTACTCTCAAATTCTCAGGAGTATAATAAATTCCTTCTCCGTCTGACTATTCCTTCCTCGCTCGTGCTCGTTCGATCTTCAGAGACCGCCTTCCCTTCTTCTCTTTCTCTCTCTCTCTCATCCTTACTCGCGTCACTTTTCTCCTTTTATACCCATAGTATCGGCTTCGATCCACAATCTATAATCGTGGGCGGAAGGGAGAAGGAAAGGCGGGCGAAAAGAACGAAGCGTCGGAGTAGTCGCCCGAATATTTCTTAAGATTATGACGTCAGGCTGCCAGTTAGTTCAGACTTACCGGTGTAATCCCTCGTAATGCTTCCCAGTCCATCGTGGTTTATTCCTTTGCGATGGACCAAACTTCTTTTTTTTCCGAATCGGCGCTAAATACCCGTGAATACAGTCATCTTTGCATTCGCGTGGCTTCGTCGCGAGACGAAATGATATGAAATATATTACAGGATTTCTTAAAAATTAAATAAAAAAAAGATTATTATTGATTCTTTTTACAATCGTAATATTTATTCAGAAAGATTATTTAAAGATCTAATAGACTTTGTTTCAAGTAGGCAGGAAATACTTTGCAGAGTTCACATATAAGTTGTCTTTCGGTGATGTAACAAAGTAATCTTCATCTCTAGATGAAACTATTTCACTTATGCTCTTTTAATTTTATCATCGTAAATTAACGATTGAAAAAAGAGAGAGATATTTATATATAATCTAAATATTAATTATAAATAATATACTATTTTAACATAAATGTAAGCATTACAACCATAAAAATCAAATCAATTGAAAATTAAATAAAAAAAACATCATTGATTTTTACAAGTGTAATATTCATTCAAAGATATTAGAAAATTTATTTCAAGATCTAATAGACTTTTCACTTCAAATATATGTAGAATTATAGGAAATTACTTTACAGAATTTACACGAATCGTCTTTCAACGATATTACAAAGTACTCCCCGTCTCTTATGGATTAAACAATTTCTAAAAATAAAATATAAAAACAAAAATTAAAATATAAAACAAAACTAATTTAACATAAATGTTACAACATTATTATATGTAAACATTACAAAAAAGATCGTCATTGTTTCTTCTTGCTTCATAATATTTCTTCAGAGATATTGAAAACTTCATTCGAAGATCCAATATAGACTATTATGTCTGACCTCTCACGAGAGGAATCTCTTTTCTTTTCAACTACAGAGTACAGAGAGTTACAGAGTTACAGAGTTCACACGAGTCATCTTCCGCACACGAGAAGAGAAATGTCTTGATCGCGAGAGGCTCGTTAATAAAGTTTCCTCGATGTGCGCTATAAACTATGCCGAACGTCGCGCGGCACGATTGACCGCCGTCCATCTCTCGCGACGGACGAGCGGATAATCAAATTCAGGAGGACGAGAAAGGGAGGAGGGAGAGGAAGGGCTGGCGTCGCGGGATGACGTTCGCAGCCGTCGTGTAAGTTTCACGCTGCGCGTACAAAGGAGTCGCGAGGAATCGCCTCGCGATCCATCGGGAGCGGAAAGGGGGGAGGGAAGAGTCGTAACCGGAAAGTTTAGCGTCCGCGCGGAAGACTTTACCCCCGGGGGCCGGCTAAAACCCCCGGGACTCGATAAATTACGAATCTTTTGTCACCGCTAACGACCGCGCGACAGTTAACTGCGCGCCGGAAAGATATTAGCGATAAATTTCGCCTGTTGATTTAGTGCCGCTGTTTCCTGGCTCGTCACCATGCGTGCGCTCGCGCTCGCGCGCGCGCGCGCATCTGGTTACGCGAGCATCTCGTAACGCGAATGTGGAGGAGGAGAGGGGCGACAATGGGCCCCCTCATCGTTCGCGCGGATCGTCTCGATTTATGGCACGAATAAGCGACCGTACGTCTCTCGCGGTCCCCCTCCTGCGGACTCATTCCGTTACGCGACGCGCACGTAACTGTAACTCTCGCTGCAGCATTAATGAAGCTTACATAGATCTTGATAAAAAAATGTGTTGTAATGCTTATGTTAATCACGATTTGTAATTACCTTTAATATTGCTTTGCTAATTCATATTCTTGAAAATGGGAGTTAATCACATCGATCGCCAACTTCAAACTGAGATTCTAGAAAAAGATGTACATATATATTATTAGAGATGTTGACATTATAAATGCAATTATTTGACACCAGCAATCTTGTTCTGCATTAAATGCAAGCAAAGCTCTCGTCGCTTTCACGAGCGGACGTGTGCTTACTTGACGCAAACGCGAAATGTCGAAATATATCCCTGTTGACATGCCAAGAATTTGGCGTGTAACCGTACAGTCCGGTTCAAAGATGAAATCCGCGCGAGAGGAGGTCGGCGGGTTTCGTGGACGCACGAGCGCAAAGAGCCCGAGAGGCGAAAGAAAGCGCGAGCGAAAGAGGGAGAGACGGGGGAGGCCTCGGGGAAAAGAAGCGAAGAGGAGAAGAAGAGGAAGAGAAGATGGAGAAGGAAGAGAGAGGAGAGGCGAAGAAGACGAGGGCCTCGTGGAGAAGGATTTTCGCGTGGGTGTCGCTCGGTGGGCGTCGCGTCTGCCTCGTCGAGAGTGCGGCTGACCTCTGACCTCCTCCTCAAGCGCTTCCACTCCTTTCCCTCCTCACCCTCCCTCGCCCCTTCTCGTCCAGGCCGCTCGAGCTCTCTCCTTACGAGCGGGCTTCTTTCGCATGCAGATGCTAACTCGCGTACATACGCGCGCACTCACGCACGCACGTGCGTGCGTGCGTGAAGGCGAGAGGGCGAAGGGAGGATAGGGAAGGAAGAGGAGAGAATCGCGCGCACCGAGGGAGAATCACGCGTGCAATTATCCTACGCGCGCGTGGGCGACCTCCCGTCCCACCTCCTCCTCCCCCTCGCCATCCCCGTCACCCCCGCCGCCGCCCCCGCCCACCTTCTTATACAGTCTCTTGTCTCGCGCGATTTTCATCTATCTTCCTTCCTCGGAGACGACGTTCCAGGTCCCAGCCAGCGAGCCGAACGAGCCGACTCGTTCGTTGCGTAATCAGAATTTTCTTCGCTCAAATGACCCCTGCGCGATCTCCTCAACCCCCGACGTATTCGAGAGGTCCCACGGATGACGATCGTAAGGCGAATGCCTCCCCACCACCGGCACAAAATGGTAACGTGTAAAAAAAAATTGGCAATCCCGATATTGACGAGCGCGTGCGTCGTATAATTTAATCTCCGAGATTTTACAACAGTTACATGGCCGTTCGTAAAACGCGCGTGGACTAGACTCTCGCTTCCGAGTAACGGGAACGAAAGGATACATTATAAGACAAGAACCCCGAATTAATTATATTATACAATATGTGCAGCGATGTGGATTCAAAGCGCTTCGAGAAGTCCACACCTCGATTTTGCAATCCGCTATTCCCAAAACTTTCAAATCAGGAAAGAATCTTGTGAAAGATGTTAAATATTAATAAGTGTAATCTTAATTTTAAATCACACACGCAGCGAATCCTATTTTTGTTTGATTATTAAAGTAGTCTTGAATAATAGGTTGTCAGTTTTACACACATCATTTACCGAGGGTACATCAAAAAGATGGGCTGATACATCTCCTTTGAATTTTATTTAAATCTCATTACCCCTCCCCTCTCCCCATCTCTCCATCTATGCACCCCCCGATTAACGAATCGCTTATAATTTTATCCGATACGCGGGGCGACCATATGAGAAGTGCCGCGTTCGCGAGTTCTATTCCTGGCGCATCGCCCGAGGTGATTCCGACCTCGAGTCGACGTCGTAAAGTCCTCCCCGCGTAATTAACCACGTATCGATCTTCACGCGCGTGGGATACGCGCGAGTAATCGTAATGATGGCCACGCTCGCGCTCTCGGGGAGAGAGAGAGAGAGAAGGAGAGAGACAGTTACCGCCGTCTCATGACTCGATGACCCACTTTTTGGCAGCTCGGATCACAAACGTGCAATTTCACCAATGTAAAAAACAATCATGCACGGCGCGCCGGCATGATTAATGGCGAAGCTATCCTGCATCGAGCAAACGGACGGTAATTGATTCCGCGAACCGTTCATGTACTTGTATTTTTACGTCTTTTCATGGGAAATGTTACTTTTTTTTAGTGCGGATAGTCGCTGACAAGATGTAAAAAGGGGGAGGAAGGGGGAGAGAGAAGATGATTTTTTGTCGATGACTGAAAATAAGATCGCAATGTGTCGTCCTGTATGTATTGTATGTATTTTCAGGTGTTAATTTATTGTAAATCTAATTTATTGTACACTAGACATTATACAGCGCGAACCATGCGCTATTTATTTCCTTTTACCATATAATATAATGTGAAAAAAGAAATATATATATATATGCACAATATATATATATATATATATATATATATATATTTAATATATATACTAATAACTAATATATAATTACTTAATATACTTAAATATATATAATTATATATGGAATTTATTTGTTAGATATACATTATACATAATAGTGCGATTCTATCGGTTTCTTTAATTTATTAAATAGAATATATATATATATATATATATATATATATATATATATACATAATTTTACATGTGATTTTATATATGCACAACTTTATCTTTTTTTATTCAAACTTAATTTAAAAAGACCGATGATATCAACGACGCAAAAGGTATTTTTTATCTCCGTATTATTTTGTTTCTAAATATTTGCACATCATAACTGTTGAAAAATAAAAAATAAATAGTTTTATTTCAATACTACTTAATATTTTTGTTAAAAGAAGTTATACCCACAAAATGACTTTACAAATCTGTTAATAAAAGAATAATCGATGATTTTAAGGTAATTTGCAGAAAAGAAGCGTTAAATATATCTTGATGAGGTCATACAAATACATGTAAAATAATCTTGTTTTTAAATAAAAAAATTTACCTGTTTTTGTATTGATAAAACATTATAATTATATAATTCTTAATAAATAATTATACAATAATAATAAATTAATAAAATATATAAATAATATAATAAATAAAATAATTTGTCATATTTAATATTAAATATATAATATTATATAATCTATCTTTCTCTCTCTCTCTTTCTATTATTAATCAAAATAGCAGAAAGGAAGTTAACTATAAACAAATTTATTTAATTTTTTTACTATTATTGAATTGTCCAATTATATGCGACTTTTGCGATGACAGCGACTCATGAAGTAAGCACGGTGAGAATAATATTTTTAACTTTTCTTTCTTTAACTTTCTTTAACTTTATTCTTTTTCACAAACTGTCAAAATTTGCATGATTTGATAGCTGCAAATGACACGAACAAAGAAAGTTGCAACACAAGCGCAATAGCCAATCAGCATCATGCAAAGAAAGTAACAATACGCTTCGACTACTAATACGTTTAACTCTAGTGAATTTTTTTATATTTTTATAAAAATTTAATCTCCCAAGTTATAATTCAACGAGAATAAATTATAAAGAGGAAAATATCAACTATCAAGTATTCAAATATTGCCTCCAAAATCAACATGCTATATATTTATGTCATTATATGATGCACGTGTCAAATACGCGCTCCTCAAACTCGGGGATTATTATTCACGTGCGTCCTGTCGAGATCTTCATTATCCGGAAATGGCCGGGCGATTTCCGAGGTGATACGAAACAAAGTGCGCGCATTCTTTTTACCTGTAGAGGACCCGTACACGCCATGGAATCTCCAAAAGGAGGTGTCAAGACGAATTGGATACACGGGTGGAGCCGCGCGCGAGGCTCGTCGGGTCAATTAACCGAGTCGTGAGATATATTAGCCACCCTGCGGTCCGGGATGCATCCCGACATTTTATTTACGAGGGGTTGGCGCGCGCGTCTAGCGAGTTTAGGGTAAGGACACGCTCTCGACGCCCTTGCCAATCTCGGATCTTTACGCGCTTCCGGAAACCCGTATCCTACAAACAAACGGAAAGACACGGCAACGCACTATCCTTGAACGGATTCTCGAGGTGACGGTTAAGTCATTTCCCGGCGTCGGTGAGAGATCTTGCCTCGAGATATGCAAATCACGGAGTATTTTTCGCATTATTGACCGGAAGTTATTCGAAGACTTCGCGTCAATTCGGTAAATCGTTGTACTTATAGTCACATAAAATATGCTATTTTAAATATTTTAAATATCTGAATTTTCTGTTAGATACGTTCAATATTTAAAATTCTTGGTAAAATAACAAAATCATAATATTAATGACAAAAATTATTCTTTCCATTTATTGAGAAAAACTTAACTGATTTTTATTGCTATTTTTTTATATGAAACAAGAGTTAAAATTCTTTTGTTTTTAAAATTTCAAGAGCAGGATTTGCATTCTTTCAGTATTTACGAAGCTCTAATTTTTCGATAATTTTATATCATTAAATATCAATATGAATTATGAGCGTCATTAGGTACAAACGTGAGAATCGAAGCATTAACGTTAAACGAATGCCACCATGATACGCGCGACCGTGTAAACGTGGAATACGTTAATACTTCGTCGTCGATCGAAACAACCCTCCGACCTCCGACGGAGATACCGATAGAGATAAGATACCCCGCGATGCTTTATACTCGTCCTCTTCATATCTTCGCGGAGTCTCTCGCTGGATGGCCAGCTCGTGCCGGAGAGACGCCTCTTAAGAAGGGTGAAAAGTGTCACCAGGTTTTATGCCGCATAGAGGGGATGGAAGGAAGCGAGAGTCAGAGGGGACCTAATGCCGATGAAAGAAGGAAGACGAAACGATCGTGAGAGGATAAGAGACCGGGAGACCAGAGGGAAAAGAGGAGGAGGAGGAGGAAGGGAGGGGAGGTCGGGGGGATGCGAGAGGGAGATCTCTCAATGGAGATAGGCCTACGACGGTCCCGACGGAACTTTTGGCTGTCGTGCGAAGGTTTCGTGAGAGTAATTTGTCGTGCGACCACCTCCGGGAATGTTTAAATGAATTACTCGGGGTGGGCCCCGGGGAAAGAGAGACACCACGAGTCTTCGGGAACTTTTATCGGCGCGACATCTTGTACGGGAATGCGGGCCCAACAGGAATAAGAGGCGAACCGAAACCACACGGCGGCGGATATAGGAGAGGAAAAGAGGAAGATCTTTCTCCTTCTTCCTCTCTCTCTCTCTCTTTCTCCTTCTCTTTCTTTCGGGAGGAGGCGAGACGACGGCCCGAGTCGACTTACCTCCCAGTTGGTTTATTGCTCAATCCGCGTTCACGGCTAATGGATTCGTCTTCGCCGAGGCCGATGCATGCGTACCTACGACACGAATCGACCAGCACCTGCATCTCGTCTCTCTCTCCTCTCCGCCGTCTTTCTCATCTCGCTGCTCTCCTCTCCATCTGCGATTTTTTTCTTACCTTTTATGCGTCGCGCGACGTTTCCGTCGCTTTCGTTCGAGAAATCGCGTGTCTAATTATAACGATTAATAACTTAGAAATATGAATAAAGCACATGTGGATATAATATCAGATATATCAATTATCAATTCTAAATTGGGACAAAATTGAGACCCATCTTTAGATACGGATGTCTGTATTTTCTACATCGCGAATCGTCAACTTCGAGTCGTCTTATTTTTTTCACCTCTTTACGGCTTCCAAAGAATCCTATCGCATTAACACCTGCCAACTGTCGTGTAGGATTCTGTAGCAATAATCATTTAAGACCGCTATAAAGGAGGATGCAATGTTCCCCCACAAAATTGCATTTAAACAGACGTTATATGTCGTCCTCTTTCGAGAAAAATATTTCTGATGATTAACCGAGCCATTACTCGGCAATTCGCAAACGATAGATACATGTAGGATCGCTTAATTTCTTAAAACTTCGCCAAGCAAGACGAGATGAAATATTAGAAAAATATTTCTGATTAACCGAACCATTACTCGACAATTCGCAAACGATACATATAGGATCGTCTAATTTTTAAAACTCCGCCAAGCAAGACGAGATGAAATATCAGTTGGAAAAAAACACATGAGAGAGAAAGAAATCAAACGGGGATAAAATACTCCGCGGAATGCTTTCCTCATGCGAGATCATCGCAAATATCGCGGCGAGGATCTTCTGGTCTCCACGAAATCGAATATCTTCGGCCGCTAAAATTTGCATGACTGCCGGCGCGGGATTTTCAGGGATTCGCCGAAGCAATAGCGGTGAGGGAATTGGTTTCTTAAGGTGCGGATGTCGGGAATTATCATTGCGATAGCGGATGACCGTCGTGCCGTTTACAACGCACCCTCCGAGGAGATCGCGTGTACGTGTTACCTTTATGCAGTAAAGTTTATCTGGCGACTCGGCCACCGACCACCATGAGCTTTTACCTGTGGTTTCGTATACCTGCCCGTGTTTATACGCACCTAACACCCGGGAAAGACAGAGCGAACCGAGGGGAGAGTATAACGGAGAGAGGAGGGAGAGGACGAGATAGAGCACGAGCCGAGGTACCACACCTTCTTCCTCTATCGAGTCGAAATTCGGCTCGCGGTTAGCACCGGCAGCGGACCGGCCAATGATTTACCCAATTTTATGATTCCCGAGCTCACCAACGGGCCGGGTCACCGGCGATTTTTGTCTAAGAATTGTCTTTAACTGGAAACGTCGTCATAAAAAAAAAATAAAATAAAGGGGGATAAATTTCCCCTCGGCCCGACAATTAATGTCCACAGTAGCTATTGGCATTTCTACCGATACGAGAGAAGAAAATGCAAAGGATGTGATATCTCGCGTTGCATCTACATTCCTGCATCGCGGACAGAAGTCAATGTGGATAATATTCTGATTCACGCGACAATATTTCCAGATAAAATGAAATTTTCCGTATCTAATCGCTATCGACAAACGGAAATAGAATGAGTCGAAAGTAAATATTGGATAAATGAATTTCGGAGTAAGTCGAGATCGATAAAGAGAGAGAGAGAGAGGGAGACAGTAGATTTTGATAAAACGTTTCACCGATTTTTCAATTCCACTAACTCGACTTTGCCAAAATTTTTATCGCAATATTTTTATTGTAATAACATTTTCAATTTAAAATTTTAAAATTGCAATATTTTTATTTGCAATATTAATTTTTAATTGTAGCATTTTTATTTGCAGTATTAATTTGTAATTAAATATTTAATTTAAAATTTCGATTGCAATATTCTTATTTATAATATTAAATTTTAATTGCAATAATTTTTTAATTTTAATTTTAAATTATAAAATTAAATTTCTGTCTCTAAAATTAAAATTCTACAATAATTATCGATAATTTAGTTTCTTAATAATCCTTCAACAACTTTAAATATTTCCACAATTAAACAGTCGCAAACGAATAATAATATATACATCCCTCGCAATTTCCCATCATAAAAGGAACGTTTACGTGCGGTTTTCTTACAGTTGTCCACCAGTTGTACGCGACATCGCTGATGAGCGGAGGAAGAAACGTATCGAACCGGTTCGAACTAAAATAGAGAGGATGATTTCTTCTCTTCTCTCCTTCTCCCGCTCTCTCTCTTTCTCTCCATCTATCTCTCGCCGCCACCAATTTCCTCTCGTTTCTCTCCAACGAACGGCGGATACGTTCGCCGTGCGGTGTTGTGACGACGCGACCGGTACCTATATGGTAATAATGTGACATGGATGTCGGTCGCGCGTCGTCGTCTCGCACCGGGAGGCCTTATCTTACAGACGAAGAGGGGCCCCCATCCGGGGGCCCCCTGTGAAGCCTGTACGGAGAGGGCCTCGAGTCTGGCACGCGGCACACCCCCGTACTCAGCGCGGCGCTCGGCTCCGCGGGATTCCTGCGGGATTCTACCCCGCCCTTTCTCCCTCGCGCCTGTCCCTCATCTACTCCGCGCTTCGACGTCGCGGTGTCTTTTCGCCGGGACGCAGCCGGCATACTTGGCACCGGAGACTGAGGGTCGATTGTGTATCACACAACTTGCTGAAAATGAGCAAACGTATTAGAATATTTATAATTTCATTGATCAATCATCTAGTGAATTTGCTCACTTTTGTAATTTTCATCCATGTAATACACAATCGAAAACTCCCTGGAAAACAACGAGTAATTTTTAAGCAGAATTTCCGTCGCTCTGGCAAAGGAATAGTTGTGACTTATAGTTTTTCATGTATTCATTAATGAACACGAATGAAAAGATGGGATTTTTTTTCACAAAAAGAGGACGATTTTTTTTCACAAAATTATCTCATACTATTATTTTCACTCAATGACGTAATTAGATAAGATAGAACCTCGCTAACATGTGATAAAATGGAATCTCGCTACTTTAAAGGAAACGGAATTGCTATATCATAAGCAAACCTGTCTATCTTTATATTTTTTTCCTCGACATTCTCAACATATCCGAATAATTTTTTTTTCGTTTTCTTTTTTATACTTTAGCTACAGCTTCAGCTTTGATATTTTTTTGAAATTTAATTATAATTTGTAAATATAAAATCAACTTTAATCGTCTTGTAATAAAATTACGATTTCTTTAAATCAAAGTCGATCGATGTCTCAAATCAATTATTTATTTTTGAACAGATTAAAAAGAAAATCAGTGCTTTCTGAAGAAAAAATACATAAAGAAAAATATGACTTTACATGAGAGATTATGCAGAAATTTTGACGCCATCCTTATATATTCAATATTTTTCAATAACAGATATATACAAAAACCCGCTTTATACAGCTTAAAACGTTCAAGACATAATCTACTTAAAAAAAATTAATATTAAATTTAATGTAATAAAATTTAATCACATCTGCTCCATTAATCGACAATGATATTTAGATAATTCATACTTTTTAATTCGGTCAAGATTAATAGATCAACGGACATCAACTATGCCTATTTGCAGTCTCCGAGGGAGGCTCGCACCCCTTTCACTCCGCTCGGGACCGAGTCCGCCATTAAAAGACACGGATATTTCATCTGCGTAGTCATCGCATATTTCGATTTCTTCCCTGTCATCCAGCCGGCTCGTACGGGAACTTTCAAAGGGCCGAGTCTGGGCTGGGGCCTGTACGTAGATATGTAGATGTCGGTATCTTTCTGCCATTCTTCCGCTCGAGCATTGAGAGCCCGACGTTTTTCTTCGGCGCCTTGTTTCGAAACCCCTTTTTGCGGTTCCCCGGCCAGAGTAGTGCATCGCGTTGATTAACGTTTACCGTAAATGCATCGCGATATACAACGCATTATACACCCAGCGATAAATAATTCATCGATGTAGGTCGCGCATAATTCGCATGTAAAGATAGTAAATCTCGCCATTTTTGCAAATAGTATTACGCTTGAAAAAGGATGACGATTTAACGGAGTGAATTTTTACTGAGAAAAATATTAAGAAAATGTAAGAAAAATATAAGAAAAATATTATATAATATATAATATATAATATGTAAAAATATATATACATATGGTATATTAACAAAAAATATTTAAATTCATAATGCAGGTGTTGCAGGCATGATTAATTTACAAACGCACAGTTCAAGAAATGAATACTGCTTCAATCGATAAGAGCAAAGATTACATTAAAACAAGATAATTAATAGCGGTACTTTCTTTGTACACGCTGATCGTTAACGCGCTCCTCGGTCTCGATAAACCCATCTTCCTTGAAATTCTTCGGTGAATTTGAACGGTGACACACGTTTGGGAATCTGTAAAAGGGACAAGTATCTCGGACGTAAGGAATAAAGGAAGAAGAGAGAGATCAAGTTTCACGAGAGGTTCTTAAGTCGATCCGAGTGCCATTCTAGACACTGGTATTCTCGAGAAACGATACAGCCCTACGAGCCTACTATGTCACCTTCGTGTTTTGTATGTGTATCTTCACACTTCAGCCTCGATTAATCCAGCTAGCAAGCGGAAGACGGAGAGAGAGATTATCTTTATTTTTTAGAATTTCGAAATCAAGAATTCTCACTCTCTTGGATTAACATCTAAATGTAATTGATATATTTAAAAAATAATAAGCTGTAATAGCGTTTTTGAATTTTTTTTATTAAATTAAATTTTTTTATTAAATTTTTTATTAAATTCTAAGGATCTATATCAAGACTCCAAAAATGGCAATCTAAAATTAATGGAAAGTTTTAAAAATTTTTGCAAGTGTGAATAATATATTTAGCAGTAATATTATTAATTATTAATATTATTACTGATTTCTCAGTGAAATTTTTCTATCAGGGGCCTAATAAGCTGATATAAAATAGTATTTTTGAATTTTTTTATTAAATTCTAAGAAATTTTAAATCTGTCAAAACTTTCTCTTTTATTTTCTTTTTCCAGGGATTTTTAACACTTTTCTCCAAAAATAGCGATCCAAAATAAATAGAAGTAACTTTAAAAATTCTTGCAAATGTGAATAATAGGAGTATAATATTACTAATTTCTCAGAAATCTCTGTCACAATCACTGAGACATAAAACGGAAACGTTCAGTGATTCAAGAAAATACGCTCTTCTTTTCTATTTGTACCATCTACCGAGCGTATAACGCGAGGAAAATGCGGGTACATACGTTCCTTGAAATGATCCCTAATCGAGAAGCGTATTTATGTACTCCAGAAGAGTGCATTCTAGATATATATCTCTCTCTGTCTCTTCCTCTCTCGCTCGGCGGCGTCGCAGGCGGCTTCGACTAAATCGTCAATCTGACATCTAACGAGTAAACTCGCCTCGCTTACTACCGCCACGGGACCCGGGGAAGAGGGGCGTCAGCGCGGAATTTATTCAACAGGTTTACGAAGTGACGATGCGATGAAACATCCATAATGGTGGGGCTCGTGGTCTTTCTCTCTCTTTCCGAGGCCCGCAGAATCGGCCTCCCTCGCGCGTCGGTCGATTATAATATAAATAAGAATTTATCGGCGCCTCGCGGGCGTTAGGTTAAAAGGTTTACGTTTATTAATTTCGCTAATCCTCCCCTGAATGCGCGACTGCCAAAAGGGGAAGGAAAAAAAGAGAGAGGAGCAAACGCGTAAAATGCGGCGCCTCCCTCTTTCGCGGATCGCTTCTTCTTCCTTTTTCTATTTGTCTCTATCTTCATCATTTGTTGTCTATGGAATATTAGTGTCCAAGGGGGTAAAAAATAAAATAGAAGCAGACGAAATCACGAAACAATACGATCTCATTCATATGTCTAGCGAGTCAACGTACATCACCCTCGCAGATTCGATACATTATCGGAGAGTTTTAAAACGGAAAAATTATATATATGCACGAAGAGATTCGTGTCAGTCGTCAAGTAGCGCGGCTATAGGAATGCAAGCCAGTTCTCAGCATCGAGGCTATTCTTTAAGCGGTCAGGAGGCAGCTTTTCGGAAAAAGCGTGGGCGAGACGCGCGCTTTAATTAATAAAGGCATACACTGCCGGCCGCGAGATAGAGCCCCGAGATGAATCAGTCCTGTAAATTATTGGCCGGCGTTATCTGAACGCGCTATTGGGTGCCCAGGTACCTGACGCCTCTCATCCACACGTACGCATACCACACACGCACACGTCCCGAAGCATTCACACGTAAAATTACGTTATCTCCACGTTTTCTTGGGAGGCGAAAGATACTCCGTCCCGGAGTAGTACTCGGATACAGGTAGATAGATCGCCGTACGTAGACGCGCGCGTAAAACGATCGAGGGAACCGGCAGGATCGCATAAACTCTCGAGATTTAAGCGCCGCGAGGGCTTCACGCGGACGAGGAAACCATCTTCGACCACCACGAGCATGCTCTTAGACCCTGCTCCGTCTATGTTTAACAATGTTTCACTCAAAGACGAGTCAAATGCCGTGTTCTAGCTTAATGGAGCGCGGGATCAAGTCGAGAGAGAGAGAAAGAGAGAGAGAGAGAGGAAGAGAGAGAACAACTCGCGAGAAATTAATATCTGTAGATTAACGAGAAAGCGGATGAGTAAGAGAACGTGCGCTTTCCGTCGCTAAAAAATTTGCAATGTGTTTAAAAAATTGGAAAAGTCTAATATCTTTAACTCTCTAACGCTTTTTAGTAAATTGATTGATTATTAAGAAAAATATTTGTGAAATAAGTATTTTTAAAATTAAGAAGAAAACAATGAATTATTTATCTCGTTTTGTAATTTATATAAATATATTTATATACATATATAATGTGTGGTATTTTTTTATAATATAAATTATAATTTCGTTTTAGTTACAAAATGCAAAAGAAACTTATAATTAAAAAAAAAATTATTGGGATGAAATAGATCATTATAATTAAAATATTTATTAAAATTATCATTATTTATTTATTAAAATTGTTTTTATTTTATTATTAGAATATTATTATTATTACTATTTTTATTATTAATGTCAAAATAAAAATTTTTCTGTTCTGTGCAAAGAGAGATAGACTTAATAGTATTTAATTTCTTCCAGATAACGGTAGATTAATATAATATAATAAGAGTTGCTTTTTTCACCTAAATTTAAATCTAGTGCATCTTCTCTTTCTGCAAAAGGATACAAAAAATATTAACGAATCAATTCTAGATTAGAAACGATAATCCTCCGAAATCCTTTTGACGTTATGACACCGATAACTATTAAAGACTGAATATTGATTTCGTGCATCCCTTTTCACATATTCTACATCACGTCTTTGTAATATATTTCCAAAAGCACACTTTTAAACCTGTGCGACTCGATTCTGCTTCGTCACGGTCTGTGCGAAACTTGGCAAAACTGCGACAAACAAAGGCTGAGAGAAGTCGAGGACGACCGCAGGTTATAACGTATTGCGCGAGATCGCATATACGAGCAACCATGACCCATGCTTTGGACGTAATTTCTGAATGCATCTAGACGATGTGTCTTGACGACGGTTGCGCGTGCCATCCTTGCGGCCAGCCGCAAGAATAAAGTTTCGAGCAATGGACGAAATAGCCTGTGATCGAGGACGAGAAACTCTGGAAGGAACCGCCGCGGCAACTTTCATAAACAGTCAGTCTTCGCAAATCGTTCTGCAATCGTCTGATCACGACCAACAAAGAGAAAGAGAGAGAGAGAGAGAGAGAGAGAGAGAGAGAGACTATATTAATATTAATAATATATTAATAAAATATATTAATAATTTGTTATGTAATATTAATATTATATATATACTATATAATATTAAAAAAAAAATATATATATATATATATATATAATATATAATATTAATTATATATATGATATACATATAATATTAAAATATTATATAATAATTGTTGACTGCATTAATTTTATACGATTCGATTTGTCCATATGAAGAAAAATGTATCGAGAAATTGAATTCAATTAAACGTCAAATTCTTTCAAAGCAAGATTTGCCCTGTAGACGAAGAATAAGCAACTTACTTATTTTGCACTTCTCTCTACTTCTCTTCAATAGAGGAAGATATTTTTTTTCTCCGTGCATTTTTTAAAGGATAATACAGCTTTTGAAGCTTAGCATTGACTTTGCACAGCTTAACACAGCTTTGTCTTCCTCACCGCTATTATTCGACGTGGCAGAAAGTGCGTGATATTTCTGCAATATTTCCGCTAACCTAAACGGCCAAAAGTATATACACACAGAAGGATTAAACGCTTCGGGGACTAATACGTAGGAAGAAAAGCGTTCCGTCTCTATCCGGGCATGCGGGTCCGTCGTGCAAGGTACGACGCCTGTTACATCCAGGGAAGGGAGGAAGGAGAAGAAGGATGTAAGGGAGGAGGAGGGGGAGAGAAGAGACGAGAGGAGGGAAGCCGGGCCGGCCGATGAGAGAGGATCGAGAGCCTGAAAATGCGTGGGCGAGTGTGAGCTTGTGTCGCGCGAGTCACCACTCTCGGCTGCCCGGGGCCTCCTGCCGTCCGTCATCCTGTCCGCCCGTCCGCATTTCGTAGAGCGCGCGCGCACGCACGCACGCATACGCACGGTCGAGCGTTCTCCAATCACGCACACGCGAGGCGCGCTTTTTCGCCGGCAAAGTGTCACACACACGGCTCGCGATCGCGATTCGCGTGTTTGTTTCGCGATGAAGGGCCGGGGACTCGGGCGTTTCTCTCGCTCCAACTGCGGACGACATTGAACGAAGAGATCATCGGCAAGATTCAGCCGCATCGCTCGGATAACAATGATAATAGCGACTTTATCGGATGCATACGAATGAGTACAACCCAATGAGAATGTTACGTAATGAGAGGGAAAAGTAATGTAATGTCAGCGGCAGAGATGTTGAACGGAGCAAGTCCTTTCATCTATAAGAGCTTATCATTTCTTACGCGTACTCCCGTGAAATATTTCGTACATTATGTTTGCGAGTTTACATTTTTCAAGTCTGTCATGTATTCAGTTATGTAACTTGCATTTTATACAATGACGTAAAAATAAATCGCTATCGATGAGGTATAAATAGGCAATTAATTTTACGAATAGCACGATAAATTAAATGAGTTATAAATCGCTCACCTTTCGATGGTTTTCAATCAACGCCTTTCGATTCCTCTCCTGATGTTCATCCTTCGCTCCTTCATGACAGTCACTCGCGAAAACACGGTTAATTATAATCGCGCGATTCTTTACGACACTCCCGATATTAATTGCGTTTTTATTATAGTTCGACGAGATGACTGATAATTATAATTATATAATTGCATATAACTGCGTGTACAATTTGCTCGATTCTCGAGACTTCAAATTCTTGGTAAGTAATTTAATTACGTAGTTAAACACATAATTACAATCTTATTAACGACGTAAAAATTACAATAAATTCTACTTTAAAAATATTAAATTATAAACAATATTGTATGCACAAGACACGAGTCACTCTGGAAGGGAATCATACACGCGACACATCCTGTCGACGACCGAGAAGTTCCTTTCCGAAGATGTGACATTAGCAATTTTACGCACAAGAGTTGATAATCGTTAATAATCGTGAAGAACGATCGCGATAATGAGTACAACGACACGCAGAGCGACTCGCGACACTGCCTACTCACTCGAGTCTCACCGCGCGAATGACAATGACGTAAACGCGCGTAAACAATAGCGCTCTATAGGTACGCCGTGAAAAGCGGGCGCCGAATTTTATGACGTATAACGTGTTGTTATTTACGTTTCGTCGTGTCCACTTATTTACACGGTGAACATCAAATAGTTGATCTGATGTGTCGTCAGAGTTTTTTCATCGGAACACGACGTAGATGATAAGTTTTTAAGAGATTTGTGTGATTTCTCTATAAGTTTTTCTATAATAATAATAATAATATATAATAATAATTATCATTATCAGATATTATATATTATTACATACATATTATATTATCATATGTATAATAATATATAATAATAATAATAATAATAATAATAATAATAATAGTAACAATAATATAATAATAATGATAATGTATTATAATTAACTGTTATTATAGTTTATTAAAAATGCAAAAAAAAGATTAATCATTTCCTATAATTTTTTTCTGATACTACATATAATTCCAGCTTTCAAAATTTTGTATAACGTCACAATTTTAGAAAATTTAATCAAAATTACAAAAATAAACTATTCTCATGTATTTTATAATGTTACAGCTACGGAATGTGTTACAGAAATTTTAGCAATCAAAAAATCATATATGTGTGGGAATTTTCAATCTTTAAAAGAAATTGATTGTATTAATTATGGCTAATAAGTTATTTATGATTAAATATGGAATCTATTGTGTGAACAATTTGTGAATTCGATCATCGAAATTCTATCAAGTAGTTTTCAATTATATTTATCAAAAGCATTTCTTCTTAATTCATTCAATACAAATCTGACAATCAAAATATATACAATACATAAATAAATTATATACACAAATTAATACAATAAATATTATACATAAATTTTTGCATTATATTTTTTGTTATAACATGATATAATAGCCGAAAATTCTCTAAATTAAGATGTGATGGAGCCCGGAATCTGAAAGCCAGAATCGTATTAAAAAACAAAACTGCAGGAAAAAATAACTTGCGCTCGAGAGAAAAGTTACTGTTTCATTTCAAATTCTATTATCGATCCGTGCAAAATTAAGGAATCAATTTAACGGCTCGTAAGTGCGCTTCGTGTCTCTGTCATAAACTCCGACGCGGATTCCGTTAAGCGAGATACATACGCGCGTCTAGAGTATCCTATCGTGGGTGGCCGTCTTTCGCGCGCGCGACGACGACCGTCCGCCGATCGTATATCGGTAAGTACCTACATACAACTCGACTCTCTGCCGCGTATGGAGATGTTATACCCCCGTAGGTGCGTAGGTACGCTAAAGGAGACGAGAAAAAAAAACGCGTGCACACTGGCACGCGTGCCAGCGGTGGATCTCGAGCGCTCTTCGGGAGATCCTCTCTTCCTTCCACCGATCACGCGACCGCGCGGATCGACAACGACGTTTGTCTCTCTCTCTCTCTCTTTCTCTCTCCTGGAAGTAAATTCATGGTTTACGCGGCATCGCTCGATTTCAATTTGCATAAGTAGTAAATACGCCGGGATTGAGTTACGCAACGAGTAGGCTGATGTCGTTTCGGGAGGCTGCGAAAGTATCGAAATTATTCGCGAAGGAGGAGTATCGCATTGTGCAACGCGAAGCCTCGCGGATTAATGATCCGCGGCTGAGGATCGGCTCTTTTTATGATAATTTGCGGATGAAATCGATATAACTAGCGCTACGTAGCCGTAATGTAATCGTTTTATTGCCGGATCGTTTTTCGAAAAAAAACCATCGAGCAATCGCTGTTCATCGCGAAAGATATTCTCTTGCAATATACGCGCGTATCGCGTTATTATCTAAAATTCTCTCCTTACTTCGTTGCCTAAAATTGCTTGATGCCACTAGAGAAAGATCTGTTGATCAATTAAATACTGAAAACTTTGCAAAAGTATATTAAATATGTCTAACATATTTTTATTAATCATAATTTATTAATAAAAGTATTATGTATATAAATATTGTATAAATATAAATGATATATATAGAGATAAATATATGATATATAAATATAAATATATAAGTATAAATATAAATATGAAGTATAATTATATATAATTTTATATAATATAATTTTATAATATATATAATTTTTTTAAATACATATAAATATAATTTTTCATAGTTAATAATTTTTTAACTTTTAAAAAAAATTTTAAATGACAAGTAAAAATAATTTTCAATCACAAATATACAAAAAAATTAAACGTTATGAACGGTAAGATCTTTTTTGCACCGAGATAACGTAAGGCACAACGATAAACGACGGATCCATCACGATATACAAATCGCGATGTGACATCGTGAAAAGTCTCATCCCTTCGATCGAATTTACCCACAAGAGGTGTAGGGAAAGGAAGGAAGGAAGAAAGAAAAATAAAAAAAAAAGGAGAAAAAAAGAGACAGAGCGCGATCGACGCCTCGTCGACTCCTTAAATCAGCGCAGATAGATCGGCGGGGTGAAGGGAGCACACCTAAGTGGGAACACGGGAGAGAATATGCTCCTTTGCCCTTTCCTTTTTTCTTCCTCCCCGCGTCGTGACGAAGAGGGGACACGCGCATGCAGATCACGTCGAGTTGTAGCCAAGTGATAGCGTATCTGTGGGCGGCGCGCGCGTGTGGTCCCTCTGTGTCCCCTTGGTTTCCCTCTAACCCCCCCTCTCACCCCTTCTTTCCTCACTTCTACGATTCTTCGCACCGAGTAGTACCCTTGCTCTACTCGGTATCGTCACCAAAACCAAGCCGCGTCCGTTTTTTTCGTTCCTTTGACATTTCTCCACTTATCCAAATTACACATACGTTATTGCACATTATTGCCTTACATTATTTTATATTATTTATTATACATGATTATATATGAGTACGTATCTATTATAGATTCGAGCAGTCGGAAAAAGTGCGACGAGATGGCTTCGATGTTCATTATAGCACGATCGCCTTGATTAAGGATGTGCCGCCTACGCTCTTACGCTCTGTATAATTATATAAGCGTTAAATTATATAATCTCTTTCCAGGCGCGAAGTTTCTCGGGATAATGAAAGAGGGTAGGATATAATATGTACATCGCAGTTGTGCGGAAATTATATTGCGCGAACACTCTTAAAATAAACACTCTTATGGGTACGTAATAATTAGACAGCTAAAACGAGCGAATAATTTACGGTACGACTTTGATCTTATCGTTCGATATCAATATGGCTCTCATCGGAAATTATGCAGGGATATTCTAGGATTATCTGTAGATTATCTAGGATATCTACATCATAAAAATGTGACATTTTAACACTACGTTATAATGTCACGCTACACGAGTAGTGTCGTAAAATTTATTTTCCTTAGGATCCTAGGAAAATATTATCCAAGCCTCTTTTTTCCATTCAACTCCAAGTTAAACATCGCGATAATATTGGTAATCTTCCTTCTCTATTGTCGAGTTAACCCAAAATCGGAGTCTGGGACACGTGCCTGGCTTAAGAGGGACGCTTTAAAGGTTCCGCAGCGTCCTCGAACGTGACGGTCGCTGCCGAGACGCTATTTTACGGACGTACGCGACACAAAAAGCCATCTCCCACCGGGAGAAGTCATTTCGGCATCATCCGGGACATCATCGCCGACAATGTCCTCTCTCCTGTTCTCCTCGCAACGTTCACTCCCATATGTATACCTCGCCGTAAACGCGATTTGGCCAACGCGGGTTTTGCGGTAAAACGACGGGCCGTAATTCGCGGTAAAATGTCCGCCGGTAAGAATTTATGAAAGCTCGAAAGTCCCCGGGTTTACGTGCGCATACATGCGTACGTTCGGTCGGATGGGGCGCCCTTTCTTCGAGACCGGTCCGCTGCCAAGATTCCGCTTATCGACACGCCGGAGGAGAGGACCCGAGGATAGATCCCCGAAATAGCGTCGTCGAGGAAGATCCCGTCTCCCTCCTCTCCCCCCCCCACCCTCTCTGCACCCTCGAGAAGAGAAACGTAACTCTAGACACCGTATCGCGGTGTCATGTCCCGCGCACCTGGCGGCCCCGTTCTTTGTAACACAATACACGTCGCGTTTCGTCCTCCTGCTCCACCTCTAGCTTCTCCTCCCCTTTAACTTCACCAGCCGTGCCCTTTTGTCTCTCCTCTTCTTCTTCTTCTCCGGCCCGTCATCGGCTTATACCCCTAGCTTGGATATGCGGAACGGATAAAAAAGGAGGAGGCGAGGAGAGAGATCCTCCTGGTTTAATACCAGAGGGATCGGAATTCGGTCGGGCCGACATACTCTCGCTCAACTAAACCGGCGCGTGGAATACTATCCAACACCTGATTTATACATCTCGAACAATCACACATGGGAAGATTAAGTTGGCTGAAAAACATGTCTCGCGCTGTTACATGTATAAACGTAGACCAATTTATTTACGTGTGTTAAATTGGGCGCGTGCTCAGCTCGCTTGTAGTCCCCAATAAATATCAAAGAGAGATGGACTCGATCGATTCTATCGCGATAACGAGTCTAGCGTCATTCTTTGTTAAGATTAATTTTTATCCCTTTTCAATCGGAATGAAATGTACGTAGGAAATCTCGAATACATAAAATCCCATTTGTGGAAAGCCCTAGTGCTCGAATTTAGGCCCAATTCGATCGGCTGCTTGAAGAGAGTAAATGAGGGTGTAGACGAGAGACTGAGTTAAAAAATAATAATAAATGTTTATTTTACACACACGTACAGACAGAACACAACGGACACGTAGGTACGGTAGGTACACAGTTGAAGAAAAAGAGGCATTCCTCTATACGTTATTATCAAAGAGTATCGCATAACATAGAACAATTACAGATCTAAACGTGCACGTGAATCTCCGTATACGATATACCACTTATCGTGATGTACATAACAATGATTACGCTCTAAACGTTAACGATGATAGATAAGTACAAGGCAGGTAGATACAGAGCGAAACTCGCCAATAGAAGAGATCGAAATCGAATGATCGCGGCGCCCTTACAATTATAATCTCAATATCGATCCGTTGGAAGGAAGCGTGCCATGGACGGTCGTCTCGAGTCATTCGAGAAGAATAAAAAAAAAAAGAGTCGGACACTAAGACGTCTCCTGGAGGACGATGGTGCTCGAACCGGAAACGGTGGGTATATCCGATGGCGGCGACGACGGCACCCCGAGATTGTGGGTCAACGAGTGTCTCCTCAGGTCGCAGTTCCTGCGAAAGACCTTGCCGCAGGAGGCGCAATGATACGGCTTAATGTCCGTGTGAGTGAGAAGATGGGTCTTGAGGTTGCTCCTCTGATTGAAGCTCCTGGCGCAGACGGGGCACTTGTGCGGCGATTCCTCCATGTGCAAAATCTTGTGGACAGCCAGCGTCCTGCTCTGACAGAATCCCTTGCCGCACTCGGTGCACTTGAACGGTTTCTCTTTGCTGTGAATATACCTGTAGAAAAAAGAGAAACATTCTCGGTTTGAATCTCACGACTGATTTCCCTTTAAATCATCTCTCTCTCTCTTTCTCTCGTAAAATTATACAGCTCTTACATCTCGTTGAGTTTTTTTACGCTCGTAAATTAATAATCGTTTGAAAAAGTAATCACCAAGTAATACACGCGACGCTATTTGTTATCAAGCAAGGATGAAAAACGTCGTGACTACGTGAAAAATGAATGAATGTATTGTGACATGTTGAGCATTAAATGTAATGTACACGTCATTCGATCACCGTCGTAATTACGCGAGCTGGAGAAGGCGTTCCGCGGATTTGCGTCCGTCCGCAAATCGCACGCGGTGCGCGTAATTAATTGCGACACAATAAAGAGATAAATATACGCGGCGGTCTCTAAATCTTTCCTCTATCGCGCGGAGGAAATGAATTCGATAAATATACGCGTAAACCGTCATCGAAACTCTTACGCACACTAATGTGCGACTCAATTTTCTTACGCAACGTGTCGTCATAGCATTCATTTCCTCCGCATGTATTTTAATCGATTAAAAGCATGATTTACACAAATCAAATGCAAATTTATTGTTATTATTATTAATTCAAAACACACAAAAATTTTATGATTTATTTTATAATAAATTTATTAATACTGTTTTTTTAATATTTAATATATTAATAAAATTATATTTTAATAAATATTATTATAATATATTCTACTATTTATTTACTATTATTATTTATTATTAATTTATTATAATTTATTACAATTTATTATTTACTATTTATTTATTATTAATTTATTATAATTTATCTTTAAATGTTGTATAATAAAAATGTCTATATGTATATCTGACTAGAATTCAAAAGTTTTTATTAATATAAAAACCTAAAAGTCAATTTTTATATAATCAAAAATTGAGCGATCTCCCTCATTAATCATTTAAATTATTTTTAGTGCACATGCAACAATACGTATCGCGCAAAAACCTGCAGATATATAAAGTTCGCTCTCGCAGGAAAAGAATCAAGTTGTTACAGGCGCTCGTCATTACGTTACCTGTGATCTCTGAGATGGTCCTGCCGTCGGAAGGCTTTGCCACATATGTCGCACGAGTACGGGCGCTCGTCGGTGTGCGTCCTCTCGTGGATCAGCAGGTTGTAGCTCTTGGTGAACTGTCGGCTGCAGAACCTACAAATAAACTGTTTCTTGGGCCTGGACGTCCGGCAAGTCCTTGGTACACTCGAGTCCACCGCGATCGAGGCGTGTTGCGCGGACGAGGAGGAAGACGAAGACGAGGACGACGAGGAGCAAGCCGAGGAGGCCGACGAGGACGACGGCGGGACGCCTGTGGACGAGACTCGCGAGGTCGACGCCGCCGTCGTCGACAACGAGCTCGCGCGATTATTCCCCTCGGATATTCGTCGCAGGAGCAGCTCGTGGTGGCCGGACGGAGAGCCGCTCGTCCCGGATGTTTCGCTCGACAGGAATTCCGGGGACAGCAGGGCCAGCGCCAGATTGTCGTCGGTCACAAACTCGAGTCGCGCCTCGTCGTCCTCGGCCGCGCGGAGCAGCTGATCCACCGTCGGCGCCTCGTCCTTGACGGTCGTCGTCGTCGTCGTCGTCGTCGAGGTCAAGATACTCGACGACGATGAGCACCTTTGACCGGTCGCCGCCGGCGCGGAAGCCGCGACGCCGGAAGTCGCGCCGCTCGCGTGAAGACGATGAAGCGTCAGGTACGTCTCCAACGCTTGCAGGTTCAGGGCGGCCGCGGCTGCGTGTCCAGGTGGCAGAAGAGCCGCGCGTTGCAGCGCGGAGAGGAGGGCGACGCTCTGGAGACGCAGGGCGACGCTCTGGAGCGCGAGATTGGGCAGCTCGGAGCAGCCCGTCGGGAGGCCGTCGATCTCGGCGACGTGCTCGTCGGCCTCGCGAGGATCCGTCGCGAGCGTGGCCGACGAGGACGACGACGGGGACGAGGTCGATGACGACGGTACCATTACGAGTCTCTGTTGCTCCTGTTTCTGCTGCTGCCACTCCTCTTCCCGTTGCTGCTGCTGCTGCATCCTCCACCGTCGTTCGAGTCGTCCCGGATTAGCCTCTCGTGTCCCGCCGGTATCATTGGCAAGACGATCGGCGATTCTCGACCCGATGGCTCCAGACTGATCTTGATGGCTGTCGCAACCGTCGAACCACACGTGCCGGGGTCCCTTCCGGTGCTCCGGTTCTTCCGGTGCGAAACACTCTTGACGAGATCTCGAGCGCGCGTCACATGTTCCCGGCGATGATCCTCCGACACGGGGTACTCGAACGTACGACGGTAACGAGGCAAAGAGGATACGCGCGCGCGATGCTGGCGGTGCGAAGGCGCCCCGAAGACTGCCCCTGCCCGCCGCTGCTGGGTACTGCTGGTGGAGCCACCTGGTGGCAGGTATCCGAGGCAAAATGGGTCTGTTCGCGAGGAACGGGCGCCGGATTCAAGGGAGAGAGAGCAGCCACAGCTGGCCCGCGAGTCGTTCGCCGGCCCGTCGTGCGACGTTTCGACCTGGACCCGGCTTGCACGGGGCCTGACCGCACGCGGTCTGACGTTAGGTGCCGGTTTGCGTGCCGCGACGGCGAGCACGCGGGACGCACGCGCGTGCGTCCCGCGGGGGGGAATCCGGAAACGTGAATCGCGATCGCGATCGCGGGGGTCAACAGCTGTTTAACCCGCGAGCGAACGTTCCCTTCGCGAGACGCTTCAAATGGCAAATGTATAAATATGCATATAAGTATATAACATGTAAACATGTAGACATCAATAAATAAACAAATAAATAAATAAAAAATATATAGCGCATATTTTGCCTTATTAAATATCGCCAGATGTTATACATGCGCGGATGCGGGGACAGCTTGCATTGTGTGAAAGATGATTCGATATAACAAGGAAATAACTGATATTTCTAAGATGATATATTGAAATTATAAAATTGAAATTAATTAATAAAGTTTACTAACAATAAGTATTATATTTATTATATTTATTATCTGCCATAGAAAACCTGAAATCTAATTGGAATCTAATCAGATTTCCAAAAGGATCATAGATTCCAGTTGGAAGGTTTATAAAAATTCAAATCTGAGATGTTTTAAAAATGTGATTCTTAATGCAAAACCCAAGCAAATGTATTTGATTCCTTTAATATTTTTCCAAACTTCTTTTCGGATTTCCCCATTCAATATTATAAATAAACAGAATATTTAAAACACTTGATCTGGACAGAAATTTACAACGGTTCAATTAGCATTGTTTGATATTTAATTTTGATCAAAATTAATCGAATGGAGGTAAGAAATCGGTTAAATTTTTTATAGAGATAGAATCAGAGATTTTTTTAAATTCTGATAAATATTAATATTTTTATCGTATAACAGCAGCATTTGCAGACTTTATATCCATTTCATTGACGAAAAAAAAATGCATAAGAGAAAATATATCCAATATGATGACAAATAAAAAACTAAATACTTTTATTTTGTATTTTATTGATGGAATTTATAATATGTAGCTAAAATGTAATAAAAAATGTGATTTTTCTTATCCTATTCCATAAAAGTACAACGATTTTACTTAACCTAACTTGTCAAAAAAAAGATGCAAATTTTCGCATTTAATTCTATTTAGATTCCAGATCGAGAACTTGTACTGAAAATAAATTCTTAGTTAATTAGTAGTATATAATATATCTATTTGGATTTTTTAATCGTACGACATCTGTGCTGTATTTGAAAACATCTTGGAAAATTTTTATTTGCGAAATATTGAATTTTGTTTGTAATATATTTTCGATTGTTTATTATTATAAAAGATTATTTATTAGCGCGTCGTATCGACATAAAATTGTTGATGTTATTTCAGAAGAGATGGATCGATTCTGAAACGAGCGTTGCATTTATTAAAGCAACATTAAAAAATATTTCTATAAAGAGTATGATTTATATCTTTTATTATACGCTTTTAATTTTTATTAATCACTCTATACAAATAGAATTTTCAGAAAATACAAGAGAGAACATTATGAAGATATACTAATGATGCCATTTTCTGATAAACTTTTTAAATATAAATTATAATAGCCCAATAATATATTATTATAAATTATTAAATTTTAGAATTTGTTTAAATAAATAATAAAAAAATGTGTACAAAAAGGAAAATAAAACTCTAAAAAGTATATTGACATTTTTATTTTTACGAAATAAAACATTTTTTGAGCTGATATTTATATTCATAAAGTGGAGCAAGGTGTATTTATATAGCGTATTTAAAATTAAATTACATTAATATTTTTAAAACATATAGTATAAAAAATTGTTTAACATTTTTAAATTAATTAAAATATTTTTAATTTTATATATTCTCTCTCTTCTTTTTAAATATTTCTTTAAGAAGATTAGAAATTATGTTCTTTATATTTCTCTTTCTAAAAATTTAGATATTACATAAACTGAAAGAGTATAAAAAGAGCAATATATTATACATTGCTAAAAAAGCTTTCTAATAAATGCGTCTGTCATAAATACAAATAAAAGAAAACAAAAAATATCTCACAGTCAGAACATACTTCACATAATCTATTTAATAAAACACGTTAATAATCAATAATTGTCTATTTTCTAATGTTAATTTTATTCAAATTTTTTATAGTCTATTTATTCATGTATTTATTCATGTATATTAATAACTTTATATAATTTGAAATGAAATACAATGACATGAGACTAAATAAATATCTAGTCGCAAAACAGAAAAATTTCTTACATAAATCATTTTTTGAAATTAATTACAATGTTATATGTATATATATTTCTTCTTTTTCAGAATACTTGATATATACTCTTTCTCCTTTTCTTAAAATTCTCACATAGATAATGTTACTGTTAGTAGAAATATAGTTTATGTTATTATAAATTTTTTATGTTACCCTCGATATAACTTGATAGATCCTGATCATCGATTCATGGGATTTTCACACACCATGAAAGAAATATTTCACCATAATATAAAGATATTTGATAAAGGAATCCATTAAAATTAATGACGACTCAACTAATAAGAAATAAGTTCAAATAATAAGAAATGCATCGAATGTTCCACGTAATTATTTACCATAACACGCTTTTTCTCATTAAGTCTTCCAATCAATAAAAGTATAAATTTTCCATTCAATTCATCCTCTAAGGCCCGTATTTATAGTCGTTTCTCGAGTCTTGTCTCAAGAACGTATCAGATGAGATACTCAGACTGGAGTTTTGTGTCTTGAGATACGAACGGTTCAATAGTTACATTTTGATTAAAGATCACTTGAGACTGTATTCAAGAAAAATGGAATAATTACTCACATGAAATTCGTCTTGAGATTTAAAATATTGATTAAAGCAGCGCTTGTTTGAGTAACCTTTTTTTAAATAAGTGTCATAAGTGAATACAAAAGTGACAGAATGTCATCGATACAAAAAAAGAAAAATTTTACATCTTTTGAAAAAAAGTTTTTACTTGAATGCATGGTCAAGTACAAACATGTTATTGAAAATAAAAAAACGGATGGCAGTTCCATTAAAGCCAAGCAAGAAGCATGGCTCAAGATTGCATCTGCTTTCAATGCTAGCACTTATATTAATGAAAAGGTAATTATTATATATAATCTAATTATATCTGTATCTTATTATATCTGTATCTCTTAATAAATTCCTCTTCAGACCACCATTCGAAGGGATTTCGTGCATCTCTAATATAACGTTTGGTAAACGTTCGCGTAATTCCTCATGTATATCATATTGATCATAATTTTCATAAATATCATATTGTTCATAATTTTCAATCCAATTCATTTTAATTAACCTGTACATTGTTAAAAATTTTGTAATAAAAATATTTTCACTATTAAGTGCTTCTTTACTATGAAGTAAAAATATTATTTATATTACTTATATTAATCATATATTAATTATTTATATTATATTATTTATTTTATTTATATATTTATTTATTTATTATATTACTTTTTTATTATTAGGTACACTTATATATTATTAAACTGCAATATAAACGTACTTCTATGAATCAATTGATGATTAATCTGTGTAAATTATTTTATAAATTCTGTCAACTTTTCCTCAAGTCACCTTCGAACCACACTTGAGTGATACGCAATTTTTCCCGACTCAAATCTTAGCTGATACGAAATCTAAAGACTATTAATATGTACACGTATGATCTTTTCTCAAGTATCGATTATTGAAATGCAATGAACATAGCTCAAGCTGCATCTCAAGACAAACTTCCTCTGAGTATCTCTATTGAATCGAGATTATAAATAAATATCATATCGATTCTTAAGATTCATTTATTAAACCGTATCACATCTCAAGATTAGTTTTAGCTGAGTTTCTCAGCAGAATCACGACTATAAATACGAGCCTAAATGACTATCAATTCGTGAACATATCTCATGTATAGCATAAATCAATTTTTACTCTTGACATTCGCTACGCGTGTAACGTGCAACTTATAAAAACTATTTTTTCATTTATAAAAAATTGACGATTCTTCAAAATTTATTCGTAATATTTATAAATCAATTTTAGACACATTTTTTTTGCATATAAGAACAATATTCGCGAAGAAAGTTCGAAAGCATAATCGGCGCGACGCAAGAATTTTTCCTTTCGCCCGAACAAGGACGAGCAATCGGCGCTTAATTCGAGTGTGTAATATCTCAATGAACGCGTGGAAGTTGAGGTAAAGTTGAGTGAATAGTAAAATGTGCCATGCCAAAAAAAGGGCACTCTCTTCCGCGGTACCGTATACCTCGGGTGCCGCGGGTTCGTTTCGACTCAACTCGGCTCGACTCAACTCGGACTCGGCAAAGCCGCAACAATTTTCGACGGCAATTAATGCGCGCGAGTAAGCCGTGTATAGCGCCTATAGTTAGCTGCCTCTTCAGTGTCGGGGCGCACCGAAAGCGAGGGAGAAAGAAAGACATTCCGTACACGCGCTCTCGCGCGCATACATGAGACGAGGAAAAAAAAGAGCCAGTAAGAGAGAGAGAGAGAGAGAGAAGGAAGGATGAGAGCAAGAAAGAGACGGTGAGAGAGTGTACGATGGAGTACGATATAGAAGGAGAGGAAATCTTCCAAGGAAAGGCGAGAAAGAGAGAGAGAGAAATGATCAGAGTGGAAAAGGGTGCGGTAAGGAAGGAGACGAGGAGAGAGAGAGGAGCGCGCGGTCAAGAGAGAAAGAGAGAAGAAAGGCGAACCGAGGCATCGGGCAGACTAAATAATATTATAGGTGGTGTTCTCACGGTCCCGGGACGCCCGCGGGCCAACTCGTCACCCCTCTCCCCGTACGGCCCCTCTGCCTCGTCTTATTCTCTCCTCCCGCTCGCCCCGGCCGCCTCTTTACTCCCCCGCGCGCGTAAGCTTCGCCCACGCCGGACCCTCACGGAGGGCCCCACGGAGTCGTTTGAGTCCCGTCGGAGTGGGACGGAGAAGCCGCGATCGAGCGATGCCGGGCGCAGACGAGGACGCAAGAAGGGGTCAGAGGTCACCTCGCGCTCGCTGACCGTCACCGTGGATGGTACCTTCTCTCTCTCTCTCTTTTCCTTTCCTCGGCATCTCTACGTCGAGATGGGCCCCCTTCCTCCGACCCCCTCCGCGTTCCTTCCTCCCGCGTCTTCGTCTTTTACTCCCCTTTCGTAACTTTGATGCTCTCGCGCGCGAGTCCGCGCTTTTTCCTCCTCTCTCCGTCCGCCCTTCTCGCTCCTCGCCTCGGTAAAGTCCCCCTCCGCGAAAGTTGACAGGTTCTGCCTAGTTAATCAAGTAGCGAGTTAATTGCCCGGCTAGAACATAATACGCGTTCGCGATATACGTGAAACTTTATTTGGACGCGTATGGGTATATATATCCTTATTTTCGAACTGGTCCAAGTCAGGTTCAGAGTGGTAAAGGGGATCCGCGCGCTTCAATCTCTGTTCGTATCTCTCGTATTGTGCCTGAGCGAAAGTACTGTATTGTCACAACGTATTAACATGCGAGAGTCACGATACAATAATGTCAATGCTCTCGCGATTGCACGTGACCTCGGAACGACGATACAGAATCTTCAGCATCGAGCATCTCGTTGCGTCATCGTCGGAATTCCTTGTTGAAAATTTCAACGCGTGGCATCAAACTCTAAAGGAAAACTACAATAGCGTATTCACCATGCGTTATCTTTCGATACAAGATTATTTTTACATTTCAAGTTCAAAAGTTTGCCGAGTGTTTCTCGTCTTATTTAGAAAAATGTCAATTAGAGTTTTATCTGTTATTATGTAAGGGAGATGCTTCACGTGCGTCTTAACATCATTCGCGTACTCTTGTATTGAAAGGGAAGAAAGTTAATTATAACTCCGCGTACTCTGCCGCGAACAATTCGACAATGCTCTCTCGAGTTCCATCAATCGATTTTATATGTCAGGAAATCTTCACGTCTGTGTGCTCTTTAACTCCGGGAGGCAAAAGGTTATAAGCGGCTTTCAACGTCGATAAATAAAGTAACGCGGCGTGACATGAGAAATTCCTTACGATCCGCGACCTGCGTTGGATCGAAAAGAAAAGATCGCCCAAATTGCTCGTTGCCTCCTTGAACGATTCAAAATTAGCAAATAAAATATACATGGGACAATGTTAAAGTTACCGTATTCATATAGATTTTGAAAATATTTATTTTAGATTTGTTAATTGAATTTATTTCTGAAGAGTTTTATTTTTGTGGAACTAAATTTATAAAATTAAATTTCCAATTTAGGATTATTAAAAAATTAAAAAAGTACGTGAAAAATAATATCAATTTATTGTACGTTTTAAATTATAATGTGCTTATTAAAATTTAATTTAAAGAAATATAAATAAGTATTTAGTGCTCCTCTTACATGTATAATAAAAAAATAATATAATTGAATGATTAATATGGTTAATAATGTCATTCGAGTCAAAACTTTCCTTCTACTTTTAATATCAATTTTTAATTCTAATATCTATTTTGGTACTTTAGTCAGATTATCCTTTTTTTCAAACTATTTAATTTATACATATAATTTTATCTAAAGCTCTTTCTCTCTCTGTCTTTTCTCTTTCTTGTCTTTTTTAAATTAGTAAATGAAAAATATATTTAAAGTATCAAGTTAGAAGTTCAAATTCTATATAAATTAAGTCTATCAAAATAATCTAGAGAATCCATAAATATAAGAAAATTAGGGTTAAAAATAGAAATAAAATTTTGATTCACAGCACAAAGAACGAGATATATCTGTGTATCATTTTGTGAAAATCAGATAAAAATATTTCGAATACGATATAAAGATTATCTCTAATTGCTAAATTAATATCGCTATTTTTATACTCGTTTGAAAATTAAAATGTCGTAACATTTATTCTCTCTATTAAAAATTTGAGTCTTCTTATAATCGCAATCCCCGAATACACTCGAAAGAAATCGTAGAAAATTACACGCGACGTGGTACAATCGCCCACGATTTCCTCGAACACTCTACTCGAGTAACGTGATAATCATCGAAGGGAGCCGCTTTCGAAGGTGGCGTCTTACGAGCGCGACTGGGCTCCCTTCGGCCGGAGCAAGGAGCAACATCCATCCACCTCGATTCAATTTGCTCTTGTTTCCTCAATGCGGTGAAGAGCGCCGAGGGAGGCCGCGACATCCCGCCGCGTAGATAATTAGATCGCTACTAAGCACCACCACTTTCACGCATCTTCGCCTCCGCGATCGCGTACAGCCCGGACGCTTGTTTCTCTCCTTGTTTCCCGCGCATCCCCCCGCTGCCACCTTTTCCCCCCTGCTTGTCGAGTGCTCTCGCCCCGTTTGTTCCTCTTTCGGCTACATGCACATTCGCGACGTGATACAGCCGATCTCTTCTCTTTGACACGATGAAGAAAAGCCCGTTAATTTGACTTGTACATAACATCATTTTTCACACTATAATTGTTCTTTTTCTATTTGATTTTCCTTCTCTAGTCCTGATTTTTCTTATAATTATTTTGCTCGGTTGTTTGTATCGAAGTTATGTTTATTAGGATGTTAATTTCGTTTGATAAATAAGATGTGTAACCTGATGAAAAGTTGATCAAGAAGACAATATTTAATCTCTTAGTTTTAGTTAACTCAAGATGTAGGAGAATATTTTATCTTAATCTATTTTTGTCAGTATGTCATATGTCATATGTTACATGTCATATGTTACATGTCATATGTTACATAAATAGAATGCGGATGAAACGTTTGAAAAATTATTGGTTAACATTAATATACATATCTCAGTATTTATTTATGCTTGTCCTTCTATTTCAACTTCATATATTATTTTTATAAAAGTATGCCATCTCAAAATAATATATACTACATTATATATCAACATGTATTATTAGATTTAAAGATTAATTACACAAAGAGAGGGAAGCAATGTCTTTATTTTTACACATCGACACCTATGAAATCTCGTCTAAATCTTCACTCTCTCTCTCTCTCTCTCTCTCTCTCTCTCTCTCTCTCTCCCTCTCTGATTGTTCTTTTTTTCTTTCTTATGGCTGTTCAATTTCTTTCCCTTTTCAGCCGATTACACGCTTGTTGGTGCCGCGGTATCGCAAAACGGCTGGGACACAAAGAGGCGGAATGAAGGAGAGGATCGAGACGACGAAGAGAAAACGAAGAGAGAGAAGGGGAGAGAGAGAGAGAGAGAGAGAAAGGGAGTACGGACGTCCGTGGACCCCCCGTCCGGGATCGCGAGATTGATTTGTCCAATTACGTTAAACAATCCCCGGGATAATTCGATCGCCGGTATATCCTGGGACCGTTCGCGAGGTCGCCCGGCTCTCAGCGAACTTTCTGCAATTTGTGAATGTAAATTCCCGTTTCCCTCCCCTTCCCTCCGCCCGGCCTCCCTTCCGGCCTTTCCCATCGGGTATACACGTATTACACGCGTCTCACGACGCGAAATTAGCGAGATTCGTCGGCCAAACGAGCCCGCGAATTTATCGCGTTCGTATAAGCGCAGATCGTTAGTTCCGCTTTTGACTAATGAGCCAGCTCGTCGTGCCTTTCTTCAAGCAAAGAAAAAAAAAGAGAGAAATAAAAACGAAGAAAAACTCGCCGCTCAATAAGACAAATATGTCACCTTATACGCTATGCGAATTTACACACTCTCTCTCTCTCTCTCTCTCTCTCTCTCTCTCTCTCTGTGTTAATCTCACGAATCTCGCGTCCGGAAATCGAATTATATATAATTAACGAGAAGATATCGAGAAAGCGATGATTGAACAGATTGATTTCGTGATGTATGACCGCTCATTTATTTAATTGAAGCCTTACTTCTTGACAGGCTTGAGCGATCGTTAGGTATTTATTTCGCACGAATCAGTCAGCAGGCTAAGCAGGAATCGGCGCGAGGATCATTCTTTTTTCTCTACCACAGATAAAACCGATATCGAAACGCGCTAGTAGTTATCGCGAGGAAAAAAAAAGATTCTGAAAAATAATCATTCCTACATGTGTTATATTTCAAAAAAATATTCTTATACGGCTAATTATTAATTACCGACTAAGCAGTGAAAAATGACGCGTCACGCGATAAGATTGTACGCTCGCATTATACTTTCATCAGCTGGTCCAATTGAATGCTCAAAGTTGCTATACGCATCTACCTTATATTTCTTCTCACACAATCATGACGCTAGACATCCAACAGTTTATGGTTTCCAAGATTAATACGTATCCATGAGAGAGGGATATGCATGCGTCTAACCGCGTACGGCAAAGACTATTCACACGGATTATATTTTGGAAATTAAAAACCAAGTGAAAAATGATTTACTCGCAACCCAGTGCTCGAACAGAGGGAGAAAGAGAGACAAAGAGAGGGAGAAAGAGAGAATCATGCGACTCCCGTTCCTTTCATATGTGTGCGTGTATGTGCTCCCTGTCGCGCGCCCGGTATATTATCCTACCCTTCGCGCTGGCCGAGGAAATAAATGTGATACTTTCAGCACCGTCGCCTCGCGCTCTCTCGGAGCCTCTCGTTTCTCGCGCATAAATAACATATAACTCCACCTCGACGAAGGGACCCTTTTCTTCGCTAGATGAGATGGTGGCTAGAGGAGACTTATCTCCTCTCTCTCCCCCCTCCTCCGTCTCACCCCGGGATGAAAGCGAGACGGAGACACGCACACCGGTCCGGCCGAGAA
The DNA here is from genome assembly GCF_025532165.1 of Camponotus vicinus. NCBI lineage: Eukaryota > Metazoa > Arthropoda > Insecta > Hymenoptera > Formicidae > Camponotus > Camponotus vicinus. Next base: position 11,405,894 of record NW_028141976.1, on the reverse strand, counting down.
GGACTCGTTCCACCCCAGGAGGACGTATCACCAGGAGGCGAAGCGTGATTCCATTAGTCAGGACCTCACCGCCGACACGCCGCGTTTTAAAGCGCCGTTTACACATTCGGACTGCTCTCTTTACCATCACCTCGGTGCGAGCCCATTATCCCGGGTGTCACGATTAATCCTCGTCGCGGAAATCCCGCTCCGAAGAGAGAATCGCATGCTTTATATTGCTAGATAAGAGATCAAGATATACGAATAAATGTTGAATCTGATGTCTGAATTTTCACGCACTATGAAATAATTTCCTTTCTTAATGTTTTGTTATTTACGACGCAACTATCTTATGACAAAGCGATTTATGTAGATTTTGCCCTGATTCGAACGATCGAAAAATTGAATCAGGACAAAAGCCCGGTAATTAATATAATAAGTCGATAATCCTTAGCACTTATTGTACAATATTATAACAATTGTGATATTGTCATTGGCATAATAATTACTTTCATCATCGAATCATGATGCGAGTTACTAAAGTAATATCACTCATACTACGATTCTATATAATAAATAATAATTAATAACATAAGAGCATTTGTATTAATTTTAATTAATTATTAACTTATTAATTTTATTTTATACTTTTATTTATTACAATATTCATCACAATATTTGTATCTATTAATTATAATATTTTTTCTCTACGAAACAACATGAGGCGCATCAAGCGATATATTTCAATTCCGTGAAAATCAGCCCAAATGCTACTTTCGTGCGATAATCACGACCTTCTACAAACGACAGAAGGAAGATGCGGGCGTCGTGCCCGCAAGGCAGCAGCCGAAAGATGCATCAACAGGCGTTGACCGCATGCGGTGTAAATTCGCCTTCAAGGGAGCTCGGGTTACCCCCGAAACCCCTGACGGGGGGTCCGGTACACCGGCTTCTCCTTCCTCTTTTTTAAAAGTAAGGATGCCTGTCGCCGATAGTGATTTGTTGAGTGTATTTGCATTTTAGATTTAGGCTGCTGCGCCTGTGTGCCACATCTCTCTCTCTCTCTTTCTCTCTCTCTCCTTCCTTCTTTCTCCTCTTCCTATCAATTCCTCACCCCCTCTGGTCAGGATGGACAACCTCCCTCTCGTATTCCTCAGGTAATTCCTCACTCGCTGCCTCCCTCGCTTTCGATTTCTGGTTTCTAGTCAACGTGCTTGGTGTCAAGATGGACGGGGAGGAACGAAAAGGGAAGCGGGAGTTGAAAACGGGGGATCGCTGGTCTCGACTTACAGGAATGACATTAGTCATATACTATTTTCTGACCGCTATAGCGAGGAGACTTGTTTATGCACGTTTAAAGAATGATTAGGCGACGGCGTCGCGACGGGGGGCGTCTCGCCATCCCTCTTCCTTTCTCCCGATTCACCGTGGCCTCTTCATCCCGCTCTTATGGTTATAATTCTTCCCTACGTTTCGTTTGTGTGCCCCGCGGCCACAGTCGCCGGCGTGGATCTATCGAGGAGATGGCCGAAAGTGACCGCACGATTTTGCTCCGAGATCCAGGTTGCGTTGCATCAAGAATATAAAGGATGAAACCCCGTGACAAACGTACTTTATTTTAAAATAACAATAAAGAAAATCATGACAAGCTAATGTGCCACAATTATCTTTTCGGCCTGGAATTTATCTTTTATTATCAATCAATACTTTTGATCGATATCGATTAATATCAAATTTCAAATTCTCGTGTCACGAAGCCAACTAGGAATTTAATATGTGATGCACGATGACGCGCGTATCCTCAAAATGACAAGTTGATCTATTGAAGTTTCCATTCTCTTAAATGAACTTATAGACTCTACTTATTGTTAGTAGCATCTCTCTATTACGTCATTATTATTATAAATTTTCTCGCAGTCACACTGCGAGTTATTCGCGTGAAAAAGATGTGCTTATTCGTATTCAGGAATGTAGTATAACAAATGCTATCATTCTTGCAAAATAAGAATATCTTTATTTTCCAAGGCTGCAGGTATCAAGGATCTGTCTCCCTCATCACATTCTTTCATCAATCCTGGTAAACACGAGAATATCATGACAAAGACATTACTTATCTTTTAATAATACATCAACAATATTATTATTTATTTCACTTATAGTCATATCTTTCTTTTAAGAATGACATACATATTTTATAATATTTTAATATTATAAAATATGTTAAAATATTATAAAATACATATTTAATACTTTTATGATATTCTACACTTCAATTTATATGTATATATAATGTTTAATAATAATATATGTAAATGATATGTATTAATTATGATAAGAATAATTATTATATATATAATATTTAATATATAATATTTAATTGGTTATAAATTACATTATTAGAAAAAAAATAACATTCAATACCGTTTTCCTAAAAGACTATTATTACCACCATTGTTTTTTGCTAATAAAAAAAAACGTAAAAAGTAGCTAAATGTATATATATCTTGGATCATAAATATTATAAAATGAATTTATTTGCGCAGATTGCATATATGAATGCGTGAGATCTATGATTGAACTTAAAAAAAAAATGAAAAGGAAATTCGATTCGTCGTGCATTCCACGACAGGCGTAACCATTGAATGACAGATCAATAATTGATCATTATTATCGTATGACCGGGACCCCTATTGTCGAGGAAGTTCTGCGTCTCCTCCCTCGTCTTATTTTAGACCTGGTACTGCCAGCCCGGTAACATCCAGGGCCGCGCCCTTCTACGAGGTCAAAAAGGTCAGTCGCAACACATGGACGCGAGTGTCGCGTTGCATTCCTACCTATGTAAAGCTCCTCCCGCGCGATAGACACGTTCGTTTATTCGCGCATACTCATCTCAATGGCTCCGCGATTCTCGGTTTATCTTTTCGAGATTTCTAAACGACTTCCGAGACATACAGAAATATCGATTCTTATTAAACGTATGAATCGATGGTTATACCGTGTTATATTCTAGCATTTCTATTGTTCTAACATATCTATAGCGACACGTATCAAAAGTGCGCATAACTCGTATAGCGTTATTAGATAATAATAATTTTTACTAATACTATTTTTAATAAACACTACTGTTCCTTGTCGAAAATATCGAGAACGAGACAAATATTTAAAAATTTTTAATTATAGGGTAAAATGATGTAATAGGCCCGGCAGAAAAATTCCCCATGTTAGGGGTAATATGCCCTAATTCTATCATAATATTTTTTTATCGTTTCTTTTGGTGACAAACTATGAATAAAACGTATAAAAGAAAAAGGACTACAAGGACGAAATGGAACGAAAAAACATTGCTAGAAGCAATGTTAGAAAATTAAGACATTATGAATGTCAATCTTTTTTTGTGAACGAAATACAGAAAAATGCAACTTATATAAATATTCAATATTTTTATTGAATTAAAATGTGAAATTTTGTTTCGTCAAATTTTATAATTCAAAATAAAAATAAAATTATTTTTATTAATTACAATTATCTAAGGCTTTTTTTACCAAAGGCCGGAGAAAAAGGCCCTTTTCGGCATTTTCAAAAAGTTGCTCTCATAATTAGAATTTCATAATTATTTCAATCAATGAAAAGTTATTAATAGGAATATTCGGAAATGTTGTAAATTTCAATTACTAATAATCTGTTCATTCAAATGCATTTTATAATAATTTAATAATTAAATACGGAATATATTACATCGTTTTACCCTATACATATTACATTTTGTAGATATATTTATAAACAAAACGTGTATCAAAAATTGCTTCCAATTTTCCAAAACAAAAACAAAAATTAATTGATCTATTACCTCATTATCATCTGTATCAAAAACGCACATGAATAACAAAGCTCAATTTTCAATATAATGTTTCTCAATATTTCAAAATTACATTCGCGATATTCGAAATATGTGTGAATCATGTGTTTATGGCTTATTATGTGTTTATGCCTCTCGCATGTTACCGCTGCCTGCTATTTCGGGACAAAAGTGTTCGGGACGTTTTGGCATCGTAACACGCGAGCTTCGCCGAGGAACCAGGAAACCGTGGAAGGAAGGCGATCAGGTTGGGAAGAACGGTGGTCTGGAACGCCTGGTTTATGATCGTTCAGGACGAACGAGCTTCCCGGAATGCTCGGTCCGTGTAAGCGGACGAAAACGGACGAAACGGACGCGACGGCCGGGAACGCGCGACCGCGAGACCAAGCTCGGTCGCCATCGGAGCCGGGAACATCGAAACGCAGGACGTATTGCTCTGTCACCCGCGGACCGCCGATCTATTAGTTATGAATATCGTTGCCCGTGGCGATACACGGCCAGCGAGCCGCGTGGCGTTCTCCCAAAAATATGTACCGGACACCCGCATACGCGCATAGGGGCCTCCCCCCCGCGCACGAGGAGCCCTCCATCATCGGTCGAAATGTCGCACCAGCCTCGGAGGACCGACCGATACCAGTGATTGCCTTGAGGGGCAACGTGTGCGCTTCGAAAAATTATAATAAAAGCTAATGATACAGAAGATTTATTTTGACGAATTAACAAAATTTTTATGATTAAAAAAATATTGTAATTTGCACACAAAGACATGTGTGTCTCCATGTCTTGCGATTTTTAAAATATCATAAGTAGAGACTGTAAGATTGTAGAGTTTTGCGAGGATAGAGAGTTTTAAAACTATATTAGTTTGCAGTTATTTATATTATCTGATACACATGTTTATTCTAATATTATTTTTTAATATTATTCTAATTATTTAGTTAACCATCTAATTTATCTTTTAATTATTGTATCTTTCTATTATTCTAATGTTTATTTTTATAGAGATTGTTTCGTTAAGCAATTGCTTTAAATTATATTATAGAGAAAGAGAGAGAGAGAATATAATTTTTTTAGAAAATAAATAAATTATATTAGAATAAATATATATATCGTTTAATGAACAATAATTAACTGTGATTTAACTGCAAATAAAATTTCATTAATTTAATATACTTATTCTCGATTTTTTTGTTCCGATTAATAATTACCATCAATACATTTTCATAAAAATTTCAAAGTTAAATATATAATTGTAATAAACGCACGTGTGTATGCGTGTATATTTAATGCCAAGAAGATTTCAACCTACTGTTCACATTTATCGCTGCATACGGAATAACAAGAAACTTTCACGAGTCTCTCATCGCGTCGTAACCGAGAACGTCTCGAGGATGATCGATATTTTTCGTGTCACCGGTATCCGTCAGCCTGAAGCAAGGGAAGAGAGGTATAGTCGGTGGTATAATATGTGTGTCTGTGTGTATGGTGGGTGTATATACGTCATAAAAAAAAAGAAACGAGCAGAGAATACCGCGTTGGCGGCATCGAAGGATACCGAAGAATCAGGAGAAAGAGAGAGAGGAGGTGGATGAAGGAATAGACGAAGAAGCAGATGAAGAAGAAGAAGAAGAAGAAGAGAAGCGGAGGAGGTGGAGCGGTGAGCGCGGGTCGCCATTAAGCGGACCCCCTGCCGCGCGTGGCCCGCGGCAACCCTTCACAAAAAACTGTAATTGGAAATACTTTTCCTCCTTTTTTCCTGAAATAATTTATGAATCTTCCACCGGTCAGCTAGCGAGGGCCCGCGCGGCTTCCAGACTCTTTCTCCCCGTCTCTCTTCCTCTCTCTTTTCCTTTCGCTCGCTCGCTCTATCTATCTCTGTTGAGGCTCCGAGAGGACCATGGACAAGGGAGGAACCGGCGTCCGTGAAACCAACGAGAGAGAATAACCGTGACTCCCGCCGAATAACGAACTCATTACTTTCGGAACCTTCGCACGCGTCGGTGAATCCGCAAAAGTAGGTGAAGGGCAAACGAATGTCTGGAAGGGGATTCGCCTCTTCCCTTGGACAGATTTTCGGAGAGAGGTTCGCACGCGGTAAATTGTCCCGCGTCACAGGTGTTATATCATCGAATCAAGCGCTCATCTTTAATTATAGCCGCGGATTTGCAATTAATACTTTTGCTAAAATCTTGAGAGACACTTTTGACTGCCTGATTCATTTTGGCGTAGCTTTTGAGCGACAGCTAACTCGGCGTGAATATCTTTAGAAATAATCATGGGAATGTCGGTCCATGAAAGAAACTTAATTTCACATCATCGAGAAGCCTTCAAATAAGACGTGTTTGAATAAGACATGCATCTCTTTTTGGTAAATTCATAAAATATTAAAAATCTTTAATTTATTATTTACTCGTTTTCTTCAAGAAATATGTAATTTACATCGACTGCATCTATATTTAATTTATCACCGAATAACATGTACGTAACATAAAATATCTTGATGCTTAGGGAAATATACACACGAGCATACATTTTCCCGTTCCCGATCGATAAATTAGACGGAATCTTTTTTTTGCTCGTATAAAAACGTATAAAAACGATTGTAATTTTTGGGAGCTAATCAAACCTGTAGTATAGGTTCGAAGATGTTCCGAGGGAGAATGTATGAGCGATGGGAGGATAGGTGGTGACCGCTTCTTATTTCGTGGTCGGAGACACCCTGCTGCGCTGGGGTGGAGGTGAGCCCTCTTTAGCGTCTCGCGGAGAACTCCGTACGGCAGCCTTCGGATGCCGTTATCAATTTGCGTGATTCTCAGGATTTATAATGAAGACGCAATATATACCCATTTCTCTCTCGCTCTCCTCGAAAGGCGACGTTCGCGTTCCCTCTCGCTCCCATCTACCTGTCGTCCCTTTGCGCCCCTTTTCACCCTCCTGATCTTTCTCTCATGCTCGAAGACGCAAGTGTCTTCGTCATCGTTGCTTCGATCGGCTAAATCGGCGAGCGCAGAGCTGATGTTTCACGATGGTAATTATCCTCGTGCCACCCAGGACGATGTCCGCTGTTTCGCAAACAAAAGTGACAACGGCAATCGTAGTTTCGTGTATCACAAATTTGCATTGTTTTGAACTCGCACATGTTTTGAACATAGAATATAATAGATCATTTATTTCAGACATTTAAAAACTATTGCTGTATATCTCGAAATAATTCTATTATACTTCTTTGATATAATAATATATATAAATTAATTGTGGGCGAGCTTCGTAAAAGATGTCGCAATCAAACTTTCTTAAAGAAATTGAAGACAAAATATATAATATGTAAAAGGGCAAAAAATGATCAAATATAATTTTTCAAGTAAGAGGACAGACGGATTTTTTTAAATAAAACTTGTAGACACAAGATTGTACGGCAATAAGACAACCGATCAGCCACCCTCCGAGATCCGAGACCCTTATAACATAATGCATTATTGGATGTCATTCTCGATAATTATCGCAACCACAAATACCGATTCTTAAGCCGGAGAACGTGCTGCCGAAGGGCGATAGGCAGAAAAAATAACGCGCGAACGTCTAAATGTCAGAACGTCGCTCTCTCTCCGTCCGGCTAGTCCGGATTACTAAACGCCGGGTTTGTGTCGGGTGGCATTGTGTTACACGCGACCTAAGACAAGGTGTTTCGTTTCTCGCCCGGGCTGACAAAGGCAGCATTGACACAACAAAGAAGCCCGCGTCAACCGTTGGAGGAAGGGAGACACAGGGGGGACTTTGGGACCCATTCCGCGCACCCTCCGCCTCTCTCTTTCCAATTCCCGTTTGTCGAGCCTTCCGCCCCTCTCGCTTCCGCGCGGCGCGCGTAAAAACCTTTTCCCCATGAGATGTCACTTATTAATTCTCTCATTCTCTCGGAGGCAGTAAAATGAATAGCGGGAGTCGGCACGGTGACCCCGCCCCCTTTGAATCGCTCCGCGTTGGAGGAATTTCTTCCTTCGGCGAGAGAAAAGACAGAAGAAGGTGGACCTCGACAGGAACGGGACGTCTCCCGCGGGACAGGCGGTGGAAAGGTCAAAGGATCTCTCGGCTACCTGAGAGCGTCCTTACTGCTCCACAGGTAGGTAGGTAGGTAGGAAGGATAGGAGAGCCGCGCGGTCATCTCCTCTCATCATCTCTCGTCTCTTGGCTCTTTTCACGGATCGCGCTACGATTAATAACAGTTTCTCTCTCTCTCTCTCGACGAAGGGGTAGAAGCGCGCGACGGAGATAATGCGAGGGAGCTGTTGTTTGAGGAAAACCACAAATTTCGGGCATCAGAGGCGGCGCGACTGAAATATGGTAGCGCTGGGCGCGCCAACCGCGTGCTCCAGGACCCCCTGGCGATCGCTTCTTGAGAAATTCTGGAACGAGATGAAATGCCCCGGAGACTACGCGCCCGATCTATCTACTTCACCCGACTACGGAAACGAAAGGCTAATCCCATAGATTTCCCATAACAAAGAGTTCGTATCGATGTGCACTGGTTGAAACTGCGAAATAAATGATGAAAGTGTATCGATTATTACACAATTGCCAATCATTGAATCTGCGTCAATTTTGCATGTCTTTCATTCTCCATCTCTTGCGATTATTTTTCCTTGCGTTTTACGGGCGAAGAAAATTAATTGGAGCCAATCGCATGGATTACATTACATTAAATCATTGTAATTTATAACAGGGGAGGATGTAACTTTATGTTTGATTTGATAAATCCAAAGAAGGATGCAGAATATGCGCCCAAAATATTACATGACAATCATCATCAATATCTCTGATGAGAATCGCTCACTTCAATTAATGATCCCAAATTACACATCATGATGTCATGTAACTAGAAGATTATTTCAATCTGTTTAAACACGATGATTCTCACGTAACGAGAAATTCGCGCGCGTAAAGAAGAAATCGAGATACACTTTTCTCAGCACGTTCGCCGACGCGTCCGATTAGCAGCGTATAATCAAGAAGCAGGTAGTTGTATATCGGTGGTGGATGAGTAATTTCCAGGGTCTCTCGTGATCGTGTCCGGGAAGAGAGATGCGCGTCCGCGCGAAGGATAAAAAGAGGAGACGCGCGGGAGGGTGGGTCTCGAAGGGAGGGGGGCGAGGGAGCGCCGGGGCAAACGAAGGGGGAGCGAGGGTGTCGCGATTCCCCGCTGAGCGCTGATGGGGCCCTGGGTCCTAGGGGTCTCGGGTGCACGATTTTGGTAATTAGCTTTTTCGTCCAGTGCCAATTATACGCGGCGACTGATTTACATAAGCCGGCCGACGGCCGGTGCTCGCTCGGTGTGGAACGGGCTAATGAAGGCGCGGCCTTTTTCGTCGGTGTCCCGAAGAAAAACGCCACCTTCGCGTTGCGCGAAACACGAAAACGCCAAAGAAGAATTTTGCGCAAGATGCTCATGACTTTCCAGTCTCTCCCACGAGTATGAAATATGTCTAAGCAACTTGGTGTAGTCCTATGAACCATGCGTTTTGATGCGTTCCAGTCAATTGTGAACATTTATGCCCGATTTCACCAACCGCGTTTAACTTTAATCTTAGTTTAACTCACTCTTTGTCTCTTTCTAAAGGAAGAGTTAGAAGAAGATAAAGAGTGAGTTAAACTAAGATTAAAGTTAAACGCGGTTGGTGAAATCGGGCATTAATCCTTCAGGGATACACCCTGTCTTTCACTTTCGATAAATAAATTGCGAAAATTCAAGTCGCGTGGGAGGTGACTCTCGAAAGCATCATCGAAATCTCAAAGAGATTAAAGAAAGATTGTTCGAAACGAAGAGCACACGCGCTTCTTGGAAACAACATACGCGGATCTCTATAAAGCAGACTAATGGATCGAGAGTTTGACCTTTGATGGATATCTTCCTGCGGTCCAAGGTGACCAGTCAGGCCCGCAACTGTCGATTTCGTGGGGCAAATAGTTATCGGAAAAGGAGGCTGCCACCGGATCGCCAGGGACCCGGTGGTGCCCCGCTGCGTAAAATTGTCTTTTGCCTTCCGCTGACCGCGACTCTCTCGGGTCTCGAGCCCGAACCGTGTAATTATTCGAAGGCTCGTAACTTATATCCATGTCATGCGGATAGTGAATAGCCGTGGAAGAATCGAACATAACGGATCGCCGCTCTTTCCTTGCTTTCGGACAGGAATTATTCAGCGGTATGACTCGGTTACCTTTATTTCGTTCTCTTTGATACTTCCGAAAGAATGCTGAAATGTATTGACATTGAAAGAAAGACGATGTTTTATGATCATAAGAATATTAAAGGTATCGGAGATTGATTTCACTTATAAAATGAATTTTAAATATTTCATTTATGTAGTACGATCTCTCTCTCTCTCTCTCTCTCTCTCTCTCTCTCTCTCTCTCTCTCTCTCTCTCTCTCTTTAAAGATAAAATATAGTCTCACAATTTTCTAATAAAATAAATTTTAATTAATTACTATTCGTGCAAAAATGAAACTCGCTTTAACTCATCTATAATTCGGGATAGAATTTTGTATCAAATATATTAATGTGTTTAGCCTGATACATATATTTTTTTATATATGTACTCTCTAAAAGTGAATCAGTGTATTATCACTGTATTATCAGTGTATTATCACTGTATTATCAGTGTATTATCACTGTATTATCAGTGTATTATCACTGAAAAACAGTAAATAGTCACTGATTACAGCAGTTATAAGTACAGCACTATAAATCAGTGATATTTTATTGAAAGAATCAGTTAATAATTTTGACTGTTTCAATCAGTAATATTCAATATCAGTAATATTTCTTTCGTTATTGTCAGTAATATTAAACTACAATTCATCTCTCTATCTGTTTCATATAAACTTAAAAATTTTATTTATATTTACTAAATATTTATTATATTAAAAATTTTATTTTATTTATATATATTACATGCATATTGAACTTGTTATTTTAAATAGATAACGAACGAATAATTTTCATTAAGTCGCCAGACATTTATTTGTCCGACTTATAAAGATCGATTTAATATCTGAAGCCTCTCTATTGAGATTGTATCAGAAATTAAATCGAAATAATACTTCTAATTTTAAATGTCGCTCTTTGCAAACTTTATATAATTCTTATGACTAAAATTAAATACGAGAGAGATAGCAATCGTAGCGGTAAACGAACGAACTAGCGATTACTGGTTTTACAGTGAAATTTACTGGTTTTACAGTGAATTTTATTTTAACTGACCATAATCAGTGAGATATAAGATAAAATAACAAAAAAGTTAGTGTTTCCACTGAAGATCAGTAAAATACTCACTGATTCTCAGTGAAATCTTATTTTACTGTTTAAATTAGTGATATTTTCACTGATTCACTTTTAGAGAGTATTTATATGCATTTTATTTTTTAAATGTATGTTTTTTTATTACACTATACGAAATTATAAACAAAATTCTGTCTCGAATTCTGTCGGCGAATAATAGAATCATCCAAGAAAAAAAACAGAGGCATTTAAAATTAAAAATTTTTAAATAACAAAAGTAAACTATATTATAATACAATTTGCTGAAATAAAATAAAATAAAATCACCAATTATCACAGATTTTTTACAACTGATGTCTGAACGAGATTTTAATTTATATCAACAGGCAAAGTGAGAGAGAGAGAGATCGGTTGGACCGTCGCAGCACGTTAGAGAGACGATTTGCACGCAACACGATTTTCTCGGATTGTCAATGCAACGTCAACAAAGCATTCAGTAGCGTATAAAAGATTGCGGGCGTCTCCGGACGGTCGGTGCCCATGGAACCTCGTTGGCGTCGATCTGAAGAAAAGGTAATTACCGATGAATTCTCGAGGACCTCTAGGCTAGATGAGGCCATCAACGCACAGCGGGGAATCGCGACACCCTCGTCTGCCTCCTCGGCCGTCCTCGGTAAGAGCAGGGAGGAACCCATATTACTCATCCGTATTTGCCTCCTCTCTTTTTTGTCCTCGGTATTCTTTCTCGTCTATTCGCATTCATCGTCTTAAGCCCAATTTTCACAAAGCTTCTCGAAGCGCAATCTCGTTAATCTCAGATCAGAGATTCGAATAATAATTATTTGAAAATCGCTATCGGTTGCTGATGTAATCAATAATAAAAACGTTTTAAATTAATTAACATGTATTAGAGAAAATTTAACTTATCAGCGTTAAAAGTTTAATTTATTTATTTTAATTTACTAAATGTAATAATTTATTTTATTCATTTAATAGTAATTTAATAATAATTAAAAGTAATTTAATAGTAATTTAATAAAATTTATTTTGAAATTAATTTATTTTTACGCATAATATTTATAAATACTGTGCTCTAAAATTTATACTTAAATACTATATAGAAAAATAAATATTTAGTACGATGATAAAAACGAGAAATTATTTTCTTTATAAGCTTTGAAAAGTACGTGGATAATAGACATATAATTGCCGTATATTAAGAGAATTTACGTTTGCAACTTTTCACAAAATTATTTCGAGATACGTGTAATTATCGCGTCACATTCAACCGGTGATTAATAAGAACGATTAGCGCGTATCTGTCAAAGATGTTGCGATAATTAGTATCTCACGAAGCGAGATTAGCATCGTGTCAACCGCTTCAGCGTGTGGATTAGCCTTTATAATGCTTCTAGTGAAGCTTTAAGGCCGCGGCGAAGAATCTGAGTGCCGTCCTAATTCTTCTGCCGTCACGCGCTTTTATGATACCGACATAAAATTTGAATTCCACCGCGAGAGACACGAGCCGGCGGTTTGCTGCAGGATAATCATCCTCTTAATTATATCGGGATCCTTCCTCGATATCGCTCGTAATTCAGCGAACAACGTCGGGGCATCCACCGAGAAAGAGAAAGAGAGAGAGAGAGTTGAATTTCTCTCTTTAACTGATCTTTTCGTCAAACATGGTAAAGTCGTGGGCCACCCAAATCTCATATTTCTTCAAACATAAGTCAAATCTCTATTAGAGTCGAAATTATATTTTTATAAAAAAATTCGAGTATATTTACATAATATTTGTGTTTATAAAATTATTTATTCTATTCTCGTCCCTTTCTTTTCCTTTTCCTTTTATGATTTTTCTTTCCATTTCTTTTTACTCGAAAATAGCTTGAAATCATTGATAGGCGTAAAAACCATTATAAATTATATACATATTCTCTTTCTTTGATTAACTACCTACTAGTTTGACTTTGCATTTCTTGAATTATTGGATAAACAATCAGCTTTATCGTGTGTCATAAGTATTGAAACTGTCTGACCATTTACCGACTATATCCCTTAGCTTATCGAAATTTTCTTCTGTCAAATTGTAGTACAATTATTTCATACTGTTTTTTCTTATGTTATTAAAATTGATGGAAATGTGTGAAATTTACGATTTACTATTTATCGAAAGCATCGTCAAATCGCGAATCAATAGAAAATTCTAAGACACTAATAACCAATGTAAAGTGATATTCTCTTAATGTCGCTAATAATATCAATTCAAAACGATATGAGAGAGCCTAGAACTTTGTCGAGATTAACGTATACTAAACTCGTAAACTCGTATATCATGCTTGTTTTCTTGTTGAGAAAATCTGGAGTCTAGATAAAATGGAAGATTAAAAATGCTTTATTGATAAATAAAATATCTTTCTTAAATGTAGCCAAAAATACATAATATTATTATAATGCACTTCAAAGTGTATTTATATGTGCATTTTTAAAACTACATTTATATTCAACATTCATTTTATTACAACTTCGTATCCATCGCATTTCATTACATCTTATGTATTTTAATTAATATTATTGCAGAGTAATTACTTTTCATATATATAATATATATTATTGTTTTATGGATAAAAATTAGGATAAAGTTGTGATTTTATAAATTTCCATTAAAGATATCACAAACACATCCCGTACGTCTAGCAACAAATATATTTGTTTCATGAAATCAAACACATATATTTGCACATATTTATAAGATTATTGAAAAACTTAGTATTAATTTATATTTATTAATATTTATATTTAACTTCTATTTATAATTAACTTAATTAATTTATTTTTCTTATCATTTGTGTGCACGCATGTATATATATAATATGTTATTTGTAAGCTTGTTGAATAAATTTTGTGCGGTATATATTATTATAAAATATATACCACTAGTTTTTTATATATATTAAAAACCTGATAATATATATAATAATCTAAGAAATTTTACAAGTTTCGTGTAAATGAACATATCTAAGATGTTATATTGGAATTATTTTTCTGTGGGATATAAAATTGATATCTTTTTTGCTTATAATTAATTCGTAGTAACTAATTTATAGAAATGATCCTTTAAGCTGATGTTTAAAAAGATTCGGACAGTACACAAGCATATAGTCATTGTACGAAGGATCGTGTTGGCGCCCATGGTAATCATCTGCGAAATAATACGTTACCGCGTCACGACAAAAAAGCCATACGACGGCGTTGATTCCATGGGACAATTTTACCGTCGATGAATTGCACAGTCCACCTCCTCCGCCCCCACGTTCGACTTGACGCATTAGAGAAGGCCAAGGGAATCGGGCGAGGGGGAAAGAAGGGCGCGAAGGGGATCGGGCGAAAAAGGAACGAAGACGGTGGGAAGATGAGAGGCGCCGAGGAACGAGGGGGAAAGGGAGGGGGAGAGTCATATCCGCGGAGGTCATCGGGCCTCAAAGAGACAATTAATGTACCGCGGACACAATGGCGGACGAATGGTCCATTGTCAGGGCCGTGCGAGCAGCCCTGAGTGTCCCCGCAGCGTCTCTCGGTCTCCTCTCCATCTCGACAGATATTCTCGCCTCGCATGCACAAAAGGTGCGTAGAGACCGATCCGGAATGATCGCCGGCGATGACGCCGTGCGTTAGCAAAACTATGGTGTCTATCGCCAGCTCTGTTCGACGACCGATCTTCCTCTCTCTCTCCACGAAACGCGCAATTTTAAACATTTCATTTGCGTAGCGTTTGCGTTTTTCGGAAGCTATACCTCTGGCAACTGCTGACATTGCATGAAGAGATATGAGAGATGTAACAAATTGGCAAAATAGTTAGAAAAATTTCTAATTTTTTGGATATGTAAATGTGTTTATTAACATTCTTGTATTATTAAAGAATTTTGCATAGATGTCGGTTTGAAGAGCTGTCACTTGTTAACTGTAAAGATTCAAAAGAATTCGAAGCTTCTGTTATAATTTCAAATTTTTGAAATTAATTTTGAAAACACCTTAAAGTGAAAATTCGAAATTAATTTCGAACAAAGAAAAAATTCGAAACTTCAAAGTTAACTTCGAAAAATCCTTAAACTTTAAAGATCCAAAGTTAATTTTAAAGTTGCCAAAAGTAACAGTCTTAGACTTTAAAGTATCTCTATGAGTATTTTTGAAATTAATTTTGAAAACACTTTAAACTTTGAAGATTCGAAATTAACTTCGAAGAAAGAAAAAATTCGAAACTTCAAAGTTAACTTTGAAAACTCCTTAAACTTTAAAGATCCAAAGTTAATTTTAAAGTTGCCAAAAGTAACAGTCTTAGACTTTAAAGTATCTCTATGAGTATTTTTGAAATTAATTTTGAAAACACTAAACTTTGAAGAGTCGAAATTAATTTCGAAGAAAGAAAAAATTCGAAACTTCAAAGTTAACTTCGAAAACTCCTTAAACTTTAAAGATCCAAAGTTAATTTCAAAGTTGCCAAAAGTAACAGCCCTAGACTTTCAGATATCTCTGCGTATTCATATCTCGCAAAATCTATCACATCGGAATTTTAAGAGGTCAAACTTTCACAGTCGTCAACCTAATTCGCACCGCGACAAGTAAAATACTGCCACCGCGCGCTATATATCCGTGCCTTGGAATATTAATGCGACAAAGTAATTGGCGATCGTGTTTATATCGCGATCCGCACACTCGCAAGGTTGCGAATGCGAGGTGGGAACCAGTTCGCTCAGACGCGCGATGAATCAAACGCCAAAGAGCCGACACACGAAACCAAAGGGTAAGGCGCGCGGACCCGCACGCGTGAAAGACGAAACTCTCGAAACTCTCTCTTAACGTCGATACACGCCACGACACCCCGTCCCGCCCCCGCGCTTCGTGACGCATCTAATAATTGGCTTCGTTGAAAACCGCGCTCCGCGACGAATCCTTCCTCCTCTCTATTTCCCCCTTTCGTCCCCCCGCGTACCTTTTCGCCTCGCGTCGAGCCGTAGCTCGACTCGTCGAAGGAAAGAGAGAGAAAGAGAGATGATTCTCCAGCGCTCCTTTTTCTCTCTCTTCCGCAAGACGTCTTCTCCCGAGCGTTTCCCATTCCGTTTCCACCCTGCCTCCCCCACTTCCACCCCCGCTTCCATTGAACCCGCCACGTGGGAACCCGGGTGATATTTTTACGTTTCGCCATTCATGTGGAGCGCTATAACAGATTGTTTCTCGGAAACGCGCGCGCGAGGAAAGGAGAGAGACAGAGAGTGGGGAACTTCCTCTCCCCCTCTCTCCCTCCCCCGCGCGCGCTCGCGCGCGCGACCGCGTGTGGGACCTCGGCGTATCCACCTACCGACTAATGACGCGGGTGAGAGCGTGGAGAATGATCATAAAAGTCTCACAAGTGGGTCGTTTTGTCTCCACGCTGTCTCAGTTCCTTTCTTCCTTTCTTCCCGGGCGTGCGGTTCGTTCCCGTCACCGGCGGTGACGATCTATTCGCAGTCTCATCAAAGACACCGAGCCGCCGCCGCCGCACGATTCGATCGATCACCCCGCGCCACGGCGCGGCACGTTTCTTTTTCTCTTCCGATACTTTATTGTCATGATAATGCGCGCGGTTACATCTAATTGTGCACGGTCGTGCCGCGTAAAAGGCGTACGATTAATCGCGGCGCGGCGACGTCAAATCGTTCCTCCGTCAGTGTGTATACTCCCTATCGCGCATTCTTCTCTATTTAAGGAAGTAATTCGCTCGATATTTCACCGCCGCTCTCCTTCTCCCTGAACGTGCGCAAACTAGAGTCGATGTCGTTCTTAAATTTGTCGACAATTACCTCTCATTTTGACAGCCTGTGTACCGTGGAAAAATAATCAATCATCATGGGAAAACTAACAAAACGTACAAAAAGAAAAAGAAGTTTACACATGTTAAAGTATACATCACAAAAACTTTAAATTTTTCTTTTGTTTAATTACGTGATACATATATGTCCCTCGATATAAAACTTTAAATCATATGCACAGAATAATTAAAAATCATACATTTGACAAACAGCTGATTAGAGAAGATAGATAATTCGGGCAAGCAAAATTCCTCTGATCGCGAATAACTGCGAGATAAGTTTTCTCCCGCCAACCTTGGTTTTCGTTTCGGCAAAGATCGTCAACTTCTCAACTATATTATAATTAATCTACGCATACGCGATATCTCTCGTATCTAGCGTCTCGATAGAGTAATCAAGAATTAGCTCATAGAGCAGGATCGGCTGGTCTTCTATCGGAGGGCCAACGTCGGGTCACGAAAATAATGATTGATCGAGCAATTAAATCCCGTTGTCATGCGGCAGACAGGGGCACGTACGGGGCTGACCGTCGCCGGGGCCGGCGGGGGCTGGTGCAGCCGTGTACGACGCCACGGGGTGCCGTTCGGTCACAATTGCTGGTAATGAGCCGGCTCCGGGGCCTTCCGAGGGGCCTTCTCTTACGCCCCCTTCTTGGCCCTTACGAGAGAAATCGCAGCCTCACGCACGGCCGCATCGGAGGATGGACGGCAGACACGATGACAACGGAAATCGACGAAGACGAATTTCGTCGGTCGACTACGGATCGATTCCGAGGAATCGCCGGCCGATTTCCTGGAATCCGACGCGCCAGAGAGATCTCGCGTCAATGTTATGTAAATCGAAGGGTACATCTTTGCGGCGCGCTCCAATCATCCTTTATAAGGTTGAACGAGGTGAATCGAGGTATCGTTTAAAACGCCCGCGAACCTCCTCGGTGGATCGTGAAAATAGAAAAAAATCACTTCTTTTAATTCTTGGATCAGCGTGATTCAGGTATAATCGATGATTAATTTAAAAGATCTAATACTTCAATCGAATTTCCTTTATCGCGGTTTTTCAGCAGGAATTTTTCATCGGGATATTTAGGTGCCACATCTAAATGATATATCTCTCAAAAAAGTGTTAGGCGAACATCACCCTTGCTCGCTCTTTACTCTCTGCCGATTGATACCATTATTCCAGTCACGAGAAAAGGACAGGGAGAGAGAGAGAGAGAGAGAGAGAGAGAAAGAGAGAGAGAGAGAGAGAGAGAGAGAGAGAGAGAGAGAGAGAGAGAGAGAGGGAGGCTCATTTATCTCGCGACGAAAGCATCTCGCGACATCGTCGCTCTCGCTCGATTTCTTTTCGACCGGCCTCACCCGAGTATCGCGAGTTCTCGAACACCCCGTATGTACGCGCGCGCGCACGTATGTACATATATCGATGATTAATCGAGTCAAAAGGCCGCGGTCGTTACAAAGTGTGCCGCCCGCCGCGACACGAAACCCATGCATTACCGCTGGAACGCCGGCGAAGGAGGACTAGTTCGTGTTCTAACGTTCATCTTGTCTCCGTCGATACACCCACGCTGTCCGCGAGCAACGGGCCCCCGCGAGAGGGGAGAGGAGCGCACGCGGGAGCGGGGGGAGGGGACGAAAGTCGGTACGACGATTGTGCCGGCGCAAAGGGAATATCGAGACCCACGGAGAGAGGGAGTGCTTTATTGCACCTCGTGGATGTGGCTACGAGGGGATAATCGTGTGCGCGCCTTCGGAATCCTTTCCTCTCCCTCTTCCCTCCTCACCCTTCTTCCTGCCCCGCCGCTCTCCTCTTTCCGCTCGGTTTCTCTCCCTTTCAGGCGCGCGTTGTCGGTTTTTTGATCGTTCCGCGTTTAATATTCCCTCGAGGAATGATCGATATTTGCATCGAGTATCTCGTGAAAAAGAGCTTTCATAAAAATAGTGGCTAGTTTAATATTTGATAGTCAAGAAAATTCATTCTGGATAATGATAATGTAGCTTCTCTGGCAGGCTGAATTTTATGAGCATTTTTTATTCGATTTATCACTAAGTGTTATCTACTCTGTATATCAGTTTGGAAACTTTCAATATGTAGGTAGATATTACTAAAGAGTCCCCCTCTCGTTTTCTCTGAATAGTGCTTGTGAAGATTCCGACGAAACTTTACGCAGGAGAAAAAGATTTCTGCGAAAGTACGAGAGACGCAATTATTCCGTTTCGGGCAATTATTAATTTCAGGCATCTTATAAAATGCATATGCGATACATAATGCATAACTGCCGCGTTATTGACCGTTGGATATCGGCGAAGGCTCATTGGCTTCGTTTGCCGACACAAAGGGCCGCGGCTCCCGAAGAGAAATCGCCGATCGAATCCGTACGAAGGTGCTCCGAGTGCGTGAAAAATGGCGCTAGACAGGGAGCGTAAGGTGGATATACAGACTGAGAGAAAGAGAGAGAGAGAGAGAGGCGCGCGCGCGAATCCGCGTTCGTTAATGCGCGCCGCTTACCATAATCTAATATCCTTTAATATATGGGGTGAGGCGGTAGGGTGCCAAAGGCGCGCAAAGGTCGTAACACCGGGGGTCGACCGCAGATATTTACAATTTTAATCATCGTCTCTGCGTGGGACCCTCGGGGAGAGAGGACGAGGCACCTCTCGCGATTTCCTCCTCTTCGATTTGGCCCGCCGATTCTCCTCGCCGGCCGATTTCCATTTCGCTTGACGAATAACGTGTCGAATTATTATTAAAATATATGAGAGGCCGACATCGTCGACATCGTCGACGATATCGATGGAATTGCGCTCGTCGTTTCGCGATAGAAAATGTACGAAAAGTCAAAGAGGGATGAGAGGGATGAGAGGAAATCAAGATTGCATAATTACGAATATGCTATATTTCACGATGTGTGACTTTTGATGGTTAGTCGGGTGTTGCAGCGATCAAGAGAAGATAAAGATGAAAAGAAAGATAGTCGAAACGAAGACTCGATAATCGAATTAATTTTGTCTTTCCAGTTTTTCATATCCAGAAAATGACAAATAAATTCGAGAGAGATAACCTCTCGTTCTCGATTAAATGTTGTTTTGCAATTTGTTTTTAAAAATACAATTATATATATCATTTTTTTGTTTGTAAAAAAAATATCTCTTTTGGGCAATAAAGTTTTAATCGATATCTGTATTTTAATTAATACTAATTATATACGTATACAAGATGTGTAAATAAAAGTTTAAATTTTTTTATATCGAGTAAAAGAATTCAGCTTTGTGTGCAGAACGAAATATTTTTTAAAAGTACTATCACAAAGGGAATATTTTATAAAATATATCTTTTCTCACACTCATCAAATATAACTAATATGGAATAATCATTTGTATGAAAAATGATTTTACTTCTGTGGGCTCTGGATGTCAAAACGATTCCCTGGAAACTCGTTCTGTGTTGTTTTCTCTTTGCCTACTTTCCAAAAAATGGTTTCGTGGCATTTCTTTTGTCCCTCTTTTGTGAAAATCCTATTCCATCTTGCTAAGGATATAAGATTAAAAGTGACATCTACTTCTTTTGAAGATAACAAAGGGATAATGGAAGCTTATACTTATGTTACTGCAGTAGCTTTGAAATCTGTTGTCACTTTCGCGATGTTATTTTTTCTTCTTAAGGAGATCCCTCATTGAACGGCGAACTTTTACATGATTACAGCGCCCTCATCTAATCCTCATTCCGTATCTCTCTCCATCACGTTATTTATAAAGAAGATGCACTGCTTTTTCCACTCTACTTTATCGATATTTCAGGTATATACGGACTAAAATTTTCAGAATAATGCCATTTATTAATTAGGCAATTAAATTCAGTTTTTATAGTTCGACAATGTTCTACGGTGCAGTACACAATCGTGAAAGCTGCTGTTTTATGCATAAAAGCTATAAAACTTTTATAAGAAGCTAATATTTGTACAAATTGACAGCTCTGACGCCATGTTGATTTAAGAAGTCGATAAATAAAAATGTAATTCTATATTTATTTTCTTTCTCAATATAAAATCTCATATTGTACAGAGTTTTCACGTGTCCATTTGCATGTATACTTCAATTCTGGAGAAGGATTTTTAATTTTATACAGGCAATAAAAAATGGCACACTTCCGAAAATTACGGTGTTTTTGTCGGTAAAAAAGTATGCTTGAGGGATCCCCTTAAGTTCGCAAAAAAAATAATCACCGCCGAAACGTGATTCCATAATTTTTGCTAGGATAAAATATTGTGTTGTCAACAATGTTGTCACGATTATAATAATCGATCGACGAGATGTATATATATATTACGATCCTCTTATTTTTGATAAAAGTTTACTTTTTTATCTTTCAAAATATTAACATGTTTTTGAATATTATATTTCCAACATAAATGTATAACATAAATTGCATCATTAATCATCGATAATATGAGATATTCGCAATACATTTGTACGCAATACATTTGTACGCAATACATTTGTACGCAATACAAGTTACAATGGGGTGCAATAATATTGATATTTAATGATGGCAGTGATTTGTTAAAGAAAAGTCGCTTTGATATTAATGGAGAGGAAAGAATACTATATATATATAAATATATATATATGCATCTTTGTTATATGAATATGAGACAGATCCACACCAAAAAATGAGAGTTACGTAAGCAATTCGAACGCAATTCCCTGCGGTGTCGGCGTCATAGGGAGATTGCTAAATCGGTTATTTATCTCACCTGGAAGATAAAACGGGCTTGAGCCTTTCTTATATCTTTTTTAATAGCTTTGTAACAAATATTCGTCGAATTTTCTGACATATAATTGATCGAATAAAAATTAAGATTGTAACGTGATATGAAGCGAGTTTAAAGACTAATGAATTTTTTGCAGCATTTCAAGGATGACATCTTCTGTCATGTTTAAAAGCAGGTAATTTAAGCGCATTTATATAAAAGAGAGAAAGAGAGACTTACATAAGTAAAAACTTATCGCTTTCAATCAATCGCGCTATTCATTTTAAGCGTTACTTTACATAATCACAAGTACACTTTCTTCCGCGAAAACTTTTACACACGGTAGTCGGATGGAGTGGCGATAACGCGTGGGTACACGTAATTAAAGCTGGAAGAGGCTCGATAATCTGACGTAGCGCGTGTTAATTATCTCGTTCTAGCGTCTACAGTCTCCCCCTCTCCCTCCCCCAGTTAATGAGATATGTATTCGCTTGTAACTCACCACCTACGTTCGTCTTCTCCGCGCGTCCTTCTACGTTGCGAAAAACAATTTTTACTCTCACCCTTCTCGAGTGCATACACTCAGTTATTTTATAAGCCTCTATGCGACAAAGAGATCGATATTAAAATTGATGACTTTAATAATCTAAGATGTTTGATAGATTAGGCGCGGTTTTATAACGAAAACTGGCGAAAACCTCTCTTTTTTATATCAATATATCCTGTTAACTATAATCAATACGATAAATTTCTTTTGAAGGCTAAAAGTCCTAATAAAATTTATAATTTTAATAACGTAATAAAATGTATGAAAATAGCCTCTTTTTTGTAAATTCATTTCATTGTAAATTTCTCAAAATTATAATGTGTTGGAGCAATTTGGAGATTGGAGTCATATTTAGCTAAAAAATTATGAAAATACACTGAGAAAAATCGTTGGATTGTACCAACAAGACATATATGATTGAAGGCATTTTGGTTAAATCAAACAAGAATTTCTAGTTATCATGATAAGACTCGATTTTTTATAACTAGAACGTTTAATAGATTTTACTATAAGGATTTGGTTAGTATTTTCTGGTTGAATCTATAAAATTTCTTGTTACATTAACTTCTTTGCTTGCCGCTAGGCGACGACCCACTCTTAACTTAACTCGTATTCAATATTTGCCATGAAATGTATATAAAGAACTAGTATTAACATTAAATCCAAAGTATATTTTTTTTTCTCTTACGAGCAGTAGTGCCAGAAAGAGGACGCTAGCTCTCTGATTGTGTGTGTTTGAGCTGCATCCTCTTCTTGCATCACTGTTTATCAGTTTAATTTCTAACAAACTGAATTTAAAATAATTTATTCAATAATCTGGATTGAATTTATCCAATAATCTTGTTGGAATTCAGAATATTAAACAGACTTTTGAGATTAGATGGAAAAAATTTTAGACGACTTGGTGCTAGTGAGTTTAGTATTATTAACGAAAAAATTTGGTAAATTTAACAGGAAGAAATTAATCAGATTCATCTGGTAATTCCTACAAGAATTCTGGTTCGTCCATTTTCCAACAGACATACTGGTTGAATCTACCAGAATTCTAATTAATGCAACCAGATTTTTTTCTCAGTGTACTCTTTCTTGCGTTTGGAAAAGTTACTTTGTGTTAAACTGTATTGTGAATGATATTGTTGATATTTGATAATGGAACAGAATATATTTTTTAAATTTCTATTATCTAATTTAATTTATGATGCCATATCCAAAATAAAGAGTTTACATAATTTATATATTCTAACAAGTTCACATAACTTATTTTGATAAAAATTTTGTAAAACACGTATATTTACTTTAAACATGTGCTTTTGTAAAAATGCAGTTTCAAAAACTTTCGAGATCTCAAAATATCCTTACTAAATAATATTTGTGCCTAAATCGCGTCTCTTCTTCTCTATTAAATAAGAATCACACACACATTTAGATGATAATAAAATTGAACAAAAATTAAGAAAAGAAATGAAGAACAACTAATAAAATTATATAATCTATAAACTATAAATATATATGTATAATCGTTCATATAAAATCCATTCGTAACGTAATTCTTTGTAGACAGCCGAATTACATTTTACATCAATGCGAACCTTTCTCGTTTTTCCTCCTTGATTAAACGTGAACAAGTCAAATGTTAGTTGCTGGTCGTAAAGCAACTAATTGGCTCGAACTTCTCTTTTTCTCTCTCTCTGTCTCTCTTTTACTCTCGCTTTCCTCATCTGTCTCCCATCTCGTTCCCTCGTCGTTTCCGCTTTTTGCTCGCCGTGGCTCTCTGTTTCTTGTTAGCACCGTGTAACGCGCGAGTTAGTACGATTATTACGGTCAGCAGTGTACACCGGAGGCGTACTTGAGAATAATATAAATTACGACGCCGATGTATTTCCAGCGCGGTCGTACTTTGACTAGTCTGAAACTTATCGCCGACACGCGCGAAATAACATCCGCGTTCAGCAATTTGAAATATTACAACAACGATAGGAATTCGAAATGATTTTTATTGGGTATTTTAACATTCAGATGCGTAAAATAAATTTCGTTTTGAATTAAATAAGAAATAATTTTTTTTATATCGAGTAAATATATTTTTAATAATTCAAGAAGCTTCTATCGAGATCTTTTTTACAAATATTATAAGAATAATATTGCAAAAATATTTTTAATAACATTTTAAAAATAATATTTTTCAAATTTTAAATAAAATTTTAATATAAGATATTGATATTTTTAAAAACATGTAATATTGTATTGTAATGTGTGAGTGTTAATTATGAATACAAGAAATAAGATATAAATTACAAAACTCGTGGAACTTATCTTTTCTCTTCTTGCAGTAGTTTAAAATATATTTCTCATCACTTAGATTTAATTCTGGCACACAATTTTGGAAATCTCTTTTATTTATACTTTATCTAAAATAGAATTTAAAATAATACTTTTCAAAATTTAAAAGAAAATTTTAATATAAACGATATTTAAAAGAACATAATATTGTATTATGATGCATGTGTGAATGCAAATTATTAATACAAGAAATAATTTACTAAACTATAAATTACAAAACTCGTGCGACATATCTTTTCTCTTCTCTCAATAATTTAATATTCATTTCTCGGCAGTTAAGTTTAATTCTTGGCGCATTATTGCAGAAAAATCCGTTTTTACATCACTATTAAATAAAAGTAATCTCGATCGGGAACAGCTTCAGTGTCGTGAAACTCGGGAAAAACGAAACGCGAATTAATCTCCCGTGCTTTGACAGTCGGGCGTGCGATCGCGGTATCACGATTTTCGTTAGCCTTGAGCGCGCCGGTCCTGTGGATGCAACCGCGCCTCGCGCGCGCTCCATCCGCCCGAGAGATGCACCGCAGCCCCGGTAGAGTCGTTGTTTTTTTCGTTCCCGGGTGAACCGACCGGGGGAGGCTATGCGGCGCCCGGGGGCCCTCCCACGAGGAGGAGTGACCTCGGTTGCGGGCTTTCGCTCTTGGGAATATCTGCGCGCCGCGTCCTCTCTTTGGCGGCGCGGGTGCCGAGATGGACCCCCGACGCACGCGGCTTCTCGCAGGCTCACTTCTGTTGTGAGAGAAGGAGCGCGGCTCGCGAAATATTGTTGCAACAGTTATTATCGGACAAGTATGCGGGAAAATTGCATTTTCTAATTTCTTTGCTTTTAAGAGAGTGAAGGAGAAAAAGAGATAAAGAAAAGGAGGAAGCATTTCCTTAAATTATTTAATTGTTTTCACCCTTTATAATAATACAGTGTGATGATAAATAATTTTTAGATTTTTGACAAGAAGATAAAGAGATAATTTTTTGGAGTTTTTTAAATGATTTTAGCTTTCAATAAATTGTTCCATCACAATTTTGAGAATTTTGCAAGTTAACAAAGAAAGGATATTTTAATCTTATTATGTTATAGAGAGCTACAGGAGAAATTTGTCGTAATTAAAATTAAATATGTTGTTAGCACTTTCAATTCTTCAAAAGAATTTGTTGCATCGATGATTAAGATATTTTATATTATCAAATATAGAATCTACTGCAAAATCAAATTTATCAAATAGTTTTCAATTATGTTAATAACATAAATGAATTATTATATTGATTGTGAAAAAAATTGTAGAAAAATTTTTTTAAATATCATAAAAATATTAAATAAAATAACATTATGTTGACTGTAAGAAAATTTCTCCAACATATAAATCGTATAATTTTATAACATGGTAAAATATATTAAAATATATCATTTTAACTGCAATTTAACGTGATGGAGCAATTTAAAAGCCGGAATTATATTTAGCATTAAAAAGATTACAAAAAACTAATTGTTTTCATCCTTTATAATAATAGAGAAATGAGAAATGAGAGATTATTCTCCTTCTCTTTTTTATTAAATCGTGTAATATATAATCTTTTATGTATATTTTCTCCCACATATATATTTTTAAAATTTCTTTTAACTCTAAGCTTCTTTTAATAATTCTAAGTATTTCTAGATTATTTTCCATAGTTTTTAATAGTTTGCTAATTATATCAACTTAAAAAGAATTTTACAAAATTATATTTCACTATTTTCCTACATTCTACAGTCTTTTTCGAGTCTTTTAAAAGCTAACTGAAAAGATTAATATTTTTGATATTTTTCCATTTTCTTCACTCACAATCAGTGAGAAAAATAACCGTTATAAATGTAAAAAAATGCAGTCAAATGTCCATTACATTCCTGCATTGACCTTAGACAAGTTTAAAAAAAATACACCTAAAACAATGCAATAACATTCGATAAAAATTAATTATCGAAAAACATTAATATTAACATAACATCTATCTTCTATCTGCGACCTAAGAAGGTACTTTCAATCTTCATTTACGATCAATCAATTGGAACAAACTGGACGTAATCAGAGATACTTATATGAATTGGCGATTCTATGTGATCGAAGCGGAGACAAACTCACCGGCGTCTCAACAAACGACGAAAAAGTGGGAGCTATATGTCGTTAACGCGAAGATACGATCCTTCGACGACGTCGCCGGACGATCTTCCGTTTAACGCCCCTTTCGCCTCCGAGAAGTGCTCCTAATGGTTTCGCCGGCCTACTTGAAATTGCCCCGGGAACGAGAAGACGCGCGGCCGGTTGCTCCAGGTTGCGAGCAAAATGACGAGCCTAATGACGGCGAATGAGCGCGAATGAATCCCGGCGGAGGAATGCCACCGCAGTAAACCGTAGATACTATCCCGCGCTGTCATTACCTAAGTGATTGTTAAACGTTGCTCCATGTTGCTTCGCGCGCTCACTTTATAATATCTTACTTATACCTGAGAATCTCTCTAAGCAAATCGGGAATATATATTTACGGCTCTCGTCGTCACATAATTGGCACATAATTGGTTGGAATATATATATTGATTGGAATATCGCACGTCTTTGTTTAGTTTGGCGAAGAGTATCTATAAAAATCAATGAACGCTTAAATTATTGACTTAAAAAAGGAGAAAAGAAAGAGAAAAAAATGGACAAGTCACTGATATCTTGGGAGAAAATATCACGGGCGCGTCATTTTTATCGAGAAAGGAATTTCGAGGAATCAACTTCATTCTTCGACTCGGCCGCTTTTTCGCGGATGGTAGTCAAATACATCGGAAGGGTTAATCGCGGCCGACGCGGACCCGCAATTCCTGGATCATATTCGAAAGAGGAAGAGGGGAGAGGGAGAGGGAGAACCCCGTACCGTACACGTCTACATCGATAGAGAGATACCGGTACGCGAGTCTGCATGCGCGAGGGAGTCGAGTCGCCGGTCGGTCAAGCCGGTAATGGGAGGTCAGAGGTCGGCGCGCCGCCAACGCTAGCGAGGAGGAAGGACGACGTGGTGGCGGCGACCGTGCGGCAAAATATATATATATATATATTTTTTTTTAATATACACACACATTTATACATGCGCGAAGCGTCGCTATCTCTGCGCGAAGCAAAGTGTGCATACACTTGAGCGCATAACGTTGTACCATCGAGCCATCGAGAGCTGTTCTCGCTAGTGCGAGGAGAGAGAGGAAGGATACGCTCTCGCGAAAAAGAGAAGGAGAGAGAAGCGAGACCTCGCGCAGAGAGGGCTGGCGCGATATGCGGCTCTCTCGAAACCGTGGGAACGCACGTGGCCCCACGCGCCTAACTAACCCCCTTCGCCATGCAATGTCTTGCCGGCAAACCCTCCCTTACCGTATTCCTCTTCCTCCTTTGCCTCTCTTCCCCCTTCCCTCGTTCGCGCGGGAGAGGGAGGAAGAGAGAGAGAGAAAACACCCCTCTTCTCCCCCCCCCCTCTCTCTCTCTCTCTGATTCTCTCTTTCTCGACCATTCCGCATTTGGCATTCTCCTCTTTCGCGATCCTCTCTTGCCTCCTTCCTCCTCCATTCACCCCGTGCTTCCTCCGTGTTCTCGACGCATTCTTTCCATCCTTTCCACAATCCACCCACCCATCACCGTATTCATCTTCCGCGCTCTACTCCCTTCTTCCTCCTTCCTTCTCCTTCTCTCTTGTCTGTTATTTTGCCTATGTCCACCTCTACGTTCCACGATCTCCTCCCCTTGCTCCCATCGCCGGCGCGCGAGGTCCATCCTCCCGATTCTTTCCCGTTCGCGAACGCTATAGTCATCCTCGCGTATGCGCGGCCGGGAGGATAGTCCCTGCCATCTTTGCTACCGAATCACGCGCCCGAATGATTCCGTTCTCTTAACGATACATGTTAGTTTGTTGTTCCCAGTTTCTAATCCAAAGTATCTTAACTTTTGTTACTTGTGATATTATAATAATAATATTCGCTTATTATTTATGGATGATGAAAATCGGAACAAGATATTTCTACTTAACGAATTTATTTAATAAAAAAAATATATATATGTATCAATCGCATATCTATTTCATAATTTTATTCTAATTTCTTTTAGCCTGTTCATTCTTATTTATCTTTATTTTAATTTTATATTATTTTATTATTATTTTGATTGAAATAAAATAAAATAGTATGACATTAATCGATAAATATTTTATCGTGAACACAGAATAGAGAAAATTTTTTATAAATTATAAATTATATTAAAATTGGCGATTATAAGAGAAAGAAATAATGTTCTCATTTTTAGCTTCCATTTTTTAATAAAAATGTTTAAGAAATATATAAAATCTGTTATTAGTATTATTATTTTTCGATAAGTAACAAGCGAAAATAATTATTTCTTATAATTTAATTTTATCAATTCGAGTGATGTAATTCTTGCTATAAACAATTTGTAAACATAGCTATGAAAATAACGACAACTTAGTTCTTTAAAATAAAAATCAACTCAAATCGAAATTTTGCTCTCATTTTTAGCTTCATTTTATCATGTTTATATATGACTTCTAAAAAATTTTAAAATAAGCTTATTATTAAGTTTGCATTTTATATCAAATAAGTAGTAAACAAATTGATTAATAAGTTTCCCATTTTCTATAAATTTAAAAGAGAGGCTTTCAGAAAAATTATAGATATATAAAAATTCAAGAGGAAGTAATCTGATTATGCTTGAAAAATAAGTAAGTAAAAGTTGGAATGAAAATCTGACCGAAAGTAATGACAACTCTTGCCACGTTTTTTATTTCTTATTAAATTGTGTACAGGGTGTCTGTTCAAATCTCATAAAAAAGTTCTCTGACCTTCCATATACTTTCATTCAGGTAAAGATTCAGGTAAAAAAAAATTTTAGACTTTTTATGTGCAACTTCCTAAAGTAAATTGTTTTATTATATGTGTTTTCTAACATTCTTCATTCATACGAAAAAAAAATAGAGTCTCTTAAGTTTCAAATGATAGATTTCTAGAATTAATAGATTTATAGGTGCACTAAAAAAATTGAGTAACTTTCATAAGACGAGCATTTTTTACTTGCATAAAATTATAATTTTTTATCACTGAAAATTATAATAAAGAACATGTATTTTATGTTTAATATTTTGTTAAGATATTGAATATAAAAAACATAAATTTTATATATATATTTAAAACCTTACAACTTTTATCTGAAACATTTTTTTCAAACATGCTTTGCTTTTTTAGATATTTGACCGATTCGGGACTTTTGAAGGACTCTGTATATTTCAAACATAATTCACTTGACTTGCCGACTATTTATACAAGAACAAAATGATCAAAGAGAGGATTTTTTAAAGAAATAAAATTCCCTCAATAAAATTTCATGAGAAGATTCTTTAATTTCTCTAGGTATAAAAGAAATCCTTGGAAATTTTAAATTTATTACGTTTTTTTTCCAGAAAGAGAGAAAATAGATACCCTGCATAATATATTTGTAGTGTCTTGTCAAAATCTCTATAAAAGAAATACACAAAAATACACCATTACAACAAATTTTTAAACGCCTCGAAAGCTCTCGATGCTCAGCTCCAAGTGAAACTGCAATTATCCTCAACAATACAGCAATAAAAGGCAAATTAAAGAAGATTTATATCAACCAGACGTATAGAAAGGTCCTGGAACAGAGAGAAACAATGACGAAATGCGTGTGGCGTAAATGCTACTCGTTTCGAAAAATACGCTTTCCTCGACTCGCGACCTTTCGGCATAATCGATTCAATTGTAACCAGAAGCGTACAGGATGCAGACAGGAAAGTTGAGTTACGGTTACACACTACGTCGCTCATATGTAAGACGCCGACACCGTTCGGCGTCGTTCACGGCGCACCCCGGCCACTTCGAAAATTGATTATCGCCCGACGTGTAATGATCCATTACGCGGACCCAGAGCGCGGTCGGGCGGCGAGGCGGACTGACAATCACTGTCCGGGTCGGTCGTGAATTATGAACCGATAATCCACGGTTGCCGCGGACGCGCGACGCGAATGGGATTTACGCCTTTTATCGTTTCTCACCGCCAACTTTTCCCAACTCGATCGAATCGTGCTTCGAGAGAGACGGATCTCCCCGCATCCGGATTCTACGAGGTAGAATATCATTCGATAGGAAGATACAAATTTCTATTCACACGTTCACAGATTCAGAAGAACTTTGTACATGACGTAAAATTGTTATTTTCCGTATTTTTCGTATTGTAATAATTTTATGATAGTGTTTATCTTTAATGTTTAATTGAGAGAAAATAAAATGGCGTGAGATCAATTCAAGTATTTTATCGCGAATGCAAAAGAATATTTTATATAAATTAAATCAAAGGATTTATTATTATGAAAGGAAGACATAGCTCGTAATAAATTTTTAAAAGAAAAGTTCATAAAATCTTTTGTTCATCTTTATGTTTGATCTATCGGAATGTAATTAAATGAAATAACGATAATGTTTTATATTTTTACAAGCAGAAATTACGTAAAAGACAAAGATTTGCAAATTGGATCCTCAAATTCTTGAAAGCGAAACGAAACTTTGATTCGTTCCAAATGGAAATATTTTATAGATATTTACATTCCGTATATATCTTCGATGGAATCGATATATTATCAGTGATAAGCAGGTTTCCGTTATAAGTATAATACTGCAAACAAGGAAATCTCACTGACGTGAGAAGAATCAGTGGCTGTTTCTATAAGTGTTGTACAAAAAAATGCGTTTTATATATTATAATATTATAATATTATATATGATAAATTTATAGTAATATTTACAAGAAATTCACAAGAAATAAAAGAAAATTTAAATTAATGATTAATTCACAAGAAAGAAAAATTTACAAGAAATAAACAAGACTCTTGATTAAACTCAAAAAATATATTGCTAATTTATTTAGAGTTTGATCAAGAGTCTTGTTCATTCCTTGTGAATTTATCACATCTTAAGAATAATAAAGGATGATATCTATATAATTTTAAATTTAAACACTAGTTATACGAAATCTTATTATCATAATTAATGAAACACAAAACGGAGGAGCAAAGCGTGAAATATCATTGTTTTTCTTGTCATTGCCTTAATCAATGGCATTTTCACTAATTCAGTTTAAGAGAATAATATTAAAAAAATTAACAAAATTATTTTATAAGTTTCAAATTGAAATTCTCTATATATTCATATACATCACATTTAATATTAAATGTTTCCTACAAAATAAGATCACGTATAATCTTCATATCTAAAATTAAAATAACAGGATATCAAGTAGATATAAAATATGAGTTTACAAATTTAAATTAAAAAATATAATTAATTTCCATAGAAAATTAATTCTACAGATAATTAATTATAATAAATAAATGCTCATTCGATCAAATCATTTTAATACGAAATTTTTATGCACGATTCTTCATCCTTATCATCTGCTATTGATTTTTTATTTAATTTTTAACATCTCGCGCAATTTTAATAAACATCTCCGAAACGCGAGCTCAACATTGTAAAGTTCCAAAGACAACCGGTCGTTACGTAGCTTCCCGTCAGAGGGTAGCAGCTGGTGGATGCGCTCGCCGGCGGCGGCGAATTACAAAGGGTCGAAGACGCACCAATCGGAAGGCAACGAGCGCTCCTCTCTTCCCCCCCGGAAAGTGGGGCGCTCGTTTGCATCCGCGCGCGGGTGACACAGGCGAGCGAAGTCGGGAAACCGAACGTGAGAGGCTGCGTCGGGTCGTCGCTGTCGATAACGGACCGTGCATCGGTACCAAACGACGGCAAGATTTCGCGGGGGACGAGGAATGATCAGAAAAAAGACCTAGATCAAAGGGAGAAAAAAAAAGAGGAAGATCGACGGGAACGGGCGGGAGGGAACGATTGTCGCTATTATCGCGAGGGGGGAAAAATTCCTGAACCCTTTATTTCGGATGGTACCGGGTAAGACCCGCGCTCCCGTCGTTCCCCGTCATTTTTTGCGCTGCTCCGAGAGGGGCGCGTCGCGAATTAGCGACGCTTGAAAAAGGGTGAAGAGCCCGGCGCCCGCTTCGACGTTTCGGCGACGCGCGTTCGGAGAGAGTTTATAAACTATACTACTAACTAATAGCATAGCCGCGCGTCTCGGACAATGTGGGCACACAACGCGCGCAGACAGTTTACCTAATCGTCGGGGGGCCCGAAAAAGGAGCGGCCCCGGCCGTGCCCGCCCTAACCACAGGCCCTGGACCCGCGGGCTCGGGCCGACTCGTCCGCGCCTTCCCGAATACGTCTGTCTGCGTACCGGTTTCGTCCGGTCGGCAGCGGGGTTCTTAATTTTCCGAAAATTTATCGTCCGGCTTTTAATTGCTCGCGCTCCCCCCCCTCCCCCCTTTCCCCTGCCAATCCTTTCGCGTGAGACGGAAAGTTGGAGGACTGCGAAATTACGCGGAAAGCGAAGAAGCCGAGTGATACTTCTCTCCAATTATTTCGTTCTTCTCAAACCCCAAAATCTCCTCCATTCTAAATTTCGGAGACAGATATAAGTCCATCGATAATATGAATATAATTAAGATACAGAAAAGAATTTAAATCGAGAAGAGTTACCGTAACAATTTGCGACTATAATCGCTTCCCCTCTCGTTGCTCCTTCCTCCTCCCGGTTTCTCTCGTATTCGGCATTCGCCCAACTTTCGATTAATCTGGCGAAACCAAATACGTACGTTCTCCCTTATCCCCTCTCCCCCTCCTTCTTCCTCTCTCGTCACAGTAATTACTTCACGGTTCATCCTCATCATCATTATCTAAAGGTGACCGAGATTAGTGTTCAGAAGCCTGAAGGAGGAACATTCACGAGCTCCTCGGCTCGTCTGCGCAGAGCGATCGCGGCAACTCCTGGAATTCTGGACGATCCTCGCGGTCCCTGTGGGACCCACGAGGTCGCCGGGGCCCTGTGACCCTTAGATAAGGCTCACGCCCTAATAAGAGGGTACACATACGCGGAGCACCGTGAGGGGACCGTGGCAGAGAGCTTCTCTTCCTTCTTCTGCCTGTCTTCTTTTTGCCCCGCAATCGTATAGCTCGAGGTCTCGCCCGGCTGAGCGATCTAATCCGCCGGGTAATCTGCGGTTAACGTTTTAGGGCTCCGAGGGTGGGATCCGCAGGGAGGCTCCACGACATTCCGCATGCGCCAACTCTCACAATTTCGCGAGATCGGTTGCGCGTCGTCTGTCTTCAAACTCGAGTGCATTATTTGGGGAAATTTTCCCCTCCTATCTTTCATATTCCAATGTTCGAAATATAATAAACTTCAATAAATCGTCTAATAGTTTTATCAACATTTCTCATATACGAACGCAATAAAATAAGAATAATAATCACATATTCATGAAAAATCATGCTAAAAATATATAATTTGCAATATCACGTTGATACATCTGTATCTAAGAAACAAGTCTAATATTAAAATCAAATTATCAAAATGTAATTGAATCATTACGATAATTGCTACCATAAACACTTTTCATGTAAGAGAAATGCGGGACAGGTAGAATCACACTATCCGATCGCGAGCGGACTCTCGCTAAGCGATACCTACTCTGTATTTTTACGGGGGAGCGAGGTGAAGAAAAAAGAAAGGAAAAGATCACCCACACACAATACGTCGTAAACGAAAAAAAAAAAAAAAAGTAGCACCGGGGCGCTATGCGAAACACTGTCCTCGATTTAGGGAAACGATTAGCCTCTCTTCCGTGGGACACAAGTCGCTGCGCGCCCCAGGCAGAATACCAGGAACCGTAACATTGTGATTATTGTAATTAAATCGTCCCTCCGGGGTGAGGGGGAGGGGAAGAGGAGGAAGGAACGGCAAAGGATACGCGCGCAGCCGGACGGGGTCCTTCTTCCATCCGTCTTCCTCCTTCGTCGAAATTCATTTCCACTCATCGTTCACGTCTAGCTTCTTTGGCTCACTCCCGGCTACCTGAAACGCTAATCCTCAAGACGCGACCATCGTCTCTTTGTATCTCCTCCAGGCCGTAACAATCTTATCGACCATTATAGACCCGGTACGATTATTTCTCGCACCTGACCGCGCGATTAATCCCTCCGATCTTTAAATCACGGACGGACACGGGGACAATTAACGTGATCGCTGAAATTTAGAACGGTTCCTTTGGTAATCTTGTGGAACTGGAACGACACGAGAAATGTGAAAAAGCTATCGATATCGTACGATAGGAGAGAGGAATTTGGTTTTAATTTTATTTAAAAAATAAATAAATATATATAATATATTCCCTTATCAAAAATATAAAAAACAATTATATTCATTGTAGATTTAAAATAAAAATACCCAAAAGAGAGCTACGTATATGATGAATTCGCATAATTAATATAATCGTATATCTTCAACAATGACTGTCATTATCGTATTATATCCGTTGCTAGATTTAGCAATGTCCCCGATTTAATTCATTTACGTGCAAAAAGTGTACATCGCATCATGGTTAGTCAGGGCACGAATAAACAAAGTGACGACAGAGTCCGGAATTAACCCGGTGATGAAGGAGCGAAGGGAGAGAACTTGTTTGTTCGGCGTTTCATCACGCTTTATTGTCCTCCCTTCCCCTCCCTCGTGAAAGGTGCGGGAATTAATTAAAGTTAAACAGTACTAACTGACCGGCAAGCGCGTTAACTGCCGGCTATTGTCGGGAAAGCTGGTCCGGGAATAATGGTCAGCCTCGTTTCTCGTGGATGACTCGCGTCGAAGGGAGGATCGCCGAGATGAGGCGAACTACTTCTCGTTTACTCTCGCTAGATTAAGCTTTATCGAACGTCATACTCGCAAGATTAATTCACAGGATCGTATCTTTAATTGCGCAACAATATATGTGCAAGTATTCGAAAGACATCACTGAACGTAAAACTTCGCGGAAAGAGATAATTTTGGTCCCTTATTTTTCTTCCGTAAAGATCATGCCATTTCGATATCTCGAGGGCTGTGAAAAATTCGCCGGATGGATTAAATAAAAATGACGAGACTGACGAGAATACACAAAGGGAGCGTCAACGAGCATCGCTTCGTTTGGATTAATATTTATTTTCAATCGATAACAACAACATTTAAATATACAATTGCGACCGACTAGGGTGAGGTATCCGCTTGTTCCTCCGATTCTATTTGGTATGATCGTACAGTAACAGACAGCCGCATCGGGGTCCGACGTTTATCCCGAACCTCGAACGCTTTTACATATATAAACGCGCCTTTTATAACGCACCGATAAGAGCGCAAGCGATCGGGTCGGGTCGAAGAACGACGGCGACAATCTACACGACCGAAAAAGACAATTCACACCTACGAGAACGGGTACTATCTACACGCATATATATATTTACAACGATTTTAAATTAGCGGTAACGCAATCAACGATTCGAGACGCGCGCATTAAGTCGGGGAACAAATCGAGCGCGTATACAGGGTGTGTCAGAAGTCGAACGTCTTCTCAGCCATAGTTTTTTAACTCGGAATTCAGCTCTCTCTCTCTTTGAAAATTCAACTAGATCGATTTTCAATTGTCATTCACGTGATATTGAACGAGCAGAACAATATTGGATAAATCAGTTTCACGTGTCAGGACAATCTCTTCCCAAAAAAAAGCTCTTGTAGCTTACCTCGAGAGCTTTTCAAAACACTATAATAAAGTATTTTTTCATCGAGTACTTTTCGAGTTATGAGGCTTGAAATAATTTCTTAATTTTTATATAAACCATAAAATATTCATTTTTCGATTATCTCATCTTAATACTTTTATGTAATTGTCAATTGCAAATTACATATTTTTTCTTCGAAACAATTATGTGTTTTCTTTACACCAAATGATTCCTCTCACTATTTTATACATAAAAGTATTAAGGTAAGATAATCGAAACATGAATATTTTACTAGATATATTTTATATTGGTTTATGTAAAATTAAGAGATTATTTCAAGCCTCGTAACTCGAAAAGTACTCGATGAAAAAATACTTTATTATAGTGTTTTGAAAAGCTCTCGAGGTAAGCTACAAGAACTTTTTTGGGAAGAGATTGCCCTGACACCCTGTATACATTCATGAAAGAGCTTCACTTATGCAAGCTAAAAAAAATATTATCGAAAAGCAATTGTACTTCTTCAAGATTTTAATGAAGGAACATAATAAGGTCATCAAAAAGTGCTCATCGAAAAATCTGTACATGAGAAAAGAATGCGAGAATTCTGTACACACCCTATACGTGAGACGTGGGTGGCCTGCGCGGGTAGCAGTGTATCTTTTCCTAGATTAAAAGGGAAAAAAAATAATCTTTAGGCGACCATTCGCACAGGTCGCCGCGATGGCACCGAGGGAAAAGGTGGCCACGCGGCTGGAACCGTCAGGAAATGTCCACCGCGTCCCCGCGCTTATCTGATCTAAACTCCTAATTTTACGGGAAACGGAGAGATATCTAGCGGGTCCGGAGAGACTCGATTAACACGGTCGATACACACGACGTGGCAACGGTAACGTCGCACCTTCCCGACGTAGATCGTTGTCGTCATCGAGGAACGATCAATTATCTCGACGCCTTGTGAATCGTATAACCGTAGATACACTCTTCAGGAATTTACGTGCGCTTTTAAAATCTGAAAAACTAAGGAGACGAAACGAAAGGAGATATTCATCTCGCGTAGAGCGATTGTGATTTACGTAGAGTAAAAAAATCCATCTCTCTTCCTCTCTTTCTCTCTCTCTTTCTCTTAACTTCATTGTATTAGATTTTGGTGCATATAAAAAATGTCGAATTTTTTAAAAATTATTTTAAACGTCATATTCTATGAAAATAACGAATATTTATTACATATTATATAATTATTAAAATATAATTTAAATAATTAGAAATAAAGAAAACTATTAATATTGATAAAGTATTCCATATTCTAATAATTATATAAAATATAATTTTAATTTTATATAATTATTAAAATATGGAATACTTTATCAATATTAATAATTTTCTTTATTTCTTTTCTATAGTCAAAAAATGCCTTTTTGAAAAAAGTCTAGAATTATCAAATTGTTTTTTCAATTTCGTCATTAATATGATTGAGCAATATCTGTGAGAAATATAGGCTCATAAAATTAATTAATTAATATTTGATGCTGTATTTTTATTCCTTTCAACGTGAATAATTCTCTCTACTATTATAATATCTCTGACCGATAAAAATGAATATCTAATAACTCTTCTGTCATATTCCTACATTGTCAACAATATTTTCCGTGGTAGAAATGACAGTTTCGTCATAAATAATGATACAAACGAAAAATGAGTTTCATTTATATGTCTTTCATCAGTAAAAGTAAGAATCCTTACTTTATAAAGTACTACGTCTGTAAAGATAAATCTCAGAAACAAAATTATTGAAATCAATTGCACTTATTTGTTTGTTAACGATATACTCTCTTCCTCTCTGCTACTGATTTATTGAAATTGCAATATTAATTGGAATTCTCTCTTATAAGAAAATTGAATGAATTTTATGCTTACATCTTGAAACAGCTAAAATAAACTTTTGGAGAAAACTTTATAAAAACAAAGCGATCGAATTGCATGCAACTTTATGCGATGCAAAGTAATAAAAACAGTGATACCAATGTTTTCAATCTGCGAAAATTCGACATTTTACATGCACCAACTTAACATTATTTAAGTCTAAAACACGCGACGCAAATTACTCATGCGATACACAAATTTAAACCTCACATATGTGAGTTCCGCTATTAAATGTCTCGATTTATAAATACACCGTGTAAATTCGAATTTTCATTCGTGAAAGTCACAAATGAATTGATGGTAATAATTAGTTGAAATTTTGCGCAGCGCTCGAGTTGTTGCAAATATAAAGTGATATTCCTCATTTTTCCCGACAAAAATAAATTATATTAATAAATATTAAATCAAGTGTGTCGTTCTCGATTGATAGAAACGTCAGTAGTAGTAACGTCAAGTCTGTACAACGTTGATTTTTATGTACTTATGTATGTTACAATGTATTTAATCAGGAAAGCTGAAATGTACCAGCAGGAATTTTCGACAAGAAACTAGTTGGAATACGTGATAAGTTCGATTCGACGTGCGGGGAATACTGTTTTCGTGAATCGTAAATTATAGGATCTTTGAGAAAAGAATGTACATATACATACATCTAGGAACATATATACAAGCGCATGCGTTTCTCTCTTTTTCTTAGGAATCGGAATATATTCACAGTATATATAGTTTATACGAAACCATTCAAATAAATATCTCAAATAAACATATTTACACGAGGAGACGAGAGCGTATGTTACACGACAATCTGCACGCGATGAGAATTTGCATTTATGTCTCACTAAGAATTTTTCCGACGAAGCAGCGTCTCCTGTTCATTCTGTAATTTCTACTCTAAGAAATCACAAAACGGACATGACATACAGGGCGAACAAAGAGGATAATTTTCAAGAATCTTTAACTCTCTAGACATAACGCAGACTTGTAAGAACAGACAAATTATTCCAATTTAATAACTTTTAATCGTGACTTACGAGATGGCAAAGTCTTTATATTTATAAGTGTGCTTTAACGCACGAAAACTCGAGAACTCGCAATCTACCTCGCTAGCTTTTGCGTCATTAGTAGCGTCAATATAGTTAGCTATTTTCGTTGCAATTTGCATTCCGTGGAAGATCCAAAGCTGCAATTTCATTCTTCTATATCTTCTACCGTAATTACGTTTCGTCACATATCCAATCAATCCCGAGAGAATATAATTCCGAGAAATCCAACTCGTCAACGTACGCTCCATCTGTCCTAGTATGAGTGAACAATAACGTTTCCTCTGCTCTTGCGAGCAAGGAATGATTGACAAATAATAGTTAGCGAGAGAGAGCAGGAATCGAAAGTGACACCAACATCGATTCTTACTTTGAGATCAATTTCGCGTGCACCATAACATCGAAATTACACCGATTTTTCGATAAGTTTCGATTCCTGATTACGACCCTGTAAATTTCAGGTCAGCGATTAATTGATTGTTTGACTGATTCTTCTGATTTATATCTTCCTCTAGGGAATAATCCTTTGCACTCTGTACATCTTTGTATCGATTCATGCGCAAATATTCTTAATACGTGCATTAGATCAATTTTATACTCTCTCTTATTTATATTTATACACCGATTTTTCGATAAGTTTCGATTCCTGATTACGACCCTGTAAATTTCAGGTCAGCGATTAATTGATTGTTTGACTGATTCTTCTGATTTATATCTTCCTCTAGGGAATAATCCTTTGCACTCTGTACATCTTTGTATCGATTCATGCGCAAATATTCTTAATACGTGCATTAGATCAATTTTATACTCTCTCTTATTTATATTTATAATTAAAATTATATCTCTTATACTGATTTATTCAATATTGCATTTACTTTTTCTCGACTTAATATTATAATAAATAGAAATATTATCATAAACTGTTATATACATATATTATAATAAATCATAATTATAATAAATAAATTATCGTAGAATACTAAAATCCTTAAAGCAAATCTGATTGGCACTACGGGAACGCAAAGGATTAAGGTACAATGGATAAAGCTAATTTTAGCCTCAATTTGTAGAAATCATCTCGAACGAGAAACTCCATCGTGCGAAAAGGAAAGACCCTGCGTCGAGGGAGCATGTAAATCACAATTCGGGATAAAATTGATGCCTTAACGTCTCATGATGTCCTCTATACTGAAGCCGAGCTTTGGCGCGATTGTGCCGCTTCTTTGTATCGGCAGAAGGCTACTCATCCTTTCCGTCATCTGTCTGACCTCTGTGGAAATGATTCTCGAGTCCGAGGACACGGACGCCTCGACCCTAAGATCCTGCGGGACCTCCGAGTGCGTCAGAAGATGCGTCTTCAGATTACTCCTTTGATTGAAGCTGCGGCCGCAGATGGAACATTTGTGCGGCGATTCCTCCATGTGCAGTATCTTGTGCACCGCCAGAGTCCTGCTCTGGCAGAATCCTTTGCCGCATTCGTTGCACTTGAACGGCTTTTCCTTGCTGTGTATATATCTAAAATTAAAAACATTTCTGAGCCGTGGTTGCGTACGCTGGTCCGAGCTGAGGTATCCATATTTGTCGTTTTTTTTTCGATAGAGTTTGAAAATCAATTAATTATAATTTAACAATATATGTCTCTCAATTCTCGTTTAATAATAATTGCAAAAAAGTTATATTGATAAATATTAATTTCATAAATAATATTGCTTTTTTTATTTCATTTGAAATTGTTCTCTTTTGTGTTTGATTCCGACCATTATCTTCTTGATAATTGCGATTAGTATCACTTATTTCCAGATGGATTTCGAGTTGCGATGAGTTATTGGTGATAGAAGCAAATTGAAATTTCCTGTTTTCACGAATGCGAATAAGCAAACAAAGCATCGATATTGATATATATAATACATTCGTATCTGTATATTGATATCTTTGCGCAGTTCTTATAAGTGCAGACTAAAAGCTCCTAAAAATAACATTGTCGAACTAACTGCAGACGCACAAAATTTGGCTTCTATTTATATAATAATTACGATTAACAAAAGAAATTGCCGATTCTTTATTTCCAAAACTTTATTTTTTTATATCCAAAACTTTATTTCAAGCAGAATAAATTATTCAGTAAAAAGATTTTATCAAATTTTTATATTGAATTTTATTTATTAATATTATTAAGATAAATAAATTCATTTCGATTATGTGACTTATTTGACTTGTCTTTTGTTTGTTTTGCGTTTTAATCTATGTAAAGTAAAATAATCAAGATATCAGAAATATTAATCTCGAAAAAATGTAATATCATTGTGAAATATTACAGGATCCTGCTCCGATATCTCTTCATTTGTAAAATATATCTTGATACTAATATAGATCATTGATCATTACATTTGGTTTACAAATCATATTACAAATCATAATGAAAAAGAAATAAAGAATAATTTTAATAGTCAAATGTTAGTACTAATTGTGTGTATCTTTAATATAATATTCAAAACAATGATTATAAGAAAAGAGATTCCTGATAAACAAAATTAAATATATTTCCTCATTTCAGAATCATTTTCAGAAAACTTTTTTAAACTTGTAAGAATAAAGATACACGTGCTTCATTTCATAAAAATTTCGAAAATTTGTGTAGACTTCTATTACATCTCAATATATCTTTCACATAAAACGGTATAAATGCGTAAAAATTACTTGTGAAATTTCTCCAGCTAACGCGTTTAATCGCCAACGGGAGCTTTCCGTGTAACATCTACGTCATTCGACACACAATTTTTGGCTATAAGAAAGAGTCTAAAGACCCATTTAATGGAGGTCATGTAGAAAAAAAGAAACTTGTGAAAAGATCCTAACGGGATATAATTCGAAGATGTGTTCAACAGTAAATTCCCAATTTCCACGATAAATTTTAAGAGAAAACATTTTGGAAATTCTTTCAAACAATAATAAAATAAATGCTACCGTGTAGCATTTATTTTATTAGCTTGACACATTGATGACAAACAAAAATTTCATCGTTCCATACTTAACTTTAACTGTATCATTTAATTTAGTTTTACAACCTAAAATTTAATTTCGTTGATTTAATTCACCTTTAATCCTCTCCGATGAACAAAATAAACGAAATAATGCAAGTTATATGACGTTAGTCTCACGGCATTATCAAAGAATTCAAGTGTTGATAAGCCGATTATCGGAGCATTATAGAGATTGTCTACAATTTATATTTTCTCGTCTACTTAAACTAGCTCCAGTCTCGTAAACGTTTTTTTTTCTGCTACGTGACACCGTTACTAAATCGGAGACTGGAGACATAAATTTTGAAAAAATACTTGCCGGTGATCCCTCAGATGATCCTGCCTACGAAAGGCCTTCCCGCATATGTCGCACGAGTACGGTCGCTCGTCGGTGTGCGTCCTCTCGTGGATCAGCAGGTTATAGCTCTTGGTGAACTGTCGATTGCAAAACTTGCAGATGAACTGTTTCTTGGGTCTTTGACCCGGTGATCTTCGCGCGAGGAACGACGGCGGCGGTGGCGGCACCGGAATCAGATTCTGATGTGTCTGATGATAATAAAGGTGCGGACGTGTCTGAGGGCAGCAACCCCGAACGGCCAACAGAGCCGCACCCCTGAGCCAGTTGTCTAGGAAAGCGGCCTGGTAGCCGCCGACATTCTGATGCGTCGCCTGGACATGTTGCTGGTGCTGGAGATATCTACCGGTAGCGAAATGCTGAGACCTGGTCCACCTTGAAAAGGGTATATGCTGTTGTTGCTGTTGCTGCTGCTGCTGCTGCTGTTGTTGCTGTTGCTGTTGCTGTTGCTGATGATGCTGATGCTGCATCGGTCTGTCGACGATCGGAGGCGTTTGCGGTGGCGTCAGCGGTTCCGTCTTCGTCTCCATCTGTCACGAAGCAGATGGATTCCCTCCTACCTTCGAATGCCAAAACGGCCAAGAAGGCTATAATCGATCGGACAATCGGCACTGGAGAAAAATCGTCACTCGGGGAACGATCGATCGACGCCTCGCTCGCGTCGTGACACATAAGGTCGATGAACTCGATGAAGAACAAGCTCGAGAGAGAGCGGCCGGAGATTTGAAAGAAAAGAAAAAAGAAAAAGAGAGCAACGAGATATTGATACGAGAGTCGGTGCGATACTAAGCGCCAAAGAGACTCGATCGAGTTCCCCCGAGAGTTGCCGTTCACCTGGTCGACGACGACGACGCCGCCGCCAGCACGGTGGCTCCTCCTACCTCTCGCATACCCGTCGGTTGGCGGCTCGACTTCCACAGGGGCGGAGCTTCCGGGTCACGGTGACTCGGAGCGTCCCGACGCTATAACTCCCAGTGGACCAAAACTACAGTCTCCCGCTGCCGTCTCGTCGCCGTCGTCGCGCAAGATGGGGATACCGAGTGTAAACTCGGGGCAACCAGACCGAGAGACACGACGTACGCGTGGACGCGTACGTGTGTGTGCGTACATTCGTGCACGTTCGTCCATGTGTCGGTGTTCACGCGTGACTGAACGAGGCGTCGGGCGATTTCCACGAGCCGTAAATGGTCCTAAGCGCTTTCCCCCGAAAGGTCCATTGTATCCCGAATCTCATCCTTTAGGATAACGAAAGGTCATCTGTTCTGTCAAAGCGAATCGGTAAAACCATCACTAATCTTTAGTGAAAACACTCGCACTTTGCTTCTCCGTCTTTAAGTTTCATTGATTATGACAGCGTTTCGTTGAAAAATCAGTCATTGTTACTGAATAATTCTTCTTTCAGTGGCATTTCATTGTTGCAGTGTTATACTTTTAATCGAAACTACATTGTTGCAGTGTTATACTTTTAATTGAAACTACTACCGGTGATAATAGATCGATTCTATTTTAAGAAAATTCGCAAGAAAGATAGCAAAGTTAAATAAAATTCTGTACTAAATGGAAAGAAAGAAAGAAGAGAAGAAAATATTTTTTGAAAATACAAAAAAATAAAATCCCTTTCAAAAACAAGATTATAAATATTTTAACTATTCTACTTTAAAAAAACAACTCATAAGCACGTTTGAACTATAAATCATATTTTTTATCTTTATGCATATTAATCTTATACTGAATTATTTCTAAGTTATTAAAAAATATGCTAAAATTGCTCTCCTCGGACACGTAAAACTATACTACAATAGAAATGCACGTTAATGGACAGATGACAATTTTTATCGCGTCCAATTTTGCGCGTTGCCGTCAACATACACATGAAAATCGAGGCAATTCTGGCTATTACAAACTCCATTGCAGTGAACGAACGAACATGTTTCCAGGATGATGCATCGGATAATCGACTCACGCAAGTTTTCATGCGAGCCAACCACAGGGTCGACGGACGCAAAACCACCCCTACCGTAGGGAAGATAGAGAGATATTACCTATCATGTACTAC
The DNA here is from genome assembly GCF_025532165.1 of Camponotus vicinus. NCBI lineage: Eukaryota > Metazoa > Arthropoda > Insecta > Hymenoptera > Formicidae > Camponotus > Camponotus vicinus. The sequence continues at coordinate 11,361,240 of NW_028141976.1, read as the reverse complement.
ATATCATCTATTATAAACAATATGGCGTCACTGGCATACTTTGTCATCATTCTCGATATTTCGAAATAATATATATTTTTGAAGGAGATTAAAATAATGCATCTTCTCCTTATTAAGTGAAAATTTATATTTTTATTATTCATTTCTATTATTCTCTTTCCCTCCAAAAAAATCCCATATTAATTTTATAGTTTCTAATATTTTAACATATTATTACTTAAAGGCTATAATGAATGATTTCACTGACAGTCTCATTTATAAATATATAGATTTCACTGCAATCAGTGAAGTCTCACTGAAAGAATTATAATAATAATAACCGTTTCAATTCGTAATATTAAAAAAAAATGTATTATAATATTGTACATATTATATTATAATATTGGACATATTCAATAAATTTATAGCAATACATTTTATTTCTGAAAGAAATGTTTGAATGGAATTAAGCATCTTAAGAATAAAAATGTAATATGATTTTAAATTTAATACTAATTATATGTGTTTCATTTCAAATATAAATATATAAAAGTTTCTCAAAAATAACAATAAATCTAAAATAAATAGAAAAAACTTTCAAAGCTAGTAAATATAAATCTTGCAAATAATGTACGATTATTATCGATTTTTCGGTGAAATTTGACTGTAATCAGTGAGACATGAAATGCAGGAATAAAATATAGATATTTTCATTTTAGAAAAATCAATGAAATATTGATTTTCGATGAATCTTTTTGTTGCTGTTTTAATCAATAACATTTGCGTACTGCTTCTAAGAAAATATATATTTTCAATAAAAAATATACCGCAAATTTTAAAAAATTCTTAAACCTTCCAGTTTTAACTGCTACATATGACAAATTAAGCATCTGACGCGTGCGACTACATTATTTCGTACAGCGCTAATTGGGACAAGCGTTCGTTTTGCTCTTAACGACGCACGATCCATCTTCTTCGTCCTCTCCCGATATTCTTTCCGACGAACGGTTCGGTAATCTCATTATACGTTAACGATGTAGCGCAGCATGATATTTAGGATATCGATGCTACCGATACATTCACCACGAATTTACATCAATGTCGAGGAAGATAAATCTTTATATTAAGCAGTATTAATGAGAACAAACCGATGGAACTCGTTTGGTGAACGGTTAATCTAGACGATATTTGCGATGTTGTTGTCATCGTCACCTTACGTCAAAAATCATCGCAGCGAGGTTGAAGTTGAAGGAATTCTTATTCTAAAAAATAACAATGTGTCGAGGGAGAGCGAGAGACAGCGTTTACTCCTAAATTCACCTTCATTTCTTTAAATCTATCTTTATATTTCCAACGTTTAGCATCAAATGTCTGATTCTCTCTATGCTAGATAACATTACATCATCGTACGAGATAAATAAAAATTTAAAATTAAGTGAGATGTGAAGAATACACATTTCACGAAATTTTAGAAATTTCGAAAAGAGGGTCGTCTCCAATAAAGACTCAATCGAGGTCGATTTGAAAAAAAAATACGATTCCGGCGGAAAATTGTAGAGAAAATCGAGGATTAGCGTGCGACAAGTTGATCGGTATTATATCGGTAACAATATGTGGTAATGATTATCTTATCCACTTATCGATTTATGACAGCGTAGACAGCGCGACACCGTCGGAGAAACGCGAATTGAGAAGGAAGATTTTGATCGATCGACGATTATTTATAGTACGTTTTATATCTACCGACACACTCCGTCCACTTGTGCATTCTTCGACCAATTTAATGTCGGATTTTTTTGACACGAATCGTCCGCGAGTTTATTAATCGTTAATAATCTTTGAGGGAAAATTTTTACATCAGCGGAAGGAAACTGCATATGACATCAGCTTTGTTTTTATGTGCATATTGAAAAATTAATTTTTGATTACGTGATCGAAACAAAAAATTAGAAGAAGTACAAGATATTTCTGAGATATGCGGACGTGAATTCAATTTGCTCTCGTTGTTCGTGAATTTTTTCTATGCTCATAAAAAAAAAGAACGATGATATTTTACTGATCGCTTTTCGCCTGTAACGTCATCTTGCACAAGAGAGTAATATCTCGTAATCGTTATCGTTTCTCGATCACGAGCTATAGAGATGGGATGAAGGGTGGATTGAGGATAAAAAGGAAGAGAGGAGGAGAGAAAGAGAGAGAGAGAACTAGAGGGAGAGACGACTCTTCGAAACCTGTCTCGTATAATTCCACAAAATGTTTAGCATACAAAGACAAATATAATGGTCGCCGAGATGAGGTTGCGACGAGATCACGGGCCCCGGGCGGGGATGGTTAATTCAGTTTCAAGCTCCATCAGGCAGGCAGATCCCCTCGCCACCCGTCCGCCCCCTTCGCACGCTCTCGTCACCCCCGAAGCGTCTTTGTACGTCGCCGTCATCCATCTATCTCACTCGTTTTTCGCTCCCTCCCTCCCTCCCTCTCTCTCTCTGCGTTCTGCCACCCTTTGCAAAACTATACAGGTACTGGAACTACCAAATGGAATATGTACTTGCTGGAATATACGCTAATATGTCGAATTAAAACCCCGTTAAAGCGGCAGTTTATGAGTTCTAAACTTTTCCTTTTCTTCTTTTTTTTAATAGAAAAACGTTAAGAAACTCAAAATTATTTCTTTCGGGAAATATCCTGTTTATAATGTTAACTAATATTGCGTAAGTGTTATAATAATATTTATATAATAATTATATATAATAATTATTATTTCATAAATATCGAAGTATCTAAGTTCGCATGTGCGCAAACATGTATCTATTACTTGCTTTTTTTCATTCAGTATTTTTCTTAATAAAAAAAATAAATGATTTACAATTAAAATAATTTTTCAAAAATTTCCCGCTAATTAATGTTGTGATGCAACTTGTTTTAAGAAAAATAACTGCAAATTATCGAAATATCGCAAAGCACAGCCATTTGACATTACAGAAAAATAGCTTTTCTCTTTTCTTTCACATTTTTCTTTCACATCTTGTGTCTCTTCATATCATTCACAGATTATTCTACAGGTCTTCTCGAAGCTAAAGAACACTCCAGACACTGTTATGTACGAGACCAGACGATGACAGTTTATTTACAAAGAGAACGACTTTCCAAACTAATTGCCTTAGTGGCAAACTGTGAAAATTTTCTCACAATATGATTTCAAATGCGACTTATTGTTAAAGATAAGTAGCGTTATAGTTTCTCAAATCTTCCATTATGGGAGCAAATTACTAAATAATAAATATCATTTAATGAATTATTATTTATAATATTATTTATATTATTTGTAATATTATTTATAATTTTATTTAATGAAAAATACTTTAATCATTCGTAAATAATTATTATCGAATTACGACAAAAATAGTTTATTAATTAATTTATTCAAAAATAATTTATTCGCTACTTGACAGCGGCTTAAAATTAATGAACTAGATGATAAACGCAAAAGTATTTATTAGAATACAGTAATAAAGAGAATTGATAAATAATTCATTGAAATAATTCATTTAATAAATATTTCAAGTATCTATGTTTATAACACTTTAAATTTTATTATTTATTTGCTATATAACAAGGAATTTTTTAATATAATATAATATAATAATAGTTTTTTTATTTTAAAAATATATCATCTTTGCTATAGAAAGAATCAGTCAAAACACCTAAGAATTATTAAAGCTCACTTTGTTGTGCGAATAATGTTATCATTTCACATTTTCTTAGAGGATGTGAAATAGTATTTAATCTGACACTATTCAAGTGGCATTCTGGAAGCCTATCGGGACCACCTCCACTTGAAAAACAGACACAACCGTTTTCTGATTTCTCGCTTTCGTGTTCACGATCACACATGTCAAAAGTTAAAGGATTCGGGTTACGTTCCGAAGCTGAGAAAAGAAAAGAGCTCTTCACATTCTTCTTCAATTCTATTCATACTCGGAACACTCACATTAATGTAGAAATTACAAACAAAAATGTTTAGATTACACATTTTTTTAAGCATTCGCTTTTGCCCTTCTTGCTTATAATGCGAGTCGAAAGTGTAACAAAACGCCAAAATTTAGAAATTATCTAAAGAATAGAAATAGAGAAAAAAAGATAGTTATTTTTGGGAAAACATATGTATGATATGTACGATATAAAATCACAAGCATAATTAATAAAATTCATCCATAATATTATAAATGGGATTAAAGATAATTCTTTTAAATTTGCAAATATATTTTAAATACAGTTATAAAACACTGTTCAGATGGAAGAATACTTTCAACATATGTTCTACAGAACAAATTATGTACTTTCTACGCGTGCCTTGATTCAATGATAATTGGAAATGTTTGCTCAAAGTGATTAATCTACTATTTAGAGCGTACAACCAACAACAAACGTTTCAAGAAAAGGTTGACACGAATAAGGAATACTTGTCCTGTAATAAGCATGGAGTACACCCACACAATGGTTAAAAAGTATCAATGATATAGCTGGTGCAGAAACATCAATCTTATTTTAGCGTGCAAAATCAGATTTGTTTAGAAATTCCAAACATCTCGAGTATTTATCCTGATTTCAAGTTAATATATTTTCATTTCACTTTTCCCTCTTGTTCTATATAGTCCTAATCTATTTTCTACAGCGTATAGTAATGTAACATAATGGGATTTAAATTGGAGAGAAATATATAATGTTTAACTGTATTGTTTAATTTTCCATACAAGAAATTGCATCAGTGCGTGAGCCATTATATGAGAGAAAAATCTATATCTTTCCCTATCTCTATCTTTCCCTCTTTCTCTCTCTCTTTAAAAAAGAAAAAGAATTTTGGAAGCAATTTTTTGTTAAAGAAATTATACGGGTTATTTAAAATGTAACAGATGTTAAATTATCATAAATAACAGATGTCAAATAATTGAAGAATTGACTTTTTCTATTATTGATGTATTGTTTCCGCAAATCAATATGCATAAAATGACAAAAAGTTATACCTAAATTATTCGATTGTTAAAAACAAATTTAAAAAATCAAACTGTTTTGAATACAAGAAACTTATTAACTTTATTAACATACAAAATTTATATTATATTAATATATATGTCATATCTTTAATTAATTGTATTAAATGTAAAGTTTTAATAATCGAATTTCATATTAAAAAAAAATATATGCAAACGGATGAACAAAATTTGATTTTTGCAAAATATCAAGGATGAGCGGGACTCGCCTATCATCCCCCTCGAATACAGCATATATTTTCTCTTTATTAACGTTTCAAATCGTGTACAGGCGATATCATCTGCTTAGTCTCAATGGTCGAGCAGACGCCCATCGCTTCTGCCAGCCACTCTCAACTCGGGGTGTCATATGCCTCGTTCAGAGATAATATCTACGCGGTTACGTCGTAAGATGTCACGTACTTAACTCCCACGTGTGGAACGATACGCGAGATTGGTGGAGGTGTACGAACTTAAATAGAGACCCTCCTTTTCCAAACTACCGAACAGTTTACATTATAAATGCCAATTGCTTTTTCATCTGATAATGATATAATTTGCCGCCTTTTAATTGTATGCGCATCTCTCGCTGATAGTTCAAGAGAAACTTTCAAGAGAAAGAGAAGTTGTCTCTCAATATTTTATAATTATTTCAAAATCTGTATCTCATTTTTATGAATGACATCTCAAGTTAATATTTTTCTTGTAAAGAAAACAAATGTTGCAATTTCTCTCCCTTCAGAAATATAAATATATAATTATAATAAATATAATAAATATAAATATAATAATTTTTTCTACAAATATGCATCGCTCCCTTCTCTTTCTTTCGTAAGATATTTTTTTTAAACATGAGAGAATCATAGAGCGAGAAAAATATCTTAATCGGTGCAACATTTTGTTTACACATTATCCTATGAAAAAAGGCATTAAAAATGCCTTCACTTTCAGTTCAAACATTTTCGAATCCGACGCATCGTATTTACATCTTCGTGCATCATAACTGTTGACTCTGAGATAAATCGACATTTTATAACAAATAATTTGACAGCTATGTCTGATTTATTAAGATAAAAAATATAAAGTTAAAGTAACATAACTTTTTTATTTTTCGTAAAGAAAAATAATTCCTTTTAAAATCAATCAGTCGTGATGCATAAATATCTAGACACGATGTATGCATTCGAATCGGAAATATTTAAACCGGAAGTGAAGGCTGAATTTCTGACAGGCTCTCTGTACGCGTTACATAAACGTCGACGTAATACGCAGACGCGAACAACCACTTGTCATATGTGCGCAGCAATCGGAAGACTATATACAACTTATCATTTCAATTTTTTCGCCAAGAGCACAGATGCATATATTGTTCTCGATCGGCGATAAAGTGTCTCCTCGGCAGCTTGTATTCCGCTCTCCATTCGGCCACACCCACTCCATTAAATCGAGTATCGATATCGTGTAGCTTTCTTATCGGCTGTTATCTCGCCTTTGCTGATTCACTCGTCCGACCGTGCTACCGTGCCGATAATAATTCTATTTTAATGTCAATGGATGCACACACAGATCTCTATCGTGCAATTCTTATGCAGCAAAATAAAACCGAATAAAAAGTCAGATATATACATATTTTTTTATTATGCATTTTATTATATTTTATTATACATATATAAATTTCTATTTATATTTATTATATTATTTTTATATTTTATATTATATTTATTTTTTAATATACATAGGTCTATGAAAAAATTTTTACATTATTCATAAATCTATAGTTTATAAATGACACTCTGCTTAGCGCGATCGAGGAAATTAGCAATCTCGTCGACGACGAGAGATTCGCTCGTCAAAGGCAGATCATCTCTCTCGCCGCGACGTAGCGTCAGCGCGTTTCAGAATTTTACGGCGGAGGAGGTAGTCGGGGGCGAGAGCACACATCAAAGGCGCCGCTATCGGCGCAAAGCTGTTTTATGCTCGCGTGGCGCGTTCGCACGTGTGTGTACCTACGCACACCGCAACGATGATATGCCTACGCGTTCGCCGCATGTACACACGCGCGACTTCCTCGGAGCAGGACCGTGATTATGGACAGGAAAGAGTGGTTCTTCGAGAATCGAATTATATCAACATTCGTGTGAGAAAAAAGTGCATATACATATCTAGAGAGATACCTCGATACTCCGATTTTTTTTCTGATAAAATAATTTCTTTGAAAATAAAAGTGTCAGCAAACGAATTTCCTCGAAATGTCAAAAGATGTTAATAATATTAAATATAATATTTCTTAAGAAAATAACATAATAAAAAGATAACATAAATTTATCTGACTGACATTATTTTTATGCTACTTGATTAATCTTGTCCGTTTATTATTCTATGATCTATGTATAATGTTAATTGTTAAAATTTTACTGGATAACGTCTCGAAAGAATGAATTCGATATTTTGCTCTAAGCTAAAAAATTTCTCAGCACAGCCCTGTTTGAACGTCCAAAGTGCCCGCGATACATCATGCCGCTAGATATAAATTCTTATGTTTCTTTTTCGAATGTACATAGAATAAGTTCGAACACGAACACTGTTGCTCTAAATTATATAAATGAAAATCGCACGATTGGCGAACGCATCGATGATACGGATTAAATTTACGAATTGAACATTTTATAATTTCTGACTATTGTTTTGCCATTTCCTTTATAATGGTTATAACACGATAAAAATTTCTATGATCGATGAATTATTTTTGTAATGAGATCAATTATCCTAAAATAACAAATTTATATTTATTTATTTTCCAACAAATTTAAATATATATTTAAATACGTACATCATATATTTTTTAGATGGACAGATTTTATATATATAACAAAAAAATGTATGTATGATAAAAAATCTGCAATTAAGGAGATTGATCTACGAAAAAAGAAGGAAAGAAAAAAATACACGCATTTTAATATTTTGACGTATCGTTTATCAAGAACATCCGACTTTTCGAACGACAAAGAATTTTTAGAGAGGCGAACGAAGGGAGGGGGAGGGCTTTCGCGTTTACGATCACAATTCTCGTTTGCGCTATCGAGGAAATCTTATCACTGTGCAAAGCCGACAATCGCGTGCTTCCACGGTGCTTTGATATTGGCGTGTTCGCACCGATATCGCGGGAAATCCGTTTCTAAGAAGCCCCCGCTTCTCGACAAACCTCCCGAAAAGACGAACGATCCTTTATTTCCCTAAGGCGTGTTAAAGCAATCGATGTCACGTATGCGTATGTATATACCAAGTTTGTCGCAAATCTCGCAATGACACGCTTGTGTGAAGCGACAGAGAAAGCGCTCTATTCTGGACATTTATTATACGACTCTTCGTCGCAGCTGTATTGAATTAAGAAGCGAGAAATCGCGAGTTTTGATTTTCTTGCGAAAAGAGTCTTAATTGTCATTTTGCAACGGTATCGTTAATTTTTTCTAGAAAAATAGTATTTTTTTATACAAAAATAATATTTAAAGGTACATAAATAAATGTGTTTTTATGCAAACAAAAATTATACAATATAATATTTTAATTAAACTGGCCAATTTTATCTCCTCGTTAATATTATCTTTCTCCCTGATTCAAGAAGCAAAAAGTGAAATTCAGAAGCGCGTTTAATGATACAAGCTGCCTTCAGCGCTTCATTATCTCCGCGAGATAATTATGCGACAATATGATGTATATGAATGCAATATCGCATAAAGAGTCATCGTCGTGCGATTAACAACCCATGCGTATAATCGTATTTCTATTATCGTTAAATTGCATCAAATTTCGATGGATATTGTATGTTTCGCGCAAACAGTCGAATCATGCATTTTGTGCGGCCGGGTATAAATAATGGATGTAAAAACAGCGAAATGGAGTAACAATGATTCTCATTAACCTTTAATCTTCTACGTAATCAATAATTACGTAAAATCAATAACTAAAAATTATAATACCTTGTAATTAAAAATTACGTACTCTCTCTCGTGTGAAGATAATGCGAAAAATATCTATTGATAACGAATCTCTCGTGATGTAAAAAGATATATAATATGTATTGATTACTCTTTGTGTATGAGAGAGAAAGACGCTAATATAAACATGATATAATATAATAAAAAAAATTGCTTTTTATTAAATCAAATCGTAATTCTTTCTTTGCGTCAAAGATTCCGTATCTGCAAGCTTAAAATACGTCGACATCTCGCTTTAATAAAAGCTGATGGGGAAAAAAAGACGTTAACGGTAGCTATAGATCGCGTAGCACTTGGAACTGGCAAAGTCAAAGATAAGGAGCACGGCTATTGCATGACAGTGTTAAAAGGTTTATACGGCAGTTGGCGGCTGCCATACGCGATGACACTCACTTCGCGGGGTGATCTGCTTCCCGTCATTCAACGATCGATAATAAGATCGCGCGCGGTAAGCGGACTTTAATAAACAATTACGTTACGCTTTACTTTCATCGGACGAGAGATTACGTTACAATGGCACCCTTGTTAAGCAAGGCAAAAATTTATGCTACGATATACACATACTAATACATGAACCTGGACGTAAGATCGTACTATTCGAAGAATGTAATCCATTTTAACGGCAAAGGGAGAAAAGATAAAGATGAGATTTGAATCTGATGCAACGAGGACAAATATTATACAATATATTATATACTTAATATTCAAAAAATGGTGATTAAAATAATAACGTAACATAATTAGCATTTTTTAATTATTATATTCGATTATAAAAAATTTCCCGTTATATTATTATTAAAGCAATCAGCTGATTTATCTTTTCATGCTTGTAAGAGGCTATTATGTTAAACCCGCCATTTTGAATTTTATGGGAAAATTCCTGTGAATATAAAAGTGCAGATTTAATCAATCACACAGTCAAGCATTCTCATCGCGTAATAAAAATGTTTGGTCGATTTTCTTACGGCTTTACGGATATAATTATGTGTCGTGGCCTTTTTTTACGATTCGCATTTAAAAGTTTATTAAAATTTGATGTGCTACATTTATCTTATAACTATATCCTGTATCTAATCGTCTTCTTGCAGAAATTTATAAAACTGCGATGTTACAGTTTTATAAATTTGTAAAATTAAAATAATTGCAATAATTGATAATAGGATCGCAGAGAAACAATTGTCGCAATAATTTAACATTTACATTTAATATTTTTAATATTCAATTTTCATAATCTATTATAGCCTATGATATCAAAGCTTTTCCTAATTATTACATATAAACGTGCAAAACGCGATATAATATTGATCGCGTATAAAACACGTGATATCGCATAATCGCTATAAATCTTTCACGCGTGCGATATTTCCGGAAGAATAAATCCGGATATATGCAAACGTGATACCTTATTTCCGGATATTTCGCGCGTCCGAAGTTTAAAGTTTCATCAGCTTGCCAATAAATCAATCTATCCACATGATTCACAGGAGAGGAACTGTCATTCCGCGTTACGTAAGAGAAGATGTAGACGTAAAACGCGTTTCACGCGTCTTTCCTTCTCTCGTTCGAGAATCGAGCCCACTCGAGCGTCACTTTACTCTTTAACGACTGACCGGCTCGGCTGACAAGTCGCTGTACCGTCTCGAAACGTTTCGGCGTGATAAATATTCCATGAAATATATGTTTCTCCCCGAGTCTGCATGGACCTCCCTGGCGGCTCGAATGTCGACGGTAACTCGCAATGGGAGGAGCAGCCCTCTCGAACGCATTAAAAGTTTTATGCGCGTGGGTGGTTGTGCGGTCACGGCTCTATACAGTGTCTGCGTAGTGTCACTTGGCGTTGCACGCACACGCGTGCGATCATTCGGGTTCGGTAAGTCGGGAGGACGAAGTTATTCACCGTGCTAGCCGCAACACCGTGACGGGAGAGACGCAAACTGCAGTTGAACTGCAATTTATGTTGGATTTATAGCACAATTTTCGACAAAATGTATCTGCGCGAACGTGCGAGAATTATTACTTCGACCCACTCGGTCGCTAGATAAATCTGACGAGTAATAAAGTTGAAAAGCTACCCAAGGTCAATAGTAGCGTTTCCGGGCATTCAATTTTTTGAGTTCTTTCAAAAAAATATACCGTAAACATTTTCAAGAACGTTTGTTATAATGTGTGATAATATTTGTAAAGAAGTAAAATATAATTTAAAGATTTTTATATATTTTATCTATATATATTTTATAAAAATTGTATGTATTAATATATGTTGCGTATACGTATAAATAATTTTATTTAAAGAATTTTACTTATTTTATGGGAAGTCATATATTTCTTCAAACTTTTATATGGCGTATAAAATTCCGTTTAGCAATTTTACCGAAATACATTTTCGACCTCCATTTTTTACGGTCATTGATATTTTCCTGCGGTCAGAGAATCAATGCAAGATCTCGGCACGAGGTAGAAACGATAGACCAATGGCGGAAGACGAGAATATTGTAATGGCACGCTTACGCGGAACCTTGGAAGCTTTTTTTGGGCAGAATATATTCGTTAGGCCAACGATCGTTTTAATAAAACAACTTAGCAATCTCGCAAACAAGGAAATTCTATCCTGTCGTAAATAAAGATGGACCGACCTCGAAATATACGAAAGTTTTCGAAAGTTTTACCCTTTTCTCCGTGTTTTTTTCTCGCTGCAATAAAATGCGGTAGGCGGAAGGGAAGAAAGGAAAATACCGAAAGATAACGCGTGCAAAAGCACGAGAAAAAAAGGGATTCGGGTATGGAGTCCATATTAGGAAAGTTCATAAAACATCTTTCAACATGCGTCCGAAGACGCGTGGCTGCAAGGTCGCACTGTCACTTTATTTTCTTCGTCCGTTTATTCTTGTTTGATGCCGTTGCCAAATCTATAGCGGAAGTCACTATAGGTTCCAATACGACGCGCTCAATCCGTTCGTTGTCATGAACCTTTGTTCCTATTTTGTAAGACCATCTTTGTAGGGTTTAACCTCATGGCAATGAAAACATTGTGTATTTGAAAAATCGAAAGACTTTGTGCGACGTTCTTTTGTTCAGGTTTAAAAAAAAATTTAAGATTATTTTATGAGTTTTTTAAATGAGTATTATATAAATTTTTAAAATAGTTTCATTCAAAGCATTTGAAAGTAAACAAATCGGCTTCCATTTTTAAAAAAATATATATTTTATTATTATGTAATTGTATATAATTTATTATTACATTACTATTATAGATTTCTCTCCGAAAATTCCTCTCTGAGTAATTCAACTCTGAGGTACAAGAAAACAAAAAATACAAAAGAAAGAAATAGCTTTTTTGATGAATGGCCGAATCCAACTTTCGAATTTTATAACTTCAAAGTTACGTAATAACTTTGAGAAATGTACAATTAAAGTAAAAAAAGAACTATTTTATATTATATAACTTGCATTAAAACATTGAAATTTCTCTCTAAAATTACTATAAAAATTAAAACAAGATTTTTATAATTACGAACTATCACAACAAATATTTTTAAAATATTTTTCAATTGTGTCGATTACATATATCTATAAGATTTTTTGAAATTCGATATCAAAACTAAGAAATTCAAATTGACGGATTTAATATAAGGAATATTTAAATCTTTTAATCTTAATATCCCATCATACATTAAGAATTCGACTTTTAAAAATTGTTAATTTTGAATTTGTAATCAAGAATTTAGACATCCAATGCAAATATAAATAACCGAAAAATATCAGTGGATTTTAATTACAATAATCTTGTTAATTTTCATCTTTTATCAATTAATTCCTTTGGAGATTGAAAAAATTCTATTAACATATAATAAAATTTCTAGAATTAATTAATTACTTCTAGATATATTAAACAATACATTTAGAATTTCTAGAATTAATTAATTTAGTTATATTAATTTTTATACATTCTTGATTATTGATTATTGACATTATATGTTATTGATACGCATACAGTCGTTTTATTGCAAATTAAATTTTAATATGACGCTTTTCATGTGGCAGATATTTCACAATTTTATACCGCGATTAAAACACAAACATTAAAGTATTATATCTTATTATAAGACATATAAAAAATAAATAAGTCTACTTATATTTTATCAATAAATTGTCGGTCATATAATCGTGCGACCATTTTATAGTACAGTAATAGCTTACTTCATGAGCGATATTTCGCTACAATTTATGACACTGACGAGTCATTCTCACCTCTTTCTAAAGCGAGTAAATCTCCTTACTTGGGCAGCAATCATGCAACTTATTTTTATAGGAAACGTGAAAAGTTTCAAACTTTTTTTTGCCACAAAGGCAAAAGAGCGATAATATAGTAAAATAATAATGGACATTTTTCAAACATAATATAGATATGTATACATATATTCTGTTTAATGTTGCAAAGAGAAAGAGAGGTACAAGAAACATAAGTGTCTTAAAATTGCGCGATGAAAATAATATTTTTTGTAATATAGTTATATATATATATTTTTTTTTTCTAAGTTACATATATGTAGAATTTTATATTTCATTATATTTCAATTTTATATTTTTTTCTGGGTCATTCTAACATGAAGTTATGCTTAGTAATTTCTCTTTCCGCATATTTAGGCTTATACAATCACTCTGTGAAAAGTTTCACGCGTAATCTGGATAAGCAGGAAGGTTAAGGAAAGTCCCAAATTACACGATTACTGCCATAAACAAATCTTAAGTTAAGGATAATCTTCGAAAAGAAAATAGCTCTTTCCTCTCGAGACCCAAGTAAAGTAATCGAAGGAAGGGAAAATACATTTTTTCGTTTTATTGTGTTATTTTGACGAAATACCTAAAAAATTACGGTAGTTCTCTCCTCATTTAGAAAACATCTATTCACGAAAAAAATCGAAGGACAGACGGGCATCCACTAAAGCGATATTTCAATGGCACGTGCCAGAGCGACCCCGAGCTAAGAATTTTTTTATTTCCGGAAGAAACGCATATAGATTACCGTCCTTGCGACATCTTGCATTAATGCCGCTTGTAAAAAAAGAACAAGAGAAACGGACAGCTTCCTGTTAGCAGCTTTATTCTAACATTCTACTAACTGACCGTTTTTCAGCGCATAAAGAAGCAGGTCATGTAACATGTCAGGGATGTAAACTGTCCTAAACTCAATAAGAATGAGTAATACAGGCTGCATTTGAATGGCAAAAAAAGGACATAAATATTATCCGGTACCGAGACAGGAATAAAGCGATGTAAAAAAAAATTTTTAATGTAACTTTTTTATGAAAACATTTTATATTTAATTGTCATTGTAATTAATAACTGTATGTAGTGCTATCGATTCAAATAATAAGAATAATAATATCAGCATCCATTATAAATGGAGTACAATCTAATATATGGTGACTTTCAAATTTTAATCTATAAGATAAACCTATTTATCTTACATAAGAGCTAACCAATCGAGACAAAGAAATCCTTGCTTCTTTCATCCCGACCGAATTGTCGAATTTCGAAAGCACCTCAAAGCGACATCAGTTTTGGAGCGCATTTTATGAGTTAAAATTTGAAAGTGTCGGAGAAGTGTAGAATTCACGAGGATTATCGCGCACGACGAAGAAGATTCGCTCCATTGAGGTTCAACGAGAGTAGTCTCTCTTTCTCTTTTTCTCACACAAAAGCGAGGAAAGAAGACACAAGAGGACACACGAAGGAAAGGTAGAGAGACAAGGATGCCGCCGGCGCCTCTGATCTCGGCGATTCCATCATCAGCGACTCCGGAATAGCAGATAAAAGGCAATTGGATTTAAATCATGAATACGAACGAAGCGGGCGTGGAAGAGGAAAACGCGCGCGCGCGCGCGAGAGAGAGAGAAAGAGAGAGAGAGAGAGAGAGGGAGAGGACGACAGACACGCGAAGAGAAGCAGCCCGAGCCCCGACGGCAATCTGGTGGTAGCTTTGTGACGGTAATGGCTTCAACCCCTGGCCTCCGACCCCCGGGGGTGCCCTGCACCCTTTCTCGTTTACCGGTGAACACAGACATCGACAAGGGCTCCACGTGTGTCGCTCGCGTCGAATCCGAAATGCGCGTAAATACGTACATATATATACGTACGTATATAGGATTGCGACGGCAAATTGGCACGCTCGAGCACGGTCGGCTGGAAAATATTCCATTAATTACAGGTACAAAAGTGCGTTACGAAAATGTCGTTTGCGGATTAAGCGACGCATTTTACGCCGATGACGCGCGCAAACTCCATCGGGAGCAAATCAATTCGTTCGTTTTCTATTTTCAATAACGAGTGTGTAAAAAAAGGAAGCCGTTCTATTAACCGTTAGAGTGACATGAGCCTCGAAGAAAGAGAGACTAGATAAATTAACACGTTTAATTCTTACGAATTATTATATCATAGTACGCTCTTGTCATTTCTTTTAATAAGCGAGATAATTAATAACCGACTTTTATAAGCTAAAATAAGATTAAATAAATCACTGGAATATTCGTGTGCATAATAAGCGATCGTTGGTCAAAAACTGTAATTAAACATAATCGGATACGCGTCGAATAAATAAAACATCAATCGAGTATCGGCTGTCGGATAAATATCGATATACGCGACGATTGAAATCGTTGTCCTGCCGACACACGTAGAGCGGGGGAGGGGGGGGAGGACGCGACGAGGCGCTTCCTGGAGAATCTCCTCTCCTAATCGATCCCTCCGACCCCGTTTGGAAACTCTGGCGGGAAGCCCGGACGTCGACATCGCGACGCCCGTTCACGAGCTCCACCCACCCACGCGTCATCGTCGTACATGCGCAACCCAGACGCGGTTCGCGACGATGACATGTTCGCCAAACATCGTAAAACGGCCCGCCGCACCGTAATCAATCCGGCTGCAATTAGCAGACGCACGCCCGCTGCGAGAGCTGAATTTACGCCCGCGCTCACCGATGAATTTCTCCAGGAGGCAGCTCCGTTTACCGCGCGTATTCAATCTCGCGAACGCAATTGATATATACGCGGCGACACCGTAAATGTAAAGTGCGTAAAAGCGATCTTAAATCATGTTACTTGTCGCATATATTATTTAGGGAGCAATAACTCCTCAAATCTCACAACAAAAATAATCATCCCCCCATAATTCTTTGAATTCTTTCGAATCTCCAATCTCTTTAAAATAATATTATAATTTTAACAAAATTTGGCGTTGAAGATATATTATGAAAAAAGAACACGTAATTTTTCACAAGTAAAGTTTAGTACGTATGTAAAGATTTATTCCTAAAATTGAATATTTTATTAAAACAATTTGGAATTCTTCAAAATTGAAATAATAAGTCTGATATGAAAATTTAGATAATTTTCGTGAATAAATAATAGCGGCGTGACAAAGCATTTTGAAAGGTCAAATTCACATTCAGCATAAAAAAATACTCGCATATAACTTTTCATTAAAATTTTACAATTTAAAATATAGAAAAATTAATAATATAATTTTTTCTATTATATCAATTTATATTTCAATTTATATTGCAATTTATATTTTCAGAAAATAAGCGATCGTGTAAAGTTTGCTTTTCGAATGAAATTAATAAATACAGTTCGAATTGCTCAAAAAGCAAAGATCTATTGCTGTTTTTTTTTATGGACGCGTAAAAACAAAAATTTATTTATCAAAAACTTTAGAATCTAATTTCGAAATCATTTTTAAGAATTTATTATTTTATTGATCGCTTTCCAAATATTCTTGTCGACATTTCTCTCATAAATTTTAAATTACTCAAAAATATAAACTCATAAATTACTCATAAATATAAATTTATTGCAAAGGTTTCTGAAAGGTTTCATTTGAAACATGACTACATAGTTGTAACAATAGCCAATGGCCAATTTTAGAAGCGACACGAAAATATCTTTTTTTTGTCATCTCTGATTAAATAGTGTTTTACTCCAATTTTAACATATTTATCGTCCGCTACAGACCGATACTTTAGTAAAGAAAGGAAACATTATAGGAAGGTTATTTGAAACATTCTGACTCATAACAACCTTTGTAAATACGCATTCATCTGGTCCTTCGCCAATGCAGCACGTAATAAAGGGACAGCAGGCCTACGTTTCCTGTCGTCACTAGTCAGTTCTAATTATTAAAGAACAATGCAAATATTTACTCTCACATGTTACGAGTTAGTCGAATTATCGAACGAATTATAAAAGTTTAATAAGTGTTTAATATATTCTTAAACAAATTTTTACTTAATTAAATAAAAATTAAATTTTAATTTAATATATTTAGACGTCTAATATGTGTAATATTTTATTTTAATATAACAATTTATGTATAGAAGCCTATATAAGAATATTTTATTTTTAAATGTTTATATCATAAGACGATGTATAATGATAGAAAATTGAATATATAATGAGTAAGATCCGAAAGAGATAAATTAATAAATTTAATATATAATAAATTTCTTGCATAATCACAAAAATTACTATTTAAATTATAAGTTTTTCATATCATATGTTTTTATATATCATATATGTTCACATCATATGTTCTTACATCATATATTTTTATGAAATTATATATCGATATTAATGTGTCTCATTTTTCTACACATATTCATTAAAAAATTCTTCCTCGTGAAATATCTCTACTGGATCTCACATCATTTTAATTGAGACAACGCTAAGTGATCAATCAACATAAATGGATGAGTTATAAACAAGTTAGGACGAAATTGATTATAATTAGTTATTATACAATATAATTTTTTATGAAATTATATATTGATATTAATGTGTCTCATTTTTCTACACGTTGTCATATCAATATTATTTTATGATATATAAGAATATATATTTCATATATTTCAAA
Source organism: Camponotus vicinus (assembly GCF_025532165.1). NCBI lineage: Eukaryota > Metazoa > Arthropoda > Insecta > Hymenoptera > Formicidae > Camponotus > Camponotus vicinus. The sequence continues at coordinate 11,343,329 of NW_028141976.1, read as the reverse complement.
ACAAAGTATTTTAACATATAATTCGCGCAATAATGATAAATTCATAGATAAAGATGATTTACATTTATTAAAAAATTCTTCCTCGTGAAATATCTCTACTGGATCTCACATCATTTTAATACTTAATTGAGACAACGCTAAGTAATCAATCAACATAAATGGATGAGTTATAAACAAGTTAGGACGAAATTGGTTATAATTAGTTATTATACAATATAATATTATACATTATAATAAGTTATTATACAATCAGTTACACAATAATCATAAATACATAAAATTAATTATCCTTCTCAGCGCATTCCTCATAAAACAAATTAAATGAAATCTAATTCAATAAAAAAAAAATGTACTATAAAATGCTTCTCCTGCTTTTAGAATGAAATATTCAGCCTAATCTATTTTAACCCATCCATTTTGAGGCAACAGATTTATCTATAATCTACGATCTACATCTAATATCTACGAATCTCTGTCACCTCGATATAAAATAAAAGTTTCTCACTCACCGACCGATGCGCAAAAGCAGAGTTGATGGCAGTGATACTACTCTATCTGTACACAAATAGAAAATTAAAATTATAGTAGTCCAAAATAATAAATAATAAATATTTTAAAATATTATGTACGCGAAATAATAAGCAGATCTTTAACAAAATAATTTTATAAATTTTGAAAGATACGGCTAATAAAATATAACTTAACCTCCTTCATTTACATAAAATATTTATAATTACATAAAATATATTTTTCTCCGATTCTTTTAAATCACCTAAATAAACAAAACCAAATTACGCGATTAATACACACACAACTAAATATAATAAATATATATTAAATTACCTCAGGATTGCTTTGCCGACGCCCGATGCCTCTCCTCCTCCTCCTCTCTAGTTGTCAGGATCCTCAGAATTCGTTGATTCACACGCGCGATACTTTGAACGGCACTCCCGAATTTCGCGAACGCAAAATAATATGCCATTTCGCGCTATATGAGTCACTTGCGACTCGTGACAATTACCGTGTTTTGAGTACTTAACTTTCCCTCTTTAGGTTAAATCTCCTGGGTACTGAATCCTCCCGCCAACGGCGCCAACTTCAAGTACCCATGTACCCATTGGGAGAGGTTATGTTAGGTTATATTTCATAATTTTGAGGATAATAAAATATACAATTTGTAGTTTATTTTATAATTAAAAGATTATACCTATATCGCACTTTTTCCGAAAAGAACATACGATGTAGATATATATTTAATATTATAAAAGAAACCGAGCATTAAACAAACAAAAAATTCGCTTGTCAAATACTACAAGACACTTTTTTAACTATAAAAAATAAATTACGAAATATATCGCAGATTGTAAATAATGACATAACATAAATGTCTTGAAATGTTTAATGCATGAAAAATTAATTATCAATCGACCGATAATTACCTGTAATGCGATATTCAAAGTACAAGACAAGAAATGTATATAGGAATCGCTAAGTAAATAGTTATCACTTGCAAGTGTATCGGTAATTTACTTTGACTATTTATAATTCTTATTTTTTACCTCGATTTCTACTTCGAATGACTGAAATATTTGTTTCGATAAATAACTGCCACCTTGAGACAAATGCGAATTTTCAATCGTAGTTAATCGTACGGCTGATAATCGTTAATAGTTTGTGAAGAATGATGCCGTTTCAAGAAGCGACATACACGAAACTATTCGTGCTACTACTGCCAGCTCACTATCGCCGCGCGAATGATAAACACGGCAACCTTACATACGCAGCTGTGTATAAATAAACGGTAAGGTCACGGTATGCCAGCAGAGATTTGTTTTTGTCGCTTCAAAATATTATTTTATGCCAAATCCCTTTAACGCTTTATGAAGAATGTTTATAACTTTACGTCGAATATTTTGCTATTTATTCTGGCAACCTTGATTGATTAATAATAAACAAGCTAGAGCATATCGACTTTTCGTTAACTAAATCACTTATGTTTATAATATATATTAGAATAAAAAAAGATTATGCGCAATTAATAAAATATACAATCAATCCTACTTGAAACGTATGTATTCTGGAGTCACAATTATATGATTATAATATGGATTCACAAAAATTTTACCGGTAGTGTCGAAAATTGGTTTTCATCTACATAATTCTACGTAACCTCTAAAATGAGTGTAGATCACGGTCTTACATACAGGTCTGGAAACTCAGGCCTTTTTTAGTGGTGGGGGAGGTCTCACTTAGTGTGTCCGTTTTTCGACTAGAAGTCGCAATACGAGCGAGAGAGACAGAGATAGACGGCAGTAGTCGTTCTCTCTCTAACATACGTCTAATGCCTGTTTCTACCAACGTCGTTTAACTTTAATCTTAGCTTAACTCACTCTTTGTCTCCTTCTAACTGTTCTTTTAGAAAGAGACAAAGAATGAGTTAAGCTAAGATTAAGTTAAACGACGTTGGCAGAAACAGGCATAAATGCGACTTCTAGATCGCAGCGAACCTAGCAGGCAAACTGTGAACTCCCGAAAAACGGACACACTAAGTGAGACCTCCCCCACCACCGGAGTTTCCAGACCTATATGTAAGACCGTGGGACACACAGTGAGACCTCCCCCACCACCGGAGTTTCCAGACCTGTATGTAAGACCGTGGTGTAGATAGTGGTACTAAACAAGACTGAGGCCGGTATTCATAGTCCGTTCTTATATTTAAGATCGTCTTAAGTTCATCTTTAGATATTGTATGTATCATTTTATTGGCTATGGATTATCTGAAGATGAACTAAAGACGATCTTAAATATAAGACCGGACTATGAATACCGGCCTGAAACTCTTGAAGTATGTAACGAAAAAATCAATGTGTTTGAAGATAATTGTAGAATGACGATATTATCGACTGTTTCGGTTGCACCAAAGATAACTGAACGAATGTTGTAATTACCTTATCTAGTCACTGTTTTATCGTCAAAAATATTTTTTATATAAAATCTTGACATTCACAAATATTTAAAAATAAATATCTATCACATTTGAACACAAGCTATTCTAAATTAATCTACTCGTTATATACTTCTACAAAAGTGAAGTGTATAAATAAAAAATTTTTCATTAAAAACATTTATAAGGTTCTACAATAAACTGCAATATTATTTACATATACTTTATAAAAGAAATAATCCCTGTAAAAAAATTCTTATAAACCGAGAAATTAAAAAATTAATTAATCAATAAATTTATTAACTCTTTGTATAGGGTAATAATTATAATTGCGAATATACATTCAACTGCAATTTGCTCTTCAAGCCTCTTCTTTCTTGATGTTTCATTAAAATTAATTATAATTACTTATGCTTATAAAAATAATTTAAAATTAAAGTTATGAAAAATTGACAATCCGCATAGATTCCTTCGAAAATAATAATCGAATCTTACAAGATATTTCCATAAGGCATCAGGAAATGAAACGACAGTGTATATTGCGAGTTTATTAATTATTAATATTATTATACTTAATATTTATAACATATATATGTATGTGTGTGTACATATATGTATATATACACGCGTGTCCGACACGCACACCTTCACATGCACGCATAAAAAGACCACCAGACTCGCACCACGCATGCAATCGCAACGAAATTTGTCGGGACATGCGAGTATATACACAAGACACCCTGTACGTTACGATACAACCGCAATATGTTTAAATAAGATACATGCAAAGAATTGTATATTAGCTCAAACAAGATAAGCCGTACTATCGATAGAGGTTGATTCGTCATATATAGGCATCTTTATATCAGTTTCCTCTTTCTTTTTCTCATTCTTCTTACTAGATTCTCTTTCTTTGTACCGTTCCGGCACACCGCTCGGTTGTACCGTCTTTCACAGAATATCCTGCAGAACGAATATGCATATATGTATACGCGCGACTGTATGTATATATGTGTGTGTGTACGCAGCCGAATCGGCCCTCTTTCGAGAAGGCCGCTTCGACCCTTCATAATTTATATGAAAAGCGTGATAACACATGTATACTGCATTGTGTACGGAACATCTATTTTTGTCTGCAATACGAATTCTATGAGATGTCGATCAAACATTTCTTCGCGAGTAAAGTCGAGTTAAATTCGGCATAGAAGAAACGAACAACGAGGTGAGACACTTTGTCGATCGATTTCTTTCTTTCTCTCTCGCTGTATGGAATCTCATCCAATTCGCAGTATTGTTACATAAGACAACTCCGTCGCACGTTTCTCTTTCAGTGTGTGTATATGTGTGTACTTATGTTTCTGGTAGTGTACTGTTACACACCACCGTATTCTATGCGATTTATTTTTCTAAAGCTTACGATAACTCAGTTTCATTGAAACGTCTTCAACTAGCGCTGATATCGACGGGTTAATCGCAACGTCTAAAAGCAAGGGGTGAAGGGAGGTTGGCGTTGTGTGAATTTCTCATTCTTCGTAAAGAAGGCCAACCAGTCCCGCCAGTTATGCATATACCTGCGCAATAACATAGAGGCTTAGAACAATTTTCGAATTTTATAAAAATTGCAAATCCACGATATATTTTCACGATTTTTCTTACGTCTAGAAACTTTGCAGATTCCGTCATTTAGATCTCATTGAATTTTCAAAGATTCTGGATAAAGATAAAACGTTTAAAATAGAAAGTGATATTTTTCTTATACCACACACAGAAGGCGCAAACGGAAGGGAGAGTTTTCACATACGTATTACGAGTACTTTTTAAATTAAAAACAATTCACGAATTCGATATTCAACAGTCTGTAATCAATACAGAATGTTAGAATACAAATAAGCGCAAATGCTGTACGAACTACAATGCATAGCTTTAAAAAAAATCGAGAATTTGATAGAATTTACAATATATAAATAAAACATATATTGTTAAAATTTGTAAACATATTGAAAAGTGATAGAATTTATATTATATTTAAGAGAATCTCAAAACAATAAATATAAATTTCGTCACATAATATTAGCAAAAATTATTATAAATATTAGTTAAACTTTATATATATTTATATATATTATATATCGCAAAAGGAACTGACTCCTATACGTATTTGGCTTGTCAGCATCTGAAATATATAATACAAAACAGAATAAATTTTGATAGAGACATAACATGCGAATCTAGCAACAAAATTAAAATTTAAAAAGTTTATACATTTTTACACAAACTCACGATTCTTGCTTAATTAAAATAATATATCTAATATCGAGGAATTTTTTTTCTGACAAAGAAAATACCAATTATATATTATTTAAAAATAAAAGATAATGCTTTCACAATTTCTTTCTCTTCTGCTTAGTTTTACCGACATTTTAATAGAGAAGGACAGAAATAATCAGAAATAATATATATATAAATAGATTTTTTGAAAATTCTTTCTCTCTCTCTCTCTCTCTCTTTCTCTTTCTCTTCGGAATCAGCGATAAAAGTATATATTTTCTCGCCTATACTAAAAAATTTCACATTACTCTGATAAAATACGATATTAATGCAGTACAACCAGAACTATAGGTACCAACGATGCTTATTTTTTTTTTCAAACGATTTAAAATAGGCTGCCAATCTCCGTACGCTAAAAAAGATCGGCGAGCAGTGTAATGTCGCATTAAGCTCTGGAGAAAAAAAATGAATTATATATACAGTTTCTATACGGTTCCCCGGCGACTTGTTCATTAGACCAGCCGAGCTAATGTCAAAATCGATTATACCCTGCCTACTCGTTGCTATCATGGGGAACACAAGAGGCGTCAGCCAAGTCACCCTGTCGCGATTTGTGCGATACACGTAAAATATGCGTGAAAGGATAACCGCATCTTAACTTTGCTTCAGTTTTGCAAAATCGATCTCGGCATAGGTGAAGTTCTCTTGTGTGGACGCCGGCGATATAGGTGACGGATTACCAATCTCCGGTAGATCTAGATGAGCGTAATGCAGAATCGTCGCGCCTGGTTGAAGCTTCTCGTACCCCTCACTGTCTAATGGACTCGGCGTAGGCGTGGGCGTAGATGTGGGCGTAGGCGTAGGAGTCTCATCGATGAACTTGGGCGAAGATGGTTTCGGCTGTTGCACAGTCGACGGCTTGAAACCCGTCAGAGTGGGGCTGGTGTTTGGCGAGGCCGTGACGAGACGCGGTTTCGACACCGTCAGATCCGAAAGCTTTTTCGTTATGATGTTACCGAGCATACCATATTCCGACATAGGTTTTGCTGCAACCCGTACAGCATTTTTTCCTATAGAACTAGGCGGTTTCTCATTATTCGCACTTGACTTCAATGTCTCCGTCAATGAGGTAGAGTTCGACGCGGAAAGCGACATCGAAGAATTTATCATTTTTGCGGGTTCCAACACCGCGTAGTCATTGTTCTTATTTTGTTTAGAAACGTCCGCCGTGGAGAATTCGTCGCTTTTTTTTACAAAAGGCTTTACGGGTGATTGAGGACTGTTCAGAGAAAAGGGAAAAATCGTAGCCGATGAACCTGTCGGCGTTGCTCGCGGCGGTGAAGCTGGTGTGCTTGCCAGACTCTCGGACGTTGGGCTTCCATTCAAGGGTAAAAAGCTAGGGGTTTTTGATGGCTTACTACCCGCCTGAATTGCGATTGGTTGTGATCGCGATTTCTCTTTACGATTGCTCGTCCGTGATTTACGATTATTCCGATTGTTTGCACCCATGTTCATATTCATGTAGTCCTGGTCTAGAGTCGGTCGAGTTTTAAACGACATCTCAACGTATCCCTCCGAAGGACGCCTCGGTTGCGGAAGATCTACCGGTGCTGTTCTTGTGCTACCTAAACATTCATCGTAATTTTTACAATTATTTTCTTTTTTTATTCTGATACGATAAATAACAATTCTTTTGTAATGGAGAAATCTAATTTATAGCGCGAACTTACCCGGTGGTCCATTTGTATGATAAGTATCCTCTTGTATAGGCGATGACACTTGCTTCGGACTCGCGTTCGGATGCGTCCAATCTTCCGTCGTACCGTCCATTTTCATATAAGGTCCCTCCGCTTCCTCCACTGGCTTTAAAGTCGTAATTATAGGTTTATGAGCAAAAGCTAACGATGATATATGCATGTGGCTATGATTGTGGTTGGCAGTGATTGTATTATTATTGTTATTGCGATTGATCTGTAAGAAAAAGATATCTTTGTGTCATTTTAATACAGCTATATAATTTTATCGGCAAAACGAAAATATCGACTATATATCGACTGTACCTTATTGCCACTCATATCGACGTATGGGGCAGTGGTCGATACGGGAGCTTGTCCGGGCGACATGTCGACATAGGAACTAGTGTCAGTGGCAGTAGAGTACGATTGCGGCTGCGACTGAGGTTGAGAACAAGATGACGGCGGCGAGGAGACAGCGGTTAGAGCACTGGATTTCGTGAAATCCAATTCCATGAGATCCTCCATTCGATCGGACGCTCCGGAACAGCCTGAATTGTGTCCCCAAGAGCTTGATAACAATGGCGCGGAACTCGACTTTGAGTTTGAGCTATCCGAACCAGTTGGTAACGGCGCGTTCATTATATTGGCCAGTCTTCCAATCTCAGGCCTCTTGGAACGACTGCCTACAGAAAATGCTCGCACTCTATTGGCGTCTTGCGGAGTGATATCCAATCTGTATATAAAAAATAACATAACGCGTTATATTTCGCCTCGATACTTCCGGTAGACCTAGATAATATTTGAAGCTTGTTTTTTAAATTTGAGTTTGTTGAAAAGAAATTTGTCTATTTTTTAATAAATACTCTCGATATATTTTCTCAAACCATTATGTATTTCGATATATATAATAAAAATAAAAATGTATACTATATATTCTCAGAAATCATGTATGAATTTTCCAAAATTTTCTTGATATCTCATCCAGTGCGCCAATAATGTATATTATGCACAGATGAAATACCTTAAATCAATATACTTGGTTATATAAATCTTAAATGTGTGAAGCTCGTACGTATACCTATTTTTACGATGCCTATTCGCCTGTTCCGGTCTAGACCCGACAGAATAAGCTCTGGTCGGTCTGGCTTGCAGATCTTCCCCAGGTGGTAGAAAGCTGGTCACCTTATCCAAATGATATTCGGAAAATCGCAGATCTGTGCTAGGCGTACCAGATGTAATGGAACAGCTACTGCCATCGTTTTGCGACATATCATCCGGGAAGTGTCCGTTATGACTATTTACAGGATCCATGTCTACGTAACCATCGTCGCCGACTGGCGCCATCGGCACGTAACCTTCCACGTTGCTTTCTTCCACGAGAGATGATCCACGGGAATGCGAATGGATCGTCGTCGCTGGACTCATGGGCATGTACGCACCACTCGAACCACAAGGACTGTACATTTCACTCTGATAGGAACTCTATAAATAAGATGACAAGTTAGAATACAAAGATAAAAACTACACTCAGTTCCAAAAAAAGCGGTATACTTGAAATTTGGAAAAAAATCACCAAATCAAATGACGATAACTGTAAATCATGAAGATAGAAAGGTCTATAAAAAATGAAAATAAAGCTTGAAATCTTTACTTTAAAACTAGGTTCTCCGAAATGTTGCGAGATAACATTTTTAAAAATGACGGATGACGAAACGAGAACATGCAAAATTGAAAAATAATTGTTTAAGTTTGCCATGACACGTGGCGAGAATCAAATGTCGCAGGTCAATGGGGTCAAAAGCATATGATAGTACAGAGATTCCTCTTTAAAATGCTTTTTTATTCATCTCGATACGATGATTTTTCACCGAGTTATACGCATTTGAAGCTCTAATAATACAGCTAGCAAGATTTTTAAAAAAGCATTTTAAAGGTCCGGATGTCTACTTTTTGAAATTTTATATCGCAATTGTGTGCGACAATTTTTTAAAAACGACGGATGACAAAACGAGATCATGCAAAATTGAAAAATAATTGTTTGAGTTTGCCATGACACATGGCGAGAATCAAATGTCGCAGGTCAATGGGGTCAAAAGCATATGATAGTACAGAGATTCCTCTTTAAAATGCTTTTTTGTTTATCTCGATACGATGATTTTTCGCCGAGTTATACGCATTTGGAGTAAAAAGCCGCTTTTTTCATTGCCCATTGACCTGCGACATTTGATTCTCGCCACGTGTCATGACAAACTCAAACAATTATTTTTCAATTTTGCATGTTCTCGTTTCGTCATCCGTCATTTTTAAAAATGTTATCTCGCAACATTTCGGAGAACCTAGTTTTAAAGTAGAGATTTCAAGCTTTATTTTCATTTTTTATAGACCTTTCTATCTTTATTATTTACAAAGTTATAGTCATTTGAAATTTGGTGATTTTTTTCCAAATTTCAAGTGACTTTTTGGAACTGAGTGTATTTCAGTCAAATATCGCTCTTTTATTTGCAACTGATACGAGCCGAGCATAGATAAAAATAGTATTCGTGCATCGCTCATAATTATTTCATCATCATAAGAGAAAATTAAACTTTATTACATAGTAGCAATTGTGTAAAATAAAAAAATAGCTTACTTGATTGACAAGCGGCACAAATATGCTCTCACCTGAGAGGGCGAATGAGATTTAAAATTTGGCGAGTATTTCAAATGCGGGTGCGACGTCGACCAGTAGATGTAGTCGTCGCCCTTCTTGTCCAGGATCACGGGCTCGTCGGGTGTCAACGAGTGCTCGTATCGAGAGACAGTGCCTTCCTCCATAATATTCTCACCGCACTCATCCATCGAGGGCGACGATCCGGCTGAGTCCGACGAGCACATGTCGGAACCTGGGCTGATGGGCATCGAGGCGATCGGCGGGGAGTACGATGTACGTCCGCACATGGAATGCGGTCGTGGCACATGAGGAATGGCGTGAGTCCCTCGAAAATTCAATCCCGTAACCGTGGCAATTGGTTGTCCCTCGTTGTTGGTACAAGCTCTCGATGGCAAACTATCGCATCGATGGCGCTCAGTCGCACCTGTAAAAGTATCTGTCAATATCTCCCAGTGATAATTCGCTCACGCGCGCGTATAATAGAAAAAAAAAAGAAGAAGCCAAGTTCCATCATAGTCCCACAGCATAGCAATGGTGGTTAGTTTTTCACATGTTCGTATGTATAAATTATTACATATCGAAAGATTCTTTGCTGTTAAACATAATATGTATTCTCTCGAAAATGAAGCAATCGATCAATGTGGCGATCTTGTTAAATATCCTGCATTTGTAAAACTGTTATATGTGAAAATAAATAAGTGAAGCACACCAGAAGAAATTGTAGTAATCAGTTTCCATAGGGATTGTTATCCAAGTCCATCAACAATGTTGCGCATCCACACAAAATGTATCCATTCTTTTTAAAATTCCGATAAGGTGAACAAACAGAAAATACTAAAAATCAAAGCTTCGTAAATATATCGTGCATTTAATAGCATGCCAGTACAGCAAAACCGTCCAATGGTAAATACTGCGAGTTTATATTAAATAAATTTAACATCGATCGATCGGATTTTATATACCTTGAAAATATTGCGGGGAAAATATCGAAAAAAACGGAAAGAGCATAACAAGCATATTATAGAAACATCGAGGAATTCAAACAGATTCGGCTCGATTATAAACAAATATGACGGAACGAAATACATACACCGTAAAACGGATCTTTTAGATGGTTGCGTTTGATTGATAATAACAGCAGCTAAGGGCAGCGACAGGGTTCTCTGATGGGATATTGTCGCGGTTGTGGTCATCGCGGTGATGGTGGTGGTAGTGGTGATGGTAGTGGTGGTTGCGGTGATGGTGGTGGTAGTGACAGTGGTCGCGTTTGTTGTTGCTGCTGTTGTGACATGAGCGGATTGGGAATTATTGACGGAATGAGGATGACTCGCTACCGAATGACGACGTCTAGCGGTACCGCCACTGTTGGCATTAGTCGTCGCGTGCCCAGTAGTCCAAGCCCCGGTACCAGCAACGGCTGCAAACCACACACCTCTCACTATCGCAACTGTCTATTTTGTCTTATGCGCATCTCGTGCCACATCTTTCGACAGATATGGCACGGATATGTTAATCGTGCTGTTAAACGCATGAATCTTTTGTGTTTTACGCGATGACACATTCTACTTCGTCCTTTCAGATACGCAATACGCTTTAATACGTTGAATTGAAATAATAAAACATCGAAAAAATGATAATAAAGCGTATAAAGTTTTCTATCTTTTCTTTTCTTGTCATTATTTTGCAACAAGTTGTTATATAAATACATATATTATTTATATGATATCTGACACACTAAATAATTTACAAATTCAAATAAATTATTGACTGTATTAGTCATGCTATTTACACCATGAAGCTGACACTTAGAAAACGATGCATAATCACCATGTATATTGGCCCAGACTTATTCTTTTAATACAATTAATCATTGCATTCATAAAAAATTTATATAAAAATCTATTTACATGATAAACTCATGATAAAAATTTATTCTCTTTAAATATATTTAATATTAATTGCAGAAAAGACTTGTAAACGTTATTAAAAAAATAGCTTTCATTTGATATTAATTTTTTTTCATGAAATACAAGATAAAATAAAATAAAAATACACGCTATATAATGTCTTGCGTTTACTATTTTATCAACAACTGTATGCCACAATTGTGCTCTTACAACAATTTCAATTAATTATATGTATGTATATACATACAACTGTATATATAATATAGATGCAAAAGCTAATGTCTCATTATTAGAATTGTATGAAGTGAAAAATGCAATGACTAAGTCTTTCATTCTATACTCCATGAAATGAAATAAATAGTTGAAGAAAAATAAACGACATGTTCACACACACACTGCTCTTGTATATCCTCTTTGCCATTTAAAAATCCATAGAACGCGAAAGGAGGAAAGCGGATAGCTACTATGACAGAGAACAGACCCGTGACTGTATTGGTGGAGAAGGTATTCCGAGATTGATTACACTGTGTAGGAGCATAAGAAGTAGCGATCTGCTCTTGCAACGGTTCCACTTGCTCCTTGTGTGTCCTCTGTTCCTCTGTAAACCCCGTAAACCCATTTGTGTTACTCTAAAGCCGAACTCTTTGTGCACACACGACGAAATTCACCTGGTTCTTTATACAATTTAACATGTGCATGTACAATTATGGTAGTAACAATGTGTTAAAGAACAGTGTATCAAATCAACATTTCAAGTTGGATAAAAAGAGATTCGCATAAAAAGTGTTTATAAATACAAACTTGAATAACTTGTCCATTTAAACAAAAACCAGTATCTCTTTGATAAAGTCTGACTTATAGATGGACATATAATGATTGATGTGTTTCACATACGTAAAAGTCACATCACAATAAATAGAAATAAATAGTAATACGAGAAACATTTTGTAATGACCGATATCCCACATCTCAATGTAAATCACATTGGTAACGATATATACAAGAAAAATGGATACACAAAAATCACAGCTTACCCAGAGGCGAATAGCCATAACCGAGTTTCTGACCCGTCTGCCGTTGTTGGAGAACGGATATAGGTTTACTGGCTTCATTGGCGGAGCAACTTCTTTGACGAGGTTCCATCTCGTTATCTTTATCCTTATTATCCTTGTCTTTATTATCTTTATCCTTATTATTATCCTTGTCCTTGTTATCCTTATTCTTGTTGTTTTCTAATAATCTTAACTTCCAAGATCTTGTCTTGGAAGTCTTCATCGCAGTCGTTATTACACTGTTCATATTCAATGCGATATTGTTATCTTCGACTGCCATCCAGAATTCACCGTCCCCGGTAACAGCGGATCGACCAACTTCTATATAGAAGATATCATCCGCGAAACCACATCGTCTAATGTAATTTAGCTGCAAAAATAAAGAAATTTTTAATTTTTAATTCAGGAGTTTCGTTAGTTCCAACATCAAGTTTCAATTTACAAGAGCAAAAATATTAACAAACACTTTTGATAATAATACAGTTCATAATTAATAAGATTTCATCAAATTTTATGTACGATCTACTTGTTATAAATTCATATAAAAAGAAGTAAAAATATGAGATTATGATAGTCATACATACAAGCGTACTAGTTTATAATAATTGTAACATATTTTCCTGTAACCACTTTTTTATTAACTTACAGAAATCTCGACAGAGTCAGAGTCCTCTTGTGCCCCAATCTTCACTAAACTTAAAGTTTGATCGGTGAGACATAATCTGTAGGGTCCATGAATGTTCTTCCGTGCTCCTAGACCCTTCTTTTGCATTGTAACTTGCCATATATGTTCTGCAAATAATAAAGAAATGCAATTAATCTTGTTCTAGTCTCACATTATGGAAATAACATGTATAATATCTTATCAACTATTTTATTTTAATAAATAAATATGTATGTAATATGTATATAAAAATTTAAATTTATCTCTCTTCTTAATTTCACTTATTACAAATTATCATCATATAAGAGGCTTCAGGACAACCGAATCAAACTCATAGAAATAAATTACTAATATTTGTGAAAGAGATATTGTTTTTATTATTTTGTGCTATTGCAATTCGAGATTTTTTTTATTCTATTGTTAACGAGAATAACGATTTTGCCATGCAAAATTCGTCCTTATGAACTTTATAATATAATATTTTAATCTTACAATATCATAAATATCTGTTTGTGCAATGCAAGTCAACTTTCAATATTATGTATACAATATAAATTCATTATTGTTTTGATTATTAATGTAATTTTTTTGTCGTACAAATTGGAATTATTTTATATAGATATTTTATTTCTAAAATATTATTTATTAAATACATTTGAATTACATGTGTGTGTGTATGTTTAATAAATAATATTGCAAATATCTATAAAATAATTTCAGTTTATTATAATTTTAATTTATATTTGTAAACAAGAAAGTTATACTAATAATCAAAATAATAAATAATAGATCAAAATAATAAATTTCTAAAATTAAAGGCGCATAATAGTAATAGTGCAATATAAAACAAATGCATTTTGCGTTGTATTTTATCATTGTTGCCCTCCTCTTTGTTTTTGTTAAGAACGCAAGACACAAACAATTGCCAGTTTTATTTTGGTTCTAAGATTGGAAAAATTCGTTGAAAATGTGAAAGTCACAAACGGAGAAAGCAATGAAGCGTTTCTTTATCGTACTCCGTACGTGTTTTCATGCCAATTTACATTTCTCACGAAAGCTTACACAATATTGTCTACAGCGCCAACACGTGTATTCTAAACAAAACGTGCGAATTGTCCTCAAAGACGCTAATTGAAAGAGAAACTCGTATTCTCGGGCATGTCGATCGAAAAGATGGTAAAAGATAAAATTCAAAAAAAGGGAGAAAAGCAAATTCCAAAGTCGTCGATTCACTCTGTTGAACGTAAACAAACAAACGCGCACGTGTGCGACTTGACGTGTGCGATTCTGTCGCTACAGGTCTCTGCACCGGTCGATATAGGTAAGTGCGCAATATAATCTCTATCTCGTCATCGCTAAAAATTGATTACCGTCCTCGGAAAACACGACGGATTCGTATTCTTTCTTCCCCAGGCATACACGTACGACGCATTTACACGTAAGAAATCCGTATCATGTATATATATTAATGTCGTGCGCATATTTAAGCGATCCAACAAAGTATCCTCTAGATTCTAGATAGAGAGAATTCCCGGAAAAGGCGCGCGCGCATTATTGGGCCATCGATAAGCGTCGAGCGCACGGCGCGCGTGACGTTTCGTTGACAGCTAACGTGCACGCGGGTCCCGCGTGCGTTTTCCGTTCGGGCGGGAATTCGAGAAGGGACGATTCCGGGAAAAAGGCGCGAGACGCTCACCGAATGTAGGCCGCGGTTGTTCCCCGTCGGGCACGTCCCCGCTCTGCAGCCTCAGCATCGCCTCGAGCCACTCGTCCAGCTCCTTCTCGGTGTCGAGGATGAGGCAGAAGCACTCGTCCTTGGTGTACAGGGCGATCACGTGCTTGTGCTTGGTGTCGCCGCGCTTGTTGATGTTGAAGCAGCTGTGCAGGAGGATACTGCGCTTCGGCGGCTGCCTGTTGTCAAACTTCTTCTTGGTGTCGTAGTACTCGAGGCAGGCGAGGTAGCCGGGCGCCTCGCCGCGCAGGACAAAGTACTTCTTCTTCATCGTCTTGAGCTTCTTCAGATGGCCGCAGAGGATCACGGGCCCGCCCGAGAGCGACGCCGAGCCCTTGGCCGTGGACATGGTCGATCGTCGTCGGTTACGAAGGGAACTTTTACGAGTGCGACGCGGGGCCCCTCGTATCCGTATCATTCACATGGCATCGTTCGTTCTCGCGCGAGCTTCCCGCTGCCACGTCCTTTCTCCTCGTGCATGCGCTCAGGTAGAAATGGCGCGGAGATTCATGTCGACGAGGAGGAAAGTTCGCGCCAAACGTCTGTCTCTCTCTCTCTCTTTTTCTCTACCTCTCGAGCAACGTCACAACGCGATCACAACGCGATGCGCGCACTTTCGCGAGCATAACAATAACAACAAAAGCGGCTGTCAAAGTGTCAACGCGCCGAGCCACTGACGTTTCTCTCTTCTCTGTCGACAGGAGAGACGCTCTTGCTCTCGTCGGCCGACGACGGGAGCGGCCTTGGCGCCGTCGCGCTTATGTTAGCGCACGAGCACGTTTCGGGAGATAAATAAGCGACGATGCGCACAAGCAACAGCACCACCGTCGGTGCATGTGCACTCAACGACGCTCGCTCCCGAGGGCGTGCTTCGGCGTGCGTCGTTTCGCCGCCTCTCCTCTCTTCCTTCTTCTTCCCTGCGGCCGCGCGCGGACGTCCACCTCGCGTCCTGTAGGTAGGTTAGGAGGAACGATAACAATAATAACGGCGGCTGCCACGCGAGAGCGAACAGGGCGACGAGAACAACACGACACACGCTCGATCTTTCCCGCTTCTCTCTCTCTCTCTTTTCTCGTCGATGTCGGGAAACCAAGTAGGGGAGATCCCACGATCAGCGTCGAACGCGCCCGATGACTCCGAGATGTCGCGACGGCACTCTCTCACTCTCGCTTCGCACTCCCTCCTTCAGGCCGTGTTACTCTCTCTCTCTCTCTCTCTCTCTATCTCTTTCTATGTCTCGGCACGCCTCGGAATCCACCTGTCACGCGCGGTTTCGTCTAATTTCGCCTGCCGCGGCGCTCCGAGAGAGCCGTCCGCGCACCATCGTCCGAGGCTCCGCGACGGGACGTGTGGCCCCCGTTTAGCGAACGATTCGCGGGTTCTCCCGATTCACCCACCTCCCCCTCCGTCGCTCCCCTCGCGGGTCGGGTCGGGAACGACCGGAATCGTTGCCACGAGGCGCGGCCGCGAGCGAGCCGCCCTCTCTTCCCGCACCTGTTTATCACGCCGAATAACGCGATTTACTGCGTGGTCCACGACGATGACGTGTATACACAAGAGTATGCGCGCGCGCGCTTACACACACAGACACACGCGCGCCCGTGCGCGCGGACGGAGCGACGATGGATGGATGGATGGATGGTTAGGCGGATGGATGGATAGCTAGCTGGATGGATGGATGGTCAGCGAACTAGACAGACGGACGAAGAGCGATGCGCGATACGCGGGGCAGCGCGCGCGCGTGCACGGCTCACGACACAGGACGGGGCCGGAAGGGGTAAAAGAGGAACCGCGGGAAAGGGAAAGGAGACGAGGAGGGAGGGGAGGGGAGGGGATTCACGGCAAGGCGTGTTCTCTCTGGTCGCGAGCGCGCGCGCGTCCCGTCGCGACGTTTCGACGAGGACGCGTTGGACGACGCGGCGGGGAAAAATCCGCTCGACAGCCTGGCCGAAATTCGGTCCGCGCCTTCTCCTCTCGGTAAATAGGCTACTGCCAAGGACAGCGCGGCTTCTCTGTCTCTCTCTCTCTACTTCTCTCTATCTTCTTTGCGCTCGTGCGTCTCCTTTTTTTTCATGCGCAATAGCGGCGGGAGCCCGACGTCAAAACAACCGCGGCGGCGACATTCCAGGTCGATGCGGGGGAAACGCGGCGGCGACTCCCTTCCCTCTCCCACTCCCCGCTGCGTCGTTGCCGCGACTGGCTCTTCCCGCAGCTGCCGCTTCCGCTTCTGCCTTCCGTCGAGGAAGGAAAACACACTCGGACGCACCGCGATGCCCTCCTTATCGTCGAGCTGCTGGGCTCTCGGTCGTCGTCTGGCTACTGCCGGGGAAACGCGCGGGCCACATCCGGGCAGGCGTCGAGCGTGGAAACGCGGACCTTCTTCCTTCCTTCCTTCCTCCCTTCCTCGGTCCCGTGCTGTCCCGCGGGCGCGGACGATTTATCGTTGCCGTACTTACCAGGAATCTATCGCGTACCGCGCTACGTCGTCTCGTTCCTTCCAGCGCGAGCGTCGTCGACGTCAACGTCGTCGTCGTCGCTCCGTCGCGATCGCGACGCAATTCGACACTCGCGTGAATTTTACGTCCCCACGCGCCGAGAACGTGGCGGACGGTATTCCAGCAAAAAGGTGATGTCTCGCCACGATACAGGACACTCGCGCGACACTTCTCCCTATCTCTTTCTCTCTCTCTTACTATCTTTCTCACTCGCTCGTTTTTGCTAGCCGCGCGCGAGTTCACGCCTAGCCAGCCGAACGGACGATCGTGTCTATTTTGTAAAGGTCATGTGTACGGCGAGCTCCGCAGTTGTAAACAACATGTACGCAGGCGCGGAGCGTGCGCGCGCGCCCTCGAATGGCGGCGGCGGCGGCCGATATAATTCGCGATATACGCGCTCGATTGTAAATACGGTGCGCGCGTGTGTGTTTACGTGCGCGACGCAGGAGAGCGGCGGCGCTTGCAACGGCGTAACCATCGTGTCAACGGACGCCGCAATGCGGAAGGATCTCCGGACGCGAATACGTAAACCTTCCCTCCCTTCCCCTCCCCTCCTCCCGTCGCACGCGCTATTCGGTATTTATCGTCGTCTTTACGTAATTTTAAGCGCGGGGAGGTTATGACACGCTCGTAAGCGCGTCTCGAATAAGGCTCGAGCTCGAGGCAGAGGGGGAGAGAGAGAGAGAGAGAGAACGCGATCCACGCGACGAAATCTGAATTCTGAATCCGAACGTCCTCGTGTGACAAATGACTCTCATTTGTCCATGGACGGCGCGGACTGAAATAAGAGGTCCGACTCGAGAATGCGCGATGTTTACCAACGCTATTCCAGTCTGTGTATTAGTCCCCGCGGGGGAAAGGGGGAGGGGTGATGTGTGCCGACGAGTCGGGTGCTCGGTTCTTTTAGGGTTAGGGTGGACGCCGCGAAGGACGCGGTCAAAGTACGCTCGAGATGCTACAAATAAGCGCGATCCGATCTTTCGCGGAGTCGACTTGTTTTATAATGGCACTCGGTGTCTTTCGAATTGTCGATTGAATTAGATGGACTATTGGGATATTTACAAGAAAAGTATATTTTTACAGCTTGTCGAATTTTATCTTAACATGTATATATGAGACGTACATATATGTGTATATGTATATAAAATATAATTTCCTTAGTACTTATCGATACGTGAAAATGCTTTCCATGGAAATTTTATGTAACTATGATAAACTAAAACACTTGTCATTAACATTGTTTGCGGAGATTCTTCGTTTCTATCTCTCTAAAAAAAAAAATTGTATCAAATTCTGATAGACTTTTGGCTAATACATAATAAATAAATGTATAAAATAATTTTGCAATATTCGTTGTTATAAATTTCAACCAACAAAATATATAGAAAGTTTCACAATTTAAGACACTTGAAATTCTTAAAGCATATAGAAAAAAAATTCTTTCTCCAATGAAATAAAATATATATTTGATACATTTTCTTTGTGTAATATTTTTATGTTAAAACGTACCAGAGTTATAAAAACTTTGTTATAATATATATAATCATATGATTTTATATATTATAAATATAATATACGTGTAAAAAAATGAGAATATTGAAATATATGGAAAATTACAATGTGAATTTTGTATATATGAATGTCTTTTTTTTCTTAAGTCTTAGATAAACCTCGTTATATGTTAATAAAATTAACTCTATTTTTTCCACATTGTAACAATCGCACATCAAAAAATTCTATTTCACACACTTTCCATTCAGTTTTTAAAATTTTTTTCAACAGAATAATTTAATCCACATGCCATAAATATTCTTGTTGCGCTTGAAAATAATTTTTCTCATATTGTGCGTTTAAGACTAAAGAAATTTGTTTACATAATTAAAAGTAATAAAAACTTAAAAATGATGGTTAAAGAATTAATGCTAAAAATGCTATTTAAATGTATCATTTTGAAGAATAGCTTAGTAAATAATGCTAGTGAGGAATAGCAAAAGAATTACATAGAAAATATGAAGATAAAGCAAGATTCCCTTTTTTTAAATGTATAAAATTGTCATGTTAATATTACACAGTTTTCTATAAATATATCACTAGAAAATGTGTGTTATGTATTGTTCTCTCCTTTAAAAAATGCATATATAAAATACACATTCAAAATATCAATAAAAATTTAATACCTCACACGAGAATATAAAAAAAATATTATAGCATTGAAGAGAAACTTTTCTTTCAATCTCACAGAGAGATTATTTTGGCGCCTATTAAAAATAAATATGCATAAACTTGCATAAAAAATAGATTCTCAAGCGTTACATACTGAAAAATTGTGTATTTAGTTTTAAAAGTAAACTATGGAAATTACATTAAATATACATTTACTTAAGTTACAAACAATAGTAGAGAAATAGTAACAATCATATTATTAATTTACGAGATCATATATTACCCTTTCGAATGCTTTCTAAGAATTAAAAAAGAAAAAATTTAAGTTAATTAAATTCTCTCACACAGAGGTAGGCTATTGATTATTACAGCCTTTATTTTAATACTGATTATTATTTAATGATAATTGTGCAAGGTTCTAACAAGACTATAAAATAAGTAGAAACTAAAAAAATCAGATTCTTGTATTAGACGTTTCACTTGATTGCAATGTGTGCGAACTCGTCTAATTTTCGGTTGAACAAGGATAATTTCACAAGTGTTGCAATTCTTAAATGAAACGTGCTTTATACAAGTACAAAGCAACAAAAAACAAATATAAATATCTTTTATTCTATAAAATATTTTAGTATTATAGTCTCTTTGTATGTAAAAAAAAAAAATAAAGAACAAAAGTGAGAAATTTAGAATGTACACTATCTATGTATGTAATAAACTATACATTGTTTGAGAGCAGCAAAATTTGCATTGGTATTCACCCGAGTGCCAAATGCAAAAGTTACTTTCCAGGTTAATACAAATGCAAATGTTACTTTGTTATCATTAATTGTACTCTATAGTTGACTATGTATAAAAAAAAATCTACGTATAGAGACAATTTCATTCCAAGTTCATTATTTGTAATATATTTGGTAATAGTCTTATTATTGTCTCTCATAACTTTGGTTATTCTTTTGTTGTATTCAATGGTTTGGTCACGATTGATGATTGACATAAACTTTGGTGTAGAGAAACATAATCAAATAATTCATATAACATTCTATCATCCTTCTAAATGTTTTCCTACTTTTGTACTCGATTTAAGGGGAAATAAAGAGGAAAAAAAATCTAGTGCGAATGAAAAAAATAATCAAATGGAATATAGGCGAGGAAGAGTTACAGATAAAACAAGATATCTGAAAGGGAACGATGCGGTTCGGCTTGAATATTTTGGCCCACTAGGTATACGAGCTTATGCGCGTATTGACAAGGAGCGGGCACGCGAATCGTACCAGGCCAATTATAATACAAGTGACAGAGTTTATACGTGAGTCGTTGCATGTGGTCAGTCTCCATATTGGACGAATCATGAATAACAACGTAATGAGTGGGTGTTACCGTACCCTGTCGTACACTTTGCGGTACGAGATAAAAATCGTAATAATTTCGTCTCGTTATGTAAGAATCAACAATGGTACCCGCCGCGGGATTGTCTAAACCCCGCGAATTGCCTCTCTAAAAATGAAGAATGTCAACTTGTATATCAATTATCAAAATATTAATTGTTAAACTTATCACTAATACGGAATGCATATGTTTCGTCATCCTATAAAGTGAATTATTACGTAATACTCACGTCTCTGATAAACAATCGTGTATTGATACGTTTTTGAACTATTATTACACTAAGTTGCGGTTTATAATTCGGTTCAATGCGATTAAACGTCATCATTAGTTGCTTCACTTCATATTTTTCGACATAATCTAGATCACCGTCGCCAACTCCATCGCGATATATAATTATACGCTCCGGACTACACCCGTTATGCTGAACAACATTGTACAGTACATTCATCATTTTAACAAATCATCAATAGAAAGATTTTAGTACATTTGAAAGATACAGAAAAATTAACATTAATTACCTTTTGATATGCATTGATAGCTGAAGTAAGGCACACCTGTAGCATATCCACCAACTCTTGCTTAGAAGCCTGCATACAGATTCTACTGTGCCATTTGCTTAATTGAGTATCTAAACTTGCAACAAATCCTGCAACACTTTTCTTTGCACCCCCTCCTACACCAGCATGATAGACATCTATACCACATACCATGCAATTTTTCTGTTTCACAGTAACATCAAGAATCAAAAATGTAAAAATAATGTATAATGTATAAATGTGATAAAGTACAAGGTTTTTCTACGTACCAGTGGCATATTTACAGTCCAAAGTGCACCTCCTAATTTACAATTGATTTGAAGTGCAATTTTTTCTGTGACACTTTTCAATTTTGGAGGCTTGGCAATTGTTTTTGAAATAATAACTTGCGATGATACAGCTCTTTGCACGCAACATAATCTGAAAATAAATATACCAGACTAGAAAAACATACTTTTCCACTTTAAACTTTACTGTCATTTCAGTTATTACACAAGCAAATGAAAATTACAATATGCAGTGTTTTCTACATGCTACATCTCTCTCTCTCCCTCAATTCTTGTTCAATAATAGAAAATTTTTATATTATATATTTGCATATAAAATGATAAATACAATAAAATCATTAAATAAATAAAAAAGAAAAAGAGAAATCAACTTACTTTTTAATAGCAGAATATCGATCAGTGCGATTAGTCGGAAATACAATGACTATTAATTCGACATTATTATTGATGCTCTTTTGAATGTCTTGTAGATAAGTCTCTGTTCTATCATCTCTTATACAAATCTTTCGTGCATTGTTCATTCGCATTCCAATCGTTTTTACAACTTTGTTCAGCATCTCTAAGAAATCTGCTACACATTTCTCATCTCTCTTACAATATATAATATCCCAATTGGTCAAATTGGGCTAAAACACCAAATGGTTTGTGTTCTTACTTAAAATCATTTGCTATATAATTTAACTTTTGAATTCTTGATTTTTTCTCTAATATACTTACAGCACGTAATACAGTACTTTTTACTGCAGTGGCACTCCAATCTCCGGGTTTTTCTATCGTCAGTTGACATGTTTTGTTATTCCCAAAACGTATCACTTCAGGATCGAGACGTCTCGCGGTAAATTGAACTATGTCGTTGTTTAAATGTAAACCCCATTCTGATAATAATTCTTGGGTAACCTTATTTTTTTCTACCTCCTCTATAAATCGTCTAATGACATTCCTACGGTGATCGGGCAACGATTTCGTAATTGCGCTCAAATCTTTCATTATATAGTGATTGGAGCGAATACTATCTGTGAGACCCACAGCATAGCTCAATTCCGGTACCAGAAGAATTACTCTTTCCTCCTTCTATTGTATTCAAACGATTTTTGGCAATGGCAAATTTCAAGTAACACGATATTATATCAACAATAGAGCATGCAGTGAAAATGCATAAAATGACGAACCTCGCCAGTCGATGTTCTAATCGTAGCACGATGCACTAAAAGCGGTTGCTCTTTGTCTTCGATTTCTATGTTCCAATGTACCTTATAATAATCGATTAGGGATATTTCCTCGCCATTTTTGGAGAACACATATTCTGGTGATTTATCCCATGCAATATCATCTATACGATATGTCTTATTATTATATCGTGTTAATACACTTGTACCAACTATCTCATTCACTACAGCATCTCTATAATCGGACTGTCCTTTACGAATAATCTCAGTTCTGCAAAGTGATCACACAGAATAAAATTATTCACACAATTACGATATAATGTTATATATATATAAAATAATGCTGAAAAGAATTACATATGAGACTCACATTAAATCTCGTATAGTTTCTGTTCGCATTACTCGATGCTTAGAATCTAAACATAATTTTAAACCACCCTCGTATTCGTTAATGGCAGTCACGTAACCAGGCCACACTTCTAATCGATGTTGATTTAATTTTTGCGCACCATTTGGATTAAAATTTTGTCGACCAATACGAACTAAACTAAGGGCACGCATAACACGATTAATCAAAATATTGAAGAATTGTACATTTTCACTCATGGATTGTTTCTTTTTATAAATGATACTAAGAGTTATTCGGGATCCATCCATTGGATGTTCCGAATAATAGTTTGTGACCTGAAATTTTTGACAATATTACGCATTATATAATATAAAGCATACATGTATATTAAATAATGTATGTATACACGTATATTAAACATGTATATTAAATAAAGCATACATGTAAATTAAACAATTTTAATTATAGAGTTTAAACTTACATCTTGTGGCAGTTTTTGTGGTAAATAAAGAATCATCCCATCAAATGTTTTTGTTCGCCCTAAAGTATTGGAATGTTGATTGAGTAATTTACGGCGTAATCCTATTGAATCTATATCTGGAAAATATTTAACTTCATACTGGAACAGACCTTTCCCAGGTTCTAATTTCAGGTCTATATAATTGGCGAATATTTCTATTCTAAAAAAGATAATTCTTATGTAAAAAATGTTGCTATTATTAAATTATAATAACATATCTCCATTGATATATATAATAGCTTTTCAATGTGATTTTATTTTTATGATTAAAAATTAAATAAATATTCTAAACAAGTGTCATATTGTCCATTTTTGAAATTTAACTATCTAGTGTAACTCGTACAACTAAAATTTGTTTCAAAAGTTTTCTATGTAAATCAAAGATGGTTACGAGTATGTATATATACGAGTATGTATATATATGATAAGGTATACGAGTATGTATATATATGATGTAGATGCGTGTTCTTAACATATAATTTAAACATATAAAATTAAAAATCACAAATTACTTTGTTCCACTTTTGCCTTGTCGACATACTGGCGCGGTATCTTCGGAAGGATATACATCGGATGTAGATGGATTGTCATACACCGAAATATTAGATAATTTTCCTAAAACTCCTGTGGAATCTTCCCTTTCAGTAGACATACTTGTTCGTGCAGAGGCAATTGATTCATCAGGGCTAAAAAGAGCATAATTATCATAGTTATAAATTTGTGTATTCATAAATATAATTCACATATTACGTAATTTATCACACACTCACTTGAATCTTTTTGACAAGCCTAAGAGAGAGGCTCGTCCCATTGCTTGTGTAGGGATGGATTCTGATCCATTACCCATTTGCATTGATTTTAACAAACTACTTAATTGACCTCGTCCACGACCTGCACTAGTACTTGAGGCAAATGAACTTTGAGATGCCTCGAATGATCTAGTTGGTTCACTAGATGAACAACTAGGTGTTTCTACAGAATGGGACAATGCTTCAGATCGGGCACGTTCCGCTTTTGTTGTTTCTTTCATCATTTGCAATAATAAAGAACCACGTCCCTTCCCGGGAATGGATTTTTTATCATCCATTTTTGCTTGAAATGTATGTATATCTTGCGCAATCTGTAGAATGAATAACATTTTTTAAATGTCTATCAAAGCTATCACTACTATCACAAAATAGTATTCGATTATTTTATTTACTATTCAAATATACTATTTTACTATTTATTTCTAAATAACTAGGAAAACTTTGAGATATAAATAACTTTTACAAAAGAAAATAATATACATATAATAATATGTGAAAAATTTCAAATTGTGTATGACTAACAATATCTCAATCTTTGAGTACTAGAATGGAATATGCAATTTTCTTAAATAACTAATGTGGATTTACAAATTAATTAACTTTAAAATATTGATCACAAAGAATTGCACTGAAATTTTGAACCAATACTCAAAATAATAAAATAATCCAAGAAAATTTTGCCAAGAGAATGAAATGATTTACCTTGATTATCATAAAAATATTCCCTTGTAATATTACCTTGATTATATCGTTAAAATATAATGACTGATTGATTATATCGTTAAAATATAATGGCTGATTGACTAATCATATAGTACAAAAGAAACAAAGATTTTTTTTCTGATCAATCAAACTACCATATTCAAATATATTTTCACATACATACAATAATCTTAGTATATAATCTCTTATAATCTTAAATAAATTGTTGCTTATGGATTTTAGTTAAGAGTTTTCGCACTACTCTGATTTTCTATTTTTAATTAAAATAGTTAAAAATACATTTTATATATACATGGCATTTACATGGCAGATTATCGATACAATACAATGGAATCTTTTTAAATTTTTTAATTTAAAATATTTTTTTTCTTATAAATTTTAATATCATCCATTCATATTTTGATTAACTCGTATTCCCTCTATACATAATTATAATGGATAAATCATGTAACGACAAAAAATTGTTAAATGGCGTAATTTATTTTTGAGTATTCTTCTCTCTTTTTCTCTAGCAATTTAAGTCAATTTAAGAGTAATCAACAGTAATTGATTAAATCATTAAAAATAATTAATTTTAATCGAACCATTATTTATTAAACTCTCAAGCGTAAACACTAATGCGATTTTAGCCAAAAATGACGGCCAAATAACCAGAAATGCATTTTATATGACTCGTGTGTGTGTGTGTGTATGTGTGTGTGTGTGTATTTTGTTTTTATATTAAAAATCTAAAGTAATCTTAAAATGATGTGTAACCACTTCATTGATTGAACAAAATTTTAACATCTCACCTAAGGTAATCTTAAAAAATGTAAAAACGGATATAAATGCAAGCTTATATATAGATTGATTAAGATGCAAAAATTTTCGATATTTCCAATTGATTTTGTCACTTTTGAGCAAAAGGAATCTTATCCTATCAATAAGAAGTCTAATCGTATAATATTCAAATTCTTTCATTTAGAAGTTCTTTAAAGTAAACATTCCCACAACTTCAAGAGATGTAATCTGATACTTGTATATGATACATATGTATCTTCTGTGCCTTTAAAATTCTTAGAAAGAACGTGTGTAAAATGTATTTTCTTTTTTACGTAACCGGATCGCTAAAGCCATATGACTCGATTACAACTAAAAGAAAAAAAAATCGGTATCAAATTTTCCTCACTGTATCAGCAAAAAGCATTCTGTGATTTCTTCATTGCACTTTGGCTAAATCAGGATCATAATATCATGATTGTGATAAATAAATGTGCATTTGTTACATTATACGTCGGAAAAAATTAGTTTTTCGCATATTATTCATGTTTAATAATATACATAATTATTAATAATATATATTTAACTTTTTTCGATTTCTGATTTAATATAATAAATAATTGTAAATCTTCATCAATTGTAACAAATGATAAATTCTCGCTGGAAATTTAAAGCACGTGTAGGTTGAATTATATATTTAATTATTGACGCCTGAGAAAAATTATTTTATTATTAGCGCAAATAAAACTATGTAAATTCTCGCTCCTAATATCGCAATTTATATGTATATCGTGATCAATAAAATAAGAACCTTAAAGTTATAAACTTCTAATTAATCGCGAATTTTCTATTGTCAATAACTAAAACAATTTCGACAGTTTAAATTTGATCATCGCGACCATGATAACTTTTATAAAGTTTTTATAGAGAAACAGATATGGAATATGGAAAATCAAAGTTAAAAAAAGAGAATGTGTATAAAAGAGAATGCGCGTTGCTCGTAAAAAACGATAGATATCCTTTAAAAAAAAACAAGAAAAACAAAAGGAGAAATATTTGTGAAACATCAAAACTATGCAGGAACCGATATAGCTCTAACAAGCTGCGCGCAAATATTTATCAATGTTTTCGTTAATCGTAATGATAATATCGTGTGTGTATATATATAGAGGTCCACAAAAGCATTCTTTCCAAGTTATAAATCATCAAAAGTTGTACGTTAACGAAAAAAATTTCAATTATTATTTTGCTCAAAGATCATTCTTTTATAAAATCGGATATATGTATTATTGAAGTACGTAAGGAAATATATAATTTTCTATATAAAACTAACTACATAAAACTTTCACGGTAACATATGATATAAAAAAAGCAATTTTCTCTTAATATGCACACGAAACATTTCCATGCATATAAAAACACAATTTTTTACTTTATATATGCAATGAAGGGAAGGCTATAATTATACTCTTTGCATGGTTTTATAATTGCAACAGAGAGAAGACTGTCAAAATGTTCGATGTGGACGTAAAAATTTACGAAAACGTACATATATCTTCGCTACAACATTCTTGGAAACAAGTTAGATTAATAACCCGCAGAGATCTTGTTTCTACCAAAAAATAACACGATCGGAGATTGAAATCTCAAACATGGTGGATCGTTCGTTAACCTCTCGCAAAAATACTGACGCAAGCGAATACATAGCGTGCGAATTAGACAAAAGATTGCTCACTTGAAGATTTCCGGTAACGAGGTTCCAGGATCCAACGTTCCCTTCCGAGGATACTGCACTCTTCCTTGTCAAATTCCGTCCACTATGGGATCGCGACCCGCACTCCTTTAAGTCTTTTGATCCAGTGTTGTCTCAGTGGTTCTCAGAGACGCTCTTCCTCGCGCATGCGCGTTGAACGTAGCCTTATCGAAGTAGCAAATTTGTGGGAAAAAGGGCTCTCTATTCTAAGAACAAAATGAAATTTGAAGATAAAAGGAAATATCCATCGAGATAATTGCAAAATTTTTCATAGATCTGCAATATGTGTCGTTTCCCTTAATTAAATAATTATAGTATTGAAAATGGAATAAATATTAAGATTTTTTCATGCTTAAAAGGACCAAAGTTCAAACAAAGGATAAACGCGTCCGATCCCGTCCACAGTTGGCAGCGAACTCTCGCGAGGGTTTATCAAAAGAAGCGGAGGATCAAAGTGGTATTGTTCTCACGATTAGGCTGTATTCCGAAATTCACTGCTATTATTGGAAATCTATAATTCACGTACGTATATTGTAAAATTTTCAATACTGTCAAATTTCGAAACGCAACCTTGAAAACGCTCTTACTCGCGTGTGCGTAGTGACAATAAAATTCAGGAATGCATGCATACGACAAATATTGTCTTTGTTGATCTTTTCTCTTACCTTTCGAAGATCGTAAAGACAAATTATTTTCTTTTACTCATTTTTTTCTGTATTCATTTTCAGTGTATCAGTTGTTGGTTGGATTGATTTAATCTTTATTCTTAACACTGGTTGGCATCACATAAGTTCGAAGAAGAAGAAGAAAATAACCTCTCAAACAGAGAGATAATACTGTGTTTTTTTTTTTAATTTTCGTAAAAGAAAAGGCTTTGGCAGCGTCATCCAACATCGTAACTCTTACAATGTCGCCATCTTATGGAACACATAATAGGCTATTTGTAGTATATTAGTTCTGTCGATTACAGATAAAAATTTAAGTTTTTTTTTAAATTCCGTAAAGATATATATATATATATATATATATATATATATAATAATTATTATTATTGTTATTATTATTATTATTATTATTATTGTCACCGACAAGATACTATTACAGATGGCTAGAATAAGTTTTTATGGGTCCGGAGATAATTACTTCCGGAGAAGATTAATAACATTACCGGCTGTTTTGATTGCATTGAAAATAATTAATCATGCGATTTTTTTAGCTCATCCAAATATTGTTTTATTATCGAAAATATATAAATCATACGTAGCTGTCTCAAAAATAACAATTTCTGTAAGATCATCGGTCTTTAATAATATCTCGTCGGCATTATTATACAAATAATCTTTTATGCAATCATCCATAGAAGTCAAATGGATCTGACCGGAGATAATTATGGAATGTTGACACAAAACAAAAATAAGTCATTTGTCGCTATTCTATTACAGATCTTGATGCAATGTCATTACATCGTACTTGTAATTCTAAATAATAATTATATGTATTATTGCGACAACATTATCGATGCTCCACAAACAAACCGATATCTTTCATGATATCTTATCTGTTATTAACATATGAGAAAAAAAGAAGATTGTATTTTTTTAGTTGCACAAGACATCGTCGTATCTTCCATCATCTCAGTCAAGTGTTGATGATGTAATGCTTTACTAAAGCGCGCAATCGACCAGTTTTAGCGGACGCCTGGCGCTCCAGTTTGAAACGGCCGTTTTAACGAAACAGTTATCTCGCAGTTGTTCAGATACAGTTTGAAAGGCAATCAAGCCGGTAAGATTTATTCATCATGGTTCTGATGCCGAAAGAGTCCGCCAAGTTAGTCGCCGGCTTGGCGAAGGACGTGTTCATCGAGAAGAAAGGCGTGAAGAGATTGGCGTTGGCGGTCCTCGACGGTATCAAGACACATAAAATTCGCACGGGTAATTTCTCGCAAATCAAATTTCACCCCAAGCCTGACGATCCCAGGGCGGCGGATTGGATATTCGTCCTGGATACGTTGAACTTTTCATTCTGGACCGAGACCGGCGCCAAGAAGTGGAAGGTCGACGGGGAAACCGGATACTTTGCGTTTTGCGCCGCCGTCAAAAGAGCCATCGACGAAGGGAAGCCGATGTGGGATCCCAAGTATTACTCGCGAATAACGCAGCAGGACGCCGAGGTCATTTTCCGAGGCGACGACGGTGAGACTGACATTCCGCTCGTGCAAAACAGAGTCAAGAATCTGCACGAGGCTGGCAAGGTTTTGCTGGATAAATATCGGGGTACATTCGCGGAATGTATCAGGTCGTGCGGCGGTTCAGCGGAGAAGCTACTCAAGCTGATCGTCGACGAATTCGAGTCGTACCGGGACGAGGCCGATTACGAGGGTCACAGGATTAGCATCTACAAGAGGGCTCAGATACTGATAGGCGATATATGGGCCTGCTTCGAGGGACGCGGGCTCGGTGAATTCCACGATATAGATAGTATTGCGATGTTCGCCGATTACCGTATCCCCCAGGTTCTTGTACACTTTGGTGCTATGCGCTACAGCGATTCCCTCGCAAGCAAACTTGAATCCGACGTACCGTTGAAGCAGGGTGACAGGGAGGAGGTTGAGATTCGTGCCTGCTCGATCGAGGCGGTCGAGCAAGTTTGCGACGAGGTACGGAGATTGATCGTGGCCGATCCGAAATTGGATTTAAACCCGACGACGGCTGTCAACGCGATCGTCACCGATCATTTCTTATGGGATTACCGACGAGAGCACGCTCAAGAATTGGAGTGTATTCCATTTCATAAAACTAGAACTGTGTACTATTAGAAACCACATAATATTGGATATCAGAACCATTAAACTCTATACTCTGGAACAAGCTATTGTTAAATTATATGGCCTATTTCTCGAGAAATTATAGAAAACAATTTATGTCTTTCCAATACACAGTATATTTTCATTTGATAGGAAGATAGTGGAATATTAACAAGCTTACGCAAAAGGTTTATGTGAAAAACGAATTACATTTCCTGTTTTGTATGACTTATTAGCAGATTAGCTAATCAGATGCTTGTTTTAATTAAAATATAATTCCATCATTAGGGCACAAAAATATTAACTGATTGAAAAAATATAATAAATTTGAATTCCTATATATACACATAATATTACAATTTAATTATATTTTTTTTAGATTTTGTACATTTGTAAACAAAAAGAAAAAATAAGACTAAAATCTAATAAAAGTCATTGTATGTCTAATCTAAAATAATCTCCTTAAAATATTATATGACAAAAAATGTAATAGATATTAACAAAGAATGATTATCGATTAAACAAATTTAATTTTTGATAAAATATAAAAGATATAAAAAATGTATATATCACAATAAAATGTTATAGAAAACAAAAAAATATACAATTAAAAGAATAGACTTATCTCAGCGAGATTTTTAATTTTGACAAAATGCGCATGTATGCACACACATGTTACTTAATATAAGATACATTACATTTTTTTAATATAAATAAAATATATTTGTATATTAAAGGCGAAAAATGTAATATTAATTTTGTTATCTCTTGAAAGTATATTTTTAATATACAAAAAACAATAAAGTTTATAAACCATTGTAATAAAAAATAAATAATTTTATACATATATGTAAAACCTTTCTTTGTGATTTTATAAATAAATATAATTAAACAATATTTTATATATTTTTTTAAATATAAAAATAAAAACTAAAATATGGAAAGTGTGTTGCTATTTTTTGTCTCAATTTTTTTTAACCTATGTGTCTGAGAATTGAAATATAATTAAATTTTATTCAAAGCAATATCAATGATATTTAAAATTATCTTATATTAAATATTATCTTTAATGAAGCCATTCAATTATCAAAAAAATGAGACTGATTTATTAAAAGGTATGTTTTTTATCACAATAGAAATAAAATTCATTAATACTATATAACATAATTTTGGGAAATATTAGCAGAACTTATTTTTAGAAAATATATATTGCTTGGCTTGTAATGTCTTATAATATAATAGTGTTACTAGAGTTTTATAAACCATCATAAGAATTTTAGATAAATTATTCTACAATTGTTACATATTTTGATAAGTTATATAATCACATATTTAGAAATAAATTTAATATTTCAAAATTGAGAAAATTGTATGTGTCAGACTATATATCATCATATCTATCATGACATTCTATCATATACCTCTCATTGTATTATTTTAAAAAGATTAAAAAAAAATACATTTAAATATAAAGGTTGATAAAATGGTATTATATATATAGATGGGTTACATAAATACTACTTAAAACATAGTTTCATTCTCGCAATGCAATGCGTATATTGTACATACATAAGTCAAGTAACACATCCATCATCTCATACATACATACATTTATCAAATTTGTAGTAGATTTTGTTAAATTAAACAAAATATTTCAAATTGGTTTTTCTCTAATTCTAACTTTACATATAGATGAAATTAAATCTGAAACATAAATAAAAACCATTTTACAAAATTATGTTTTTACATTCTTGTACAATATAAAGCAGATTATTTAAATTTACCTGCACAGTGATTGTGGCAAAGATGAAATTATGGGACCGTAACCTTGTGAGTTGTCATACAATTCAAATAATGGTGCAGCAACTAATTTGTAATTCTTTGGTACAGCAAACAAAGCTAAACATATGAAGAAAATTTAATTAAATGCACTCACGAAATCAAAATCAATTTCAATCAATAAATTTTCCCGAATTATTGTTATACCTTTTTCTTGCAGCTGTACCAGGAATAATCTCTTGTGTTCTTTTGGTTTTGTGATATGTGGCGGTACATATGGATACTGAGGTGGCTCAAAGTTTGGACGCCACCAGTTTCCAATTGTATCTTCTATGACCCATTCCTGCTTTACTCCATCCTGCCGTCCAAAAGTCTAGAAATCAATCCCGTTTGTCGTTTGATACTATACTTTACTGAATTTTAAATAAACTATAAAATAAAATACATTCTTCTTCGGTCAGTCCACTAAGAACATGGTTGCATATATTACATTTCGAGACATTACTCGATTTACGACGAGTACACTTAATAGTATCGATTCTAACAATGCTCAAATTTACCGGCGATTAATATATATTAAGTTTTTTTTTGTTTTAAATCCAAAATTGATATCTTGGTATTTCTCAAAAACATGTACGTTTCTTTTCTCCTATGATATTTATATATGAACACCTACTTAAATGAAACAATTGCTATTTATATACTAGTAGTTTTGATCAAGATTATGGCAGAGATTACAATCTCAAGTTTGTCTTACAATTTAACAATTGCGAATGAATTTGTAATGAATCTCCTTTTAGATATTGATTTTTTTCGCAATGAGATTCTAAGCCCTTTGATATATGGTCAATTTTCTTATAGCTTACAAATTTCAAGAAAAATTTGCTACATTTGCTACATTTGTATACAGTCTTCTTGTGATTATTTTACATTCTTCTATTTTTTTGTCTCTTCTCTGTTTCTCTGTGCTAACACATACACAATGAAAATAAGAACAATGTTCTTAGCCAACCAGATACATTAAATAACGAGCGGTTTTTTCATGAATTATCAACATTAGTGTCCGGGCATGCAGCACACTAAAAGTACAAAATATTATAAGAATAAAAGAATAAGCCCACATATGGAGCTACAGGCCCGGTTACATAAGTTCTACAAACGATTGCAGGATTTATACAATAATGATGCTATTTATAAAGACAATGTTACAATCTAACGATATGAAAGTGCCACTCCTAGCCAGCCTGTAAGGCAGCGTAAGACGTCGTGCTAACTGTTACCTCTGTAAGGAGCCGTTTTAGGCCCTCTACCTCATCTTCTCCTGTATTGAGTTCTCCGCCAGGCCTGAAACAATAAGAAAAGATATTTTAAATTTAACATTATTATTATTATCCCGTCAATGTTTATGTAATGTACATATATATATTGTAAGAAAAATGAAATAAAAAAATAGAAAAATTAAACAAATACAAAACTATATACATTTTCTTTTTAGGCATGTTAAAACATATTTTAGTTTTATTTTATTTGTTTCAAAATGTCTGCTTCTACATTTGTGCAATTTATTTGCCACACATTGTTATAATTTTATGTAGTATTCTCGGAACTTACAATTTGAAGAATGTTGTGCCGAGTTGCAGAAGGAGAACGTGTGGCAATCCGTGCTCATGTACCAGTAGGACGCCTTCTACGCTTCTCCGCATGCCAATTTTGTCGAATTCATCTCTCATACGCTGAAATCTCGCTGGTACTGATGGATCTTTCTCGAAGAGTGGCTCTTTTGTTCCAAATGTATAGTTTGTCAAAGGATATCTATGATAAATGAGTTGTATTCTTTTGTTAGGCTCTTATATGTTTAACTTAATCCATAAAAATCCAGTTTCTTCAAATACAACTTGATGCAGTATTACAATATTCAATTATCAAAATTATATAAGTACAAAAAATGTAACAATTTAAATAAGTTGTCTTTCTACTTTAATAAGTAGTAATACAATAATAATTTTCACATTTAAATGTAAATAATTTTTACTCTACTGATTTAAGCAACAGATGGAATATATATAGATATTTAAGATGATAAAATAAAATCAGTTAAATTATCAAAAAGAGCCTTTATTATTATCAAATAGAATTTTTCATTGATTTAATTAATGCTCGTTTTTTCTGATTATAATTTCAAATATATTTTTGTTAATAAATGTACATTGCATTAAATGTGCAAAATTTTGTAATGAAATATTATCATTCTTTACTCAAAATTTTAATACAATAAAATTTTTAATCTACTCTTTTTCTTTCTTTACATATTTAATAGTAATTTCTGATTCTCTGACTTATGCTACAATTTAAACGTAATTATAAAACATAAAGCGAAATATGCTGTGTGCAATGTATAATATACATGTATAACATTTATATGCTTCATATGAATATAAGCTTAATGAATATAGGCTTAATGAATATAGCTTATTTGAATAACCTTTCATAACATTTTCGCTTTATGTTAAATCTTTACACACGCATATATAAAAAATTTTTACAGTGATATATTTAAAGTTTTGGATTTACTTTTACATGTGGTACAATCAAATTAATTATACAGCAAATATAATTTCTTGTATCATTACAATCACACTTTTATAGTAGTTTTAAAAAATAACAATTAGATAAATATCGATTGATACTCTGCTAAAGATTCTTACATTTTAACATAATTTTTTTCATGTTTATTTTTCTTGTAACTATTTTGTAAAATTATATAATTTGGTTCTATGTAATTAATAATTTCTTCAAATTTTTTCAATATAATTTATAATATATTTGTAATATGATGATTGTAATGATATATATTGCATGTGAGGTTTAAAAAAGATAATAAAATGAAAATTTTTATGATGAAAGAGAATAAATAAAAAATAGCTATTAATATTTGATAAAAATGTAAATGCAAAAATCCCTCTGCATGTTACTGAAATACATTGATATACATATATATATTTGTAAATATATATTTCACACAATATAGTTATGACTTAAACCATTGCAATTGCAACATTATAGATAGACATATAATCATTTAACAAAAATGACCACTTATATGGCATTTCATTTATAATGTTACATAAATTTCATACACAACTGTGTTTAAGGAGCTTTTTCATTGCCTTTCATTGCCTTCTTATAATAAATTAGCCAGAATAACCACAATATACATATTACTCGCTATCTTAAAATATAAAATAAACCTAAATATATATATATAGATATAAACTACCTGACACAAGGTAGTACATATACACATATACATATAATACATATATATATATATTATATTTTACATGAAGTATAGAATGCAAGAGTGAAATAATGGGAAAAATATATATGGGATTTTCTTAGCATCAAATATCGCTAATTGTACAAACTTAGAAAACAGCTTTGTCATTCAATTTATCATAGTTTCATTATTCAATTTAGAGTGCACAAGATCTTAAAATATTCTGCATTTTAATCGAAATCAAAAGCAAGACACAATAGAAATTTCTTTTATCATCGCACGCATATTAAGAATCGGTAATCAATTTATATTATGGTTGCAAAAGATAACCAAGGACAATAGTACAAACATTGTGTGAAAAGAAATAAAACTTGACATGTACGAATCAAAATATTGATACAGTAGGAACAGTAGCTCTTGCGAATAAGATACATGTACTATGAATCTTAAAAATTGACAATTTTAGACAAATAATACTGTGTCTAACACAAATTGTGCGCATAATACAATTATGCGTAAACTTCACAAGTCAATTTTCAATTCTCTTACTAATTCGTGGGAAAAGAACACTCATCAATTCTCTTTATTAATTCATAATACATTTATACAATAATAAATAAAATGCGTAGAATCGCATATAAAAATATTAGACACGAATTGTCGGGAATCTTGGGATCTCGGCAAAAAAAAATAAAAAAAGGTAAACAGCCGCTTGACGATTATTCATCGCGCAAAATACAACAGAACGTTTTTAAAAAGAGCGTAATTTTAATTATTATAAATGGGCTTATAATCGCGCTCTATCGACCGGTCCTATAGAGGAAAGAGGCAGTTTAGACATATCAATTCTGGAAATATAGCGTAAAGTATGTCGCATATTATACGGTCACTTACAAATTTACAGTCCTGTTAATGGTGACCGACGGATTCTGCACCACCTTTCCCTCGAACGAGCTGTTGCTCGCTCGTCGTGGCCATCCGCTGCCCTTGACTTGATTCGTCGCCATCGCCATTTTCGTTCCCTACGCGAACCGCTCGCCGAATAACCAAACCAGCAGCAATGGACGCGAGTTCGCGAGTGTCGTCGCCGATGCAATTCGTATTAAGTTAGCCGGAAATTTTTCAGCCAACCAAAAATCTCCTTATGGAATCGTTTGTATCTCGTATGAAGATGTTTGAAGTGTGATTAAAAACGTTTGTGAGTAATTAGAATAATTATAAAAAATTAATCATTTTTACAGTATGTAGTTAGCCAACATAACTAAATATTAAAAATTCTCCTTATGAATCGTTTGTATTTCGTATGAAGAGTTTTGAAGTATAATTAAAAAGGTTTGTGAGTCATTCGTTTAATTTTAATTAAATTTTTTTATATTGTGAAGTTAGCCGGAAGCTATATAAAATGGACGCCGTCCTGTGATTGGTCGATTTGCTTATGGTAAATACTAAAATTTTCCCATGTGTACTGACTTTAAGTGTAAGCAAAACGAGCAAATTTATCTCTTTTGTAACTTTTAATCCATGACTAATTTATTATTAATTCCGCATAATCGCATAATATATCATGGATCGTGGATAAGCGTAGATAATTGAAATATGTTTGAAAGACGAAATGTCTTTACGTTACGATTTCTTCTGTGCGTTGACTGAAGTTTAATTTTACGTACGGAGTTAAATTTACGATCTATACTTAAAGTAACGTAATGCGATACGGAACACCTTGTGCGGAGGTCCTAAGTCTCCTTAAAATCTCATTGTAGACGACGCATAAGGCCGGGTTTACAGTAGATAATTTAAGCTTAAGCCTTAAGAGGTTGACCAACCACAGTCAAGTATGAAGAGAATACTCGGCTGTGATTGGTCAGTTTCTTAAAGCTTAAATTATCTATTGTAGATCGGGATTAATTCTCAGCACCATCATCTTTGATAAAATAATTCTTTTTTACTTTCATATATTATTATACAGGGCGATCCTGAAAAACGTTATGTCTTTAAAATGACGTATTCCTGACACCATTCTAAGACAATTTTTCCTTTACCAAAATTTGATTTGAAGCGTAGTTTTTGAATTATGAGCAAAAATAGTTAGTAAATCACGCATCGGGTACAGAAGGCAGGCAGGAGCGGCGCGGCGTGCCGCGAGCGCGGGCGCAGCTGACCGCCCGACGGGTGATTATCACCGCATGAGTCGCTAACTATTTTATCTTATAACATAAAATTATGCTTTAAATAAAATTTTGGTAAAGAAGAAAATGTCTTAGAATTACGTCAGAAATACGTGTTCCTTAAAAAAACGTTATTTTAATAATGAAAAGTTGTTCCGGATCGCCGGCCGTCCGACGTTGCAATCAGCTGATTGCTACACGCGATGTGTGTATGGCGGAGTGTGTGCGTAAGAGAGAGAGAGAAAGAGAGAGAGAGAGGGAGGGTAGGAGGGACAGACATTCATACACACGCACGCACTTTTTTCTCGCTCTCTTTCTCTCTTTTACGCAACACTCATACACTCTCTCATTCAGTCTCTCACTCACACTCTCTCGGTCGCTCACTCACTCACTCACCTGCTTACTCACTTGCTCACTCACCTTGTAGCAGCGTAGCGAATCTTCATGCTATGTATTGTTGTTATCTGCTGCACGGTTATGATTGCTAGAGATGCGCGACACATCGAAATTTTTTCGATTATTAATCTCACACTCGATTGACACAATACAGATTACACGATAACGAGTTTACTGTTTATTCACTCACTATTGATTTATCGATACCAAAAATTACTTTCAAAGAAACGCGAATGCAAACAACACATGACTCGACGCGAAGCGACGGACCGCGGAGACTGCGCGACCACAAGAGTTATGTTGCCAGAAACGCGACACGCGACATCTAACAAACGACTTGCGCGTGGCGCGTGATTGACGCGAGATAAGACGAACGATCGGCTAAAACCTTCGCATTGCGAATGCGGTAGAAAACATGAAACGTATAATGACATACTTAAAAAATTAATTATTTATTATAAATAATAACTATTTCTAATTATAATAAATAATTATTATTTACTCAATCACGCGCCACGCGCAAGTCGTTTGTTAGATGTCGCGTGTCGCGTTTCTGGCAACATAACTCTTGTGGTCGCGCAGTCTCCGCGGTCCGTCGCTTCGCGTCGAGTCATGTGTTGTTTGCATTCGCGTTTCTTTGAAAGTAATTTTTGGTATCGATAAATCAATAGTGAGTGAATAAACAGTAAACTCGTTATCGTGTAATCTGTATTGTGTCAATCGAGTGTGAGATTAATAATCGAAAAAATTTCGATGTGTCGCGCATCTCTAGCAATCATAACCGTGCAGCAGATAACAACAATACATAGCATGAAGATTCGCTACGCTGCTACAAGGTGAGTGAGCAAGTGAGTAAGCAGGTGAGTGAGTGAGTGAGCGACCGAGAGAGTGTGAGTGAGAGACTGAATGAGAGAGTGTATGAGTGTTGCGTAAAAGAGAGAAAGAGAGCGAGAAAAAAGTGCGTGCGTGTGTATGAATGTCTGTCCCTCCTACCCTCCCTCTCTCTCTCTCTTTCTCTCTCTCTCTTACGCACACACTCCGCCATACACACATCGCGTGTAGCAATCAGCTGATTGCAACGTCGGACGGCCGGCGATCCGGAACAACTTTTCATTATTAAAATAACGTTTTTTTAAGGAACACGTATTTCTGACGTAATTCTAAGACATTTTCTTCTTTACCAAAATTTTATTTAAAGCATAATTTTATGTTATAAGATAAAATAGTTAGCGACTCATGCGGTGATAATCACCCGTCGGGCGGTCAGCTGCGCCCGCGCTCGCGGCACGCCGCGCCGCTCCTGCCTGCCTTCTGTACCCGACGCGTGATTTACTAACTATTTTTGCTCATAATTCAAAAACTACGCTTCAAATCAAATTTTGGTAAAGGAAAAATTGTCTTAGAATGGTGTCAGGAATACGTCATTTTAAAGACATAACGTTTTTCAGGATCGCCCTGTATAACTAAAAAATTTATTTGAAAGCTAGGCAACTCAATGAAAAGCTGTAAACTGCAGCCTGCAGCCTCATTTGACCTCATCAGTACAGCACATTTCATTGGTTGTCTAACATTTATATTTACGATTTATTTTGTTTTAATGCTGCAGTAATTACTTCTTATGAGATCTTATTTTTAATTTTTTAGCAAAATATTTTATTATTAATAAAAATATACAAAGACCTTTATTTTATCAACTAACTGTAATGAAATATAAGAGATTACAAAAAAAATAAAAACATTTGTTTACATGTGACTCTCAGATAGAATGCGATAATACCTATTTGTTACTTATTAAACATGAACAAAGCCAATGCACGATATCACTTGACAACAGTAGCGGTATCAGCTTTAATAGCTTCTGTAGAAGTACTTTCGAGAAATTTTGCTTTATTTACATCAGTAGTGTTCACTAAGTATCGCATAGTCACATTTGACTTTATTTTAAAACACAAACCAACATAAATTTTTGTTTTAACATGTTTATACTCCTCCTTGTCAAAAACTTTGAAATACTGTTTATCAATAATTTGTTTAAGAGCATCTTGTGATCTTTCTGTTTCATTTTCTTTGCAATATTTCCATTCAAATATGGCTCCAACTGTTCTAAGAATTACAAGCATGTCAAATTCATGTTTTTTTCCTCGCTTTTCCTTGGAGATCTTTTGACAGACCGCTCCGTTAGCTTGTGCACTGAAAATTGTACTATTATATGCCAAATAAAAAAGAATGTGATGTAACTCTGACTCATTATATGGAATTGTCGCACCTTCTGAAAAGAGGCCTGAAACTGCATTAACGAGTTCACGAAATGGTTTTTCTTTACTTTTTTCAGTTTCCTCTTCATCATTTGCCATTAATAGCAAATTCCTCAGTGCTTGTATATATTTTTCTATATTTTCAGGCTCTAGTTTATACTTTGTACTAAACATCGATTCACTGTAACATTTACTTTCGATTACGCTCTTTATCTCCCAATTTGGTATCTTCAGACTTACAATGTTTGCATTCTTTTCAACTGCATTCAACAAACCATCATCCCACAGAAGCTGTAAGAAGAAATTCACTTGCGAGATTTCTAATTTATTCTGTGAATCACAGATTGTCTTTTTCAGTTTCAAAATATTATCAATTGTTGGCTCAGCTAGTGCTATTTCAATGTTTTCATCTTCAAGAAGTTTCTCGATTGGCTTTTGTATCTCAGATTTCACAAACAAGTTTCCTAAAATATCCACAAAGCCTGACCTGGCCCAATAGCTATCGAACATTTTTCTCTTCTTTTTAACACTATTTTGCAAATAATTTATGACAGACCAGCTACTGTAAATTCTTGTTTCTTCACCATTTAATATTTGGTATCCATCATACCACTCTTTGACACCATCAGAATCTTTCACTGCTTGAAATTCACTTTTCTCAAATAGACTATCTACTTCCTGTGCTGTAAATCCATATACTCCAGAAAAATTATCTTCTTGCAAGAATAAAACATTACAATGATTGCGTAATTCCCAGGAAAATACTCCAGATAAACGAACACAGGAATTAAGTAATGCACGCGCCACAATTATTTGATCCTTTAAGCTTGTTGACATCAGATGGCTAATAGAATTTATCAGGTATCGCAGGAGTTTATCATCCATGTTCTCCATAATAGCTTTCATAATGGGCGCGTCGGTCTCGTCTATGAGAATAACAACTTTTTTGTTGAAGTGAGAATACAAGATTTCAGACAAGAATCGCAATCCGTATTGTACATTAGTTTGGGACAGTTCTTTCAGTCTATTATGGTTATAATAGTTCAAAAATACTTCGATATCTTGTATTTTCTTATCTTTAAAACTGCAAGAACCATCAGCAGCTATATCAAGAAGGTAAGAATGCTGCCGGAATGCCCGACAAAGAGCTTCCTTCAGCGATTCTAAAATGTCTCCCTTTGTTTCTCCTCCTACATCTTTAAGACTCATAAATATCACGGGGTACTGACCACAATGTTCCTTAACGAACTCTGGATGCTCAAAACCTAGCTGCAAATTCATAAACAGCTTGTAATTATCACCATCTTCTGGATTTGAAATTGGCTTTGCATCTTCATTTACTGTTATCTTCAAAAAGTTCTCGAGCATATTCATAAATGTGGATTTTCCGAAACGGCTCGGGGCTGTTATACGAATCACAGATGCTCCACATTTAAAGAAACTTTTTATATACTTGCTCTTATCCACAAATGTAAGTTTTGATTTGACGATCTTAAAATCCATTGTAGAGAGATCAGCTATATCTGATTCCTTCGGTAACTGTAAACAAAATCAGATAGGCCCCATTAATTTTGCTAATCACACTCAAGATATGCATGAAATATATACCGGCAGTCAAGAGAAGAAGGTCGCAATACCAACAGAACGTGCGAAAGCGCAAGCGAGTACAGATGCAGCCATAGCAGAAAACATGCAAAAAAGGCGAAAAAAAAATTACTTCAGCATATGCCGGTTAATAAATTTAACTAATTCTTACCTCGTCGAAGTTCCCTGGCTTATTCTTTGTTCCGTATTTTGTATGATCGACACCACAATTGATAGAGAATTCAGGTACAGTAACACTTCCAATTTTGGCATCGTTACTTTCAGGTTTGTCATCATTCCTGTTGACAGATCCATCCTCCGTATTCATTCTTCGTCTTTTTTTGTCTGGTTCATCCATAAATTGTCTATAATAGAGATATTACCAATGAATAAATAAATTAATAAACATTAATGGCACTATAGTGAATTTTATTGGATTAAGACATATAATAAGCATATTGT
Organism: Camponotus vicinus; assembly: GCF_025532165.1. NCBI lineage: Eukaryota > Metazoa > Arthropoda > Insecta > Hymenoptera > Formicidae > Camponotus > Camponotus vicinus. The sequence continues at coordinate 11,300,709 of NW_028141976.1, read as the reverse complement.
AAGGGGATGAAAGATGGCTGCGGCTTCCGAGATAGAAACCACGCCGTCAGGTAATGGGCGAGTCGGGAGGGGAATGCGTGATGATAGAGATTTCGGGTTAAATAAATACAATAAATGACCCGGAGAGTACCGAGATAAAGATTGTGTATTTGCCAGTTCCACGATAGCACCGCGGAATAAAGGCTAGGAACGCTCGGCCAGTTTACCGATGGCTACAGGACAAACTCGCGACGAGTACATAGACCGGGAAAAATGTGCAATAGCCACCACGTGCAAAGTAACGACCTCGCGCTCACTGTACGACGGCCGGAAAAAGACTCTCGCCGGTAATCGTGGTCGCTCACTTCGGGTCGCGCCAAAAACTCTCACAGCCAATCGTTTTGCGCCACGTCACTCACCGTTAAAGTCACTAGGGCTGCGGTCCGAAATGTGCTCGGTAGCAGCAGAGAGAAGGTAGCAGAGAGAAGAATGAGAGCAGAGATGAGAGGTGTCATGGCCCGTTTTTACGTGATCCCTGAAAGCGATACGCCCTCTGTGGACCTTAAAAACGTGCACCTAAACTACGAAGCCAAGGTGCACGAATGTTCTCAGAGGGTAACATCAGAGAGAAGAATGAGAGGTGTCATGGCCCGCTTTTAGGTGATCCCTGAAAGCGATACGCCCTCTGTGGACCTTAAAAACGTGCACCTAAACTACGAAGCCAAGGTGCACGAATGTTCTCAGAGGGTAACATATAAGGTGCACAATTTTTGGTTCTATTCCGTGCTATGTGCACAAAATGTCGGTAGCACCAGTGCTGTATAGCAAGGTGCTTACAATATCAAATAAATTTTAATATAAATGAGAAATGACGAATTTGCGATCCTCTCACACTCTCTCTCTCTCTCTCTCTATATATATATATATATTTATATATATATATATATAATTTTTTTTTTGATATATGAATTTGCAATGAGCAGCGACATATTTTTTCTTAAGAACAATTATATGTTTTTTTTACATTAACTGATTCCTCTTACTATTCTATGCATAAAATTATTAAAGTAAAATAATCGAAAAATGAACATTTTATCAGATATTTTATAATTTATATAAAATTATGTCAACTTAAAGAATCAAATATCTCGTTAACTGTTCAATTTTTGACTATACTATCTTTATAACTTTTTACACGGAATATTGCGAAGAATCGATTTATATAAAAAAATTAGGATGGTTCCATTAAAAAATATGAAGAAAATCTTGAAATTTCTAAAACGCTTCCACTTACGAAAACAATATTACTAGCATATCATGGTCCTTTTAATCGTACAATTTTCGTAATTACAATTTTTTCATATCTGTAAAAATAGCGTAGATATTTCAAGTGAGCAAAGTTTTATATACATATATGTGTGTGTGTGTGTGTGTGTGTGTGTGTGTGTGTGTGTGTGCGTGTATAGCGTATACGAGTTATGTGAGCAAGCGAGAAGGTAATAAGAGAGAGCGAAATGGCAATAAGAGCGAACGAGATAGCAATAGCACGAGCAACGAAGACTTGGAAATAGAGTCTTTCTTGCAGCCTGGCATACTATTTCTCTCTCGCTCGCTCCTATTACTATCTCGCTCGCTTCTGTTATTGTTTCACTCGCTCTTACGTACTCATATACTGTCATGCTCATCTCGTTATCAAATCTGCCGCTGGCAAGCGGCCGATGACAAATTATGACAAATAAATAAGTTAATTATTTTAAGATATATTTATAAGGGTATAGAAGTAATTTTAATGGAATAATGAAAATTTTGCGATTAAAATAACAAACACGGTATCAATCGGATAAACGTAGTTAAATATATAATCAAAATTTTTATTATCAGACCAATTAAAAATTATCCGATTTACGTCGTGTTTGATATCATTTTAATCGCAAAAATCTCAATAATTCATTAAAATTACTTTCATATCGATAAAATAAAAAATAAAAGTTTCAGTTTTTACTTTATAATCTCGTAAATTGCGAATGGATAGAGGAAGTGAAGAAGCCGATTGTAAGAGACTTCGGAATTCTTTGATGATAGGTCATCTCGCTCGCTCACGACTCGCGGTTTCGCTGTCGCTCTCGCACTTGACAGGTCGTAAAGATAAGCGGACTCGGCTTCCTCGCGAATGTAAACATCTTATAAAATAAAAATCGGATAATTTTTAATTAGTCTGATAATAAACATTTTGATTATATATATTTAAATACATTTATCCGATTGATACCGTGTTTGATGTTATTTTAATCGCAAAATTTTCATTATTCCATTAAAATTACTCGCATACCCTTATAAATATATCTTAAAATGATTAACTTATTTATTTGTCACAATTTGCCATCGGCCGCTTGCCAGCGGCAGGTTTGATAACGAGATGAACATGACAGTATATGAGTACGTAAGAGCGAGTGAAACAATAACAGAAGCGAGCGAGATAGTAATAGGAGCGAGCGAGATAGTAATAGGAGCGAGCAAGATAGAAATAGTACGAGCAACGAGGACTCGAGCTCGAGAATCGGATTTTTCTTGCGCGCTATTATTTTCCTCTCGCTCGCTCCTATTACTGTCTCGCTCGCTCCTATTATTGTCTCGCTCGTTCTTGTTGCTGTTTCACTCGCTCTCGATTCTTGGGTCCGCTTATCATTCCGGGCTATCTATCACGACTGCCAAGTGTGACAGAGAAAGCAAGACCATGAGTAGAGAGCGAGCGAGATGACCTATCATCAAAGAGTTCCGAAGTCTCTTACAATCGGTTTCTTCGCTTCCTCTATCCATTCGCAATTCACGAAAATGTAAACATCTTATAAAATAAAAATTGAAACTTTTATTTTTAATTTCATCGGTTTGAAAGTAATTTTAATGAATTAAAGAGATTTTTGCGATTAAAATGATATCAAACACGACGTAAATCGGGTAATTTTTAATTAGTCTGATAATAAAAATTTTATAATTATATTTAACTAAATTTATGCGATTTATATCGTGTTTGATATTATTTTAATCTCAAAATTCTCATTATTCCATTAAAATTACTTTCAAATGAATAAAAAATGCATTTAATTTTTTGACATATATTCGTGAATATTATAAATGAAGTCTCGTGTAAAAAACTTCGGAATCTGCGACATCGGGAATTTTTTCATTATTTATAATAATATACGACTTTAAATTGCCATAAAATAAAAACTAAAGCTTTGATATTTTATTTGATCTTTTTGATTAAAAGGGATTAATGAAATTTTTGAAATTGAAAATTATTCTAATAAAATATTGAGTTTAATGTGATTTCAATCGTAAAAATCAAATTAATTCTAAAGTTATGTTCAGTAAGATAAATTAAGTAAAGTACAATGCAACATTTTATACAATGTAGTCTTATTTTCAAAATTATAGTTTAAATTAGACACTATTAATTTATTAAAATAAAACTATAATTATGAGAAATTAAAAGTTTTATTATATACATGTACACATTGATTTTTACGATTGAAATCACATTAAACCCAATATTTTATTAGAATAATTTTCAATTTTAAAAATTTCATTAATCCCTTTTAATCAAAAAGATCAAATAAAATATCAAAGCTTTAGTTTTTATTTTATGGCAATTTAAAGTCGTGTATTATTATAAATAATGAAAAAATTCCCGATGTCGCAGATTCCGAAGTTTCTTACATGAGACTTCATTTATAATATTCACGAATATATGTCAAAAAATTAAATGCATTTTTTATTCATTTGAAAGTAATTTTAATTGAATAATGAGAATTTTAATATTAAAATAATATCAAACACGATATAAATCGCATAAATTTAATTAAATATAATTATAAAATATAATTATAAAATTTTTATTATCAGACTAATTAAAAATTACCCGATTTACGTCGTGTTTGATATCATTTTAATCGCAAAAATCTCTTTAATTCATTAAAATTACTTTCAAACCGATGAAATTAAAAATAAAAGTTTCAATTTTTATTTTATAAGATGTTTACATTTTCGTGAATTGCGAATGGAGAGGAAGCGAAGAAACCGATTGTAAGAGACTTCGGAACTCTTTGATGATAGGTCATCTCGCTCGCTCTCTACTCATGGTCTTACTTTCTCTGTCACACTTGACAATCGTGATAGACAGCTCGGAAAGATAAGCGGACCCAAGAATCGAGAGCGAGCGAAACAGTAACAAGAACGAGCGAGACAATAATAGGAGTGAGCGAGACAGTAATAGGAGTGAGCGAGACAGTAATAGGAGCGAACGAGACAGTAATAGATGCGAGCGAGAGGAAAATAATAGCGCGCAAGAAAAATCTGATTCTCGAGCTCGAGTCCTCGTTGCTCGTGCTATTTCTATCTCGTTCGCTCTTATTTCACTCGTCCTTCTCGCTTCCTCACGTAACTCTCGCATCGCTTTTATGCATATATACGTACATACATACGTACATACCACACATACCCCCACCCACACATATATATATATATATATATATATATATATATATATACACACATACATCTTTATTATTTAGAACTTTTATTCTTAAGAAATGTGTACGCGTTTTACATTAAAAATAATATCAAACTTTCTCTCTGTAAATATATAAATTATTTATTAATAGCCTAATAAAATATCTTATTTTCAAGTGTTGTAATCATATAATGAATAAATTTCTATATATATATATATATATATATATGAGAGAGAGAGAGAGAGAGAGAGAGTCATACAAAATTCATTAAAAATTTATTTAATATACGTAAGCGTCTTGCTATACAGCACTGGTGCTACCGTCATTTTGTGCACATAGCACGGAACAGAACCAGAAATTGTGCACCTTGTATGTTACCCTCTGAGAACATTCGTGCACCTTGGCTTCGTAGTTTAGGTGCACGTTTTTAAGATCCACAGAGGGCGTATCGCTTTCAGGGATCACCTAAAAGCGGGCCATGACACCTCTCATTCTTCTCTCTGGTAACATATAAGGTGCACAATTTCTGGTTCTGTTCCGTGCTATGTGCACAAAATGACGGTAGCACCAGTGCTGTATAGCAAGTCGCTTACGTATATTATTATTTTATTATTTATTGTTCTTAATCCATGCCTTACGGCTTTGGATGGACTTCCAGTCTTACAGAGCTTTACAAGTTTTGTATTCATTAACGTATAGAATATAAAATATAAAATGTGATATAATATATAAAATTAAAATAGAATAGAAATAGAAATAGAATAAAGTATAATATATAAAGTGTATAGAGTGTAAGGTGTAAGTTACAGTACTTGAATGGAATAAAATAAAATAAAATCTAAATCTAAAATCTAAAATCTAAAATCTAAAATCTAAAATCTAAAATCTAAAATCTAAAATCTAAAATCTAAACTTTAGCGTAACAGGCGGGGAAAGTAATATGAGATATTATAAAATAAAATAAAATAAGATAAGATAAAATTAAATTAAATTAAATTGTAACTGCTGATAAGAGTAAAATAAAAGTTAAATCAGAATAAAATCAAAATCAAAATCAAAAATGAAATAAAAATATAATGAAAATAACGTTGCGAATAAGAAAACATTATCTGTCTTAGCTCCTATCTAATCTAATCTAGTCTAAATGAGTAAAATGTTAAATGTTATGTATCCCAGTCAGCAAAGTCTGTTCAAACAGATTTTGTCAATTTCTGCTACAAATTTTTGTCGACAGTAAGATTGCAGATTGTATAAAAAATTTGTTATATCAAATAATGATAACAGAATGTCAGCAGAAATGTTACAAAACCTGCTGACATAATTTGATAGCAGAAACTGAACAGGATTTGTTTAAAATTATCATAGCAGATTGGTGGCAGAAATCGAGCAAGATCTGCGCAACACAATTCGATAACAGATTGGTTGCAGAAACCGAGCAGGATCTGCGCAATGAAATTTGATATCAAATTCTCGGCAGATATCCAGTAGAGCCTGCTGATATAACTGACGGCAGATTGATGGCAGAAATTGAACAGGATCTGTGCGACGCAATTTGACAACAGATTGTCGGCAGAAACCGAGCAGGATCTGCGCAATGAAATTTTATGTCAAATTATCGACAGAAATCGAGTAAAGCCTGCAGATATAACTGACGGCAAATTGATAGCAGAAATTTAACAAGATCTGTGAGGCGCAATTTGATTGCAAATTGATAACAAAAATCGAGCAGGATCTGCGCACACAATCTCTGATAGCAGATTGACGACAGAAACGGAACAGAGTTTGCATGATTCGATAGTTCCTTCACTTACCGCTACGTAAGCTGTACTTTCTCGTAATTTAATTTCTGTCAGAAATATATATAAAGTCGCGAATATGAATAAAAGACTAAGAATATAGTAATTATCATTTTAATTTCTATCACTTTAATTTCTGATATCTGATACAAGCAGATGAGATTCAGAATATTAAACTGATTGGAATAATTATTCATGTACTGCCTATTTGAGGCATAAAGCAAGAATTTAATTTTAAATAAATTACATCTCCAGTTTTATAAGTTACATTTACTTTTATCATTTACTTTATTATTAATTTAATTAAATTAAATTAGTCCTTTGCTATATGAGATTTAACTACGATATAACATATATTACATTAACATATATTACGATATAACATATGACATATATGTCATTTTAGAAGAAAATTGTAATTAATTTGCCGATAATATTCTTATTTAGCACTTGTAATAATCAATTTTGTTGCATTTATATAATATTAATAAAAGTAAGCGCAAATCTTGTGCAGTTTCTGCTGTCAATTTGCCATCAGGTTGCATGCGCAGATTCTGCTCGGTTTCTGCTGGCAATCTAACATCAAATTGCATCGCACAGATCCTGCTCGGTTTCTGCCGACAGTTTGTTGACAGGTTATGTTTTACAGACTCTGTCGCCAAAACAAAAGCTTAATGCGGACACAGATGGCTACGGTTCTGGTGTGGGATTCTGATCGAATTTGCTGCCAATCTGCTGCCAACCTGCTAACATTTTGCTTACTGGGTATTATATGTTATATGGAGTGTGTAAAAACTCTTAGATCTCCCTTTGTAGTTTAGTAATTCTTTGTGTTCTATCTTTATTATCTTTGGTATCTTTGGTATCTTTGGTTTCTTTGGCTTCTTTGGCTTCCTATTTTGTTGTTGTTCTTAGTCATTATTACTTCTTGTCTCTATCTTTCGTTGCACCTCGGGTTTCCTTGACTTGCGATGGTTTTATCCGCCTTCTCCGTCCTCTTCTCTTCTCGTATCTTGTCTATTTTTCTCATTATATTCAATCCGTTTCCCTCTTCGCTCAAGAATTCTTCCATTGATATTTCGTCTTTTGTTGCTTCGCATTCCTTTAGTACATGCTTTAGGCTTTCTTCTCCTTTTCCACATATCCTGCATTCTCTTTCTGTCTCCTCCTTCCAGTAGTATCCTCCTCTCACTTCGCTACCACATCTATATCTTGCAATTCTGCTCCTATCTTTCTTACTCTTTTTTCCTTTCAGATAATTCGGTACTCCTTCTGTCTTTATCTTTTTATATATATCGTTATATCTTGAATCCTCTGTTTTCCTCTTCCTCTCTTCTTTTTGTCGTTCTTCAATTCTTTCCATTATCTTTTCGGATATCTCTGTCTCCTCTTCTTCTCTCTTCTTTTTCAGTTCTTCTTTACCCATGTCTGCCTCCTCTAGTATCCTTCTCCTTTTCTTTTCCCATTTACTTTCTTCTCCACTTTCTCTCCTTTTCTCTATTTCTTTCATACATTCTATTATTATCTTCTTCTCCGATTGCCTTGCCTTTTCTTCATATTTTATTGCTCTTTTTATGGCCTCCGTTCTCAGTTCCTTCATTTTTGTTTCTTCTTCCAGTATGTAGTTTGGTGTCCTCCTGTCTAGTTTCAGTATCCATTTTATATATTTCCTCTTTATTTTCTCCATCCTTTCTTCGTTTCCCCATCCCCATATCTCTGCCCCGTATAGAGCCACGCTTCCTACTAACGCATTAAACATCTTTATTCTTCTTTCGTAGTCGTCCGCGAATATCCTTTCTCCTATGCTCCAGGTCTGCTTCATCGCCACCATCGCTCTTCTCATTCTTTCTACTATATGTTTCTCCGCTCCGCCGTTCTTTTGCATAATGTAACCTAGGTAGTTCATTTCTTTTACCTCTTCTATTTCTTCTTCTCCCCATTTCCATTCTCTTCTCTTTGTGCGTCCTCTTCCTTTCTCGAATACCATTACCTTTGATTTCCCTGCGCTTAAGGTTAATCCTTTCTTGTCAATGTATCTTTTAAATCTTTTCATCATCCCTTTAAGTTCTACTTCGCTTCTCGCCATCAACACAATATCGTCTGCATATGTTATCGACCATAGTTTCTCTTTTCCTATCACTACGCCTCCCGTTTGCTCCTTTTTCATTTCTCTTTCCAGATCCATTATGTATATATTGAATAATGTTGGACTCATGGGGCATCCTTGTCTGACTCCGCATTTCGTCCAGAATTCTTTGGACTTTCTATTTCCAACCTTTACTATATTCTTTGTCTCTTTGTATGTTTCCATAATTCTCCTTCTCAGTCTCTCTCCGATCCTTGCCTCCCTCAGCATCTCTCCTAGTTTTGCTCTGTCCACTCTGTCGAATGCCGCTTTGAGGTCTGCAAAGAAGGCAAAGATCTTACCTTTACTCTTTGATAATTCTCTGTTGACTATGTAGTTCAGTGTGAAGATTGCATCTGTTGTCCCTCTTCCTGTCCTGAAACCGAATTGTCCCTCCTCCATCCTTTCCTCCGCCACCTTCTTCATCTTTCCGTTCAGTATGCTAGCATATATTTTATATGCCGTATCCATTAGTGTTATTCCCCTATAGTTCTTCGCCTCCTTCCTGTCTCCTTTCTTGTATATTGGGCTTATTATCCCTTTGGTCCACTCCTCCGGTATTCCTCCTTCCTTCCAGATTTTGTTCAACAATTTAAACAATACTTCCCCTACTTCTTTCGGCATTAACCTCCATGCTTCGTTCTCTATTCCATTTTCTCCCGGTGCTTTCCCTTTTTTCAGCTTCTTTAATTGTTCTATCATCTCTTCTCTAGTTATTTCTTCTTCTTCTTCTTCCTTGTAACATTCCTCCCTTTCTTCTTGTACTTTTTCTTCTTCCTTCTCTTCTATTGTCCACCTCTCCTCCGTTCCTCCTAGTAATTCCATGAAATGTAGTCTCCAATCCTCCGTACTTATTTCTTCATCTACTCCTTCTCTCTTCTTTCTGTATCTGTTTATATATCTCCATGCTTCTGCCTCTGTTTTGATTAATCTTATTCTTTTTTCTTCCTCTTTCTCATGTTTCTCCTTTTCTTCCTTACACCATATTTTATATTCCTTTCTTCTTTTAATATACTCTTCTCTGTCTATCTTGTCTCTTTTCACTTTCCTAAGTGTCTTTCTTAGCTCCCTTTTCTTCATCTTCCATTCCTTGCTGTGCCATTCTCTTTTTCCGAACTTCCATGGTATTATCTTCTTCTTGATTTTCGTAATCGAGTTATTTACTTTCCCTTCTAATTCTTTCCATATCCGCCCATTCTCTTCTTGTGTGCATTGCCATCCTTCGCATTTTTCGTGATATTGCATCACTCCTTCTTCCGTCCAAACGCTTTTCTCTTTTATTATCATGTCACTTTTCTTTCCTCTTTTCCTTTCCATCCCCGTCAATTCCACCTCTATTGGCATGTGGTCCGATTCAGTCCTGTTTCCTTCTCCTACCATTTTAACCTCTTCTATAGCTTTGTCATTTGTTATTACGTAGTCTATGATTGACGCTCCTTGTTCCCCGATATACGTCCATTCTCCCTCTTTTCCATAACTGCCATTAAGAATCATCCAGCCTCTTTTCCTGCATTTGTTTATCAATATTCTTCCTTCTTTATTTATCTCCTTGTCCTTTGATCTTCTTCTCTCTTCTTCTTCCTCCTCTCCTGATCCTACCGGTCCTCCTTCTTCTCCCGTTCTCGCGTTGAAATCTCCTCCCAGCATGAGATGGCTCTCCTCTTCCTCCTGTATTTCCTCCATTATTGCTTCTAGAATTTCTTCGATATTTCTGCTATAAAGTGTTACAATTCTTCATTTGTTTCTATTATGCGTTAGACTTATCTCCATTGCCTCCTTATTAATTTCTTTAACCTTTACTCCTTTCAGTTCCTTGCATATTGCCGTCATTATCCCTCCTTTTGGCTCTGCCTCTCTTATTTTCTTTGGTTGCTGGAATACAGAACCATTCGAATTTGTTTGGCAATCTGTTCCTGATTTTGTTCCATGTGTATTCTTCCAGCCATGTTTCAGTTAAGCCTATTATATCAAATTCTTCTAAGTATTTCCATGTCTCTTCGCATTTGTTTATTACTCCAGCTGTGTTCCAGAAGCAGATTTTTAGGCCTCTTTCCTCTTCTTCTCCTCTCTCTTTTCCTTATCCATCGCGCCTTCACTCTTTGCCTCCTCCTCTTTCTTCCAATTGTTCTTTTTTTTCATTCCAGCTGTACCATTTTCCTCTCATATATATTTTCTTGTATCCTACTTTTACTCTTCCGTCGCCTTTTTCTCTTTCTTCTCTTGCTAATTCTCTCAGTCTTCGCTGTATCTCTCTTTCTTTCCTAGTTAGGTCGTTATCTATTATTATTCCTTTTTTCAATTTATTCTTTTTCTTCATCACGTTGTTCTTTTGTTCCCATTTGTTTATTTCAGCAATTATTATCTCCTTGCTCCCTCTCACTTCAATTTTGTTCGCTCTTTTTATCTCTACGTTTACTTCTATGTTTTCTTTGATGTATTCCGTTATCTCTTGTTCCAGATTTTCTGTCTTCCAACTTACTCCTCTGATCACTATATTATTTTTCCTCTCGTTCCTTTCCTTTCTCTCATTAATCCATTCTAGTTCTGCTATTCTTCTCTCCAGCATTCCTTTTTCTTTCGACCATTCTTCTCTCTCTCTTTTTCTTTCTTCTGCTCTCTCTTTCCTTTCTTCCGTCATTTGTTTTTTTATCTCTTCCATCATTTCTTTCCTTATCTCCTCCATCACCATCGTTAAATGTTCTTTCATTTCTGTTACCGTTTCGTCTTTGCAAGCTCTCATTATTCCTTCTATCTTCCTTTCTGTATCCGCCTCTGAGTCCCTGCTCATCCCGAAATTTTCCAACGTTTTTTCTTTCGGTTTGTTTTTGCTCCCCGTCGGTCTGCCCACCTTCGCCATCTGTTGCATTCCTTTCGAACTTTCTGACCTTTCTTCCTGATCTCTTTTGTTACCTACCGACTATCCTCGCCGGCTTCTCTTCCCTACTTTCTCTGCTTTTCCTTTGAGGTTATTTCTAACCTCTACAGCCGCCTTCTGACTTTTTCCTTGATTTTTCTGTTTTCCCGTCACCTCCTCTTTCTTCTTCACTTCCTCGTTTTCCTTTTATCTTCTGCTCACTCACTTCACTCTCCTTTCGGCTCAGCTCCTCTTTTTACACAATTTTCACTCTCTTTTACTTTCCTTCTAAACTACTAGTACTTTCCTCTATCGCCTGTCAACCAAAAGTCCGATATAATAATATATATATGATAACAAATTTATATTGTAAGACCGTCGCCATGTCATGGCGCGTCCGTCGCCAAGTCTTGGCGCTAGTGCATGTCCGTCGCCATGTTTTGGCGCTAGCGTTTGGCGCTAGTGCGCTATGTTCGCGCATTGTGATTGGCTGCGGCGCTGCGCGCGTTTCAAGGTTGACGATCACGACCGGCGAGAGTAAAGGTGAAAGCACATAAAATTGCATAGGCGCATAACCATAAGCATAAAGAAATTGATTGGTCCACAAATATATGCATAAGAAAATGAACCAATCAATTTTCTTATGCTTATGGTTATGTGCTCCTGCAATTTTATGTGCTTCCACCGTAACAGTTGCAAACCGGCGTCGAACAGAGTAACAGCTTTTGTGCGGTGAGACCGTTTTCAGTATCGGCGCGTTTCGTTAACGCCTTTTCGTCGTGATCGTTTCCCTCGGGCAGTGATTAATCCGCTGCGCGTTTCAACGTTATCTTCGGGCGTTCGTGCTTAATATTAACGGCCTCGGTTCCGCGGCATTTGTGTTCGCTCTCTGTATATTTGTTACAAGAATATATTTCTTTTGCCCTTGCAACTCCTAGTCTTTTCTCATTCCGCTTCCGCGAGTCAAACCAAAAACCCTCTCTCCGGCTCGTTCAGCTCCTGATCACGTGATCGTGCCGATAACCGCGATCTAAATCTAACACCCTTACAATATAAAATTAAAAGTATAATAATAGTAATATTAATAAATTTATATGACGTTATAAAAAATTAAGTAAAGGTTATAAAGTGAGCTTATAAACCAAGTTGGATTTTAATGCTTAAACTTGTAAAAGAATGTAAACAATAATATAAACATTTTAATAATTAATAATTCTTACATATGAAACGAAATCTTCTGATGCATTTTCTCGTACTTTATTTGCTCTGCTTTTTTTGCAGTTCTTCTATTTTTGCAATATTGTAAGCAACAATTTGGCATTTTTACTTTATTATTTTTTTGTTAAACTACACAATTTTAATCTTGACATCGATACCTTTCCACATCATGTGTCTCGCACCGCCATGTTAAATTGCCAACCAAGATGGCTGCTGACTGATTTTCCCCTCACCTCTCAAGCTTCGCCCCCCTCGACAATAAAAGTACCTTATGCTCCATCCAGTTATTCCTACATCCATGATTCGGCCTTAATGTAAAAGTTTATTTTTCGTTTTTTAAGCAAATAATGAACCAACAAACGTTATAATTAGGCCAACAATCATCTCCAAACGATTCCGCATCGATTGAACCGCTTTTTAAACGAAAATGAGATTTCGCCGGGTAACTTCATGTCGATTTTTATTTTTTTGTTTAAAAAAAAATATAAACCAACAAACGTTGAAATTAGGCCAACAATCACCGACAAACGACCAACAAACGATAAAAAAAAAAAAAATTAAAAAAGTCGAAGTTGCCCGGCTAAGTTCCCAGAGGTGGTCTATGCGTATATTATATATTTTCAGTGCTGGCAGTAAACTGGCAGCAATTTCGGAACACTACCGAGCACATTTCGGACCGCAGCCCTAGTGACTTTAACGGTGAGTGACGTGGCGCAAAACGATTGGCTGTGAGAGTTTTTGGCGCGACCCGAGGTGAGCGACCACGATTACCGGCGAGAGTTTTTTTCCGGCCGTCGTACAGTGAGCGCGAGGTCGTTACTTTGCACGTGGTGGCTATTGCACATTTTTCCCGGTCTATGTTCTCGTCGCGAGTTTGTCCTGTAGCCATCGGTAAACTGGCCGAGCGTTCCTAGCCTTTATTCCGCGGTGCTATCGTGGAACTGGCAAATACACAATCTTTATCTCGGTACTCTCCGGGTCATTTATTGTATTTATTTAACCCGAAATCTCTATCATCAGGCATTCCCCTCCCGACTCGCCCATTACCTGATGGCGTGGTTTCTATCTCGGAAACTGCAGCCATCTTTCAACCCCTTACAATATGCTTATTATATGTCTTAATCCAATAAAATTCACTATAGTGCCATTAATGTTTATTAATTTATTTATTCATTGGTAATATCTCTATTATAGACAATTTATGGATGAACCAGACAAAAAAGGACGAAGAATGAATACGGAGGATGGATCTGTCAACAGGAATGATGACAAACCTGAAACTAACGATGCCAAAATTGAAAGTGTTACTGTACCTGAATTCTCTATCAATTGTGGTGTCGATCATACAAAATACGGAACAAAGAATAAGCCAGGGAACTTCCACAAGGTAAGAATTAGTTAAATTTATTGACCGACATATGCTAAAGTAATTTTTTTTTCGCCTTTTTTGCATGTTTTCTGCTATGGCTGCATCTGTACTCGCTTGCGCTTTCGCACGTTCTGTTGGTATTGCGACCTTCTTCTCTTGACTGCCGGTATATATTTCATGCATATCTTGATTGTAATTAGCAAAACTAATGGGGCCTATCTGATTTTGTTTACAGATACCGAAGGGATCAGATATAGTAGATCTCTCTACAATGGATTTTAAGATCGTCAAAACAAAACTTACATTTGTGGATAAGAGCAAGTATATAAAAAGTTTCTTTGAATGTGAAGCATCTGTGATTCGGATAACAGCCCCGAGCCGTTTCGGAAAATCTACATTTATGAATATGCTCGAGAACTTTTTGAAGATAACAGTAAATGAAGACGCAAAGCCAATTTCAAATCCAGAAGATGGTGATAATTACAAGCTGTTTATGAATTTGCAGCTAGGTTTTGAGCATCCAGAGTTCGTTAAGGAACATTGTGGTCAGTACCCCGTGATATTTATGAGTCTTAAAGATGTAGGAGGAGAAACAAAGGGAGACATTTTAGAATCGCTGAAGGAAGCTCTTTGTCGGGCATTCCGGCGGCATTCTTACCTTCTTGAAAAAGCTGCTGATGGTTCTTGCAGTTTTAAAGATAAGAAAATAGAAGATATCGAAGTATTTTTGAACTATTATAACCATAATAGACTGAAAGAACTGTCCCAAACTAATGTACAATATGGATTGCGATTCTTGTCTGAAATCTTGTATTCTCACTTCAACAAAAAAGTTGTTATTCTCATAGACGAGACCGACGCGCCTATTATGAAAGCTATTATGGAGAACATGGATGATAAACTCCTGCGATACCTGATAAATTCTATTAGCCATCTGATGTCAACAAGCTTAAAGGATCAAGAAATTGTGGCACGTGCATTACTTAATTCCTGTGTTCGTTTATCTGGAGTATTTTCCTGGGAATTACGCAATCATTGTAATGTTTTATTCTTGCAAGAAGATAATTTTTCTGGAGTATATGGATTTACAGTACAGGAAGTAGATAGTCTATTTGAGAAAAGTGAATTTCAAGCAGTGAAAGATTCTGATGGTGTCAAAGAGTGGTATGATGGATACCAAATATTAAATAGTGAAGAAACAAGAATTTACAGTAGCTGGTCTGTCATAAATTATTTGCAAAATAGTGTTAAAAAGAAGAGAAAAATGTTCGATAGCTATTGGGCCAGGTCAGGCTTTGTGGATATTTTAGGAAACTTGTTTGTGAAATCTGAGATACAAAAGCCAATCGAGAAACTTCTTGAAGATGAGAACATTGAAATAGCACTAGCTGAGCCAACAATTGATAATATTTTGAAACTGAAAAAGACAATCTCTGATTCACAGAATAAATTAGATACCTCGCAAGTGAATTTCTTCTTACAGCTTCTGTGGGATGATGGTTTGTTGAATGCAGTTGAAAAGAATGCAAACATTGTAAGTCTGAAGATACCAAATTGGGAGATAAAGAGCGTAATCGAAAGTAAATGTTACAGTGAATCGATGTTTAGTACAAAGTATAAACTCGAGCCTGAAAATATAGAAAAATACATACAATCACTGAGGAATTTGCTATTAATGGCAAATGATGAAGAGGAAACTGAAAAAAGTAAAGAAAAACCATTTCGTGAACTCGTTAATGCAGTTTCAGGCCTCTTTTCAGAAGGTGCGACAATTCCATATAATGAGTCAGAGTTACATCACATTCTTTTTTATTTGGCATATAATAGTACAATTTTCAGTGCACAAGCTAACAGAGCGGTCTGTCAAAAGATCTCCAAGGAAAAGCGAGGAAGAAAACACGAATTTGACATGCTTGTAATTCTTAGAACAGTTGGAGCCATATTTGAATGGAAATATTGCAAGGCAAATGAAACAGAAAGATCACAAGATGCTCTTAAACAAATTATTGATAAACAGTATTTCAAAGTTTTTGACAAGGAGGAATATAAACATGTTAAAACAAAAATTTATGTTGGTTTGTGTTTTAAAATAAAGTCAAATGTGACTATGCGATACTTAGTGAACACTACTGATGTAGATAAAGCAAAATTTCTCGAAAGTACTTCTACAGAGGCTACTAAAGCTGATACCGCTACTGTTGTCAAATGATATCGTGCATTGGCTTTGTTTGTGTTTAATAAGTAACAATTAAGTATTGTCGCATTCTTCTCTGACAGAGTCACGTGTAAACAAATAAGTTTTTATTTTTTTCTTGTAATTTCTTAGTTATATTTCATTACAGTTAGTTGATAAAATAAAGAGGTCTTTGTATATTTTTATTAATAATAAAATATTTTGCTAAAAAATTGAAAATAAGGTCTCATAAGAAGTAATTGCTGCGGCATTAAAACAAAATAAATCGTAAATAATATATATGTATAATCGTTGTAATAATATATATTAGACAACCAATGAAATGTGCTGTACTGATGAGGTCAAATGAGGGTGCAGTTTACAGCTTTTCATTGAGTTGCCTAGCTTTCAAATAAATTTTTTTAAAGTTATATAATATATAAAAGTAAAAAAAATAATGTTATCAAAGATGATGGTGCAGAGAATTATGAATTTAATATACATTTAATACACATTAAATTTAATATACATTAAAAGCCTTTCCTGTTAAATGCTACGTCCCGATCTACAACAGGTAATTTAAGCCCTAAGCCTTAAGAAATTGACCAATCACAGTCGAGTATTCTCTTCATACTTGACTGTGATTGGTCAATTTCTTAGTCTTACGCCTTAAAATCTCAAGCATCGTCTACAATGAGATTTTAAGGAGACTTAAGGCGTAAGACTTAAGAAATTGACCAATCACAGTCAAGTATTAAGAGAATACTCGACTGTGATTGGTCAATTTCTTAAATCTTACGCCTTAAGTCTCTTTAAAATCTCATTGTAGACGACGCATCATTGTAGACGCCGCTTAAGGGCCGCTTCGACCAAACTCCGATTAAGGGCCTGAGGGCTCGTTCCCACTGAGCGCGTCACGCGTCGCGTCAACCAGCGTGAGCCAATCAAAACATCCCATTGTAATAACACGGAAAACATGTTATTACAATGGGATGTTTTGATTGGCTCACGCTGGTGACGCGACGCGTGACGCGCTCAGTGGGAACGAGCCCTGAGCACAAAGATGTTGTAACTGTTTCCGACAAAGTCATATGCGTAAGTCGGAGACGTTAGTCAACGCACAAGGATTTTACGTAAACGTAGGCCGTATCTTGTATTGCATGTTATGCGATACCTATGTTTACGTAAAATCCTTGTGCGTTGACTAAAGCGTCGTCTACAATGGCCGTAGCGTAAGGTTGTAAGACCGTAGTCGTAAGAAATTGACCAATCCCAGTTGAAGTTCAGGAGAATAATCAACTGTGATTGGTCAATTTCTTACGACTACGGCCTTACAACCTTATGCTACGGTCATTGTAGACGACGCTTAACGTCTCCGACTTACGCATACGGCTTTGTCGGAAACAGTTACGACATCTTTGTGCTCAGGCCCTTAATCGATTCGTATTAAGTAAGCCGGAAATTTTTCAGCCAACCAAAAATCTCCTTATAGAATCTTTTGTATTTCGTATGAAGATGTTTGAAGTGTGATTAAAAACGTTTGTGAGTAATTAGAATAATTATAAAAAATTAATCATTTTTACAGTATGTAGTTAGCCAACATAACTAAATATTAAAAATTCTCCTTATGAATCGTTTGTATTTCGTATGAAGAGTTTTGAAGTATAATTAAAAAGGTTTGTGAGTCATTCGTTTAATTTTAATTAAATTTTTTTATATTGTGAAGTTAGCCGGAAGCTATATAAAATGGACGCCGTCCTGTGATTGGTCGATTTGCTTATGGTAAATACTAAAATTTTTTTTCATGTGTACTGACTTTAAGTGTAAGCAAAACGAGCAAATTTATCTCTTTGTAACTTTTAATCCATGACTAATTTATTATTAATTCCGCATAATCGCATAATATATCATGGATCGTGGATAAGCGTAGATAATTGAAATATGTTTGAAAGACGAAATGTCTTTACGTTACGATTTCTTCTGTGCGTTGACTGAAGTTTAATTTTACGTACGGAGTTAAATTTACGATCTATACTTAACGTAACGTAATGCGATACGGAACACCTTGTGCGGAGATCCTAAGTCTCCTTAAAATCTCATTGTAGACGACGCATAAGGCCGGGTTTACAGTAGGTAATTTAAGCTTAAGCCTTAAGAGGTTGATCAACCACAGTCAAGTATGAAGAGAATACTCGGCTGTGATTGGTCAGTTTCTTAAGGCTTAAATTATCTATTGTAGATCGGGATTAATTCTCAGCACCATCATCTTTGATAAAATAATTCTTTTTTACTTTTATATATTATTATATAACTGAAAAAATTTATTTGAAAGCTAGGCAACTCAATGAAAAGCTGTAAACTGCAGCCTGCAGCCTCATTTGACCTCATCAGTACAGCACATTTCATTGGTTGTCTAATGCTGCAGTAATTACTTCTTATGAGATCTTATTTTTAATTTCTTAGCAAAATATTTTATTATTAATAAAAATATACAAAGACCTCTTTATTTTATCAACTAACTGTAATGAAATATAACTAAGAAATTACAAGAAAAAAATAAAAACTTATTTGTTTACACGTGACTCTGTCAGAGAAGAATGCGACAATACTTATTTGTTACTTATTAAACACAAACAAAGCCAATGCACGATATCATTTGACAACAGTAGCGGTATCAGCTTTAGTAGCCTCTGTAGAAGTACTTTCCAGAAATTTTGCTTTATCTACATCAGTAGTGTTCACTAAGTATCGCATAGTCACATTTGACTTTATCTTAAAACACAAACCAACATAAATTTTTGTTTTAACATGTTTATACTCCTCCTTGTCAAAAACCTTGAAATACTGTTTATCAATAATTTGTTTAAGAGCATCTTGTGATCTTTCTGTTTCATTTGCCTTGCAATATTTCCATTCAAATATGGCTCCAACTGTTCTAAGAATTACAAGCATGTCAAATTCGTGTTTTCTTCCTCGCTTTTCCTTGGAGATCTTTTGACAGACCGCTCTGTTAGCTTGTGCACTGAAAATTGTACTATTATATGCCAAATAAAAAAGAATGTGATATAACTCTGACTCATTATATGGAATTGTCGCACCTTCTGAAAAGAGGCCTGAAACTGCATTAACGAGTTCACGAAATGGTTTTTCTTTACTTTTTTCAGTTTCCTCTTCATCATTTGCCATTAATAGCAAATTCCTCAGTGCTTGTATATACTTTTCTATATTTTCAGGCTCGAGTTTATACTTTGTACTAAACATCGATTCACTGTAACATTTACGTTCGATTACGCTCTTTATCTCCCAATTTGGTATCTTCAGACTTACAATGTGCGCATTCTTTTCAACTGCATTCAACAAACCATTATCCCACAGAAGCTGTAAGAAGTAATTCACTTGCGAGGTTTCTAATTTATTCTGTGAATCACAGATTGTCTTTTTCAGTTCCAAAATATTATCAACTGTTGGCTCAGCTAGTTCTATTTGAATGTTCTCATCTTCAAGAAGTTTCTCGATTGGCTTTTGTATCTGAGATTTCACAAACAAGTTTCCTAAAATATCCACAAAGCCTGACCTGGCCCAATAGCTATCAAACATTTTTCTCTTTTCTGTAACACTATTTTGCAAATAATTTATGACAGACCAGCTATTGTAAATTCTTGTTTCTTCACTATTTAATATTTGGTATCCATTGTACCACTCTTTGACACCATCAGAATCTTTCACTGCTTGAAATTCACTTTTCTCAAATAGACTATCTACTTCCTGTGCTGTAAATCCATATACTCCAGAAAAATTATCTTCTTGCAAGAATAAAACATTACAATGATTGCGTAATTCCCAGGAAAATACTCCAGATAAACGAACACAGGAATTAAGTAATGCACGCGCCACAATTATTTGATCCTTTAAGCTTGTTGACATCAGATGGCTAATAGAATTTATCAGGTATCGCAGGAGTTTATCATCCATGTTCTCCATAATAGCTTTCATAATGGGCGCGTCGGTCTCGTCTATGAGAATAACAACTTTTTTGTTGAAGTGAGAATACAAGATTTCAGACAAGAATCGCAATCCGTATTGTACATTAGTTTGGGACAGTTCTTTCAGCCTATTACGGTTATAATAGTTCAGAAATATTTCGATATCATCTATTTTCTTATCTTTAAAACTGCAAGAACCATCAGCAGCTTTTTCAAGAAGGTAAGAATGCTGCCGGAATGCCCGACAAAGAGCTTCCTTCAGCGATTCTAAAATGTCTCCCTTTGTTTCTCCTCCTACCTCTTTAAGACTTATAAATATCACGGGGTACTGACCACAATGTTCCTTAACGAACTCTGGATGCTCGAAACCTAGCTGCAAATTCATAAACAGCTTGTAATTATCACCATCTTCTGGATTTGAAATTGGCTTTGCATCTTCATTTACTGTTATCTTCAAAAAGTTCTCGAGCATATCCATAAATGTGGATTTTCCGAAACGGCTCGGGGCTGTTATCCGAATCACAGATGCTTCACATTCAAAGAAACTTTTTATATACTTGCTCTTATCCACAAATGTAAGTTTTGTTTTGACGATCTTAAAATCCATTGTAGAGAGATCAGCTATATCTGATCCCTTCGGTATCTGTAAACAAAATCAGATAGGCCCCATTAATTTTGCTAATCACACTCAAGATATGCATGAAATATATACCAGCAGTAAAGAGAAGAAGGTCGCAATACCAACAGAACGTGCGAAAGCGCAAGCGAGTACAGATGCAGCCATAGCAGAAAACATGCAAAGAAGGCGAAAAAGAAATTACTTTAGCATATGTCGATCAATAAATTTAACTAATTCTTACCTTGTGGAAGTTGCCTGGCTTATTCTTTGTTCCGTATTTTGTATGATCGACATCACAATTGATAGAGAATTCAGGTACAGTAACACTTCCAATTTTAGCATCGTTAGTTTTAGGTTTGTCATCATCCCTGTTGACAGATCCATCCTCCGTATTCATTCTTCGTCTTTGTCTTTTTTTGTCTGGTTCATCCATAAATTGTCTATAACAGAGATATTACCAATGAATAAATAAATTAATAAACATTAATGGCATTATAGCGAATTTTATTGAATTAATACATATAATAAGTATATTGTAAGGGGATGAAAGATAGCTGCGGTTTCCGAGATAGAAACCACGCCGTCAGGTAATGGGCGAGTCGGGAGGGGAATGCCTGATGATAGAGATTTCGGGATAAATAAATACAATAAATGACCCGGAGAATACCGAGATAGAGAACGCTCGGCCAGTTTACCGATGGCTACAGGCCAAACTCGCGACGAGAACAACAATACTGTCCGAGGAACGACCACAATCATAAGGCTTAGACCGGGAAAAATGCGCAATAGCCACCACGTGCAAAGTAACGGCCTCGTGCTCACTGTACGACGACCGGAAAAAAGACTCTCGCCGGTAGTCGTGGTCGCTCATCTCGGGTCGCGCCAAAAACTCTCACAGCCAATCGTCTTGCGCCACGTCACTCACCGTGGCGCACTAGCGCCATCGCAACCGCACGTCAGGACCGCACGCATCGATCATGTAATTTTGAGCGGAATTTTTCACTTTTCACTTTTTACTCAATGATTTCACGTGAATTTTTCATTCGTATTAAGTTAGCCGGAAATTTTTCTGCCAACCAAAAATCTCCTTATGGAATCGTTTGTATTTCGTATGAAGATGTTTGAAGTGTGATTAAAAACGTTTGTGAGTAATTAGAATAATTATAAAAAATTAATCATTTTTACAGTATGTAGTTAGCCAACCCAGACAACACACATGTCCAAAAGACATCTAAAAGACAACTTAAAGATGTCTTAAAGTCCTCTAGACGTCTTTAAGACATCTTTGGCCTTTTTGTGCTGTCTGGGAACATAACTAAATATTAAAAATTCTCCTTATGAATCGTTTGTATTTCGTATGATGAGTTTTGAAGTATAATTAAAAAGGTTTGTGAGTCATTCGTTTAATTTTAATTAAATTTTTTTATATTGTGAAGTTAGCCGGAAGCTATATAAAATGGACGCCGTCCTGTGATTGGTTGATTTGCTTATGGTAAATACTAAAATTTTTTCATGTGTAAGAGTGTTAGATTTAGATCGCGGTTATCGGCGCGATCACGTGATCAGGAGCTGAACGAGCCGGAGAGGGTTTTTGGTTTGACTCGCGGAAGCGGAATGAGAAAAGACTAGGAGTTGCAAGGGCAAAAGAAATATATTCTTGTAACGAATATACAGAGAGCGAACACAAATGCCGCGGAACCGAGGCCGTTAATATTAAGCACGAACGCCCGAAGATAACGTTGAAACGCGCAGCGGATTAATCACTGCCCGAGGGAAACGATCACGACGAAAAGGCGTTAACGAAACGCGCCGATACTGAAAACGGTCTCACCGCACAAAAGCTGTTACTCTGTTCGGCGCCGGTTTGCAACTGTTAAGGTGAAAGCACATAAAATTGCAGGAGCACATAACCATAAGCATAAGAAAATTGATTGGTTCATTTTCTTATGCATATATTTGTGGACCAATCAATTTCTTTATGCTTATGGTTATGCGCCTATGCAATTTTATGTGCTTTCACCTTTACTCTCGCCGGTCGTGATCGTCAACCTTGAAACGCGCGCAGCGCCGCAGCCAATCACAATGCGCGAACATAGCGCACTAGCGCCAAACGCTAGCGCCAAAACATGGCGACGGACATGCACTAGCGCCAAGACTTGGCGACGGACGCGCCATGACATGGCGACGGTCTTACAGTTCGACCATCCTGACGTTTCATTCGTCTCGAATGATTACGCATGAGAAAAATAATCTCTGAAAAATGAACTATAAATGACGTTGAAAAATAATCTTTAAACCAACAAATTTAAATAAATTAAAGGACGAAAAGAGCTTTTTAAAGAATATGATATACACCGAAGAACAAAATATAATCGAACGACAAGGGCTTATATAAAAATAAGAAATACACCAAGAACGAAATAAGAACATTATCGCTCGCAACTTAAAGCTCAGTCTTAAAAGCACAATATACAATTATTATCGCTCGAAATTAAATACTAGGACCTTAAAACTATAATTATTAACAAAATTTACATGAGAGACTCTTCATGAGAGTTTTTAGTTATCGGCTTGATCCATAATTTTATTCTGTCGGGAGATAAAATGGAGTTATAAGGTCTGGACGATAAATTAAAACCACCCAATAAGCACAAGTACGTCCTATGTACGTACGACGAACGTACATGCTGGACATAGTGTACATCCATTGGATGTCCATATCAAATACAGTAGATGTCTATAGGACGTCCATTGTATGTCCGTTTGCAACTCCAATGGACATCCATAAGACGTCTTTACTGGACAAACTATGGACCTGAAATGGACGAACTATGGATCTAATGAACAAATTTTGGATCTTAAATGAACGAATTATGGACCAAATGGATGAATTTTGGATCTTTTATGGACGAAATTCGAATCTTAATTGGACATACTTCGGACAATTATTACGCATGTATAATTCATAAATAATTAAATAATTGGTAATAATTAATAATAATTGTATAGAAAACTGGAAGAATATTTATTTTTGATTTATATTGTTATTCTGTATGTACACTGGCAAACACTGATCTCTGTTTCCTGAGATAAAAAGGTGAAAATTATTATTACATTTTATTATATGCAATAATTTATTCTCCCCTTTTACCTCAAAAAACGAATCAATATCAGCCAATAAACATTATTATACTTTATATGTTTTACACTATCACATGTATTAATTCATATATATTTTGCATATCAACATTTTATCACAATGGTACTTATATATACTTTCAACTTTACAAGTATCATATATCACATTGTTTTACATATTGCATATCACAATATTTTATTATCAAAATATCTATAAACTAAAACTGATAAACTAAACAAATTTATAAACTAAATGCATAAACTAATATATATACGTGTATGTGTGTGTGTGTGTGTAAACTATAAAGTATATAAACTAAAAGAAAAAAATATTAAATTGGAAAGAACAGCAATATATAAAAATTGAAAAGAATAATAATATTACAATAATAATTAAATTAAAAAATTAATTGTTGTTATTTTCTCCTTGGTTTTTATTCTTATTATTGCTGCGTTCCTTTGCTCTTCTTAACCATTTTTGAATCGCTTCTTCGCAATCTTTATTGGTGGAGTTTGGAATACTCTTTTTAGTAGAACCTGTAATATGTTAAAAACAAATTAACAATTAGAAAATTGTACATAGATAATATATTTATCTAAATTATTTGTTTTATTTGTTATATATTTTTATTTATATTTATTTATTATATATTTTTTAATATTTATTTTTTTATTTTATTTGATAATTATCTTGACGTTTTGATCAGTCTAGTCTCTCATAGTATGATTTTTATTCCTTGATATTATTATAATTAATGCAAATTTAATTTTTAAATAAGTTATTAGTAAGAAACGTGATATTTCTAACAGTGTTTAAAGATTAAACAAAATCTTTTTCTTTTAATGATACATAGAAACTCTTTAATTTCTTACCAACTGATGAAATTTCGTTTTGGTTATTTGACATTGATGAGCAGCAAGTCAAAAAAAGGAAGTCGATGAAATTGTTCAGTAATGAATCATCGAAATCACGCGGTTCACTACGGACTTATATAATAATTTAAATTAAAAATATTTAATAATTATAAAAGCGCAGAAAATTCTGCACTAAGTTCAAAATATATCTAAATATACAAAGTATAATTTGATATGCAAGATGTTCCATTTTAACTTACACAGCAAATATCTCTTGAACAATGTATAAAAATATTTCAGACAAAAGTTGTAAAATTTCGAAGAAGAAAGTTAGTGCTATTAATTTTTTCCTAAAGGGTGAGTTTCTAAGTTATTTGAAAGTCTTTTTTTTAATAAAATTATCTTGTTTTTTTATGTGAATAGATTATTAACGCCTTCTTAACAACTTCTTTCTCCTTCGAAATCCTACAACTTTTGTCTGAAATATTTTTCTCTAAAATATATTGTTTAAGAGATATTTTGCTGTGTATATTAAAAAAATGATATACTCTGTATATATTATTAACTCTTTAATGGAATTTAATAGTGTTATAACTACATATATAATTATAAATATTATAACTAAATATAATTAAATATACAAAGTATAATTTGATATATATATATATATATATATATATTATAGTACAGCGGTTCTTAACCTTTTTTACGATGCGGACCCCTTCTTATCACATTATTTTCAAGCAGCCTCCCAAGTATTAAGTAATGTAAAATTAAGTTTCTTGAAAATAAATTTTCAGAAATTTTCATTTTAGAAAAAAAAATCTGGAAGAATCCGCATTTACCTTAATTTAAAGTTGAAAAACAGCATAAACCAATTATTTGTCTAAACGCAATAATTAAAATTATTAGGACATTTAAAAATGTTATCTATTTTCTATTTTGTAATTGTCCGAATTAAAATATTTTTATTACATGTATTTCTTTTAGTCTTTACTGCTAAAATTTACTCATATACAGAAAGAGTAATGCAAGAAAAAAATGACACGCGACTCACAGACTCACACAATCAAGGACGGCTTATGTCATGCGTCCGTGTACGCGCAACCAAGTGCCGCTCGACCAAATGCACATATACGCCTGAGATAAACGGTTCATATACTTCATGTAATTGTTTTTGCATTACTTTTCCAACGAGGATTACACATAAGTTCGTAAACTTTGTGTTTTTTCCGCTATTTCTTCGAGCTTTTGCGGATCCCCTGTGAGGACATCGCGGACCGCCAGAGGTTCACGAACCCCAGGTTAAGAACCGCTGCTATAGTGTATATATCAAATAATACACAATATATTTAGTTATAATACCAACAATGAAAATAACTAACATAAAAGTCAGTTACAATTGATTCAACAATAATCTTCAATCTAAAACAGTGATTTTAAATAAGTTAAGTTAAAGATAATCTAATAAACTATTTACCAATTATTAAATCGGCTATTTTTAGTTTATTAAATATTTTCTTTGCCCGCCTTCCTAACCAGCTGTAAGTAGCTGCAAGATCATTTGTTATTACCAACTGTAAAGCTCTTTGTATAAAATTATATATGGAATATCCACCAATCTTTGAAAGTTCATTCATCTGCAAAATTCAAAATAAGAATAATATATTAATTAAAACTTTTAACTAATAATATTGTAATATAATGTAAAAAAATATAGCATGTATTTGAAAATAATAGATATTATAAAAAATTACCGCAACGTTAAAATTTTTTTCTAAATTTAGATATTCCTCAACACGAGCTAAATCTTCTTCAGTTCGTGCAGGAAAATCAAACATTTGCAAAAAGGAGATTTCTTCTTGTACTTGATTCACATTATTATTTGCAGCGAGATTATTAATAGATGTAGTTAATTCCTAGAGTGCATCTATGTATTGCCACATATTTGCTTTTAGTATATTTTGTTGACGAATAATCTCTTTGAAATATTTCTCTAGAAAAATGGAATTTATTAATAAATTATTGAACATATGCGCGCGCGTAGTACGTAAATTCGATAATAAGTTTAACAAAAAATATATATAAACTGTAGATTAAATATACAGGCGGGTGTCACTTAATTCGCGCCCACTATTTACATAGTAATATTCCTCATGGAAAACCTTGTCAAAAAGTTCTGAACCTTTTTTTCTATAAAACAATAAAGAAATAATTATTGAGTAAAGTATAGTTAAATAGCGCCGAGCTTTAGCCTGGCGTGTGTTAGTGAGCCGCACACTATTAGACCCGCGGTTCATTGACGCGCATTAAACTAAACCTCAGCGCTGTTTGGTTATATTTTACTCAATAATTATTCCTTTATTATGTTATAGAAAAAAATGGTTCAGAACTTTTTGACAAGATTTTCCATGAGGAATATCACTGTGTAAATAGTGGGTACAAATTAAGTGATATCCTCTATACATACCGCAATTGTATTGTAAATGTAATGGACAACATTTGCATTCATTCATAAATGGCCGGTCATTGCTATTCAAATCTTCGTTATTATCAAAATCTACACATTATAATTTTATATTTTAGACACAGTTAATTATTATGAAAATATATTATAAAAATAATTTGAAAACCATTTGATTTTGAAGTGCCCTTTCGAAATTTCTCAGTATTTGACAATGTGCTAATATTAGTAGCTTCATCATTGCTCTTTTTTTTCGGCTTGGTTTTTATAAAAGTATTGTCTTCTGAAGAAAAAAACAATTGAGGATCAAACTTTAAATGTAAATTTTTGAATTCATAAATTGATTGCTACTGTTTTATTTTATTTATAAAATTTTTATAAAATTTCTTTAATATATCAGATAGATAAATGTATACAAACCGTTTGTTGGTTTCATACGTGGAGGAGTCGGTAATTTAGTGGCGAATTGGTTGTCATTGTTATTATCGTCTGACGACGATAAATTACTCTCTTCAAATGAGGAGCCATACGTTTTTATTGTGATTTTCCTTTTAGACACGGCTAATCTACCGCTGACATCAGAATTTATATCAGAAGAATATTCTGCTTTACGACATTTCTCTTTTGCTATTGAATAATTGTCTGAAACAAAATAACAAGTGACATATAACGTAACAAGATACAATAAATAATTTTTTTATTAAAATATAATAAGTAGTATATATTTACCGAAAGTTCCATGTCTTAGAATCCGAACAGGATATGAGGGCCAACAAGTTTTTGGTTCTTCGTGATTTCTAATTGCTGCAGTTATTTTATCAAATGGAAGCGATGGCCAATAACACTTATTGTTAATTAACCAACTAGATGGAACCGCTTCTACGGTATCTTCGTCCGTGAAAATGACGATTGTCCACGTTTTTGCCATATTTTTCTACACATTCTCAACAATTTGTACATAACTGGATGCATCCAGAAGTACGACCTTGAAGTGAGCGGTCGTACTTCTGGATGGACCCAATAATTCCAGATCACAATAATTCCGAATATTATAAATGTAGAATCATACCATCAATAAAATTTATTTCACAAAAGAATAATTAATATATTTTTATTATTTTATATTCATAATTTAATATTAATATTTTTATTAATAATTTGTCAATTTTAATTACAAAATATTATAAATAGAATTAACATTACTTAAATATAAAATATAAAATTCAATCGACATTACTTAAATAATATTAAATTAAAATTTTTTAATATGTAAAAATAAAATCATAATCCGATCATAAAGAGTGAAGTAAAGGAAAAACAACAAATTTATCTTTAAATTGTAATCTGACACATTTATGCAATATTTCATTAATATTCCACCTTTGGAGATTCTTACTAATATTTTCCACTAAATGTATACCTAAATCAGAAGATTTACATAGTTCATTATAAAAATCTGTTATTGATTCATATTTATTTCCTATTATTACTGCATTTTAACTGTCTATACTAGCAATATTTTTAATTAAAATGATGTCACCATTGCTTAATCTACAACAATTATCTGGTTCTTTTATTTTCAAAGTAAAATTAGGAAACACTATTTTTTCCCACTGACTTCTATATAAATTTCGATCTAAAGGGCCATTATTATGTTTATTTAATAATTCGGGTTCGATATTCAATTTATTTTCTTTGTTTAATTCCACGAAGTTTTCTTCATGTATACGATTTATTATTTGTTGTAACGGTTTATCTTTTTTACGAATATATCCTTTTATTTTTTGCATATGATTTTCGAAGGGGTAGGCACTGTAATTTTGTAAAACACCAAATTTTTTTACATCCTCATATACATGTAACAAATTATGTATATTAATTGTACAATTGTCTTTACCATACAAAATGATAAAAGATTTTACAAAATAATTAAAAAGAGAATTAGCATAATCTAAATATTTAATATGAGGAGATGATAAAATAGTTACAGCAACATTCAAACACATGAAATTGAGATAAATGTCATGACTGAGAACAGATTTTAAAACTACAGGCCCTGTGTATAGTAAAAATTGCCTGAATTCTGTTGCCTTCCACCTTCTACTTTCTTGTAACGATCTCGGTTTACGATTGAATTCCAATGGAATATTTTTAACTTGATTTATTAATAAATCAGAAATTTGTGAAATTTGTGTATGAGAAAATTTTGTTAGTGGTTTACCAAAACACCACAAATGTACTAAAGTTCTTGTAACGCCCAGATCAATTAAATGCATTGGCTCTACAGGAAAATCATTAATCATATTTAAATCTTTAATTAATTCAAGATCTGAAATTTTTAAATTTACATGATGTTCTTCTTGAGTTTTTGATCTAAATTCAAAATCGGTTCTATCACGAAATTTTCTTAAACTCGAAAAACAAACTCTACCATTAATATAATCCCCCTCAATATGACATTTTGTACACGAATAATAACCAGTATGACCTTTAGTAAATTTAATAAACGCCTTAGCAGGCGTATCACATATGAAACCTTTAATTTTAAAAGGATAGTTAGATTCATTTATTGTTATACCATGCGTTGATAAATCGATAGCTTCATTGATAAAATCTTTTAGAAATACATTTGCATCATTTGGTTTTGTTTCTCCGTGATATATGCCTACAATACCTACTTTACAACGATTTTCAACTAAACTGCATAATATTGGCCACAACTGTTGATTTGAACTTTTAAAAAGAGGTAAGCCATCAATATTTATATAAACTTCTACTTGTTGTAAATTTTTTAAAGTTATAAATGAAAAAAGTTTCTGAACGCAATTATTTAAACCGAAATGAAAATAATGTCCTGGTTCAACAATTTTTAAAGCTATTTTTCTAGGAGTTTTCATTAATACGCGAGCATCCGAAGGCAAATCATTATGTTTTGACTTTAAAATACCTAATAATTCATTCAGAGCAATATGAGTAATTTTATTTTTCAGAGCCCAAGTAGCTAATTGAGATGCTAACGAAGATTCATTAGCTGTATTATTGAAATTTTTATTACTAATTAATTCATCGTTATTCAAAGTATTTTCATTATTCGAATCATTGTTGTTATCAGATTCATCATTATCTGAGTCAAAATTTTCTATATCATCTATATTGTTATCTATATTGTTATCTATATTATCTGCTATATTGTTATCTATATTACCTATATTGTTATCTATATTATTATCTATGTTATCAATCTCAATAGTGAAATCATTATCCAATTCAATGTGACCATCAATGCATGGTGTTGTAATAAATTCTTTATTAATATCATTATTTTTATTTAAAAATTGAGCAAAATCATCAGATTTAATTAAATTTATTGAAATATCTGTACAGGCTTTTGCGCGCCTGTAATATTTAGTAGAAATTTTAGGCATACTTACTTTTTATTTTCTGTATAACAGTCTCTAGTGCAATCTCCCAAAACCTGGTGGTCTTGCGCTCCAGAATTAAAACTCTATAAAATAAAAAATGTCTTAATTTATATTTAAAAGTACTTATTCTAAAGAATATAGAAAATAAGAATGTGTTCATGATGCATTTGTATTTTAAACTTTCATATTTTAAGTCTATGTGCTAACAATAAATTAAATTAATATTTTATTTATATGACAATACATATTTTTTATCAAGCAAGAATAGAGTTTAAGGAGCCTATTCTGTAACTTTTAACAATGTTGTTATGCATTACTGCACAGATTTTGTGTATCATATAATAGCTGCGCAATGATACACAACAACATATCATTAAAATATAGAATAGATTCCTAAGTGTACAGTATTTATTTATTTGCTTATCGTAATTATAATCTCTTTTAAAAATATAAATATATTATGAAATAGTTCTGCTTTGATATTGAATCTATTCAAAAATCATCGTTGGCTGAGATGTATTCACATAAGCTAAACACTGCCACATTTTTGAAATTAATTTATATTTTTAAACATTTTTATTGACATTTTTGTTAATAGTAATAATTATAAGCTAACAAAATCAATAATATACTAGATATATATCAAGCATTTTTCAGATTTTTACATATATTGTATCAAAATTACATATTCTCAATAAAAATACAATATAACAGTAACATATAACATTATAATGTTATAATTTCGTATTCAATAATATGTAACTGCAATGTAATGTGTCTTGTTTATAACAGTTACATTTGTTGAGTAGGAAATTATAACATTAATATATTATATATGTTGTTAGAGTATGATATTTTACTGATGAGAATATGTATATGATTTTGATTCAGCACAGAAATCTAAAATATGCATACATATATAAGATATATAATTCATTTTGTTAGCTTGTCATAATTACTATAACAAAAAATGTCAATAAAATTATCTATCCTAACAGCACATTGTGAATATTTCTCCATCAATGATGACTTATTTCAAACAGAATCAATATTATCGAAGCAGAATTACATCTTTGTTTTAAAATAAATTATAATCACGATAAGCAAATGAATAAATAGTACTGTACACTTAATTGTATTCTATTCTTGTTTGATAACAAGAAATACATGTATCAATAAAATACCAAATTTTTAGGTTATAAAATTGCCCAAATAATTTTTACAAATACGTGTAAAACACATGTACTACACAATTATACATATACTTACAGTTTTAATTCTTGTATCCGTACAGTCGTATCCTCTCTATTTTGTAGCCGTTAAAACGGCTGATTGATTATAATACTTCACTGAATCTCACGATTGGAATCCAAACGTTCACTTTCAGGAAATAGCGGTAATCGAGCATCGATCAACGTGTCGCGCGTGTCGCGCGCTGTGACGACGATCGATATTATTGGCTCTGCCATTTGTAATATTATTTTCTTTTTTACCATTGGCTATGCAACTCGTGAACTAAATATGAATCGTGCATTACACACAATAATTGTTAGTGTTAATTTTTTGATCACAAATGCAAACAATGAATTTTATGTAATACTTATTATCATGTAATACTTATTATTTATTATAATATTACAGATGAATTACGATAAAGAATTTGTAAATTTTCATCCTTTTTGGAACAAAAATGAATAATCCAAAACAAGTCCATGTACGAACATCCATTGGACGTATAGTATATATCCATAAATTAATTATATAAAGTGGATTTCAAATGGATGTCCACTGGATGTACATTTATTATTAGACAATGTACGTACTTATATGGACGTACAATGGACAACTGTTTTATGTCCATGGATATATGATCGTAAAATGGACGTAAAATGAATGTCCATAAGATGTACTGTGCTATTTGGGCAGGTATGTCTTTAACGACATATCTGTTTTTGTTTAATACTTTAGCGATCATGTAAGGACCTTTATAACTGGGTTTAAGTTTTTTGTTTTCATCCGGTTTGACAGTCGTATCTTTAATTAAAACATAATCGCCGGCATTATAAAGGGAAGGCTTTTTATGCCTTTCATCGTAATATTCTTTGTTATAATGCTTAACTTTATTAGTAGCTTCTAACGCTAACTGACGACAAGATTCCCTTTCTGCGATATGGTCGAGATCGGTTTTCGCAATGTTATTTAAAAACCTAGATAGAATAATATCCGAATGATCTCTCTGATCATATCCAAGAAGTAATTTGGAAGGGGAAGTCTTCAGAGAAGAGTGGTACGTGTTATTAATAACGTATTGTATAGAATTTAAATGATCATTCCAATTTAATTGATCATCCAATACCTTTTTTAAAGAGGATTTAAGAAATCTGTTAATTCTTTCAGCCAAACCATTGGCCCAAGCAGCAGCGACTGCAATAAGTTTATGTTGAATGTTTCTACCTTTTAAAAATTCGGAAAATTCTAGGGAAGTGAAAGCGGTCCCTCTGTCCGAAATTAAGGATATGGGATTACCAAAAATATTAAATAAATTAGTTAAATATTTAATGACTTCTTTTGAACTTGTTGACCTTGTTGCGAAAAGCCAAGTGAATCGAGTAAAAGCGTCTACAACTAATAAAATATGTTTGAATCCGTCTGAAGAACAAGAAATGGGACCGAAATGATCAATATGTAAAGAAACAAAAGGAGAAGTTGGAGAATCAGTTATTTGCATCTCACCCTCGCGAGAATTAACAGCAGAATTTGCCATTAGACAAGTTAAACAATTGTCAATGTAATCACGCACTCTTTTCTGAAGAGAAGGAAACCAATAATTGGAAGAGATACCTTGAATAGTTTTTTCAAGCCCACAATGAGCTAATTCATCGTGATAAACGCGAATAACGTTGTTGACTAATGCGTCGGGCACGACGAAACGATGTTTGTTGTGATGTTTTCTGTAAACAAGACCATCGAGTAAAATAAATTTATCGTCGTCCTTAAATTCAAGGTTTTCAGCAATTTCTTTCAATCTATTGTCAAGTAACTGCCTATATTGCAGTTCGTTTTCAAGAGGCATTGCCTGAACAAAATTCACGGCTCTACTAAGAGCATCAACGTGAGACATTCGACGACCCTCACGATGAACGATATTAAATTTGTAATTCTGAATTTTCAAGGTCCAACGAGCAATTCTGGGATTTAAATTGGCCTTGTTAATAGCATGAACAAGAGCGTTACAGTCGGTAACAATAGTGAATTCTAAACCGTATAAATAAATGTGGAACCTTTCAATAGACCTAACAATCGCGAGCATTTCTAACTCGAAGCTATGATACCTTGATTCAGCATCATTAGTAGCTTCCCACACAACATGCATGTCTTGAAGACGTCTTAAACATGTCTTTCTTATGACGCCTTTAAGACTTGTCCAATTGACGTCTTTCTGATGTTTTTAAGACATTCAATTTAAGACGTATTTTTTTAAACGTCTTAAAGATGCCTTTCTTATGACGCCTTTAAGACTTGACCAATTGACGTCTTTCTGATGTTTTTAAGACATTCAATTTAAGACGTATTTTTTTAAACGTCTTAAACATGCCTTTCTTATGACGCCTTTAAGACCTGACCAATAGACGTCTTTCTAACGTCTGTAAGACATTCAATTTAAGACGTATTTTTTTAAACGTCTTAAACATGCCTTTCTTATGACGTCTTTAAGACCTGACCAATAGACGTCTTTCTGATGTTTTTAAGAACATTTACTTTAAGACGCCATTTTTAAGATGGCCGCGGTGCCAGGCCAGCCAGGCATTAGACGGGATCGAGTTGGAAAATAAATTATTCCATTTACCAAAGTTGAGCAGTGCTTTGCACAGGTAAGAATTAATGATATTTAAAGCCGGGTCTGCAATGGCCATAGCATAAGGTTGTAAGATGTAAGCGAAATAACCAAATCCATTTCCTATGGATTTCGTGCGTTCTACGGTGGTCTCGCATACGCAGTCACGGAAGAATTCTGCGTTCTTAATTCTTATTGCGCGTCCGCCGTAGAACATACATAGAGCCCATTCTACAATGGCAGTAACAAGACTGTAGGAGTAGAGATTAAATCGTTTTTAGTGAAGTAAAGAAGAAGAAGTAATGAAATAGACAATTCTCATTTTGTACTACTATTACCTTAGAGTACTAATGAGAATTTCTATTTCGTTACTTCTTGTCTTTACTTCATTAGAAACAGTTTATTCTTTACTCCTACAGCCTTGTTATTGCCATTGTAGAATGGGCTTAGGGCGTGTTCCAAAATTCACTATCAGCGCTGAAAATCTTTAGTTCACGTTACGTATATTATATATTTTCATCGCTGGCAGTGAATTTTGGAACATGGCCATAGTAGGAAATGGATTTGGTTCATTTCGCTTACAACTTTATGCTACGTTATATATATATATATGTATATGTATGTATGTGTAAAAAAATTAAACTCTATATTGTAAAAAAATATATTAATTATCTTTTGTATATTTTTTTTGCAGCATTATGACAACATATGAAGATTTTATTCAACAAAATTTTATTCAACAAGATTGTGACGGTGTGCGTTCCATAAATGGAATGCTTGGCCATCATCGCGTATTGATACTACTAGACTAGTTGTACTATTGAAAACTTTGTCTCAACCAATTAAGGAACAAGTAGATCTTCCGCCAATTCAATATGATCCAGTTTTATGTACAAGATCTACATGCAGAGCTATTTTAAATCCATTATATCAAGTAGACTATCGTGGTAAGTAATAAGATATTATAAATGAATAGAACAAAAATCATTTTTTATTTATCACAAGAAACATTTTGAAAAATATTAAAGTAGTTTATTTCTATTAGAAATTAAAGTATATTTTAATGTGTTTCTTTATTACGATGTATTTACATTCATATTCTTTATTATTCTTTATACTTCATTTAAATTCGTATTTTATTTAATGCATAATTCTCTTGTAATTTTCTGTCTATATCATATAAGATAATTTAAAAAATCAAATTATTTATTAGGAGCATATAGTATTCATAAAAATATTGTAAAGGTATTTTTATATTTCAATAAATTCTAAATTTGTGTTATCATTATATATTATTTTTTTTAAGTTACATTATAATACACATATTGTGAGTTATATTAATAATTATGAGAAAAAAACTTTGCAAAAAGAATTTATGAGGAAATTCTTCGAAATAAGAAACAAAAGGGAAATATATTTAAATGATCAAAATGTATGCATTTATTTGAATAATAGTGTTATATATGTGTTATATATGTTGAATAGTTATATTATGAAACAAATATTTTTGATTTTACTTTTTTTAAGATTTGATTCTTTTCGAACATTTTTTTTATTATCATTTATTGACATTACATAATTTATTATAGTTTTTATTATATATAAATTTATGATATATATATATATATATATATATATATATATATATATATATATATATATATATGTTACTTATATATTACTTTAAATATTATTCTATCTCAGTCCAATTGTATGTATTTATATGTATTATTTAGCGTGCCCAATGTTTGCCATTAATATTTTTACTTTTTGCGGATACATATGTCTGGATGATGAAGAATTAGAGGCACTTAAAGATTCATTACAAATGTCATTGTCTCTGCTTTCACTCAATGCTCTTATTGGTCTTATCACATTTGGCAAAATGATTCAAGTTCATGAATTAGAAGCACAAAGGATCTTCAACCAAAAGTTCAAGATATGTTAGGTACGAATAGAATAAGTCCCAAGTTATATTTACTATATTAGTCATTGTTCTTCATGATTACTTTATTGCATTTTATTCACATTACATTTTGATAGGTATAGGTAGACTAATTCCTGGACAAAATCCAAATCAAGAGGACCTGGTGCGTATCTATTGCCAGCTGCTAATCGCTTTTTGTAACCAGTACATAAGTGTGATATGAGACAGTTCGACAGATCTTTTAGGAGAACTGTAACGTGATCCATGGTCTGTTGGGCCAGAGAAACGTTCATTGCGATCTACAAGTGTGGCATTAGCAGTCGCCACGGGTCTCTTAGAAGCTAGTTATGCAAATACTGATGCTAGGTATTTATATGTTGTAATATGATGTATATATGTTATGTTTTTCATTGTAATCCTACATATAATGCTATCAATGTATTTAAGGATTATGCTATTTGTTGGCGGACCATGTTCTCAAGGACCTGGCCAAGTTGTAACTGATGATTTATGACAACCAATCAGATCACATCATGATATTCAAAAAGATAATGCTAAGCATAAAAAGGCAATTAAGCATTATGATACACTTGCATCACGTGCTGCAACTAATGGCCATAATAGATATTTATAATAGATATTTATTTTTGTGCTCTTGACACCAAACTGGTTTATTAGAAAGGCGACAATATTGCAACTCTACTGGTGGTCATATGATGATGGGGGATTCATTTAATTCTTCATTATTCAAACAAACTTTTCAACGAATATTTGCTACAGATGCCAAGGGTGATTTGAAAATAGCATTCAATGCAATCTTAGAAGTAAAAACATCTCAGAAAATTAAAGTTCCTGGAGCAATTGGATCTTTTGTATGTCAGTGGGAGAAAGGATCAAGTGTTGGAGTACTACAAGAAGTAGGCTTACTTGTCAGTGGAAATTTTGTTCATTGACACCATCTACAACAACAGCATTATTCTTTGAAGTTGCAAATTAACATACAGCCCCAATTCCGCAAAGTGGAAGAGGCTGTATTCAATTCATTATCCAATATTAACATAGTAATGGACAAAGGCGAATTAGAGTTACTACTATTGCAAGAAAGTAAATATATTTTTTATTATACATTATATGTATATCATAAATATTTATAATATCATAAATAATAATATAATATCATAAATATTTATGATGTTATAGGAATATCTTTAATAATCAGTTGGGCAGATGAATCATCATCTTTGCATCATGTAAGCATAGAATTTGAGGAAGCAACAGCTGTTTTTATATCACGTTTAACTGTATTTCGAGCAGAAAGTGATGATGGTCCAAATGTTTGAAGATGGGTTGATCATATTCTGATTAGACTTGTTAGTAGTTTCTATCATTAAAATTGTGCCCAATTACACTTAATATAAAGCTTAAACTTTATATATTTATACATATAGATTTACACATAAATATATATTGTATCTATTTTGAGGTGTAAAATCTTATTATTGCAGTATCAAAAATTCGGAGAATATGCAAAAGATGATCCAACTAGCTTTAGATTGGCAGAAAATTTTTCCTTGTATCCACAATTTATGTATCATTTACGCAGATCACGTATTCAAGTATTCAATAATTCCCCAAATAAAACTAGTTTTTATAGGTAAGTTGTTATTTGTATAAAACACATGATATATTTAAAACTTATTGATTCTTTTAGGTCTCATATTTCATATATCAATATATATTTTTTGACATTCTTTTTAACTGAAAGAAGAAAGGAGCATCTCAGATAAAGTTTTCATTTATCTTATGATAGCAGCATTTGTCATAAGTTGCTAGTGCATGTATTGCAAATATGCAATAATGCAGTTATTTGAAATTAAATTGAATGTTGCACACAAAATGGACACAGTATATATTGCGAATACACTAGCAACTTATGACAAATGACTGCTATCATAAGATAAATGAAAACTTTATCTGAGATGCTCCTTTGTTCCCATCTTTCATCGAGTGCGATTGTGATTGTGGTTGTGCAAGCTGAAGAAAATCTTTCGATTCGAAGAAATAAAGGTAACGTAAACTACGAATAGATAGATTTTAGTATTGATAAAGTTTCGAAACAATCGGTGTATGAAAATTGAAAATGGTGGTCGTTCTATATACAAGGTGTCCCATTTTAAATAACCTCAAATATTTCTCAAATAATACCCCACACAGCAATCTATATCTCAGACGTAAATCAGATATCATTTCGTCAATAAATTTTTGTTGTATTTGAGATATCTTGATATCTGATATATCTTGAATATCTTCAGAATATCTGATATCTTAATTATCAAAATATCTATAATTTCATAAGTTAAAAATCCAGAAAAAAAGCAAGGAAATAAACCTAACGGTATAATAATCATTATGCCTGTAAATATTATTATATAAGAAATGATCATGATTGATGTTTCTTGAGAAATCATTGTTTATTTCCTAATAATATATAGATATGACGCTCCGATTACAACTGCATTCAATTATTGTTATGTTTACTTTTTTAAGTGATTAGGGATTTATAATAAAAGGATTTATATATCAGAATAACGTAATATTCCAATAGCGAGGATTGATTGATGGCAAATAATCAAATAATTCTTGATTTGCAATTAGAAGGGCATACGAAGCTTTATGTCTGATATATGCATTCGTATTTCAAATACAGGTTATGCTAATTAAAAATAAACATCAACAATTAAATTGGACTAAAAATCACGGTTTATTATTATTTAAGATGTATGGTGTTATGTAAAAAAAACTAAATTAAATACCGGTTAAAGTTGGTCCTATTATTTCATAATCGGTATTTTTTTTTAAAATATTTAGAGAACGTGAAATTTCAAAATTATGTCGAAAAACAGTTAAAATGCTATTAATGAATAAAAAAATTAAACATTATCAACGACGTTAATTTTTAAAATATTTATATTTAAAAATTTTACTAAAAATATAATACCCCCTAATTGTTTCCAACAACGAGCAGTAATAATTTTTTTGCAAAATTACACAAAGTATGCTAACGCTCGATTTGATAAAATTCAGATAAAATACTAGTGTTAATAGATAAATATAACTTAAGAGATAAATTATAATTTCTTTTTCTTTCCAAAAACATTTAGATTTTCCAGATGTTTTGACTAATTTATTAATAAAAGGAAAATCATGTTTTACGTTATACTAATTTAATAAAAAATTTAGGATTACGTCATTAAGATGAATTTGTAATTACTGCTTCTTTATGCCCAGAAATAACTACATGCAATCCAGTAATTAGTACAGGACTTAAATTAGCTCGTGCCGCATTTAATATTTTATTATTTAAAATATTAACTTTTTTATAAAAAAATTTTTTTACCAATACCGCAATCAAAAATTCCAGAAATATTATTACTCCAAGCCCAAAGATTTATATCAACAATATCTTCAACATGTTGAGTAGAGTTTAAATGTAAGGCCTCATCACGGGCTATAAATCGTATGATTTTTGCATTACCTTCCATGAGTTTTCGTTCAGCAAATGCAAAAGAGCAAGCGAAACTTACATAAAAACGAATATATTTTTATTTTAAAAAATTAAGTTGTGATAGCACTCATTTTTTATAAAAAAATGAGTGCTATCACAACTTAATTTTTTAGTGTTGGGCAATTATAGATAAACGAAGATCTCGTGCTAATATTTCTCAAATTATGCATATTTTTTGTTTTCTCAGGATAGTTATTGATGCTGGCAACATCAATAACATAAGCAATTTTAATTGACGTAATACTAACTTTGGTTTATGCTCAATGTGTACATATCTAAGATGATGAATTTATTTTAAATAAAGATTCAAGGAACGATGATTGTAATATTTGGTTAATTAATTCATTGTATTATTTTTTTGCCCATACGTGTAGTACATTGTGCCCAAGATAAGAATATAATTTCTTCTGGGCGCCAAAAAAAAGAAAGTTGTTTTTCGATTAGTTTTTCAAAAATGGAATGTTTTTGTTGGTCAAATCGAGCAATATTTAAATTTTAAAGCTGATAATTTTTATTTTGTAGGAATATAAAAATATTAAGAACCTCTTATGTATAAAAAAATTCGCAATCATCCAACTTTACTTAATATTTATTCCAATATCAAAATTTTGATGGATTAATTGTAACTGGAGCTCCTCTAGGATTAATATCTTATTTTAATTGGAGGAGTTATTTTCTAGTTATATTCGTAGCGGTATTTGTATTATTTAAAAATTATTATTAATATCAAACATACTATTCGTGATGTAATTTTGTTTCCTACACTTCGTCCAAAATAAAATTTGTCTTTAGATTATCAAATATTGTATATAATAATAATTATTAATATAAATAAAATAAAGATTATTATTAATTTATACAGTAAATATCTTTCCTAAATATTTTATTTAAAACTAGAAGGATTTTCTGATTTCCTAGAAATTTTATCTATTTCGTCTACTAAGGTAGAAAATCATCATTTACTAAATTCCCGGTAAAAAAATTTAGGATTACGTCATTAAGATGAATTTGTAATTAAATTAAAATCATGATCATAATAAATTAAATTTAAAATTTAAATAATAATAACAATTGATAGTTAATAGCCTAATTCTTATTGCCGTTTCTTTGCTAATAAAATAATGCAAAATTTTTGTATTATATTAATGGAGTAAATTAGAAATAATAATTCATGAATCATTTGTTTCATTAATATTAGTGTTTGTGGGTCTTCTGCTATTACTACAGGAATACTGGTTTCTTTTATTAATAGATAAAAAGGGATGTTGGCATCTAAAAAATAGAAATTTTGATTAACAATACTTATTTAATCAATTATTTC
Source organism: Camponotus vicinus (assembly GCF_025532165.1). Taxonomy (NCBI): domain Eukaryota; kingdom Metazoa; phylum Arthropoda; class Insecta; order Hymenoptera; family Formicidae; genus Camponotus; species Camponotus vicinus. Next base: position 11,259,555 of record NW_028141976.1, on the reverse strand, counting down.
AGTTTATGCCTCCTAAATTATTGTAATTCCACTAAATTAATATCTCATGTCATAGCGTTATCACGAGGCGCTTATTATGAATTGATACGAATTAGCTAATTTCATTATTTTACGCATTGCGTAATTAAATTCTCTTTTTTGAAATAATTCTCCTTGTAACTAAATATTTACATATGTAATCATATACTGGTTACAACACATTAATTTTTTAAGAGTTTTCATGTTATTAATTGGATAAACTACGACTGTTTACGGATGACTTAAACAAAATTGGTCCAGAGTGAAAATTCATTGTTATCTTTAATGCAGTTGATTAGTTCTAATTTTCCTTTGGGAGGATTTGCATATTCACGAGTTGTTTACAGCTAAGAAGCGAAAAATGAAGCTGAAAAACATATTAAAAACTTACGTTATAATGATGACACCTTATTTTTATTAAAACCTATAAATCTTATTCTCAGTATTAAATCACATATGAGACGCGGTAAAACAACTACTAATGTGATGTTTGGAAATGCTGCTAGTGTGTTAGTAGGTGATTTTATATTTAAACGTAATACTTTGTTAGACGAATATTGGTGTGATATTTTAGATGAACAAGGAAGTTAATGCAATACGATAATCATTTGTTAGTGATTTTTTTATTTGGATTATTCAAAAAAATTACTTAATATTTTTGCTTTATTAGGATATTCAGGATACATACGATTAATCACACAAGACGAATACCCTGTTTTGCATGTTAACTGAGTGGTTTAGATCCGAGTACTAATTGTTTTTATTTAGAATATAACTACTCTGGGGTCTACCGGAGTAGTAGCAGCATAATCAAAATATATTGGTAACTTCATCTAACTAGTATTCCAATTTTTATCGCTGTAATTACATAAAATTTTTTGATTCATATAGTCGTTATTAGAATTTTAAAAGAACTAAGTTTTTAGTTGTTTATCATAATTTATTAATCACAATTAATTTTGAGTAATTCCATTAATTACAATATGAGACTTTAGTATATTGTACGTTCCATTATTTTATCTAAATTGATATGCAGTATCGTTCCATACTCGTATTAATTGTGATTAATAAATTATGATAAACAACTAAAAACTTAGTTCTTTTAAAATTCTAATAACGACTATATGAATCAAAAAATTTTATGTAATTACAGCGATAAAAATTGGAATACTAGTTAGATGAAGTTACCAATATATTTTGATTATGCTGCTACTACTCCGGTAGACCCCAGAGTAGTTATATTCTAAATAAAAACAATTAGTACTCGGATCTAAACCACTCAGTTAACATGCAAAACAGGGTATTCGTCTTGTGTGATTAATCGTATGTATCCTGAATATCCTAATAAAGCAAAAATATTAAGTAATTTTTTTGAATAATCCAAATAAAAAAATCACTAACAAATGATTATCGTATTGCATTAACTTCCTTGTTCATCTAAAATATCACACCAATATTCGTCTAACAAAGTATTACGTTTAAATATAAAATCACCTACTAACACACTAGCAGCATTTCCAAACATCACATTAGTAGTTGTTTTACCGCGTCTCATATGTGATTTAATACTGAGAATAAGATTTATAGGTTTTAATAAAAATAAGGTATTCGAACTAATTAGAATATTTTGATAATTAAGATATCAGAATATCTGATATCTTAATTATCAAAATATTCTAATAATATTTTTACGAAAATATAATCTTTTCTATCTGATTTGTTGCAAGATCAGATATCATATCTCAGTTGAAAAAATCATACATTTTTGCAATCTGGAAGATATCTTATAGATATCCCAGTCATATCTGAGTAGCATTATTTAAATCAGATATTCTGATATTTAGATATCTCTTAGATCTCTCTATGATATATTTTGCTGTGTGGGACGTTTTACAGAAAAATTCGTTTCAGACAAAAATTCGTTTCAGACAAAAGTTATATAGTTTCGAGGGGGCCATAAGATGTTACCATTGGTTTGACCTTGGACAGTCATTTGAAGGTCACGTGAAGGTCACTTCAATTTTTTTAAATTGCACCCCCTTTTTGGTTCCATTTAAGAAATTGAAGGTAATGCCGAAGTATAAGAAATTCAGAGATTTATCTCGAAGACAACAAAACAGACGATTGTTATCACAAGAACGAAAGAGAAATGTTACTGCCATTTCGATAACGAAAAATTGGCAAGACAATGTTATTGCTAAACACAATTCTGTTCATATAGAATGCTTCGAAAATGAGAATTTTGATACAAATAAATCTCCTTTGCAATCAGTAGATGTAGTACACGAGCAATTACATGATTCCGAGAACATTGAAAATATGCATGATTTTTTTTCAACATGTATTGCAACAGACAAAGAAAAAAACACTTTACAACAACGCTTACGTACTTGGGCTATAGAATATAATGTTCCACACACATCTGTAACAAGTTTATTGCGGATTCTTCGAGAAGAAGGTCTCCAAAATTTGCCTAGCGATGCGAGAACCTTTTTACACACACCCACAGAAACGATTATTCGTGAATGCGCGAGTGGTCATTATTTCCACTATGGTCTGGAAAGAGCATTACGGGAGCGCTTAGAACATTATGAAAGTACCAATGATTTGATAAAAATTAACGTTAACATTGATGGCTTACCTCTTGCTAAAAGCTCAGCAAGTCAATTATGGCCCATACTTGGGCAAATATATAATAACAATCAATCTACAGAACCCTTTTTAATTGGAGCATATCACGGTTATAAGAAGCCTACGAATGCGCACGAGTTGTTAGAAGAATTTTGTGAAGAATATCTACATCTGCACAATGAAGGATTTTCATTCAAAGAAAAAAAGTATCAAGTAATAATCAGAGCTATTATTTGCGATGCTCCTGCCAAATCCTTTGTAACGGGTGTTAAAGGACATAATGGTTATTTTGGTTGCACTAAATGTTTTTGTGAAGGAGAATATTATAACCATAAGATGGTTTTTCTGCAAGAAAATGCACGATTACGTACAAACAATAATTTCCGCAATAGAGAAAATGAAGAACATCACGTTACAGTATCACCATTCGAATACTTGCCTATAGACATAATTAACAGTTTCCCCTTGGATTATATGCATGTAATTTGCTTAGGAGTAATGAAGAAGATGCTGCTTCTATTGATGAAGGGGCCCCATAAATCGCGATTACGTGCGGCACAGATAGAAGCATTATCCAAAGACATTTTAAATTTGCGTAAATTCATACCAATTGAATTTGCTCGTCGCCCACGAGGACTTAACGAATTAGATAGGTGGAAGGCAACAGAATTTCGATTATTCCTTCTTTATTTGGGACCTATTGTTTTACAGAAATATTTGGACGCTGATTATTACAAACATTTCTGTGCTCTACATATTGCTATACGTATATTATGCCATCCTGAAGATTGTTTACGTAACAATGAATATGCTACTGATTTGTTGAAATATTTTGTCAGAACATTTAAAGTATTATACGGAAAAGACACTATTGTTTATAATATACATAATTTAATACATTTGTGTGAAGATGTAAAGAGATATGGATCTTTAAATACATTCTGCGCTTTTCCTTTCGAGAATTTTATGAAAGAACTCAAGAAAATGTTACGCAAATCAGAAAAACCATTGTCACAATTGAACAACAGAATTAATGAACGCGCAATAACTAAATGTGAAAGTAATTTTAATAATAGCAACGTAATAAATATACCGCTACTTCTACATCCAGATGGAAGAAATATGCCCTTAGGATGTGTAAATTCACACAAAAGTATGAAATTTGCAAAATATTTGCTGACGACGAATTCTGCAGATAATTGCTGTTATTTAAAGGATGGATCAGTGTTTTGCATCGAATATATCGGCTACAAAGATAACATACCTATTGTTGTTGGAAAAAAATTTTGTGATCTTCAGTCCATTGCAATGTATTCTTGTAATTCCCAAGACATGAATATTCATACAGCAACGCGGCAAACAAGTGTGGAAGTAGTATCAGCAACGCAAATTGATGCTAAAGCTGTAAAAATATTTTTCAATCACATGTATTATATAATGCCTCTTTTACATTTGTAAAAACAGTGAGTAGTGTTACCTTTATTTATATGCATATAGTACTACATTTATTTTTATGCAGATAAATGTTAAAAGTTATCAAAAATCTTCGATTTTAATCTTCCTTTTTCTAACGACTGTAACGTGAAAAATATTTTTTTTGGATATTTTCTCTTATATGCCAAAAATAACGCCAATTTTATTGCCATCACTTTTTGATACACTTAGAGTTTCTGCCCACAGGACGCGGAAACGCTTGCCACGCGGCAAAAAGTGACGCAGTAATCAATCAACGTATTGTTGTCCTAGCGTTTATTAGCTACCGTGTAACTTTTTCCCGCGCGGCAGGCGCTTCCGCGTTCTGTGGGCAGGAGCTCTTATTTGTATATGTGTAATATATTTTTTAGCATTACTGAGGAAAATGATATTCAACATTTAATCAGTACTAAAATTTAACAATTTCAGATGTATTATGTAATATTTTTTGACGATTGGTGCTCCATAGTACCTGACGTTTGGGTAAATGTTAAGGCAAGAACCTTCAAATGGCCACCAAAAGAAATAAACGTCAGAAGAGCTGTTCAGAAAAATATTTTTCCCTGTGACGACTGGGATGTTCAACAGTATAGACGCATTGTAGGGCCATATGGTAATGAAACTGAAACTATGTAATTTTATTTTGGAAGAATTTTGTAATTACATCAAAATTATTTTGCATAGATTCTTATGAAACAGCCATACAAGCCGAGAAACGAGCAGAAACTGTATCCACATCCGATGAAGGACCAATGCAAGCACTAAGTCAAGGATATTCAATTATACAGGAACCACAAAAAAGAACAATTAAAAGACCACCGTTTCATGATGAACTTGAAAATTACAGCAAAACCGGTAATTAATTCTATTCATTTAATCGTTACCCAAGAAAAAAATGCGTATAATATGGTCAGATGTAAATATACATAATTAGATATGAAAAGATTTGACATATATATAATTTTATATAATCATACATAATAATATTCGAAAAATGATGTGATATGATCATATCTTTATTATCATATTCGACTAGATCTATTTATATATGAAAATAGATGATCAAATATTATTATATAAAGATGTGATCATGTCACGCCATTCTTCGGATATGATTATATAAAATTATATATGTTATCAAATCTTCATATCTAATAATTATGTATATTTACATCTGACTATATTATACCCATTTTTTTCTTGGATAGTGATAATAATTCTAATAATAATTCTACTTATTTAATTGTAATTATTTTATCGTTAATAAGAACAGTAAATTAAGTAATAGTATTTAACTTTGATAGAATATCTAAGCAAGAAAAAGAAGAATGCGTTAACGCCTCCTTGTAATTACGTACCATCTAATAATGTCAGCAATCTTCGAAACAAAGGATTTAATGGTATTTATGGTTTCAGTTTTTCTTCACGGGAAAAAAATTGGTCCTAAATGGATTTTGTCAATATCTGATCATGTCTTGCTAAATAGAGTCATATATGATATATGGTTATCATATATGACTGTATTTGATAATATATATCATATATACGACTATATTTGGCAAGACATGATCAGATATTGACAAAATCCATATATGACGAATTTTTTTTTCCCGAAAGTAGTAAAGTTAAGTTAACTGTATTCTATGGCTATGGTCAGGAAGATGTTATGAATGCTTCGAAAAATCATTCATATATCTTTATTTTCGTGGAATGTAGAACAAAAATAGAATAATGTTCCGAAGCATATCTAACGTTTCCCCGACCGCAGTCAAAGTTTAATAACATTAATAATATTTTGTAGGATCTACAGAAGAAACGAACCTCGTGCAAACGCCTTCTTGCAGTGGCGCACAAGTATCCGGAAATGTTACCAGTCTTAGTAACTTGAATGGTACGCATAATTATAGGATATACAGGGTGAGCCATTTTAATTAACGCACGCAATTATTTCGGAAACAAAGCATTTTAGAGAAAAATGTTTCAGACAAAAGTTTTATGGTTTCGAGGGGGCCATAAGATGGTATCATTGGTTTGACCCTGAAGAGTTATTTGAAGGTCACATGAAGGTCACCTTCAATTTCTTAAATGGAACCTACTATTTGTCATTGCATATTCTTGTAGCTTATCTCGAGAGCTTTCCAAAACACTATAATTATGTACTTTTTTGTTAAGTACTTTTTGAGTTATGAGGCTTGAAATAATTTCTTAATTTTACATAAACCGTAAAATATCTTGTAAAATATTCATTTTTCGATTATCTTACCTTAATACTTTTATGTACAAAATAATGAGAGGAATCAATTGGTGTAAAGAAAACACATAGTTGTTTTTAAGAAAAAATATGGAATTGTTAATTGCAAATTACATATTTTTTCTTCAAAACAACTATGTGTCTTTTTTTACACCAGTTGATTCCTCTCATTATTTTGTACGTAAAAGTATTAAGGTAAGATAATCGAAAAATGAATATTTTACAAGATATTTTACGGTTTATGTAAAATTAAGAAATTATTTCAAGCCTCATAACTCAAAAAGTACTTAACGAAAAGGTACTTAATTATAGTGTTTTGGAAAGCTATCGAGATAAGCTACGAGAATATGCAATGACAAATAGTAGGTTCCATTTAAGAAATTGAAGGTGACCTTCATGTGACCTTCAAATAACTCTTCAAGGTCAAACCGATGATACCATCTTATGGCCCCCTCGAAACCAAACAACTTTTGTCTGAAACATTTTTCTCTAAAATGCTTTGTTTCCGAAATAATTGCGTGCGTTAATTAAAATGGCTCACCCTGTATATGGATTATCTATGTGTGTGTGTGTGTGTGTGTGTGTGTGTGTGTGTGTGTGTGTGTATAAGTTGGGAAATGTGTGTGTATATATATATATATATATATATATATATATATATATATCACACACACACACACACACACATTTCCAAACTTACTGCAACGATAACAATGAACTTTATGTGATGACACTTGCTGCGAAGTATTACTTAAAGCTAAAATGAAATCCTATATAAATTATATTTTATATTTTGCAGAATATATGAGGAAGAAAAGTGTGCGTCTTACTTCTTGTGTGCAAGTACTCAGAAATAGCAGCCAATTTAATAAAGGTAAGCAAAATAATGGTATGTTTTTTTACTTTTCAGGAAAAAAAGAAGCTTATATAAAGAAGTGATTAAATACTTTGTGAAGTTCAATTAATGATTTGTTGTTAATAAATTGTATTTATTTATTTCTTATCTAATTAAACTATTCATGAAGTATATAGCCACTTGTTTATAAGCAAACTCTTATAGCAATATTTAAATTAGATTATGTTTATTAAAAAATTATCTTTTTAAAAAAGGGTGCTAAGTCCACATCAAAAACTGTTACATATACTTAAAAAATTTTCAAATTATTTTAATTTTGTGTAAAATATATTCTAGAAAAAATAATATAAAAAATTGCGTTAAATGAAAATTATATAAAATAGTTTACAATGAATGAAATTTAATAACACTGTGATGAACAGTATAACTAACAAAATGAACTCACAGACTTTATATTTACAGATGTTGACATTACTGATGAGGAATGGTTGAACGAAAGTTTAGTAGGTGATTACGTGTCTTGCGATAATGCTAATGTGCGTGATGATGGTAATGGGCTTAATAATGACAATGTGCCTGATGATAATAATGATGATGATGATGATATTGGTGACAATATGATTAGCCCTGATAATGTGCTTGACGGTGATGACATGACAACTTTCAATGCCAACGGCAATCATTTGGAAAAATGCTGTGGTATGTATTAAACTTTATTCTTTATTCTTCCTTCTTAATTATATCGTTATATTGTACTTATAATAGCAATATGTTATATGTACTTAATTTCGTATGTATGTACTTGTGTAAAATAACTAAACAGATAATTTTAATGATACTTATAAAGAGAAATAAATATTTTTCTTTTTTATCTTATACAGATGCGTGTCGTACCGAACAAAAAATTATTAAAAATCTCATACAAAAGAATACGAGACAGTTGGAGATAATAATAAATTTAATAAATAACGCAGGACCAGCTAATACAATATATAATAATGACGAAGTCCAATTATTGCCGGAATTTCCGCTATCAACAGTTGACGAATTTTTCAAATTTGACACGGATCTCCAAAAGGACAGAGAGATTCGGAAACAATTAGTGAGTACTTTTCTGTTTTTGCGTCCATTTCTTTTTTCTTCTTCTCTCCATTTTTAAATGTGAAATAAATGTATATTTCCATAATTCAATCAACAACAAAAATTCTTTTGTAGAGATAAAAGTAGAAGACAAAATCTAGATATTGAATATACTGGGTGTCACACTAATTAATTCCTCTCATTATTTTGTACATAAAAGTATTAAGATAAGATAATTGGTGTAAAAAAAACACATAGTTGTTTCGAAAAAAAAAATGTAATTTGCAATTAACAATTACAATTTTTTCTTAAAAATAACTATGTTTTCTTTACACCAATTGATTCCTCTCATTATTTTGTACATAAAAGTATTAAGGTGAAGTAATCGAAAAATGAATATTTTACAATTACCTCACCTTAATACTTTTATGTACAAAATAAGATATTTTACGGTTTATATAAAATTAAGAAACAATTTCAAGCCTCATAACTCTGCAAGTACTTAATGAAAACTAACTTAATTATAGTGTTTTGGAAAGCTCTCGAGATAAGCTACAAGAATAATAACGCAATGAAAAATAAATGGTTCCATTTAAGAAATTGAAGGTGACCTTCACATGATTTTGACAACGCTATTCAAGGTCGTGCTAATATTACTGTGCATTATTTGAAACCCTATAACTTTTATAGGAAACATTTTTGTCTGCCGTTCTCGGTTTTCGAGATATTCGGCTGATACGGGTGGTCTGACACACCCCGTATATATATATATATATATATATATATATATATATATGTATATATATATATATATATATTTATTTATTTATTTATTTATTTATTTATTTATTTATTTATTTATTTATTTATATAATAAAAACAATTGTGAAAAATAAAATAATGAAAATAATAGGCTCAACATAATAATAAATTACTAAGGGGTAAAAAGGCAAATAAAAATCAAAAGACACGCGGTTATTAGTGCGCAAATTTAGATATATAGTATAAAATATTTACTTAAATTTACTTAAAGCGTAATATATAACATTCTTTTAAATTTTATTACAATTTTTGCTGCCTTTTGTCGCTTAGTAATTTTGAAAGAAGCTCTTAAAATATATTAAATTCATGTTTCCTTTTTCTTCAAGCGGCTTAAATTGAAAATATTATTAAACATTTTTGTAACATTCTGTTATAGAAAAGGAAAATTGCAAAAATTGGAGGAAACACTTTCGTTCACAAGACAAGGAATATTATAAAATACACATTATCGGATGAATTGTGCCGCAAATTATCATGGACAGGCCAAAAAGGATCAACGGCAATTAAGGACACAAGTTTTGTCACAGTTATTATGGGTAATTATTATTTCTTTAAGATATATTTTTATTTCTCCTTTTTATGTAATATTGTTTAAAAATAGTTGCACCTTTAATGTATTCGAACATCAGTATTCGAGATAGTATCTAACATATGCTTAGATGTAACGTGCACTTTTAACTTTAAATTTTTCTTCAGAATTATTAATAAGATCTTACTTCAAATTTCGTTCAAATATTCTTCTACACTTTATACTCTTTCCAATTTTTTACGGATCAAAATTTTTATATTCTTTCCAAAAGTTGCAAACGTTTATAGCTATACTTTACTTCATGACTACCCTATTCTAACTATTGGAATTAAAGCACAAAATATTTTAATAATTATGTAACAAATCGTTTTTCAGCATACGTTTCGGACGACGAAAAAAGTAATATGCACGATATTAAAAAGACCATCCAAGAATGGTTACGACATGCGGGAGATCGCCTCAACTATTTAAGGAACAACGAGAAAAAGGTTGGTAAATTATTGAAAATTCCATACGATATTATTTAAAAAACAATAGGGCTGTATAATGTTGCTGCATAACATTTTTAGTGTTGAAAATGAGAAAACATTGAAATTAATATATGTTTTTTAATATATGTAAATGTATATCTTAAATCATATTTCACTTATCTATTTCAATTATCTTTTGTATATTTTTTTACAGCACTATGACATATGAAGATTTTATTCAACAAAATGAAGATTGTGACGATGTGCGCAATGGAATGCTTGGTCATCATCGCGTATTGATGCTACTAGACTAGTTGTACCATTGAAAACTTTGTATCAACCAATTAAGGAACGAGTAGATCTTCCGCCAATTCAATATGATCCAGTTTTATGTACAAGATTTAAGCCTACGGCACACGGTACAATTTTTCGTACTGGATTTGATAAGATTTAGTAAAATATTAGAAATGCTGCATTCTGATTGGTGCATTTTTAGTATTTTACTAAATCTTATCAAATCCAGTACGAAAAATCGTACCGTGTGCCGTCGGCTTAACATGCAGAGCTATTTTAAATCCATTATATCAAGTAGACTATCGTGCAAAATTATGGATCTGCAATTTTTGCTCTCAGAGAAATCCTGTAAGAAAAAATTCTATCCATTTTCTTTTAAGCTAAATCATTTTAGCTAGACTAGAGTTTAACTTAATTAGATTTAAGCTAGCAATTATTCAATTTTGGAAGTAAATTCAGCAGAATAGTAAGCTATAGGTCCTTGATAAAAATGACTAAAATAATATGATTTAGATTGTACAGATCATAAGATTTCAATCTTGTATTATAGTATGTATGTATATACACAGCATATATATGCTATACACATAAATGAATAGAGTAAAAATCATTTTTTATTTATCACAAACATTTTGAAAAATATTAAAGTAGTTTATTTCTATTAGAAATTAAAGTATATTTTTATGTATTTCTTTATTATGATATATTTACATTCATATTCTATTCTTTATTACTTCATTTAAATTCGTATTTTATTTAATACATAATTCTCTTGTAATATTCTCCTCTCTATATCATATAAGATATAATTTAAAAAGTAATCGTAAATTATTTATTAGGAGCATATAGTGTTCATAAAAATATGTATAAATATTCAAAATATAATAAAGAAATGAACTTAAGATGAGTTTTATTATTTATTATAGAATAAATCAATAAATCAATGCAGCTATTTTACCGACCGAATTACGCACGTCTAAAAGTCGTCTTAATTGAAATGTCTGAGACGTCTTTATAACATCCTGAGTGAGACATTTAATTATATCTTGATTGGGACGTCTTGAGTGAGACGTCTTAAAACAATGCCCGATAGATATCTTAAATCGGGACATAAGACGTCTTAAAGACGTCATAAAGATGTAATTCTGATAACTTCTTAAGACGTCTTTAGAAATTTCATGACGTCTTTAAGACTTCTTTAAGACGACATAATGTTGTGTGGGTTGGCTATAGTAGGCTACAGGAGACCAAGTTTTATCGTCTTATTTCTGAAGCAATATACCGGCAACGGCAACATTGCAAGCATCAGTATGTAATTCAGTAGGGAGCAGAGGATTGTATAATCTTAAAACCGGATAGGCTATTAAGTCATGTTTCAATTGATTAAAGGCCTTCAGACAATCTTCATTAAAGCAAAAAGTTACTGATTTCCGTAATAAATTATTTAAAGGTTTAGCTTTAATCGCATAATCTTTAATAAACTTCCTAAAATAATTAGTGAGGCCTAAAAACCTTTGAACTTCAATAATTTTACGGGGTTGGGGAAAATTTTGAATAGCATTAACGTGCCTTGAACTCAAAGTAATTCCTGAAATGGAAAGAATATAACCAAGGTACTCGATTGTCGTTTTCAGAAAACAACACTTCTTATAATTAAGCTGTAACTCGTAACGCTTAAGCAGCATAAGCACATTTTCAAGAGTATCTAAATGTTCTTCAATAGATGAAGACGGAATAAGGATGTCATCTATGTAGACTAAAACTTTATCCTCCCTAATAAGAGGTTGAAGGATTTGAACAATGCGTCTCTGAAACTCAGCAGGGGCTTCGCAAAAACCAAAGGGTAAACGGAGATATTCAAACTGCCCGTCAGGTGTTGCAAAAGCAAAATACTTAGTGAAATCCGGGTGAATCTTAATATGGTGAAAGCCATCTTTTAAGTCAAGAAGAGTGAAAACAGCTTTACTGCTTAAACGTGCCAAGCAATCTTCAATAAGGGGGAAGGAATATTTTTGCTTGATAACACGACTATTTAACGGACGCAAATCGATACAAAGTCTGAGAGAACCGTTCTTTTTCCTGACTGGAACTACTCTTGAACAGTACGGCGAAGTACTATACTTAATAATATTTCTATTTAATAAATCATCTGTAATTTCTCTGATTTGAATCCGCTCGGACCAAGCGAATTTACGGGGAGCGTAAGCAAACGTTGAATTGTCTTTTAAATTAATTTTAACTAAATAGTCATCTTCGATAATAGGGACTGGAGTGTCCTCTACTTTTTGCAAAAGAGATAAAAGTTTTGCTTTGACCTGTGAATCAAAATCAATACTAATTTCAGAGGAGGAATCCGATACTTCGGTTTTAAAATCAATAATGTCAGCAGAAGCGACGTGAGATAAGAGATCCAACGTATCCTTACAATTCCCCTCTTCAGTAAAATCCATACCGTAAAAAAGTTTATTGACCCTCATACAATCACGACCTAATAAAATATGTGTTGGGGAAGAATTATGATTCAAAACATGAAAATCACAAGAAAGTAATGAATTAGGCAACACATCTAATCTTAAAAAGGATGAAACAAAACCGGGTGATTTGATAACACACTCATCAATGGTTTTATAGAGGTTAGAAGAAACTTTTAAAGGAGTGACTGAAGGGTCAAAAAACTTTTCGAAAACCGATCTACGAATAAAAGAAATAGGACTACCTGAGTCAACCGACGCAAATATTTTACAAGGAATTCCATTAAGTTCATTCACATTAAGAACTTGTTTGTCGCGAACAATAATCCGACGGTCTTGCGACACCGAAGCTACCGTTGAAGAGAGATTTTCCTCGGCCTCCTCAGCAGCTTCCTCCACAGCAGCAACCGTTGGGAAAGAGGGTTGAACCTTAGAAGACGCTTCTTTTTTCTTCAATTTGAAGCAGTCGGACTTGATATGCCCCTTATTATGGCAATAAGCGCAAAAGACTTCTTTCTTCTGAGAACTGGGGCTTCCTGAAGGCTCCTTGTTGTCGTTGGATTTGTCGTACTTGGATGAAGCAGCATCCTTAGATTTGATAATCTTCGTAGAGGTAGAGAATTTTTTGAGATGCGAAGCACACGTAGAGGTCATACGTTGCATTCTCTCCAAGAAGACATCCAGCGATTCAGTATCGATAGAGAAAGCGGCGGCTTGAATGGAAATATGAGTGATTCCATCAATAAGAGTGTGGATAGTGTCGAAATCCGAGTAATTCAGCTTCTGAGTTAAAGCCATTTTGTCCGTGGCATAATCCTGGAAGGACTCGGATAAATAATTCCATTTTCGAGCTTCTAATTTTTTGACAAGAACACTATGAGGGATTCTTGTTCTAAAACGGCTAGTAATTGATTCTTTGAAAGTTGACCAAGATCTAGTGGACTCACCAGAGCCCAAGTCGAACCAACGACGAGCATTACCCGATAATCTGCTCGTAGCCGCTGTAAGCCTCACAGACGTAGCCAGGTTATGAAGGTCTGCTACGTTTTCGATTTTCTTCAGCCAAATATTTACATCATCCTCTTCAGATCCGGAGAATTGAGGAATTTGAGTAGAAAGAAATTTGACAGCATGTCCTGGAGGCAAAGAAGAAAATTCACTGGAGGGATGTATTCTTGAATCTGGAAGTACATCACCCTGAGAGGACCGTCTTGGGAGAGGATCAGTATGAGAGAGCCGTCCTGGATCCAAGTTAATGCTCATAAATGAAGAAAACATTTGCTGCAACATGCTCATCTGCTCATTCTGCTTAGAAATTTGTTGGACAAGGAGAGAGCAGAGTTGCGGTAAACAATCTGGAGAAGTTTCCTTACTAGAGCAGTCAGAAAGAGGAATTTTGTCTGAGGTTTTAGGTATCGTACCTGAAGCAGATTTGGGAAAATCAGGCTCTCCATGAGCGTCCAAAAAGGTAGCTTGCGCTTCTTCAAGAGGACCGTGAATTTCAAGGTGCGAGAGCAGAGCATCGATGCAGCCTTCACGGCTTTTAGGAATATTCGAAATTCCATATCTGGATACTTCTTTTCTTAAATCCTGGTAAGACATTCCTTCGAGGTGGTTACGGAACATCTTGAAGAACTAAAAGAACTGGAAAAAAAAAAAAAAAATCTTGAACGGGGAACAAAGTACGTGCACTACAAATTCACCGAAACGAGTAAAGTCAAACTGTCTTTACGACGGCACTGATGAGAGCACACACTAGAAAAAGTTTAAACCGGGAAGAGACCAAAAAAAAAAGTCGACCGGACGAACCCGAAGAACTTTCTTGACTCGACGAACCCGAAGAACTTTCTCGACTGATCGCGAACGATGCACCCGAACAAAAACACACCGAAAACAAAAGTGCACCAAAAAGTCAGCGTTCAATTAATAAATTCAATGTACTTTTGTTCACTACAAGCGGGACCAATATGGCGGAAAAACCACCCGAAATGGCCCGACATAGAACCAATATGGCGGCCTGGTCCTTTGTTCTCCACGCGAGGGACCAATATGGCGGGAAAGCCGCTTTTTATTTACAGCTTGTAAAGCGCAATAAAGCGCGGAGATCACCACACTTAGATGATCGGAAAAAGAAAAAACCGCACAAAACCACGAAAAACCAGTCACTATCCCACTTCTGAGGCTGTAAGAGTGTTAGATTTAGATCGCGGTTATCGGCGCGATCACGTGATCAGGAGCTGAACGAGCCGGAGAGGGTTTTTGGTTTGACTCGCGGAAGCGGAATGAGAAAAGACTAGGAGTTGCAAGGGCAAAAGAAATATATTCTTGTAACGAATATACAGAGAGCGAACACAAATGCCGCGGAACCGAGGCCGTTAATATTAAGCACGAACGCCCGAAGATAACGTTGAAACGCGCAGCGGATTAATCACTGCCCGAGGGAAACGATCACGACGAAAAGGCGTTAACGAAACGCGCCGATACTGAAAACGGTCTCACCGCACAAAAGCTGTTACTCTGTTCGGCGCCGGTTTGCAACTGTTACTCTCGCCGGTCGTGATCGTCAACCTTGAAACGCGCGCAGCGCCGCAGCCAATCACAATGCGCGAACATAGCGCACTAGCGCCAAACGCTAGCGCCAAAACATGGCGACGGACATGCACTAGCGCCAAGACTTGGCGACGGACGCGCCATGACATGGCGACGGTCTTACACATGTGTACTGACTTTAAGTGTAAGCAAAACGAGCAAATTTATCTCTTTTGTAACTTTTAATCCATGACTAATTTATTATTAATTCCGCATAATCGCATAATATATCATGGATCGTGGATAAGCGTAGATAATTGAAATATGTTTTTCTACCAATAAATAAGTAAATCTTTTATAATTGTTTTATAATGTAGTCATCATTCAGAAAATGATCACAATTTGTGATTATGTATTTAATTGTTATTTTATATTCGCTTTCAAATAATAAACTATATAATAATAAAATTTATATAAAAAGATGGTAATATATGTAATCCAATTAATCATAATTGACAAAATAACTTCTTGTGAAAAAATAAAAGTAAAAAATATAGAAGAATTTTTTTTATAACTTGTATAAAAAATCAGTTTTATGCTGAGTATATTATAATTTTCTGGACTGTAGTAATATTTAATATATAATTTTTGCTATATAAATATATATTTCTTCTTAATTGACAATAATTAACAAAGTAATCAATAATAATCAATAATAATTAACAAAAAAAATGATAACATAAAAGAATATGCTAAAAATGTGCGCTTATATATATTTGAAAATACAAAAGAAGATTTACTTCCGATAAGGCATGGGCAATTTTCAAGTTTTCAGATGCAAAAATAATAAAATCTACAGAGATATCTATTTTTGCTCTTACAACATCAGCAATGGATTCATATTGCTATATGCCATTTCCTCTCTCTCGCATTTTGATGTAAGCCTTCCGATATTCTGTGACATAACTCAGCCGATCTTACTATCTGTAGAAATAGATTTTATATCAGAAATATATATTTATATAGCAAAAATTATATATTAAATATTACTACAGTCCAGAAAATTATAATATACTCAGCATAAAACCCACACAGCACATGATATCATTCGAATATTCTATACTCATACTGTAAATATACGTTACAGATGTAATATACTGAGAATAATCCCATAACATCTCTTGTTGTATATTATTTTTCATATATTCTCAGAATATACTTTGAATATCTCGTATTAGTATATTCTTTTTCGTATATTTTCAGGATACTCTATAATATTGCATGTGTTTCTTCATTTTGTCGCTACGCGCGCCACCAAACTCGTACTTAATTTTTGGTGAAATGGACAAAGGACTGGTACTAACATGAATTCCAAAGTTTCTTCTTTTTTCTTTTTAGTTAGTTTAATTTATAATAAACTGACTTCCCAGTCAGCACAGTAACGTTTTAAAAACGTATTAAAAACATATATACTGGACGTTTCGGACGTATTTAAAACATCCAGATTAGATCGTTGAACGTTTTTAAGACATTTTAAAAATATCCAATGTTACTTTCTTGGACATTCAAAAAATGTCCATTTTAAGTACAAAATAGACCAAAATTGGACCTGTTTCGAACATTAAAAAAACTTTTAAAAATAGGTAGATATGTAGATAAAATATTATTCAATTTTAATGCAAATTAGAGTTAACTTGTTAGTAAAACTTGGACAGTACCCAGATAGCACAGAACATTCTATGGACGTTCATTTTATGTCCATTTTACATCTGCACGTCCATGGACATGAAATGAACGTTTATCGTACATCCGATTCCAGACATCCGTTAATGGCCAATATTTGGACGTCCACAAGATGTCCAATCTTGGATGTCAAAGTTTCGCACGACCACACAAGGATGTATTAGTTCGTTCGTTTACCGCTACGCGACGTGCGATGCGCAATCTTTCTCGTATTTAAGTTTTAGTTATGAGAATTATATAAAGTTTGCAAAGGGTAATAAATAAAATTTGAGATATATTGTTCAATTTAATTTCTGATCTCATTGCAAGAGCTTCAGATATTAAATTGATTTTATAAATCGGACAAGTAAATGTCCGGCGAATAAACGAAAATAATCCGGTACCTATTTAAACTTGGTTGTTGCACTTTACATATTTAAATTATCTAATTAAAATGTAGAGTGCAATAAGCAAGTATAAATATAAATAAAATTTTTACATGAATTTTATGTAAAGTTTTATATGAAATAGATAAATTATATTATTTTATTATATTATTTAATTTTGTTGGGCCAAAAAGTTTATGTTTTATATGTTATGAAGGATGCATAATGCGATTTATTTATGTATAATAAAGAATAATTTTTTATATATGATTAAATTAGGTCAAAATCCATACATAATTATATCTACACAATTATACATAATTAAATATAAACTTTTTTCTGAGTTTATGAATTTTTGATGTTTATTTCAACAATAATCTGGAAGAGTAGGGCACTGAAAATGACGTCCATTTTAGGTCATTTTTTGAGTATTATTTTGAACGTCCGAAGTTGTGACAAACCGACGCCTTATGGGCGTTCAATAGATGTCCGTCAAACTTAATTCACACGTCTTTTGGATGTCCCAATGTCCGAACTCGGACATCCACTGGACGTCAATGGAACGTCCATGTGCTATCTGGGTATTCATATTTCAATCTTATATTGAAGAGTGTCTTAAAATCCCATTCAACCAATGAAATGGCCGCAGCATTATTTCATTAGTTGAATGAGATTTTATAAGACAATCTTAGAAATAAGATTGAACTATGAATACCGTCCAATGAGTTTTGTTAACAAGTTAATTCTAATTTGCATTAAAATTGAATAATATTTTATCTATATACCTACCTATTTAAAAAAATTCTTTTAATGTTTGAAAGTATTGACTATACCGTCCATATTAATGTGTAAAATATTTTAATATCCTACTAAAAAATTAAGTTCCTAATATAGCTTTAACATCAAATTTTAACAAACAAAAAATTCAATATAGTAATTTTTATTATAACATATTACATATTTATTGTGATTATATATTCTTGTAATATTTTTTTTATTATATTGTTACGCCCGGGGCGGGGACTTCGATAGATATCGAAGTCGCGCGGTAAAGAGATCGGCCGCTCGCGGGACGCGCTAAATAAACAAGCACTTAAGGAAACTAAAGAACTTTAATGCACTGCACAATTACAACACAAACGGTAACTCAGAACGTAAATACACAATAATAATAACACGGATCGACTCGTAAGAGAAACGCGTCCACACAGCCTGACAGCTGACTCCAGACTCAAATGACAGCCGCCGCTGTCAACAACCTCTTGACAACGGACTTCTTCTCTTTCCACGACGGACTCGACCGCGACCCGAACCAGGGACGTAACACTTGCTCCCCTCTCGAAAGATTGTCGTCCCGACAATCACGCTGTGGTAAGTCTTCAAAGGAATCTCGTCGTATTTCAGCTCCCGACGTGCCTCCATGTTCTCCCTGAACTGCTGTTGCAGGTTACCGAACCACACGTCTTCTTGGGATCAAACGACTTCACAGATTCCAACGACTTCACTGATTCTCTCCTTAGAGAAAAATCTTCAGGCAAGAGGGGGGTATCTTCCCGTGGACCCTCTGTTCTCCCAAGAGAACTCCTCAGGCCCCTGCCTCGGCATTTGCCCGAAGACCCACGGGAAAACCACGGGTCAAAAACCGTGGGTGAGGCAGCTTAGATCCCTTTCGGTTCCGCTCAAACTTCAGTTTCTTCAACTTTCACTTTTATTTCACCTTCTTTGTCGAGCTTCTGAAAGAATTTAAAAAAAAAGAGCAGAAACCTTAGCTTTTCTAAAATTAATTCTTATTAAATAGCGGGCTCCCGAAAACTCCTCTCAAAACTTCGTTCGTGAAAAGGGGCCAACCTATCGGAATGAATCACCTTACATCTGTGTCTATTCGACTTCCTTATTCCGAAGACAACATCACTAAGCTTTCTAACTATTTCATAAGGTCCCTCCCAATTACTTTGCAATTTAGGAGATTTTCCCTTTACCCTACGAGGATTATAGAACCAAACCTTTTGACCAATATTAAAATTAACTTTCCTAGCCCTTTGATCATAACGAATTTTGGAACGAAGAGATTGAAGATTCAGATGCCGCCTAGCTTCACTATGTACGTCATTTAATCTCTTCTTCAGTCTTTGAACGTAGCCTTCAGAAGGAACGTAGCCTTCAGAAGAATCGTAGCCTTCAGAAGAACCCTCCTCCCCCCTCTCTGGAGGGCTTCCCCGTAATAAATCCAAAGGCAACCGTAAATCGCGTGCGAAACAAAGTTCCGCAGGAGAGGCTCCCGTCGCCTCATGTTTGGAAGAACGATAAGCTAACAAATACATGGGAACCCAATTATCCCAGTCCTTCTGATCCTCCGCAACAAATTTAGCCAAATAATTCAAAATTGTTTGATGATGACGCTCGATCTGTCCATCTGATTGTGGATGCAAAGCAGTCGTCCTAGTTTTCTTAATTCCCAAAAGGTGCATTATTCCCTGAAAAATATTCGATTCGAAATTTTTCCCTTGATCTGTGTGGACTTCTAAGGGGACTCCGTGGCGGGAAATAAACTGCTTCACAAAAACATCCGCTATTGTAGAAGCTCTAATATTCTTCAAAGGGAAGGCTTCAACCCATTTAGTGAAACAATCGATGACCAGTAGTAAATAGCGATTTCCTGCTGCAGTCATCGGAAGAGGGCCCAGTATATCCATCTGAACTCTCTCGAAAGGAGAACCCGAATCGTAAACTTGCAAAGGAGATCTCCCCTTACCCGATGGGCCTTTCTTCGCCACGCAGACTTCGCAGGAACGACACCAATCTTCCACATCATTCTTACAAGTAGCCCAATAAAACCGTCTACGGATTTTCCCCAATGTTTTGTTCACTCCAAAATGGCCTCCAGAAACGGAATCATGAGCCTCCTCCATAATCTGTTTGATGAAATTCCTGGGAACGACTATCTGAAAAATCTCAGATTTGAAATTCGGAGACTCCCATTTCTTGAATAAGACTCCCTCCCTTAAAATTAACGCATCCCAATAAGTCCAATAAATTTTCGCAGAAACGTCATGTTTTACCTCCTGCCAACTGGGGCGTACTCTAAGTTCTTTTCCTCGCAAAAACAAAACAATGGTAGGATCCCCTTCTTGCCTTCTCCGCCACTCCTCAAGATCCTCGCCTCCCAAAATTATTCGAGCAAAAGAACTTTCCTTCAATTCCACCTTCGCGCAATACGAACAACCGAATATAGAACAAGGGCGCCTTGACAATCCATCAGCATTCTGGTGAAGATGACCCTTACGATGGACTATCTCAAACTCGTATTGCTGTAATCTTTCCAACCACCGAGCTAGTTGCCCTTCCAAATCTCTGAAAGACATCAACCATTTAAGGGAAATATGATCCGTCCGAATCTTGAACTTTCTCCCATACAAATAATGGTGGAAAGATTTTAAAGAGGCCACAATAGCCAACAATTCTCGTCGTGTAATACAATAATTCCTTTCAGCTTTATTTAACACTCGACTATAGTAAGCAATAACCTTTTCTGCGCCGTCTTGGACTTGTGACAGGACCGCCCCTACACCGTGATTGGAAGCATCCGTATCTAAGATAAATTGTCCTTGCTCCTTGGGAAAGGATAAGATCGGTGAAGAAATCAACTTCTGCTTCAATTCTTGAAATGCTTTTTGGCAAGACGAAGACCATTCGAATTTTACCTGATGCTCCGTAAGGGAAAACAAAGGTTTAGCCATTAACGAGAAACCTTTAATAAACTTCCTGTAATAGGAACAAAACCCAAGAAAACTACGAAGCTGCTTCCTATTCTGAGGAATCGGCCAATCCTTTACAGCGGAGATTTTCTCAGGATCCGTGGAAATTCCTTGCTCAGAGACGATATGTCCCAAATATTTCACTTCCCTTCCAAACAGAGAACATTTTTGGGGATTAATTTTCAAATTTGCCGAACGCAAGCGAAGAAAAACCTTTCTAAGATTAGACATCTCCTCTTCAAATGTCCTGCCAAAAACAATAACATCATCTAGATAAACTAAACAAACTTTCGATAGGAGATCTCGTAAAACTTTCTCCATCAGCCGCTCAAAAGTTGCTGGAGCATTGCAAAGGCCGAAAGGCATGACCTTAAACTGCCACAACCCATTACCTATAGAAAAAGCCGTCTTTTCCTTGTCCTCCGGGCTTACCTTCGTTTGCCAATACCCATTCTTTAAATCAAGAGTGGAGAACCAAGAATTCCCTGATAATTGATCTAGAATATCTTCAATACGAGGCAAAGGATATGAGTCTTTTACCGTAACCGCATTCAACTTCCTGTAATCTACGCAGAATCTAAGCGAACCATCCTTCTTACTCACCAAGACTACAGGGGACACCCATGGGCTCCGAGATTCTTCAATGACTCCCCGTTGCAAAGCTGCCAGATCTCCGCCGCAAGCAACATGCAACACGGCGTGGAGGGGGTAATGAGGATGTGAGCGTAAGCGTACGTGTGAGCTCGGCGCTTCGGCTAGCTTCGGATAGTAGAAGAGGACAGAATACAGTCTTCTGTCTTCTTCCTACCAACGAAAGCGACGGCCGACGCGCGACGCTACACGCTGCTCGCTCCTCGATATCTCGATATGCGCTCAATGTTTCTCTTACAGCTTTTTTATCGTATAATATGTTTATAATATGTATGTGTCTATTATATATATATTATAAATATATTATACAAATATATATACAAATATAAATATATACTAATTATATGACAAAAATATATTATAAAACTATTTAATATAATAATTGAACTTGTTTTCTCCATACATATACATTTAAAATAATAAAATAAAAAAATTTAATGAGTGTGGCGATTTTCCACACCACCCACGGGGTATCACCAATGGCGCGTTAGGTTTTTTTATATGGACCTTCGCCTAGAGCCCTATTATACCACATTGCATTATTTTGTCATTTACAAGTATGATGTCTGTTATACAGACAAGATAATTTTTATACTCTTGCTTTCCACAAATATGATGTCTGTTACACAGACAAGATGTTTTTAATACTTTTGCTTTCCACAAATATGATGTCTGTTACACAGACAAGATGTTTTTAATACTTATGCTTTCCACAAATATGATGTCTGTTACACAGACAAGATGTTTTTAATACTTATGCTTTCCACAAATATGATGTCTGTTACACAGACAAGATGTTTTTAATACTTATGCTTTCCACAAATATGATGTCTGTTACACAGACAAGATGTTTTTAATACTTATGCTTTCCACAAATATGATGTCTGTTACACAGACAAGATGTTTTTAATACTTATGCTTTCCACAAATATGATGTCTGTTACACAGACAAGATGTTTTTAATACTTTTGCTTTCTACAAATATGATGTCTGTTACACAGACAAGATGTTTTTCACGTACTTACTTTTACAAGCGTAATGTTTTTAATAAATTTATTATTTATGAGATGAGGGGCCAGCTATGTCAATAGTATCTGCAGCATGTAACCTTAAAATACTTTTATTTTTTTTAGCAACGGTAACATATAATTTATCCGCTGACATAAGAGACAAATGCTTTTCATCAATTTTCATTTTGATAGCTGTCTCGCCTCTTGTTTTTAATGCAGATTTAAATACACAAATAGCATTAACAGTAGCTGACGAAAAACTGTTACGTTTTTTTGTTTTTAATTATTTAAAAGAGAAAACATTCTTTCCGGATCGGCATTTGAATTTGGAAGAGATCTAATAGTACTTATAACATTTGTTAAATTGGGATATTTAGCAAGATTATTGTGTCGATTTTGTAAAATTTTTTTCCACATGCTGTCGAAATTTAATTTAGAAAAGTTTTGTTTTTCTTCCATTGTAAAATCTGATGGTAAGGCCATCCATTCCTTCTTTAAATCATCTTCATCAAAACCGCCGATAGTTTTAGCTATAAAAGAAACATCATTGAATGATGTTTCTCTATTGTTATCAAATAAACTTATATATGGTCTAAAAACTTGTAACTTTGATAAAAATATATTATTTAGAGGTAATCTTTTACGAATTTCTTCTGCAGCAGTCACATAAAATATTAAACAATTCTCTCGAACAATTGTAACTATGTTTATGTGACCTTTCAGAGTTAATTCGTTCAGATATTCCTCACATTCTGATCCCAAAATAATTTCATTAGTAGGTTTTTGATTTTCTTTTAAGGAGAATATAATATTTGGAGAAAGTGGTTTTAAATATTCTTCTTTTATAAAATTTCGACAGATTTGGAAAAGAAAGTTTAAAGATTTTGGATGCAATAAATGAATCCTTGTTTCTAATGCTTGAAAAAATGCATTAAATGCATTAAAGAAATTCAAAACGTATTTTAAAAATAGAAAATAAGCTTTTATCTCTACGTTGTTCATCATAGACAATAGATATTCTCCAGAATTTGTTTTTTCGCTCACAATCATTTCAGTAAGAAAGTATTTAATTGTATCCCAAGATTCAAGAAGTCTTTCGATACATAAATAATGCGAAAGCCAGCGCGTATCACATAATTTCAATATTTTGCGATTTGTTTCTTGGAAACACTCACAAAATTCACGAAAAATAGCCGTACGTTTTGGACTGCTATTGAGATAAGTAGCAATTTTTTTTAGAAATTCCTCGCAATATGCAGGCATTTTAGAACATGCAGCATGCGCTGCTAATGCGGAGGAATGACATGGGCATGAAAATGTTAATAAATGTGGACATATTTCTTCTAATTTTTTTTTAAACGATAAATGTTTTCCTGTCATAACAGATGCATTGTCACATGATAAAGCTACGATATTTAAAAATGGTATCTGTAATTTCCACATTTCACATTTAAATGCCTGAAACAACTTTTCTGCGCTTGAATCTTTGGCATCAATATCAATTAATTTAACTAATTGTGAGCGAATATCTAATGTCTCTGGATCAACGTATCGAACAAGAAAAGTCATCCATTTATCATTAGTTATATCAGATGTTTCGTCAATAAAAATTGAAAATTTTGTATTCTGAATTTTATTGACGACACGATCTGTTTCAACTGGGCACAAAACATTTGTAATAATGTTTTTACATTTTGTTCGGCCCATGCTCATGCTTTTTAATACATTAGGATCTTTTCCAATATGTTGAAAAAAGTTGAGGATTTCTTTTGCAGTTTGATGCGAAATATTTTTATCAGCAATTAATGCAGCATATCGAATTTCTGCTATTTTTTTTCGCTCTTCAAACGACAAAAGTGAATCATCTGTTATGTTTATATTTTCGTTTGTATTCTTTGTTTCTGTTTTAATTTTACATATTTCTATATGTGCTTTGGATTCTGCGTGACGATAAATTTTCGATAAATCACCTCTCATGGATTTATCGCAAAATGAACAAAAAAATGAATTTATATCATGTGATACTTTGCGTAACCATGGCTTAAATAATTCAATCTCTAGCCATTGGTCTTGAAATTTATATTTTTCGGATATTTTTTTATCTGAATTTTTATTATTATTTTTATTATTAGTACTTAAAGATGAATTATTTTCTTTAATATTATTTTTATGACACGCAGAATCCGCATGTCTTAAAACATGTGTGTTGCACGAAATATTTTTATTGCATATAATACAATGATACAAGCTCTCATCAAAAGCTACTTTGCGTATCCAACATTTAATTCGATCATCATTGAGCCAAGCATCTGAAAAGCTTCGCTTAGATTTTTTTCTCAATTCATCACACATTTTTGTGAAAAAGAAAATAGGCAGAAACAAAGAATTAAAGAAGAGTGAATAAAATAAGCTAAAGATGAAAAATGATAGATATTTAGAATATCTAGAATAGATAGAAATATAGAAATTTGAAATAATCAGAACTCACACACAAATCGGGATTGTGATAGTTTTTTGAACACCAAGATTTCAGAGCACGTATAAAAAAATACGTTTACTTGACAGTACAAGGCGACAAGATTATCTGATGAAAAAAAATGCCGCGAAACAAATGAACGGTATAAAACAAATGAAACGGCATGAAACAAATGCCGAGTGTGCCTCAGTGTCTGTTCACCACGGCTCAGCACGGCGACAGATTGAACATAATGTCTCGTAAGTAAATCATTATTTATACAAAATTATTAAGAAATTTTAATGTTTCTGTTCTAATTTTCTTTCTTAATTTTATAGAAGAAATTAATGAAGAGATGAATGCGCTGGTGCTGCAGGATGCACCTAATATGCAGCAGCTGCTGCAACAATTGTTGCAGCAGCTGCAAATATTTATGCAGCATCAGCAGCATCAGCAACATCAGCCGCAGCAGCCGCAGCAGCCGCAGCCGCAGCCGCAGCCGCAGCCGCCGCCGCCGTCGCCGCCGCAGGAACAGCAGGAAGAGCAACAGCAGGAGCAAAATGGTACATTATTTTTTATATTAAATTATATTTTATAAAATTATATATACATATATATATATATATATATATATATAATAATTTATTTGTTTTATTTTTCAGAAAATAAGCAAAAAAAAAGAGGAGGCGGGTGGGCCCGTGCCCGCTGGTACGCGCAGCGCAGCAGGGGCAGCAGGGGCGGCTGGGGCGTCGCGGGCGGTCGAGGAGGCGACCGAGGCCGAGGAGGCGGCCGGGGCCGAAGAGGCGGCCGGGCCCGAGGAGGCGACCGAGGCCGAAGAGGTAGCTGGGGCCGAGGAAATATAATAAAAAATTATTATTATTATTATTAATATTATATATATATACAGATAATAAAAAAATAATAAATAATTCATAGAATATATTTATTTATCCAATATTTTCTTCCTTTTATCCTTTATTCCTAGATATTTTTTCCTCTTATACATATCAATACAATGTGGTATAATAGGGCTCTAGGCGAAGGTCCACATAAAAAAACCTAACGCGCCATTGGTGATACCCCGTGGGTGGTGTGGAAAATCGCCACACTCATTAAATTTTTTTATTTTATTATTTTAAATGTATATGTATGGAGAAAACAAGTTCAATTATTATATTAAATAGTTTTATAATATATTTTTGTCATATAATTAGTATATATTTATATTTGTATATATATTTGTATAATATATTTATAATATATATATAATAGACACATACATATTATAAACATATTATACGATAAAAAAGCTGTAAGAGAAACATTGAGCGCATATCGAGATATCGAGGAGCGAGCAGCGTGTAGCGTCGCGCGTCGGCCGTCGCTTTCGTTGGTAGGAAGAAGACAGAAGACTGTATTCTGTCCTCTTCTACTATCCGAAGCTAGCCGAAGCGCCGAGCTCACACGTACGCTTACGCTCACATCCTCATTACCCCCTCCACGCCGTGTTGCATGTTGCTTGCGGCGGAGATCTGGCAGCTTTGCCCCGTTGCCTCATCTCTTGGATGATACGCTCGACCTCCTCCCTAAGGTGTAACGGGATTCTTCGAGGAGCCTGCTTTATAGGTTCCGAATCTCCCACGTTAATCGAATGCTCCAAAATCTCACAATTCTCTGCGATTAAATTTTCTGAGAACACATCCTGAAACTCCACTAGGAAATCGGCGAAAATATCTTTCTGAAAACAAGACAGATTTTTAGAGTTTTCTTCGAAAAACATTTGCAGAGAAAGGGGGACTTTTCCTTCTGAAATTCGGAAACAAGGAAATTCCATTTCATCCCTTTTCTGGGGTTTCCCGAATTCTGACTCGAAGACCCTATCTAGTCCCAACTTCTCAAGAAAATCCGACCCTAATATACATTCGTCAGAAATGTTTGCCACCAACATCGGGATTTCCAAACGATACTTCCCTAATTCGATCTCAACGATAACCTTATATTTGACTGGAATGGTCTCTCCAGTCGGATATTTAAGGAAACAATTTTTGACCTCAAAACGACGCTTCGGCCCCTTAATCATTCTCTCACTTGCAACAGAAACGTCGGAGCCCGTGTCTATTTTAAATAAGCAATTCTTCCAATCAAGAAAACCTTTGTAAACAAAAGAGCTTTTCTTAGGTCTACTTATCCTAAAACATTGTTCAATTTCTGGGGCATTGGCCATTTTAGTCGAACCTGCCCCATAAAGTTCGACTAAACCTTGTTTCCCGTCAAAGACGGGCATTCTGACCGGAAGTGCCCCTCCGCGCCACATTGCCAACACTCTTTCTTCTGTAGATGGAATTTACTCTTTTTGTCTTTATAATTTGAAAACCTTTCTTTATTTCCTTCTCCTTCCTTCTTTTTATTCTCCTCACTCTGCCCGTTAAATCTATTATTCTTGCTAAATTTGTTAATTTTGTTAAGTTTATTGTTAAATTTATCGTTTTCGTTACTTTGATTGAATTGATTGAATTTATTCCTCGTAAAACTATTCTCCTGAATGACCTTTACAGCCATCGCTCTTTCCACCGCGATTTTTAAAGAAGTGATATTCTCTAACTGAAGAGTTCTTCTCAGGAAACCGTCCGATAGCGCAGCTATAAACTGGGCACAAGCGATCTTATCCCTCACTTCGTGAGAACACTCAGGGTAAGCAAGACGCGAAAGCCTCTCCAGATCTGCACCCAAAGTGGCCAAATCCTCCGAACTCTTTTGTTTTCTATTGGTAAACTGGGTATAGTAAGTCTGGGCCAAATGCCCCTCCCCGAAACGCAACTCTAACTTTGATTTCAGCTCGTCGAATTTCAGATTCTCTATTTCAAAAACCCCATCCAAAATTGAACGTGCCTTTCCCCTCAAACAAGCAGCCAAGGCCACGGCCTTCTGAGAATCGCTCCAGTTATTTGCCCGCGCTATCAAAACGAATTGAGTGAGAAACTCACGCAAGGGGACACTCCCGTCATAATTATCGGTTTTTAATTTTAGGCCCAAGCCGGGATTCGAATTTTCTAATCGCGGACTATTATTAGAAGGACTTAGCTGTTGGTCCTGTCGTAATCTCCCCTCCAGACGTCGGAGCTCGCTGTCTCGCTCCCGGAGCTGCGCCTCAAATTCGGCTCGCATCTGCAAGCGTTCCTCTCGCAGCTCCCGGATCTCTCGCATCGCCGCCTGAAGAGTGATCGCCTCTGACGACGGGCTGGGAGTCGCGGCTCGTATCCTCTTTCGTGTAGAGACGCCCGTGGGATCCTGTTGCCCGATGTTTGTCGTCGACATTCTAAATTTAGCGTCCTCACAAAGTTGACAAAATCACGTCCCGATTGATCCTTCAGTATCCCGTCGATCCCGGACGAGCCCCCAAAAATGTTACGCCCGGGGCGGGGACTTCGATAGATATCGAAGTCGCGCGGTAAAGAGATCGGCCGCTCGCGGGACGCGCTAAATAAACAAGCACTTAAGGAAACTAAAGAACTTTAATGCACTGCACAATTACAACACAAACGGTAACTCAGAACGTAAATACACAATAATAATAACACGGATCGACTCGTAAGAGAAACGCGTCCACACAGCCTGACAGCTGACTCCAGACTCAAATGACAGCCGCCGCTGTCAACAACCTCTTGACAACGGACTTCTTCTCTTTCCACGACGGACTCGACCGCGACCCGAACCAGGGACGTAACAATATATTAATAAAACTGTTTTCGAACTTTATATTCTTTATAAAAAATATATATTATTTATAAGAGTATATAATATATATTTTTTATAAAATATTTTTTATAATATATCTTTATTTATAAAAGAAATAATAAAATTTATAAAAAATATATATTAAAATATATATAAAAATTTATAATATATCTTATAATATATCTTTATAATATATCTTATAATATATCTTTATTTATAAAAGAAATAATAAAATTTATAAAAAATATATATAAAAATTTATAAAAAATATATATTATTTATAAGAGTATATAATATATATTTTTTATAAAATATTTTTTATAATATATCTTTATTTATAAAAGAAATAATAAAATTTTTAAACGAAACAAAAATATTCTTTGAATAAAATAAAATAACATTTTAAACGAAATCTCTTTTAAAATTAATTATTTCTTATTTAATTATGTCTTAATTTTCCCCTCTCAGCAGCTCTTCTCAACCATCCTTGGATATATACATTTTTCCGAATGTTTAGTTGTTTCGCAATATCTTCCTTTCGTTGATGCACCTATTTAAAATAATATCATTAAAATAGAATATTAAAATTATTTTATTTATGCAATTTAACAAAATAATAAGCAAAATAAATTATGCTATGTGTATGATTATATGTTTATTATTTTGAATTATTTGGGAATTGCTAATTTTTTGTAAGAAAGTATTATCAAGAGACATAGTAGTGTCTTATACAGGTAGAATAGGATTGCGTTTCACGCATAATACGCGCCTTTATCAAATTAAATCTAACCTAATAGTATACTATTAGATGCTAGACTATACTATTAGTGTACTATTAGATGTAGTATTATGTACTATTTAAATTATATGTGCATATGCATAAAATAGAATGCAGTGAATCAAACGCATGCAAATTTCTAATTTTTGTAAAAATATGAGATAAATTTTTTTACATATTTTAGCTTTTTTCAATAAATTCATTTTTAATGTTTATAATTACAAATTTCAATAATTTGGATTAAAATTTTTTTATTTGAATATTTGTGAAATAATAATTATTTTTTAGAATAATACTCACTTATTAAAACTTTACAAATATTGAGGTCACAGAATGCTTTTTTCTGTTTTCTCCCAAAAAAGCTGTATTTGTCTGCAAGTTTATTTGTCATTATCATTGAAAGTGCTCTTCGAATAAATTCATATCCATTCTTTCCTCCTAGATTTTGCAATTCATTTATCTAAAAAATAAATAAACGTTGCTTACAAACTAAATATAATTAAAAAATGAAAATAATATATTTTACATGTGAAATGTAATGTGATAAATACGATTTAATTTTTACACACATACTATTTAATATATGTATATATGTATGTGGATGTATGCATGTGTGTAAATATATGTATGTATATGTATAACGTAATTATTTTTAATTTAAATTAATTATGACATATTAATAAAATAAGTAAAAATAGTAATATTATAGACTTCAAAGTTTAATTACCGCATTAGTAATTTCATTTTCATTTTCCAGAATAAGTTCCACTGTCTGAAGTTCTTCTTCGGTTTGAAGGGGAAAATTTAATCTTTATTATTAAATATTGAAATTATTTGTTCTTTTTCTTTGTTAGCATTTGTTTGCTGAGAGACATTTTTTAGGTTCAATTTAATATCTTTGACTTCAGATAATATATCAGTGACCACACTTCGTATTAAATAATTTTGGGCCACTAAATTTTTAACAGTCTTTTCTGAAAAAAATTATTTTAATTTATATTTAATTTTATTATTATATTGAAATTTATTGTCAATATGTATGTGTATATTGTGTGTAATGTTTATATCATATTACCATCAAGTTTCTTACTACTGCAACAACTGCATGTTGAATTGCATGAAGCACCTATAAAAAAATACATCACATAACAATTTCTCATAAATTTATTTTTAAATAAAAATGTTTAATTTTCTATTATTAGTTTGCCCGTTGACAATGTCTCTCAAAATTATTTTTATGAATATGTATAAGACTATAAAATGACGAAACTTATAAAATACACTTACTATATAAAATACACTTACTTTGTAGTGTTGTATCATAACTTGTCGAAGCAACATCTTTATCAAAAATTGAATTATCTGTAAAAAGAAGAATTTTAGAAATATAAAATATAATATATATGTCTGAGTAAAAATAAGTAATAATAATGGTAAATGATCCCGCGAGTGCTTCCTTTTTATAGTAATTTTTGAGGGCGTGTAAAATTTCGGGGCGGGAATACCTCAAGTTTTCTGACGTATTTGTTTGGGCCTATGTTCAAAAATGTTTATGACATTATTGACAAACGGTTTTGTTTATCGGCCGGCCTTTTTCATCGCAAGCCGGAAAATTGTTGTATCGCGAGAACGGTTCTGTTTGTCGGTCGGTCTTTTTGTCGCCGATTGGAAGAGTATTATATATATATATATATGTTTAATCTTGAAAGGAAGAAACGTGAAGCCGACAGGACGTAACAATATATATATATATATATATATATATATATATATATATATATATATTTGAAATATAATATGCACAAATATTAATCAAAATATGTAATTAAATGTTATTAATATGTAACAACTTACTATTTTCTATATTATATGATGTAATCTTTTTGGGAGAATTATACTTTGATTTAAAATTTTCTGCTCCAATATTTTCCTTCTCCTGCTCCAATATTTTAGTTTTTCTTTTTAATTTTGGTGGTTGTGGTAATGAAAGGAAACTTTCTTCTGTTGATGAGGAGGAAGATAATATTTTTTGAATTCTTATTCTTTTAGAACTATCTTCTGCTTCACTAGAATTTAGATCACTTGTAAACTCAGCGATACGCGCTTTCGAGCGTGCCTTAGAATAGTCATCTAAAAATATTGTAAAATTGAATCTTTTTATTTTATTGCATTTGCTTTATATGTAATCATATCAAAACTAGTAAATTGTTTTAAAAACTTAAATATTTATTTTAAAAAAGTAAAATAAAACTCAAAGAAACAGTAAACAGTAAAACTCAGTACATATATTACTTTAAATGTAAAAACTTACTGAAAGTAGAATTTCTAAAGTTCTTAATTTTAT
The DNA here is from genome assembly GCF_025532165.1 of Camponotus vicinus. NCBI lineage: Eukaryota > Metazoa > Arthropoda > Insecta > Hymenoptera > Formicidae > Camponotus > Camponotus vicinus. Next base: position 11,227,295 of record NW_028141976.1, on the reverse strand, counting down.
ACTTAGGCCAGCATGTATTTAAAGGCTCGTGCTTTCGTATTGCACACATTAACTTTTCCCGCGAATATGTAGGCCAATAACAAAATTGTCCTTGTATCCATATTGAAGGTATTGCTTCCACAGTAGAGTCCTCTTCGAATTGCACTACGGTCCACGTTTGTTCGCACATCTTTCTTTTCAGTATATAAAATTCCTCTCCCTTTATATATTCCTTTCCCTTTACATATAAACCATAGACAACCCATATTAGAAATTTCCAGCAAGCGACACAAGTATCATTCTTTTTTCAAATCCAGTGACCAAGAAAGATAAAATAATTTAATAACAAAGAAAAAGGGATAGATTAAAAATAATCGTCATTGACTCTCTTTCTCTTTAATCAACATATTGTACACAATGCAGCGCATATTTATTTCAATTTCATAAAGAGCATACGACATTTGTTAATAGAAAATTATAAAATGAAATCAGAATAATCTTTACAACTATATATAAATTGAAAATATTTAGATTTAAAATTAAAAAACAGTTTTATGAAAAAAGAACAAAATTATTAAAAACACGAAACTATTCTTTTATAATTTATAGAATTTTTTTCCTTAGAAAAATATGCATAATAGTAATTATTAGTATACTAATATTAACAATTAAATATTTGCATGTATTAATGGAAATACTACATGCTTTTCGTCCCAATTTAATATTACACATTTAAATGAAATATCTGCTACATCAAATATTTCGAGAGGACCAACATTGTCAACAGCAAAGATTCCGATCTCTTTTGATTCACAAGGACGCGTATAAAAATTTTCTACGACCAAAAACTTTCTACCAATAAACTTAAATTCATTATTGTAATAGACAATATTTTTAATTAAGATTATGTCTCCATTGATAAGAGTGCAACAATTATTAGGATGAGCTATACACAACATACAATCTTGTAAAATAATTCTTTTAAATTGTTTACAAATGTTCAAGTTGATAGTCGGACCATTAGAATGCTCTTTTTCATAAATAGGATATTTTTTACTTGTTATATTTACTATTTTAGCTGAATGTAAATTTTGTTCGCTTTTCCTTTTAATTATTTGAGCTAACGGTTTTTCACCTTTACGGATAGATTTTAAAATAGTTTGTAAGTAGTTTTCGAACGGAAAGGCACTAAAATTGTCTAACGGACCATGAATTTTAACATCTTCAGAAAGATGCAATAAATTATGAACATTATGAGATATATTTTCTGCACCGTATAAAATTTTAAATGTGTTTACAAAATACAAAAGAAGATTAGAAGCATAATTAATAAAATGTGAATATTTTGGACACGTTAATATAATTATTGCAACATGTAAACTAAGAAAATTTATATATCTATCATTGTTTAATATTTTTCTAAGAACAACAGGGCCAGTATAAAACAAAAATTGTCTGAATTCAGTAGCTTTCCATCTTTTTGCTTCGAGTAATGATCGAGGTTTACGATTAAATTCTATTGGTATATTTTTGGCTTGACTAATTAAATTAGAAGTTATATTTGCAATATTTTGATGTGATAATTTTGTAGACGGTTTTCAAAACACCATAAATTTACTATTAGTTTTTTTACAACTCCAAGACAAATTAGGTGCATGTAATCTAAAGGAAAAGATTTAATCATATCAAGACCAGGAATCTGCTCTAATATGCTAGTGCCGTTGTGATGTTCTTCTTGGATTTTTGTTCTATAGCAAGTATCTGTTCTTAAATGTAAATTATTTGTATTGGAAAAGCAAACACGATTATTAATATAAACTCCTTTTTCATAACATTTAGTACATGAATAAAAACCCGTATGACCGATTGTGTAGGTAATATAACTTTTTGCTACTGCATCACATACAAAATGAGAAATTTTCACAGAATAATGTTTAGTATCGATAATCATGCCAGTATTAATAACATTTGATACATCTTTAACAAAATCATTTAAATAAGAATTAGCGTTTTTAGGTTTTTGATAACCATGATAAATACCAATCATTTCTACAGTACCATGATGTTTGACAAGCCGACATAAAATAGGATAAACTTGACTTCCAGAACTTTTTGCTAGCGGCAAACCATCTATATTAATTGCAAGTTCTATCATTCCGTTATTTTTAAAAAAGTCATTTGAAGAATATATAAGATTTTTTATACAATTTTCTACACCAAAATGATAATATTGACCAGGTTCAATAACTTTGCTCACAATTGTACGACAAGTTCCTAAAAGAGTTCGAGCATCAGTGGGTAATTTGGGAATATGAGATTTTAATAATTTTAATAAATCATTTAATGCTGTATGTGAAATATTATGCTGTAATGACCACTGTATAAGATGTAATTGTATGTCTTCTTCTAAATTATTGTTTTCTTCAGTAGTGTCATGAAACTTATTTATATCAAAGTTGACTAATTGTAAATCTGAAGAAAATGAAAGATTTTCATCTGATTCATAATTCAATAATAGATCTGATTCTAAAGTGCTATGTTCAAAAAGTTCTGGCTGTGAGCTATTTTCAGAGACATTTGTATTCAGTTCAAAACAGAATCTTTTTGTGACAATTTCAGAACGATTACTTGAAAAAGATTCTTCTTGGGAAGTCTTTCTCTTTGCTCTCATATAATGTTTCTTAATTTCTGACATTATTCTCACTAGACTTACACAATATACTTATCTTCAGTACAGATGAGTGATGAGTGATGAATATGAAATGATAGAATAGTAAAGATGACATAAAGCTAAAAAAAAATAAAATTTACATTAAACAATTTAAACTTATAATTTTAATTTTGTAACTTATATTATTCAAATAAAACTAGCAATTTATTAAGTTTTATTTAAAGTTTTATTTAAAGTTTTATTTGAAATTTTATCTAGCAATAAAATGAGATACTTGTTTAGAATTACTTATTTATCTCTTTCAATAAAATGTTTATTCGATGTTTCTTTGTTTGTAAAAAAAAGAAACAATAAATTATTGCCACTTGACAATAGGCAAATAGTCAAATATATAAGCTTAAGATTAAAAAATCTTCTTAACAATATAGAAATTATTTTGATTTTAAAATAATAATGTGCCATAGCACGTATATAAAATTATATATATAATTTTATATTATATCATATGCATATAATGTGAAATATATTAGTGCAATATTTTATGTAAAACAAAATCTGTTCTTCATTATATACTCACAATGCTTATCAAGAAATGGGATTTTAACTTCTACGCAAAAGAAAATTGATTATGCTTTCATCAAAGTAATAAATTTTCTTTTGCATAGAAGTTGAAATTCTATTAGAATATTATATAATCACAGTTTTTGATTACATTGTAAACATATATATGTGAAGTAGTCCTGTTTTACATGATAAGTTGCAAACTTATATAAATCTACAATATAAATTTCACTTATAACGTAAGCTGCTTACTGCTACAAGCAAAACGATATTTATAATTGTAAGATTTACATATATTTGCAACTTTGTACATATATATAATATATATGTGCATAAAATAACACCTTTATATTATTTTAATAAAGTATATTATACATAAATTTTATTTTTATATCAGTATCACCACCGACGAGATATAATAGTATCTCGTCGGTGGTATCACAGATTTTCTAACCTTAAAAGTATTACTATTTTTATAGTTTAAAATATCGTCTCTTCTTCAAGCAATGTTATATACTTTTTTACAGTATGTTGTATCTAAAAATATTATAATTAATAATATGTATTAATATTATTTATTCCTTACCGTTAAAAACGAAAAATACCAGATAATAACTGTTGCAGACACAATGACACAGCACTCCAGCGTTTTAAGGGCGTGTTCCAAAATTCACTGCCAGCGCTGAAAATCTATAGTTCACGTTATGTATATTATATATTTTCAGCGCTGGCAGTGAATTTTGGAACATAACCTAAGTGGTAAAGCAGTGATGCCAACGCAGTATATACTTGTGTAGTACGCATTCACGCTTCTGTGCATATATACATATACGACAAAGCAGAATATGGCATCACTGGACTAAAATTTCTTCTCGCGCAGACGCTCCACATATTATAGCAGCTAGTGAAATCCAAAAATACTGTACAACGAATAAACTTGAAATTATAATTATTAAAATATTTTTAGTGTGAAAAATATTTTCAATGTTGTTATAATTTAATAAACAAAACAATATATTTTTTTTAGCAAATTTATTAAGAAAATTTGATCTGCTAGTAGATATTTTATCGTCTCAAAGATGTCTTAGGAATGTCTTCTGGACATTATTTGGATGTGCGTGCTGTCTGATTTTTTTTATCCATTATTTTTATCGATTTAGACTACACTCTGATTAGAGTATCTCTATTAGATATCAAAGAAAATTGATAAATGTTTCACACAAACAATCATAAATTTTTTGAACAAAAATTTTTGTATATATATAATACATTAAATGGACATTTTTAAAACGTGTAATTATAAATATATTTTGGATGTCTATTAATGTATGTTTTTAAAACGTTCATATTATATCCATGGATCTTTGGACTAAATAAAAACCAAAATTGGATGTCCATTGGATATTTGGTGCTGTCTGGGTTAATTTAAAGTAATTTGTCTAATAATCTGGATTCCTTGTTGGAATTCAGAATATTAAACAGATTATTTGAAATTAAAATAAGAAGTAATCCATTTACTGCATTTATTAAGGTATTTCATCTATTACCGAGTGTACTTACATAATTGTACATAGATTATCGAGATCAATATTAATAAAAATCATTTAATAAACACTAATAGGTGTTTTTCAAACGTTTTATATTCATCTATTAGAAATAACATTTTTGTCTGAAGTTTTGTTTATAAAATAAATAATTTCACATTTTTATTTATTTTTTACATCACGAAGAATCTATTTTTTATTCTACATATAGTCCAACTGTCTTCTATATTCATATATAATTTATTAATGTAAAAATATGCTTAAAATATTCTAAAAATATACTCATAATATACCAAGAAATATTCTGAGTATATACTGAGTAGGTTTCTAAGGCAGACATAGGAACATCCTCCGTACATTCTCAAAATATCATAGTTCTATATCGAATATTAGTGGGATATACACAATCTACGTTTGCGATATACTGAGTACATACTCAGGATCTATCTGTGCTGTATGGGAACTGCGATTTTTTATACAAGCTATAAAAAAAATTCTTCTATATTTTTTACTTTTATTTTTTCACAAGAAGTTATTTTGTCAATTATGATTAATTGGATTACATATATTACCATCTTTTTATATAAATTTTATTATTATTTTACATAATCACAAATTGTGATCATTTTCTGAATGATGACTACATTATAAAACAATTATAAAAGATTTACTTATTTATTGGTAGAAAAACATATTTCAATTATCTACGCTTATCCACGATCCATGATATATTATGCGATTATGCGGAATTAATATTATTATTTATTTATTGTTCTTAATCCATGCCTTACGGCTTTGGATGGACTTCCAGTCTTACAGAGCTTTACATGTTTTGTATTCATTAACGTATAAAATATAAAATATAAAATGTGATATAATATATAAAATTAAAATAGAATAGAAATAGAAATAGAATAAAGTATAATATATAAAGTGTATAGAGTGTAAGGTGCAAGTTATACAGTACTTGAATGGAATAAAATAAAATAAAATCTAAATCTAAAATCTAAAATCTAAAATCTGAAATCTAAACTTTAGCGTAACAGGCGGGGAAAGTAATATGAGATATTATAAAATAAAATAAAATAAGATAAGATAAAATTGGATTAAATTAAATTGTAACTGCTGATAAGAGTAAAATAAAAGTAAAATCAAAATCAAAATAAAATCAAAATCAAAATCAAAAATAAAATAAAAATATAATGAAAATAACGTTGCGAATAAGAAAACATTATCTGTCTTAGCTCCTATCTAATCTAATCTAGTCTAATCTAAATGAGTAAAATGTTAAATGTTATGTATTATATGTTATATGGAGTGTGTAAAAACTCTTAGATCTCCCTTTGTAGTTTAGTAATTCTTTGTGTTCTATCTTTATTATCTTTGGTATCTATGGTATCTTTGGTTTCTTTGGCATCTTTGGCTTCCTATTTTGTTGTTGTTCTTAGTCATTATTACTTCTTGTCTCTATCTTTCGTTGCACCTCGGGTTTCCTTGACTTGCGATGGTTTTATCCGCCTTCTCCGTCCTCTTCTCTTCTCGTATCTTGTCTATTTTTCTCATTACATTCAATCCGTTTCCCTCCTCGCTCAAGAATTCTTCCATTGATATTTCGTCTTTTGTTGCTTCGCATTCCTTTAGTACATGCTTTAGGCTTTCTTCTCCTTTTCCACATATCCTGCATTCTCTTTCTGTCTCCTCCTTCCAGTAGTATCCTCCTCTCACTTCGCTACCACATCTATATCTTGCAATTCTGCTCCTATCTTTCTTACTCTTTTTTCCTTTCAGATAATTCGGTACTCCTTCTGTCTTTATCTTTTTATATATATCGTTATATCTTGAATCCTCTGTTTTCCTCTTCCTCTCTTCTTTTTGTCGTTCTTCAATTCTTTCCATTATCTTTTCGGATATCTCTGTCTCCCCTTCTTCTCTCTTCTTTTTCAGTTCTTCTTTACCCATGTCTGCCTCCTCTAGTATCCTTCTCCTTTTCTTTTCCCATTTACTTTCTTCTCCACTTTCTCTCCTTTTCTCTATTTCTTTCATACATTCTATTATTATCTTCTTCTCCGATTGCCTTGCCTTTTCTTCATATTTTATTGCTCTTTTTATGGCCTCCGTTCTCAGTTCCTTCATTTTTGTTTCTTCTTCCAGTATGTAGTTTGGTGTCCTCCTGTCTAGTTTCAGTATCCATTTTATATATTTCCTCTTTATTTTCTCCATCCTTTCTTCGTTTCCCCATCCCCATATCTCTGCCCCGTATAGAGCCACGCTTCCTACTAACGCATTAAACATCTTTATTCTTCTTTCGTAGTCGTCCGCGAATATCCTTTCTCCTATGCTCCAGGTCTGCTTCATCGCCACCATCGCTCTTCTCATTCTTTCTACTATATGTTTCTCCGCTCCGCCGTTCTTTTGCATAATGTAACCTAGGTAGTTCATTTCTTTTACCTCTTCTATTTCTTCTTCTCCCCATTTCCATTCTCTTCTCTTTGTGCGTCCTCTTCCTTTCTCGAATACCATTACCTTTGATTTCCCTGCGCTTAAGGTTAATCCTTTCTTGTCAATGTATCTTTTAAATCTTTTCATCATCCCTTTAAGTTCTACTTCGCTTCTCGCCATCAACACAATATCGTCTGCATATGTTATCGACCATAGTTTCTCTTTTCCTATCACTACGCCTCCCGTTTGCTCCTTTTTCATTTCTCTTTCCAGATCCATTATGTATATATTGAATAATGTTGGACTCATGGGGCATCCTTGTCTGACTCCGCATTTCGTCCAGAATTCTTTGGACTTTCTATTTCCAACCTTTACTATATTCTTTGTCTCTTTGTATGTTTCCATAATTCTCCTTCTCAGTCTCTCTCCGATCCTTGCCTCCCTCAGCATCTCTCCTAGTTTTGCTCTGTCCACTCTGTCGAATGCCGCTTTGAGGTCTGCAAAGAAGGCAAAGATCTTACCTTTACTCTTTGATAATTCTCTGTTGACTATGTAGTTCAGTGTGAAGATTGCATCTGTTGTCCCTCTTCCTGTCCTGAAACCGAATTGTCCCTCCTCCATCCTTTCCTCCGCCACCTTCTTCATCTTTCCGTTCAGTATGCTAGCATATATTTTATATGCCGTATCCATTAGTGTTATTCCCCTATAGTTCTTCGCCTCCTTCCTGTCTCCTTTCTTGTATATTGGGCTTATTATCCCTTTGGTCCACTCCTCCGGTATTCCTCCTTCCTTCCAGATTTTGTTCAACAATTTAAACAATACTTCTCCTACTTCTTTCGGCATTAACCTCCATGCTTCGTTCTCTATTCCATTTTCTCCCGGTGCTTTCCCTTTTTTCAGCTTCTTTAATTGTTCTATCATCTCTTCTCTAGTTATTTCTTCTTCTTCTTCTTCCTTGTAACATTCCTCCCTTTCTTCTTGTACTTTTTCTTCTTCTTTCTCTTCTATTGTCCACCTCTCCTCCGTTCCTCCTAGTAATTCCATGAAATGTAGTCTCCAATCCTCCGTACTTATTTCTTCATCTACTCCTTCTCTCTTCTTTCTGTATCTGTTTATATATCTCCATGCTTCTGCCTCTGTTTTGATTAATCTTATTCTTTCTTCTTCCTCTTTCTCATGTTTCTCCTTTTCTTCCTTACACCATATTTTATATTCCTTTCTTCTTTTAATATACTCTTCTCTGTCTATCTTGTCTCTTTTCACTTTCCTAAGTGTCTTTCTTAGCTCCCTTTTCTTCATCTTTCATTCCTTGCTGTGCCATTCTCTTTTTCCGAACTTCCATGGTATTATCTTCTTCTTGATTTTCGTAATCGAGTTATTTACTTTCCCTTCTAATTCTTTCCATATCCGCCCATTCTCTTCTTGTGTGCATTGCCATCCTTCGCATTTTTCGTGATATTGTATCACTCCTTCTTCCGTCCAAACGCTTTTCTCTTTTATTATCATGTCACTTTTCTTTCCTCTTTTCCTTTCCATCCCCGTCAATTCCACCTCTATTGGCATGTGGTCCGATTCAGTCCTGTTTCCTTCTCCTACCATTTTAACCTCTTCTATAGCTTTGTCATTTGTTATTACGTAGTCTATGATTGACGCTCCTTGTTCCCCGATATACGTCCATTCTCCCTCTTTTCCATAACTGCCATTAAGAATCATCCAGCCTCTTTTCCTGCATTTGTTTATCAATATTCTTCCTTCTTTATTTATCTCCTTGTCCTTTGATCTTCTTCTCTCTTCTTCTTCCTCCTCTCCTGATCCTACCGGTCCTCCTTCTTCTCCCGTTCTCGCGTTGAAATCTCCTCCCAGCATGAGATGGCTCTCCTTTTCCTCCTGTATTTCCTCCATTATTGCTTCTAGAATTTCTTCGATATTTCTGCTATAAAGTGTTACAATTCTCCATTTGTTTCTATTATGCGTTAGACTTATCTCCATTGCCTCCTTATTAATTTCTTTTACCTTTACTCCTTTCAGTTCCTTGCATATTGCCGTCATTATCCCTCCTTTGGCTCTGCCTCTCTTATTTTCTTTGGTTGCTGGAATACAGAACCATTCGAATTTGTTTGGCAATCTGTTCCTGATTTTGTTCCATGTGTATTCTTCCAGCCATGTTTCAGTTAAGCCTATTATATCAAATTCTTCTAAGTATTTCCATGTCTCTTCGCATTTGTTTATTACTCCAGCTGTGTTCCAGAAGCAGATTTTTAGGCCTCTTTCCTCTTCTTCTCCTCTCTCTTTTCCTTGTCCATCGCGCCTTCACTCTTTGCCTCCTCCTCTTTCTTCCAATTGTTCTTTTTTTTCATTCCAGTTGTACCATTTTCCTCTCATATATATTTTCTTGTATCCTACTTTTACTCTTCCGTCGCCTTTTTCTCTTTCTTCTCTTGCTAATTCTCTCAGTCTTCGCTGTATCTCTCTTTCTTTCCTAGTTAGGTCGTTATCTATTATTATTCCTTTTTTCAATTTATTCTTTTTCTTCATCATGTTGTTCTTTTGTTCCCATTTGTTTATTTCAGCAATTATTATCTCCTTGCTCCCTCTCACTTCAATTTTGTTCGCTCTTTTTATCTCTACGTTTACTTCTATGTTTTCTTTGATGTATTCTATGCGGAATTAATAATAAATAAGTCATGGATTAAAAGTTACAAAAGAGATAAATTTGCTCGTTTTGCTTACACTTAAAGTCAGTACACATGAGAAAATTTTAGTATTTACCATAAGCAAATCGACCAATCACAGGACGGCGTCCATTTTATATAGCTTCCGGCTAACTTCACAATATAAAAAAATTTAATTAAAATTAAACGAATGACTCACAAACCTTTTTAATTATACTTCAAAACTCTTCATACGAAATACAAACGATTCATAAGGAGAATTTTTAATATTTAGTTATGTTGGCTAACTACATACTGTAAAAATGATTAATTTTTTATAATTATTCTAATTACTCACAAACGTTTTTAATCACACTTCAAACATCTTCATACGAAATACAAACGATTCCATAAGGAGATTTTTGGTTGGCTGAAAAATTTCCGGCTAACTTATAGCGTTTTCGATTGGGGTGCACTGGCTGCACTGAGTGTCAGGCGCGTGTTCGATTGGCAGTGCCAATGCGTACTTGGCTAGTGTTGCGTGTTCGTTTGAACGCACGACACTCGCATAGTGCGCACTCAGTGCGCACTAAGTGGCACGAGATATTTTGACGGTGCCAGTTTAGTGCACTGGATGCATGCAAGCAGTAGGGCATTCTTTTGAACAATAACGAACGAAAATTCGACAAAATGAGCAATTCGGATTTGGCTCTCTTTAATATTTTGGAGACATTTTTGGAATCTTCTTCTAGTTCAAGCGAGGAAGAAGAAATAATTACAACTCTTCGAACTAGAAGAATAATTCCAAAAACTGTAAATTACGTAGCATGTGTGAAAAACATGGATAATGACACCGTAAGTGTTATATCTTTTTATATAAACATCGAACCTATATCCTTTTTTAAAATATAATTAATGTACAATGTAATATAATAGCATTTTTATACTGAATAATAATAATTTTTATATTTGTCATAGTTCTGTAGGCATTTCAGAATGTGTCCAGAAACATGTGAGCAATTAATAGATGGTTTTCAGCAATCAGATTTCTTTCCAAAAAATGAAATGCATGGTGGTAGATCAGCAGTTTCTGCTGAAAAGCATATTTTATCTTTTTTGTGGTTAGTGCAGCATAAAACAGTTCCTTTTAATAATTATAATTGTATAAAAATTGATATAATATATTTTACAGGTTTGCAGGAAACAAATCATCGATGCGAGATGTAGCAGATCGATTCGATACAGCTATTTCAACCTGCGAAACGATTTTATCAAGGGTTATGAATTATCTTTTAAGCATAGCGAAAGATGTTATACAGTTTCCCAATAATAACGAAGAAAAAGATGAGCTGGCTTATCGTTTTTCAAAGGTTACATCTTAAATAAAAGAGAGAAAATTACTTCTAATTATTATTGAATTGTTATAAATTAAAATAATAAATAATTATTTCTTTTCAGATATCAGGTTTTCCAAATATATTAGGATGTATTGATGGATCGTATATAAACATTCGAACTCCTAAGTATAAAATAAGATCTACTTACGCTAATCAACATGACAAAACGAGTCTTGTATTACAAGGAATTTGTGATGATAAGAAGAGATTTATTGACGCCTTCACTGGAGTGGCTGGCAAACTTCACGATAGCAGGACATTCACATTATCCTTCATAAGCAAAAATATTAGTGGTATATGTCAAAATGGAAAGTATCACTTGTTAGGCGATAGTGCTTACCCAATAAGGGAATATCTTTTAACACCTTATAAAGATTATGGAAATCTTATTCGATCACAAAGAATATATAACAAAAAGCTTTGTGGAACTAGAGTGCTTATCGAAAATGCATTTGGCTTGTTAAAGTCGCGATTTCGTCAGTTAATAGAATTACAATTTCACGATGTCAAAAAAATGTCAAAATTTATAATGGCATGTTGCGTATTGCACAATTTGTGTATTGATTTGAAGGATTCATTCGACATAGAATTAATAAACGAGCCCAATAATGATGAAATATTTAATATCGATGATCCCCAAGTTTTGGGAGAAATAGAAGCAAAAAGAAGAGGAGAGCAGAAGAGAAATGAAATATGCGAGTCATTTGATAATAGTTAATAGTAAATTCTTATTCTATTATTAATGCCTTAATTTGTGTAACAATCTTTAAATTAAAATAAAATAAAAAATAATAGTAATGAACACAAAACATGACACAATATTAAGTTTGGTAGAATATTTGGAAATAATGCAAGTACTTTGGTACAATATTTGGAAGTAATACCGTTTACTCGGCTAACCCTGAAGGGGTTTACATGTATATAAATGTATATAACTTTTTCGTTGAAAGTGTTTGGAATGTTATATTATTCACTTTTCTTTTCGTAATATTTCTCACAAAATTGTTTAAACAACTCAAGTTTTTCTCGATGTTTTCGTTCTCTACCTTCTTCTTTCTTTTCATGTATTTCCTTCAAAGTGTCTTCGACACTTCGATTCTTATTAGAAATCTTCTTTTTCTTAGCATTTGTCTCTTTATCAGAAACGTTTTCTTTGGTTTCATTTCCAAGATTAGATAATGTTCGTTTCTTGTTTACAACTAGATGTTTGGCCATTAAAACCTATATTTATACACAAATAATGTTAAAATTATAAAATATAATTAAAAATTTATAAGATTGATTACATGATTTAAAATTAAAATTATACCTCAGGTTCTATGCTATCATCTAATCCTACAATTCCTGATAATTCATTTTCATAAGGAACAGTCATTTTACTCCGCCCTGTACTTTTGTTGTTATCGATTGCCTTCTTCTTTCGTTTCATGATGGTTTTATACCGATTTTCACATTGCAGAGATGTTTTGGACACACCAAGAATATTTTTTAAGTCCATTGCTATTTTCTCCCACATAGTTTTCTTTGTTTTAAATTCTTTCATCGGACCAATCGTAACCATGTATTGACCATATTTATCTAGGAGTAATTTCGTTTCACCTTCACTCCATTCTGCCAAATCTTAAAATATTTATATTATTAGACCTTCATTGCATTGATAAATGTCTATTATAATTTATTTACCAAAAATATATTACTTTTGCTATTATCAGTCTCGTCTACTTCTGAATTTTCTTGCGATTTCTGAACATTGCTACATCCAGCCTGGGATTCACAATTGTTAGTTTCTGAATCGGGATGATCGCAATTAATATGATTCAATATAGTCTTATATGATCCAACAATTCCACAGAAACTGCACTCTACATTTATTTTTTCCATTATGCTTTCAATCCTAAATGAATAATATCAAATATTAGTAAAAACTCAAAGATTAGATTAAAATTTTTTTATTTGTGCCATTGCATGTAATAATTTATTGCATGTAAGTGTGTACAATTATTGATAAATACGTGATATTCTTGATCATCTTCTATATTATTTAATTACATATAGTAAAAATCATTACTTAACTGAACACGAGATGTCGAGGTTACTTTTTCGTTCTTCCCGCGATTTAGTCAACTCAAGTGGCACTGAAAATTTCGGCGTGTTCTTTTTCACCTGCACTATTCAGTGCAACCCATGGAACTTGTCCAGTGTTCGTGTGAACTGAGTGCGCACTGGTGCGCACTAACTTTTTCCCAATCGAAAACGCTATTAATACGAATGCCGATGCAGCCAACTCGCCGAAAACAACAACTGCCGGATCACCAACCTAACCTAATCCTAGCGCGCCAAAGCGCGGTGGAGGGGATACGGACCGAGCGTCGCGATAGGCGAACGCGCGCTGTTTGTCTCCCTCGAAAAAATTCCCTATTCGATCGCGGTCGGGCCGTCGGGCGCGCTCGAGTCCGTTCGAGTTTGCTTACGTCACGGGGTTCACACGACCAAGCTCAGGGCGAGAGGTCAGCCATTTCGACGCTCGCCTCATCCACGTCCGCATCTACGGATTCATCGAAGCGCGGGACCGATCGCACAAGTCGCGTCCATAAAATTCGTCATTTGTAGTCAGCGTCCTTCACGAAACCCGCCTCGCTTCCGCGTAAAAATCTCGGTGAGTCGAATATACCGGCGATGTGCCGATTATTTCATCTTGCCCGATATCTCGTCTCCGATCGCGTCATCGACAATGGCGGATTATTGGGTAAAGCTACGTGAAAAGAGAGACGCCAGTTATCGCGCGAGTTTCTCCGAAACTCTCGGCCCCTTGTCATCGAGATTATTTTGAGGCTTCGTCGATCGCGCTATATCGTGTTTGTCGAAAATTAAAATTATGCGCACATCACAATTCTTTTGCGACTTGCTTTAGGCCCATATTCTGAATCCTCTTTTATCGATAAAAGTGCCTCTAAAAGTGGCATATAAGCCTTCTGATTGGCTACAGGCCGCTTTTAGGAGCACTTTTACCGATAAAAGAGGATTCAGAATATGGGCCTTACTGTTACAAGAGAGCTCGCAGAGTGACGAATTACGACTTTTGTAGTAAAAACCGAGTCCCCGCAAAATTTACGTGAAACGAAATCGGGAAAATGTCGCACGTGCCACGTTTGTTAGTGTCGCTTTGTTTTTTTGTATGTTATTATTCGTACGGATCGTGTTTACGCGCATTGAGCGAGAGGTAGGATAAAGTAAAGTCAATCGTATAACATGGAGAAATATTTCGGGCGTTAACTACTCGATTCTTCGTTGTAAAGTGCGGGAAAAAATGGTGCAGTGTATCTATAAAGACCACGTGGAAGGTCTTGAAAAATTTCGATCGATTCCTGAGTTCGTTGCAGAAGATGTAAAAAAATAAGCCTGAAAAGTTATGGAAAGTGTGTGCAAGAATTCAACCAAGGTATAATATATGAATTTTCGCCGATTGCGGCGTCGATGTAGTACGATATGATAAAAAAAAATTACGAACCGACAAAGGCTCGACATAACCTATTTTCAGTAAAAAAAAAATAATGGAGAAAATTAGAAAATGGGAGAGATAGAAAAGAGATAAAATGTAATATTTAAAAGGGAGAAATATTTTTTGAAAAGAAAAATTTATTTAAAAAGTTATTTCTTGAAAAGATTATGTTTACCTCTCGCTCAAGCATTCAAGGCAGTCATTCAGGTCATGTGTTGGTACTTTATATCCGTTCTGTTTAACTTTCTATTCTTAAATATGTATATAAACTCAAGTCTTATATTTATATTTTGGAGTTGTAATATAATCTTGGTTGTAATACATACTTGTAGAATATCGCGTGGTGAATAATGTTTAATTCATTAGTAATATTTTCCAAAAGAAATACAATTTAATGTTGTTGTTTCACAATTATCGCATTTCCTTTCAGTCACAGATATTTTGATAAATACATACAACACTTAATTGCAAAAATTATATTAAAAATTGTGAAACTTGAATAAATTATACTTGAAAACAAATTGATGTAAGAATACTTTTGCAAAATCTCAAAGATAATTTAATTTGGATGTATATATTTTGAGAAATATATCTGAAACTAAAATCTAAGATAAATAATTAATAAAATTTGTATCAGTTTTTTTTTTGTTATAAATAAAAATCTGCAAGTTTGTCAGCATTATCTGCTAAAAGCAAATATTGCCATTATGGGACATATTTGTGTAAAATATAAATTCATACTCGTAGTTTGGCAAATAGTAATATCAAGGATAAGAAGTTGAATGCGGATGCAATTTGTAATTGCTGGAAAATTATTTAGGTACAGTGAGAGGGAACTTGATGTATGTTGCAGGGTCTTAGTGTGTGTTAGATCTCAAGAACAGATTCAGCCTGCTCAGGGGATTTTGTACAATGACAATGGTGCAGCTAACTTTTCTGCTCCTACATTTCATTGTTCTTCATCACTGATGAGTGGCCTCCTTGGTTCACTGCTCGGTCATCTTTGTTCTTGATCGCCTCTTATCTCTCGTCGTACATTTTAGCTGAGAGAGAGACAGAGAGAACAAGAAACAGAGCACAGAAGAAAGAAGTTTCTGAAGTTTCTAAGATTTAAAAGGTAATATTCTATAAATCACGTAATAAAATTAGTTTATAATTTTGGAGGAAAAAATATTGTGATTCTATTATACAGACAAATTTAATTGTCTGTCGTGTTTCTGAGCGCTTTGTGAAGCACCTTTATTTATGTATCTTTATATATCTATATTTTCTCTATATTATTATTTTTCTGCGATATATATTCAGAATCTTATATATAACGGTAAGTAATTTATAAACCCGAATTTACAAAAATAAAGAAATTTTTAAAAACATTGGTGCGAATGGAATGGATGACATGATTTGTATTTACATAATATCTCTTCATGTGTCCTCCATAAAATGTGAACCGCACAGACTTCTCTGGTTCTATTTGATTTATTAAATTTAAATTAAATAAAAAGCTAAGTACAACAATATAGATTTTTTTGCTATGAATAAAATCGTATATATAAATGTTACTTCCTAAGGGAAATATGAGAGAAAAATTGTTAAAAGTACCTTTTATGATTGAGATTAACCTTAAAACAAATTATAAGAACTAATATGTATTTGTAATAAGAATTTTATTACTATTTTATATCTTTTTTTTATACTTTTATATAAGCTATTTTTAATTAATCATATTTGTATAAAGAATTATTTCTACTCGGATATTTATTATATTTTGTATAACATAACAGTTTTATCGTATTATCGTTAAACTTTATCGTACTTGGAGCATTAAATGCCTTTTTAATTGTGATAAAAAAGAAAGGTAAGTTTTAATTTGATCTATCATTGCTTTATGCAATGATGACTAATATATAATTCCTTTCTTTTTCTCAAAATTAATTTTATTAGAATAGTTGAACATTTCGAATTAAAATGAAAACTGTTAAATACTTAGAAAATTCTAAATATTGATATTAAACTAAGCACAAAAAAATAAATAATGTTCTTTCATTAATTTTCTTTATTGTTAAGAGTCTGCAGATCGATTCTACAGAGTTTTATCAAAAATTTATTAAAATATTTTAAAATATGTTTCAATAAAAATCTTGAAATTTAAGATAGAGACAGAAATAAGTTTTTTATTTTAAAATCTGGAAATATATAATTTCCAAGTGGGATATATTTAATTTGTCTTGAGGCGAAATGTAGTTTTGTAATGTGGTTTTTGGAGCCCGATCAAGATTGCATTAGACCAAGAGAGAGTGTTAAACTAACCGTCGAATGTTGACGTTAATATATAATTTCTTTGTATTCCATTGGGATGCAAAAGCGCTAAAACTTATTTAACATAAACATACGCGCGAAATAAAATAGCGTGAGAAATACTATAAATATTATAAAAACCTTTAGATGCAAAAGAGAAGGAATTAATTGATAATATCTATATTCATGATCCAAGGAAACTGAATAAATTAAACTTTCGCACAAGAAAAAATTCTTGTAGAAAGTTACCTCATATGCATGTGTATATGAAAGTATGCGACAAAATTTTCTTTCTGTAGCATTTTTCTACACACCTATTTTGATAATACTTCATGATTCGTTTGTGTGTGTGTGTGTCTAAAAGAGAGAGAGAGAAATGGAATTATTAAAGTAAAGAATCACGTATTATCATAATTGTTATTTCCAAACCGAAAGATTATTGAAGTAGGCATCTATTCGTAAAGAATGAGACGATTCTTCTTGGTGAAAGAAACGTTTCATCGAACCAGAAGATCTCTTTGGGGCTTTGGACGTTCTTAACAATTATCATACATACGTATTTACTTCTGTACAGTCTTATTATAGACCAATTACGATATGTATATACATACATATATACATGTATGTATTTGCAATGCAGCGAGGAAGCGCAGCAACGACTAACTGCGTTAGTGCAGCTACGATTTATCGACTTGCTTCCATCGTTGCGAACGCTTTTTATTGCGCACAATGCATTTCAGGTGGACAACATAGATCGATTTTTCTGATCTTTTTCCCTCACACGCGTCAGACACTTATCGCAGCCGAAAAATAAAAAAATATCCAAGTTTCTTTTTTTTATTTTTCGTGGCTAGTGTCTATCGAGTGTCTATTATTTTTCTTTCATCGTACAATAATCTCTGCAATGGAATTTAATTACGTGAATGACAAGCAGTGTGTTTACGATCCTGGCCTGTCGACGAGGAGAGAAATCTAAAGAAATCTTCATATCTTAAGTGATTAGGAGTAATCATAGGAGCAATCATAAATGAGGGGAAGACGTTGATACTGCAAGTTCAGATTGTCTCGACAAAAAACGACGACTGCAATTGTTGCTATATCTCATTGGCCGATGTACAACGTAGTAGTGCGTCTATATTTTGCGTGATTTCTTCTTCTTATGGTGTTCGAGCTGAATAGCGAATCGCGGAAATCCATATCCGTACACGATCCTCCCCCGAATCCTCCCTTTTTTTTCTTGCAACTGTAAATTGTTCTACATCTTGCGAAACTGTCTAACTTCACGAGATGTTGACAGATTTCTCTCTATCAAGTTGAATAAATATATTCTTTCGACAGAATAATAATTTATCGATATAAAGCACAATTTTAGACACGCGAATTATGAAGTAGGGATGGGCGATTTTTCCAAAGGAATCGATTTTTTGGATCGATCTAGATCGGAGACTTAAAAATCGATTCGTCAAAAAATCGACTGTTAAAGGATCGATCTCTTTATTTAATTTTACAAAATATTAAATATTTTTGAGATAACAATACAACATTATTTCTAATAATAGCACATTTTTGTATAAAAACAAAATTATTCTTCTCACATTCAACTGCGATTGGTTAATTTTTTACAATTCCTTACATCATATAAAAAAAAATTGTGGATTAAGGCCGGGTCTACAATAGATAACTTAAGCCTTAAGTCTTAAGAAATTGGCCAATCACACTCGAGTATTCTTTCAAGTATTCTCTTCATATTTGACTGTGATTGGTCAATTTCTTAAGGCTTAGAGCTTAAATTACCTATTGTAGATCCGGCTTTAAAGTAAAGACTAAATTTCCTTTCAAATAAATTTGTATAAATGCTATGCACACATATACGAAAAATCAAGGCGTAATATGAATTTTATACTTTTATTTTTTAGGATCGATCTCTAATCTTAAGAATCGATTCACTGGATTAATCGAAGATGTAAGATCGATCTAAAAAATCGAGAATCGGATATAAAAGAATCGATTCTTCAAAAGATCGATTCAAGATCGCCCATCCCTATTATAAAGCACACTTTTTGCAATCTTACGATCTGGCATATGCTAAACGCGAGATTAAAAAGATATTAAAAAAAAGATATATAGAAAATTCCTAATTATTTTCTATACAATAATATAATAAAGATAATTTACTACGTTTAATATATAATAACATTGTAATAATATTATTATAAAAGGTGTACACAAACACGACAAAGATTATGAATCCAGATTTATGGTTATATTCCTATTAATATTAAATTAATTATCATATATTTTTGAGCAATAATGTTGCATTGAAATTAATCAGTTGTTTTTAAATTCCAACTTTATGTAATACTTTACTGTTAAGCAGAATACAAACTATTAGATGATAATTGTTACGATGTCGAATTGTTTTTTATCGCATCGGTATCGTAAATGAACTTCGAATGCACAATCTCCGAATTTCAATTTCGTTTTGTTTCGTTATTTCTGACATCTTATTCATTTATACTTTGCTGGGAGAATATTATGACAAGATTATTATGGTAATTAGGTACTTCCTAGCGTTATAGATGGAAATTTTCCAACATAATGCAACACCGACATAATCGAAACGGCTATTTATCCGCACATCAATGTTGCTGGGATCTCGAATACATAATTGGATTCCGATTTTGCATCGCTCTTCGCTGTCTCTGTTGACATCGTTTAATTAAAATCCACTTAGAGAATATCTTAGACGATGAAACATCGCGTTCATCCTTGGCTCCGAAGAATTTGCTAAAACATTTGACGACTTGGTTTTCTCATTTTCGTCGCAAGCACTCTTAAGTACTTCGAAAGTACTCCTCTAAGCCCCGTGAAGAGAAGCTGTGCCGCGCTCTATCAACGATAGGATACTTGCGGAAGAAGCTTTACACAATGCGTTCAACGTAAAACCGATTCGTCGTTCAATCCGTGAGAAATTCACGAGATCACTTCGAATAAGCGCAACCTGTGACTCGTCGGGGTTCTTTTGGCTCGATTTCAACGAAAGGACTCAGCAGTTCATGTGGCAGATGGAAGAGACGAAGAGACGAGGAACGCGCGTGCGGCGTCGTCGTGCTCGTCGACAGAGACAGACACGTGTGTCTGGCACTTCGCACTGTTCTATAAAACAGCACAGCTGGCGACCCGCCGATTAGTCGATCGAGAGAGATTGACCTTTTTTTTTTCCTTACGACACCGAACTCCATTCCGGAAAAAGGATCCCCGTGTATGCGTGCACGGGAATCGACCTGTGTGAAAACTCATTGAAGTGAATTAATTGATGTTTACTGTGGTTTGCCTTGAAATTACGTCTAATGCGCGTGAAAACATTTATTATTATTTTTTCTTTTGGTCAGTTCTGTCTTGCATCGAGTCGCTCGTTTTAGGAGACGCACATGATAAACGATGTTTTCTAATGACGGAGTCGTGGCTGGTAATCACAGTGTCGCAACGGTGGAACGAGTAATATGTTAGTCGTAAATAGCTGTAATCAGGGATCGGCCGATTGCTACTTACATGGCGTGAAAATAACCGGTTACGGTGACGACCGTAACTAAATATACCGAAATACGATTTCCGAGTAATATGCAACAGAGCGGAACTCTCGACAAGTCGCCCCAAATGCTTTCCCTACGAAAGAAGTTTGTTTCCTTTTCCCTTGGCCAGTTATTTAGAGATCAAACTTTGTTTCGATTATGTGTAGATACTATTATTCAGGAATGTGGAAAATTTCCATTAAACTCGTAACACTGATCGAACTGCATTTCGCTGAATAATCGATATCCATGTTTATTTATTCATAAATGTAAATGATTTCCTCCTGAGCTTGGAATAAATATTTCGTGATCGAACTCTTGATTTACTCGGAATATTTAGAGATTGAACTCGAGAATTCTGTAAAATAATCTACATACATATCTGCATTTTTATTTGAATGAAAATTATTTTTTCATCATTTATAATGGGAAATTAAATTGGAAAAGTTTTCTTCTCGTTCAAAGATCGATTTTAAAATTTATTCAATGAATAAATGATTTTTTCTTATTTAATCCAATATAATATATAATATAATATATATTTAAAACATTTTGAAATCAAACTTACTCAGAATGATGAATACTTACTTTTTATTTGTAAAATTAGTTTCCTTATTTTTAACTCGTTTTAAACATTGAATAAGTTTTATTTCAAAATCAATACCTAGTGTCAGTCAAAAATGAAAATTATTTTTATATCTATCATTTAAAATACTTACAAATCGATTTCTTATGTAATTGATATTTATACTTATTTAATATAGAAATTTTCATAGATCGATTACAGATCGATTTATATTTATGGGGCTTCGATTTTTGCGTATGTATATGTCTAAAGAATTTATGATCGACAAAGAAAGAATAAACTCAATGATTCAATTGTTGATGCACGGCCACAACATGCGTGGGTGTTTGTATGTCTTGGAGCGCTCCTGTGCCAAACCTTCGGCGCCTTCGGAATTTGCTGTAATAATAAAGCCATCGAGCACACGTGTAGCTTTTTAGATGTTTTCTAGACTTTCTAGAAGTCTATGAACGTCTGGATATAAAACATGTGTATATTAACGCTAAATCGTTCGCTCTATCTTGATTTATTTGATAGTGAGACTTGAAGTGAATTTGTTTTCATGTCTGTAATGGATTGTCATTAACTTTTTGATCCTCCGAATCTTTATTTATTGAGAAAAAGAGATCTAAATTTTTAGATAATTTTTAGGTGTTTGTATGCGTAATCGTAGACTACAATGATTAAGCGACTATTTTTGAGTTATTTCGGATTAAAAATTAATAGCGATTGATTTGATGATTTATATTATTCTCTTTCCATATAAGATATAAGGTATTAATGAATATATAATATTATCAATTTAATTTTTTTCTCCGGCCTATAAAATTATAATATTAAAAATAATATTAAAAATAGATTTTGACACATTCGCATACAAAATACCACTAAATAATTACAATAATTAAAAACATTTATTATTATATCCATGAATCAGCTGTAATGCTCATAAAAGGATGTCCTCCTTTAATGCGTCTTTTATACTATTCATTTGTTACGTGACTGATATTAAAGTAAGAAAGATAGAGAGCGCAACATTTCTACTCTATCTCTATTTTAAATATAAATTATTAAAATTAGAACGTAGACTGAAGGGAAACTTCATAATAAACACAATGTTTGTTTACGATGACTTAATATAAACAATCAACTACACGAACAATAATTTTCCTTTATGGAAAATTAAATTTAGAAAATTGTACTATTTTTTTATTAATAAAATATATTTAAGATTTTTTTAATCTGTATTTTAAAATTAATATTATTTTCAAGAATTTTTATTATAGTAAATTATTTCAAATTTATATTTCATGCTAATTAAATAATAAACTCAAAAAATAAATATAAACCAATTTTATATACAATTTACATTTACATTAAATGTTATACAATGTTACACTAAATTTATATTTTTGATAATTCTGGTAATAAATTCTATATGTTATAAATAATATATCAAATACATTTAAATCACAAAACTTTTCCAAATAAGTATATCAAAATAAACTTTGCTAATTTAATAATTAGCGTATATAATTAAATGCAATACAATCAAATATTAAAACTTTTCCTGCCCCTTATAAAAAAAAAACAGGGTTGTGAGTCTGTATTTTTAATATATGTTAATTACAGTCTTTAATAATTACCGCATAAGTCAGAGAAAATGAACTCCTTAAATCATCATTATAAATAGATAATGATAAAAGAAAATACTCTCAATTTGACATTACAGCGTCAATTTATTATAAGAATTAAAAATGAAATGAAATCTATGTATTTTACAATTTCTGCAATGCGATGCTAAATGTCAGCGGTAATAATTCTGAATGCAATAATTGATTGCTTGCGCGACTGAAATTAATTTCCTGAAATTAATAAAGCGGAAAATTTTAAGCCATGTGATTATATTAGTTGCGCAAATGTGAAAACATGCACGTGCAACATCCGAATGATTAATAGTACTACAATTAACAGCCAGTACTTCATACAAACTCGATGCAAGCAGCTTAACAAGGACGTTCACCATATAAATTCAATACCATCATCAATATAAAAAAAAGACAACACATTATTCGGCAAGAAAACGGGAAGAGCTCCGTAGTATTTATATCTTTTTAGCTAATTTTATATTTTCATTATTTATATCAATAATTTGATTCAAAATAAATTATAATAATAATGATAAATTATAAGTATCACAGCAAGATAAAAAAAATATAAATAAAGTCTCTTTATATAAAAAATAATTTATAATAATAATAAAAAATAAAATAACGTTAAAATAATATTAAAAATAAACTTTTATAAAATAAATAAATAATATGAAGCTATGAAAAGTTCTATGTTATAAGACCTTATTGAAAAATTACTACAATATAAAATTACTAGAATTTCGCTTATTCTTAATTTCTTATTCTCTTAAATTTATAAAATTATTTATTATATTGAATAAATTTAAATAATATAAATATTTCATATCATAAGGAAAAGTTTAAATAATAATGTTAATGCTAAAACATTTAATGCCTTTGATGTTACTCTTCATTTTACGTCTATCTTTTTATAATATTCAAAATAAAAATTGATAAGCGATTTTTCTTAAAAGCAAATTTATCTCTAATTAAAATAAAAAATTTAAATATTGAATAAAATATTTGAGACAAAAAATTTGTTTCATTTAAATGCTAAAATTGATATATCGTCGACTATATAATAAGCACTTAAACGTTTATTTCATGCATATGATTAAACATATAAAGCGCATGTCTTTCGTGGAAACATCGCTCGAACACCTTTTATGCTAATGAATCCGATTACTCTCTCGTTTCTATTCACGTGCCTATTCTTGCGTGCCCTTCAGCAACGGTTCAGCACACACCGTTAAATGCAAACGACGGATTGTAATAAAGTATCCATAACAATATCTCACCGCTTATGTATTCACGAAAGAAATGAATGAAGCAACTTGGATTATTTCGAATACTAGGAGAGTCATCGACGTATGTGTGTTGCTTGATTAAGGAGACACTTCATTATCTGCTGTCTTGTTCGTACAATCTTATCCGTTTTCATCGGCAATATAGAGAGAAAGTTTACTTGCCTTTACGAAGCATTGCGCAAGTCGTGACAGAAACACGCTGCGCGTGAATATGAGAAATGCCCGTCCATAAACTTGGTCGAAAATCGGAGATTATTTTTATTTAACCAGTTAAAGAGAGCCGTCACACGGAGATTAGGACACGCTACGAGAAAAATGTAGGATTCGAGGAAGAAGATAAATATGTTAAATTTTTTCCATTTAAATTTTCTTTGTACATGTAATTATAATTATTATCTAAATATATGATATCATTTGTAAAGAATAATCGATCGCTATGAAATAAAAAATGTACGCAAGCTATATGGACCATTGTATGGACGAAAGCGTAAATCGTAGATGTGTATCGACCGAATATTGGAAATCTATTTTCAATCTATTTTCTTTTCCTCAGCATAATTTACTCGAGTAATAATGCAACATGTATTTCTATTTGCAACATAGCAAATTCAAATATTTTTATAGTGAAATTAAAATGGGTACCTACACCATTGCTCATCTCGATCTGTTAAGATTATTTTTATAAGGAGAAAGGATCTTTTTGATCATTTTTAGGCTCTGAAATAGTTCTTAAGTGCAAAAATGAAATAAAAATAGTTAAAGAGAAGAAGATGCTTAGACAGATCAAGCTCAATTACAAGATAAAACCAAGATGGAAAAAATAGAAGGGCAGTTGAGAAGAAATAAAAGAAATAATAAAAAAAATAACAGCATTTTACACTTATGCATATATTAGTATAATAAGTATATATAATATAGAATATGTGGAAGTATTAATATTAATATACATGAGTTTTCGTGTGTAGTAAAAAAGCACAGCTAAAAAACGATTCATATATCATTAATGTAATAAATATATAAATAATAAACTCTTATATGATGTACATATATGTGTAAAATAATTCTCCTAGCTAATGGAATTTAATATAATAATGTAATAGAAAAAGATATAATTTAATATAATACTATAAATAATTGTATACAAGGAAAGACTCATATAATAATAATATAGAATAATAATAAATAAATAAAATAATTGTATATAATAAAAGACTTACGTATAATATAAAAGAGTATATTTACCTGAAAAAGAAGCATTTCTATTCCCTCAATTATCCCGTGAATGCGTATATATCTTGAAGATACTTGTCAATTATTCTAACAAACAATTGGCAAGTGATTGCAGCTCATGTAATTACATTGAAGGTGTTCATTATCTTCGTCGTTTATAATTTCGTTGCCTTTTCGTTGGCTCGGTTGCAGATACAGGCATCGAACGAGCTGTCGAAAATGAGCGTCATAATCAGACTGCAAAATCTGGCGTGGTCCGCCAACGCATTGGACATACGCCAGTTTTTCAGAGGTCTCAGCATCCCAGAAGGAGGAGTCCACATTGTTGGCGGCGAATTGGGAGATGCGTTCATCGCATTCAGGTAAGCGCTGTCGCACAAATCGATTGCTTTGACAAGAGAGATCTGACGAAGAGCAATGAATATATTTACATCTTACAACATCTTACGTTGTTGAACATCGACATTACGACTTAAATATTTTATATCATTATTAGATCCTCTATCGACTCCTCTCACGACAGGCTTATGCACATAAATCTACGGTTCAATAAAATTCTGCTCTTAAATAAGATAAATAGAATTTTAACAGATTAAACATTTAGCAGATTATCTTTCTTCCGTCTTTTACAATTATATGCAGCTAAAACTCGTTCATGTGCAATGATCATGATAATAATTTAATAGATTCTAGAGATCTAAGATAACAGTAAAAGATCTTTGCCACTTAATTTGTGATAAATTTTGCTTCAGGGATAAATTAATCGTGGATTACTTAAGAGACTATTAGGTAGAAAGTTGTAATAAATTGCTCATACAGATGCATAAAATAGAAAAGTAATTTCCTGTTATTGAACCTTGTTATTATTCACAGTAATAGTGTAATAATTATCCTTTATATACTCGTATCGCATGTTTAAAGTGGAAAATTATCTTACGCAAAAGAGAAAGAGAGAGAGAGTAGAGGATAAGATCAATATCCGTTATATGAAACACATTAGTATGACAAGTTGTTACTTGAATAAAAATTGTAATTTTCTTATGTACAATTCTGAAGCAGTAATAGACAAACTGATGACACTTACAACTTCTTTTTTAAAAAAGAAAATATACTAGAGTATTAGTTGCGTAACGAATTTACGAGAAAATAAATCGCGACGTCAGGAGTTTCACGAAAAGCTTCACTATTGCAGCACCGACGAAGACGCCCGTCAGGCGATGATGCATGATGGCGGCAAGATCAAGGAGATGAAAATCAAGCTGCTGTTGAGCTCGCGCACTGAGATGCAAAAAGTGATCGAGGCCGCTCGACAGCAAACCATGAGTCTGCAATCGTTCATGCAAACCGCGCCTATAGCGGTGCCGCCGGCCGTAGTTCCCGGCAAGCAGCCCGGCTCGCCGACTGACAGGAGGGAAAAGGATAACGACAGCGAGTCCAGCAAGGATCGGAAGGACCGGCGTGACCGATCGAGATCGCGGGACCGCTCGCGATCACGCGATCGCGACCGCGATCGTGATCGCCGCGACCGGGATCGCGGCAGAGACCGACGACGCCGGGATCGCAGCAGGTCGCGGGATCGGGAACGCGACAGGCGCGATCGGCGACGTCGCCGCGACCGGTCTAGATCGCGGGATCGTACGAGGTCGCGCGATCGCGACTCGAAGAGAGGCTCCGCGAACGATCGTCGCAAGGACGCCAACGAGGAAGACAACAACGACGTCGTCTGCGTCGGCCAGTTTCACAAGGATAAAGCGTTGGCGGCTGCGTCGAAAAAGCCGCTCGAAAACGGTATATGGGAGGTTCCGCCTCAAACTCAGATGCAGGCCGCTCTATTGGCACCCGGTATTTTAGGCGCCGGCGTCGCCGCTCTGTCCCAGGACTCGGAGACTCAGCGTTCGACCATCGCCGGCTTCGGCGTGGTAGGTCAGCAGCCGATGTTGCAGTCGGGACAATTTTCTATAAACGGCCTCAATGGTGTTAGTAATCTTATACAACCGCATGTACAGGCGCTCGGTATGACATCGTTAACGCAAAATCTAAGTACTGCAAATATACCGAGTCTGAGTAGTCTGGGAACTCGTTCCAAGGAACCTTGGAGTCAGAACGAGCAAAGCAGACTGGACCAAACCGGACGATTCTCCGGCCGATCGAATCAATTCAACAATCAGGAATACGGCACGAGTAGTAGCTATCGTGGCTCCAGACCGAATAATATCTTTCTAAGTAAAATGCAGGAGCTCGAGGGTCGGCGCAATCCGCATGCATTCCAAGCTGGTGTCTCCAATTTCGGAAACTACGAGAATGATCGTCAAACGTCCGGTAGGAAATCCAGTTCGAGATTTTCCGACAATAAGAACGGCAGTAGCAGCGGCGGTCATTGCGTGGAAGTACGCAACATGCCGTTGACCGCGACGTATGCGGATCTACGTCATGCGTTTCAAGGTATCTATATCAGAAAGGACGGCATGAAAATTATCAACGATAATCACGGTAATCGCGTAGGTATCGCGTATATTAAGTTCGGTAAAGCCGAGGGGAAGAAACAAGCTCTAACTGGAACGAGATATGTGCGAAATTCCGAAGTAGAGGTACTTGACTTGGACGAAAGTATCTTCGATAAAGCAGTAAATTCTTATTCGCCTGACAAGGAGGACGATGGCGACCTGAGAAATTCCATGTGTATTCTCTTAACCGAACTGCCGTCCTTCACCAAAGAAATGGACATAGCTAAACTGTTCCACGACTGGAAGATCAACGATCTCTTCATCACCAATACCAAGGAATCTGGCACCACGCAGTACATGGCTTATGTACAATTCGCGCGACTCGAGGATGCCAAGTCGTCGTTGAACACGACACTGAAAATCGGCAGCAAGCAGGTGACCGCGACCGCGATCAGCGAGGAAAAATTTGCTCAAGCAAAACGTGAACACGAGCAAGTGAGCTTGAATCAAACGGATTGTATTCTCATGCGCGGTTTGCCCTTCCAGACAATCGACCGCGACATCTTCGACTTCTTTTCAGACATCGGCATCGTGCCGCTCTGTATCCATATGATGCTCAATCAGCAGGGCAAACCAGCCGGCGAGTGTTTCTGTGAATTCGACTCGGCTGAGAAGGCGGAACGCGCTATCGCTAAAAACGGTCTGCCGCTCGGCAAAAACGTACCCACTATCGAGCTAGTACCACGCGCCAAGATGCTTGAGACCCTTGGAATGATGGAGGCGCAGCAGCAGACGCAACAGCAGCACTTCCCGCCAATGGAGCAACATCAAAGACCACCACGCTTCTCTCCCGGTCCATTAGGTCACATGCCGCGGTTCGGCAATACCGGTTTCGGACCCCGCTGCCCGCCCGGGTTGATGGGTATGCCACGACACATGCTGGGTCGTCATCCACCGTCTATGGACTATGTCGAGGGTTTCGGTAAACCTGGCTGCGTGCTATCTCTAGAAAACGTGCCGTTCAAAGCGGATATCAACGAGATTATCGAATTTTTCGGTGACTTCGACGTTAAACGGGAAAACGTAATTCGTCGTTACAACGAGAGGGGCATGCCGACCGGGGATGCCCGAGTGGCGTTCTCATCGCCTAGTGAAACGCAACGAGCGCTCAAGGAACTCAAGCATTGCAAGATGCGAGAGCGTACTATATACATGAAGCTGGCGTGAGTTCCGCCACTCCGTCGTGCGCAAACTGATGCTGATACGTGAAGGGACATCACCGGTGACGATGTCTTAGGTGGGAGCGTTTGGAATGTAACGAGGACAAATGCAATATTTAATATCAATAGATGTACCTTCGGTGAATTATTCTAAGAGTCGGTTTTATACGAGGATCCTTGTCAATAAGCGCCGCAAGAATAAAGGACGCTTTGACAGTGGAACGTCTTCTCTTCGCGCGTACTTCCCTATTAAAGGGCGCGAAATTCCTTAGCGCGTCTATAAATTGATCCATGTGTACATAGAATGCGTAGGTTTAAGAGTGATAATTTTCTTCGTTTAGTCATTCGGATTGCGAAGTGACCATGTCCAATTGTTATAAAAAATATTCAATCGATTATTTTCTATGTCGAGAACTGATATGGTATTATAGCGCGATCATAGTATTAAGTAATGATACGTGGAAAATGCGCTAGTGATTCCTTAAATGACATTAGAAACGTAGGACTAATCATAGGATTTTATTAAGAATATTTTTCATAAAATTCGTCTTGTAAAAAAGTTGGGCTTCTCCATAAAACCGAATCTTTATAGATCGGCTTTTTATGCAAGCCTAAGTTTTCTGTGAAAAGATCGAATTTTTGAAAAATTTGCAATGTATATCCAAATATAAAAAAATTTCATATTATTTTCTCTGATTATTATTAGTTTCACTACCGTGGCAATACCAAATCTTAGTTTTATGTTAAGAAACGGCGGAAGCAGAGTACAAAGTTAGCAGTTTGATCGGTTACATTTTTGCTTTATGTTTTCTTATGTAAAAACATTTGGAGCGCGAAGTAAGTGTCGAAGACAGACTACGTGGAAGCTGCCCGTGCAACATGTTTCCTACAAGAATGAGTACATTACATACATTGCATATCTTGTGTAATATATGTGATACGCATAGTTATACCTTACACGAGAGATAGATAAAATATATGTATATTACATATATTAAATGTACATAGACAAAGATTATGTATCCATCATAATCTTGCGTAACGATAAGTACGTCCACCGTATGTGGGCTTGTGTAAAATAATTTATAGAATGAATGAATAAATTTACAGATGCGTACAATTCACAAACATTGTCATAAGTTTATGTTATAGGATAATGAACACACATTGGAGATACTTCAATAAATTTTTATCTAAACTTATGACTATGTCTTTATTCCAACGAAATCTAACATTAGCATCTAGCATAGTATTAACGCACAGATAATTTTAAAATTTATTAAACATATGTAATTTTAATTTATATTTATTTTTCCGAGCAAATATTTTATAATTTTGCAGGAAATTTGCAAGCCTTGGAATCTCTTGGAATATGCAAATTTTGAAGATCGAAACGTTATTTTTTTTCTGTTGATTTAAATTTCATCATACTAAAAGAATATACCTTTAATATTCAATCGGCTGCAACATGACGGTACCTGATGTCGACGGCAAAATTCCTGTTGCTGGCAGGATCGTGCCGTCCTACGAGACGATTTCGTGACGAAAGAGCGCTGCATCAAATCGGCGCTGCCTAAATATTGAGTCACGAGCTATTTCTGTATCCGCGCCTCGGCCATAAGTCCGTGACACATCAAACAGCAGTAGCACGTTTCAACTTGTGACGAGAACGAGACCCTTTTTTTATATTAAATTAAATTATAAAAAAATAAACGCGCAAAATATTTGAGATCAAATTACACACCCTCTTATATGTAATACATTTTTGTTTAGAATGACATGAGAGAGAAATATTCTAAGAGAAGCCTAGCTTATTTATATTGTATTCCTTCTTCGAGGATGTAGAAAAATGTAGATTCAAGGACTTAATTTAGAGAAATATAATTCAAAATTATGAATGTGATTTTTTAATGAACATAAATATATTCAATCAGGTTGGGAGAGATCTATTTATAAGATAAAATAGATCCCCGTATGAAATATATATTTTTTAAATATAGATTATATATATAAAAATATATTTTTTACTATAATACGTGAAAATATATATCTATGTTGTTAAAAATCTTAAATTTTGAACTTATTTTCTTACAGTAATTAAGTATTTCAAAATCTACATAATTTTCTTTCAATATACTTGTTTCTTTTTACTTTCCAGCTGCAGTAAATAAATTCGAATGCCAAGAATATGTTCGAGTGTTGAATAACCGAGTACTTTGTTGGCTCGCGTACGCACATGATTGTTTTACTATAATACCAGCTGATGCATGTCTCGCTTAAATTCATGATTGTCAAGACAGAAACGTTTATTCTAAGCAAATATACAATTAAAAATCGAATTTATAAAAATTGAACATTCAAAATGCGTATATATATCATAATAAACGGTTTTTTATTGCATATGAATTTTTTCAGTAATCATATATTGATGATATCGATGATATAATTTATGACTATGTGAAAAAATTATAAAAACACTTTTATTTTATTTCTTGCATTATATATTTCTTATAACAGTTAATATATATGTATAATTATATTATATTATAAGTACTAATTTAGTACGAAAAGATATCACCGAATTTATTTTTGACAGTTTGCTTTAGTAAACGATAAGTATGACTAATGTAACTAGTGATCGCTCGATTTAGTGATTTTCAACGATTTCCATCATAATGCCTATCGCATACAGGAAGATTGCGATTAACCTTGTTCGATTTACCATCGATACCGGAAGTTCGACTTTATCTATAAATACATATATCCAAAACACATTTGACACCGGATAAAGAGTGAAACGAGAAAAAAATAGTATTTTGACATATAGCTTTTTTATTTTAGATTTTTCTATAAAAAGTTAAGAGATACGCTTATTTTATGTTTATAAATCTTAAAGCGCAGTAGAAAAATTATAAATATATAATTAAGAAACGCATTCGTCCATCAGCTTAGAATCTAATTTGCGTGTCTCTGTTCGATACAGACGCACATTTGTTACAGTTATGTAACAATAATTGCTTCCTATATATGATCGAGAGCTAACAAAACAAGAGATCTCCCGTTACAACGACGTCGTTGACGTCGTTGCGTTACGAATTGCGTAATCGATATTCGATATCGCGATGCAAATTACGGCGCTGACGATATATCTTATACGCTCCTTCGCGTACGTATGTACATCTGCGGACCGATCTGCAACGCAAGGACAAAACTGAAATAGAGGCGGTGAACAAAGAGCGGAAATCTCTCGGTGGAGGCGTGACAAACTGGTCCGTTCTGCACCAGCCTAAAAACAGACGGGATCTCCGGAAGTAACAAAAACAAATTGTGCATGTAGCCCAGACTTAAATGTAGCCCCAAACGCACCGCCCAAATATCGTATTTTCCATCCTTTGTATTTTGTATCATATCCTTTTCAAAAAACTTGGTTCTTTTCTGAAAAAAAAAATTTTTTTATAAAATCGTATTCAATTATTTGGATTGATTGGACGTTCGATATAACTACAAATAGAAATCTCAATTTGGCGCATTTAGACGAAAAACGAAGAAGAATAGATGAAAAAAAAATAATGATCCATTTGTTTTTTATGATAATAAATGAAAAAGTTAAAAGGTTCCAATGACTGGTCATCGGCTGTGTTTTGCAATCACATACGGACTCCGGAAAAAAAAAGATTAAAGGCAACTCAGAAAATTCCAATTGACACGACTGTAATAATCACTTTTATATCACCCGATTACTTTACCGCTGATGGACTCAATCACACGTGATCGGAAAATACAGCTGGGACAGAGGCTGACTTTGAAATCCTTTTATGATACTCTCGAAATTTTTCTAAAGATTCCTCTCTTTCTGATAAAAATCACATTCTATCTTTCTTTTTCTAAATTAGTATTTTTTCCATTTTATACGGATAAAATTTTCCTTTTTTTGGAATCGAAAAAAATTATCGATATGCTTGCACGTATAAAAATCGCGTGTTGCAGATATAATTGCGTCATGAAATGATTTATCCCGCCTAAACTTCTCCTTTCGACGACTCGAGGTGACTCGCAAAGGAAATTTCATCTGCTGTATTTCGTGTCAGCGCCCACTCGGGATTACGCATCTACCACTTTAAGTAACGCGTTATCATCGTATGCATTGCAAGTTTATCGATGACAAGTATTCCAAGGAATTTCAGTCATCTGGTAAAATGATGGAGTTTGACCATGATCATCACTTGCGCATGTGGTAATAATATAAACAATCTCGAATGAAAGATACAAAAAGCGAAAAATATCTATAAAGCATATTTTATTTGAAAAAAATAAGATTGCTAAAGGTAATTGATTTTTTTACAAGATTAGAAAATTTAACAAAATATAATTGCAAAACTATATATTAAAATTAGATATAAATATTGAGAAGAAAAATGTACAAAGAAAATTTTAGAGAAACGAAGCTGATGAAGAACACTTAGAGATCATCATCATCAAGTTGATGTAAATTTATCAATTTATCTACAGAACCAGTACAGAGGGAGATTTTAAAGCACGATGAGAATCTTTCGTATGAAAGAAGGGGAACAAAATAAAAAACTGCCCACGTTAAACTTTCCGAAGAATATATTCCGTGGCTTCGAGTGATTCATATCACTCTCGACACTTTAGAGAACTCGTCCGGATTGTAAATGTAGAAAGGAAGAGCGTAGAGAACGAGTGGAGAGTAGACCGTAGGAGGGGAAGGAGGAGAAACCATCGGGTACAGGATTGAAGAAGAGAGAACGCACCTGCTGAGGGCTTTTGTACCGCGTGACGTTGAAAAGAGACCGACGAGAATGGACGGTAATTGATTACAGCCCAGGAAACGTACCCATTCTTCAACGACGCAACCAGGAGAACGAGAACGCCTCGCTCTTGTGCTACCACCGCAATTCTAAACTGGATATTTTCGTTACGAAGGACGTTTTCATCTCGAACGTCTCGGAGTAGATCTGATCGTAGCGCATGCTTCGAATTCCTCGCAACCACCATGATAAAATCATATATATATGTATGTTCGTATTATTGTACATAACGTTATCAATCATTAATATAAATAATTGTTGATGCTACGCTTATTACATCTCTGTAAAAAAAGGATAATGTAATTATATTCTTTCTTTTTTAAATGCGATATATGATATTTAGTTTTTAATTTTTATATTATTATTCTAAATTATATGAAGCAATTTAGGCTAGTGATTACTCTTAGCATTAATTTCGATTTTTAATTTTATCTTTTTAAGTTTTATAAATTTTTACGTTTTTAGTAGTGTGTGTGTGTGTGTGTGTGTTTAAATATAAGATTAGATGCGTTTTTTAGCACAAAACAATTGCATTATTTTGAATATTTCTTATTCATCATCATGTGATAGATTTTATTTCAACTTGGATGTTATATAAAATTGATATTTATACTGTTCAAAAATTTATTTATGATTCCAGGATAAATTTTGATTAGAGGCTAAGACACGGTAAATGTAAGGTTTAAATTTAATAATTAATTTAATATATAAGGTACACGCATTCTTTTTTCATCAAATGACAAGTAATACCGATTGCCGTATTCTTTATCGTGACATGCAAAGAGCAGACTTGTAATAATAAGGTCAACAAATTTTCCTCCGCATAATTCTAGCCGGAACGTCTGGCGCACATAAAGTCTAATACAAAGCATGTATCTCGCCATCACGGAGCCGGCTGGAAACTCAGGCCGATGTTAAGACTTCGTTCCTCGCGATTTCCTTCGTGTAATAAGGATATCTTTCAATATATTTACAAGCAGCAAAATATAATCTACATGTGCCGCTTTATATAATTGTAACAATTAAAATAATTTGTGTGTAAAACAGTCTTTTACGATTTAAGATAACACTATTTTGTATAAA
This sequence comes from Camponotus vicinus, assembly GCF_025532165.1. Taxonomy (NCBI): domain Eukaryota; kingdom Metazoa; phylum Arthropoda; class Insecta; order Hymenoptera; family Formicidae; genus Camponotus; species Camponotus vicinus. The sequence goes on along the minus strand of NW_028141976.1, from coordinate 11,192,378 downwards.
TTCAATGAATAATAATATTTTGTAGATTAAAATAATACTATTTTACATTCACACAAAAGTCCTGAAAAAAAAGTTTTGTTTATGTTATGGTTTTTGTCAGAAGAGACGCGCACGTATCAATAACGCGTCCCCCCACTTTATCTATCCCACTCCCAAATTTTTCACAATTTTATACCATAATATTATTACAGTCACGTCTGAGGTCGGTTCGTGTGTTTCATGTTTCTCGCGCCTCTTTATCTGTCAAAAGTGAATTTCGCGTACGAACGAATGTCGGGAGTGATTGTTTTTAGTGCGTCTATTATTCCGCGATTAATACATCTTTTGATATTCGACATCACTGCGATTTATTGGCGAAACATTGCACATGATGGAATTAGAAAACTCCGGTATTTTTGAAAACGTAAGTAGATTATCATTACTTATATCATGATTATTTGCACTTTTCTTTTTGCATGTGGAGTAATGAAGGATATAAAGCTGTCAGTGTGATAAAAATAACTAGTATTCCCAACATTGAAAATAGTTGCATATATTGTTCATGACAAGATGTTAAAAAAGACAACCAACATTGATCGATTATGTGTCTTGTTAAATTAATTGATTATTCTTATCTTGTTTAATTAATTGATTATTCTTATCGTTAAAAAAATATATAGGACTGATATAACTCAATTATAGCTAATGTCTAAATTATTAGCAAACAAAAATAAATAAAAGAACTCGCGTCCAAAAAAATTAATAACTGTGCGCATTTCTTTTTCATCATAACAATTATACGTTGTCGTTTTATGCGTTATATGTAAAGATATACGAGCGACAAGAAGACACGTGGATGTTGTGTCAGTTTAAACAATGCTCGATGATAATTTTAATATTTGCGTAATGATTTTCCAGATTATATACGTATGTACTTTACACGCGGTGACTCGGTATGTTGATACTTTCTCTCTCGTTTAATGTTCTCTTCGGTGATCTCATTGTACCTTGTATTGTTCTTACGCGTATACAGATGTGTTCAATGACAGGCGACAACGACCCCTCTATCGTTGTCTCTTTGAAGAACAGTATTATGAATGGCAGAAGAATGCCCGCGCCTGTTTCTTTCGCCACTCGATATTCCTCGCAAGGACAATCGTTTGTTTTCAGAATTTTCAACATTTCTGGAATGTTTCATCTATTTTAGTTGTAGAGAATGTTTCATCTATTTTAATTTTAGAGAATAATTCAATGAAAATAATTCAATGATAATTAAAAATAATTGGATTATATCGATCCTATAAATGTATATAATCGACTTATACAGGGTGACCCATTTTAACTTAGGCAGCCAAATAACTCGAAAAATAAGCAAGATAAAGAAAAATGTTTTAGACAAAAGTTGTATGGTTTCGAGGGGGCCATAAGATGGTATCATTGGTTTGACCTTGAAGAGTCATTTGAAGGTCACGTGAAGGTCACTTCAATTTTTTTAAATGGAATACCCTATATATTTTTGTACATTCTTGTAGCTTATTTCGAGAGCTTTCCAAAACACTATAATTAAGTACCTTTCCGTTAAGTACTTTTTGAGTTATGATGCTTGAAATAATTTCTTAATTTTACATAAACCGTAAAATATCTTGTAAAATATTCATTTTTCGATTATCTTACCTTAATACTTTTATGTACAAAATAATGAGAGGAATCAATTGGTGTAAAGAAAACACATAGTTGTTTTTAAGAAAAAATATGGAATTGTTAATTGCAAATTACATATTTTTTCTTCGAAACAACTATGTGTTTTCTTTACACCAATTGATTCCTCTCATTATTTTGTACATAAAACTATTAAGGTAAGGTAATCGAAAAATGAATATTTTACAAGATATTTTACGGTTTATGTAAAATTAAGAAATTATTTCAAGCCTCATAACTCAAAAAGTACTTAACGAAAATGTACTTAATTATAGTGTTTTGGAAAGCTCTCGAGATGAGCTACAAGAATGTACAAAAATATATAGGATGTTCCATTTAAAAAAATTGAAGTGACCTTCACGTGACCTTCAAATGACTCTTCAAGATCAAACCAATGATACCATCTTATGGCCCCCTCGAAACCATACAACTTTTGTCTAAAACATTTTTCTCTATCTTGCTTATTTTTCGAGTTATTTGGCTGCCTAAGTTAAAATGGGTCACCCGTATAAAACTATTCCACGTATCAATTATGTGAAATAAGAAAACATTATTAACGATAAGAATCATCATTTTCGGTTTATTTGCATGCAAAAAATAATTATCTAATGAGAGTAAAAGATTTATCACATTCTAGTAAATATTTTACTTTACAAAAATAGTGATAATCAATATCTTCATTTTTCACCCATTCTTCTTTAAATCACATTTTTATAATTTTTATCATAAAAATATATATCATAATTTTATATATTGAATATACATTATATATATTATAATTTTTTTTATTATTTCATATATAAAACGAAAATCAAGATAAAAAAGTCAAAATCTGTTTTCTATAAAAGATTCTTTATGATATTATATTGATTACATTGATTATTAATTATTATATTGATTATTAAATTTTCTTTTAAGAAAAAAATTATGTATTTTAAATAATTCCCAAGCTGGGAATTATTGGATCTGAGAAAAACGCAAGAAAAAATTGAATAAAAAAATTGCAGGAAACTTGGATAATATAATTTTCTGGACATACAGATTCCTCGATATTCTCTTTTATCAGATTTGATATCAGGGATGAATTATTTGAAGAAGAAGAATCGAGGAGACGACGAAATGAGGATACGTGATCGATGATATCTGTGGAAAATTAATCAAATCTCGTCTCATCGAACTGTCAGACTCGTAAATGCCTACAAAATGTTAACGTGCAAATACATTTCTGTGTCTCGCGACGCTATTTATAAACTAGATCGCCTCGGCGAACAGTCGATTCAATTAAATACTGTTATCTTTACAGAGCGACTTAGGCTGCTAAGTCAAGACGATTGGCGCTCTCTCTCTCTCTCTCTCTTTCGCGAGCTCTCGGCCCTTTTTTTTTCCTTACCTCGTTGCCGCACGGTAGGATGGAAATACCGCGGGCATAGATGGGTACCCTTACTTTGCATACGATGCACGCTCGCGTTTCGCGGCGCGTAGCCCCTTCGGCGTGGCTGCCGGTGCGAGAAGGGACCGGTGGAGGAAGGGATGCGGTGGGAAAGAGCGGAGCGAGGAGAGGTCCCCGCGTACTCGGGGAGGCCTTTTGTACGTGCTACTCCCGCGCGATGTGCGATGGACCCGCTCCCGGAGTGGTCGTGGACGCGAGTTGGAGCCGCAGTAGTATAGTGGCTGCCGCCGCGCGGAAATTGGACGGGACGGTCGCGGCGGCCGCGCTCCTCGCCTTCTCCTCCATCTTCCCGGCTCCTCGGTCCTCTCTCGCGGAACGCGAGTTCCGAAGATCCAGCGGATCCCTGATCGGATTCTCTCCCATTGATCTCCGGTGAAAGTGCTCGGGAGAGCGCGCGAATACATCAATACACGCGTGTGCGCGCGCGCGCGCGCGTCCGATGAACTCCACGTGGTGCTCCGGCGCGACGTGAAAGAGGCTGCTTGTCGGACACTGCTGGTCGGCGATCGAGCGAAGGACATGAGGCCGCTCGTGGACGTATCCGTCTGGATGCTGCTGATCCCGCTGCTCCTGGTGGCGGCGGACCCCTCTGCGCGGACGACGAACGCCGAGTGCCCGCCGAGATGCGTGTGCTTCACGATGCATGTGCGATGCATGTTTCAAAAGCTGAGCCAGATGCCGCGGGTGCCTGCCAACACCACCGTCCTGTGAGTTATTCTCCCTTTCGTTCTCTTCGCGGATCGATAAGCGCCTCTTAATCGTCGGGACTCGAGGATTTTTTTTCATCGTTAAGTGATACCTTGCGTAATCGTGACGTAAGCGTTACACCTGTCACTGTAGCGACGAGATTTTTTTCTTGCGAGACAAAAATTGGAAATTGTTCTGTGTATCTTACATCGAGTTTTTATCCAATGATTCTTGTTTTAGTAACTAATGAAGCGTTTCATTTAATAATCAGATATAATTACAATATTTTATAAATATTTTTTAGTATGTGAAAATTTTATAATTTTACAAAAATCCATGATATGATCGTTGCTTGATAAACAGTGCAGTTGTTGATAATATTACGGTAAAAGGTCAAGAGAAAGTATACTATATAGATGCGTATTCGCTTATGGGAAAGATACTAATCGAAACGTATAATCATCCCAGTTAAGATCGAGACTGACACAGCGCTTTCAACAGAGAATGCATTCGCTCTCTTCGAAGCATTCAACGAGAAAGATAACGTTGTATATTCCAATGGTGTGAACTCGTTTGAAGAATCGATTGTATTATAAAGTAATCGATAAAAACGATCGATAAAAGTAATAATTGTATCAATATCAATCTGTCTCTTAACAATTACCTACAATTGAGATGCATGAAGTCAGAATAAAGTTGACTACATTGATAAAAATGAATTATTATACTCGGATTTAGCTAAGGAAATCAAGTTATTGATTCGAGACGCAGTAGATTAACAAAAGGAAATAGAAAATCGCGCTTTTTAGAACTATATATAAAGCCTACGGCACACGGTACAATTTTTCGTACTGAATTTGATAAGATTTAGTAAAATATTAGAAATGCTGCATTCTGATTGGTGCATTTTTAGTATTTTACTAAATCTTATCAAATCCAGTACGAAAAATCGTACCGTGTGCCGTCGGCTTAAGTTACGACTAGTAATACTAAAGTGGAACTTCGGCGAAAAGGAATAAACGAGAATACAGTAAAGCATCTCGGGATCTCAATGCAAAACTAGAAATTTATTTAATCTGACATTCTTTGAGATTTGTAATTATAAGTAATATATATAAATTATTTTATGTGTGTATAATATATATATATATATAAGTGTATATATAAGTACGTGTAATCCCATGATCGATCTTTCTCAATCAAAAAATAATTTAAATATATATTATTTATAATAAATAAATAATATATATAATAAATAATATATATTATTTTATAATAAATAATATATGAAAATATCAGAGTAAATAAATTTCTAATTTTACTTCAAGATATCACGTTGCTTTACTGCTTTCTCGATTTAAACCTTTCTCCGAAGTTCTATTTTAGCATTACATCGAAACTTATATATAGTTCTAACAATAAGACAAATTTTGATATATACATATATAAAATTTTATTTTTACATATATTATATATTATATTATATATCGAAAAATATTGTTAATATTAACATACTTTATTAAATTTAAATGTTACTAATAATTAAAAATACGTTACATATAAACCGAAAGACAAAGTTTAATTGAGAGACCATATAAACGAAAAATGCAATAATTAAATACATTTTGAATCATCTATCTATCATCTATCTATACATATAATATATGTATATCTATTTAGCTTTGCATTGCGGAGGACTGTTTCTTTCGTTTCAAAGAAACACGTACTACCAGCGTTATCAACGAACGTGTCTTTCCGATGGAAGTAAAAACGATATATCGAACCAGCTTCATCGTGACAATCGTTCTCCTACTTTGCGTAAAACACGCGAGTAATATCCCGAAAAATATTTAATATTTGAATCAAAGAAAGCAAGATAACTCGCGTGCTATCTCGACATGTCGAAACGGCCGACTATTTTATCATTTCACCCCGATTTAGCTCGAACTTCGATATCTGTCATTGATATCGCATCTATAAATTTGCTTTCGTTGGAAAAAAGAAAAATAATACGGACGATAATCTGTACGAAGAATTCTTTATCATTTTTGTTGGAAGTTGTTGCGCAAAATCTCTCAGACAAAGACAGAATAAAATGACAAACGTCGGCGAATCAGCAATAAAAACGTGATTAAATCCCGTTTGTCCTAATGTGGTTTCGTAGCGATGCATTATGTCATCGTCATGTATCTCTTTTTTCCTTCGATTTACATAAAGCAATCTAAAAATAGTATTGCTAACGAGCGTTGCTATTTAATTGTCTCAAGAGTAAGATTACTTGTTCCTTTCTTTTACTTTAACAATTGCTATTATTTATTGCACAATTTCTCCCTTTCTCTTTCTCTCTCTTTTTTTTCTTTATTCTTTTTTTCTTTATTTATATATTCTCTTGTTATCTAATTAATTTTAGTTGGGTTTTTTAATTTGAATTAGTATATTTTTTAAAACAAAATTACACTTAATAAAGATTTTAACCATGACCTATTCTGTATTAGATAACACAGATCATTGTAACCTTGGAACCGCATTGTGGAGTCACAAGCCACAATGGGGATAACATTCATTTAGGAATATAATTGCTTGCATTTAATTTCTTTGTTTAAATAATATTTTTCTCTTGTTTCATTTATTGTGATAAAAAATAATTTTAATTGCTATTGTAACACACACAATTTTAACTTTATTAATAATTCATATATTCGCATATAAAGTTCCATTATACTTTTTCAATTTTAATATTTTAAAATAATTGATATCTAAAAATAATAAATTTAAAAAGAATAATTGATACAATTGATACAATAATTTTTTTTTAATACCATAACTATCTCGAATTAATTTTTTCAAAAGTTGAATAGTGACAGCAAACATTTTGGATGTATTACTCGGGTTCGAGACGGGTTCGACTCACTGATTAATTCTGTGATTATTGCTCGTGCGATGGTGACGAAATTTTGTTGCAATAAAGAACAAGTAAACATATGACCCGCAGAGAGATCATAATACGTATATATTAAGACATGAGTCACATGTGCGAAAGTTCTCCGGCATCAAATCCTTTCTCCTTGCGTTGCGTTCTATGTTTAAATGTGCTCATAATTTATAATCCTGTCCGCTATTTCCGGTAACGATGAGTTACCCAACTCCAGTTCCCTAGTATACTATCAGGTTTTGTTTGGTAAATGCGAATAAAGGATTCTCTAATGAACTGGATAAATGAATTTAATCTTGCCTCTGGCAATTTAATACCAAAGAGATTGCGAGAAAAGTTTATAAACTCGGATGATCACTGCTGCAAGATACAAAGAAACGCTGAGCATAGCGATGTCAAACGACGTGAGTCAAGTGTTATCGTAATTATATCTCTCGACAATGTTCAATAATTCTAAATGTAATTTTAATGAAACATCCAACTACAGAGTTTGACTTTTCATTCCCTTTATTATTTGTTTCTCTCTGGGAAATTTTATTTAATCCTCTCTCTTTCTTTTTTTCTATTTCTGATTTACACAATGAAAAATTACGATTATGACAGTGCGTTTGATAGGTTTTTCTAATATATCCGGTTTTACCGTTAAATCCTCGCCGCGTGTATCGCGCTTTATGCTATAATTATCTGTTTGCGATCTTTTAAAATTACGGAGAAATAGACGGTCGTCCGTGCTCGGTCAATAATTGATGGAATATTCATTATGGTCGAGTTGTGTCGAGCATCCTTAAGTATCCCGTCTTTCGGGATGTTAAGCGTCTCTTTGTTAATCATATATACTTGTCCGGTGCACGATACTTCGATAATCACTGAGAAATCATTATTCGCGTTGCACGTCGCGCCATAATCTTTGATTACATGTTAATTATAGTGTGCATAAAAATTGCGGCCGTTCTGTAAAGGAGGTCAGAAATTATGCATCTGTTTAAACCCTATCCGCGCTCTAACGTTCGATATCGATATCACGCTATTGTATATAGTCAACTGAATTCGATTAAATACATAAATGCACAGGACATACGTCAGCGATTCTAAATATTTTGAAATTTTTTTATTCTGTTAAAAAAATTTATAATGATCTACACGGTTCGTATTTTTGTACATGCTTATTTTGAACGATTCATGTACTTATTTTTATCTTAATAATGCAAATGAATACATCAGTGTCACCTAAAATTTTTATGCTCCTATGAATCTACGAGGAGACTTTTGTAATATGCATAAAATAGAGAGGCGTATACAAATCCAAGGATGTAGATTCCAGAATATCTGCTCCTTGAGAAAATGAAGAACCTTGAATTCTTAGAGATTTATATTATACTTGAAAAAATCAGGGAATTCTTATCAGGGAATTATATTGGAACTCGGAGAATTTTTTAAACGAGTAAAAAACGAGTCTTTAATAATTTTGTTCTTATATTATATAAGCAATCGGTAATTCAATTAGCTAAATTATGTGTATATATTTAAAATAAATATTAAGAGAATATAGAAATATGCAGTATACATATTTTTATTATAATATTTAATGATAAAAAGGATAAAGTATTATATAAGCAGGTGAATGATATTTATTTTAAAGCTAATCAGTTATTTTTTAATAATTTTTCAAATCTAACACTTGAAATGGCTTGTCCCTTTGTATAAGTGAAAAGCGCTAAAAAAGGCGCACAATAAAAAAATTTATTTTAAAAAATTGCTTCCAAAAATCTCCAAGAAAATTCTCTTTGCCTGAAATTTTGAATAAAAAAACTTGAAAAATCAGAGAATTTTTTTACAAGATTTGAGTAGACATCCTGGATTCGCGTCATATAAGGGAATAGATTGTGTCATCGTTATAATTTTGAGTATTCGATCGAGTATCTCGATGATGCGAATGGCGATGACTTCGAAAGGCTTGCGGTTAAGCTGGACGTAACCAAAAGAAGAAAAGAGAAACTGAATACTCTTTGCGAAACTTATTACATTTTCCACCCGCTATTAACGTCACTAATTTGCTTGCGCGATTTGCCGTTATTAATACGAGCCTTTGATCGTACCGCATTAAATGAATGAATCGCTGATATTTGTATGCATCGACACACACAAATCTCTATGGACAAAGAAAAATCGAAGTGGCAGCACGCGATGGTTGGCTCTATAAATAGCATAATACAGAAATGTATTTGTACCTGTGAGAAACAGAAAGACATAAATTGAACATTTCAACCTCATTTTCAGGACAAACTAGAGAGGGATGCATTTTTGTAATTCAAGAATTAATAGAGATACATTAATTTTTAATTATTGTATTTTATATATTAATATTCTCCTTTTTAAAACGATAATTAAATATGTCTCTTGATATAAATATGTTTGTCGGTAATTTTAGATTTTTCTATTTCCTTTTGAATAAAGATATATAGGTAGGAACTTAATACTACAAATTTCTCTGTCAACATTAATACGATATTTTATTGAAGCTGTTTTTAAGGTGTTTAATTACCGTGAGAAGTAATTATGTCATCATGAGAAGTAATTTTTCGTTGAGGAAATGGGGGAACTAAAATTACTTTCTTTGATATGAAACGACGCTACACATTTATTGATGTCGATTGGCACTGCAATTTGCTAACACGTCTGATAAAGAAGATTCCATTAAAAATTTAGATAAAACGGAATGTTTACATTAATTGCCATATGATCGACATTAGTTGAACAGTAATGCTTGTGTAATTTGAATGAAAAAGCGCAAGAGTATCGCATATGGTGAGCAATTTACGCTAGTTAAACGTCGGGAACTTCTTCCACTTTTCTCGCGGCACGCGTGCGATTCGCTGGTACGATAAGAAATAGCGAGAATTGAAATAGCGCCGGGTCGAGCGCGGGAACTCGAGGCCATAATTTAGAAAAGACGGACCGAATAAAATTGTTAATTAAGAGCCTAATATAATGGACTATCCTTGTTACAGCGAGCCGCTGTAATAATTAAGTATCGCGCTCGATGAATTTCCGAATCGTTGATTCATGCGTATCTGAATCTCGCGATCAGATTGATTCGCACTCGATTTCCTTATCGTCATTTTATACATATCATCTACTCTTATGTTGGATTATCTTTTCAAGTGCCGTTAATTAGGCATATCTTAATTCAGATTTTAATGACCTTTATCATAAAAGCAGGTTCGAGTAGATTTTGAGTTCCGCTAATCTAATCATTTATAACTCGACTCGAGTATTCGCCGTAATTAATATACCGTTTATCGAGAAAAATGACGACTGTGCTATTTATCCTCGATCTATACTCGAGAAAAGCATTCACACTGATCGCCCATTCTACTTGTTGGCGGGTGGGCGGTTAGCGAGTTCACAATTACGGTATTCTCGCCCATGCAAAAAAATTCTATTTGAATCTATCTATATCTCACACTTAACGCAGAATGCGGTCATCTGAGCGCAACCGCCTGATTCTAAATCCGAGATAATATTGCACACGGTTTTCATATGTAATTGTATAATGTAATCTAATCATTAGAATCGATCGAGTTTATTCTATTTTTGTCTCAAATCCTGATAATTCTTCGATAGCACACAAAGGCGTTTTTTTCTCTCTTCTAACGTGCAAAAACAATATCATAATATTATATATCATCAATAATATTATAATAATATTACATATTATTTTATATTATATTAATATTATATACATTACATTATTATACACATTATTTTATATTATATTAATATTATTTAATATTATATTAATATAATGTATATATAATGTATAGATTTTTATTATATTAATATAATGTATATATATATCATTTTTTTGCAAAATACGAGTCGCGTAATCTCTTTTTTCTCATGAATCGGAATCTTTTTGCAGGGATCTCCGATTCAACAGCATCACGGAGGTGCGGTCGGGGACGTTTCGCGGTCTCGACAAGCTGCACACCCTGCTGCTGAACGACAATCATATTCGACGGCTGGTCACGGACGCGTTCGAGGGCGCGCCAAATCTACGGGTACTCTACTTGTACAAAAATCGAATCGAGCACATCGCCCCGGGCGCGTTCGCGGGGCTGCCGCGGCTCGAGCAGCTGTATCTGCATCACAACCACCTGCGGGAGATACGCCCCGGCACGTTCAACAATCTGCCGGCGCTGGAGCGTCTATTCCTGCACAGCAACAAGCTGCATCGGCTGCCGGCCGACGCGTTCGTCAACGCCGGTCCCATGACACGGCTGCGTCTTGACAGCAACGCGCTCGTCTGCGACTGCAATCTGGTCTGGCTGGTGGAGCGCACCCGGGACAAGCCTACGGAGATGGCGGCGATTTGTCAGTCCCCGCATAAGATGAAGGGTCGCTCCCTCACGACGATGTTGCCCGAGGACTTTCATTGCAGTTGAGTAAAATTCTAGGGTATCTATTTCCTGGAAGAACAAGGAAAACTTGGAATTCTCAGGGATTTCTTTTGTACCGGAAAAATGAGGGAATTCTCATGGAATTTTATTGGGGAGTTTGAGGATTTTTAAGAACAAATTTTCTCTGATCATTTTGCTCTCATATAGTAAACAGTCGACAAGCCAAATGAATTGTGTGTTTAAATTAAATTATAAATGTATACATCTATCTTTTTTTACTTACATGTTCAATGTCAATTTGTTAATATATTCAATATCTTGGTAAAATATTGAATGCAGTATATATCGTAATTTTTAGTAAAAAAAATTGAAATTTTATGCAAATGACAAATGCTTATCTTACGAAAGTTATTTAACTTTCACTACATTTATAAATCTAGTACTTAAAACTTAAAAGGTTCTATGTTTTCTCTACGAATAAAAAATAGTAATAAATGCAATAAAAAAATTTATTTTAAAAAGTTGCACTAAAAAATCTAAATATTCTCTTTACTGAAATTTTGAACAAAAATATCTGGAAGATTAGAAAATTTTCGTAAGATTTGAGTAAACATCCTGTAAAAAGAGGTTCCCTTTCTACTGGTAGTTTCCACTTACAAATTTTCTGTATTATGCCTTACCATACATGTCTCATAGGATTTCAATATTACCGCTGCTGTAAGCTGTCAGCTTAACGATTATGTTGTCGCGGTCATTGACATCATTGTGGTCGTATGCTGCTGATGCAGGGATAACATCGCGTGATCAACGCTAGGATGATTCGCGGTATCTGTCACGTGATCCTTCATCGAAAGATTAAATCGAGACTTCCATTCAAATTCAGTTATCGCTGACTAATTTTAAAACTAGGCTTCATTTTCATCAAATCGATGGATGGCCGCACGAGCCCGAAACTACATTAGCATATATTTTTTGTAGGTTTCTTACAAAAAAAAATAATTATATGTGCAGCTGCTACATATTATGTAAGAATTGAAGGATAAATTTTCTCGCGTGTATTTTGTAATTTTTTCGAAAAATATTTTTTCTAACAGTGATCATAATAATCATACATTTATCTTTAAAATATTAGAGATTCGGATTTTATTTATCTGTATCTTTTTTTAATTATTTTCCGCGTTTTTTCATGATGACGTGGATAATACATATTAGCTAATATTAAGAATAACAGCGAATAAAAAAAACGAAAATATCACGAATAAAATATCAATAATATCACGTTAATTTATCTATTTAACCCATTTTTAATTGTCAACAATAAGAAAGAATTCTTTTTATAGCAAAACCACGTATAATAGAAGGACCCGAAGATACCGTGGTGCGATTTGGCGAGACGATGACGTTGACGTGCCGAGTAACGGGCGATCCGACGCCGAAAATTAAATGGATGAAGAATAAATGGTACTCGGAAGCGGACGATGATGACAGCGACAAGTACGAAATCCACGAAGACGGCGAGAAGTATGTAATTCGCGAGGATGGCAGTCTGGTGATCACCGACATGACTGAGCAGGACAGCGGGGTATACGAATGCATGGCCAGTAGTGATATGGGCTCGACCAAGTCCAGGAAGGCGAGGGCAGTGATCACGGCAGCGTCCCATTTGATATTCGCCGAGAAGCCAGAATCGCAAAACGTGACCGTCGGCACCGACGTGACCTTCTCTTGTCGAGTACTGAACAACGGACTCAGTGTCAAGCCCAATATTCGTTGGCTTCGAGACGACCTACCGATCTTGTTCGGCGACAGAATCTTCCTCGAGAACGATGATACCAAGTTGCGCATCCTCGCGGTTAAGGAAACTGACGCTGGCAGATATCAGTGTCATCTGAGGAGCGTCGACAGAAGCGTAGTCCTCTTCGCGGATCTGCACGTCATCGACTTCATCGCGCCCCGATTGGTCTTCAAGCCGCAGGATATGGAAGCGGAACCGGATGCCATAGTCGAGATACCATGCCGGGCCGAGGGCAGACCGAAGCCGGTGATACAATGGAAGAAGGATGGTAGCGCTCTTGAGGGCAGTAGAATTAAGATCACTCGTGGCGGGAGTCTTCTCATTTTCAACGTGACTCCACAGGACACCGGCAGGTAAGACTGGGGTAATGTAAGCTTGATTAATAATTCCTAGTAATCAGTCTCAGAAGCCTGACGACTTGCAAATCTACATAAATGATAAAAATGGATATCAAGTCACATTCCTTCATTAAAAGTCTTCTGTAGAATAATTATACAATTTTTTACAGATATGAGTGTTCAGCAATAAACGATTATGGCCGCGCAACCGCCGATGCTCTGGTACGCGTTCGGCAACCAGGTGCAACGAATACAATTATCGTACGAGCTTTTCAAAGTGCCACCGAGGAGATCGATCGTGCCATCAATAAGACGCTATCATCCTTATTCAATGGTGACTCATCTAACCACGTCCATCCATTCCGGTTAATACGATTCCCGAATGCCATCAGTCGCGCGGCTGCCAGACCTGCTGAACTTTTCGAGAGGACTCTCGTCAATATTCGACGTATGGTGGACGCCGGCGCTAAAGCGAACGTGACCGGTGAATTTCGTTACGAGGAGATCCTGACGCACGAACAGGTAAAAACAAACAGATAAGATCTTGTGCATCAAATCACAGTCTTTTATCAGAAATCTAAGATTTCATTTCCATTTTCAAGGTCAAAGAAATTGAACAGTTATCCGGATGCACCGGTCACAGACATCGGCAAAATTGCACCAACAGGTGCTTTCACCGCAAATACCGCACCATAGACGGCAGTTGCAACAATCTGCGTCATCCCACTTGGGGCTCATCGCATACGGGATTCCGCAGAGTATTGCAGCCCATCTATGAGAACGGTTTCTCGACGCCGGTCGGTTGGGAGAAGGAACGACGATATTACGGTTATCCGAAGCCAGCTGCGCGTCTCGTGTCGACTACGTTGATATCTACGCATGACATTACATCCGATCATCAGATTACTCACATGGTGATGCAGTGGGGCCAGTTCCTGGATCATGATCTCGATCACGCGTTGCCATCAGTATCGAGTGAATCCTGGGACGGGATTGATTGTAAGAAGTCATGCGATAACGCAGCACCTTGTTTCCCGATGGAGGTACCGCCGGATGATCCGCGGGTTAACAATAGACGGTGCATCGACTTTATAAGAACCAGCGCCGTGTGCGGATCAGGCTCGACCAGCATCTTATGGAGTGAGAGACTGACACGGCGAGAACAGTTAAACCAGTTGACTAGCTACCTCGACGCATCGCAAGTCTACGGTTACAATGATGAAGTGGCGCGCGACTTACGTGATCTCACGACGGATCACGGATTGCTACGGGAGGGTCCTACGATCCCTGGTCATAAGCCTTTACTGCCGTACGCGTCCGGACAATTCGTCGATTGTCGTAGAGATCCGCTGGAGAGCTCGATCAATTGCTTCGTCGCTGGTGATATTCGCGCAAACGAGCAAGTTGGCCTGTTAGCTATGCATACCATATGGCTGCGCGAGCACAACCGCATCGCTCGCGTGTTACGCGAAATGAATCCGCATTGGAACGGCGAGAAATTGTACCAGGAGGCCAGACGTATCGTCAGCGCCGAGATGCAGCATATTACTTATCAGCACTGGTTACCGCGGATATTCGGTCCAACAATCGACGACTTTTTGTTGTCTTACCGCGGTTATGATCCCAGTATAGACGCCAGTATATCCAATGTCTTCGCTACCGCCGCTCTGCGTTTCGGTCATTCGCTTATTCAGCCGCGCCTACAGCGTCTAAACGCCTCGTTCCAGTCGATTCCTCAAGGTGCTCTCAATCTACGTGATGCCTTCTTCGCGCCCTGGCGGCTAGTGGAGGAAGGTGGGATCGACCCCCTAATCCGCGGTATGTATGTTACCGCAGCGAAGTTGAAGCGGCCCGAACAGAATCTCAACGTCGAGCTCACCGAGCAGCTGTTCCGTAGCGCGCACGCGGTCGCATTGGACCTGGCAGCGATGAATATTCAACGGGGACGGGATCATGGACTACCCGGTTACCTGGAGTGGCGCAATTACTGCAACATGTCGCATGTGGAGACGTTCGAGCATCTGGCCGCCGACATTAGCAGCGGTCGAGTGCGGCAAAAGCTGCGCGAATTGTACGGCCATCCGGGTAACATAGATGTTTGGGTCGGCGGAATTCTAGAGGATCAATTGCCAGATGCGAAAGTCGGGCCGCTATTTAAGTGTCTTTTGCTGGAACAATTCAGACGTACTCGGGATGGCGATCGATTCTGGTATCAGAGTCCCGGACTCTTCCGCGCGGAGCAACTTGCGCAGATCCAACAAGTGTCGCTCGCCAGAATCCTGTGCGACAACGGCGATAACATCACTCGCGTGCAACCCGACGTATTCCTGCTGCCCGAGGGCCGCAATGACTTCGTCAGCTGCGACGAGATTCCCTACGTGGATCTAAGCGCATGGTCTGATTGCTGCGACAACTGCGAGGATCACGACAATACTATTTCTCGCGTACGCAGAGAGGCTAAAAAATATCTTGCGCCTGATCATGACTATACAAAAAAAGTAGAATCGTCGAGTCGTAATGAAAAGGTGAAATACCTGGAGAACATGTTGGAAAAAAGCGATCGAGAGGCTACGAGATTACGAGAGCAGGCCGATGACTTATTGCACAGAGTAAAAAAGCTTAGGTCATTATTAGAAGACGTCAAAACACGATAATTGCATAAATATCCTTGCTTAGGTCCCTTCCTTCTACTGCAGATAGAGTTCTTGCGCTTTCGTCTCTGATATATTTTATCTTTCTCTCGTGCATTTATTAAAAACATACTGTAAATAGAAACGCATTATCTTTCTTAGTGCAAGATTTATATCATCAAATTGTAATTGTATGCACGTATTGCAGCAAAATTTAAATGATCTAAAAGAGACAAGATATATTACGCTATAGAAATTTTACAACATATTCTATTCTTTCTTTTATTATGTACATATAATACAATACATGAATGGATCACTAAGTTATTATTCAATAATTTTATTGTTTATCTGACATAATAAACTTGGTATGTTGTCCACGGGCAACAATGTCCTTACCGTCGTTTTTCGTAAGCTCCACTTCAAGAAATGCTAAAGTCTTACCACTACGTATAGTCTCAGCATCGACTGTCACTACTTCACCAGGAAATGCAGCCTTCAAAAACCTGTGCCATTCACTTTACTGTATATTATAAGCATTTGTATGTTTTGTATTAATGAAGATGATTAAGTTTCAATTGTCATATTTTTCAATTTTTAGATTTTAACTGATATACATCTCATCTTATAGATTACTATGTACATATATATCTGCATAAGGAATAAAGAAATTCAATTTATCAAAATATTGAGAACATAACACCAATGTGTGAAAAATATTACAATGACATTAATTGCATGTATAAATAATACTGAAATATAAAGAAATAAAAAAATTTGATAATAAAGGTTTTCAGATATAGATTCTTACGTCATATGTAGATCTACAGAAACGTGCAACTCTCCAGGAGGTTTAGGTCCTCTTTCATAAGTCGCTAGAGCATACGATGATATAACATCTACGATGGTACTAGTGAAACCACCATGTAAAGTACCAAGAGGATTTAAATGCTCCTCAGCCACAGTAAATTGTGCTTTGCATTTTCCATCAGCAGCCGAAAGTAATTGTACCTTTTCAGAAAGATATAAATGTATATTTATAGATAACAATATAATAGAGAACTTTGATAGAAAAAATGGATAATTTATATCATTCTTGTTATAAACTTTTTATATAAATATACAACTGTCAATTGCAAACATGAATCTGTATTTTAACATAGATCTATATTTAAACATAGATTTTTATTTTGAATTTGAATTTTATTTTTCTTAAAAATGAAAATTATAAATTATAAATAAACGAAAAAAATAAAACTAAATTTGTCTGCTGAAAAGTTGTGTTTACTGTGAATTCTGTTAAAAGAAGTGAAAATAGATGTCTCGTGTAAAAAAGAAGAAACCAAAAGTATCAAAAAATCTTATAGTATTATTCCAACAATGAAAAATACTTGTGACGTTTCGTTAAAAATAGACATATTCAAGGTAAATTATAATATATGCAACTTGCAAAAACAATTGAATTACAAATGTCATTGATATAAATACATACATTTAATTATACAGGGTGACCCATTTTAACTTAGGCAGCCAAATAACTCGAAAAATAAGCAAGATAGAGAAAAATGTTTTAGACAAAAGTTGTATGGTTTCGAGGGGGCCATAAGATGATATCATTGGTTTGACCTTGAAGAGTCATTTGAAGGTCACGTGAAGGTCACTTCAATTTTTTTAAATGGAACATCCTATATATTTTTGTACATTCTTGTAGCTCATCTCGAGAGCTTTCCAAAACACTATAATTAAGTACATTTTCGTTAAGTACTTTTTGAGTTATGAGGCTTGAAATAATTTCTTAATTTTACATAAACCGTAAAATATCTTGTAAAATATTCATTTTTCGATTACCTTACCTTAATAGTTTTATGTACAAAATAATGAGAGGAATCAATTGGTGTAAAGAAAACACATAGTTGTTTTTAAGAAAAAATATGGAATTGTTAATTGCAAATTACATATTTTTTCTTCGAAACAACTATGTGTTTTCTTTACACCAATTGATTCCTCTCATTATTTTGTACATAAAACTATTAAGGTAAGGTAATCGAAAAATGAATATTTTACAAGATATTTTACGGTTTATGTAAAATTAAGAAATTATTTCAAGCCTCATAACTCAAAAAGTACTTAACGAAAATGTACTTAATTATAGTGTTTTGGAAAGCTCTCGAGATGAGCTACAAGAATGTACAAAAATATATAGGATGTTCCATTTAAAAAAATTGAAGTGACCTTCACGTGACCTTCAAATGACTCTTCAAGGTCAAACCAATGATACCATCTTATGGCCCCCTCGAAACCATACAACTTTTGTCTAAAACATTTTTCTCTATCTTGCTTATTTTTCGAGTTATTTGGCTGCCTAAGTTAAAATGGGTCACCCTGTATATGGATTTAATACTGATTGAATGAAACTTGTAGACTTACATTTTTCATACACCTACTGAAACTTTTGCTATTTATCGCCTTCTCCCACATGGTGAACACAAGTTTCATTCTTTGCGACATGATCAATATCCTTGAATCTCTTACGTTTTTCCTAGTCGTCGCGCGCTTCAAACTAATGAAGTAACGAAATAAATATGTATCCTCGCGTTAAAAATTTAAGTAATTCCATTTCCTCCGATGATTTTTCTAGTGATTTTAAAACTATAAATGTGCATCATCATGCTATTATTATGCTGTATCTCACTCTTACATCAGTAATAAAAATTAAAGTCGAAGGTCGAGATTGTGAATAGCACAATATAAGAAAATATATAGCCAATTCTCGTATTCCTTTTTAAAGAATAGGGCTCAGAGATGCGCCAATGACTCCCCACCACGATTTCTATCCGCCATCTTGTACTCTATGACGTCATTGAAATCACATGTGAGCTGCGTTCCAAAATTCACTGCCAGTACTGAAAATCTATAGTTTACGTGACGTACACTAAAGATTTTCAGTACTGGCAGTGAATTTTGGAACACAGCCGTGCTTGTTCCTAGCAAAACATTCTCAATTTAAAAAAAATTTATGTAAGCTAATTGAGATTATTATGTTATGAACTTATAATATTACATAATACATGAAAAAACAAGCTCTTACTCAGATTTAACACAAGCAACAAACCGTCTTGCATAACGTCAATAAACATCATCAGTAACATGGACCTAAGAAGATATGGATGGAGTCTAGAGCCGGGGCGGTGTGAAATTTGCGGAAAGGGGGGTGTATAGCTCTGTCTCTTTCCAAAAGCAACCTTCGGGTGTTTCCGTCGCATATCCGATAATTCCCGAAAGGTTATATATCCCATATTAGCTTAACTTTCGAATAAAAATACATGTATTTTTATCACGGTCTTACATACAGGTCTGGAAACTCCGGTGGTGGGGGAGGTCTCACTTATAGCGTTTTCGATTGGGAAAAAGTTAGTGCGCACCAGTGCGCACTCAGTTCACACGAACACTGGACAAGTTCCATGGGTTGCACTGAATAGTGCAGGTGAAAAAGAACACGCCGAAATTTTCAGTGCCACTTGAGTTGACTAAATCGCGGGAAGAACGAAAAAGTAACCTCGACATCTCGTGTTCAGTTAAGTAATGATTTTTACTATATGTAATTAAATAATATAGAAGATGATCAAGAATATCACGTATTTATCAATAATTGTACACACTTACATGCAATAAATTATTACATGCAATGGCACAAATAAAAAAATTTTAATCTAATCTTTGAGTTTTTACTAATATTTGATATTATTCATTTAGGATTGAAAGCATAATGGAAAAAATAAATGTAGAGTGCAGTTTCTGTGGAATTGTTGGATCATATAAGACTATATTGAATCATATTAATTGCGATCATCCCGATTCAGAAACTAACAATTGTGAATCCCAGGCTGGATGTAGCAATGTTCAGAAATCGCAAGAAAATTCAGAAGTAGACGAGACTGATAATAGCAAAAGTAATATATTTTTGGTAAATAAATTATAATAGACATTTATCAATGCAATGAAGGTCTAATAATATAAATATTTTAAGATTTGGCAGAATGGAGTGAAGGTGAAACGAAATTACTCCTAGATAAATATGGTCAATACATGGTTATGATTGGTCCGATGAAAGAATTTAAAACAAAGAAAACTATGTGGGAGAAAATAGCAATGGACTTAAAAAATATTCTTGGTGTGTCCAAAACATCTCTGCAATGTGAAAATCGGTATAAAACCATCATGAAACGAAAGAAGAAGGCAATCGATAACAACAAAAGTACAGGGCGGAGTAAAATGACTGTTCCTTATGAAAATGAATTATCAGGAATTGTAGGATTAGATGATAGCATAGAACCTGAGGTATAATTTTAATTTTAAATCATGTAATCAATCTTATAAATTTTTAATTATATTTTATAATTTTAACATTATTTGTGTATAAATATAGGTTTTAATGGCCAAACATCTAGTTGTAAACAAGAAACGAACATTATCTAATCTTGGAAATGAAACCAAAGAAAACGTTTCTGATAAAGAGACAAATGCTAAGAAAAAGAAGATTTCTAATAAGAATCGAAGTGTCGAAGACACTTTGAAGGAAATACATGAAAAGAAAGAAGAAGGTAGAGAACGAAAACATCGAGAAAAACTTGAGTTGTTTAAACAATTTTGTGAGAAATATTACGAAAAGAAAAGTGAATAATATAACATTCCAAACACTTTCAACGAAAAAGTTATATACATTTATATACATGTAAACCCCTTCAGGGTTAGCCGAGTAAACGGTATTACTTCCAAATATTGTACCAAAGTACTTGCATTATTTCCAAATATTCTACCAAACTTAATATTGTGTCATGTTTTGTGTTCATTACTATTATTTTTTATTTTATTTTAATTTAAAGACTGTTACACAAATTAAGGCATTAATAATAGAATAAGAATTTACTATTAACTATTATCAAATGACTCGCATATTTCATTTCTCTTCTGCTCTCCTCTTCTTTTTGCTTCTATTTCTCCCAAAACTTGGGGATCATCGATATTAAATATTTCATCATTATTGGGCTCGTTTATTAATTCTATGTCGAATGAATCCTTCAAATCAATACACAAATTGTGCAATACGCAACATGCCATTATAAATTTTGACATTTTTTTGACATCGTGAAATTGTAATTCTATTAACTGACGAAATCGCGACTTTAACAAGCCAAATGCATTTTCGATAAGCACTCTAGTTCCACAAAGCTTTTTGTTATATATTCTTTGTGATCGAATAAGATTTCCATAATCTTTATAAGGTGTTAAAAGATATTCCCTTATTGGGTAAGCACTATCGCCTAACAAGTGATACTTTCCATTTTGACATATACCACTAATATTTTTGCTTATGAAGGATAATGTGAATGTCCTGCTATCGTGAAGTTTGCCAGCCACTCCAGTGAAGGCGTCAATAAATCTCTTCTTATCATCACAAATTCCTTGTAATACAAGACTCGTTTTGTCATGTCGATTAGCGTAAGTAGATCTTATTTTATACTTAGGAGTTCGAATGTTTATATACGATCCATCAATACATCCTAATACATTTGGAAAACCTGATATCTGAAAAGAAATAATTATTTATTATTTTAATTTATAACAATTCAATAATAATTAGAAGTAATTTTCTCTCTTTTATTTAAGATGTAACCTTTGAAAAACGATAAGCCAGCTCATCTTTTTCTTCGTTATTATTGGGAAACTGTATAACATCTTTCGCTATGCTTAAAAGATAATTCATAACCCTTGATAAAATCGTTTCGCAGGTTGAAATAGCTGTATCGAATCGATCTGCTACATCTCGCATCGATGATTTGTTTCCTGCAAACCTGTAAAATATATTATATCAATTTTTATACAATTATAATTATTAAAAGGAACTGTTTTATGCTGCACTAACCACAAAAAAGATAAAATATGCTTTTCAGCAGAAACTGCTGATCTACCACCATGCATTTCATTTTTTGGAAAGAAATCTGATTGCTGAAAACCATCTATTAATTGTTCACATGTTTCTGGACACATTCTGAAATGCCTACAGAACTATGACAAATATAAAAATTATTATTATTCAGTATAAAAATGCTATTATATTACATTGTACATTAATTATATTTTAAAAAAGGGTATAGGTTCGATGTTTATATAAAAAGATATAACACTTACGGTGTCATTATCCATGTTTTTCACACATGCTACGTAATTTACAGTTTTTGGAATTATTCTTCTAGTTCGAAGAATTGTAATTATTTCTTCTTCCTCGCTTGAACTAAAAGAAGATTCCAAAAATGTCTCCAAAATATTAAAGAGAGCCAAATCCGAATTGCTCATTTTGTCGAATTTTCGTTCGTTATTGTTCAAAAGAATGCCCTACTGCTTGCATACATCCAGTGCACTAAACTGGCACCGTCAAAATATCTCGTGCCACTTAGTGCGCACTGAGTGCGCACTATACAAGTGTCGTGCGTTCAAACGAACACGCAACACTAGCCAAGTGCGCATTGGCACTGCCAATTGAACACGCGCCTGACACTCAGTGCAGCCAGTGCACCCCAATCGAAAACGCTATGTGATTGATCAATTCCTTAAGGCTTATTCCTATTGTAGATTCGGCCTTAATGTAAAAGTTTATTTTTCGTTTTTTAAGCAAATAATGAACCAACAAACGTTATAATTAGGCCAACAATCATCTCCAAACGATTCCGCATCGATTGAACCGCTTTTTAAACGAAAATGAGATTTCGCCGGCTAACTTCACGTTGATTTTTATTTTTTTGTTTAAAAAAAAATATAAACCAACAAACGTTGAAATTAGGCCAACAATCACCGACAAACGACCAACAAACGATAAAAAAAAAAAAAATTAAAAAAGTCGAAGTTGCCCGGCTAAGTTCCCGGAGGTGGTCTATGCGTATATTATATATTTTCAGAGCTGGCAGTAAACTGGCAGCAATTTCGGAACACTACCGAGCACATTTCGGACCGCAGCCCTAGTGACTTTAACGGTGAGTGACGTGGCGCAAAACGATTGGCTGTGAGAGTTTTTGGCGCGACCCGAGGTGAGTTACCACGACTACCGGCGAGAGTCTTTTTCCGGCCGTCGTACAGTGAGCGCGAGGTCGTTACTTTGCACGTGGTGGCTATTGCACATTTTTCCCGGTCTGTGTTCTCGTCGCGAGTTTGTCCTGTAGCCATCGGTAAACTGGCCGAGCGTTCCTAGCCTTTATTCCGCGGTGCTATCGTGGAACTGGCAAATACACAATCTTTATCTCGGTACTCTCCGGGTCATTTATTGTATTTATTTAACCCGAAATCTCTATCATCAGGCATTCCCCTCCCGACTCGCCCATTACCTGACGGCGCGGTTTCTATCTCGGAAACCGCAGCCATCTTTCATCCCCTTACAATATGCTTATTATATGTATTAATCCAATAAAATTCGCTATAGTGCCATTAATGTTTATTAATTTATTTATTCATTGGTAATATCTCTATTGTAGACAATTTATGGATGAACCAGACAAAAAAAGACGAAGAATGAATACGGCGGATCGATCTGTCAACAGGGATGATGACAAACCTGAAACTAACGATGCCAAAATTGGAAGTGTTACTGTATCTGAATTCTCTATCAATTGTGGTGTCGATCATACAAAATACGGAACAAAGAATAAGCCAGGGAACTTCGACGAGGTAAGAATTAGTTAAATTTATTGATCGACATATGCTAAAGTAATTTCTTTTTCGCCTTCTTTGCATGTTTTCTGCTATGGCTGCATCTGTACTCGCTTGCGCTTTCGCACGTTCTGTTGGTATTGCGACCTTCTTCTCTTTACTGCTGGTATATATTTCATGCGTATCTTGAGTGTGATTAGCAAAATTAATGGGGCCTATCTGATTTTGTTTACAGTTACCGAAGGAATCAGATATAGCTGATCTCTCTACAATGGATTTTAAGATCGTCAAAACAAAACTTACATTTGTGGATAAGAGCAAGTATATAAAAAGTTTCTTTAAATGTGGAGCATCTGTGATTCGTATAACAGCCCCGAGCCGTTTCGGAAAATCTACATTTATGAATATGCTCGAGAACTTTTTGAAGATAACAGTAAATGAAGACGCAAAGCCAATTTCAAATCCAGAAGATGGTGATAATTACAAGCTGTTTATGAATTTGCAGCTAGGTTTCGAGCATCCAGAGTTCGTTAAGGAACATTGTGGTCAGTACCCCGTGATATTTATGAGTCTTAAAGAGGTAGGAGGAGAAACAAAGGGAGACATTTTAGAATCGCTGAAGGAAGCTCTTTGTCGGGCATTCCGGCAGCATTCTTACCTTCTTGAAAAAGCTGCTGATGGTTCTTGCAGTTTTAAAGATAAGAAAATAGATGATATCGAAATATTTCTGAACTATTATAACCGTAATAGGCTGAAAGAACTGTCCCAAACTAATGTACAATACGGATTGCGATTCTTGTCTGAAATCTTGTATTCTCACTTCAACAAAAAAGTTGTTATTCTCATAGACGAGACCGACGCGCCCATTATGAAAGCTATTATGGAGAACATGGATGATAAACTCCTGCGATACCTGTTAAATTGTATTAGCCATCTGATGTCGGCAAGCTTAAAGGATCAAATAATTGTGGCGCGTGCATTACTTAATTCCTGTGTTCGTTTATCTGGAATATTTTCCTGGGAATTACGCAATCATTGTAATGTTCTATTCTTGCAAAAACATAATTTTTCTGGAGTATATGGATTTACAGCACAGGAAGTAGATAGTCTATTTGAGAAAAGTGAATTTCAAGCAGTGAAAGATTCTGATGGTGTCAAAGAGTGGTATGATGGATACCAAATATTAAATAGTGAAGAAACAAGAATTTACAGTAGCTGGTCTGTCATAAATTATTTGCAAAATAGTGTTACAGAAAAGAGAAAAATGTTCGATAGCTATTGGGCCAGGTCAGGCTTTGTGGATATTTTAGGAAACTTGTTTGTGAAATCTGAGATACAAAAGCCAATCGAGAAACTTCTTGAAGATGAGAACATTGAAATAGAACTAGCCGAGCCAACAGTTGATAATATTTTGGAACTGAAAAAGACAATCTATGATTCACAGAATGAATTAGAAACCTCGCAAGTGAATTTCTTCTTACAGCTTCTGTGGGATGATGGTTTGTTGAATGCAGTTGAAAAGAATGCGAACATTGTAAGTCTGAAGATACCAAATTGGGAGATAAAGAGCGTAATCGAAAGTAAATGTTACAGTAAAAGGATGTTTAGTAAGAAGTATAAACTCCAGCCTAAAAATATAGAAGAATACATACAAGCACTGAGGAATTTGCTATTAATGGCAAATGATGAAGAGGAAACTGAAAAAAGTAAAGAAAAACCATTTCGTGAACTCGTTAATGCAGTTTCAGGCCTCTTTTCAGAAGGTGCGACAATTCCATATAATGAGTCAGAGTTACATCACATTCTTTTTTATTTGGCATATAATAGTACAATTTTCAGTGCACAAGCTAACAGAGCGGTCTGTCAAAAGATCTCCAAGGAAAAGCGAGGAAGAAAACACGAATTTGACATGCTTGTAATTCTTAGAACAGTTGGAGCCATATTTGAATGGAAATATTGCAAGGCAAATGAAACAGAAAGATCACAAGATGCTCTTAAACAAATTATTGATAAACAGTATTTCAAGGTTTTTGACAAGGAGGAGTATAAACATGTTAAAACAAAAATTTATGTTGGTTTGTGTTTTAAGATAAAGTCAAATGTGACTATGCGATACTTAGTGAACACTACTGATGTAGATAAAGCAAAATTTCTGGAAAGTACTTCTACAGAGGCTACTAAAGCTGATACCGCTACTGTTGTCAAATGATATCGTGCATTGGCTTTGTTTGTGTTTAATAAGTAACAAATAAGTATTGTCGCATTCTTCTCTGACAGAGTCACGTGTAAACAAATAAGTTTTTATTTTTTTCTTGTAATTTCTTAGTTATATTTCATTACAGTTAGTTGATAAAATAAAGAGGTCTTTGTATATTTTTATTAATAATAAAATATTTTGCTAAAAAATTGAAAATAAGGTCTCATAAGAAGTAATTGCTGCGGCATTAAAACAAAATAAATCGTTAATAATATATATGTATAATCGTAATAATATATATTAGACTACCAATGAAATGTGCTGTACTGGATGAGGTCAAATGAGGGTGCAGTTTACAGCTTTTCATTGAGTTGCCTAGCTTTCAAATAAATTTTTTTAAAGTTATATAATAATATATAAAAGTAAAAAAAAATAATGTTATCAAAGATGATGGTGCAGAGAATTATGAATTTAATATACATTTAATACACATTAAATTTAATATACATTAAAAGCCTCTCCTGTTAAATGCTACGTCCCGATCTACAACAGGTAATTTAAGCCCTAAGCCTTAAGAAATTGACCAATCACAGTCGAGTATTCGCTTCATACTTGACTGTGATTGGTCAATTTCTTAAGTCTTACGCCTTAAAATCTCAAGCATAGTCTACAATGAGATTTTAAGGAGACTTAAGGCGTAAGACTTAAGAAATTGACCAATCACAGTCAAGTATTAAGAGAATACTCGACTGTGATTGGTCAATTTCTTAAATCTTACGCCTTAAGTCTCTTTAAAATCTCATTGTAGACGACGCATCATTGTAGACGCCGCTTAAGGGCCGCTTCGACCAAACTCCGATTAAAGGCCTGTGCGTTGACTGAAGTTTAATTTTACGTACGGAGTTAAATTTACGATCTATATTTAACGTAACGTAATGCGATACGGAAGACCTTGTGCGGAGGTCCTAAGTCTCCTTAAAATCTCATTGTAGACGACGCATAAGGCCGGGTTTACAGTAGGTAATTTAAGCTTAAGCCTTAAGAGGTTGACCAACCACAGTCAAGTATGAAGAGAATACTCGGCTGTGATTGGTCAGTTTCTTAAGGCTTAAAGCTTAAATTATCTATTGTAGATCGGGATTAATTCTCAGCACCATCATCTTTGATAAAATAATTCTTTTTTACTTTTATATATTATTATATAACTGAAAAAATTTATTTGAAAGCTAGGCAACTCAATGAAAAGCTGTAAACTGCAGCCTGCAGCCTCATTTGACCTCATCAGTACAGCACATTTCATTGGTTGTCTAATGCTGCAGTAATTACTTCTTATGAGACCTTATTTTTAATTTTTTAGCAAAATATTTTATTATTAATAAAAATATACAAAGACCTCTTTATTTTATCAACTAACTGTAATGAAATATAACTAAGAAATTACAAGAAAAAAATAAAAACTTATTTGTCTACACGTGACT
The DNA here is from genome assembly GCF_025532165.1 of Camponotus vicinus. NCBI lineage: Eukaryota > Metazoa > Arthropoda > Insecta > Hymenoptera > Formicidae > Camponotus > Camponotus vicinus. Next base: position 11,165,096 of record NW_028141976.1, on the reverse strand, counting down.
CTGTCAGAGAAGAATGCGAGAATACTTATTTGTTACTTATTAAACACAAACAAAGCCAATGCACGATATCATTTGACAACAGTAGCGGTATCAGCTTTAGTAGCCTCTGTAGAAGTACTTTCCAGAAATTTTGCTTTATCTACATCAGTAGTGTTCACTAAGTATCGCATAGTCACATTTGACTTTATCTTAAAACACAAACCAACATAAATTTTTGTTTTAACATGTTTATACTCCTCCTTGTCAAAAACCTTGAAATACTGTTTATCAATAATTTGTTTAAGAGCATCTTGTGATCTTTCTGTTTCATTTGCCTTGCAATATTTCCATTCAAATATGGCTCCAACTGTTCTAAGAATTACAAGCATGTCAAATTCGTGTTTTCTTCCTCGCTTTTCCTTGGAGATCTTTTGACAGACCGCTCTGTTAGCTTGTGCACTGAAAATTGTACTATTATATGCCAAATAAAAAAGAATGTGATGTAACTCTGACTCATTATATGGAATTGTCGCACCTTCTGAAAAGAGGCCTGAAACTGCATTAACGAGTTCACGAAATGGTTTTTCTTTACTTTTTTCAGTTTCCTCTTCATCATTTGCCATTAATAGCAAATTCCTCAGTGCTTGTATATACTTTTCTATATTTTCAGGCTCGAGTTTATACTTTGTACTAAACATCGATTCACTGTAACATTTACGTTCGATTACGCTCTTTATCTCCCAATTTGGTATCTTCAGACTTACAATGTGCGCATTCTTTTCAACTGCATTCAACAAACCATTATCCCACAGAAGCTGTAAGAAGTAATTCACTTGCGAGGTTTCTAATTTATTCTGTGAATCACAGATTGTCTTTTTCAGTTCCAAAATATTATCAACTGTTGGCTCAGCTAGTTCTATTTGAATGTTCTCATCTTCAAGAAGTTTCTCGATTGGCTTTTGTATCTGAGATTTCACAAACAAGTTTCCTAAAATATCCACAAAGCCTGACCTGGCCCAATAGCTATCAAACATTTTTCTCTTTTCTGTAACACTATTTTGCAAATAATTTATGACAGACCAGCTATTGTAAATTCTTGTTTCTTCACTATTTAATATTTGGTATCCATTGTACCACTCTTTGACACCATCAGAATCTTTCACTGCTTGAAATTCACTTTTCTCAAATAGACTATCTACTTCCTGTGCTGTAAATCCATATACTCCAGAAAAATTATCTTCTTGCAAGAATAAAACATTACAATGATTGCGTAATTCCCAGGAAAATACTCCAGATAAACGAACACAGGAATTAAGTAATGCACGTGCCACAATTTTTTGATCCTTTAAGCTTGCCGACATCAGATGGCTAATACAATTTAACAGGTATCGCAGGAGTTTATCATCCATGTTCTCCATAATAGCTTTCATAATGGGCGCGTCGGTCTCGTCTATGAGAATAACAACTTTTTTGTTGAAGTGAGAATACAAGATTTCAGACAAGAATCGCAATCCGTATTGTACATTAGTTTGGGACAGTTCTTTCAGTCTATTATGGTTATAATAGTTCAAAAATACTTCGATATCTTGTATTTTCTTATCTTTAAAACTGCAAGAACCATCAGCAGCTATATCAAGAAGGTAAGAATGCTGCCGGAATGCCCGACAAAGAGCTTCCTTCAGCGATTCTAAAATGTCTCCCTTTGTTTCTCCTCCTACATCTTTAAGACTCATAAATATCACGGGGTACTGACCACAATGTTCCTTAACGAACTCTGGATGCTCAAAACCTAGCTGCAAATTCATAAACAGCTTGTAATTATCACCATCTTCTGGATTTGAAATTGGCTTTGCATCTTCATTTACTGTTATCTTCAAAAAGTTCTCGAGCATATTCATAAATGTGGATTTTCCGAAACGGCTCGGGGCTGTTATACGAATCACAGATGCTCCACATTTAAAGAAACTTTTTATATACTTGCTCTTATCCACAAATGTAAGTTTTGATTTGACGATCTTAAAATCCATTGTAGAGAGATCAGCTATATCTGATTCCTTCGGTAACTGTAAACAAAATCAGATAGGCCCCATTAATTTTGCTAATCACACTCAAGATATGCATGAAATATATACCGGCAGTCAAGAGAAGAAGGTCGCAATACCAACAGAACGTGCGAAAGCGCAAGCGAGTACAGATGCAGCCATAGCAGAAAACATGCAAAAAAGGCGAAAAAAAAATTACTTCAGCATATGCCGGTTAATAAATTTAACTAATTCTTACCTCGTCGAAGTTCCCTGGCTTATTCTTTGTTCCGTATTTTGTATGATCGACACCACAATTGATAGAGAATTCAGGTACAGTAACACTTCCAATTTTGGCATCGTTACTTTCAGGTTTGTCATCATTCCTGTTGACAGATCCATCCTCCGTATTCATTCTTCGTCTTTGTCTTTTTTTGTCTGGTTCATCCATAAATTGTCTATAACAGAGATATTACCAATGAATAAATAAATTAATAAACATTAATGGCATTATAGCGAATTTTATTGAATTAATACATATAATAAGTATATTGTAAGGGGATGAAAGATAGCTGCGGTTTCCGAGATAGAAACCACGCCGTCAGGTAATGGGCGAGCCGGGAGGGGAATGCCTGATGATAGAGATTTCGGGATAAATAAATACAATAAATGACCCGGAGAATACCGAGATAGAGAACGCTCGGCCAGTTTACCGATGGCTACAGGCCAAACTCGCGACGAGAACAACAATACTGTCCGAGGAACGACCACAATCATAAGGCTTAGACCGGGAAAAATGCGCAATAGCCACCACGTGCAAAGTAACGGCCTCGTGCTCACTGTACGACGACCGGAAAAAAGACTCTCGCCGGTAGTCGTGGTCGCTCATCTTGGGTCGCGCCAAAAACTCTCACAGCCAATCGTCTTGCGCCACGTCACTCACCGTGGCGCACTAGCGCCATCGCAACCGCACGTCAGGGCATCGATCATGTAATTTTGAGCGGAATTTTTCACTTTTCACTTTTTACTCAATGATTTCACGTGAATTTTTCACGAATCACTTTGCGATTGTATAGCAAAATGAAAAGTGAAATTACCAAAGGGGGAGACTAAAACCTATAGATTACAAAATTACTAATATTCACGGTCTTACATACAGGTCTGGAAACTCCGGTGGTGGGGGAGGTCTCACTTAGGCCGGTATTCATAGTCCGATCTTATATTTGAGATCGTCTTAAGTTCGATCTTAAGACGCTTTCTAGATTCATATTTAAAAAAAAGGCGGGATTTGAGCAAACTCTTAAGACGTATCTTGTTTAAGATGATCTTATTTGGAAACGTCTTAATATGATTCATAAAACCCATTAAGCATAGAATTAAGATTATCTTATTAATCATGAATTCATAGTCATTAAAGAACTTCTTATTTCACGCACACACTGACAAATAAGACGATCTTCGCCAAGACATGTGCGAGGACGTCTTATTGGAACAGTTATCTGCGTATGCTTGTAACGTTTATAGATAAATAAAATTAATAATTCTATAATAGTGATTAGACCACTTGAAACTAGAAGAAAGGGAAAAAGTTTAATTCTGTAAGTGAAAAATAGAGATAGTCTGACCTGCATTTTCTTGTTCTTTCTGTTTTACATCGTTTTTTTTTACATTCTAACCTAAAATATTTACCCACACAATAGTGTGAAATAACGACGATAAACTAGACATATTCAAAACAAACAAATCCACACAATTTTTCGTAACATTTCATAATTTACTTTACAGAATTGCTTGATTATACATATTATTTTTAAACAATGGATTTAGAAGATCCAAGAAATTTGGAACTACATGATTTAAACTTGAATGACGACGAAGAAGTAGAAGATATAATGATGCGTGCTCCTAAGCGATATTTCCGTGATTACCAAAATCCTTTTGAATTTTACAATGACAAAGAATTTAAAAGAAGATTTCGGTTTTCCAAAAACTCAGTAATGTTTGGCATTTTACCATTAATAGAGGAAGGACTTGCCAGAATAAATAATCGAGGCTTGCCAATATCTCCTATCATACAATTATTAATATGTTTAAGATTTTATTCGACAGCTAGTTTTCAGGTATATAAATTACACACACATTTGTGTGTGTGTGTGTGTGTGTAATATAATACACATTAAATTATTAAATAAAATTTAATATTTTTACAGCTTGTTATAGGTGATATAATAACAATATCGCAACCAACAATTTCACGAATTGTATTTAGAGTGTCTATTTTATTGGCCAGCTATATTAATCGATATATAAAAATGCCATCATCAGAAGAATCATTTGGTGAGAATAAACGATTATTTAAAGAACTTGGACGTGGTAATGGAGGTATAGGCTTTCCTAGTATTGATGGTGCAATAGATTGCACACATATTCGTTTAACGCATACAAGGCTCCAAAATATTGATGAAATTTATAGAAATAGAAAAGGTTATTTTTCTTTGAATGTTCAGGTATGTATATACATATATACATATTTATTGTTTGAATAATTAAAGAAAATATTGCAAAAAAGCAATATATATAAAACAAAAACTCATTCTTAACTCATTTTTTCTCCTTGTAGGCTATTGTCGGGCCACGCACTGAAATTTTAGATATTGTTCCAGAATGGCCAGGTAGTCAGCACGATAGTCGAATCTTTCAAAATTCTCGCATATTTATGCGATATAAGCAAGACCAATTAGATGGGATGCTTGTTGGAGATGCTGGATATCCCGCATTGCCTTTTTTACTTACGCCAATTAATAATCCTACGACAGATGAAGAAATAAGGTTACATATGTATTTTATAACTATAATTTAAAAATGTCTATATAATAGTAACATATAAATATTATTGCATATTAATATGCAAATATATTACATAAATACCTTGCAAAGTATTAATTTCTATATTTGTAGAAGATTTATTAATTTTGTCTCCTATATTCGTAGAAGATTCACCATTTTCGTCTTCTATAATTATAGGAAAATCATCAAGATTTAACGTTTCTATATTATCAGTAGATATGGCATCAAATGCAGCTCTACGCTTATCTGAAATGTGTAGGAAAAAAATTTGTTTATGGTAGACAAAGTTGAAAAAATAGAATTATATTTTTAATATCTTCTGTGCTAATAAAAGATTACTTTCATACATACTATTAATTTCTGTCTCAGTCATGTTGGATGAAAAGGCAGCTGGAGCAGTCTTCATGAGATCAGGCGCAATATTAAGAATATCAGGGTCGATAGTTGCTTCTGTCTCTTCTGGTCCTCCACCAGTTGCCATACGGAATTGTCTCTCTTTTGTCAATGCTTCTCTTTGGCTTTGTTTTAGATTTGTCCATAATTTTTTCAATTGTTGGACTGTTCTCTATTAAAATATTTTACATTATTATATGTCGATGCACTATTATCGTAGTTCTTACCTCTTCACAAATTAAAGTTGACTGATTGTATTTATTAGAAATTTCACTCCAGGCACATTCTTTGTCTTTCAATGTTGCACCGTCACTTTTCTTTATTTCTACTATATGTTTATATTCTTCTAGGATTTGCAGAAACACTTTTTTCTCCATGTTTGTATAGTGTTTACTTTTACTTTTAGGTGCTTTTTCTTTACATGACATTCTGTAAACAAAATAATATTTTAATTACAAAAAACTTAAAATATATAATTTTTATGTAAATAGACCTTTTACTTACATTGCTAAAATAAGAATGTTCTTCTCTGTTTAAAAAAGTTATGCACACAATTTTCTCTTTTGATTAAAATTATGATTCAATTTGCATATGATTAGAGGTTATGAATATCTTTTAATCATATAAACTAGATAGCATAACACTTCCTAAAATTGAATTCCAAATGCAATGTTTTAATTGGTGAATCCAACGGAAATATTACGGAAACACCCGATTTATAAATAAGCATTGCCTTAAGTACATCTTTATAAAGGCGATCGTATATCACATAAGAATTATTTAAATAAAAATTTCTCAATTAAGATTATCTTATATCGCGACTATGAATTATATCGTTCTTGAGATTATTTTCATTGAATAAGTCAATCTTCACCAAGACGGTCTTGGGCATTACCTTGAGCTTCGACTATGAATACCGGCCTAAAGCGCTCATATGGGCGAGGGGGCTGTGAAATTTGCGGTAAGGGCCTGAGCAGAATGGCTGCCTTATAATTTTAAGACTATGTTTTATGCCTTTAATAAAGGTGGAAGCACATAAAATTACAGGAGCCATAAGCAGAATGCAGAAGTCATAGCGCATGCGCTATGATTCTGAATTCTGCCTATGGCTTGTGGATTTTCAATCTACATAAAAATACATAATGCATAGCCACGGGCATAACTCACTGTAGCCGGTTCTAAAACGTATCGCGTTATCAAGAAAAAATAATTAAGGACGAATATTACACATTATATTTATTAACACGTAAGTATTATCACTATTTAATTATCCATGTAATGAAAATACAAACTGATAATGATCGTATATAATTATTCGTGTAAATTGTCCCAATTTCATAAATATATTATTTTGAGGTTAATTTGATTTTGTGTGCACATTTCTGGAATTGTAATTTATTGCAAAATAAACGAATCTTTACATAATTTTCGGTACATTTCATGCTTAATGCTTTAAATTTATAGAATCAATCCTCATGGCCTACGATCACATGGATTACTGTCATAATAATAATATTAACATGTCCGAAAATGAAGGAAATGAAAACTTGAATCCTGAAGTGATGTTACAGGATGACGAAAATAGGACCTTTGATGACATGTTAATAAATATTGTGAAAGGCTATCCACACCTATATGACAGTAGTTCCAAAGATTATCGCGATGTGATAAAAAAAGAGAACTCTTGGGTAGAAATATCTAAAATTTTAGACACGCCTCGTAAGTTTTATTTTTTAATGTTTAACAATATTAACACTGAACTATTCAATTCATTAACATGCATTTGTACTGAAGTTGAATTCAATCAATTAGTCGATTATTAAATTTATATATTTAATATATATTTCAGCTGACGTTTGCTGCAATCGATGGATTCGTTTGAGAGAATCTTTCTCTAAAGAAAAAAAGAAGAGACAAAATGAAACGACTAGTGGAAGTGGAGCCTCTAAAAGACGAGGATTTATATACTTCGAATCTATGAAATTTATTGACAAATTTGTCAAAACTAGGAAGTAAGAATTCATTACTTTTGATTCTATGATCTTATTAGCGAGACACTATACAGTGTAGATCATTATAATTTATTATTTAACATTATTATTTTAAAGAACTTAAGATTTGACTGAAATTTATGATAGAATCAGAATTCATAATTCTAGAAGTAGATTTATTATATTTATTATATTTATATTTCAATTTTTCTCGATTATCTGTGTTTGTCAAGGAGAATTAATTGACATGTTTTACCACATTCTTATTAATTCGCAAATTTAATCAAATATAATATGATTTCAGTTCGATGACCAATATCAAGTTCAAAAGTCAAAAAAGTTCTAATATTTCTGATTCGAAAGACAAGGATTTAAATAAAGAAATTTCGAATTGGGTGCAGCATGGCAAACAAGTTCTAGAAGAAGAAAGAACTCCATTGGTACAAATTGATAATACATTTTCACCATTAAAAAAATCCCTAATGTCGGAAACATCATCCACTATCAGCAATTTTGATGATGCGTCATGCGCATCTTCTTCGACATCAGAAAGTAATACGAACGATTTCGTACATGATTCATTGTTAGCTGGATTACCTATTAATTCTTCACACCTTTCTCCAACGAGCTCTACTTGCACTTTCAAAAAGCCGTCATATATGAAAGGCAAATTTAATCCAAATATCTCAGTTAAAAAAGACGGTAAAAAAGAATGTGAAAACGATGATTTCGAAATATCTTTCATTAATTTAAATAAAGCAGTTACCGAACATTTAAATTCTAAAAAATATGGTGCACAAATGCAGAATGATCTAGATACTTCATTTTGCAATCTGATTATGGCAGAATTGAAGCAAATGGATAATAAAGAAAAACAGATAAAAAAACAAGAAATCATGCAAATTTTGTGGAGAAAGGAAAACTTGTGAGTAAAACGATTTTAGTAATAAAATATATAATTTATGTTTATACGTACATGTAATACTCTTGCTTTAAGAATACTGTGATATTGTTTATTATTCAGTTGTGATTATAAAGTTTATTATTAAGTTGTGATTATTAAGTTTATTATTAAGTTGTGTGTATTAAGTTTTGTAATAAAATATATGGGTATTATTATATAATAACAATAATAATAATAATAATATTTAAAAAATCTTGTACTATTTATTTTATATTTACATAATAAATACATATTAACATTACATTTCACAATATAACACACGTGTGTAATCAATGATGAAATGTTTAGATGAAGTCTTGATTTTGTCCTCTCGTTACGTAATCATACTGCCAATCGACAATTCCATTTGGAGTCATAAAATAATTGCAAAGACTGTCCCTAATATGTGTCGCAAATACTACACCATTTTCGTTATTTTCAATAATTTCATCATTGTTTTCAAATTGTATAATATTACCTTCTTCGTTCCTTAAGAAATTGTGCAAACATATAGTTGTTAAAACATATTTATTAATATTTTCAGGAGTCGCAGCGATCGGTCTATTATAAATACCCCACTTTTTTGCCAAAATTCCAAATGTATTTTCTATTATACGCCGGGCTCGCGAAAGTCTATAATTGAATATATTTTTGCGTTCCCCCAAATACCGTCCAGAATATGGTCGCATCAAATGCTTTCCAATGGGAAATGCTTCATCTCCAATAAAAAAATAAGGCATTTGTATATCGGTTCCGCTTAAGCAACTGGTTCCTTCTGGAATATCCAGCATTCCATTCTCCACATTCAAGTCGCTGTTTCCATAAATTCCCGCATCACTGTTTTTCCCCATGGATCCAATATCGACCAAAGTGAATTTATAGTTGTAATCACACACAGCCATAAGCACGATGCTGTATCGTTTATGATAATTGAAGTACAACGAACCAGAATTCGGGGGGCATTGAGCATCGACATGTTTTCCATCTACTGCCCCCAAGCAATGTGGAAAATTCCATAATTTCCAAAAACCCTCAGCAATTTGCAAATATTCTTCTCTCGAAGGAGGTCGTAGATAGATAGGACTAAGAAGTCTTCCAAATACGTAACACGTCTCTTTAACTATTTTATGTACGGTTGATAGACCGACACGATAGGCAAAAGCAATTGTTGGAACTTTGTCACCAATCAAAAATCTGTAACATCATTATCAATATTATGATATTAATTACCAAATTGTTTTTACACATATGTATTGTTAAATTACGAGTGATCCGCATATATACCTCAATGTCAAAGCAATTCGATGCTCTGGTTCAAGTGCCCGTGGACTTCGTTTTATTAAACTTGGGTTAAAATCATCGATGCGAGATGTAGCAGATCGATTCGATACAGCTATTTCAACCTGCGAAACGATTTTATCAAGGGTTATGAATTATCTTTTAAGCATAGCGAAAGATGTTATACAGTTTCCCAATAATAACGAAGAAAAAGATGAGCTGGCTTATCGTTTTTCAAAGGTTACATCTTAAATAAAAGAGAGAAAATTACTTCTAATTATTATTGAATTGTTATAAATTAAAATAATAAATAATTATTTCTTTTCAGATATCAGGTTTTCCAAATGTATTAGGATGTATTGATGGATCGTATATAAACATTCGAACTCCTAAGTATAAAATAAGATCTACTTACGCTAATCGACATGACAAAACGAGTCTTGTATTACAAGGAATTTGTGATGATAAGAAGAGATTTATTGACGCCTTCACTGGAGTGGCTGGCAAACTTCACGATAGCAGGACATTCACATTATCCTTCATAAGCAAAAATATTAGTGGTATATGTCAAAATGGAAAGTATCACTTGTTAGGCGATAGTGCTTACCCAATAAGGGAATATCTTTTAACACCTTATAAAGATTATGGAAATCTTATTCGATCACAAAGAATATATAACAAAAAGCTTTGTGGAACTAGAGTGCTTATCGAAAATGCATTTGGCTTGTTAAAGTCGCGATTTCGTCAGTTAATAGAATTACAATTTCACGATGTCAAAAAAATGTCAAAATTTATAATGGCATGTTGCGTATTGCACAATTTGTGTATTGATTTGAAGGATTCATTCGACATAGAATTAATAAACGAGCCCAATAATGATGAAATATTTAATATCGATGATCCCCAAGTTTTGGGAGAAATAGAAGCAAAAAGAAGAGGAGAGCAGAAGAGAAATGAAATATGCGAGTCATTTGATAATAGTTAATAGTAAATTCTTATTCTATTATTAATGCCTTAATTTGTGTAACAGTCTTTAAATTAAAATAAAATAAAAAATAATAGTAATGAACACAAAACATGACACAATATTAAGTTTGGTAGAATATTTGGAAATAATGCAAGTACTTTGGTACAATATTTGGAAGTAATACCGTTTACTCGGCTAACCCTGAAGGGGTTTACATGTATATAAATGTATATAACTTTTTCGTTGAAAGTGTTTGGAATGTTATATTATTCACTTTTCTTTTCGTAATATTTCTCACAAAATTGTTTAAACAACTCAAGTTTTTCTCGATGTTTTCGTTCTCTACCTTCTTCTTTCTTTTCATGTATTTCCTTCAAAGTGTCTTCGACACTTCGATTCTTATTAGAAATCTTCTTTTTCTTAGCATTTGTCTCTTTATCAGAAACGTTTTCTTTGGTTTCATTTCCAAGATTAGATAATGTTCGTTTCTTGTTTACAACTAGATGTTTGGCCATTAAAACCTATATTTATACACAAATAATGTTAAAATTATAAAATATAATTAAAAATTTATAAGATTGATTACATGATTTAAAATTAAAATTATACCTCAGGTTCTATGCTATCATCTAATCCTACAATTCCTGATAATTCATTTTCATAAGGAACAGTCATTTTACTCCGCCCTGTACTTTTGTTGTTATCGATTGCCTTCTTCTTTCGTTTCATGATGGTTTTATACCGATTTTCACATTGCAGAGATGTTTTGGACACACCAAGAATATTTTTTAAGTCCATTGCTATTTTCTCCCACATAGTTTTCTTTGTTTTAAATTCTTTCATCGGACCAATCATAACCATGTATTGACCATATTTATCTAGGAGTAATTTCGTTTCACCTTCACTCCATTCTGCCAAATCTTAAAATATTTATATTATTAGACCTTCATTGCATTGATAAATGTCTATTATAATTTATTTACCAAAAATATATTACTTTTGCTATTATCAGTCTCGTCTACTTCTGAATTTTCTTGCGATTTCTGAACATTGCTACATCCAGCCTGGGATTCACAATTGTTAGTTTCTGAATCGGGATGATCGCAATTAATATGATTCAATATAGTCTTATATGATCCAACAATTCCACAGAAACTGCACTCTACATTTATTTTTTCCATTATGCTTTCAATCCTAAATGAATAATATCAAATATTAGTAAAAACTCAAAGATTCCCACACAACATTATGTCGTCTTAAAGATGTCTTAAAGACGTCATGAAATTTCTAAAGACGTCTTAAGAAGTTATCAGAATTACATCTTTATGACGTCTTTAAGACGTCTTATGTCCCGATTTAAGATATCTATCGGGCATTGTTTTAAGACGTCTCACTCAAGACGTCCCAATCAAGATATAATTAAATGTCTCACTCAGGATGTTATAAAGACGTCTCAGACATTTCAATTAAGACGACTTTTAGACGTGCGTAATTCGGTCGGTAAAATAGCTGCATTGATTTATTGATTTATTCTATAATAAATAACAAAACTCATCTTAAGTTCATTTCTTTATTATATTTTGAATATTTATACATATTTTTATGAACACTATATGCTCCTAATAAATAATTTACGATTACTTTTTAAATTATATCTTATATGATATAGAGAGGAGAATATTACAAGAGAATTATGTATTAAATAAAATACGAATTTAAATGAAGTAATAAAGAATAGAATATGAATGTAAATATATCATAATAAAGAAATACATAAAAATATACTTTAATTTCTAATAGAAATAAACTACTTTAATATTTTTCAAAATGTTTCTTGTGATAAATAAAAAATGATTTTTACTCTATTCATTTATGTGTATAGCATATATATGCTGTGTATATACATACATACTATAATACAAGATTGAAATCTTATGATCTGTACAATCTAAATCATATTATTTTAGTCATTTTTATCAAGGACCTATAGCTTACTATTCTGCTGAATTTACTTCCAAAATTGAACAATTGCTAGCTTAAATCTAATTAAGTTAAACTCTAGTCTAGCTAAAATGATTTAGTTTAAAAGAAAATGGATAGAATTTTTTCTTACAGGATTTCTCTGAGAGCAAAAATTGCAGATCCATAATTTTGCACGATAGTCTACTTGATATAATGGATTTAAAATAGCTCTGCATGTAAATCTTGTACATAAAACTGGATCATATTGAATTGGCGGAAGATCTACTCGTTCCTTAATTGGTTGATACAAAGTTTTCAATGGTACAACTAGTCTAGTAGCATCAATACGCGATGATGACCAAGCATTCCATTGCGCACATCGTCACAATCTTCATTTTGTTGAATAAAATCTTCATATGTCATAGTGCTGTAAAAAAATATACAAAAGATAATTAATATATTTTTTTTTACAATATAGAATTTAATTTTTTACACACACACACACACACACAAAATTAAATATATAAGTGAAATATGATTTAAGATATACATTTACATATATTAAAAAACATATATTAATTTCAATGTTTTCTCATTTTCAACACTAAAAATGTTATGCAGCAACATTATACAGCCCTATTGTTTTTTAAATAACATCGTATGGAATTTTCAATAATTTACCAACCTTTTTCTTCTTGTTTCTTAAATAGTTGAGGCGATCTCCCGCATGTCGTAACCATTCTTGGATGGTCTTTTTAATATCGTGCATATTACTTTTTTCGTCGTCCGAAACGTATGCTGAAAAACGATTTGTTACATAATTATTAAAATATTTTGTGCTTTAATTCCAATAGTTAGAATAGGGTAGTCATGAAGTAAAGTATAGCTATAAACGTTTGCAACTTTTGGAAAGAATATAAAAATTTTGATCCGTAAAAAATTGGAAAGAGTATAAAGTGTAGAAGAATATTTGAACGAAATTTGAAGTAAGATCTTATTAATAATTCTGAAGAAAAATTTAAAGTTAAAAGTGCACGTTACATCTAAGCATATGTTAGATACTATCTCGAATACTGATGTTCGAATACATTAAAGGTGCAACTATTTTTAAACAATATTACATAAAAAGGAGAAATAAAAATATATCTTAAAGAAATAATAATTACCCATAATAACTGTGACAAAACTTGTGTCCTTAATTGCCGTTGATCCTTTTTGGCCTGTCCATGATAATTTGCGGCACAATTCATCCGATAATGTGTATTTTATAATATTCCTTGTCTTGTGAACGAAAGTGTTTCCTCCAATTTTTGCAATTTTCCTTTTCTATAACAGAATGTTACAAAAATGTTTAATAATATTTTCAATTTAAGCCGCTTGAAGAAAAAGGAAACATGAATTTAATATATTTTAAGAGCTTCTTTCAAAATTACTAAGCGACAAAAGGCAGCAAAAATTGTAATAAAATTTAAAAGAATGTTATATATTACGCTTTAAGTAAATTTAAGTAAATATTTTATACTATATATCTAAATTTGCGCACTAATAACCGCGTGTCTTTTGATTTTTATTTGCCTTTTTACCCCTTAGTAATTTATTATTATGTTGAGCCTATTATTTTCATTATTTTATTTTTCACAATTGTTTTTATTATATGAATAAATAAATAAATAAATAAATAAATAAATATATATATATATATATATATATATATATATATATATACATATATACATATATACATATATACATATATATATATGTATATATATATATATATATATATATATATATATATATATATACGGGGTGTGTCAGACCACCCGTATCAGCCGAATATCTCGAAAACCGAGAACGGCAGACAAAAATGTTTTGTATAAAAGTTATAGGGTTTCAAATAATGCACAGTAATATTAGTACGACCTTGAATAGCGTTGTCAAGATCATGTGAAGGTTGTCCTTCAATTTCTTAAATGGAACCATTTATTTTTCATTGCGTTATTATTCTTGTAGCTTATCTCGAGAGCTTTCCAAAACACTATAATTAAGTTAGTTTTCATTAAGTACTTGTAGAGTTATGAGGCTTGAAATCGTTTCTTAATTTTATATAAACCGTAAAATATCTTATTTTGTACATAAAAGTATTAAGGTGAGGTAATCGTAAAATATTCATTTTTCGATTACCTCACCTTAATACTTTTATGTACAAAATAATGAGAGGAATCAATTGGTGTAAAGAAAACATAGTTATTTTTAAGAAAAAATTGTAATTGTTAATTGCAAATTACATATTTTTTTTTCGAAACAACTATGTGTTTTTTTTACACCAATTATCTTATCTTAATACTTTTATGTACAAAATAATGAGAGGAATTAATTAGTGTGACACCCAGTATATTCAATATCTAGATTTTGTCTTCTACTTTTATCTCTACAAAAGAATTTTTGTTGTTGATTGAATTATAGAAATATACATTTATTTCACATTTAAAAATAGAGAGAAGAAGAAAAAAGAAATGGACGCAAAAACAGAAAAGTACTCACTAATTGTTTCCGAATCTCTCTGTCCTTTTGGAGATCCGTGTCAAATTTGAAAAATTCGTCAACTGTTGATAGCGGAAATTCCGGCAATAATTGGACTTCGTCATTATTATATATTGTATTAGCTGGTCCTGCGTTATTTATTAAATTTATTATTATCTCCAACTGTCTCGTATTCCTTTGTATGAGATTTTTAATAATTTTTTGTTCGATACGACACGCATCTGTATAAGATAAAAAAGAAAAATATTTATTTCTCTTTATAAGTATCATTAAAATTATCTGTTTAGTTATTTTACACAAGTACATACATACGAAATTAAGTACATATAACATATTGCTATTATAAGTACAATATAACGATATAATTAAGAAGGAAGAATAAAGAATAAAGTTTAATACATACCATAGCATTTTTCCAACTGATTGCCGTTGGCATTGAAAGTTGTCATGTCATCACCGTCAAGCACATTATCGGGGCTAATCATATTGTCACCAATATCATCATCATCATTATTATTATCAGGCACATTGTCATTATTAAGCCTATTACCATCATCACGCACATTAGCATTACCGCAAGACACGTAATCACCTACTAAACTTTCGTTCAACCATTCCTCATCAGTAATGTCAACATCTGTAAATATAAAGTCTGTGAGTTCATTTTGTTAGTTATACTGTTC
The DNA here is from genome assembly GCF_025532165.1 of Camponotus vicinus. NCBI lineage: Eukaryota > Metazoa > Arthropoda > Insecta > Hymenoptera > Formicidae > Camponotus > Camponotus vicinus. The sequence continues at coordinate 11,149,488 of NW_028141976.1, read as the reverse complement.
ATCACAGTGTTATTAAATTTCATTCATTGTAAACTATTTTATATAATTTTCACTTAACGCACAACCACAATCACAATCGCACTCGATGAAAGATGGGAAGAAAGGAGCATCTCAGATAAAGTTTTCATTTATCTTATGATAGCAGTCATTTGTCATAAGTTGCTAGTGTATTCGCAATATATACTGTGTCCATTTTGTGTGCAACATTCAATTTAATTTCAAATAACTGCATTATTGCAAATATTGCAAATATGCAATAATGCAGTTATTTGAAATTAAATTGAATGTTGCACACAAAATGGACACAGTATATATTGCGAATACACTAGCAACTTATGACAAATGACTGCTATCATAAGATAAATGAAAACTTTATCTGAGATGCTCCTTTCTTCTTTCAGTTAAAAAGAATGTCAAAAAATATATATTGATATATGAAATATGAGACCTAAAAGTATCAATAAGTTTTAAATATATCATGTGTTTTATACAAATAACAACTTACCTATAAAAACTAGTTTTATTTGGGGAATTATTGAATACTTGAAGAATTGTGATCTGCGTAAATGATACATAAATTGTGGACACAAGGAAAAATTTTCTGCCAATCTAAAGCTAGTTGGATCATCTTTTGCATATTCTCCGAATTTTTGATACTGCAATAATAAGATTTTACACCTCAAAATAGATAAAATATATATTTATGTGTAAATCTATATGTATAAATATATTAAGTTTAAGCTTTATATTAAGTGTAATTGGGCACAATTTTAATGATAGAAACTACTAACAAGTCTAATCAGAATATGATCAACCCATCTTCAAACATTTGGACCATCATCACTTTCTGCTCGAAATACAGTTAAACGTGACATAAAAACAGCTGTTGCTTCCTCAAATTCTATACTTACATGATGCAAAGATGATGATTCATCTGCCCAACTAATAATTAAAGATATCCCTATAACATCATAAATATTTATGATATATTATTATTTATGATATTATAAATATTTATGATATACATATAATGTATAATAAAAAATATATTTACTTTCTTGCAATAGTAGTAACTCTAATTCGCCTTTGTCCATTACTATGTTAATATTGGATAATGAATTGAATACAGCCTCTTCCACTTTGCGGAATTGGGGCTGTATGTTAATTTGCAACTTCAAAGAATAATGCTGTTGTTGTAGATGGTGTCAATGAACAAAATTTCCACTGACAAGTAAGCCTACTTCTTGTAGTACTCCAACACTTGATCCTTTCTCCCACTGACATACAAAAGATCCAATTGCTCCAGGAACTTTAATTTTCTGAGATGTTTTTACTTCTAAGATTGCATTGAATGCTATTTTCAAATCACCCTTGGCATCTGTAGCAAATATTCGTTGAAAAGTTTGTTTGAATAATGAAGAATTAAATGAATCCCCCATCATCATATGACCACCAGTAGAGTTGCAATATTGTCGCCTTTCTAATAAACCAGTTTGGTGTCAAGAGCACAAAAATAAATATCTATTATAAATATCTATTATGGCCATTAGTTGCAGCACGTGATGCAAGTGTATCATAATGCTTAATTGCCTTTTTATGCTTAGCATTATCTTTTTGAATATTATGATGTGATCTGATTGGTTGTCATAAATCATCAGTTACAACTTGGCCAGGTCCTTGAGAACATGGTCCGCCAACAAATAGCATAATCCTTAAATACATTGATAGCATTATATGTAGGATTACAATGAAAAACATAACATATATACATCATATTACAACATATAAATACCTAGCATCAGTATTTGCATAACTAGCTTCTAAGAGATCCGTGGCGACTGCTAATGCCACAATTGTAGATCGCAATGAACGTTTCTCTGGCCCAACAGACCATGGATCACGTTGCAGTTCTCCTAAAAGATCTGTCGAACTGTCTCATATCACACTTATGTACTGGTTACAAAAAGCGATTAGCAGCTGGCAATAGTTACGCACCAGGTCCTCTTGGTTGATTTGGATTTTGTCCAGGAATTAGTCTACCTATACCTATCAAAATGTAATGTGAATAAAATGCAATAAAGTAATAATGAAGAACAATGACTAATATAGTAAATATAACTTGGGACTTATTCTATTCGTACCTAACATATCTTGAACTTGTTTTGGTTGAAGATCCTTTGTGCTTCTAATTCATGAACTTGAATCATTTTGCCAAATGTGATAAGACCAATAAGAGCATTGAGTGAAAGCAGAGACAATGACATTTGTAATGAATCTTTAAGTGCCTCTAATTCTTCATCATCCAGACATATGTATCCGCAAAAAGTAAAAATATTGATGGCAAACATTGGGCACGCTAAATAATACATATAAATACATACAATTGGACTGAGATACAATAATATTTAAAGTAATATATAAGTAACATATATATATATATATATATATATATATATATATATATATATATATATATATATATCATAAATTTATATATAATAAAAACTATAATAAATCATGTAATGTCAATAAATGATAATAAAAAAAATGTTCGAAAAGAATCAAATCTTAAAAAAAGTAAAATCAAAAATATTTGTTTCATAATATAACTATTCAACATATATAACACATATATAACACTATTATTCAAATAAATGCATACATTTTGATCATTTAAATATATTTCCTTTTTGTTTCTTATTTCGAAGAATTTCCTCATAAATTCTTTTTGCAAAGTTTTTTTCTCATAATTATTAATATAACTCACAATATGTGTATTATAATGTAACTTAAAAAAAATAATATATAATGATAACACAAATTTAGAATTTATTGAAATATAAAAATATCTTTACAATATTTTTATGAATACTATATGCTCCTAATAAATAATTTGATTTTTTAAATTATCTTATATGATATAGACAGAAAATTACAAGAGAATTATGCATTAAATAAAATACGAATTTAAATGAAGTATAAAGAATAATAAAGAATATGAATGTAAATACATCGTAATAAAGAAACACATTAAAATATACTTTAATTTCTAATAGAAATAAACTACTTTAATATTTTTCAAAATGTTTCTTGTGATAAATAAAAAATGATTTTTGTTCTATTCATTTATAATACCTTATTACTTACCACAATAGTCTATTTGATATAATGGATTTAAAATAGCTCTGCATGTAGATCTTGTACATAAAACTGGATCATATTGAATTGGCAGAAGATCTACTTGTTCCTTAATTGGTTGATCCAAAGTTTTCAATAGTACAACTAGTCTAGTAGTATCAATACGCGATGATGGCCAAGCATTCCATTTATGGAACGCACACCGTCACAATCTTGTTGAATAAAATTTTGTTGAATAAAATCTTCATATGTTGTCATAATGCTGCAAAAAAAATATACAAAAGATAATTAATATATTTTTTTACAATATAGAGTTTAATTTTTTTACACATACATACATATACATATATATATATAACGTAGCATAAAGTTGTAAGCGAAATGAACCAAATCCATTTCCTACTATGGCCATGTTCCAAAATTCACTGCCAGCGCTGAAAATATATAATATACGTAACGTGAACTAAAGATTTTCAGCGCTGCCAGTGAATTTTGGAACACGCCCTAAGCCCATTCTACAATGGCAATAACAAGGCTGTAGGAGTAAAGAATAAACTGTTTCTAATGAAGTAAAGACAAGAAGTAACGAAATAGAAATTCTCATTAGTACTCTAAGGTAATAGTAGTACAAAATGAGAATTGTCTATTTCATTACTTCTTCTTCTTTACTTCACTAAAAACGATTTAATCTCTACTCCTACAGTCTTGTTACTGCCATTGTAGAATGGGCTCTATGTATGTTCTACGGCGGACGCGCAATAAGAATTAAGAACGCAGAATTCTTCCGTGACTGCGTATGCGAGACCACCGTAGAACGCACGAAATCCATAGGAAATGGATTTGGTTATTTCGCTTACATCTTACAACCTTATGCTATGGCCATTGCAGACCCGGCTTTAAATATCATTAATTCTTACCTGTGCAAAGCACTGCTCAACTTTGGTAAATGGAATAATTTATTTTCCAACTCGACCCCGTCTAATGCCTGGCTGGCCTGGCACCGCGGCCATCTTAAAAATGGCGTCTTAAAGTAAATGTTCTTAAAAACATCAGAAAGACGTCTATTGGTCAGGTCTTAAAGACGTCATAAGAAAGGCATGTTTAAGACGTTTAAAAAAATACGTCTTAAATTGAATGTCTTACAGACGTTAGAAAGACGTCTATTGGTCAGGTCTTAAAGGCGTCATAAGAAAGGCATGTTTAAGACGTTTAAAAAAATACGTCTTAAATTGAATGTCTTAAAAACATCAGAAAGACGTCAATTGGTCAAGTCTTAAAGGCGTCATAAGAAAGGCATCTTTAAGACGTTTAAAAAAATACGTCTTAAATTGAATGTCTTAAAAACATCAGAAAGACGTCAATTGGACAAGTCTTAAAGGCGTCATAAGAAAGACATGTTTAAGACGTCTTCAAGACATGCATGTTGTGTGGGTTAGATTAAAATTTTTTTATTTGTGCCATTGCATGTAATAATTTATTGCATGTAAGTGTGTACAATTATTGATAAATACGTGATATTCTTGATCATCTTCTATATTATTTAATTACATATAGTAAAAATCATTACTTAACTGAACACGAGATGTCGAGGTTACTTTTTCGTTCTTCCCGCGATTTAGTCAACTCAAGTGGCACTGAAAATTTCGGCGTGTTCTTTTTCACCTGCACTATTCAGTGCAACCCATGGAACTTGTCCAGTGTTCGTGTGAACTGAGTGCGCACTGGTGCGCACTAACTTTTTCCCAATCGAAAACGCTATTAAAGACGTCTAGAGGACTTTAAGACATCTTTAAGTTGTCTTCTAGATGTCTTTTGGACATGTGTGTTGTCTGGGTTGGCTAACTACATACTGTAAAAATGATTAATTTTTTATAATTATTCTAATTACTCACAAACGTTTTTAATCACACTTCAAACATCTTCATACGAAATACAAACGATTCCATAAGGAGATTTTTGGTTGGCAGAAAAATTTCCGGCTAACTTAATACGAATGAAAAATTCACGTGAAATCATTGAGTAAAAAGTGAAAAGTGAAAAATTCCGCTCAAAATTACATGATCGATGCGTGCGGTCCTGACGTGCGGTTGCGATGGCGCTAGTGCGCCACGGTGAGTGACGTGACGCAAGACGATTGGCTGTGAGAGTTTTTGGCGCGACCCGAGATGAGCGACCACGACTACCGGCGAGAGTCTTTTTTCCGGTCGTCGTACAGTGAGCACGAGGCCGTTACTTTGCACGTGGTGGCTATTGCGCATTTTTCCCGGTCTAAGCCTTATGATTGTGGTCGTTCCTCGGACAGTATTGTTGTTCTCGTCGCGAGTTTGGCCTGTAGCCATCGGTAAACTGGCCGAGCGTTCTCTATCTCGGTATTCTCCGGGTCATTTATTGTATTTATTTATCCCGAAATCTCTATCATCAGGCATTCCCCTCCCGACTCGCCCATTACCTGACGGCGTGGTTTCTATCTCGGAAACCGCAGCTATCTTTCATCCCCTTACAATATACTTATTATATGTATTAATTCAATAAAATTCGCTATAATGCCATTAATGTTTATTAATTTATTTATTCATTGGTAATATCTCTGTTATAGACAATTTATGGATGAACCAGACAAAAAAAGACAAAGACGAAGAATGAATACGGAGGATGGATCTGTCAACAGGGATGATGACAAACCTAAAACTAACGATGCTAAAATTGGAAGTGTTACTGTACCTGAATTCTCTATCAATTGTGATGTCGATCATACAAAATATGGAACAAAGAATAAGCCAGGCAACTTCCACAAGGTAAGAATTAGTTAAATTTATTGATCGACATATGCTAAAGTAATTTCTTTTTCGCCTTCTTTGCATGTTTTCTGCTATGGCTGCATCTGTACTCGCTTGCGCTTTCGCACGTTCTGTTGGTATTGCGACCTTCTTCTCTTTACTGCTGGTATATATTTCATGCATATCTTGAGTGTGATTAGCAAAATTAATGGGGCCTATCTGATTTTGTTTACAGATACCGAAGGGATCAGATATAGCTGATCTCTCTACAATGGATTTTAAGATCGTCAAAACAAAACTTACATTTGTGGATAAGAGCAAGTATATAAAAAGTTTCTTTGAATGTGAAGCATCTGTGATTCGGATAACAGCCCCGAGCCGTTTCGGAAAATCCACATTTATGGATATGCTCGAGAACTTTTTGAAGATAACAGTAAATGAAGATGCAAAGCCAATTTCAAATCCAGAAGATGGTGATAATTACAAGCTGTTTATGAATTTGCAGCTAGGTTTTGAGCATCCAGAGTTCGTTAAGGAACATTGTGGTCAGTACCCCGTGATATTTATGAGTCTTAAAGATGTAGGAGGAGAAACAAAGGGAGACATTTTAGAATCGCTGAAGGAAGCTCTTTGTCGGGCATTCCAGCAGCATTCTTACCTTCTTGATATAGCTGCTGATGGTTCTTGCAGTTTTAAAGATAAGAAAATACAAGATATCGAAGTATTTTTGAACTATTATAACCATAATAGACTGAAAGAACTGTCCCAAACTAATGTACAATACGGATTGCGATTCTTGTCTGAAATCTTGTATTCTCACTTCAACAAAAAAGTTGTTATTCTCATAGACGAGACCGACGCGCCCATTATGAAAGCTATTATGGAGAACATGGATGATAAACTCCTGCGATACCTGTTAAATTGTATTAGCCATCTGATGTCGGCAAGCTTAAAGGATCAAAAAATTGTGGCACGTGCATTACTTAATTCCTGTGTTCGTTTATCTGGAGTATTTTCCTGGGAATTACGCAATCATTGTAATGTTTTATTCTTGCAAGAAGATAATTTTTCTGGAGTATATGGATTTACAGCACAGGAAGTAGATAGTCTATTTGAGAAAAGTGCATTTCAAGCAGTGAAAGATTCTGATGGTGTCAAAGAGTGGTACAATGGATACCAAATATTAAATAGTGAAGAAACAAGAATTTACAATAGCTGGTCTGTCATAAATTATTTGCAAAATAGTGTTACAGAAAAGAGAAAAATGTTTGATAGCTATTGGGCCAGGTCAGGCTTTGTGGATATTTTAGGAAACTTGTTTGTGAAATCTCAGATACAAAAGCCAATCGAGAAACTTCTTGAAGATGAGAACATTCAAATAGAACTAGCTGAGCCAACAGTTGATAATATTTTGGAACTGAAAAAGACAATCTGTGATTCACAGAATAAATTAGAAACCTCGCAAGTGAATTACTTCTTACAGCTTCTGTGGGATAATGGTTTATTGAATGCAGTTGAAAAGAATGCGCACATTGTAAGTCTGAAGATACCAAATTGGGAGATAAAGAGCGTAATCGAACGTAAATGTTACAGTGAATCGATGTTTAGTACAAAGTATAAACTCGAGCCTGAAAATATAGAAAAGTATATACAAGCACTGAGGAATTTGCTATTAATGGCAAATGATGAAGAGGAAACTGAAAAAAGTAAAGAAAAACCATTTCGTGAACTCGTTAATGCAGTTTCAGGCCTCTTTTCAGAAGGTGCGACAATTCCATATAATGAGTCAGAGTTACATCACATTCTTTTTTATTTGGCATATAATAGTACAATTTTCAGTGCACAAGCTAACAGAGCGGTCTGTCAAAAGATCTCCAAGGAAAAGCGAGGAAGAAAACACGAATTTGACATGCTTGTAATTCTTAGAACAGTTGGAGCCATATTTGAATGGAAATATTGCAAGGCAAATGAAACAGAAAGATCACAAGATGCTCTTAAACAAATTATTGATAAACAGTATTTCAAGGTTTTTGACAAGGAGGAGTATAAACATGTTAAAACAAAAATTTATGTTGGTTTGTGTTTTAAGATAAAGTCAAATGTGACTATGCGATACTTAGTGAACACTACTGATGTAGATAAAGCAAAATTTCTGGAAAGTACTTCTACAGAGGCTACTAAAGCTGATACCGCTACTGTTGTCAAATGATATCGTGCATTGGCTTTGTTTGTGTTTAATAAGTAACAAATAAGTATTCTCGCATTCTTCTCTGACAGAGTCACGTGTAAACAAATAAGTTTTTATTTTTTTCTTGTAATTTCTTAGTTATATTTCATTACAGTTAGTTGATAAAATAAAGAGGTTTTTGTATATTTTTATTAATAATAAAATATTTTGCTAAGAAATTAAAAATAAGATCTCATAAGAAGTAATTACTGCAGCATTAGACAACCAATTAAATGTGCTGTACTGATGAGGTCAAATGAGGCTGCAGGCTGCAGTTTACAGCTTTTCATTGAGTTTCCTAGCTTTCAAATAAATTTTTTCAGTTATATAATAATATATAAAAGTAAAAAAGAATTATTTTATCAAAGATGATGGTGCTGAGAATTAATCCCGATCTACAACAGATAATTTAAGCTTTAAGCCTTAAGAAACTGACCAATCACAGCCGAGTATTCTCTTCATACTTGACTGTGGTTGATCAACCTCTTAAGGCTTAAGCTTAAATTACCTACTGTAAACCCGGCCTTATGCGTCGTCTACAATGAGATTTTAAGGAGACTTAGGACCTCCGCACAAGGTGTTCCGTATCGCATTACGTTACGTTAAGTATAGATCGTAAATTTAACTCCGTACGTAAAATTAAACTTCAGTCAACGCACAGAAGAAATCGTAACGTAAAGACATTTCGTCTTTCAAACATATTTCAATTATCTACGCTTATCCACGATCCATGATATATTATGCGATTATGCGGAATTAATAATAAATTAGTCATGGATTAAAAGTTACAAAAGAGATAAATTTGCTCGTTTTGCTTACACTTAAAGTCAGTACACATGAGAAAATTTTAGTATTTACCATAAGCAAATCGACCAATCACAGGACGGCGTCCATTTTATATAGCTTCCGGCTAACTTCACAATATAAAAAAATTTAATTAAAATTAAACGAATGACTCACAAACCTTTTTAATTATACTTCAAAACTCTTCATACGAAATACAAACGATTCATAAGGAGAATTTTTAATATTTAGTTATGTTGGCTAACTACATACTGTAAAAATGATTAATTTTTTATAATTATTCTAATTACTCACAAACGTTTTTAATCACACTTCAAACATCTTCATACGAAATACAAAAGATTCTATAAGGAGATTTTTGGTTGGCTGAAAAATTTCCGGCTTACTTAATACGAATCGATTAAGGGCCTGAGCACAAAGATGTCGTAACTGTTTCCGACAAAGCCGTATGCGTAAGTCGGAGACGTTAAGCGTCGTCTACAATGACCGTAGCATAAGGTTGTAAGGCCGTAGTCGTAAGAAATTGACCAATCACAGTTGATTATTCTCCTGAACTTCAACTGGGATTGGTCAATTTCTTACGACTACGGTCTTACAACCTTATGCTACGGCCATTGTAGACGACGCTTTAGTCAACGCACAAGGATTTTACGTAAACATAGGTATCGCATAACATGCAATACAAGATACGGCCTACGTTTACGTAAAATCCTTGTGCGTTGACTAACGTCTCCGACTTACGCATATGACTTTGTCGGAAACAGTTACACCATCTTTGTGCTCAGGGCTCTTTCCCACTGAGCGCGTCACGCGTCGCGTCAACCAGCGTGAGCCAATCAAAACATCCCATTGTAATAACACGGAAAACATGTTATTACAATGGGATGTTTTGATTGGCTCACGCTGGTGACGCGACGCGTGACGCGCTCAGTGGGAACGAGCCCTCAGGCCCTTAATCGGAGTTTGGTCGAAGCGGCCCTTAAGCGGCGTCTACAATGATGCGTCGTCTACAATGAGATTTAAAAGAGACTTAAGTCTTACGCCTTGTCTCCTTAAAATCTCATTGTAGACGATGCTTGAGATTTTAAGGCGTAAGACTTAAGAAATTGACCAATCACAGTCAAGTATGAAGAGAATACTCGACTGTGATTGGTCAATTTCTTAAGGCTTAGGGATTAAATTACCTGTTGTAAATCGGGACGTAGCATTTAACAGGAGAGGCTTTTAATGTATATTAAATTTAATGTGTATTAAATGTATATTAAATTCATAATTCTCTGCACCATCATCCTTGATAACATTATTTTCTTTTTACTTTTATATATTATTATATAACTTTGAAAAAATTTATTTGAAAGCTAGGCAACTCAATTAAAAGCTGTAAACTGCACCCTCATTTGACCTCATCAGCACATTTCATTGGTTGTCTAATATATGTTATTACAACGATTACACATATATATTATTTACAACGATTTATTTTGTTTTAATGCCGCAGCAATTACTTCTTAGGAGACCTTATTTTCAATTTTTTAGCAAAATATTTTATTATTAATAAAAATATACAAAGACCTCTTTATTTTATCAACTAACTGTAATGAAATATAACTAAGAAATTACAAGAAAAAAATAAAAACTTATTTGTTTACACGTGACTCTGTCAGAGAAGAATGCGACAATACTTATTTGTTACTTATTAAACACAAACAAAGCCAATGCACGATATCATTTGACAACAGTAGCGGTATCAGCTTTAGTAGCCTCTGTAGAAGTACTTTCCAGAAATTTTGCTTTATCTACATCAGTAGTGTTCACTAAGTATCGCATAGTCACATTTGACTTTATCTTAAAACACAAACCAACATAAATTTTTGTTTTAACATGTTTATACTCCTCCTTGTCAAAAACCTTGAAATACTGTTTATCAATAATTTGTTTAAGAGCATCTTGTGATCTTTCTGTTTCATTTGCCTTGCAATATTTCCATTCAAATATGGCTCCAACTGTTCTAAGAATTACAAGCATGTCAAATTCGTGTTTTCTTCCTCGCTTTTCCTTGGAGATCTTTTGACAGACCGCTCTGTTAGCTTGTGCACTGAAAATTGTACTATTATATGCCAAATAAAAAAGAATGTGATGTAACTCTGACTCATTATATGGAATTGTCGCACCTTCTGAAAAGAGGCCTGAAACTGCATTAACGAGTTCACGAAATGGTTTTTCTTTACTTTTTTCAGTTTCCTCTTCATCATTTGCCATTAATAGCAAATTCCTCAGTGCTTGTATGTATTCTTCTATATTTTTAGGCTGGAGTTTATACTTCTTACTAAACATCCTTTTACTGTAACATTTACTTTCGATTACGCTCTTTATCTCCCAATTTGGTATCTTCAGACTTACAATGTTCGCATTCTTTTCAACTGCATTCAACAAACCATCATCCCACAGAAGCTGTAAGAAGAAATTCACTTGCGAGGTTTCTAATTGATTCTGTGAATCATAGATTGTCTTTTTCAGTTCCAAAATATTATCAACTGTTGGCTCGGCTAGTTCTATTTCAATGTTCTCATCTTCAAGAAGTTTCTCGATTGGCTTTTGTATCTCAGATTTCACAAACAAGTTTCCTAAAATATCCACAAAGCCTGACCTGGCCCAATAGCTATCGAACATTTTTCTCTTTTCTGTAACACTATTTTGCAAATAATTTATGACAGACCAGCTACTGTAAATTCTTGTTTCTTCACTATTTAATATTTGGTATCCATCATACCACTCTTTGACACCATCAGAATCTTTCACTGCTTGAAATTCACTTTTCTCAAATAGACTATCTACTTCCTGTGCTGTAAATCCATATACTCCAGAAAAATTATGTTTTTGCAAGAATAGAACATTACAATGATTGCGTAATTCCCAGGAAAATAGTCCAGATAAACGAACACAGGAATTAAGTAATGCACGCGCCACAATTATTTGATCCTTTAAGCTTGCCGACATCAGATGGCTAATAGAATTTAACAGGTATCGCAGGAGTTTATCATCCATGTTCTCCATAATAGCTTTCATAATGGGCGCGTCGGTCTCATCTATCAGAATAACAACTTTTTTGTTGAAGTGAGAGTACAAGATTCCAGACAAGAATTGCAATCCGTCCTCTACATCAGATTGGGATAGTTCTTTCAGCCTATTACGGTTATAATAGTTCAGAAATATTTCGATATCATCTATTTTCTTATCTTTAAAACTGCAAGAACCATCAGCAGCTTTTTCAAGAAGGTAAGAATGCCGCCGGAATGCCTGACAAAGAGCTTTCTTCAGCGATTCTAAAATTTCTCCCTTTGTTTCACCTCCTACCTCTTTAAGACTCATAAATATCACGGGGTACTGACCACAATGTTCCTTAACGAACTCTGGATGCTCAAAACCTAGCTGCAAATTCATAAACAGCTTGTAATTATCACCATCTTCTGGATTTGAAATTGGCTTTGCGTCTTCATTTACTGTTATCTTCAAAAAGTTCTCGAGCATATTCATAAATGTAGATTTTCCGAAACGGCTCGGGGCTGTTATACGAATCACAGATGCTCCACATTTAAAGAAACTTTTTATATACTTGCTCTTATCCACAAATGTAAGTTTTGTTTTGACGATCTTAAAATCCATTGTAGAGAGATCAGCTATATCTGATTCCTTCGGTAACTGTAAACAAAATCAGATAGGCCCCATTAATTTTGCTAATCACACTCAAGATACGCATGAAATATATACCAGCAGTAAAGAGAAGAAGGTCGCAATACCAACAGAACGTGCGAAAGCGCAAGCGAGTACAGATGCAGCCATAGCAGAAAACATGCAAAGAAGGCGAAAAAGAAATTACTTTAGCATATGTCGATCAATAAATTTAACTAATTCTTACCTCGTCGAAGTTCCCTGGCTTATTCTTTGTTCCGTATTTTGTATGATCGACACCACAATTGATAGAGAATTCAGATACAGTAACACTTCCAATTTTGGCATCGTTAGTTTCAGGTTTGTCATCATCCCTGTTGACAGATCGATCCGCCGTATTCATTCTTCGTCTTTTTTTGTCTGGTTCATCCATAAATTGTCTACAATAGAGATATTACCAATGAATAAATAAATTAATAAACATTAATGGCACTATAGCGAATTTTATTGGATTAATACATATAATAAGCATATTGTAAGGGGATGAAAGATGGCTGCGGTTTCCGAGATAGAAACCGCGCCGTCAGGTAATGGGCGAGTCGGGAGGGGAATGCCTGATGATAGAGATTTCGGGTTAAATAAATACAATAAATGACCCGGAGAGTACCGAGATAAAGATTGTGTATTTGCCAGTTCCACGATAGCACCGCGGAATAAAGGCTAGGAACGCTCGGCCAGTTTACCGATGGCTACAGGACAAACTCGCGACGAGAACACAGACCGGGAAAAATGTGCAATAGCCACCACGTGCAAAGTAACGACCTCGCGCTCACTGTACGACGGCCGGAAAAAGACTCTCGCCGGTAGTCGTGGTAGCTCACCTCGGGTCGCGCCAAAAACTCTCACAGCCAATCGTTTTGCGCCACGTCACTCACCGTTAAAGTCACTAGGGCTGCGGTCCGAAATGTGCTCGGTAGTGTTCCGAAATTGCTGCCAGTTTACTGCCAGCACTGAAAATATATAATATACGCATAGACCACCTCCGGGAACTTAGCCGGGCAACTTCGACTTTTTTAATTTTTTTTTTTTTTTATCGTTTGTTGGTCGTTTGTCGGTGATTGTTGGCCTAATTTCAACGTTTGTTGGTTTATATTTTTTTTTAAACAAAAAAATAAAAATCAACGTGAAGTTAGCCGGCGAAATCTCATTTTCGTTTAAAAAGCGGTTCAATCGATGCGGAATCGTTTGGAGATGATTGTTGGCCTAATTATAACGTTTGTTGGTTTATTATTTGCTTAAAAAACGAAAAATAAACTTTTACATTAAGGCCGAATCTACAATAGGAATAAGCCTTAAGGAATTGATCAATCACATAGCGTTTTCGATTGGGGTGCACTGGCTGCACTGAGTGTCAGGCGCGTGTTCAATTGGCAGTGCCAATGCGCACTTGGCTAGTGTTGCGTGTTCGTTTGAACGCACGACACTTGTATAGTGCGCACTCAGTGCGCAAGTGGCACGAGATATTTTGACGGTGCCAGTTTAGTGCACTGGATGTATGCAAGCAGTAGGGCATTCTTTTGAACAATAACGAACGAAAATTCGACAAAATGAGCAATTCGGATTTGGCTCTCTTTAATATTTTGGAGACATTTTTGGAATCTTCTTTTAGTTCAAGCGAGGAAGAAGAAATAATTACAATTCTTCGAACTAGAAGAATAATTCCAAAAACTGTAAATTACGTAGCATGTGTGAAAAACATGGACAATGACACCGTAAGTGTTATATCTTTTTATATAAACATCGAACCTATACCCTTTTTTAAAATATAATTAATGTACAATGTAATATAATAGCATTTTTATACTGAATAATAATAATTTTTATATTTGTCATAGTTCTGTAGGCATTTCAGAATGTGTCCAGAAACATGTGAACAATTAATAGATGGTTTTCAGCAATCAGATTTCTTTCCAAAAAATGAAATGCATGGTGGTAGATCAGCAGTTTCTGCTGAAAAACATATTTTATCTTTTTTGTGGTTAGTGCAGCATAAAACAGTTCCTTTTAATAATTATAATTGTATAAAAATTGATATAATATATTTTACAGGTTTGCAGGAAACAAATCATCGATGCGAGATGTAGCAGATCGATTCGATACAGCTATTTCAACCTGCGAAACGATTTTATCAAGGGTTATGAATTATCTTTTAAGCATAGCGAAAGATGTTATACAGTTTCCCAATAATAACGAAGAAAAAGATGAGCTGGCTTATCGTTTTTCAAAGGTTACATCTTAAATAAAAGAGAGAAAATTACTTCTAATTATTATTGAATTGTTATAAATTAAAATAATAAATAATTATTTCTTTTCAGATATCAGGTTTTCCAAATGTATTAGGATGTATTGATGGATCGTATATAAACATTCGAACTCCTAAGTATAAAATAAGATCTACTTACGCTAATCGACATGACAAAACGAGTCTTGTATTACAAGGAATTTGTGATGATAAGAAGAGATTTATTGACGCCTTCACTGGAGTGGCTGGCAAACTTCACGATAGCAGGACATTCACATTATCCTTCATAAGCAAAAATATTAGTGGTATATGTCAAAATGGAAAGTATCACTTGTTAGGCGATAGTGCTTACCCAATAAGGGAATATCTTTTAACACCTTATAAAGATTATGGAAATCTTATTCGATCACAAAGAATATATAACAAAAAGCTTTGTGGAACTAGAGTGCTTATCGAAAATGCATTTGGCTTGTTAAAGTCGCGATTTCGTCAGTTAATAGAATTACAATTTCACGATGTCAAAAAAATGTCAAAATTTATAATGGCATGTTGCGTATTGCACAATTTGTGTATTGATTTGAAGGATTCATTCGACATAGAATTAATAAACGAGCCCAATAATGATGAAATATTTAATATCGATGATCCCCAAGTTTTGGGAGAAATAGAAGCAAAAAGAAGAGGAGAGCAGAAGAGAAATGAAATATGCGAGTCATTTGATAATAGTTAATAGTAAATTCTTATTCTATTATTAATGCCTTAATTTGTGTAACAGTCTTTAAATTAAAATAAAATAAAAAATAATAGTAATGAACACAAAACATGACACAATATTAAGTTTGGTAGAATATTTGGAAATAATGCAAGTACTTTGGTACAATATTTGGAAGTAATACCGTTTACTCGGCTAACCCTGAAGGGGTTTACATATATATAAATGTATATAACTTTTTCGTTGAAAGTGTTTGGAATGTTATATTATTCACTTTTCTTTTCGTAATATTTCTCACAAAATTGTTTAAACAACTCAAGTTTTTCTCGATGTCTTCGTTCTCTAGCTTCTTCTTTCTTTTCATGTATTTCCTTCAAAGTGTCTTCGACACTTCGATTCTTATTAGAAATCTTCTTTTTCTTAGCATTTGTCTCTTTATCAGAAACGTTTTCTTTGGTTTCATTTCCAAGATTAGATAATGTTCGTTTCTTGTTTACAACTAGATGTTTGGCGTCCATTAAAACCTATATTTATACACAAATAATGTTAAAATTATAAAATATAATTAAAAATTTATAAAATTGATTACATGATTTAAAATTAAAATTATACCTCAGGTTCTATGCTATCATCTAATCCTACAATTCCTGATAATTCATTTTCATAAGGAACAGTCATTTTACTCCGCCCTGTACTTTTGTTGTTATCGATTGCCTTCTTCTTTCGTTTCATGGTTTTATACCGATTTTCACATTGCAGAGATGTTTTGGACACACCAAGAATATTTTTTAAGTCCATTGCTATTTTCTCCCACATAGTTTTCTTTGTTTTAAATTCTTTCATCGGACCAATCATAACCATGTATTGACCATATTTATCTAGGAGTAATTTCGTTTCACCTTCACTCCATTCTGCCAAATCTTAAAATATTTATATTATTAGACCTTCATTGCATTGATAAATGTCTATTATAATTTATTTACCAAAAATATATTACTTTTGCTATTATCAGTCTCGTCTACTTCTGAATTTTCTTGCGATTCCTGAACATTGCTACATCCAGCCTGGGATTCACAATTGTTAGTTTCTGAATCGGGATGATCACAATTAATATGATTCAATATAGTCTTATATGATCCAACAATTTCACAGAAACTGCACTCGACATTTATTTTTTCCATTATGCTTTCAATCCTAAATGAATAATATCAAATATTAGTAAAAACTCAAAGATTAGATTAAAATTTTTTTATTTGTGCCATTGCATGTAATAATTTATTGCATGTAAGTGTGTACAATTATTGATAAATACGTGATATTCTTGATCATCTTCTATATTATTTAATTACATATAGTAAAAATCATTACTTAACTGAACACGAGATGTCGAGGTTACTTTTTCGTTCTTCCCGCGATTTAGTCAACTCAAGTGGCACTGAAAATTTCGGCGTGTTTTTTTTCACCTGCACTATTCAGTGCAACCCATGGAACTTGTCCAGTGTTCGTGTGAACTGAGTGCGCACTGGTGCGCACTAACTTTTTCCCAATCGAAAACGCTAACAGTTGAATGTGAAATAGTAATCGAATATGATTGGTTAATTTCTTACGACAAGCATGGAGCTGACACACACAAACACACACACACACACACCCTCACAGGGTGGTGCAAGGGGGGCCATCGGCCTCCCTCCCGCACCCACCCCGTCCCAATCGCTTCGCGTGAAAAGTTGCAAAATGGAACCATGCTTCGCATGGAAAGTTGCACCTTACCTTAGGCACCCTTACAGGTGGGTAGGGTGCAGGAGGGTGCAATTTTCCACGCGAAGCGATCTGGACGGGGTTGGTGCGGGAGGGGTGGCCGATGGCCCCCCTTGCACCACCCCTTGCGAGCGTGCGTGCGTGCGTTCGTGCGTGTGTGTGTGTGTGTGTGTCAGCTCCATGCTTGTCGTAAGAAATTAACCAACAAACGATTAAAAAAAAAAAAATTAAAAAAGTCGAAGTTGCCCGGCTAATTTCCCGGAGGTCGAGGCGGGCTCCTTTCATCGACATATTTACCGATTTTCAGATGAAATAATTATTTCCCAAACGTTAAAAACATTACAGACATATTTCCCAAGTAATTTCACGTTAATTAAAAAAAAAATTTTTTTTTTTAATATTTATGTCTGCTAACAATACGCTCAATTAATTTTAATTAATTATAAATAAACTATTATTTCCTAAACTATGAGAATCTATTCCTAAATGTGCCCAAACGATTCCCAAGCGATTGGTTTAATAGATAATAGAGAATATCAAATTTGTCTGCTAACTATATGATCGTTTATTTATTACATTGAAATTATTATTTCCCAAACTATGGGACCGTTACAGAAGTGTTTCCCAAATAATTCTACGTTGATTAAAAAAAAAAAATTTTTTTAAATTATTTCTGCTAACTATACGCCGAACTTATTTTTATTAATTATAAATAAACTATTATTTCCCAAACTATGAAAATGCTTTCCTAAACTTGCCCAAATGATTCCCAAACGAATGCAATAATAGAAAATGCGAAATATTGAATTTGTCTGCTAACTATATTGAGGTCCCGGCCTACCATCACTGATCAGCAATGTAAGCGCATTTCGGACCGCAGCCTAAATCTATTAATTAATTTTAAATTGTAAAATACTTTAAAAAAAATAAACGTTTCACAAAGTTAGTAAAACATTTTTTATTATACAACTCTAATTTTTTATATCTATTTGTATTAAAATTAGATAATTATTAAAATATATGTATATTCACAAAAAAATTTTACTTTATAATTATCTTATGAATTTATTAACATATTTTTTATATAATTGTTACGAATTTATAATTTATTTACATTGATTAAATAAAATAACATAAAACGAAATAAATAAAGTAAAATACAAAAAAAATATATATTTTAATTTTTTTTTATTTATGAAATAAATACAATTTTACTATCTTTGTGTAATAATGAATACTTTATATTCACTAATTTATTATTATAAATCAGCTTTTCTACTATAAAATAACTATGAAATAAATAAACAAAATCAACAAAAGCAAGAAAAAATAAACGAAACATTGCATAATTAAAAAAATTAAATGTGATAAAATTTATAACTTCCAAATCAAAGTCTATAATATTGAAAAATATAAAAATTCGAAGTATAAAAAATAATTTGTATATTTTAAAAATATATTCAGTTATAGTTCAGAGCGATGAGCTAAGATGATAAGATGATTGTCTATCGTGTGAAAATCTCAGATTTAAATCCTGATATAGCATTTTACGTATAAAGATTGGAGGGAGAAGCCGAAAATAACATAGAGAATTACATTTAAATAATTTATTTGTTATTATAATAGTAGATAATAAAAATATATGTCAAATATATCAAGAAAAATTAATAGGATTACCCTGACCATCTAATAAGTGATCCTGTGGATTATCCAGATATTTAGGTCCATCTCCCACTTTAGTATATATTATGTACTTTAATTGTCCTGGTGGTTGTTTTTCAAACTTTAATTTCTCCAATAAATCCTACAGAAAAATGATTATAATAACAAGTTCATATCAAAATTATTAATATTCAGAACATAGTACATGAAATACATACTTTTGCAGGTTTGATTTCTTCGACAAGTAATCCTCTTTTGTATTCAATCGCTACATTTGCAACAGGGGGAAAGAAATGATTCAAAACACCCATCACTGTTGGAACATCTTTCTCTAATAAATATAATGTAGCATTCGGCCCAGCATCAAAAGTGTAAGCAACCTAGCAATTTTTCTTATTAATAAAAAAATATATATAATCCAAATTATTTTATGATAGATAGTTATTATAGACAGAAAAATGCAAGTAAGATATAATGAAGATATTTCATACCTTCACATCATTAACTTCATCATTATAGGAATGTATAAGATTCATGATACTGTTAGAGATATTGTTCATATAAACACATGGAGGATATGTATCAAGGCACACAGCATGCATTTGGTTCGAATCTTTCATAGTGAGTTCAGCAAAAGTTTTGAAATCCTTCTCGATGATCGCCTGCTGCATTTTATTAGTTCTTTCCGGAACTGTATGTGCTATCCTATATTGTAGAAATTGAGACGTTTCCATGCTTCGTTTCATACCTATTGCACTTGAAATCTTCTTTTGTTCATCATTTACCTATAAATTTGTATTTTATAAATAGTTCAAGTATTTCATTATATTTATCAAATATGCTTATTTTTGCATAAAGAAAAAGTTTTTTTCCTTACAACTAGAATTAAAATCCTCATTTCCGGCCAATGAGAAGCAGATACAATCTGCTTTGCTATGCTGTCTGCTCCATACTTGTCTACACCCATGTGCCATCTTACAAAACCACCAAAAATACTACGACAAGCTGAACCAGAACCAGAACGTGCTATAACACTAATGTCTCCCTACAGAAATATTTATTTTAATAATATAACGCATAATTTTTAAAATGTATTAAATAAAAATTATACCTCTATTTTATAAAGCTTGGCTAGTGCTGTTGCGAGACATGCGTATCCTGCTGCACTGGAAGCTAGACCAGCAGCAGTTGGAAAATTATTCTTTGAACAAATGTGAATCTTCCAATCATTCATATAACCAGGTAACTGTGAACGTTTCTTAACTTAAAAAAAAAAGGAGTAAAATTTTAAATGATCTTGTTTACAGCATTTTTTTAATGAATTTCTTTCTGCGTTAACTTACTTTCTTTCAAACAATTTTGAAGTCTTGGGTTTTTTATATCTTGTTCCCTGAAAAATATATATTTTTATATATAACAATATGAATATATATAATATACATAATGAAACCACATCTTGTCAATATACCTCTCATTCAACCAAATACGATCTTCCTTGAAGTCAAGGCTGATCATGACACTAGTTTTTGCATGCAGCTGTAAAGAAAATAAAACAAGAATGTTATCTGTAAATATCTTACTAATGATAAGAGAACTTTCATTGTTCTCTCTTTCTCTCTCTCTCTCTCTCTCTCTCTCTCTATATATATATATATATATATATATATATATATATATATAATTTAGCTTCGAAGTTTAAATTATATTTACCTGATCTGTGTCTAAAGTAGCACTTATAGAATCATTGGTTGGTAAAATTAAAGATTCATCTCTCTTTCCCCCTAAAACCATATAGAAGACCACATGAAAAATCAATTTCAATTTAAAAAAATGTAAAAACAAACAATAGTCATGTATGAGGAATAATATTGCATATCATTATTATAGCTACTTTAGCACTGATAGCCATTCAAATGCAAATACTTTTGTACAATACAAACTGCCCTTGAATGTCGCTCGAAATATTAAGAAATGAGTGTACAGATGTAATAGAATTTACAATAATAAATTCATTTACAAAATTGTATTTATTATTCAAACGAAATTTTAAAAAAACGAGTATCATAGAAATATAGTAGAAATCCCAAATATTGACATTATTGTTCATATTGATAATTTTCTGTACATAAAATATCAAAATTTTCGTTAATTAGAAAATTATCAGTAATTATTAATCAGAAAATTATCAATAAAATTCAAAAATCACTATTATCAATATTATCAAATATTGATAATTTGCTGAAAAAATTAAAAGAAAAATGATTATACATTAATTAATCATAGATTAATTACTTATAATAAATGTCATAGTGAATACGTACAATATTTAATGACTGCGATATTGACTGGTGCAATGCAAGTAACGGTATTCATAATTGAAATTCGTATACCCTCACTCAATTGCCATCTATCACTCGCAACTACGTCCCGCGTCTCACTGCGTCTTCAGGGTGCCTATTACGGTTCTTGAAGCGAGGTGAAAATTACAAAAGTGAACAAATTTACTAGATTTCGACAAATGAAATTGTAGATACTCTAGTAAATTTCCTCACTTTTGTTATTTTCACTTCGTTTCAAAAACCGTAATAGGCCCCCAGGGGGCCTATTACGGTTTTTGAAACGAAGTGAAAATAACAAAAGTGAGGAAATTTACTAGAGTATCTACAATTTCATTTGTCGAAATCTAGTAAATTTGTTCACTTTTGTAATTTTCACCTCGCTTCAAGAACCGTAATAGGCACCCAGATCCACGTATCAGCGAATGATACATATCTATAAGGAACTCGAAGAATTTAAAATAAGTTCTGGACATCACAAAACGTTTACTTATATAATAGTATATAATATATTATATTTTTGCCTAATATATTTAACATTTGCTAACATATTCTTTTTACTTTATAAATTATATATATATTTATTCAAAACTATAGAAATTTGAAATATATTTTCATCCTTTCAATTATATAAAAAAAAACAGGAGAAAGAGAGAGAGACATTTACTAGCATCTACAATATACTCTAAACTATCATATTTGTTTTAAAACAAATATGATAGTTTGGATTATATTGTATTTACTATATGACAAATGCTTTATTATTATAATTATTTGTACCATATTTTAATAAGTTCTCAAGATAGTTAAAACTTTCGTTTTTATTTAATTAAATCATAAATAAAAAAAGACGCACAACCTTGAACACACATAAGCATTCCTCTCGGATAAATGAGGAATCTGAATAGAGAAATATATAATTTACAATAAATATTACATTATTCAACGATATATAATATACTACATGCGTGCAATAGAATACATTAAATTTTTGTGAGAGATTATGCTGGATTAGATGGTAATCCCATAGACCATGCATCCAGTAACTTTTTATCTTGAGGTCCAGCACCCAAACTGAGCATGAGTCCAGGAAGATCACCGCGATGACCTCGTCCGCACATCGCATGAACAACTTTTGCGATACTGTAATATTAATGAAAATACGTTAATATTCATTAATTTCATAAATACATATATTTTAAGACACAAATAATATATATAATCATAGAAAAATAGTGTTTTTGTTTTAAAATTTATGCAATATATTTTTTTATCACATTAATTCTTAATATCTGAAAAATTATATATATATTAAAAATTAATAATCCTCTGATATTAAAAATTAATGAGAGAATATGGTATAAATTTTTCACAAAAATATTATTAACCTATTTACTTAAAAATATATAAATTCTATATATGAACAAATATATAACTTACTAACTATATACATATATATTACTATTATTATTATTAAAACATTTTCTGCATAATTGTAAATAAATTCATACTTGGCCCATTCTTCTAAAAGAGTTGCAAAATGTGCTTTGAGAACTGAATTTCCGAGTTTCTCATTGTCAAGTGATTTTTCAATTTTTGTTAACAAGGTTGGTAATTTTGATGGTAATACACCGGTCCATTTAACTATATGGGACTTTGTGTTTTCGAATTTATGTTCATTGAGTATTATATCGAGTCTGCATACACTTGCGCAAGGTAAAGGAATTGCCACTGAGGTATCTACACCTGAAGATTTTAATATTACACATATTATTAAGAAATTCTTTCTAATAATTGATCATGTAATGTTTTTATAATATTTTTATTATTTTTTTCTAGAATACCGATAAAATTGCACGTGTCAGGATTCATATATTCCGATGTTTGTGTTTTTACTCTTCGACATGCTCTTGGTATAAGACTGCTAAGTCCGTATAAAGATTCCAATCTTTGAATTTTCGGACCTCTTACCAGCACTTGCACGCCAGTTAGGCAAGAATACAGCAGCTGTCTAAACTGATCCTTCCCTAGTATTTGTTTCAGATCTCGTAAAATTACAACAGTAGACTTTTCCGCGATTTCAGCAAATTCTGGCAAAAATTCCGAATCGTCCGAGTTAAAATTTAAGTTTATTGGCAATTTTGCGTTTACTAAAGTAAAATTTTCTTCAGTATCTGCAAGTTATTTGTGATATATCATAATTTTTATTAAAAAATAGGATATATTTTTTATAATATTAATTATATTTTATCATAAATATATAATTGCTAACCAATTTGATGTTCGAAATTATAATTAAGTTCGTTATCTAATAAACTCATTGGGAAAATTTCTATGAAGTGCCTTGCACCAGCACTAAGGATCCATACTAACCACATGTGAATTCTGAAATAGATACATTATAACATGATTAAAACACGATTAACATATTATTAATTTATAATAAATAATTATATATAAGCATTTTTTTCTTTTTTCTATTACGATTTGTATATAATATTAAATAATATTATAAGTTACCTTATAAAAACATGCTTCTCATTTGTTATATCAGTAAGTGTTCTGGATTGTTTGGTTATAGGACCATGGCAACCTGCTCCACTGTTCGCCGTTGTTAATCTCATTGCCCTCTGAGGGCATTCTGCTTCTTCCACATTATATCTTTTTTCTGCAAAATCTTGCAGCTCTTTAATTACTTCCTTTAAATTGTCGATTAAAAATGGCCACATGTTCAATAAGAATTGTTTATCTCTCATAAAAACAATAAAACTGCACCACCTCCTAAATCCTCTTGCCTATCAAAAGAAAAACATACCAACATATACCAAACATGTACCAAAAAGAAATATAAAAAAAAAACCAAAAAAATTGAATATTATAACAAAATGTTAAGCTCTATAATAATTGAAGTAGTATCAATGACATGACTTGAAAAATTTGTTGTAATAACTACCAAACATGCTTTTTCGTTGCATAATTCACCTGGGCATCTTTCAATGTAAAGGTATGACTTAAAACATGCCCCCTATATTCATCTCCAAAGTAGCAAACACCTTCTTTGCCAGGATGCACTTCGCAGCTTAGACTCCTTGAAAAAAGAAATTGGCAATAATAGAAAAGAATTCTAAGGAATTATATATATTAAATAATATATTTAATAAAACTATGAGAAAAAACTTTAATTTATAATAATAAAATTGAATTTGTGTAATTTATGATTAATAATATATATAAATTCATAATAATTTATATATAATAATTTTTAATATAATTTTAAAAATTTAATTGAAGGATATAAACTGAATACAATTATTGTACCTAATGCAAGCATGTTTTAACAAATTTCCAATATCTTGCATCAATGATTGCTGAGCAGATAGAAAAGATGTCCTTGTTTCATGCTCATTACTCAAGTATTTGATATTTCCAATACTTTGACAGCCTTCGCATTCATCCTGTATATCCTCCAAGGAATTATGGCTCTGTCTTAACACTTCTTTGGGCCCATAAAATTTTAATTTTTCTATGTTTTGTGTATCATAATTACGATACGTTTGCGTGGTAAATATAACTTTAGGTCCATGCATTTCACAGAAGGTGCACAATGCAATTGCAGCATTCATCGCTTTTGGAAGACACAAGTTTTTGTGAATCTCTTATTATTTATCTCAGATGAAAAGTCTACAATATTATAATTCTTCGCATGATCCTAGGTTGTTCCCTTATAAATTGTATAGCCTAAAATTATATCACAGAAATATATGTACTTTTGACAATTTATAAGAATAAAATAACTATATTTATGTACTTTACATTTATGTACAGCAAATAATATTATATTTTTTTAAATGTGTAATATGAATATAATCTAATATAATAATTGTATTTCCCTAACTATAGTCATATATACATAGTCTTATCAATATAACTATCATACATGAAGAATAACATAAACCATATATTAGTTGAATATAATTACAATTGTGACATAATGTTACTTTGAGTGATTTATATTACTTTGAATGGTTTATGATATAACTTTATATACAAAAACGTTTGAAGAATTAGTATAAACATATGTACAAACTTTATATCGGAATATATATATATATATATATATATATATATATATATATATATATATAAAATGTATATATACGCAGCATATAAAATATTTTACCCGAAATTTGATTGCGAATTAGAAGTCAAAATGAGCTTTACGTGATTCACAAATTAAAAAAAAACACAACTTATAAATGTAATAATTTGTGACATAACCTTAATCAAGATATCTTTATAACACACAATCCCATCACCTATTTGCTCGTAGATTGTTCAGCAAAACTTTTCCACAAAGTTAATTTTTTTCGTCCTTTTCACGTGATAAAACAAAAATGAAGTCGACATAGTGACACGTGACATTATGATAGCTAATCTCGACAAGATGAGAATACATATATGTTTGCATATACATACATACACACATATATGTGCATATATATATATATATATATACATACTCAAGAATGCAAACACAAAACTAAATTTACACAATTGCATATCAGGTTGCCAATAGGAAGGTGCTCGACACGATACGTTGTCAAAGCGATTTCATAGAAATTATATGTAGTTATAATATATCATAATTCTAATAAATAATCTTACTAGGATAAAAATGTATATGTAAAAACAAGAAGATATTTTATTTTTCTCCTATACATCAAATTCACAACCAAA
This sequence comes from Camponotus vicinus, assembly GCF_025532165.1. Taxonomy (NCBI): domain Eukaryota; kingdom Metazoa; phylum Arthropoda; class Insecta; order Hymenoptera; family Formicidae; genus Camponotus; species Camponotus vicinus. The sequence continues at coordinate 11,123,366 of NW_028141976.1, read as the reverse complement.
TTTTAATTTAAAACCTTCATAAGCAGTTCTCATCCATATACCTACAGCATGTGCTCCAGGATCTGGATACTTGAATGTCTATATATAAATTATAATTTTATCAAATATTTAAACCAATATCACAGTATGTATGTGTGAAACATGTTAAATAATACCTTGCAATTTGTAGAATCAACTGGATGTGATTTTGACATATGCACTGTTTGCATAGCAGAAGTTTCAGCAGCTTTAACAGCTTCTCCAAATGCATTAACAGGATTTAATCCCAAATTCAGCGCATCTCTTAATTTATGTTGCGCAGGTATCAAAGCATTCAACATACTTCGTTCACCGATTAATGTTCCACTGACCTCAGATATTGTCTTGTTTGCAAAGGTTAAGACATTTAACCACATATTTGCAGTTAATTGCTCATCATCTCGAAATCTAAGAAAACTCTAAAATATTTTTCAAGATTTCTCTCTGCAATCTTAAAAATAAAAAGAATTTGATAATCTCACCTTGGCAATAGTATCAAAAAATAATGAATATATTCCACCTTCTAAGCTACCCATTTCTCTCTCAATAATTCGACTTATCTGTGTAAATGCTATAGAGGGTCTTGTTGCTGAGATTCTGCCTTCCTGCATATATGAATAATTCTATATACTATCGCTGAAAATACATTTGTTGTATCCTTTGTACCTTGATTGCTACTTTTATGACACCAGCAGTATGAGCAAGTGTAGTTCCATAATTCCCATCACCACATTCCTCATCCATTATATTTAATTGTCTAACACATGCTATTAGAGCTTCGCATGCAAATGTTAGGATTACAAGAAATCTTGGACCATTCTGAGATTGTATCATTGGCCCTATATCACTATTCTTGTATATAATCTATAATTAAAAAATTATAATTGCATTATATATTATATATAAACAATGGTAAAATATTCAATTACAAAAAATGTATAATTTTATATATATACATATATATATGTATATGTGTGTGTGTGTATATAATAATGTGTATATAATAATATATAATAATGTAAATAAATACACCTGACCTATATAGTTACCTGCGAGCTTTGCTCTTCCGCATTATGCGGCATTATTTCATCGGCTTTCATCACGAAACGTGAAAAATAGACTTCTGTTTCACATACTGTTTCTCTTACCATATAAAAACTGACATTAGCTGATATATAATCAAATCATGGTGTAAAAAAAATATATTTACTTACATCAAATCTCTCTTCTATATCCCTTTATTCTTGATCTTGCTTGATCTCTCTAATTGGAACAGCTGATTCTACGCTTGCGCAAAAGAACTTCGTTTGACAGTGTTTGTCTTGTGAGCGCCATCTCATTCAAGATTTCGTTGAAATATTTAATATGGAAAAGGATACATAATGCAAATTTAAAGAATTGTTTGCAATTGTCTAATGTGTATTTTAATGTATATTTTCTTTTATTGATTTTTACAGCATTTCCAAATTGTTTCTAAAAATAGAAGGCTTAAAAGTGCCCCTATTTTATGATTTTGGCACTTCAATGAAATTACGTTCATGCGCAGGTGCGAGAAAAAGCGTCTTTAATAAGAACAATAAATGAGTTTAGATTCTAATCGACTTGACATATTAAAAAAGAAGAGTAGAGTGAATGAGAAAAAATTAATTATACTAAAATAGAGTGATTATGGTGAACAATTGTTGTGTCAAAGGCTGCAAGAATATTTGGCAACCATATAGCAATGTAACCTATCACAAGTAAGCTACATCAGCACGTATACATACATAGATATTTACATCCATTAAAAGAATTAAATCGTATATAATTATATATACATTATATAATAATTAATTAACAATTGATTAACAGATTTCCAGTCAGAGATGTGGAAAGATTTGCAAAATGGATGTCAATCGACCAGTTGCGAGATATAAAAGTGACTTCAACAAAACGCATTTGTAGTGAACATTTTACTCCGCAATCTTTTGAGGAATACGGCGTACTGAAAAGATTAAAAAAAGATGCAATTCCTACTATTTTTGGAGACACTCTTTATGTGAGGCTTTCCTAAATTCAGCTAGTCTCAATATTAACAAGTAATTGTTTATTTAATTATATATATATTTTTTTCAGAAGATAGATGATAATCTCACAGAAGCAGATGATATAGAAACACATGATATTAAAATCTATTTAGATAATATATGTGAAAAGCAAATGGAAGTGTTGGATGAGGTCTGTACACTTAGAAAAACAGTATTATATTACTATAGAATTATGATTTACATACATAGATATATAAGTTATTTTATTAAATTACAGGTTACAAAACCAGATCCGCAAGAAGCCTCAGCATTAAATAAAAAAGATAACCTTTCAGTAAGTATAATGAAATCTCATAATAGTAAACCTCAAAATAGCGTGCAAGATTTATTTTATATGTGCTAGATGCATATTTGAGTAGTATGAATGAGGATAATGATATAATATGCAATAATACATTTATGGGAGCATCGTTAACACTATTGTAAGTCTTTTCTCAGCAGTATACAAAGGATGTATTTTGCGAATGTCACAAATTGTCATGTTTATAAGTTAAATCTCTGTAAGCAAAATGCATGTAATATGTTGCAGATTGATGACAAATTTATTCAGAAGTTAGTAAATTGCTAGTAAATTAGCATCAATTGTATCTACATTAGGCTTATAATATGCCGGTAAAACCTATTCACAAACTTGATAGCAGAAACTGAGCAGAATCTACATGCACAATCTGTTGTCAGATTATATCAGCAGATTCTGTTACAGTTTTATTGGGTCTGTCTATATAATTTATATATATTAACTAATATATTAAATTTATAATCTTTCTGCTGATAAAAATTTGTAGTTGCCATTTAGCAAAATCTATTCAACAGATTTGCTGGCTGACTGGGTTTTTTGGAGTGGATAATATTTTGGATAAAAAAAAATTCTTGACATACGAGAATAAGATTTTTAATGTGAAACAAATTCAAGAAGGGAAATTACAAAGCGATATTTTAAAAATGGCATTTCAAAAAAATGTTTATATATAAAAAGAAAAACGAAATTGCAATTTTATCAAATGACACAGAATTTAAGAATACGAAGTATAAACGCACTTGCCTAGATGGAAAATTAAAAGAATGTTTAAATAAATGGCTTCTTCAAGCAAAAGCATTAGAAGAATCATTTTCAGGACCAATTTTATAAACAAAAGCTTTGCAATTAATTATTTACTCACAAACTCTTCACTTTTTAAAGTAAGTAACAAATATTTATATTAAGTTTAGTATATTTTATTCATGCTATTTTTTTCATGAATTATTAATTGAAATATATATTATTTATTAATTGTTATTATCAGTTATTAATATTATTAATAACTGATAATAACAATTTTACAAACATTATTTGTGAATTGTCTTAATTCTTTATCTACATAAGTTTGAAGCTGCAAAATTATTTTGCAATGAAATATCTAACAAAATTGAAAAAGAAGGTCTTTTAGAAAATGTGTATAATTCTGACAAAAGTGATATTGTGACATATAGAAAGTGATATTTATTATGACATATATAAATCACAAAAAACGGTTAGAGTAGAGATCTGTTTATCGGAATAGTAATTTTCTGATTTAACTTAATATATATGCAGATAGAAAAATGTGTACAATTAATTAATAAAGTTATCATAAATTATATTAAATATGTATAATGACTAAAAAATTTCTATTTTTAATCAGTAAAATAAATATTAATATAAATTTGTTGAATTATTTAATAAAAAAAATCTATTTCTGATTATTAACTTCCAGAATAAAAATTAATCTTCTTACTTATTACCTTCTGATATTAATTATATACTATGTACAGGCTCTGCATAAATAAAGTGATATAAAAATATCACTTTATTTATGCAAAGCCTGTACATTCTATTCATTAAAAAAATTTATTAAATTTAAAGTTTAAAATTTTATTTTAATTTTAAGGAAACCAAATTAATTGATAAAAAAAAATATTAATCAGTTAACAAAATTGTAAATTATCATTTTTCATAATTATCACATGACTAACTTATTATAATTTATATATTTATTATTATTATGAATCAAAAATTAAAACTAATTTAAGTATAATTTAGGTAAATATGACTTCATTCCAGCTATGTTGGAATACAATAAAGTGTATAAATCAAATCTGAAAAATTTATAATGTATATAATGTGTGTGTGTGTATGTATGTATGTATGTGTGTGTGTGTATGTATGTATGTACGTATGTATTGTAACAATTTAGATAAGTATATTATTCACGAAACTTCCAATTCGATATGAATTTAATGTTAATAATATCTATTTGTTTCTTTGTTCAAACTTATAAATATAATAATTTATTATAATTTAACAATTTATTTTAATAAAAAATTGATTGTTAACAAAAGTCGTTCAAAAATACTATAAAGATTGTATTTTATGAAATTTATGCTGCAATATACAGCATTAATTATTAAACAAAAAATATTATTTTATGTTATATTATCGTAATATTTTTACTCAAAAAATGTATATAAATGTAAGTAAAGTGTGTGGACAAATCGATACTATTCTAATCCTGAAATTCATGATTTGGGAATAAAGTAGGGACAACTTTGTTATTACATTCAGTCCTGCACGCTATTAAGAGGTTTCAGTATATATCTATATAGTATAAATTTTATTTATTATCAAATGATATATATATTTCAGAATACGGGCACAGAAAAAAGTATGCATGTTTCTATTCAAACATCATATACATATTTTATGGAACGCAAAAAAATGTTACATTTGCAAAAAAAAGTAAAAACATTGCAACAACAACTAAAACGAAGAAATTCAAGAATTGCCAATATGCAAAAAATTATTTATCATTTGAAAAAAGCTAATCTAAATAAAAAAGATGTATATAAGGTATTGCAACAGCATTTTAAAAAATTAATCTTAGTTATTACAAAATAAGTTCACAAGAATTCCATCAATTACATGTAGTCTTCAATTACAAATATAATGTCCCTAAGTTTAACTATTTTTTAACTTGAAATTATTCACAAAATTATATTAAATTATCAATTTCTTATATTAGGTCTCAAGGACTGATCTCTGTTCTAATTGGAAGGAACACAGTTATTGTTTTCGCATTACATGAGGATTCCGAGAAGATAATTATAAAAGGAAAAAAAGTTATTTTTTTTAATATATTAAAAACCTTTATTCAGTAAAAAGATGATGGAATATCAATCTTTGATTAGTAAGTAATAACTACATATAATTGCAACAGTTTTAATCCATATTTTTTGTATATATCTCAAAATAAACTTTTTTATATATGTCCTATTTATTATTTATATTTTTAAATTATTTTTTTAATGTTACTGGTACACGTTTACAAAAAAATTATATATATTTATAGGCATTGCACACACAGAATTAAATTAAACAATGTTTAATTCTATACAATGAAAGCAAAAGAAAGCAATACATCTGCATAGTGTTCAATTGTACTATTAAATATATAGCAATAATTAAAAAATATTTACATTATATTTCAGATATATACATTGGATAAACATGAAAAAAAAATTACAAAAAATAAATTATTGAATGATAACTCATAAATTTTAAAATTACAATTATAAAGTTTTAATTTAAAAATAATGGTAATTTACAATAAAGTTTGCAATAAAGCAATATAAATTTCGTTTGTGAATCTTATATTTTTAATTAAATAATAATTAATATTTATTGCGTTATAAGAATGATAGGAATCACATAGATATCGATGAAGAATAAACGGGTAAAAAAAGGAAATAATAAATTGTGTATAAAGAGATTTATTCATGATCATGTGTAATTCAGCCACATGTGGCCAAATTTGATTTATGCTACATCACGACTACTCTTGCGAGCTTTGCTTTGTCAGACGCATGATATATTGTGGCATTTAAATTGTCATTAATCGGAGATCTATATATATGTATAGTGGCCCGACAAATACGTAATAATGCGAGGAAGAAACAATTTAATCTGCCATAATATAACAATTCGATGAGCAAACTCTGCAATGGACTCCTATACTGCAAGCTAACGCGAATAATGTGACTTTCAGCGAATAACAATATGATAATTTTCTTATATATTATCAGTCTACGAATTTATGCTAAACCCTCATACATAAAAGTATATTCGGACACAATCGTCGTAACAATACCCGTAACATTGTCATGCATTCACGCGACCATTGCATGCAATATGTACAGCCATTTTCTAAGATTAAAAAATTCATCAACCTCACGCAGGATTCATACCGCACAGCACGGGGCCTTTGTATTTAAATATTTTGGTATATCCATTGGTATACACTGTATGACGTCCTCGGGGCTTCGGTTTGTGTTTTTAAAACCTAATCAGCACTTAATATGTATCTTTTCTAATACGAGGGACGTTTGCATTCGCATATCTTGCATTATTCTACTTATTGTCTACTGAAAGTTTCGCAAAACTTTGCTGCTGCTACATTTCGAAGCTCTCTGTAGGAGAATGATAATTCTCTGTACGCTATTAAAATTGAGCAATTCTAATTCAATAGAGCAACAAAAGAATGATCTATATTCCAAAAATTAGAAAGATCGCGTTAACAAATGCATATAAACAACAATTGTTATTAACAATTTGACAGTAAACAATTTTATAATTAATAACAGTATTACTATTATTGCGTACACGTGTGCATTCTCGAAGCTCGCGGATATATGTATTAATGTATTGCCTTGTAACAAATAGTGTGATGCGATCGTAGTTATACACGAACAATTTGATAGTATTCGATCTAGAATCTTGAACTTCTTCTCACACATCTGTAATTTATATTTAAATTATTTCGTTATCAATTTTCAGACTCAAATTTAAAACGCGACACTGGTTAATTTATATAGTGTACCAGTTGCCCCATATTTTAGACTACTTTCAAGTACATCCTTAGGAAACTGCTTTCAGATTTTTTGAATATTTCAGAGCGACTTCGTGATGTTGTTAAACAATCGTTTGCCCCACCAAGATTCCAAATCAAATGGTTTGAAGTCTGAAATAATTTATTCATACTTTAGCGCGATTTTCAGGAGAGAGACTTTGTACAGTTAATTATTGTCAGTAATTTATAATGTGAGGAAAAAGGATATTATAATTAATTTTAAAACAATGTACAACAAATATTGTTATATATAATAATGTTACATTTACCTTGAAGGCTATTGTTTGGTTCACCATCATTGTAATATACTATGGAATTAGGATCTGTAGCAAGCAAAACATACATATATTGTAATATATTAGAATGTTTTTCTTTTGTAATTATACTATTTTTATATAGAATATAGAAAATTAAACCAGAAATAGGATAACTCTGTTTATGGAGAAATAAGTAAAAAATATAAAATAAAAATTTATTTTATATGTATGTATTGAATGCAATTGAAAAAGATTATTTTCAATATAGAAATATATATGTGTATGTGTGTGTGCAAGGAAAAAGACAAATAATAATATTATTACAAATCGCTAATTAATTTTGGTTTGTCATATTACTACTTACTGCAAAATTCTGTACATTCTGTGCCATTGCAACACTCGCATCTTTGCAGTGTACTAACTTGATTCCATGCTATTAAAAAAAATAATAAAAATTTGGCTCAATTTTAAAGATATATATCACACAATATACATGTAAAATTTTTATTTTTTTCTTGAACTAGAATTTCACACCAAGCATCTCTTTTGAAGATCACATTTTCCTCTATCACACCTCATTTAGTCTATTCATCTCATACTTCACATTCAAGAAAGCAACTCTACATTCTATCGCATGCAGAGAACTTTTCTACCTACATTGTCTAATAAATAAGACAAGTTCCTTGTGTTGCGGCGAAATGTCTTCTTGCATCTGATGTCGCTGTGAGATGAGCTTCGATTTCCCGTTTATATGGAAGACCGGCTTTGGTACATTACTGTGAGCGTGAAATATATGAATAGAGACCTCATTATAAGTACTAAAGCAAATAATTTTTTTTGTTACGCATTATTACACACGCTTACAATCTTATGTAACAGTATATGCAATGGATTGTTAAAATTGCTTGTCATGTAAATATATAGCGTAATTTATAAACTATGCTTGCGTTTACGTGAATAGTTATAGAACGCGATTCGCATACGCTAGCATATAATGTAATAAAGAAATTTTATTTGAAAATTTATTGGAAAAAAAAAATTAATTTAGCATTTTAATATAGTTTTTTAATATAGTAAAAAATTATCACTATATAAGTGTAAAACATCTTTCTTATTACATCATACGTTAACGCGCTAAAAAAAATTTAAGCCTCGCGCTAAGAGGCAAATTTTCAATAATAAACTTTCGCATTGTATTGCATTAGATAAGCCTGGTCAGAAATCTCGATGAGTGACGCATCGCACAAACAAATCGCATAAACAAATTATAAAAACTGATATAAGTGATGTGGAATTTCGGCGATTTTACGCCGCAAGTTGCACGTGAGCCTCTCGAAAGAGAACTCAAACTCTGCTTTTTGTAAATTCCTTAATTTCAATATCACACAAAGCATTAATCGTACGTCGAAATTAAGAAATCTACGAAAGACGGAGTCGATTAGCTCGATTGCCGAGAGTTCATATGATGAATTGCGTAATCGCCCGGTGCAGCGGGGGAGAGGGAGGAACGCATGGAAAAGAAGTGCGAAAAAGAGGTTAAGATCTATCGTTTTCTTTCTCTATTTCTCGCTCGCTCTTTCTCTCTCACCGGGTGACCTCGTGGTCGGGATCCTCGGGATCGGCCTTCCTTGTCATATCACGTAGAGTTTCCAGCCTCTCGAGTTTCTGACTGATCCCTGCGAAAAGCGACGATTCGCGAGAATTCAGTGTCAGTCAGTTTTTTGTTTTTTTCTTTTTTTTCGCAATCGATCGCCGATCGTCGACAATCTCGACGGGCGCGAGAAATCCAGAATCAAGTACCTCGTCGTGTTTTCGCTACGATCTTGCTAGGTCCCTTCGACACGGTATACATGATCCTCGTCCTCGGAGAAGTGCGGGAACCTCGTTTCGCGTGCGCGATGCCCAGATCATCCGCGAGCGAGTCGTTGTCACGCTTGTCGCGTATTCACAGACGGATCGTCGCAACAAACTGCTGCCGATAGCGAGACAAGCCCCCGGTGATTACTCCCCGGCTTCTACTACCACGCGCTTACGAAATCACGAACTGGTGCTGCTCATGACGATGAACTTGGTTAGAAGTTGGACTACTGGATGCACGGAAAAGAGTGGGAGACAGCGCGATAGTGGATGCGGGGGAGAAATTTCTTGAATATCGAGATATTACATCGATGGGCCTGTTCTTTTTAGCTGCACTGCTGCACTAGTGCAATTAGTTAGAGTGAAAGAAAGTACGTTTGTCTATTTCTAACTTATTGCACTAGTGCAGCTAAAAAGAACAGACCCGATGTTACAATCGCTTATCGCATCGTTTTTTTCCTCATTAAGATAAAGATACACAAGATATAAGATATGTCTTACCGTTAATTTCCGAGGAATTTTTTTTTAATGGAGTATTTTATTTTTAATTTTTAATTGTGTGATTGTCTCTCTAAACAAATATTTAATTAATTTAATCTCTCTAAACAATCTTAATTAATTTAATCTCTCTAACAAATATTTAATTAATTTAAAAAAATGCCAATTTTCAATATATATGTTCAATATATAGATTTATGTCAAGCTAAAATCTTTTAAAATATATATGAAAATAATTGTGTCTCTTCAGATACATATAATAATTAATATAATATAAATTACATAGATATTACATATATATAAATTTTTTTTTTATATTTGAAAATGCAATATACATAAAAATCACAGTAAGACAGAATAATGAAATTTTGTTATGATGCACAGTTTTATTTTTTGCATAAGTGAAGAGTACATATTATATCCTTATTAACTGCGAGTTCAGTCAATACAGGCACCGCAGGTGTACTTTTTTCTATTTTTTAACCATCTATTCGCACTAAGTATGCATAAATACAATATAGAAACATAAGCAAAATAAACTTGGGAAGTACAATATTGAATGTTGGGGTAAATAATATAAAATTCTCAGGGGATTCATTAGGGATAAAGCTAAAGTATCACTTTTTCTCCAGAGCTGTAACATAGGACAAAAAAAAAGATCTCTGGTCACCAATGTTACTGCTGCATTTACAACAATTCCAGAGAATATATTAATCATTTATATAATATTGTATAATATTACATAACTGCATTAATGGATACTAGCAGTAATAATAAATTCATGATTCTAAAATTTATATATTAATAAGTTATTAATATAGAGTCTCTACAATAGTAGGAATTATAATAGTAAAAATAACAATAATTCTGTAGAATGTGTGTACCTTTGTATAGAATGTCAAATAGCTGAGACAAAATTTACTTCAACATAGAAAAATAGTTTGTTAATATATAGATAAGATCGATTATATTCAATTGTAAACGTTTGTCCGAATATCCATGCATCAGTTCGGAAATTTGATCTAAATGCGATCTTACTCGATTCTGATTCGATCAGACAAGATTTATCATAAGATCTATTATGATCTCTGGAAATTTTCATGGACGCATATTGTCGCTTATGTACAAACATAAATTAATCCTTAACATGCTATCGTTCGCATAATTCATAATCACAACTTTGAAGCAACTTATCCATATTACGACCACAATTTTATAACAGAAATAATATCTCAAATATGATTGTATAGTATATCAGTTACCTTATTAAGTACGTACAAGCATAAAGCATTTTTCTCCTGTATGTACTTTGTCTCCCGTGCCTTTGTATGTTCTATATCTTATTCCAGCTCCTAATGTTAAAAATACAAATCGACATTTTAAATTATAATTATTATAGTGATACAGCGGGAACGGTGATTTAACCAGAAAATCATACATGCCGTTTAAACTTAGTACGATAGTCCCAGTTTAGTCTCCCACGTTTTACAACAGAGAGTTCCAAGGTACTTAAAGAGCAAATAAAGATTTGTCTTGATCTTTGTTTATTTGGCGCTGAATATTCTGGTTACCGGTAGTCGAAGAATTCGAGGTGGCAGTTGTCGCTGTAGGGAGAGTTGGTAAAGCTTCAGCCGCGGCCGCGCGTTCTGCTAAAAAACGCTCGAATTCCGATGATGTCAAAGATTCCTGATCGCCTTGCCCTCCAGGCTGCAATGTAAATTATACTATTCAACAACGGTTTTCTTATACAAAATTTAATTGCAAAAAAATGTGATGTGTAATCCCTTAAATTCGTATGTTATGATTCTTACAAATATTTGGAGCTTGTTTTCAACTATTATAAAAAGATTAATTTTTACGCCTAGACGATACTTACTGTGCGATCTAACCAGGCTGCCATTTCATTGAATTCAGATTCCACGTTCGGCTGAGTATCGAAAAACAAACACAAACATTGAACAAAATGACAAAACAAAAATACAAACAATATGTATTAATTTTGATGCAAACAAAACCCAACAGTAACATAATCGAAATTAAATCTTTTACGTTTTTAGAAGCGATGTGCAATTGTGATGTAACAAATATTTAAGCATATAAGCAGGATTCATCAAGTTACCATACCTTGTTTCCTTTTAGTGCCTGTATGTTTCCCTAATTTCATCTATTATCTCTACTTAAAGCAATTTCGCATAAATTTTAACAATTTTACTGTTTTAATAAATTTCTTCAGTGACTAATAAAAATTCTTTGATTTATCTTTATTGTTAAATAATTTGAAATATAATCTGTAATATCCGAAATTGCCTTATAAGAGATTTATAATAGTGCCATCAATACTCAGATAATCAATACTTAATTATCTTGGATATATTTACCAAGACAATACCCGATTTATAATAAATATGTACTCTTGGATATTATCACAATTGTAAATAACAAATTGACATCTAAATACTCGGCATAGAAACTATTGTATTAAGTATTAACAACACTTATCACATTAAAGTTAACATCAAATATCAATTGTGTAGAATTTGAATGTTTATATTTAATTATATCTTATGGATTTAAATTCCTTTAAAAAGGAATAATTTTGTTGTATGATTCGAGAAGAATGATGATTAGTTTTTTAGCTAACTAATTAGTTTAAGAAGGAAAGAGAATGTGTGTGTTACGCACGCTAGCGCTAGTTGCAGTCTGCTGAGGTAGCTTAGGATTATTGCGGTTGAGAATTGCCGTACTTAGGCTACCTCCTCTCACCTGCTCCAAGTTATCCTCGTATTTGCTGCCACTGTAAGTTTGAAAATATTAAAATTGATTAAAAATTAATTTATAATATAAACATATACATATGCGTTATAATGTAAAATTTATATCTTTTGTGTTTTGAAATGATTAAAATATGCAATATAATTCATGTTTTCTTGACTTATCATTTTTGCTAAAAAAAAATTTTTTTATATAATTGTGTAGAACAAAAGTTAGGTCTTTGTTTTCTAATATTTTCTGTTACACAATCTTATTTTAACTATGCAATGTTTTCTTGAGATTCAAGAGACTATATTTCTTATAGTGCATACACACATGGGCGCCGGCAGAATTACTTTTAGAGGGGTGCACTCAAAAGAGGATGCACTGGAAAAACGGTTTTTTCCCAGTTCATAATTATATTTTTGTTAACGTCGTTTATGTTATTTATTGAATTTTAATAAAGATTCATTACTGTGTCAGCGTTCATAGAAAAAGAGTGCAAGAGGAGACTGAATTTATTGATAATGTGACAAATGAATTTGGAAAGTAACCAAGACGGCTCAAGTTTTTGTTCAAACATTGATTTTTCTAAAATTGATTTCCCAAAGACTTATTACAAATGTTAATTAATATTTAACCATTGCATTTTTGTTCAATTGAAAAAATTATCGATATTATTCTATATTACATGATTTTTTTATTGAATTTTTTCTCTGTCTCTTCCCCACTTATTTCATAGGCCAGGGCCAGGGGGGTGCAAGTGCACCGCTTTGCACCCCCCTCCCGGCGCCCATGCATACACACACATATATCTATACTAAACTATATATAGTAATATTATTCCATTAAAATAATTTTAATTTCATTAAAGTAATCTTCTACTATTACAAAAATAACAATTTTGTAAATATACAATAAAATAAAATATAGTACCTATTCTTTGTTGTTTCATATGTTGCATTACGCGATTGTGCAAACATATCAAACTCATCATTATCTCCCTCTTTTTTCTTCTTTTGGTCCATTTTGTTTTTATCCACATCTTCAGCTGCACCTATTATTTGGAACAAGATAGAATAATATCAGTCTTAAGAAAAGAAGATATAGCTATACATGAGATATAGAAAATATATGAACAAATTATACATAGGTAGAATTTAATGCAACATCTTATATTGTTCAATTTTATATTAAATTATTTTAATTTCGACGCTTACCGAGTTCGCTCATCTGTTTTGTTAAGTCTTGCATATCGTCAGATAAATCTATAAGCGATTCCGCTTCTCGTTTAGTAAGAGCTGGAGTCGATTCGGCATTCGGTGGATGTCCGATCGCCTGAGCTAATATAGTGCTTGCTGGCATTTGCGTCTTATTTTTTGTATAACGTGAATAACGAAGAAATAGATTGTTTAATTCATCGTTAATGCGTAACAATTCCGCTGTCATTTCGTCATGGGCCAATTTACCGATTAAATCGACAACACGCTCTTGCATTGCCTTACATGTTGAATAGAGTTCCTGCAAATAATTATTTTAATTTATTATAAACTTGTGTTATAAACATACTGCAAGTTATAAAATTATAGTCCCACAAAGTAAAAAACATATATACATGTGTGAAAAAAAATTATATAAAATTCTATAAACAAATTTGAAATAAAAAGAGATGCATTTAAAAATCATACATTTAATAGCTCAAGATCCGCGGGATCTGGTTGTTGTTTACTACTTTGATCCGGGCTTGTAAAATACGCCAACATTTCCGATAATACACGCATGTTTCCTTGAACGACATCAAGCTCGCTTTGTAACTTGGCCAGCTGTTGTTCATTTAACTGATTTAACTGTCCAACAGATTGTGATGTTTGAGGGGGTACATGTGTTCCCAAAGAGGCAGGCTGTTCACATGTAGTCAGACTTGCTGGAATTTGCTCTGTTTCAGGTACACTCTGTAAAAATATTATTTAGAAAAAGAAAAGTAATTTTTAATTTGATAAAACATTAATAATCCATATTCTATTTAAGTAGAAGATGTCTCACTCTTTCTGGCGTGATAATTGGCGCCATGGCATCCAGATCAGTCATTGGAAACTGTATGCCTTTTATTTTCAATTCTTGATAAACCTGTACAACACCCTGAGTGTGTGGCTGATGACGGAATGTATCTGCCCATGTTTGGATCAAACTTAAAACTTTCTCTTGAACTGCAGTTGGTGGTTCGTTTTTGGGACCAATTAATTTAACTAGATCCTGCACAAATTCTCTTGAACAAGCAAGAGCGTGAAAGCGTTTCCCACAATTCTTCACACATGTCTCCAATACCTGTTACATAGAAATGGCATCACTATGATTATTTACACAATTATAATAGTATGCTATAAATTTTACTCAACATAATCGTGCAAAAATACTATTATATTTATAACATATCTATAACGATATAGACTAACTGATCTAATTGACACTAAGTGTATAAATTGATCAAAGGTCAAAAATGTCAATAATGCCTAATTATATCATTTACAACATTATGTTGTAAAGGTACATGCATGACTAATGTATCCTACATTCAATTACATGATATTATGTAAGTGAATTAGGTCATATCCAATCATATGATTTTATCATTACAGTTTAATACTAACGGTAAGCGTATACATGACTATAGTGTAATTTTTGCCGGCCGCCTGATTAAGCCTGCGTTTGATCGCTTTAATAGCGTCTTTCGGTCCGTCTTCGGTTTCGTTTATAATATCACATATTTCCATGTTAAGCGTCCAATTCTCGCTTGGTAAGCTACCATCTGTAGCGGACTCTGAAATGACAAGATAGAAATACTGAAGGCAAGCTACAAGACCAAGACAACTCGCTATTGCAGTTTATCTAGAGCATAATGCTTTTATTTACGCTTAAATTAATTCGTTAAAATGAAATTAAAATACGTAGAACGTCTTCTAGTATACACGAGTTCTCTTCTCTGGCAATCTCAATTGATGTCAACGCGACAATTGCAGGAAAAATGGGTGTAAATACGCAAGCAATACGTCATACGGCATGCGTAAATAAAAAGCAGACGTACCGATCTTTTGCCCTACTGGCGTGGAAAATGGGTTGCCTACTCCGAAAAGTGACATCTTCTCGTGGTTAACGTAGTACAAGGACCTGTGTTGTCAATTGCCGCGTCTTCTCACCGTCCGCGCGGCCGCGATAGTCGCCTGACAGCTGACGGATGACAATTGGCGCACACTGACAATCTGTCAATTCCGCGTAACGCCGCCTGACAGAATCATATGACGGTACGCAACGGTACGCAGATACGCGAAATCGCAAGTGTCACGAAAGCGCGCGGTGGCCGCCAATCAGCGCTGCGCAGAATAGGTGCGAAACGCCCTTTAAATAGGTTTCCCCCCTAGGTTTACGCGCGTTTCGCTTCACCACTGCACTTCTCGCGCACTTTCTCGCCCCATTTCCCTCCTCTTCCGCTTTTTCGCGAGCGCGAGTGCGCCTTTTCCCGGTTCCTCACTCTCTTTTCGAGCGCAGCAGGAAGCGCAGTCAAAGGCCAGCAGCTCTCAATCCGCGAGTCATTCGCCCTTCTGTCCTGTGATTCACTCGGGACGGCAGCGGTGCAGTTAGGTATGGATGGTAGGGATTGCATCGCGTAGAAAATGAGAGCCAATCAGGCGCATTTTCCGGCGTGACGTTACTTTGCCGCACGAATTGCGAATCGTGCCGAATAATCGGGATATTTTTGCCGTCCGCGGATCCGCGTTTTGCGGGTGAAAATGACACGAGTTTCTTTCAAGCGCGATGACACTTTTCAGGTAAATGACGGCGAATAAATTTCGCGTCGAATAATTTATCATCAGCTGATCACGATCGTTGTCAACGACTTCAATGTGAGGGAAAAACACATCGGACCGCATACATTCAGGTATGCGAATGAGTACAAATGTCAATATATAAATGCGCGTAAATTGATGCAAATGCAATACTGGATTGTACAAATGTACTGGATTATATAATTTTTATTTTGCAGTGTCGATGTGAACTACCAAGACTCCTTCATGACATCAGCGGAACACTTTATTAGCCTTATTACAGTAGCAAGTGCAAAGAAATTAGCCACTGCGCTTGTTATCTGTTTTATTATATACCATGGAGTCATACATCTTATTTATGGTATGATAAAAGTAACTTTTTTTTATCTGACTGTTGATTTATTTACCTTGTATATAAAACTTTGAGATAAACAATTTCTATATATTGTTTGAATAATTTTATCAAAAATATATATTACTTTAATTCCACAGCAACTCTTTTTCTTATTACTGTTAAATTTCCTCAAAAGTTTTATTTTCGTCGCATAATTTATTGTCAAGAATCTGTTTTTGTAGGTAGTGATTCTTGCAAGTGGTTATTGACAGAAGGTAGATACAAAGGAGATAAAGAATGGCAACCGTACGGTTGCATGATGCATCACTACACGCAAACGTAAGATTATTATCTTCAATTTGCTTTGGAGATTAACTGTTGTATGCATAAAAAAAGATTGTGTCTTTTTGTAGAGATAGCAGAAGATGTATGAGGTATCTAGCTTTCATGGGCCACCATAATCATTTTGTATTCATTGGTGATGCTAGAGTAAGACAATTATATAAATCTTTTGTTTCACAATTTGTAATTGATGGCAAAGCATCAGATCTCACGGAGTTGCCGGAAAACTCCGACTTAGGCTTTAATGACGGACAGCTTAAATTAAATGTACAGTTCTTATGGCGACCACAACTCGATAACTCTATGATAGCAAACCTTAGAAGCTTGGTAACATTTTTTAAATATTATATAACAAAGACATATGTATATGAGATTATATATAATTGGAAATGATAAAATTTCTATATATAATTTGACATTGCAGCAAACGGATGCACCTAGTGTAATCGTCGCGGGTTCTGCCGCAGCTGTGATTCTTGCAAACAATAATAGTGATACGCAACTCAACTCGGAATATAGTAGAGGTTTATTTCGACTGGTGCAACCGGTAGACTTTCTGGCTAAGAAGGGATCTCGATTTCTTTGGCTCTTGCAAGATCCTGTACTTAAGGAAAGACTACCTGCTCAATTGTCGAGTTTAGATAACAAACAAATCAATTTATGTAATAAAGCAGCTGAGAAGGTAATACCGATGAAATGTGTGTAATTCGATTGACAAAATATAAAGGAAAAAAATTAATAACTACTCTATCGCCGCGTATACAGATATTGTTTCATAGTGAGGCTCGCATATGGCAAAGCAGCAAACTAGTCGGTATGGGTGTTCTCGAACAAAGCCCAGACGGTTATTTGGCAAGTCCATTATCGCTCCGTCATAAAGTTCAAATATTATTAAACACATACTGCAATGATCATATGAATTTCGATGATGGGAGCTGTTGCAGTTATCCTGAACCGGCAACTACTCTACAGCTGTTAAGTCTATCTGCACTTGCATTATTGTAATTAAGTATTTAATTTATTATTTGTATGCAATATATATTTTTTCCAAAAGGACTGATAATTTGTTACAATAATTGATAATCTGTTGCAGTATAACAATAGGAGGAGGAGTGTGGTTATACAGAAAAATGTGCAAGTATCGTTCTGAAGTGTCTTATTCTCATGTTACCGCCGAAGAGGTAAATGATACAGAAGAAGCAAGTGCTTCAGAAGTTATACAAATTCAGCAACCTGAGATGCAAGATTTCTACACTCTTATTACATCATTAGCCCTCTTTTCTATTATATTAGCATATTTCTATTTATGCGATAGGCAAGTATAATGACACATTTAATATGAATCTGTAATTTTATTCTCATTATATATTTTTAATAATTTTCTATTTTCTTATATTTCACTTGCAGGACAAATTTTTTTATGAAAGAGAATAAATATTATAGTGAGTTTAGCTTTTGGTTACCATTAGGATATATCTTGGCTCTTGGATTATTTTTTACTGAAGATCGTGAAAGAGGACCGAGAGTATTAAATAGAGAGCAAACGGATGAATGGAGAGGCTTAATGCAAGCAGTTGTGCTCATATATCATGTTACTGGTGCCAAAAATGTTCTGCCGATTTATATGTACTTAAGATTAATTAATTCTGCTTATTTATTTCTATCTGGATATGGACACTTTTATTATTTTTGGCAAACCGGCGACGTGTCTCTTGTCAGATTTGCCAGAGTATGTATTAGAAAAGTTATATGATTGATAAACTCAAATCGTTAAAGTACGTTTTATGCTCACAATAAAATATAATTGTTGTATGTTTTAGGTCATGTTTAGATTAAACTTATTGACAGTATCGTTATGCCTTTGCATGAACAGGCCGTATCAATTCTACCATTTTGTACCATTGGTGTCATTTTGGTTTTTAGTGATTTACTTTCTCGCTTGGCTACCACCCAGAATATATTCCGGAAGTTTAGCGGAATATGGGCCGAGAGCCTTGCTGTATTTTGCCTTGAAACTCTTGGGTCTTGTATCGATAATTACTATACTATATATGTCAGAGGTAATGAGCAATTTTTATTAGAGAATACGTTCAAAGAATAACACCTATCTTATGTATCAGTACAGGTATTTTTTGAGAAAGTTTTCGTCACGAGGCCCTGGAAAGCGTTATTCGTAACGACTGACGATGACATTCGCGAATGGTGGTCTCGCTGGAGAGTCGACAGATACAGCGTGGTTTGGGGCTTGACTTTCGGAGCCGGTCTTGTCGCACTTCAAAGATTAGACCACATTCCAGGCACCGCATTATCCTCCGTATTGGCGTTGATCTCCTTAATAGCATATACCACTTTTACAATTTTATGCCATTCTGTATCAGAATGCGAGGAGATTCATTCTTACGTCGCTTTTATTCCGGTATAAATTCTACTCTCTGTAATACTAATTATTTTTCAATTTTTCTTTCTCTTCTCTACTTATTAACTCTTATCGTTACTATATTATATTAATGTTATTTTTTACTTTATTAGATTATAGGATATATCGCTCTTCGAAATGCATCACTGGCATTACGGGGAAAACATTCTGCACTTTTAGCCGGATTGGGTAGAATAAGTTTAGAGACATTAGTTGCGCAAGGCCACATATGGTTAGCAGCAGATTCACATGGAGTGCTTGTGTTATTACCTAGATTTCCAGTATTGAATTTGTTGGTTACATCATTTATTTTCATCTGTGCTAGTCATGAAGTAATTTCTTTTAAAATACTTTTTTATATTAAAAAAAACTTATAATTTCTCAATAGCAAAATTACAATTGATTTTGTATCAGTAATGAAAATTTTATATTTCAGATTCATAGATTAACACACGTTTTAGCACCATATGCAGTACCAAATGACTGGAAATTAGTAGCTCGCAATTTGCTATTGTTTACAGCTGTATTGGTACCTATTGGCATTCATGATGGAATGTTTTAAAATTTGAGAATGTTTAAAAAATCAAAAATACTTGCAATATTAATGTGCAGAGTGTAAAAAGACTTCATATCATATGTAAGGCCAAAGCAAGAAGATTAATTAGGTAAACATATTACAGCTTTTCTTACAATATGAAAGATAAAAAGATTGCATATCACATCACAATATATTTTAAAAATTATTGTGTAGCGTAAAGTATTTTTTATCTTATCCATATTTCACATAGAAATAAATTAAAGAAATAGCATCCTTTTTATTTATTTGTACATTTTGTTTATATTTTATTCACACATCTATAATTTATAATTTTATAAACTTATTCAGTTTTAATTATATAATATATATATATATATATATATATATATATATATATATATGTATATGTGTGTATGTGTTATATACAAAGTATGTACATACAGTATATATATTAATATGTTACAATAAATATGTCAGAGATTGAGATTTTAGTCCTACCTACAAGAAATTACTGCAAAAGGCACAAAGGATGCTATAAAAAAGATGATACAAAAGAAGCTTTTTAAATTGATGAATAAGTTTAATTGTTGCTTAAATTCATTTCTATTTATAATTTCATTAAAATTGTCCTATTATTCAAAATACTATTAATTATTAACTTGTTCGTATATCATGCTTTACACGACTGGTATATACATCATAACCAAGAGATATCATGTTATCATAAAGCACTCTGTACCGTGTAGGAAGGAAATAAAAATTAATGACTTGTGCCGGAGGCCATATAACCCATTCAGCTATGTACAATCTGTGTGCTTTCTTTCGGACTTCATCTTTAAATTCTGTCAAACTACTATTCTCCAGCATAGCTAATGTCAAGAAAAATATACCTATACAAAGAGGTGAGCAAATCACTTGATCTACAAGCACTTTTTTTAGAACTGTACCAATGGTACGTCTAGTCATTCTAGCGTCCAAGAAACTGTACCAGTAATGACAAACTATTCCAATAGACATTCCAGATATCGCCATATTTCTTGTTCTGATAAAACTCCATTTATCCCAGTCACCCTGCAAAACAGAGTTGTTAGAATATCATAAAAATTAGCAAAGCATTATAAGTCTATAGTTAACAAACCTTTAATATCTCATAATGCTGCTCTAAGATATCTCCCGTTCCAGAAAGAAAAATTGATATTCCTACATTTGTATATAGTAAGTTTTTAGGTGAGAATAAGCGTTCCTTTAAGTGATTTACTCTGCCAAAAACTAGTTCAATTCCTCTTACAATATTCATTGTCTAAAAAACAGTAAAAGTAATGAGAAAAATAGAATTTATGGGATTTTTATTTCGTTTTCTTATATTTTATATCAAAATGTTTACTTCTTAAGGACTGCAATAGTCGAAATCTCATAAAATTTAAGGTGTTTTATAAAACTTTATTAGATATAAAAAATTGTGCATTTCGCATATAACCAAAATATACGAAACTTCTTTATAATTTTCTCTTAACAACATGCTTCCAATTGAAAGTTACATTTTCTAGGTTAAGCAAAATTAAATTTAATCACCAGTATGAGAAATTTATCGAATTAAATTACTTTCACAATAATATCATTTTCTTTTCATGATATATTGTTTATTTTAATCATATATTTTACACATTTCGCTTAGGCACATTTAATTATATTTAATCTCACGTGTGCACATGGGGATACATTGTATGGGGGGGGGGGGGCCACACTCGATATATATTGAAAAAATTTTGACTCGCCCGAGGCCCGAGATAATAGGTGCTTTCCATTTACATCAAAACTCAGATAAATCTCACTTCTGTCTTTCTTCAACATTCATGTTAAAGAAAGACAGAAGTGAGATTTATCTGAGTTTTGATGTAAATGGAAAGCACTTAATAACAAAAAATGACAATTCCAAGATATTGATTATCGATACTCCGAAAGTCTCAAATCGATTGATTGATTGACCAATGAAAAGAATTTTTTGGTCTAATTGTTTTAATCAATCAAGCGAACATATCAAACGGACCGCGCTCTATGTTTATAAAATGTACTGAGAAAAGCAATAATACTCCGAAATATCTCCCTTAATTAACATTCTTGCCGCCAGAGTTCGCTTCAGTAGTCTATATATTTACCTGTCGTACCTACGTATTGTACATTGCCGATGTTTTACTGCTATCAGCTGATTCGTGACATTGTCGCGTCGAAAGGAGAAAAAGGCGGGCTTTCAGAACTAGAAGGATAACCTCTGCGTGCGTCCGTTATTCTCAACATTATATTGTACCATGTCTCAGCCATCGGTAGCAGCGTACTTTAATACGCGCAAACGACAGGCATGCGACGAGTTACGCGGTAAGTCTAAGGTTTTGCTGCTGGAGCGAGATCACTCGAGTAGTGAAGCGTTGACACGTGCCGACGACTCGGAGCAGATCGCACCTGATGAGAAGAGTGAGAGAACGAGGTCGTTGATCGTGTTAAAAGATGCCCCCGTAAAAAGCACTCGTGTCAATAAAGCGGTTCGAAATATACAGTTTGATTCTTCAAAAACGAATCTCGAGAAAACTCCGAACAGGCCCAGAATGCGAGCTATGCGATCGCGTGCAGTATCCGCCACTGATGAAAGCCAGCCGGATATCAGAGATAGTTTGCTGAAGACGAGCAGCGACTCGGGGACCACGAAAGTGCCCTTCGCGAAGATAGGTATGCTTAGTCCGAAGAAAAAGCCACAAACTCCCATGAAATCTTCCACCGTCCCAAAGGATAGCGTGATCGACGAGAAGAATGTTAAGGAAGAACAATCTGCTAACAATTGTCCGCTCACTCCATTATTATCAAGAAAGGTCGTAGAGAAACTTGCGAATCACGAACAGTCGCTGGAGCAACCGCAGAAACAGAACGATGTTAAGAAACCTCAAATGCAAAAGTTTGAGAAGATAGAACTTGAAATTCCTACGAGGTAAGAAAATTATGCTTTATACTTAATAGTTGAATAGATTTTAATCTTTTTGTAATATTCTTTCTTTTTTTTTAATATGAAAAGCCCACAGAAGGGATATAAATCTCCAATTAAAGCTTTGCGAACTCCAACCAAGAATACAGATCTTCCAAAGACAGCCAGTCCTCAGAGGAAGATTTTATTTGAACCTAAAGAAACAACATCAAGTCCGATAAAATGTAGTCCTACCAAGGCATATCAAAAGTATCTGTCATTAGCTGAAAGTGAAATACCTGGATTGGTATTACCTTATAACTATAGATTCTTGGCTGAATTATTCAGATGTGTAGATATGGTAATAAAACTATTCTACATCTTGTAACATGCATTATATAATTTGGATCTTTTTAAATATTTTATATCATTAGCATGATTTACATGTTTTAAAGATGGAGCATTTGATTTTATCTTTAGGTTTCAGCAATGTTGTTTAACAGAAAAGAAGTGATTACTTTCAATAAATTGAAACCTGCAGTTCAAGAGCAGGTGCGACGAAATTTCACTCTGGAACATTTGGCTCAAATAAAAACTATTTATCCTGATGCATATATTTATCATCAAGAGAAGCTTCGCAAATTTGGTTCAGTATCCAAACAGGAGAGATATGAATTAGTTTTGACACCAGTGGTTGAAAAAAATAATGGAAGGAATACTCCTGATGCAGATAATGTATTAAAGACTGCCTCTGAAAGTAGCATGAGTCCTATAGTATTGCTTGAAAGAAAAAAGAAATTTTATAATGTTTTATTAGGTATCATATACATATATTGTTTAAATAGATTTATCTCTCTCTCTCTCTATATTGCTATATAATAATCTTTAAATCACATCTTCTTATTACAGAGAGAGTGAAAGATGAACATGAGAAATTTTTATCAAGCTTGGAAAGTCCAAGATTAATGAATATACCGAGGGAAAAAATAATACGCTGGCATCCCGAGTTTGATGTGGAGTCCTGCAAGGAAATTGAACAAGCCGAATTACCTCAACCACCTGTTGTCGAAAAGCCAACTGCTAAAGATGTTCTTGGTAAGAATTACGAAATATTTCCATGGAAATAAAAAAAATGGATAATGAGAAAATTTATTTTTTGTATTTATATTTTATATTTTATATTTACTTTTTATATTTTAAAAATATTTGTGTATATAAAATATAAAATTTTTCATATTATATACATTCATATAGTGCATAATGATGTAATATGATCTTAATGAAAGATAATAAGTAGGACAAAATATTGCACAAGAGGATTAAAATGCGTTCACGTATTTGCGAAATGTGTTTTACATAGCTTTCAAAATCTAATTGATTAATCAGCATATAATGCAATTGGTATAAAAGTATTGCTTACATGTAATATTGCTTACATGCAATATTTAAGCAATTATATTGTGCATCTTTGCTTATGAATTACCAATCTTCAATCAATAAATTAATTTTAGAAAATGGATTTAAAATATAAACTTAAGAGAGACTGAATTATTAATAGGATATGTGAGCTTCTATTTTGTTAGCTTGATGAAACAAACTTGTTATATATTAATATTTGTGAGTATTCTGTTTATTCTTTTTTTTTTTACAGATAAAGCTAAATCTTTGTTCAATTGTGGTACACGTATGGAGAAGGCATTGCAAAGACTGGCTGAAGCAAAGTTGACTGCAAAATCAAAGTCTCCATCTTCTACGCATGATTCTACAACACAAACCACAGAAGATGGTATTCCAAAAGTTAATATTGCCATTACGGACAATCCACCAATTACACCAACCACACAAATCAAACATTTGAATACATTATTTAAAGGCATTCCCAAAGCTCTACTCGAAAAGGTAAGAATAAACATTTTAAGATAGCACACAGTTAACATTTATTATATATTTTTTAAATATATATTTAATTGCGCTTTAAAAATTGTAATATTTGTAGGTCCGCGCTAGGCAGGAGGCCAAAGCATTAGAAGCAATGACAAGAACTCCAAATGTAGATAAGGAAGCTGCATTATATTCCAGACTTCCGGAATTAGCAAAGTTTCTTCGCAATATTTTCGTGGCAGAAAAAAAGGGCGTTTTGCCATTGGAGGCAGTGATACAAAAATTAGATAATTCTTTCAGAATAAAATTATCGTCGCAAGAAATGGAAGAGCATATACGGCAATTATGCAAGTTGATACCTATGTGGACCAGTATAATCAATGTACGGAAAGTTAATTATTTGAAATTAGATAAAAATGTTGAACTTGCAAAAGTAATTAAACGATTAGAAATTTTAGCTAATGATAAAGTCAAGACAACATCATGATTTGTAAATGCTATTTTTCTTATCATTATTTTTGTTTTTTTTAATGCTTGATTTGAACATTTTCAAATATTAAAAATTATAAAGCATGAAATAAACCAAAAAATGTGAGTATATATAATATTTTAAATTGCTTATTAATGTATGTTTTCAAGTTTATTATAATTTTTTATTCTTATTTAATGAAATATGATATCATAATAGGAATATTGAGATATGAAGTTTCAATAAAATATCAATATATAGATTTATATATCAAGTTAAGAATTCAAATCAAATCATATAAATGTTCTAAATTTCTCAAAATTGCTGATAATGTGTATGTATGTAATGCACTGCCTTTAATATTATAATAATTAATAAAGCTATTATATTTATATATGTTAAGATTTAGTCCATATTAAATCCACACATGTATAATTTGATTTGAATATACAATTATCAATTTAAGACCTTTTGCAAATACGAAAATTTAATCAAAATTAAAATTTAGTTTTATATAATCTTTTTTTTATAAGAAAAAATACATTATATCTCTCTTTTAAACTATTCTTATATTTTCTTTATTTTTTTAAAAACATGTATGTAATTATTTAAAAGAAAAAACCTCTGTATGTGTTCTTTATTCGATATATTATATCATATCATAACGGCATACTTTAATACGCGCAAACGACATGCGATGATTACGCGATAAGTCTAAGATTTTGCTGCTGGAACGAGATCACTCGAGTAGCCAAGCACACATTCCGATATGTATCGACGAATCGGAGCAGATCGCACCAGATGAGAAGAATAAAAGACCAAGTCCGTTGATCGTGTTAAAAAATGCACCCATGAAGGAAGACACTCGTGCCAATAAAGCAGTACAACATCCACTTAAATTTGTCGAAAGCGAGCCTTGAAAAAACTTTTAATAGGTCCAGAACGCGAGTTATGCAATCACGCATTATGCACCAATGAAAGTCAGATATCAGACAGCTTACTGAAGGCAAGCAGAGCTAAGCCTACTCATCTTGAAAGAGCCCTTTGAGAAGATGGATAGACTTAAACCGAAGAAGAAGCCGCAAATTCTTACGAAATCTTCCATCATCTCGAACACAGTGTGATTGAGAAGAAGAATGTTGAGAAGGAATAATCCACTAGCAGTTGTCTATTCACTCCATCATCAGGAGTCCTAATGATAGAGAAACTTACGAAGAATGATATCGTTCATGTCACATCAATGTTTAAGATCCTAACAGGATCGATGTTGGTTAAAAAACATTACAAATACTTCAAGATTTTAAATTTTATAAGATTCCAGTAATTCATTGTATTGTGGTTTTCAATTCCATCAATCCGGAAAATTTTTAGATTCTGCTTTTGATCTCAGCTAAAATCTCAGCTTAATTCATATAAGTCTCCCAAATTAGTGTAGCTAAAAAATTTAAAGTTAAAGTTTGTAGTATTTTTAATACTTTTTGCCTAACGTCCATCCTGTTAGAATCTTAAATTCCATCAACTGATATATAAAATATAAAATATAAATATAAAATTTAAAATAAATGTAAAATTTTATTTAGTTTTATAACATTTTATTGATATAAAAAAGTGCTCTGTATATATTAACAACATACTTCCAATTGAAGATTACATTTTTTAGATTAAGTCAAATATTAAATTTAATCTCCAGTATAAGAAATTTATCAAATTAAATTATTTTCACAAGTGAAAAATACTTATCTTCTTTTTATGATTTACTACTGTTTATTTTAATTCTATTTTATACATTTCGCTTAGACATATTTAATCTTACATGTGCATATATAGAAAAAAATTGTGATGCTTAAGGCGATAGCAAAAGTTAACAATTCCGAAATATTAACTATACTCTTCGAAAATCTGGAATTGAATGATTAATTAATTAATAAAAAGAGCAAAAATTTTTTTGCTCCAATCGAGCAAACGTACATACATATTGAATGCACGCGCCAGATATTTATGAAATATACTGATGTGAGAGAGGGACAATATTCCCAAATATCTTCTTCGATTAACATTCTTGCCGCCAGAGTTCGTATACATGTATACATTTCCGATATTTTACACTATCAGCTGATTCGTGATACGATATCAGCTGATCCATTGTTCGCGCCAAAGGAATGAAAAAGCGGGTTTTCAGCTTTCACTTCTAGAAGGGTGCAATCATTTCTAGTCCATTATTCACAACATTACATCGTCGCAGCTACCGATAACGGCGTATTTTAATACGCGCAAACGACAGATGTGCGACAAGTTACGCGGTAAATCTAAAGTTTTGCTACTGGAGCGAGATCACTCGAGTAGCCCAGCGTTGATAATTGCCGACGACTCGAAGCAGATCGCTCCGAATGAAAAGGATAAGAAAACTACTTCGTCAATCGTGTGGGAAGATGCCTCTACGGAGGACACTTGTATCAATAAAACGGTTCGAAATATACAGTTTAATTCTTCGACAGCAAACCTCGAGAAAACCCCAAATAGGTATGCGATCACATGCATTATCCGCTACCGATGGAAGCCAGCTGAATATCAGAGATAGTTTGCTGAAGGCGAGCAGGGACTCGGAGACGAAGAAAGTGCCCTTTGCGAAGATGGATATGTTTAGCCCAGAAAAAAAGTTGCAAACTCCCATGAAGTCTTCCATTGTCCCAAAGGACAGCGTGATCGAGGAGAAAATGATAAGGAGGAACAATTGTCCGCCAGCAATTGTCCGCTTATTCCATTGTCATCAGACCTGATGATGGAGAGACTTGCAAATCGGCGAGACGAACAATCGTTGGAGCTACTACAGAAACAAGACGCTATTAAGGAACCTCAAATACAGAAATTTGAAAAGATGGAACTTGAAGGTTCTACTAGGTAAGATTTTCCTATATACTTAATAGTTGAGTAGATCTTAATCTTATAATATTCTTTTCATGTGGAAAGTCTACAGAAGGAAAACAAATCTTCCATTAAGGCTTTGCAAACTCCAATCAAGGATCTTTCGAAAACAGCCAGTCCTCAGAGGAGAATTTTATTTGAACCTAAAAAAATAACATCAAGTCCAGTAAAAGGTAGTCCTATGGCATATCAAAAGTATCTGTCATTAGCTGAAAGTGAAAGACCTACATTGGTATTACCTTATAACTATAGATTCTTGGCTGAAGTATTCAGATGTGTAGAGATGGTAATACTCTATATACTATTTCACATCTTGTAACATCCTTGTAATTTAAATCTTTTTAAATGCTTTGTATCATTAGCATGGTTTATATATATGTTTTACAGATGAAGAATTTGATTTTATTTGTAGGTTTCAGCAATGTTGTTTAACAGAAAGGAAGTGATAACTTTCAATAAATTGAAACCTGCAGTTCAAGAACAGATGCGACGAAATTTCACTCTGGAATATCTGGCTTAAATAAAAGCTATTTATCCTGATGCATATACTTATCATCAAGAGAAGCTTCAAAAGCGAAATTTTGTTTCTAAACAGAAGAAATATGAATTAGTTCTAACACCAGTAGTTAAAAAAAATAATGGAAAAAATACTCCTGATGCAGATGATGTATTGAAGATTGCCTCTGAAAGTAGCATGAGTTCTATGATATTGCTGGAGAGACAAAGGAAATTTTATAATACCCTATTAGGTATACATATACATATATATATAATTTATATATATTTATATATATATATACTTTAAATAGATTTATTTATTGGCGCATAATAATTATGTATAATAATTTTTAAATCTTTTTATTACAGAGAAAGTGAAAGATGAACATGAGAAATTTTTATCAAGCTTGGAAAGTCCAAGATTAATGAATATACTGAGGGAAAAAATAATACGCTGGCATCCCGAGTTCGATGTGGAGTTCTGCAAGGAAATTGAACAAGCCGAATTACCTCAACCACCTGTTGTCGAGAAGCCAACTGCTAAATATGTTCTTGGTAAGAATTACGAAATATTTCCATGGAAATAAAAAAAATGGATAATGAGAAAATTTATTTTTTGTATTTTAAATATTCGTGTATATAAGATATAAAATTTTTCGTAACGTGCATAATGATGTAACATAATCTTAACATGAAAGACAATAAGTAGGACAAAATATTGCACAAGAGGATTAAAATGCGTTCGCGTATTTGCGAATGTTTAACATAGCTTTCAAAATCTCATTGATTAATCAGCATATAATGCAATTGGTATAAAAGTATTGCTTACATGTAATACTTAAGCAGTTATATTATGCATCTCGCATTATGAGTTATCAATCTTCAATCAATAAATTAACTTTAGAAAATGGGTTTAAAATATCACTTAACAGGAATCGAATTATTAGTAGAATATGTAAGCTTTGCTGCTAGTGCTTGATGAAACAAATTTGTAACATATTAATATTTGTGAATATTCTGTTAATTTTTTTATTTTTGTAGATAAAGCTAAATCTTTGTTCAATTGTGGTACGCGTATGGAGAAAGCATTACAAAGATTGGCTGAAGCAAACTTAACTGCAAAATCCAAATCTCCATCTTCTATGCAAGATTCTACAACACAAACCAGAGAAGATGGTATTCCAAAGGTTAATGTTGCCATTATGGACAATTCAATTATGCCATCCACACAAATCAAGCATCTGAATACAAAATTATTTAAAGGCATTTCCAAAACTCTACTCGAAAAGGTGAAAATAATCAATAATTCTAAGATAATAGTTGACATTTACTACACATTTTTTAACATGTATTTGATCGCTTTATAACTTGTAAACGAATATTTGTAGGTCCGCGCTAGGCAGGAGGCCAAAGCTTTAGAAGCAATGACGAGAACTCCAAACGCGGACAAGGAAGCTGCATTATATTCCAGACTTCCCGAATTAGCGAAGTTTCTTCGCAATATTTTCGTGGCAGAGAAAAAAGGCGTTTTGCCATTGGAGGCAGTGATACAAAAATTAGACAATTCTTTCAGAACAAAATTAACATCGCAAGAAATGGAAGAGCATATTCGGCAATTATGCAAGTTGATACCTACGTGGATCAGTATACTTAATGTACGGAAAGTGGATTACCTGAAATTAGATAAAAATGTTGAACTTGCAAAGATTATTAAACGATTAGAAATTTTAACTAATGATAAAATCAAGGCAACGTCATGATTGACATCGTGTATGCATGCGTGTTTGCGTACGTGATGAACACGTACGAACGTGTATGAGTGTGTGTGCATGTAGATAAATATATCGTATGTTTAAACGCGCGTATATGTTTTAAATATAACGTGTCTCTTGACTGTTCTTATAAAATGGAACTAATAATATATAAAATATGGAAATATGGATAATATTATAAAATATGGAATTAATATTACAATATAACAAAGTAATTTGTTAGTGATATTTCTAAAATGTTAAGCTTTTTTGAATCATATAACGCTAAATATGTGAGAGAATAAATCGAAAGAATAAAAAAATTTAAATAAGAAAAAATTGATATAATAAATATTTCAAAATTTTCTAAGCCTACGTTTTTATTATTAAATATTTATTTTATATTGCTTATTGAATATTTATTATTAAATGTTTTTTTAAATTTTTAATTTAATTTATTTTATATAGATTGTTTATTTTATTTATTTTGTTATTTATAAAAATTATCACATATAACAACAATGAAACCATTATATGTATATTTTATGAATGTTAGGCGTTCTTAATGTTTACTTAGATTTAGATTGTGATAGAAAGATGATTAAATGAATGCATCTTATTTATAATATTATCATTATTTTCCCTTTTTTAATGCTTAATTTGTACATTTTCGAAAATTTGTACATTTTTGAAAATTATGAATTTTATTATCGACCATGTAAATTTACTTGTTTATTTGTTATCTATAGTAGCACGAAGCAATTTCTACTAGTTACGCTAATTCCCGTAAGATGGCAATCGTATATTTACTTAACCTAACCTAATCTGAATTAAAGTGTATAGTGCACTCGTGTTAAACGTACGGTTTGTCGAATATTTATTCACGATAGATTAGATGATAGATGATGTTTTAAATCACGATATTGAAGAAAGTTTCTGTCATGTTCTTAACAAACACGTTATTGAAAAAGCCGAAGGCAAAGTAAGTGAGAAAGTTTCAATTAAATGAACCTTAATTTCGAGGTTAGGATATTGATGGAGAACAGATATATCTCTAGTCATAGAGAAGAAACGACGAAATATCGCTTTCTATTCATAATCAGAGACGTATGCAAAAAATTGTGCAACTTTTTATAAAATCAGAAATTAATTCAATATATTGTATGTATAAATGGAGTATTTTTTTCTTTGTGAAGAAATGGGATCAGATATAATTATCAATCGAAAGATGTCTATTTTCATTTCTCGTCAAAGACACTTGTGTCTATATAACAGTGTAATGTATAATCGAAATGCTTTGCATATATAAATGCCTTGTTATTTTTCATTGCAGATTTATTTTAGTCCTCACACAAAGTGTGGCAAGCGGTCATCAGTTCGTGCGTATGCGAGAGAGACTGGCTGACAAACTAGAATTTATACGCTATGATCCTCTTGGTAAGTAGTTATTTATACATTACCTTTTTAGACAATATTTTCTTTCTTTAGATAATTTTTTATAGAATATAGAATGTTAGGATGTGTATATATATATATATAAAAATTATATAAATATAGAACATTTTTATTTGATTTTTAAAATTATAATTTCTCCAATTATGATTAAAGCATGATACGTTAATTAATAGAAAATATTAACATCGAAGTTATGCTAACATTGCAATGTTCCTTTACAGTCCAAAGTGCTGCATTATACAAAGAAAAGAAGAAAATACGTAGTATAAGATAAGATAGTGCATATGATATTTTATTGCAAAATTTCCATCAACAATAATATGCAATGAAAAATATTTATTGTGTATCAATATAGTGTTATTTTCAGAGAAATACAATTTATATTTATTATAAATCACGATTATTAAACGACACAATATAATACGTTTATGTGTATTTAATGCTTATAGCTTTTTGCTTCATAAACATTTAAATACTATACTTTAAATATAAACTTTTGATGTTATATAAATATCATGAGAGAAATAAAAAGTGATATACACATATACATATATATATGTGTATATATAAATGATTATTTCTGACAATATTAATTAATTGTATTACGAAATTTTCCTCACATGTATCTGATTATATTGCGCAACAATATTGCAATTTCCTTGTTCTTTTCTTCCTTCCTTTTTATTTACAATTATTTATCGATATGTCCAATGATACATTTCAACGTTATAAAATTTCGGTCATGGAAATAAAGAACAAGCTGCATCTCGATTCCACTTTACGTATTATTACCGAAAGTTGTTAAGTAAAGCATACAGTCAGTAAACGCTTTGCCTAAGTTTCATGCCGGTCGGAAAGACCGAAAGAGAGACCAGCCAAGAGTCTCGACATCGAGATTGGGGGTAGATTTCCTTTGATCCTAACAAGGAACACAAAGTTGTATTATTTCCACCTGGGTTTCAAACGGTTCGGAATCCGCCAGGCGTGAAACGCGATCCGCCTCCCCCCTTTCTCTTTCTCTCTCTCTCTCTCTTTCTCTCGCGCCCGTTTCGTTTCTCCATTCCTATCATGGTCCTGGAGACTACTCCTTTTCTCCCTTTCCATCCCCCTGTCTTTTCGCTCCTCCCTATCTTCTCGCTCCTTTCCGATTGCGGGAACGAAAACGACGTCGCGCAGTTTACTGATGTTGCAAATTCAATTTCTCCTCTCGCCCGCGGACCATTGTCCAGAGGAAAGGGGGAGAAAAACCGCAGAAGGGGTTGCGTCCCGGAGAGGGAAGCGTCTCTCTATCTCTCGCGATTGTGCGCGTGACAGCTCGTGAGATTCAGAATCTTTCCTGCTTTTTTTCTCTCTTTCTCTCCCTCTTCGAAGAAAAGGCTTCCCGACTTCCTCCTCGATGCACGCACGCGAGCCTGTAATTGCGAGATATAAATTTTCGCAGCTCCTGTATCGCGTCACTATTGTTCAAGATCTGTCAAAGCGTATTTAAAGAATCAGACCACAAATCATATATTATCGTAAAAGAATCATAAGTCCATCGGGTCATTCATCGAGGGTTCTCCATTTATGTAAAATTTTCATTTCACAAATGAAACAGCCCAGTGCTAAGAGCAAGAAGCGAAGAAAAAAGGGGGGAGGGGTAAAAAAATGTGCAGAAAGCGACTGCAGAGAAGCCACGAAGAGAAAGAGAGAGAAAATAAACAGTAAGCAAAAGGAGATCCGGGCGGGAGCGAGGGTGAGTTTCAGTTGCCTCGCATTCGAGGGCGTGTTTTTTTCTTCACGTCCGCGCGAATTATTCTCCGCATTAATAGTGCACGCGAGCCCGCTAAAGTGGCTTGCTAATTAACTGCGTTATTTTTTTACAATTCTCGTTCGTCGTTGCTTCCCCTTCTCTCCCTCTCATCCCCCTCTCCTCTTAGCGGCGCCCGGATGAGGTTCAATATTTTTTTTCGCGGGCGCCGCGCGCGGAAGGGACTTCCGCATTTTATGTAAAAGCCTCTCGGCCTTCATATGTACACGCCACGTCGAAGAGGAAAAGACATACGAAAAGTCGAGGTAATAAAGAGAAGAAAAGAGTGAAGGAGAGTAAGAATTCGAGCTTCTTTTGAATCGCGTCAGATGCGTCAGAATCAACTTGAATTCACGATATAATTTCCCAGTAATGTACTTTGACTTCTCAAGGATAAAGCAGACGTTGCAAACTGTTTCAATCATGTCTTATCGTATTGACGAATAAAAGAAATTCGAGAAGATTCAGGAGGGGGAGGGGGGGCACTTTGATTCGAACGCGAGCGAATCGTAATCGATTGAACACATCCGGAGACACGCGAGAATCGACGACATAAACTCTTAAACCTTAATATCGTCGTGTCGAAGTCCGCGTGCGAAATCGTTTGCGGGCGACAGTGTGTGAGAAACGTATGATATGATATGGTATAGAGGTATCTCTCTGTGCCAAGAGAGGAGGGGAAAGGGAAGGAGGGAGGGAGGGAGGGGGTGCAAACGCGGCGCGGCACCCTTCTTTTCTCCGCCACGAAAAGGCACTTGAAATAAATTGAAAATGGCTGGTATTGAGAATCGCTCTGCCCCCTCCCCCCCCTTCTTCCTCCCCCTCCGGATAAGTGATACCTACATCATCTACACGCACATCAACCGCTATTTCTCTCTCTCTCGCTATCTATCCTCCTCCCTCTCCGCTTTCCTTCATGAATTCGAAACGCGACGTTCGAGTCGGTATCGGGATCCAGTCGAATCGCTTCAATTAATTCAATCGAGGATAGACGGGAGAGGGTCGAGAGGAAAGGAACAAATAGCGCGTGTTGCGCCTCGGAAAAATGTATGCGCGAGCATTGAAAGCTTGTTAATTGCGATAGCTGACGTGAGTCTCGCAGTTTCATAAAAAACACCGTAGAAAATCCGATATATTTGTGCCCTTATATAATAAAATGTTTCAGATTCTTGATTACTTAATTTTTGATAATTGTCAGGCATCAATTACATTTTAGACATTTAAAATTTTCATTTTTCCGAAGGAGAGCAAAGATCTCAATTTTTGACATTTCCAATCTTTATCTTCCAGATTTTAACATTTTTTCTCTCTAGCGGAATTTTAATTTTTTTTTTAAAGCATCCAAAGCTCGTTCTCTCTTCTCTTCAGAGAAAGATTAAAAATTCTACCTCTATCGTCGTAAGAAATAGTGTCGCGAGTCGGATAATTCGTCGGATTTTCCGCGCGTTAATGCGGAGACGCATAAACGAGTCTCGCAGTTTTATAAAAAAAAAAAAACCCTAGAAAATCCGATACATTTGCCCTTATATAATAAAATGTTTCAGATTCTTGATTACTTAATTTTTGATAATTGTCAGGCATCAATTACATTTTAGACATTTAAAACGTTTTCATTTTTCCGAAGGAGAGCAAAGATCTCAATTTTTGACATTTCCAATT
Source organism: Camponotus vicinus (assembly GCF_025532165.1). Lineage (NCBI taxonomy): Eukaryota > Metazoa > Arthropoda > Insecta > Hymenoptera > Formicidae > Camponotus > Camponotus vicinus. Next base: position 11,088,151 of record NW_028141976.1, on the reverse strand, counting down.
TTTACCTTTCAAATTTTTACATTTTTCTCTCTAGTGGAATTTTAATTTTTTTTTTTAAAGCATCCAAAGCTCGCTCTCTCTTTTCTTCAGAGAAAGATTAAAAATTCTACCTCTATCGTCGTGAGAAATAGTGTCGCGAGTCAGATAATTCGTCGGATTTTCCGCGCGTTAATGCGGAGTCGCATAAACGAGGGCGCGGCGGAAACACACACGTGCATGTGCACGCACACACGCACAGTAACTTCGCGACGGGCCAAACACATACGTACGCGCGCGCACGTAGCAGTAAGCAAAGGCACACACGAGCGACAAGGTGTATTGAATCGACGAGTATCATGCAGCTGACAGCTAGAGCTAATTGAATCTTGACTCTATCTATCTGTCGACCGAGGTTGAGACTCGCCACCGCCACCGACGCTGCCACGAATTGCATTTCCCGTTCGGCGGTATCGCTCCCGCGCCCCCGAAGAATTCTATCCTCCCCATTGCCTCGCTTTTCCTTCCTTCCTTCCTTCCTTCCTTCCTTCCTTTTTATATCCTTTGCCTTCCTTTCCTTCCCTCCTTCCATCTATCGTTCTTTCGCGATCGTTTTAATCCCCACCATTTTGCATCGCGAAAATATGTCGCATATAAAATGCGAAGCTACGTGTCTTAATAGATTCCCATTCTTTCTCGAATTTCTTTGAATTTCTGTCTATAAAGATTTGGAATTTTTTAATATTTAAAATGTAATATTTAAAATGTATCTCGGTTTCTTAAATCATCTCTCTTTCCCTCTCCTTTTTTGTCTTTATATGAATATATTATACGATTAATCCCCTTATCGAATATAAATTTTCGAGAAGCGATTTTTATAATCGCATGCGATTGAATTTTCCGAAATTTTTTCGTAATTTTATTTTCGACCGTCAACTTTGAATTTATATCAAATAATATCACATCTGAGGCGACAATCGTATAAATTATAAAGAAATTTTTTTGCTGCATAATTTCTTCTCCCGACTAATCCTCCCTTAATCTTGATCGAATATCAAGTTTTTTCACAATCTTGTAACGTAATCTAAATATAATCTCTTGTTCTCCTTAATTAACCGTCAAAATGTTCAAGTCTTATAACATCGATTACAAATCCAATTTCCGATAATACGTATACTTCTAGAAGTTTAATAGCCTCGGGCGGGTATTGCCGCCTCGATATTGACGTTGGAGGAAAAATCTGCCCCATAGCAGTTAACGGAATCCACGGATGGATTCAAATGGGTACCACCTATTTTCGGAAATAAAGAGGAACCAGGTAAGTTCTCGATAACCATTAAACGCGCGCGAATTCATCACCTTGTTAACGGTGTCGCAAGAAAAGGAACTCGGCGCGCGGCCCCGACCTCAGGATCTTTCGCGAGGGGCTACAAAATGCGGGCGAGATCCTGGCCGGAACTTGGCGCGAACGTTTCCCCGTCCGTGTGAGATCATGTCCGCTCACGAGCGCACATACGTCAGTGAAACGTGGAGAATAGGGGGTGGATGAGGGTGAGAGCAAGAGGGAAAGATTGATGGGAGAAAAGAGGAGGAAGGGAGGGGGAGCGAGAGAGAGCCGATAAAGAGAGAGAGAGAATCCAATATAACTGCACACACGTTTATAGGGTCGATGGGAATATATTGGAGCGGATATTGAAATACTTGTTGGTAGTTTGAGTTGGAAGGCGAGAGATGCCTTTCTCGATGCCATCTTGATTGCGCAATCGAAGCACCGATGCGGCCCCCGCTACAGAATTTGACGATAAAGATCGCGCTCGGATTATAGGAGGCCGCGGAGGTCGTTTCCTCTCCCTCTCCTCTTCTCCTCCTCCTCCTCCTCCCTTTTCCTCCCGCGAACCAATAATGGCGACTGCTCAACTATACCCGTTTCGCGACCTCGTTCTAACCATCGTCTTTGAAACGTCGTTGCGCGATTTTTATGCTGGATCATTAATAGAAATAAAGGGAAGGAAATGTGTGATTTCGATTGTTAAATTCAAACTTTTCAAGAGCTCGAGGAAGAAGCGTCTCTTCAATCGTCAAACTGATTGAGATGTTAATTGCAGAGAAAAAAAACGATGAAATTTTAATTCTCTTCAAAAAGAAAATGTCTCTTTCTTTTCTTCTCTGTTAAAAATTTCATTTTATCGCTATGAACATAATTAATTTAGTTTTTTAGAATGATAGATTTTTAATTAAGAATTAGGAGGGAAATAAAAAAAAATAAAAAAGTTACAAATTAATGTCTAAAGCTGGACTTAAAAAAAGATAATCAATTAATATTTATATTAATATTTAATTTTAATTAATATTTATGGAAACGATTTATGTATTATATAAAATATTAATAACGGCCAAGTGGCATCGATAGGACACAATGATCTCGGCAGATAAGCAGCCATAAGTGATTATGCAGTATATATCGAGAGATCTGGCGAGCGTACAAGATATGAAATAATTTAGTGAAGCGCGAATCCCGGGTACACACCTGGGCACACATTAAAAACCGTAGAGGGCCAGCTAAAACGTATCCCCGCTCACGTCTCTCCCTCTCCCTCCTTTTTCGCTCGTTCCTTTGTTGCTCAACAATCGGCATATTAGTATAATATACCGTGCCGAGAAACGATTATACATCACGGTGCATCGCGTCGTCAAAGGGGTCTTTCTCTCTAAGTACAAGCTTAATTGGCCGGTCCGAATTAGGGAAATGATACCAACGCGACTGGTTTTTCAAGAGAGACGCTTCCATTTGTACACGTATCTACGGTTGATCTTTCCGCACCGATCCCGCAGAACGCGTTTTCGCCCGAAAGGAATGAGTTTAGATCGAATGATTGTAAGTCGTCCCTTGAGATCGCCCATTGAGATCTCTCAGCTACCTGGATCGACGAGTCTCTCGATGATTCGAAATTAATCACCGAATCAACTTTGCTTTCGTAACGAAAGAGACCTTGCCATTGCTAGTTTCCTTCGCAAAGCTATAATTGGATGCTACGTATTTTTAGAACAATATCAATGTTTATTTTCCTTTATATAATTAACTTTTTAATTAAAATCTTTCTAAAGCAAGGTCTTTGAAATTAATTAAAGGATAGAGGTTTATCATCTAGTCGCGTTTCCAGCGCAAATATTAAGCAACTCTAATTAATTCCGTATGATTTTCGTGAGAAAAGTCATTCAGAAATATTCCTATCCTTTTATCCTTATTTTTTCTCTATAAAAAAAGAACTTGAAAAGAAAATTATTTCTAAAGGAAACAAATTAAATTTACAATATATACTCCTGGACAAAATTAACGCATAATTTTTTTTTCACTTTTTCTTTAAAAGCTGATATTTAAATTTTAACGAAAAAATTTAAAGAAAAAGTGAAAAAAAATTATGCGTTAATTTTTTTGTCCAGGAGTGTATATATATATATATATATATATATATATATATATATATATATATGTTTTTTATCGTTGCAATCGATTCGACGTCTACGAAGAACAGGACGATTATTTTAATCGCGTCGCGAAAGATTGACACAAGTAGCCCGAGGAGAGAGGGCGGCTTGTCATCCCCCGCGTCCCTTCAACAATAACATGAGGACAATGTCTAGTTTGGAAATTCGCAGACAAAGTAAACATAATCAAATGGCGCTTGTACGTAAACCGAGGGTACCTGTGCCCCTCTACGAAAGGATCCTGCGTACGTTGGCGCGATCGCGAAACCCTTTCATCGAACGGATACGATCATTATGTATCTTCTGGGGGAGGTGGAGGGAAACCGCGCACGACGATAATAAAAAATACGGATCATCCGCAAAGCCACACCTCGGGCGATCTCGAGGAAGAAGCTCGAACGCGCGCTTATTCGATCCTGGCTTCCTCGAGGATTAGCTTCCGCTTGGAAGGATTCGTCTTTCTGTGCCTTTGATACTACGATAGTTCGCACGGTGATTTGCCGGGAGGGAGGAATCGATTGCGTTATCTCAATCTTGTAGAATCAAGTGTCGTTTCCAACTTTAAAGTGTATTATTGAAGGGAAGAAAACGCAAAGGACATGTGCTTATTCTGCTATTATTCTCTAGGCATCGGCAAAATTTGTGAAAAATTGACACTTTTAAGAAAAAAAAAAAACTTGTTACCAAACCATATATTTACAGTTACTTCGTGTCGTGGGTAAACAAGTTACAGTTATAACCGCAGAGTCCGAGCCGTCAACGAGACGATGCCGGAAGTACACGAGGAAGCGGCGGGGGGGGGGGGGGAAGGGCGAGATGATTATCGAGGTATTACTTGGAAACGGCGTATTAACGTTTTACCCATCGAGAAAGATTGCGTTCCCCGTAACGCGTGTAAGACTTGACGTGAGGCCAGGCGTCTCTTTTGTGCGCCCTTTATGCCCGTTTCTCCATATCCTTTCTCTGTCAATCAGCGGTGATCGCACAATGGCGGACGCGACACATTGTGTAATTCAGAGTGAATGCGAGAGAGCAAAGACCCTCCCCCCCTCCCTTCATCTCCTTCCTCTCCCTCCCCTCGTCCCACGGATAATTATTACGCGACCGCGGCCAGTCCTTGCGGTGCGTTTTTTACGCACACACACGTACAGGCGCACGCACGTGCGTAAAAACATAACCCGCTTACACACGCGCATTGGAGGATCCGATCCGGTACCCGTACCTCGACAATAGGAGATAGGGGGGAGGGAGGGAGGGGGGTCAGCATCGCATTCGGAGACCGCGCGATATCTCGTTACACCGGTAATCGGCGAAGGCCGGGGGGGGTCGAGGGGGTGAGCTCGAGGGGGGGAGGGAGGGGAGGGGAAGAGGGCTATAATCGATCGCGAAGTTTGTAGCGCAAGGTAAATTGACGTGGGCGTGGTGAGAACGAGACGACCGAGAGAGGAATGGAAACTCGAGAGCGCCCGAAAGACAACGGTGGCCGCGGCCACCGTGCTCAGGCACAACGACGATCGGCTTCGAGGAAATCCGAGATTTTTCTTCCTTTCCATCTCCCTCCCTCCCCCTCCCCCCCTCCCTTCTCCGTCCGTCCGTCCGTTTCTATTTTTCTCTGTCGCGTTTCATCCCAGGTTGCGTCTGTCTTTGATCGACAATTACTATTGTGAATGAGAGGGAGGAGAGGGAGGGGTTGGGTTGCTGGAATTTAATAGGGTATATCGATACTTTTATTCGCTCGTTATCGGATGCCACAAGTATCGATGTACGAGAAGGGTATGTTTTGGTGAATGGAGAATTTTGGCTGCTGGAGAATTTTTTTTGGAAAACGTTTAAGATAGTCTGGACACCGAGAAAACTCTGTTCAACCGAGGGATAGAAAATGAGAGTTTTGAAAAAAAATATGAGATATATTGACTTTTCTTGTTTTTATAAAATAATAAGATACTTTGGAAATAAAATTGCAATATCGATGATACCTAAGATAAAATTTCTCGCGACTGTTAAATTAATCGAAAAGGAACGCGAGTAATCAATTTTTGGTGAATTTATTTACAAAGGCACACGCAGAATATTTTAATTAATCATTATCAAAACGAGAAATTGTCAACGTCATAAAATTTTTAATTTACAGTGCTATTTTTCATCCGACACGCTATATCTTTTGTGATTGAGAAAGACAAATTTAAATATCGATATGCGCGAGAGATACACTATTTCGTAAACATAAAAACAAAGATATCGATGGATATCCTCGATAAACGTTCACGAGGATGCTTTTGGAATCCGAAGCGAATAAAAAGCTCGAAAGCGCTCCGCGTGCGCGTTTAAACCGTCGAAATCTTCATTTATTATCTCTCGTCGAGGGTATATCGAGGGTTATTAGCAAACCTGTGGATACACACTCGTGCGGCCATCGTATAAAAATCTCTCGTTGTATAAACCGACACGCCACTGACGGATTATTCTAATATAAATATAGGGAGTTCTATACTGTTTCCTACCAATCTACCGCTCCGCGTTTTCCTCCCTTTCTCTTTCATCCCCTCTTTATCCCTCTCTCCTTCTCCCTCTCTATTCGTGCATTCCCTCGTATCGCGCACGTATTTCTCTCTCTCCACCGTATCTCTTTCTTTCTCGCAACAAGAGCGGCCCTCGATCATCCTCCATCTCTCGTCAATGCGTCCCGGGAACTTCCGCGATTTCTGAATAGAAATCTCCATGGCGGCTGACAATGCCGCGGTGCGTGGACAATTGCATAGTCTAATGGATCCGCCTCACATCACCGTAACTTATACGTACGTGTCGTTCGCGTGAAAAGTGAATATCGACAACGTCCATTCTACGTGTCTTCCTACGGCGCGCGGCTAAAACGAGAGATCGACGTCCTCTATTTTACGTGTCTTCCCGTATGTCATCGAGCCTCCACCGCCCGTGTGTCCTTCCCTTTTTTCTTCCTCCTTCTTGCCTCGCGTAATTCGCGTGACATTTAACATCCCCTTTACGTCCCCGGTGTGTGTATTCCTGCCAGGGAAAAATTGACGCGAGCGCGGTCTCGGTGCAAGAAGACTATCCACTCCGATGGTTTGGGGGTTGCTGAAATAAAAATGACTCAATCTCTTCTTTCCTTTTTCACGAGAAAAAAGGCGAGAGGCGTATCTTAATATTAAACGACATAAAATACAGTGAGAATTTTGAGATTTATCATTTCTTGAAGATAAATCTTTGATAAATTTTTAAGATGGTAGACAAAAAATTGGATACGATCTTGAAACTCACATGATATTATTTTGAATGCTTACACGATCCAAACATGTTTCGTTTGATTTTACACGATATATACTATGATTACAAAATTATCGACGCGAAGGATTTTGATCTTCGATCGCGACAGATTGAGGCGGACGATTCGCGCGAAAGAGAAGCCCAAAAGAAATCGCTTGTCTCCTTCGCTCGCGTGGGCGGCTCCGCGGCCGCGCATTTACCCCGTCGCCTGTCGGTCCAACAAAAGGCCGCAAGTCTCTCAACATTTCGCGTTCTCGCGCGCACTTTACGGTTCGCGTTTGCTTACGAGCGCGTCGTCGAGGAAGACGGAAGAATACACGATGAAGAAGGGTTGGGCGCGCGCGGGGAAGAGCGAAGGAAAGGGTTGGAGAGATCTCAACCTTTTGGTGGTTGGAGACAAGGAGGAGGAGGAGGAGGAGAAGAAGGAGGTGGTGGAGGCTACGAGAGGAGAGATGGTCCGGGCAGTTACGGGCATTATATACCTAACAGGAAGAGAGACAAAGCGAACAAAACACTGTCGGGGCGTCGCTCCGCAAACAGAACCCCTTGGTGAGAAGAAGAGAGGGATAGAAGGGGGAGGGAAGGGAGGAGAGGGGGGGGCAGGAACAGAGAGAACTAAAACTTGGAACAAAAGTCCTCACTTTTGTTCCCTCGAAAGTTTTTCGAATTATGGTCGTAGTGGCGAGGGGAGAGGGGAGAGGGGGAGGGAGGAGGACGGCGGTGGCGCGCGAAGAGAGGACCCTCTGTGATTTATACCTCGCCAAGGTTTCGGAATTATTAAACTTTCCGGCACCCGGAAGAAAGAGACGTCGCGACGTGGGTGGGGACGCGGCCGGAGAGAGAGAAAGAGAGACGCGCGGGGAGAGCGAGAGAGAAAGCGAGAGAGAGAGAGAGCGAGCTTGTACTGTAATTAAGCTCGTTTTCTAATGAAGATTGATCGGCCAATTAGCACCGGCCGCCCATCGCATGTTTGTCTCTTTATTTAGTGCCGTCGTATTGGACGCATCTCCCGGTTGACGTTTGCCTTAATGCTAAAAAGTGCACATTTCGCAATACAATTATTGAATCTCGCATGGTGTTCGGCTACTTTCGAGCCTCATTCATGTTTTCGAATAAAGAATACACGTGTTTATCTTACGAAGTGAGAAAAAAAATTCAGATTCTAATAATTATTAACAATTGAAGGAAATTAGCGGAAAAGTGAGCATTCGATGAAGAGATGGTTCTAAGAGTCCATTGAACTTCTCAGTAGTTTAATTGTGTATCTCCTCTCGTTTCACGATAAATTACGATCAATAATTCCACGTAGTATTTTGTAGCTGTTATAGATCTCCTTTCATCTCCAATATTCACATGAAAACGTCTCTTACGAGATGTCCTTAATAAAATAAAACGGGCTAAAGGCAGCAGTTACCATTACTCTTTGCTTCCTCTTTTTCTGGGCCATTACGTTCTACCATTACATTCCGTCGTTTAATCGAGAAGGCATCGAGAACGACGAGGCGTCGAAATTATATTTACACATTATACCATTACATCGTTGATATATTGCTGCGAGATATTTTCGATTGTCTGTTGAGATGAAATTGAGGGATGCCACGAGAGTAAAATAAATCAGGCTCTCCTCCAATAGATGAGCGAAATTATCGCGAGGCGTCGAAAAGCTACTCCTTATTCTCGTATCTTACTTGCTACGGTTATCCTTGTATATTATCAAGCGAAACATACTTGAATCGTCCATTAACAAGCAATTAAACCGCTGGTAACGAGGCACGATTCAACGGGCCGAGTCGAGTTATCCCTGGAAGAGATTAAAAGCCGCCACTTATGAGTCTGGTGAAAATCACCCTTCCGTCCCGGACCCTCGTGGCGTCCTTCTCCCTCCTTCTCGCGAACGTCTCTGTCTCCTCTGGCTCCCTCGTCCCAATTCCAGCTACTAGCGGCCACAATAGAGAGTGGGAAGCCTCCTTCTGTGGCTCGCACACAATGGATATAGTATATCAAACAAATTCGACCCCGCGGAATTATTGGCCGGGCTAATCCCACGTTACCGGTCGCGGGGACGATACTTCTCCCATCGGCGCGACGACCAGCACGTGACCCCCTCGGCGATTGTCGAGGGGGTTGAAGGGCGAAAATTCAGCCGTGAAGCGTCGTAAGGACGTGCAACCCTAACCGCGATTAATAACGTTTCGACGGCCGATAGATCGTCCGCGAATTCGATTCTCGAGCGATTCCAATCGGACGCTCGATTCATGAATCATGCATGAATATGTGTCAGCCAGTCGCTGAAAAGAATTACTATCGTGCCGAAAATTTGCTATTTTAACGTCTCGAAAGTATTTACAACATAATTAAATTGTTTATATATTTTTAAAAAGTAAATTTAAAAATTTGCGAAACTTGTATCTTTAAACGGGATTAATCTTTCATTCTTTAAATTGCTAATCGTTTCGTTTTATAAAGCTTGAATAATCTAATAAGTCAGTACAATAATAGAAACAAGCAATAAGATGGAAAGACAAAATTAAATGTGTTATTAATAATGAGAAATATATTTATTAAATTTGAAAAACTTTTTCACTTTTCTAAATTTTTAATAAGTACAGAATATAAATTCGAGAAGAGAGCTAGAAAACTTATCGAGAAACATATTTAAATCGAAAATATCCTCAACATTTAATATATCTAAAAAGGTAAAATTCTCTTTAATAATGTCATAGTTAATCAGCCGTATTAATAGGCTTGACTGTACACTCGGCGCATTCATTTTGGAATTATCGATTTCGGAACATGAGCGATTGGCATTAACGAGTCAATACAGAGAATATAAAACGGCGAAAATATATTAAAATATCTTGCACACCTCTCTGGAAACGACGATTCAAATGTGATGATTACGCGAGCGTGATTACGATTGATTTATTCTACGGCACGAAATGCGGTTACGGGCGCAATAAAGATTCTGATGGCAAGTCCGCATGCGACACGTCCTTCATCCTGACAGGATCGAAAGCCGTAAAAATCCTTGTCGGACGAAAGGGTAGCCAGATCTAGGTACGCATGCGTTTGACAGAAGAGATATATTTCGATCATGGATTTTGGATAGCCGGCAAGGATTAGGGGTACACCCCATTCGTGTGTTTGTTGGAAACAATGGGCGACTCTCGGCTGATTGGCCGTTGCCGGCCATGTACAAGGTATAACCTCCACATAATAGAGTATATAAGTGCATAAAGACCGAATAATGATATTCTACTTTAGTTTAAATCGCGACCCGAAATTTCGCCGCTTCACCTCATTAATCCGGCGAGTCGTGAAAAATTTCCGGCATTTTATTTGCCGCTAGTATTTAATGGCTCTCTTTACATGGTTATATATTTTATATACAGCCTTTTTCAATTTATCTTATAATAATCTTATAATGTTTCTTAAAACTGTCCAATATTAATTATTAATGAAATATATCTTTTTTAAGATTTTATACTCTTATATATTTATAATCTTTATTTTATTATTAATGATAAATTCTTGAACGTCGCCAGTAGATAAAATAAATGAAAGTAATTTAATCGACCACACCGGCAATATTTATTGATGAAAAATTCACAACGTTTCGACCATGGGTTTTGGTTTCAAATTTCACTTGATAAGGACCAAAACCCATGGTCGAAACGTTGTGAATTTTTCATCAATAAATATTGCCGGTGTGGTCGATTAAATTACTTTCATTTATTTATTTTATTATATCTATGTTTTTTATATTTGTCAATATTCTTTATGAAAATATTTAGGATATCAAACTCTCGTATCTATTTTTCGAATGATTATTTGGGATTTTTAAATCTTAAAGCAGAGGATTTTCTTTAGGGTTTCTAACGCGATGTCTCTTATAAATCAACTCCAGTATCTTAATTTAAAACAGCGTGTGTGTACTTGGTGACGCTTAAGCTCGAGCAGGAGACGCAGATCGTGGCTCTCGCGAATAAGGAGCAACCGCGAGGAAGCCGCAAGCAGTGGGCGTAGCCGGCGATAATTTGCATGGAAATTTTTATCGGCTCGGTCGAGGGGGCAATATCCGGCAGACGCGTTTAAGATCTCGCCCGTGATAATAACAGACGAGCGGAAACGGCCGTAATGCCTCGCGTACTCGCGGTGATACGAGTACCACAGGGCTAAAGCGTCGTCTATAAACACGTACACACACATGCACACATATCCGTTATATCTTCAACGTAGCTTCTACTCTTGGTAATGCACCACCGGGGTGGTGCAAGGTGACAGCCATTGCCCACCCATATCGTGCTCGCGCCGAAGGGAGGAAAAAAATGGCACCGCGCCCCAGCTAGATTATATAGATTCTTTCTTTTTTGCCACCCCGCGCGCGTTCTTTATCGCCACCTTATGATAATATTATTATGTCGCGTGACACGCGGTCTGCGCTATACATTCTTTTTTTTTTTACGAGAGCACGGAGCGTGTACTCGACTGAATTGTGCGAGCAATCTGGTCCCGCTTTTTATATCGGAGAACAAATTGAGAGGGAGATTACTAGAGATTATTCGAGCTAATGTAGTAAAATTGTGTTATTTGCATATAATTTATTTTTAATTGTATTTTTTGAAATCCATTTTAGACGATTTATATTAATTTATATAATAATTAATCTAGATAATATAGTATAATTTAGAATTTTTTATGAACAATTTTATTTTACCCGTCATATATAATATCGAAAAGCAATTAAAATTGAAATGTATATAGGATAACGATTATAAATAAATTTCTGTCTTGAATTTCTATCACGAATAATAAATAATCTAAAGGAAGCTTTACATCTTTCGTTTTTCAAGTTGAGATAAAAAATTATACGAATTTGAAACTTGTAACATTGTCGATGTTTTATGTAAACCGATGCTGTCTTCATTACATTCTTTCGATTTATATCGAATGAATTGAAAAATTCACAACAGACAGATTCATTTTGTATACGTATAAATAATCTTGTCTAACGCGAGCGAAAATACGAAAGCTCGGGGAGAGGAATCATAAGAAAACAAAGCGTGATCGAGGGATCAGCCGGATTTTGTATCTCCATCGGAGCGGAGTCGTTCTCAACGAGCAAGGATCTATGAACTCTCTCTCTGCGGGAGGATCTAGAGGATCGATATGTGAGACGCAAAAGTATACGACTCGACGAAATATATATATACACCTATAATACCTATGCGAGAGAGAAGAGAGAGCGTGGCTGCCCGATCGTCCGGAAAGTCCCGCGGAATGCCGCGAAGTGCCGTCTTACGAGCGACTTACTGGGAGAAGAAGAAGAAGAGGAAGAAGAAGGCCTACCCCCGGTAGTAAGTGCTCGGCCACTCGTGCACGGAATGGTGAGCACGCAGGCACCATATTACTGTGACCGAGTATCCAGCTCCCAGGCTGGCTGGCTTCTGGAATTCCCGCTGAGCTTCTTTCTCCCGCCCGCTATGAAAGAGTATTTAAGAGACTTTTGCGGAAACAAAAAAAAAAGAAATAGACGCGGGAAGAGAGGGAGGAGGGAAACAGGATAGGAGGACAGAGGAGGGGCTCCGATATATTAGGAAAAGTAGAAAGGGGGGGGGGATAGAAACGAGCATGCATATACATGTGTGAGTGTACGTGTGCGCGTACGCCCCGTGGCGGGCACCCCGTTGATACGCCTCGTCGTTTTCGACGAAGCCCATTGAAAACAATCAAGCACAATGGCGCTCCTCTCCTCTCTCTTGAGAGAGAACGTTCTTATTTTATTATACTTATATATACGCGCGCGACGCTGTGTTTAAAGCGCGGCCGCATAAACGGTTCTGGAGCGCGAGGAGCGTTTCAGAGAGACGTGCGAGAGCGCGTGTGTATTTTGCGCGGCCTCAAAAAGCCGCGTGCGTGAAAGAACGCGCGCGAGCGCGCGATTTTATATAACGGCGGGAAGAGAGGTATTCTCCCGAGAGAAGGATGGTATTCTCTTTTCTTCCTCTTTCTACAAATGCGCTGTCAATTGACAGTGATGCGTCGTCTTGCGAATCCAAATTGTCGCCATCCTTTTCTCCTTTTTCTATGTAAATCGCAGTCGCGAAAAATTCTCTCTTTCACTCTTTCGCGTTTTATAATTCCATTAATCTTCTCTTAGAGATTTTTTTCCTTTATAAAATATACAGAGAAAGTCAATATTTGATCAATTTATATGCATATACACATAGAAAAAAATTTCTTCTTTATTATTTATATTTTTATCTTAATTTATATTATATTTATATTTAATTTAACATATTATATTGTATTAATATTTATATTATATTTATATTATATTAATATTTAATCTAATATATTATTTAATCCATTGTTATATTTAATATGTTATTACTATATTATATATTTATATTTAATTTACATTTAATATATTTTATATTTCTTAAATTTTTTGTGCATAAAAAAAATACATTTTTAAAGATCGGTCTTAACTGAAACAATTTAGAAAAGAGGCCGTAGATAGCTATTTGGTAAAGAGCTAGTTTAGTAAAGAGACAGTCGGTAACCGAGTTGAATTAACAATTCGTTAGATTGCTATTAACAGTCTTTTCACATGTTTGAAGAGCTCAGTTGGACAATATCGTGTGCACAACGTATGCAATGCAACGTTTTTATCTCGAGTATATTCCAAGAGAGAGATACGAGAGATATATACGTACTACTGGCGAGCAGTACGTGAAAAGCGCTGGCGTGTACATAGAAACTCACGACGTGTACACACGCATTTCTAATGCCTCTTATGCGGGTCTCTCATTGTGCAACGATCTCTCTTGTTATCCGGTAGAATCGTTACGAACCACGAGGAGATCCACCCGCGGCAACCCTCGACCGCATGAATGCGCCTACCTGCCGCGGTCGACTACATCACAAAAACTATTAATTTCTTGATTTCTGATCACGCATTCAAGATGAAGGATAGAAATAAAGAAAGAGAGGAATTGAATATTATTCGTCATCGAGAACGAGAGAACCAGAACTAGTCGTGTTCCTCGTCATTTTTCCTTCCTCACTTGTTCTCTCTGTACTCTGTTAATTTTGCACGATATTAAACAGTAATTAAATTATTCAGAATAAATAATAAAATAAAAAATAATTAGCGAGCAAAACATGACAAATATATATAAAATGATATCCTTCATCAGAGAACAGAAACGATGAAACTTGCAATTATTTTCCCGCGTCCGGTTTACATTTTGAGGATTTTGAAAACAAAACGAAACGGCCAGCCCGAAAAAGCGGGGAGAACTTTTATCACTCTATCGCGGCCATGTGACATTGGCTCTGAAATGAACGATGCGAAATAATTTGCGGAGATGGGTGCGTGTGCGTGTCGCTTGTATATTCGGTTTGCTGGCCGTACGAGTGGCCGGATCGCGCTAGCCCGTTGTAATGGACGAATCGCCCGCGCAAGTATAATCGGCGTGTATATACATATATCGCCAGAGTACTTATGGCAACGCGCGTTTATGGCACGTACGCGACGCACACCGGGCGGGCCTGGCAGCGGCCGGACATGAAATCCAGTCGAGAGGACCACTCGATCCACGTCACGTCTGCCACTGATTAACATTAACTTCGTTGAAAAAATTGTACCAAATGGCAGCCGCGCGAATTTCGGCGCTTTGGCTGGCTGGTTGGCTGGTTGGCTGGCTAGCTGACTGGTTGGGCTGACTGGCTGGACGCGTCACTGTCGAGCTTTTCCTTTTTTCTTTTTTTTTTTCATTATCTCGCCGAAACGCGATCGAGAGCGTAACCCAGTTTCCGCTTTTCACGCGGCCGACAAACGCTCGTTGCAATATAAAGGCGAAAACGAATATTTTCATCTGTGACAAAACCGCTATTAAAGTTTCGCGAGAGAAGATTGTATATTTTTAATGATGCTTTTATTAATCAGACATCAAAACGAGTGATTGTACATCAACACATTCCACTTTATTTCAAATAATAATTATTCTCTTTTCCTTTTTTTTTTTGTTAAACGCAGGGGGTATACTTTGTAATAATAATATGCATTGTTAAAAATGGATTTATAGTGAATCGGAAGACGATGCCTTTTTCGTGCAATTATTGCATAAGAAGAAAACAATTATACGATAGAAGAACACAATGAAGAGCGTTAAAAATCAACGTCGGACGCGTTGGTAACCCGTGCGCGACTGTCACCCCCGTATATCGAAGGTCGCCCCTTGGAAGCGCGCAGGGGTGCAGTTAATTCTAAAGCGATTAGGCGCACGCGACGGGGCAAAGGTGTCGACCTGCAATTGACAACGACTCGAGGGTCACGAAGCCTTCGGAAGAAGAGATAGTCGAGAGAGGAGGCGCGGTGGGGTGGACGAAGAGAGGACGAAAAATTAAATTAAATTGCCCGATCCGTGTATCGGGCATACTTCGTCGCACGATCGGAACGTAATCCCGGATTAATATGTATACATGGTGGGCGCGTAGATTCCACGTGGTATTCACGCATCCCTTCTGGAAACTGGATGGTGTGAAATTAATTTCATTTTCCAACGTGGCAAGTTTAAAAGTAATTTCGCTCTTGTTTGACATTTTACTGTATTGATGGTAGTCTACAGAGCTATTAGTTATTCATTTAGATGGACACAGGGAGTTAATTAGGAACAAATAATTACAACAATAAAGTGCATTTTTGCAAAATTAATTTATCCGACAAATTATATAAATTTTAATTGTAATCTCGAAAAAATAGAAAAGTGTAGCATATGATGAGTAGAAAAAATTTCGTTGGATACATCGTCGAGTTTAGAATTGAGGAATATTCGATCCAATTATAAGTGTGCGAAACGTGAGCGTGCACCGAGATCTTAAGGAGGCGACTGCGAATTATTCAAGCCGCCGCCACCCTCGATTATAGAAGACAATTTTAATATCGTCGAATAATAGAGAGCGCACGGGGGCGAAGGGGACAAGGGGACGAGGGTGCGCCCTGAAAACTCGGGCGGGCATGAGGTCACGGCGGTGGAGCCCGATAAAGGAGGAGTTTGAGGACTGTCCCGCTCCTGTGGGCTGCTGGCTGGCTGGCTACGTGGTGGGCATGTGAAACGGTATTCAATATCTTTGGTATCGCGAAGAGGAAAGGAAGAGGGGGAGAAGGAGGTATGTTCATTGTCATCGCGAAACTATTTCGGGCGATTCCGAGGTCACGTAGCCTGCGAAAAGAACAATGCAGTTGAATAGATAGAATCGGGGATCGACACGTGGATATTGCTACGAGAGAGAGATTAATCCTTTCAGATTTAAAACTTCTTTTTTTGGTATATATGAAACTTGATGTTACGCAAAACTTGAAAAATATATCCGACATTTATACTTATATATTAGATGATAGCGTTTAGGACTATTAGAGCAGGCGGAGGGTTTCTGAAAAAAATTAAAGATTACGTGTTCAAAGAAGCTACATATTTTTTTATAATGATGACTAAAGTTAAATTAAAATATTGAACAAGAATATATACACTACGATTAAATGTTGCGTTACAAGAATCGCGGCTGCAATAGATATTTTTGCGTGACGAGAACGAACGAATCGAATACGCCAACATTTTTATACGTCAGAGATTCGCGAGATGTCCGTACTCTCGACGCCGAAAGCATTTTTTCTCACCGTCAAGACTCTCGACGCGAATGAAGACACCCGATGGACGTTGCTCAAGAGGAATAGGGTCAACATCGCGCATAATATAATATACATGTGCACACGTGACGTGGGGGAGGGAAGGGGGGAGGGGACTGTTGCAAGTACCGACGGATGAAAGAGGCGTGGGAGGCATAGAAAGAAGCTGACGGAGTGGACGCTCCTTGTTATTGTAGCCATAATGGATGGGCAAACATAGCGACACACACGCGGCGGAAGCCGCAGGTAAAACCGGGCCCACACGCGGGCCCGCGTGTACCCGCACCGAGTCCGATTACTCGGCAAATATTGCGCATTATTTCGTCCCGATGTTTTGTCGAACGTTACTCAACTCGTCGTCGTGACGCGGAAAATAAAAAAAAAAGTTTATGCCGTCGTTTGTACCCTGGACACGGGGTGGATCTCGCGCGCGCGCGTCCACTTCGTTCCCGCGTGAATACGTACGAATAATTAATCATCCGCGGCGCTTTTTCGAGCAAATATTTATTTCGTTAGCTGGAATCTCGACGTTCCGTTCCGAGACTCTCCACGAGGTGACACGTGACAGTAACAAACTCGAAGCCGAGCGTTGCATTGATATGGATATGAGCCGTGTAAAAGGGAAGAGAGAAGAAATCCGAGGAAAATGATTATAAAAGAGATGGAAAAGCCAAATTATACTAATCACACATCATATGTATGTATACAAATGACGTAGTATAAAACATAATTGTATATATAGATCTTCTCTTCACAATTTATAAGATTATATGTAAAAGAAACGCATCTGTTTTTATAATTTTTATTGTTCAAACAAATTTTTAGCGCGTACATTTACCACATATTTTGGATTCGCGTGTATATAATTATTATGGTACATATAAGTTACTATACAAATTTAATATCTCTTTTAATTTATTGTTACAACACAACTTGCTATATCGCGAGAAGCTTTTCTGGAATACGCCTGAAAGAAAGTAAAGATTAAACCTTCCGATTATTCGTCGTGCTTGGAGATAGCAAGTAGTTGGAAAGGGAATATCGCGGAAGCTACTAACTGAGCTTTCGCTGTCGTGGAGTCGAGATTTCTCGTCGATCTCGCGAACCGGCTTCGGCTTCTGGTAACTTGGTGCCAACAATTACAGGCAATACGCGCAAGCGTTGTATTCCGCCTACAATGCGAAACGTATTTCAATGAGCGGGCGGCGATGGAATCCCGTTGGTATGGGCAGAGAGAGAGAAGGGGGTGGCGGCGGGGTAGGCGAGATGAGGTGACTCGCAGGGATCGAGGTGGCAATGTTCGCGGTGGAGCCGGCGGATGCTGAGGGCAGGGCGAGGCGATCATTGAAATGGAAATGCCATTGACGCAAAGTGAAAGTAATTAATGGAATACGTCCGAGCGACAGAGTGAATTCGATGCCTGGCGCCATTGTCGCCGCGGAGCGAGATACACGTACCTATACTGTAAGGGGGTGAGGACCAGCCCTGGCCGTCGTTTCTAAAGAGCGAGTGAGCGTCGAAGGAGAGGTGGAGAAACGGTGAGAATTGTGCGTAGAACAAATGAGAATGAAGCGGAGAGGAAAAGCGGGAAAGAAAATTGGAATGAGTCAAGTGTGCGGAGAGATGCAGTAACGATACGATGAAGGGTAAAACGGTGCGCAAGCGGAAATTTTTCAGTTTTTAATTAGCGGAAAAAAATACTGCAAGCGTGCATATTTTACAAATTTGAATGAAAATTAAAATGAATCCGAATGTAATCATTTCAGTTTAAAAAATAACGCTTTCAGTTCTTGTAAATTTATTCAATATTCATCGTTCATATAGAGAAGTATTAAAGATTACGAGTGATGTGTAAATATTTGATTGTACACTGAAACTCGTATCGTAAAACATCGAAAGACAAAATGTGTAGAAATAAGGCAGACAGATCTTTCAAGACAAGGTCTGCGCGTAACGAAGGACGCGGTGGTTAAGGAGACTGGATAGTGTACGGGAAACTGAAAAGATTGCTCGAGGAACGATCGCTGGCCGGGAGGAAGGAGAGGGAGAGAGGAGGAGAAAGGGATGGCAAATTTTCCTAGATTTAATTAATATTTCATTTGCATGCTATTTCTCGCCTTGAGCAGCTTCATGATCCCCGCCACCGCGTTCGCAGAGAACTAACACATCCGGACGCGCGAGGCGGGTATCAGCCGCTACGCGATCTATCCATGTGCACCTCGACATCGATATACATACACGTATACGTACACGCATCACCAGGGAGCGGACGTTTATAACGGAGAATGCGGGGCGGCGCGAGCCCCGTGAAACAGCGTGGTGCTCTCTGTATTTCAATTTAGCACGTCCATTGTTAGATACTAATATTATTCAGTTGGGAATTGTTTCGCGACGCCCCTTGGAAAGGGGAAGGAAAAGGAAGGGGTTCTCGATTTGCAGCGACGCGTCGTTCCCTGGACTCTATTACTACTTCGTCCTCTCCCTGTCCTCGCGAATGATTCTGTCCAACGTCGAAAGAATAGTCGACTCGATGAAATATCTCGATACCTCGATATAATAAGGATGCCCCTGAGAAGAATGCTTTGTTAAGAGTGGTACAGAGTAGATTACATCGGCTTGATCAACTCGTTCGTTTCTCGTATTAATTTTTTCGCTACAAGTATTTTTGATTTTTATATGTACGAATAATCAAATCATTTTTTGTTAAAGTTATTATGATATTAAATCATATTTTGTTAAAGTTAAAGTGAAATCATAGATTTCATCTGTAGGAAAAATTATATTTGTTATATTATATATTATATGTATTATATTTATATTATATTTATTTATTATATATTTATTTTATTATGTTATATTTATATTACATATTACATTTCTTATATTATATTTGCTACATCTATATGTGAAATCTAACAAGAATATAAAATAAGAATAACTGAAATAATTATATGTATATTTTATAAATATTTAATAATTATATATATAATTATATATTATTTATTTATTTATTTTTTATTAATATATTATTATATTTTATTGCCATTATATATAATTGAATAAAAGTAGAGACATTATTAATGATTGTTATGACGCAATATTTTTATAAATATTAATATAAAATCTCATTAAAAACATCTTATTATTATTAAATTAAATGTTTTTTTTTTTTTATATTTTATATATAATATTATCACTGGCACAAAGAAACAGATCATTGTATTAAAGCTGACCATATAAAAGAAAAGAATCCGCAATATATAAATCAATTTCTGCGGATTACTCAGAACCGTGTAAAGAAAGTTAATGGAATACTTTATTATAGTTACCAAGTATGGAGAGGTAGTCGCCGCGCGGCCAAAAGACACGCGATCTCCGGTGTCATCCTTCGCACACATTGAATCACGCACACGGACACGTTTTCTATGTGTATGTGTGCACACAGGTTGACGGTTACCAATCGAGACCGATCGTTTCACAGGGCGAGCAAACACGACGCCATGTTTGCCGAAGTTCGGCAACACTTTATTCTCTCTTCCGCGCGATCCGTAGAAAAGGCCCCAAAAAATTTCTCTCTTTCTCTCTCTGCCTCTCTTCGATTGGCTTCTACGCATTTGTACGTATGTATATTTGAGCGAGCCGGTGTGTGTACGTCGTGGAAACATGTGTGGGTGCGCGTGTGGATCCACGCATAGGGTAGAGGAACTCTCGGTTCCCATACGGAGAAGGAGACGAAAAAGAAATAGCGAGCGAGGGAGCAAATATTGATGGAAGTCGAAAAAATGTTAAAAGCTATTCGACTCGTTATTCGGTCAGCTATAGTCGAGGACGAAAATTCACAGTCCGATGAAAAAAAAAGAAAGAAAAAAAAGGACAAGCAGTTGAGGAAGTAAAAAGTCCTCATTAGTATTATGTAACGTCGTCATATTTTGTCTCTCGAATCATATTACTCTCTCTGCTTTATTAAATTTATATTCCCAATAAAATATCTTCATATCAATCGACAAGATATTTATATATTTTATATATAAGCAGTCTTAAATTTTGTAACAATTATTTCAATATATTGATATATTTTAATATATTTCTCTTTAATAGTCTTTTAATTTTCTTTTAATATATGAATAAATTATATATTAATAAAAATTAGTGAGTGTTATTATTTTGAGCTAATCTTTTAATTTATATTTTGTACAACTTTATGTATTTCAGGATGGTAAAATAAAAATGATTTCTTTTGATCGAATATGATAGAGTGCAAAATATTAAAATAATCTTTGACTGCGCGTCTTGCAGATCGAGTCGAATTTATTAAAATCAAGGGAAATTAATAAATGGAAATTGAATAGCGTGATAAAAGGATTTTAAAGCCGATCGTCGACGCAAGCGTAATTCGATGAACAAAATCTCGGCACCTCGACCTCACCTTCACTCTCGAGGGAGTACCTAAAATTACTTCGCTCCTATCATCCGCCGCTCCCCCTTTCGCAACAATCGGATCGGTTTCCAACTCTAACAACCCCTTCCCCATCCCCGTGGCTTAAAATTCCTGGATGCGAACGCGAGACGCGACGAAGGAAAGGGAAGGAGGGAGAATAGTTGCACTCTGCGACTGCGAATTAAGCCCGGTCGGCAGAGGTAAAGGCAGAAAGAGAGATAGAGAGAGAGAGGAGAGAGATGGAAAGGGGCAGGAGGGGCACAGGAGAGTGCTATTATGCTCCATTATGAATGGTAACCAGTAGCCAAAGGAAGGGAAACTCCGTGGGGTGTCGATATATTGCCATCCCTGGAAAACCAGGCGGCCATGCCTCGTAAATAATAACCGGGGCATTATGTGCACCGGCGCGCGGGCACAAATTGCCGGGGTATATAACGCCGGGCGCGTGTTCAGGCATCGACCTATCCGGATATGCGCCTTGTAGGGGCTAGCCGATTATCGGTATTCCATCGATACCGTGTACCTAAGCGTGCCGGTACACGCCGTCGACGTAATTGCCGAAGTATCCGCGACGTGGATCGACTTTTCTCCTCCGTCAGAGAATCGCCCGAAAAACATTAATTGAGGCGATTTGCGCGGTCCTCAATGGGATCATTTCCGACTTTTTTTTATTATTTCAAATGAAACTATAAATCTTAAAAACATTATAAAAATATTAATGCGATAAAATTATCATAACAATATAAAAATAAGAAAATTTTGAAAAGCGCCAGAATGCCTGCCATTAATTCACGACATCACGATATATTGAGAATTTGCAGTTACAAAACGAAAAGATGTTTAATACTGTGCCAGGATGTATAACAATAAATGATCCTTTTGAAAAATTTGTGTGCTATTCTAAAAGGAAAGAAATACGAAAAATTTAGATAAAATAAGCTTGACACGATTCTAATGAAACGCTGATTGCACAGTTTTATTGATGCAAAAATCATTTTGAGAAATATATAATAATTATATAATGAATCTCTTGTTAATTAATTTAATTTTTGTAGTTTTATTTTTACATGAATAACATATGATTACGAATCATATATCCTGATCTATATATGTATAATATCGTGATGTCATATTACTTTCAAAGATATGCGGCATTTTTCGAATTTTTAGTGACTTTTAATTAATTACTGATTAATATACACGTATTAAATATTACCTTTTATAGCGTATTCGATATTTATATTATTTAATAAAATTAATTATATATGTATGTATGTATGTGTGTATATGTAGAATTTTTTATTCTTTTGTGAATGACCTCATTGCATGTGTTTCGAAATATTGTTGAAAAATATGTTTTTAAAGACATATAACTAAATACATCAAGTTTAAAAGCAATATATACAGGGTGACCCATTTTAACTTAGGCAGCCAAATAACTCGAAAAATAAGCAAGATAGAGAAAAATGTTTTAGACAAAAGTTGTATGGTTTCGAGGGGGCCATAAGATGGTATCATTGGTTTGACCTTGAAGAGTTATTTGAAGGTCACGTGAAGGTCACTTCACAATTAACAATTCCATATTTTTTCTTAAAAACAACTATGTGTTTTCTTTACACCAATTGATTCCTCTCATTATTTTGTACATAAAAGTATTAAGGTAAGATAATCGAAAAATGAATATTTTATAAGATATTTTACGGTTTATGTAAAATTAAGAAATTATTTCAAGCATCATAACTCAAAAAGTACTTAACGGAAAGGTACTTAATTATAGTGTTTTGGAAAGCTCTCGAAATAAGCTACAAGAATGTACAAAAATATATAGGGTATTCCATTTAAAAAAATTGAAGTGACCTTCACGTGACCTTCAAATGACTCTTCAAGGTCAAACCAATGATACCATCTTATGGCCCCCTCGAAACCATACAACTTTTGTCTAAAACATTTTTCTCTATCTTGCTTATTTTTCGAGTTATTTGGCTGCCTAAGTTAAAATGGGTCACCCTGTATATATGAAAATAATGAATTATTTTATACTATAATTTATAATAACTTTTTTGAATTGGAAAGAGATTATTATGTACAATTTAAAATGGAGATATAAAATTTGAAATGGAGATCTAAAAATTCGTCAATTTACATCGAGAAGGACATATGCGAGTGTGGGAAATTTTATGACGCATCCTCTGCGACTGTATCCGCGTAAATTGAGCGGCAAAATTGACTACTCGCACATTGACCGAGATCGGTTTATTGGAGACTGCGCAGCGCGATTTGAGATCGATCGACCATGAAACGATTTCGGGAATTCAACGACGTCGCGTATCCCATTTCTTCACCTGCGAACGGCGCTCGTCATCCGATACCTTTTCCTTTCGTTGATCGAAGGTCGCTGTGAAATTTTCACTCAGCCGGAAGACCTGTCTTTCGTAAAATCAATCCACGCTCTTTATCTCTCGCATCTGGAAAAAAGACACGTGTTTCGCATCTCCTTCTGCCGTAACGAATTACGTTTTCCGTTGCAGAGGATGTATCACTTATAATATGAATTACAAAACCTTTGACAAGTATTGTCAAGGATTAGTGCTGATGCGTAAGGATTATTTTTAAATATAATTACGCAAATAGTTTTAAATTATTAATCATATATTATAGGAGAAAGATAAAATGTAAAAAAATTCGACATTAAGTATCTATATTTGAATAGAGATTAATGAGAGGTGAGATAAATTAGTGTCATTTATCGAAAATTATTTGTATACATCCACATTTATAGCCATTACTCTTTGAGCTACGAAATCAAAATGATCTGTACGAAAAATTGATTTAATTGGATCGAGACAAATGGGACGCGAATGAATAGACGATCGATATGGAGTATCAATATCTTATTTATTGGATGTATCTTCGGTCTATACATTTTTTCGAGTAACATGTCATTTGTGGTAACTACGGTAAAACGATGCTTCCGGTCCGCTAGCGGCTAAAATCTAAATATCTTGCAGGCGTTATTTACTTACAGGCAAACACTTATATGTATATTACGCGTTTAACAT
Source organism: Camponotus vicinus (assembly GCF_025532165.1). Lineage (NCBI taxonomy): Eukaryota > Metazoa > Arthropoda > Insecta > Hymenoptera > Formicidae > Camponotus > Camponotus vicinus. Next base: position 11,064,216 of record NW_028141976.1, on the reverse strand, counting down.
ACTCCGGCAAATCTCGAGATTAATGCAAGATAGAATTAGCTATATAGACTTGTTGTATTTACAGACTCACCTCCCTCCTCGTTTGGCTGATATAGTCGTCGAGAACTTGTTACCTACATACACACACACATATCTCTGTCTATATTAGTCTTTATCTACACATGTATAAAGTATACTCTGAAGACGAATCGCGGTTGCAGATCCTTTCATCTTCCGATGGCGCTTCTTTTCTCGCGTCATGGATGCGATTTTTTTTTAATGCGGAGATATCTGATTAATCCGGGCATCTTTTCCGCAGCAGTAGAGAGATGTATACGTGTATGAATATTAAAACGGATTGTCAGACACCCTCGCTAAGTCCTCGACGCCCTTGCAAAGATGCAAGAAGCGACGATGTTTGTTCGTTTATTGTCTACTGGAACAGCTTCATTGCGACTGTCATTGGATTTACATGTTGCCCGCAAGCGTCGATAAGTGAAGTGGATCCGATTTTTCGATCCTAGAGCTTCTTCCCGAGACGACAACTTATCGATCTCTCGAAGTCGTAATCTTCCTTTCGGAATTGGAACTTCTCTCCGCGACACATATTTTGCTAACCATCGAAATTACGTATATTCCTGCTAGCGAAAGGACGGTCAGTCACTAAATTTATCCGCCGTGTAAAGATGATTTAAAAACGATGTCCAGTCCAAGGGATCGAAAAAAAATCTCCGTCTTGCCTCGTAGATATATTCGTCTATTCCGCGTATTCAGAAATTACAGGAGTATTATCCTCGGAATATTCAGAGTCTTTCGCCGATCGATTATTCCGAGCAGTTGCTTTCTCGATAGAAGGATTGTCGATTCCGCCAGTGTATAATTTCCGATCGAACGTGAAATCTTCACGATCGCGCATTATTGTCGTCGCGATTATAGGATTTGAAATAATCTCTTGGTCATACTTGGATGAACGCACAGAGACCGGACCGCGTCGAAGCCTCCCTCATCGGGCAGCCATCGTTATCCGGCAGGAACACGCGTCGTCGTCCGTTATGGGACGATCGAGGGATACGACCAGACGGCGGCATGGCTTTCGTCCGGTCACTCGGAGTAGCTGGTCTTGTCGCTGGCGTCGTCGGGACTGGTCTCCCGGTAGGCATCACCGGCGGTGCCGTTGGCGTGCAGGCTCTGGTTAGGCGGCTTGATGACGGTGGGCAGGTAGCCAGTGCCGGTGTACGGCGCGGCCAGGAAGCGGTGCCGCGTCGACGGTATCGGGGTGGTGCAGTAAGCGGCGCGGCTCGCGTACGCCGAGACGGAGGCGGCGGACGCCGCGGCGGCCGACGCCAGGGCGCCCGCCAGCGGCGAGAACGCCGACTTGGGCTGCAAACTGTCCTCGCAGACCAGCACCTCCATAGCGGACACCACGTCGCCTGCCGACAAGGCAGAGTCTCTTTTGTATTTTTGACTATCGCAATTATCGTTATTATTCCTTGTTATATAAATTAAATGATAATATCGTCGCGAAGAGAGAATCGTGGCTCAAGAACGACGTTAGAAATTCATAATTTTTATTTGAACAGAAAATATGCAGCTCGCGTGTCAAAGTTAATTTATAATTTAAAAGAAAGGCGGTTGCTGAGGTGAGGAAGAAAATAATGAAGACCAACCTTTTCTTGTGACTTTTCTCGTTTAACAAAATCGTCCAACACATTGCGGTTTTTCGAATAATTAAATACAATTATATTCTCGCAAAAAATTATGAGAATGTAAATTTGATTTTAGATACAAATCTTCTCCAAGAATTGGAAAGGATTACATGCATTTAATAATCAATCATGACTTCGCCGTCGGTGTAACGTTTCCGAAACAAAATTTTGCTCTGTGTAAGACTGTAAAAATTTTTCGGAGAAGCTCCAAAAGAAGATCCTACCTTTGCAACGATGGAGAAGCGCTTCGACGTCGGCGCGACGTCTTCCTGGGAACACTCGCAGCAGGACGTCCACCGGCGAACGTTGTTGCTGCTGCTGCTGTTGTTGCTGTTGCTGTTGTTGTAATTGCAATCCGCAGGTCTGCTGGAGATTCTGCATCTGCATCTGCATCTGAATCTCTCGCGGCTCGGGTATGTGATGGTGATGCTGATGCTGATACAAAGCCGGCGTGCAATACGCCAACGGGCTCGCCGTCGGTCCGTAGAGAGGCGCGTACGGAGGAAAGTGCACCGTCGCTGCGGCCTGCAATTGCGAGAACGAGTTTATAAATTGTCGCTCGCTAAATTGAATCGGATCTCGCGGTTTCGCCTGTACAAAGGTGAAAGAAAAACCTCTTGCCTTTCCCCTTTGACGCTACACCGCGATGTGAATAAATATACTACCTTTTTTTTAACAAAAAGAAACCTTATTCATTCCTATTTCGTGATGATAATTTCGAGAGAGAGAGAGAGAGAAATCTATCAGGGTGTCTATTGAAATCTTAAAAAAATTCTCTGAGACTTCCAGGATATTTTTGTTCCAATTTAAGATAAAAAGAATATTGCAGTTTCATGATAACGATTTTAAGAGAGAGAGAAAGATTTATCAGAATGTCTATTGAAATCTTGTAAAAAAATTCTCTAAAAATTTTAGAGTATTTTTATTGAAATTGCAGATAAAGAGAATACTTTAAAGGTCTTTTGACGCGACTTTCTAAAATATGTTTTTTTATTGCATGCGTTTTATAATAATTTACACGCATGCAGAGAAAAAACACTTGGATTTCAAGTGCTAGATTTGTAAATATATCGAAAGAAAGAAATGAATAGATTTCCAAGGTAAACATTTTTTACTTGCAAACACATTTTCATTCTTTCATCACTGAGTTACAAAAAAAAATATGCATTGCATGTTCAATATTTTGTTGAGACATTGAATATATATAAATGGAGAGATAGATATATATTTTATATATTGCAAATGTGCAAATATAATTTTCACTGAACTTGTAGACTGTTTACAATATAAGGCTAAAATTATCAAAGAGAGAATTTTTGAAAAAATTTCTCGCGTCCCAATAAAATTCGAGAATTCCCTGATTTTTCCAGATACAAAAGAAATCCTTGAAAAATCCAGATTCTTCATATTTTTCCAGAAAGTAATCACCGTGTTTGAAAAGAGAATCTTGTTCGCAATAAAGAAACTTGATAAATCTTTTACTTTTCTTGATGTATCATTAACTCCAATTACAAAGTTAAAATATTACTTCGATGATCAATTAAAGAATCGACAGAGATATACACGCTCGGTAAAGGGTCGTAAGTAAAACTTACAGCTAACGGAGGAAGCGGGGGACTGGGCCTAGGTTGTACCAGATCCACCGGTTGTAGGGACGTCTGCTGCGTCTGCTGCGGGGGGCTGTCGCTCTTGCGTAAGCTGAGGTTTTCCGGCGCCGGTGTGTCCTCCCTTTGCGGCGTCAAGGCCGGTGTCAACGGCGGCGTGTGCGTCGGACTCTGCGAGCCCGGTTCGGGGCTACCATCCTCGGAGTCATTGAGACTGCTGGTGCGCTTCCTCAGCGTCGCCTCGCCGGACTCCGGTATCCCCGACGAAGTCGGCACCACTGTAACATTCGCCACTTCGCAGGAGAACTTTATGCGGGGAACTCGACACTTTATATTGACGTGTGAGAAAATGAGAGAAGTTGTAAAGAAGTCAGTTGTAAAGAGGAGTAATTGGATGCAAAGAAACGGAATGCTTAAGTAATAAAATATTATATTTTTTTTATCAAATATTAAGATTATAATGTTGCAAATATACGATAATATAACATATTATATTTTATATATTATAATATTATATATAATATATAATAGTACAATATTTTATTTATATTATATACATATGAGAAATATATTATATAATATATTAATATATTTTATATATAAATATAATACGTTATATATATTTTTTTTAATATGATAAGTATTTAAAATTTAATTTTTACATTTTTGCCTATTATATGAATAAAGAGATAATTTTTTATATTTGTTTGTCTCTGTCTACGAGAGACAAAGATGTATAAAATTATTATTTCCGATTAAAGAAAAGAATAAGATAAAACATGTAATTCTCAAAAAAATATGTGTGTGTATTAGTGATCTTAGCAATACCTAATGAATGATCGACTCGCAGCTCGCCACCAGAGTCGGAATCACGATCGTCCTCGTTGATATCGCTGGTCGACAGGATCGTTGCCGTCGTGCTCTCGGAGACTCTGGATCGCTTCGATCCTGCAAAATACAACAGCGTCGTGTTTTACAATATACATTTTTAACAACCTTTTTCTCAGCGAGAGAACCCGAAGTTATCACGATTTTCCTTCTGTTTTTATCAATCGAGATTATTGAAGAATAATAATTGACGGAAACATAAAGAGGGGCACGTCCTTCCGGCGCTTTATTCCGGCGAAAAGTAAAGCAGGGCACGAAACGCACTCCTCGAGGGCACGCCTCGAGTTGTAGCATTCGTGTACACACGACCGTCGATGAAATGCGTGAAAGAATCCCTTGCCTGGTGAGAGGGTGCAAGTATCTGACCGCTCGTTAAAAAGTTTAACCATTATTAGCAAGGGAGAGATTGATAGAGACCGCGGGGAAATATGTAGCTAGAGAAGCCTTCAGCTTTCGTCTCTCCCTTCTCTCTTCGTCCCTCCTGCCACCCTCTTCCTAATCGACCCTCCCTCTTATTCGAGCGCCCCTTCGCTCGTGCCGTTCGAGTACACGGGACTCTTTAGCGATTTCTATCGTACGGTGAATTACGTTCCTCGACGCGATACAGGCCCGATGAATACGATGCGATTTATCGATTGGTAGTAGCAATTATTTAATCCTTCTTACGGTATACATTTTAATCTCGTTTCCATTCGCCCCGGAGTTTCTAACCGGAGAGTACAATCATAATACTTTCACGGATATCGTCAACGTTCTCTCCTCTCCGCTGGCAAAATTCCACGCTGCGCTACTTGATTTAAATGCGTTCACAATATGCATTATTTTCATTAATTGTCAACCGCCAATCAACCTTCAATCCGTTCGCAATCCGTCGATTTGTCAGCGTTGAATGAAACGAGATAATATCGAGCGCGAACGGGTTCCTCTCGAGGGGAAAAATTCCGCAGCAGGATACAGCTTCTCCTCCCCCCGTCCTTCGCCCTTCCGGCATCCAGATAATAACATTAGTAATTGACATCCGGCCGACGTCAAAGGAAAGGAATGCAATATCGAGGGCCGGTGTTAATGTAGCTGCTGGCGAGAGAGGACTCTTAAACCCCCCTCCTCCCCTTCCGACATGCCACGAGGCGTTTGTGTAAGTGTCGCGCACACCGATACGCGAGCACCGGGTAGAGAAAATCGCCGGTAGATATTACCGGCGGTTATTAAAATATCATTCTCTCGCGCGCAGGGAGACCTTCCCCCGGTACCTCCCCCGGTAGAATCCAACCCCTCCGGCTCCCTTCGTGCGTGCCACCCGACGCTCTCATGCACGAGGCTGAAAAAAAATTCATATATCCCTATCCGTAACCTTCATAAAGTCCCGGTGGCGGCGTAACGAAGTGCACGTCTACCGGGTCCTTGAGGGTGTCAAGTGTCCGTGCTGCGTTCCTCGAATGTACACAGGGTGTCTCAGGTGACGCCCGGTGCAAACACTGTTACGATCCTGTATCATGGTTCACAATGACAGCGAAATTACCGGCGATTTATGCCCGACCCTTTAAGCGCAACTTGAAAAGAGTTATCCTTTGGCGTGTACTTTTAGAGACGTATGGAGTAACTCGAGGATTCTCGCCGTTTTCCTCCCTATTTACTATTCAAAAACATCGGAAATATGTATACTAGTTCCTGAACTGCAAAATATATCAAATGTATTCGTGGAGGAAAAGAATCGCGGAGGAAATATCTAGCGCGATATGTCTCAGTGTCCTTCTCAAAAGTGCCCTCGAGTCTAATCAATGGCGGAAGAGATGAAGAAAAACGAGAACACGAATCGTGAAAAAACGCCCTTCTGGGCGAGGCGAAGCAACGCGACGGCAATAGAGAACACAGTATCGCGAACGGGAATCTCTTTCTTTCCCCTCCTTCTTCCCTTTCTCTCCCGGTGCTTGTCTTGAATTTCGAGAAGGGTGCGTGTGCAATTTATTGTAATCTCTCCCGTCCCAAGCGCACACACACACGCGCACGAATAAGAGATCTAACTTCTCTCGGGTGTGTCTTTCGACGCAGGGCAACCGGGTATATATATATATGTACCTAGCGTGTATTTTGAGACGCGGGGAAGTTAATAAAACTCGTTTCGCGCCGTGAAGGAGAGAGAAGCGCCAGCACAGATACGTACTCATCTACGACTTGACGAAGAAACGTCGACGTTAAATCGAATAGCGGCGGTAAATATCGAGAAATGTCGTTGGCCAATCAAGTCTCGTCAAATAAAAATATCGCTTTCATCATGTATTTATCTTTGAAATATAAACGAAACGAGATTCTTCTCCTGTACCCGTCAAAATTGCGAAAGCTACTTGTTGCTGGAAAATAACAAGAATGACAATATCAGGAGCTAAACATCAATTTTTATAACTCGCAAACTGACATATTAATTTAACATTGCAAGCTCTATTGTCATTATATAACTATCACTAAAACTCGTGCATCTCTTCGATCATCGGAGGCTGTCGCTTGAAAGCGACAAGCTGACGTCTAGAAAACTCATCTAGCCTGGCGTTAAACACAGTAGCCTCTTGCGTAGGAGCGGCGATTACATCATTTACGATCACCGATCACCGTAGCCGTCACCGACAGGTCCCGCACATTCTTACAGTGCAGCGGCGAGATCGGTGGCGGCGATTAATTAGACATGTTCGACGATGTACATACGAGAGCGCGGATCTCTCTCTTGACCGACGCGATGACAAGACGCGCACTCGAAGCAGATACACGCTCACACAACCCGGCGCGGTGGCGGCCGGGTGTTGTTGTAGGTCTACGCCCTAACCTGCGGCAGCGTGGCGTATCAGCGCACGGTGGAGACAGACGCGGACAATGGAATCATGCGAGGACAATACCGAATAATTTAGAATGGCACATAGATATCGGGAGAGGCTCCCGCCGGCCTACGGCGGCGCCGGCGGCGCATAATAGAGAATAGGAGTAATAGGACACAGAGCCTGGCGGGGCAACTGTGGAGGACACGAAACATCCCTATAAATTAGGCTTAGGCGAAACGAGCCCGCGCGCTCGCTCGCGTTCCTGGATACAAACCCGTCTCCTTGCTCCTGGGCAAGACGATTCAAGATTCCTGCTAAGGATACCTCTACAGTAATTCCACTTTGGAGCACTATATAAAATCGCTTGTCGAGGAAACGGAGCATGTATTGTATGAGCATCGTTATTTAGCTATTTATGGTATAATAGAAGAGCCTTTTATGCGTTATCTGACTGTTGATTTATTCATCTCATACGTTGTTGGGCGATATCAAGTTTTGAGATCGATAATTCTTATAAATTTTTTGGTGAATTATTTTGTCGAAAATAGCGATAGTATTTTAATTCTGCGACATTTCTTTTTTTGTTATTTTTAATATTTTCTCAATACAAATATTTTATTTTTGTCACATTATTTATTAATTCCAAAAATCTATTTCCATGACGATTATTGCAAATAATTATTAATAGGAAATTGAAAAAGTAAATAAAGAATAACCGTATGATTATTATATGCAGACATAAAATTATCTTTATCTTGTGATTTGGAGATTAATATTTTCTTATATATAAAAAAAATTTATCTCCTTTTGTAGAGAAATCAGAAATTGCATGAGATATCTAGCTTTCATTTACAAAGAAAGCAAACTAAAAGTTTTCAGAGATGTGATTGGAATACGATTATCTTTAAAAAATTAGCTATATTTTTTTATTAGAAAGTATCGATGTGTTTGATCGCGATTATGCATGTACATGTTACGAGGATCTTATTTGAATTTTTAGTTAGTCCTCCATCTCCTATCACTTTTCCTCCCCGAACGTAATCCTGTAGCGACATGAATTTCGAGTTTGCCAGTTCTAGACCCCGAGATTATGCGAGGGAGACGGTGACTGAGTGAATTATCAGTTTCTATTGTTCGTAAGACCGTAAAGTAACTGGAGTGTGTACGCGAAACTCGGAAACGCTTTCTCTTTCTTTGACCGCGCATGCGATTGACAAACGGCCTTTGTAAATGATGTTAATTTCGGGAAGGGGTCTGTTAAATTACAGCTGGAGATAATTTACGCCGAAAGTTGTCCTATTATAAACTGAAATCCTGCTAGCGATTTAATATTTATCGGGCAAGCACTAAAATTTATATACATACAAGAGATGCGTTTGAATCGAATAATCTAAAAAAAAATTTTTGGAAGGCGAATCTTAAATTGTAGTTATATATGTATATACAAGACAAATTATGTGAGAAAAATATAGCTGAAAATTTGCATAATAATTCGAAAACTGTCTTCATCATAAAAAACATTTGACAGTCAAGATCATAATATTAATTCAAGAACAAGAATCTTTTCTGTCATTTATTTATTTACCTACATGACAAATATATAATAAATATAATATATAATAAACAAATGTATATAATATATAAATTTGGCTAATAAAACCCGAAATAGAGAATCTAAAAATAATTAATTTCAAAATCGATCATGTGTCTTTATACGAGATTCCAATTAAATTTATGAAACAGCGTGGCTTGAAAGGAAGAAAGCACGTTAGTCAAAAAAGAAAGAGAGAGATTGCACAGCCAGTAGGGTATCGCGATATATACGCGTTGCAACAGCAGCAGCAGCAGCAGCTCGTAGACTCGAGCCCGGAAACGGAATCTGAGCAACGAGAAAAGACTCTCATTATTACGTATCGATACTCCCGGAAAATAGCAGCGCCCGATCTGCCGTAAATGACGCAATTGACTCGGGAGGCCGGTGCGAAAGCTCGAAGAAAAGGCAAGTTCCTTATCGGGCACACCAAGAGAAAGAGAAAGAGAGAGAAGGAGAGAGAGAGAAAGTAGGAACGAGAAGGGCGGGGGAGGAAGAGCCCTTCAGATTGCAGCGACAGCAACAGCGAGCAACAGCCCGATCAGTCATTAAATCGTCGCGATTCCCTTTTATTTCCTGCCTGTATACATGTATGTACACGCGTATGTATATGCGGTCGCGTGTCTGAATGAATGTGTGTGTGTATGTGCGTGGGAGCTACGCTTTACAACATCCCTGTGTTTTCGTTGTGTGCCGCGGTAAAAGGGGTGAATACGAGATGGTTGTGTGTACACCACGGGGTGTATGATGGATAGGGTGAGAGCCGAGGGAAAGAGAGAGAGGGAGAGAAAAAACCGAGGGCAGGAGAGGAGAACGTTGGAGAGCGATCGGGCGTAACGTTTTTAATTGTTTCGCGCCCAGCCGCCTTTTGTTTTGGCGTTTATGCCTCGTAAACGTTTGCCAGAGGCCTCGACTCTCTCTCTCTCTCTCTCCAACGGCTTCCTCGGCGGGAGGAAGGGGGTGCGATTCGCCCTCCTCGTCCTGTCGCGCTTCCATTTCCCCCTTCCCTACAGGGGTTCCTTCGAGAGCTCGTCCTTCCGCGCGCCGCGTCTCGCTTCTTTTTATTTCTTTCCCGAGGAATATAACGTGATCGTTAGTTTTTCCTTCCTACCCGCCGTGCCGGTTCTACAACGATGGCTTTCACGCTCGGCTGGATGCTCGCCAATGCGTTGCGTACGCGAGGTAGACCGCCATGTTGTCGCGTGTCGGGAAAGTTTCGTCTTGCATCCACTCTGGTGAATTGTATTTATACCATTTTCTGAATATCATTCGATTAAGAATTCACATTATTCTTTTATTTTTTTCATCGTATAAATTTTTTGTTTAAATTATTATTGGAAAAAATATCGTTGTAGAATCTCTATTAAGATCCCCTTTTACTGAAGATGTAATATAATTACGTTCAATACTAAACGAGAAATGTGTAAATGCTTTTGTACACCGATCGGACACTTGAACGTACGTTCCTCTGTCAAATTAATTAAGTCGACTGGATCAAATGGTCCCTTTGTGCTCGCGGAAGTAGCAGAAGAGCGAAGCCTCTACCGTCGTTAAGTGTCTGATTTCTCCACCGCTCTTTTACTTTTGAAGAGGGTTGATACGGCTTCTGAAGATGATTTTAACTTCTTCTTCGTCGAAACTAGGTTGCATCGAGTCAACCGTGGATGTACGCGTGACATGATAATACTTCCCAAAATTTCGAGCGCGCGCGTTTTTTAGAAGACTGAATTAAAGGGTAAAAAATTCACGAGGAAATATGCAAAGAGAATTTAATTCAGCAGGTTGCTGTCAAAGAGGACACGTTCGATTATCTGTACATATATTGTTACAATAGTCTCGAGATCTTTTTTCCTCCCCTCAGCATCTTCGTACCAAATTTTCAAACATTTCAAAACGCCGAGCAACAACTTCACAGCCGTTCGCAACGCATCTCCATATCATTTTGTATGTGGAGAGGATCAGCTCTCTTACTCGCTTTGCATTCACGCCGAGTTACCGGCATTGAAATCACGTCTTCGCAAGATGGTATTTAGCGACATTCCCGCGGATCTCTTATCGATCAACAGAGATCGAGCTGCCAAGGCCCGCAAGATCCTAGGGGAATCGCGCAGACGGGGAACGAGGAAGGCGAGGGAGAAGGGCAAGGGGGGGAAAACGCGTAGTCGGAGAACGCTGGCAGAAGTTTTGTTCAAACACTCTTAGAGACGTGCTCCTTCGGCGGCGTTGCACGTGTACATGCATTCGACCCCGAAGAGCGGGTACACCTATGCAAATAGGTAAGGTCGGGCCAGGCCTTACCTATCTGTCCGCGTTTGTGTTCCCCGAAGTCCCGCTGACTCTTTGCAAACAATGTTGCCAGGCACGTCGTAAGAGCATAAGTAGCCGTGCGAGAGCGTGCCGCGATCCTGCCTTATCCGGCTTCGGATTTGATTACTTAAATCCGATGTGTGTTTGTCTTGCCGAGTTCTCTCTCTCCTGCGCGCTATGTACCTCGGTGTACCACAAGCTGATGTAATGCGTGATCGATTAACGGCACCGGCTCTCGCCGTTATTAATATACTATCTTTTTGCTGTATTTTACTCTTTAATTAAATACTCTTACAATTAGACAAGATTATAACTGATTTAATCAAATTTTAACTCATTTTGTATTAAAAAAACAAGATTTTATTATGTATGTTTTAAAATTTAATTTTATAATTATTTTATAATTAATTTTATAATTAATTTTATAATTAATTTTATAATTAATTTTATAATTTAATTTTATAATTTTTAATCACTACTTTCCATTCACGTATAAAAATTGCTCGTATGATTAATGATACATATGCAAATAGAAAGTCGTTATATTCTTGTGACAGAATAATTCGACTTTTTCGAAAATAATTCCGTTTTGAAATTTATCGATTAAATTTGAAAATGCGGACGGACAGGTGGGGCTTTCGATGTCTGAGAAAAATCCAGTCATGTGATCGGAATCTTTCTTGCGTCGCTTATTCCAGGCCGCGTGAATTCGCGCGAGGTGCGGGCGCGGACGATCCAAGGGGAGCGTATTACAGCGGGAACAAAATAATTTCCTGGTGTCCTCCGCAGCCGCGAAGGACGAAGAACGGAAGCGAACTGGTCTTTCACAAAGTTTCTTGGACACTCGAAGAAGCTTCTATCTCTCTCTCCCTCTCTCTCTCTTTCTCTCCTTTACCGGAGAAACTGCCGGATAATGGTCCCCGGTAGACGGAGCGACCAAGTGATCCTTACGGGATAAAGGGTGTGTCGCACACGTACGTACAAAAGGCGCCCGTCGCGTGCGTGTGTGTCATCGCGCGTATTTCTACAAAGACGCCGCGGTACATATCCTCCCTGCTCCTTCACACGGAGAGAATTTCAGCGGAAAGACCAAATCTCTCTCTCTACATCCTACATCCTTTTCGACATAATGATTGCCGCGCGGCATTTCGCCCTTTGCTACGCGAAATCCACGTCTCCTACAGTCTAATCTCTCGTAAATATCAGTTGATACGATCCAGCGTGAATAACATTCGGAATCCGCGATCAATTATTATGGACATTGTATTGCTGTGCAAAGCGAAAACCAAAATTGTCAAATATTGCTTATTATTTATCCAAGGGAGTCTAATTTGATTAGAATATTAAAAGATAAATGTTTTATAATTTTTGAACAAGTTAAATAATCAATCAGAGAATATGAATAAGAAATCTTCGAAATCGTAACAAATATTAGAAATATAAAAGATGCATGTATTATGATTAAAAAATGCACGAGACTATCCTTATTATCTATCCTTACCATTCTAATTATTAATAAATCATCAATTTAATTAAATTAGTGTTTATAATAACGCGTCAAATCGTTTCAGACAATCATTATAAATTTTTAAAACGAGTAAGCTCTGTCAGATAAATACGCTCCGTTTGAATCGCGGAAATATCTCTGAACAAAGAGAATTAATGACATTCCACGGTTTTCCGCCATATCGCAATGGCGATAAAAATTATCAAAACGGACAAGTAGCGTTAACCCGCGAAAAAAGAATAACGGAATAAAGAAACCACCGAGTCCCTCCCGGCGTCGTTTCTCGTCGAAAGTTTTCTCCGCGCGTTCGAAGAAAGGGAGATCTCTTTTTTTCCTCCTTTTTTGCCAACTCGCGCGAGTGTCCGTTCCCTTAACATTAAGTATAAAGAGGTGGATATCTCTTTCCCCGTTCGCGATATAATGGGGGCTCGTCGAGTTTCTCTCTGCCACCGAGAGTGCCACCCACCCACTTGGCAGCAGGGGCAACCTCGTGATCTCTCCGACCTACCCAGAAAGGGAAAGAGAGAGAGAGAGAGAGAGAGAGAGAGAGGAGCGTATGGTTGTGTGTGGGTGCGTATACTACCGACCAACCCAGAATCCCCCGCGGTCGAAGGCACTGGCCCGAGAAATTCAATTACTGCTAAACTTCTCGACCGGAGACTCTCCCCGGCTCGTCTATATACTACTGTAAGCACTCTGTTTCGAAGATCGGTCGGAGAGACATCTTACATTCTCTCCCTCATCCCGCAAAGACGTCGGGCAGGCAGGTACACTTGGAATCGTAATTGAAACCAGGTGCACCCGAGGGTTTTCCTCGTCCTGGTCGACAGTGTGTTCATCGTTCCTTGCGTCTTTTACTGTCTCTTTAACGATACTGACCTTGATGATTAAATTTTCGATGGAATTAAACGAACAAACAAATAGCGGGAATAATTTTGTAACAATAGATTTTGTAATAATAGAAAATTATTATGACGTGAAAAGTTATTTTTATTAGCGCAATCTAGAGTGTGACAAGTCTTTATTTTTTCTATCAATTCTCTTCAAACAGGTTGTGTGTGTTTTAGCAAAAATTAAATTTATGACCCGATGTATTTGATATCAAAAATGATAAATTAAAATTAATTCCCAATGAATAATAATAACAATATTATAATAAGACACTTATATCTTAGATAGTAATTCGAAACTTTCTAAAATGACAAATAAAACCTATGCAGTTTTTGGAAATCTATTTTCACTGATCATTATTAAAAATTTGTAGATATAAATTTATAGGTTTATCGATATCACATATATTAAACTTGACAGATTTGAATTTGCGAATTCATGCATTGACGAATACGAAAAAGAAATAATTTTTTACTTTCAATTAATTTTTAATTATTTCTAGATTATTTTTAAAGAACTTCTTCCTCGCAATGTTTTCTATTTTCCTATCGGCGACAAAATCCGTGTTCTATTAAGAAGCACCTTCATCTCGAAGAAAATGCTCGCTCCTGATATTCTTTGTCGACATCGTTTGTCTTTTTTTGTACACTTCGGATTTGCCTGCATTTGGATCGCTATCAAACCTAGTGCTTTCTTTGTCTCTTTTCCTTTTTTCTCTCTAAACGATGCAATCAGGAATATATCGCAGAAAGCTCGGATAAAATAAAAATTCCGTACAATAATAAAATCGTATGCGCGCGCGTATATAAAGGCGAATTTTATAAAATTTATTAATACAATTTTTCTAAAGTAAAAATTTAATAATGTATAATGTTTTTATTACATATTAAATTGAATTTTTATCAGTTCATTTCTTTACTCTCATCATTAATAATTTATTTAAAATATGTTTATCCTCTCATTTTTTCTCAGAATCTGTCCAAGAGAATCCAAAAAAAAAACGCCAAAGGCGCTTTCGCTTGGAAAAAGATAGATGTAACCAATAAAATGCAATATGCATGAGCAATTGAATGGATTGTTCCGCACACTTTTGTTGCAAGCGCGAGCCGAATGGACATGCGTGTAACGAGATGTGTCACGATACAGGTAGATTTTATCAATCGCAACTATTCGCGATACGAGAGCGCACAACGAAGGGTAATCTTTTGCCGGACGTCACCGCCAGAAATAACAAATAAAATGCAATTGCGAACGATAGAAAAGTGCTACATAAAGTGGTCGTTGCAAACCGATAATCGATTGCAACTGCATTGTTATAAAGTGATACTGGCCGAAATTTAAAAAAAACTGACTTTCAAGAGTAGGTGCTCCAAACATGGATATTCCCTCTCGTTGCGCATTTAACGTTAAATTATCTGTTTAACGAGGAGCAAGCAAAGTGCCGACGCAAAATGAGTATTCAAGGACATAGATATTCGGCTCTGAATTTATGTTAAAAGAGATACATTTTCTTCCTCGAGTATATCAATCACAAGCTAGCGATTTTGCCGAATCGCACGCGCAAAGATGCCGAGATGGCAAGGTGCATTTATCAGAGAAACGAGAGGGCTTAAGCCAGGTCGCGTGTGCATTCCACTTGGGTCGTATGGGGTGAGAATGAGTCGTCGTGGAAAAGAAGCCCTTCCGCGAGGAAGGGTCGAGCGTGGAGAATTAAAGGCCGCCACTAACGAGTACGACTTTCGCTTCGAGTGGTATAATAAGGGCCCGCGAGCTCGCGGCCATTATTTACTTAACAACATTACGGGCCCCGGCCGGGCCACTTGGCCTACTTAAAGGCGTGGTACGCACGCTCCTAATGGGCACTCCGTCCGCAAGTCACGCGCGTGTGCCGAACGCACATGCGCTCCCGCTTCTTGGTCGCGTGCCGTCGATTACACGCCCGCGGTTTTATTGCGCTCTCGCTAAATAGCGATACGTCAACTTTCTCTTCCTGCGGTCTCGACCCCCTTTCCAACGAGCATTTCCGCCCGCGGAAATTTACCTCGAAAGTTGCACGCTTTTCTCCTTCATAGTTACATGGAAAATTTTGAGGGTGCAATTAAGAAGTAATAATAAAGAAGAGAGAAGAGAAGAGAGACCCTTGCGATTCAAGCCGGGGAGTAAACGCGCGATTCGCTTACCGACGACGGGGTCGCCCTTCTCGACCTTGGGCTGCCGGTACTCGTCCTGGGTGGACCTCTTCCTCGGCAAAAGGCCGCACTCGGCGGGTTGATGCTGAAGCTGCGTCTGGATATGCACGGCGGCGGCGGCGGCGGCGGCCGCGGCCGCCGCGGGTATCCCGAGGCCCGCCGGACTCGCTACGTGCGCCGGGTGCGGGGGCGGGCTACCAGCTGGCGTCGCGCCGGCGGCCGCCGGTAGAACCGGAGCGGTGGTGCAGCTGCCGGTATTGTATTGCAATTGCAGGCCCAGCTCGCGCGCCTCGCTCTCCTCCTGGGCCTGCTGCCGTCTGAGCGCGACCTGAAACAATTCGTTCGTAGCTCGTGAGAATGTGAAAGATGGCGAGTGAAATTTCTTCGATTTATTTTCAATTGTATAGGAAGGGGGAGTTGATCTTTTCTCCCGATTTATGAAAGATGACATTTTTCGCTCCACTGTTGAAGGAGATGATCATGAGTTATGTCGCCCCCATCCCTGTTCACTTCTAGAGTCTCGCGACTTATCTGGCGTCCGACAGCCGATTTCGTAAAATGTCACTCTATCTGTCACTCGTTCTCGTTCTTGACAAACTACTACCAGTTGCCAGAAGAGGAGACCAAGTCCCTGGTTATAAGGATGAATAGTCTCTCGCACACTGATTTTATTTAATATCGTGTAATTAAAACATTCCATATTTCTAGAGAATACGCTTTGCAATATTATATTACTTGGGAATCTCGTAATTGCAAACCGCGATTAGTTAAATTTCGTGCCATAGCATTTTTATATCGTGCATTACAAGTTTGTTCACGAATCACAATCAATCGTGTATATTGACTGACATTTTGTTAACCGAGAGATATAAAAAAAGTTTGGAGTTTGCAGAAATAGAATGTCGAGACTTAGAATGAAAACGAATCGAGAATATAAGTCGATCGTATCGAGGGAGCTTGAAATGAAATCTCGGGTACATGTATAGTATTACGACCCTGAAACGTTACATGAGCTGGTAATTTTATCTGATCTATGAGCTACCCTAACGCGATCCGCGCTTGTGCTAAATTTGTATGAAAACTGTCTCAATGGCAGCTTTCAAATAAAATTGTTTCAATAAACAAAAATATAAACATAATATATATAATATTATACATATATATAAAATTAAGAAAATTAAACTAGAGAAGAAGTTTGTAGAGAAAATAAAGTTATAAATTCTCTCTCATACTCTAGAAAAAATATAATAGAATATCAATAGAATTTAGTAGCGGTAAATTGTGATTCACAAATTTCGTTTCATTTGTAATTGATAATTTAATTCTGCAATTCTATTTATTTCTATTGATAATTTAATTCTATTTATCCATTCGTTGCAATTATGGTATAATTATAGTATAATCTTGAAACTTCTCTTGACATAAATAATATTATATTAATTGACATTGATTCTTTAGTGAGATATTTTATCTCAACATATACATACAATTAACAATAATATTATATATATTTTATAATTTATACCTTTTAACACATTTTTGCAGAAATTATAGCAATAAATCATTAAAAAGATATAGAATTCTAATAGAATTACAAGTCAAGGAATGTATCTTTGTATTTCTTGTTGACAATCACACTTTTCTAATACTTTACTCTGAAAGTACAAATAATCCCGATGAATTTAAATTTACTACAAATATCTAAGACAGTTTCTTATATTTATTCTCGATAATGATAGTCTCTTTCTCGTATTTATCCAAACTTCAACCCTCATCGAAGCTATATCTCACACTTTATACACCGATGATTTTTCTCTAGTCACAAGTAAAATCCCATTGATGATTGTTCCTAAAATTATTGGACACAGTAATCCTTAAGAAGAGTAGACAAGAAGTTCCGAGATGTTTTGCAAACAAATCCCTCCCCGGTCGAGACTCGAAATAATGACAGATTCGCGGCACGCGATGAACGTCGGACGGCTTCCCCAGGATCTTACCTGAGCAGCCATGACGCGTTGCCTCTCGGCGATGAGGGTGCACTTGGCACACACGCAATCCCGCCATCGGCAATAACGTTTGTGCCCCTTAAGCGCGGACACGACTCCGTGATTACGACAGCGCGCGCACTTGGGGGTCCGCTGATATCTCTCGGCACTGGCGCGCAGGAAGAACGCGGCCGGTAGCACGTGATGCTGCTGTTGCTGTTGCTGGTGCTGCATCAGTTGGCCCACGTCGACGCCGAGGCCGACGCCGCGGGGAAGCGACATGTCGTCCGCTGCTCCTTGACGTTAACGGCACTCGCGACGCCGGGAGGTATATCTCCCGACGATGTCGACGACGACGACGATGATGCTGACGATGATGATGATGACGATGATGACGATGAAGATGACGATGATGATGACGCGATCACCGCGCGCCGCGGACGATCCGGACCGGGCGCGAAGCCGCGTACTCGACGACGCTCGCCCCCATGCCGGAGAGGACAATTCTGAGGCTTTTCCCCGGGCGCGATCTCTCGCGCTCTCCAACCGACCTCCTCTCTGCCGCGTATTCGCTCGCGGCGGCGCGGAATCGATACCGCTCAACACTGTGTGCCACGATCGCGTCACGACCCGACGGTTCCTAAGCGCACCATCGTCGAGACATCGCGAAATTCGACGCTTACCGCTCGCGGCAAGAGCGACGTAGGCAGATACTTCCCGGTTAACGCGCGCACGCGCCCGCACTTCCGCGAGGTTTTCCTACGACGGCCGTTACGGAGCGTCACGCGGAGAACGGCACCCGGCTTGTTCGGCTGTCGGGGGCCGAAATGCGGAATCGCGCGGAACCCCGCGACATACTCTCGCCCCCTCTCACTCCCTCTCGCTCGCCGGTATTGTCAACAATTGCAGCATCCCGGGTGAGTCGATTCAGGTAGCGCGCGCGGATAGACAGAGAGGCGGTAGCGCGGCGGTATCGGCGGTGGCGGCAGCAAAGTGGGAGCTCACAAGGGGGCCGCAGTTGGCGGCGACGGCGGCGGGCGCTCTCTCATTGCCGGGGGGGAGGAGGGGGAAGGGACCCGCGAGGAAGAGAGCGGAAGAGAGAGAATCGGGGGAGAGGGAGAGAGGAGCGAGAGACGGAAACCCCCGGGGGAAGGATAGGGCAGAAACTAACGGTCCCCTCCACGTTCCACGTAAACGCGAAATAAAACACTGTGCCACAGTGTTCCACCCCGGGGCCTCGGCCAAACGCGAGGCCTCGCTGGGACGCGACCACGCCCCCGTTTGCCGCCGATTGGCAGGCCCGTGCTGTACCAAACGGAGATGTTAAGAGTTTATATCTACCGTCGAGTGAAAGAGGGACATACCTAGCCGCGTACCCACCTACCTATCTACCTTCTCGCCCGCTCACCCCGAGATCGGAGAGGGTGTAAGTGTGCGTCGATTGTGTGTATCTTCCGTATAGCGATGCGATGCGGTGATGTTGGTGATAGCGATAGCGCGACTGTGCGCGACGATAGCGGTAGTAGTAGCGATGGTGGTGGCGGTGGTGGCGAGATAGTAATGGTGGTGGCAACGGACAAACACATTACTCTTTTATTTAAAACCCGTTCCGGCATAAAACACAATGCGGAGCGATGCTCAGACGTTTCTCCACGCTCCGCCTTTTGTTTCGGCCGACTGTTCTTAACCACGCACGCCTTTCGCGTTTCGCTCCCTCTCGAGAAACGTGTCCTTTTTCTTTCTTTTCCTACTTTTTCTTTTTTTCCTCCCTTTCCTCCTTTCGTCCCCGTGAGTGCACTGTATCTCGATCTGTAGTCGACCGCTCTCTCTCTCTCTCTCTCTCTCTCTCTCTCTCTCTCTCTCTCTCTCTCTCTCTCTCTCTCTCTCTCTCTCTCTCTCTTTCTCTCCCCCTCCCGCCCTCCTGTTCCGCCTTCCCTCCCGCCTCCACCCCTTAGCTCTCTCTCGCTGGATACGGTCTATAAACCGCAACCAACACCGTCATCGTGACGAACCTTTTTTGAATCATATTGTACAATGAGATTTGAATGGGACAGGGTGGGACAGGGGGGGAGGAAGGAGCAGGGGCCCCATTGTCGTTTCACCAATGGCGGTCGATTTTATAGTGATCTAATGTACAGATGTTATTTACCCCGCAATGAGAATAGAATAAAAGCATTGTGCGCATTATGATTTGGATCCCCGTATCTCTCTACGTTTCTGCCTCTACCTACCTACCTACCTACCTTCCCTGCCAAACCTAACTTACGTTACACGTGATATATGTAATGTAGAAGTAGCATGGAAGCCCTGCTCCCGTTTCTAATGTGCCTCTAAGAAAGTAACAATTGGTCGGTGTCGGTTATCTCGAATAAGTACTCCGATATATTTGTTTATGAATGTACAAATTGAGGGGTTCGTCCTAAAAGGGGCGTATAAGTAATAAAGTGGCATTCCCTCTTCTATAGAGGCAGGTTTATATACATACATCGAGGCATAATTTGCAAAACTGGTTCTTCGACAATAAAGTTGAAAGATGGAAAGTACAAAAACGCAATTTCGCGTATACGTGTATGTGTTTAATGCATTTTCCATACGTCCTTTTTCGGGCGAATGCAATTAATTATTATGGGAAAGTACACATGTTATTTATCGCGATGTCATATGCGCGTCACGCGCAATCTCCACTCCATCAGATTATCCACATTGTAATTTAGCAATCGATAGAATTGAATAATACACGCCGCGAGCGTCATCGAGAATGTCACACACGAGAGGGTGCGTAATAAATACAATCGCGACCGAGGGGGAGGGGGGGGGTCGCTTTTTTTTTCGATGACGTCCGCAAAGGCATTTTTCATTTGACGGCGTGCAAAATTTGAGCAATAATAAAAAGTATTTCGAACGTATTCGTTGACGTGATTCGATATATACAGCGCAGACACGGACCTTTTTTACTCTCGCACATCGGCCACTCAATGCGAATGTACGCACCGATGGGGAGATCGATAAACCAATAGGTACGCCAATACATGCCCACTTTTAAAGTATCGCGGTACTCCTCGGTACAAGCCCGAAACGCAAAATCTGGAGAAACCATCAGACGAAGCGGATTAAAAACATCGCGCCTCTATCGGAATTCACGATCGTTTTCTTCAGATTAAATTCGCGATAATATCAACGTTAAAAAGTGCAAGCTCGTAGAAAAAAAATTATCACGCGCTCTTAGGAGTCATCATAATCTGACGATTATTACGCGTCTGTAAAGATGTACTTACGCGCAAAAGTTATCTCGAGTATCACCTATAGTAGGCTCTCTTTGACACTTGGAAATGCGGAAGACGAGGTTTATCGCGATTTCTCCCACGGTCTTTGATTCTTGCTCTCTCAAAAAGAAGAAAAGTAAACGTTTCCGAGAGTATCCGATTTATCTTTGATCTTCGAGTGTGGCGGAGTATTGTTGCGCCCACACGCACTCGAGATTTTCCCCGGAGGCTATGTACTTGCTACCCTTAGGTAAATAGGGCGATCGAGATCGAGATCGCGGCAATATCGCGTTACGATGTTTGCAAACGTCGTATTGACCCCGCGACACTAGACTCGGCCAGCGATCGAATAAAGAGCGTCGCGATCGGATAATCGAGATTAGATTATAATCGCCGCGTAAGAGCCGCAGGTACGAGAAATCGCAGGTAAGAGGCGCTTCGATTTTCCTCTTCCTCGTGCACCGAATTACAATGTAACTGTTTGCTCGATGAATACGATAATCCGAGAGAGTTTAGTCGATCGGAAAATTGTTCGAAATTCCACGTGAACCCAATACACCTGTTACGCAAGAACGATAAAATGATAATGATTGTTGACGTAGATTTATTTCATTAGCTCACATAAGTGCTAATTCAAAATTCAATCCACATAATTTTAAAATGGATTGCAAACAGAGGGTGCTCCCTGTAAGATTTCAATTACGAAAGACAAATATATACGATTATTGTGCAGAATATAAGAATGAATGGTGTTGTGTATGCAATGATAATATAAATACTTCTTTCCATTATATTTTAATACAATATTTGAGAAATAAAATATATAATTATAAAATTTTATAAATTTTATGTGAAATTTTCGGTGAAGATGATTATTTTGATCAAATTTATCATATCAATCATCTACTAACTATAGAGAATGTATATAAGTACAAGTATATTAAATATATTATATTAAAATGAATCTAACAAATACAAATACTTTCTCGACTCGAAATTTAATTTAACGAAAATTAATTTAATTTAATTAAAAAAAAAATTTCAGCGATTTTCTCAAATATAAAATCTCTTTAAAGAGAAGATTTTCATTAAAGGGTATCAGTTTTTTCGGCGATTGTTAAAACGATTGGATTCGTCCATTATCTTTGTACATCATCGTATGTATACTGATGCATTTATCTGCTATATATGTTACTGTTAATAAGATTAATTGGTTATTATGCATAATTACCGATAATTATACATAATTACCAATGTAGATGATTAGTGTAATAAATTCAATCAACATAATCATCTTCACCGGACAGTTTACATAAATAAAATTTTTAAAATTATTTTTTAAATATTATATTGAAATATAATAAAAAAAGGAAATTTTTATTGTATTATTTTATGTAACAAGTACGTATATTATTTTAATTATATATTTTTTTATAATTTTTATATTATAAATATATATGTTGTATTTTGTACGTGTATAAAGTTTATTAAATTTGCCATAGTTATTGATAATTCTCTATAATTGCCAAATTAATGAAATTTACGGTAACACGTACACCTAACACCGGCGCTATCGGAGTCAGGACGAAGCTCGCGCGATCCCATCGCCGCGATCTACCGCGCCGGTGAAATACCGTATGACTTTTTGACGTGCTTTTAACAGATTGAATTGAAAATGGCTCTCCCTGACTCTCTCTCCCGATATATCCGCCATCGGGCGCATATCCATATCCGAACCGAAACGACCGAACGGACAGACGAGGGAGACATGCGAGAAAGATATATAATTCTTCCTCCCTCCTCCCTTTCTCCCTTCCCGTCTCCGTCTCCCCTGCCACCTCCCGTTCCGCTCACTCCGTCGAATCCCATCACCCACCGTCGCGCGCGAATTCTTCTTCTCTCTCTTCATTTTTGCACATTCGCTGATGCGGCACATTGCAAGCTGCGCCGGCGGAAACGACGTAAGGGAGGATAAGAGGGGAGAAGGGGGAGGAAGAAAGGGGTGAGAGGGAGGAGGAAGGGATCGAGCGCGACTGGATCGGTCAGTCTGCGCGAGAAGAGTCGGCGAGGGAGGAGGGGACGAGCAGAAATAATGTCCCGGCTCATTTTTTAAAGCTCTCCACCACCGCCGCCACCATCCACCCCCTCCCTCCTCCCCTGCCCTTCTTTCCCCGGAATTCGTCGGTGGAGTGGTGGTCAGGATTCTGCGGGGAACAAAAAAAAAGTGACGGACGCGTAGAGATATAGATGTGCGAGCGGGTGCGATATTACGGCGCAATAGAGGCCGGCACAGGGCGATCGGTCGGTGGGATCGGATCGGATCGGGTCGAGTCCGGTCCGGTCCGTCGCCGGATGTGAAACGGTCAAAGCTAAAAAGCACTCTCCGCCGAAACGGGCGATATATTATCCGCAAGCCTTCAAACACAGAACACTGTCCGCGCGGAGAGATCCATACATAACGTATAACGTGTGCGTAAGCTCGCGTCCTGCGGGATCGCCAGTTCGGAGAAGCCCCCCTGCCTCCTACCCACCCGCTCTCTCTTCCCGCGCGTTGCCTATATGCTTATAAACCCCCTTACTTAAGTACTCGCGTCTCGGCATCGGTTGGATCGTTCACGCAATTCCCCCCTTTCGTCTGTACTTCTACTGTTTTTTGTACTGAAGATTGATGGGAATTTATTTTTCTCTCGCACAGTATATTATTAAGTCTTTTAATTTTTAAAGTTCATTATTAATTATATAATTTATTATTACTTTATTAAATTTCTTCTCTCTCTCTCTCCTCTCTCTTCTTTTGAAGCAGAATCGCCAGTACCTTTTTGTTACATGGATATTTGAGACAATAAAATTATCTATAAAATCTTTTATTTTAGAGACAATTTTGACCAAAAAAGATTAAAAGAAATTTAGGAATTTAAAAAATTCTATATTTATCTTGTGCATCTCCATAAATTTTCACCCCAAAAAAAAGATACTCAGAATACAAATTATTAGTCCAATCACGATACGAGGGGGACTTTAAATAAACACTTTAAATAAGCGATCTGTTATAACGGCAATTGCCGTTAATTGATTTTCACTTTCCATTTATTGCAAAAACAGCAACGCCGACTTAATTTACGGTGTACGCGTATCTACATATATATGCATATAATAGTCATGTGTTACGAAAAGGGGATGAAATGGGCGTGGTTACGAGGGGTTGCGAGTTCTTGGTTACGATCTCGTCGGCCAATACGAGGCCGTTTTACCTTCTGGCAACTGTTGCAAACGCAAGCGCCGTCAAGCCTACCTTTGCGAGCTCGCCATAGGTCGTCGTATATTGGACACGGCACCGAATCTGACGACGTACAAGCGCAGACTCGAATGCTGTCTTTAAAAAAAATGCAAATAAAAGAGCGAGAGAGAGAGAGAGAGAGAGAATAAGAAAAAAAAGAATCTTAGAAGGGAGAAAAGACTGCTGCGCAATCCAACTTTAACTGGTTTCTTCATACTATATAATTATTATTTCATTTCTGTTGAGATGTACAACAGCTTATTTACATTGACAGCAAATAGGAAGGTAAACTGATATACGATGCGCAAGTTTTTTTAATTTTCGATATAAATTTTGAGAATTCCAAACATTAAAAATATGTATATAATGCAAATGTGTAACATTAAAAATATTGACTTTTTCCTATCTCCAAATTTAATATTAAAAACGGCGGTTTAATTTTTACATTTCGTATTTATATTTTAAAAGCACTTTTTATATTGACCAAATAAAAAAACTAAAAATTAAATTCTTATTTATCATGTAGTTTAAATTTTATAATAGGATTTTTTGAATAAAAATTTTTATATATCTCATTCAAGAGAGACAATTAAAATGTTGCATCATTAATATTACTCACATGAATCATATACGCATCTATACAAACGTTATTTTATTCTTTTTTCCCTTGCTTGTCCTTATTAAAATATCATTGATTTAATTTATGAATTCAAAAATTTTATAAAACTATAATATCCTTTTAATTCTAAAATATTAATTATTATTATAATTTAAGAAAATGCTACATATATATTTATAGACAGCAAATTTATTTCCGCAAATTTTAATAATTTTTTTAATGACAGTGAAGCAGTTGCAATTGTCATTCAATAAATCTAAGATTTACTTCTTTTTAGCTTTGTCATCGAGCAGCGATTCCCGGGAGCAAAGTTCCAACGCTAAAATCATACTGTCTATTATTTGACTCGTGCTGCTGTAGAAATACTTGTATTTATCGTCGGCTTTCGGATGACGATTATAAACATCCTCCATAAATTTGCCGTCCGGAGTAAAGAAGAGAATTCTCGGAACGTATGTTCCATCTGGTTGAAATCTCGCTTCGTCTTGTGCGGGAATCTCGCCTTTCCTCGCATCCACCATGACGAAGCTATACATTGGCGGGGGGGGGGGGGGAAGGAAATAATCAGTTTAATATAAAAAATCCTACGTTACTTGTATGCGCTAAATACAAGGTTTATCTTGTTTAATTCTCTGTCACTTGGCTGCTATTTTTTTTAAATTGTACACATTTCTAAAATTCAGTTTGCAAAGAACCATACATTTTACTTATAACTCGAGATCGTCGTCAATATTTGCGCATTTTTGATAAGAATAAAAAAATAAATTCGCAGAGACTTTTTGTATATATTGATTAATTCTATCTTTATTAATTTCTAAATTGTATCTTCTGTAGGTAGAATCTACATAATTGGATTGTTTACGTTAATAGTACGCGCGTACTTTAATAATACTCGCGGAAAGTAGTAATAAGAGGAAGCTTTTTGCAAAAAAGGTACATTACACTCACTGCTTGCTGAGATCGAGGAGCCTGATGGAGTTGGTGAATTTAGGCTTGAGTTTCTCGCAGGTGGGGCAGCCCGGTTTGTGGATCAGGAGGAATATCGGTTTCCTGCAGACCTTGGCTTCTTGGAAGCCCTCCTGCAAATTCTTCCATTTGTACATGTGCCCGAAGTTGTAATTGGAATCGTCCTCGGCCGCGATCGCGCTTCCGAATACGTAATGATACATTAGGGCGGTAAGATTCGCGGAGCCGACGAGACACTTGGCGTAACGCATGATTAATGATTTTCACCGCAAGAGACGTTTCTTTCATTCAATACTAATATTACTATACTTTCATTCGCTACTAA
This sequence comes from Camponotus vicinus, assembly GCF_025532165.1. Taxonomy (NCBI): domain Eukaryota; kingdom Metazoa; phylum Arthropoda; class Insecta; order Hymenoptera; family Formicidae; genus Camponotus; species Camponotus vicinus. The sequence goes on along the minus strand of NW_028141976.1, from coordinate 11,038,312 downwards.
TATTAATTTCGAGGTTCGACGTGTTGTACGCGACGCATGCGCGATTTGAAATTTTCGACGCTAACTTCGCGCTTCATTCTTGAAATTAAAGTCACTAGATATACAAAGTACCGCAATCATTCGCCATTTTGGCTCCAATAAGCGGTTCATTCAAATTATATATTTACATGACCCCTTAATGATAATGTATTTTTGGCAATTAATCTCAGCCATTTTTTGCATTTTTTGTTGTTATTTTCGCTTTTTGGGATGCGAAATAAACGAAAACCTTTTTCGCTTTGATTTCTATAGCCTTTTACGCAACAACCTAGTTACGAATGCTTCTCAGATTTCACATACAGGTTAGAAAATTGCATTTAAAGTGTACATACATACGTAACAAAAGTGTGCACTTGTACTTTAGGAAGCCATTTTGGCTTCAAATTCTTATACATTGAGTCTTATGGATTGCGGTACTTTGTATATCTAGTGACTTTACTTGAAACTAAAGTTGGCCTTTTAACTTATAGTATAGTGACTTTACTTGAAACTAAAGTTGGCCTTTTAACTTATAGTATAACTTAATAATAAGTATTAAATATTAAATGCTCTTGTTATATAAGTCGCTATCACAAGTGAATAAATTTTTGTGCACCGTTTAAAACTAAAAAGAGAACAATACTATTGTACTGAATAAAATGACAGTTACAATTACTGTTAGAATTTACATTAACTTTAACTTTAACTTAAGTTAAATTAAATTAAATTGTTATACTTTTGGTTCGCTGGCGTATTACAATAAAATAAGAGAAAAAGTAAATAATCATTGCACAGTGTAACATACAATAGTAGGATATATATACATAAATAATAACTAAGCTAAACTAAAAATATCTATAACTAATTATCTCTTAACCTAAATAATTACTTTATTATCTATTACTATTTACCCACTCAAAACACTTCAATTATGTGCGCATAGAGACCAGACTGGAGAGTGAAAGGAAGCTACGTATTGATACGATTTATATCCGGAAAGGAATTGTGCTAATGAATTGATCCAGAGCTGTGACAACTTGAATATCATTTAATTGGAGCAAAAACTCTGTACTTAACTTGTCCTTAGGAATATGGTTTGAGATATTCTGTACGAGAGTTTCTCTCGATTTTTTTGTTAATAAACATTCCCAAAATACATGTTCCGCAGATTGATTACCCAAACCACAATCGCATTCCGGTGATTCGTTGATATTATGCAACCATAGGCTTTCGGCCAGTGAGGTATGTTTGGATCTTAATCTATTAATTGATACAATAACTTTTCGGCTTAACTTAGCCTTGTAGAACCATGGCTTCCTACTCTTTCTGAAGAATTCTTGGAAAAAATATGTTCCTTTATGCTTGCCTCTTTCTTGGGCCCAATTCCATAGTTTGTTGAATAATTTTTCTTTCGCCAAAGGTTTAGCGTCGCTAATAGGTATTGGAAACTGTGTATCGTAGCCCGTAAAAGCCTCATCTTTAGCCAGTTCATCTGCTCTTCCGTTGTTTTCAATTCCTACATGGGCTGGGATCCAATAAAATTTTATTTCTTTGCCCTTAAGAAATAAATTGTAGGTTGAGTGAATAATGTCCCATATTAAATAAGATCTATTTCTGTAATTTTTAAATGAGATTATAGCTTCCAGCACGCTTTTCGAATCTGAAAAGATATATATTGCTTGAGTGGGATCCGATTCTACTTTTTGTAATACTGTTAATATGGCCATGGCTTCGCAAGTAAAAATAGATGCCTTGTCTGAAGTACGATATTTAAAATTTATCTTATTAGCACTGTTGTATACTGCAAATCCAGAAAAGGGAAGCCCTTTAATTTTTGAGCCATCTGTAAAAAAGTGGACTTGTGACTCTCTAGTTGGGAATAAATTATGGAACAGAGTGGCTGGATGATGACTATTTTTAAGGAGATTTCCTTCTTGAAAGGATACATAAGGAATGAAAAATTTGAGTTTGTATGGGTATAAACAAAAAGTAGGCATGTCTGCTTTATAGAATAGATGATCAATTTGAGAAAATTTAAGAAAACAATTATATAGTAACGAAGGAGGAAACCTTTTGACATTAATTGGATTTTCTAAAAAGCTCTGTACTCTGTGGAAAATATTATTTAGTGGATGACTCGGTTGGGAGATTATTTTAGCTATGAAATTCATGCCTAGGAACTCCACTCTATCAGCGAAAGGAGGCTCGCAGGATTCGGCCATAATAACATTTACCGGGGTACTTTTTCTGTAACCCATTGCCAGTCTTAGTCCTTGATTTTGTATGGATTGAATTTTATTCCATAAATACTTTGGTACGTTGTACCATACAAAAGCGCCGTATTCTATCCTTGATCTAATAAGGCTTCTATAAATTTTTAGTAAAAGTGCAGGATCGGATCCCCATCAAGTGGAGCGGAGAAATTTGATAATATTAAGAGGTTTGATACAATTTGCGCTAATGTTATCGAAATGTTTATTCCATATCTAGTGACTTTACTTGAAACGGCCGTCGAATGCCATCTATCGGTCAGCTGACAGTACTCGAATGACAGAACAGAGGATAAAAGAGACGTTAGTAAAAATATTCACAAATAAATATTCGAATAAATAAATATTCAATAAATATAAATGTTCAAATAAATAATCAATAAATAAATATTTAAATAAATATGCGCAATAAGTATTAAAATTACATATTTCAATAAAAAAATAAATAAATTTTAATTATATATTTCAATAAATATTCAAATAGATATTCTCACAAATCTTAACTTTTTTATTTCAAAATCCTTTGACTATATACCTATGGACTGTTAATGCCTCACGTTTCCCATTGAAGCAATGCGATCCAAGATCTCAGCGCCCCCAGGTACCAAATGGCCAAAACAAGAACTAATAATTAAGAATAATACTAGTTGATAATACTAGTTTATTGACGAAGTTTATCTTTAAAAAGAATTAAAAAGAACCTTAATTTTAATGAACTAAAAGAGGAAGATATTGAAGATGTAACAGTTGATAATATTCCACTTCAATTTGTAAATTCAACAGCACAACATTCCGTGCTTTACATCTCTGGTTTTGTTGAAATGCGCGTACTACAAAAACTTACTTGCGACATATGCATCCAACTCGTGAATGAATCAAAAGAAGCTAATTCACTTTTCATTGATTTAAAAAGTTTTGGAAATTTACGTTATTCGAGGCACATATATTATAACGAGTGTAACAGAAAAACAATTTAATATTTATAGAATAGAAAATAAATTAAAAATGAAACACGCATTTCAAAAAATAAGTGTGAATGTAATAAGAAATATAAATCTTAATAAAGTTTTTAACAATTTTAATATGCATGTAATGAATAATGACTATGGACAATCACAAGTATGAATTAATAAAAACAATTATAGAATTGTATTTAAAAATAAAATTTTATTATTTCGGGAAAGAATTTACTGTGGAAAATCGCATTTGAATTATGTTAGAAAAAATTTTACGAAAACAATATTATTTAAAAAGGACAATAATTGGAAATGTCTTTGAAATATGATATTCTTGAACGAATTCTAAGACTATTTTTCCTCTTGAAAAATTTTGTCCAAAGCTTAATTTTTTCCCCAGACAGTCAATTTTATTGCACAATATTTGATCCTTTGAAGTGTATTAAATTATTATTACAGTTTCTACACAATATTTAACAATATTATTACCGTCTAGGAAGGTTATAACGTAACGCTTAAGAATAAAATATCAAAAAATATAAAAAAAAATTTAAAAAATTAAAAAAATTAAAAAAAAAAATTTTCAAGAGGAAAAATAGTCTTAGAATTCGTTCAAGAATATCATATTTCAAAGACATCAGGTTGTTTTGAATCACCCTGTATATATATATACACACACACACAAGCGCGCGCGCGTGCGTGTGTGTATATTATACGTATGTATGTACGTATGTACGTATGTATGTATAAAAGCAATGCGAGAGTTACGTGATATTTTATCGGATAAAAATACAAGATCTTTGGACGATGCATCATCCATCGCAGCTGTTAAGGACGCGACCATTGATATTATAATATCGGAGCTTGGCAATCTAAAGAACAATATGATAGCAACTCTGAATGATCTGATTGCGTATGAGAAAACCATGGCCGCTACAGCAAAAAGACCTTTTAAATCTTTCCTCTATGTTTCCCTTTATAAAATCAACAATAGATCCAACTCTTCCTTTTCAACAGAGAATAGCTGTACTTAGTCAAGTATTCGATATGTTGGCGAATCTGCAAAAAAACATCACTACAGTCGCGAAGAACTCTGATACTCCGAACAGCTCGAAAGAATCATCAAAGATTCCATTAACTAACAACGCTTCATCAATTAACACTCTCTTGGATGCCATTTTAAAGAAAATATCCATCATTGAATCTGTAACTATGCCTTTTCTTATCCAGCAAGTTCTGTCAAAGATAATCCTATAATAAGTAGGGCTCTGCGTAAAGAGCCAACGGTTTCCTGGGTGTCTTATTCGGAGAATTCGGCATCTGCTGTAAAACGACAAGTGGACGATGATTTGCAATCATACTTGGGATATGAAAATAATCCTCGGCATGATCATAAACAATACACAAGAGGCGTAAAAATACAGATGCATCAGGGATATCAGAGTTTACCCGCGGGCTCGGTGGAATCTGTATAAGCCGGAGGAGGTTCTACACCAGAACATCAAGGAGGAGGGATTAAGTTGCTGGTAAATGTATGATTTTCGTTTGGAACATAAATCTACAATTATAACATTACAATTATAACATTACATCAATCGAAAAATATATTCCACGAAATAAAATAAAATTTTATAATATATGATTCGTATACAGGGTGATCCAGAACAAACGTTTGTCTTTAAAAAAATAAATTGTCGAGTCTATTCTAAGACGATTTTCCCTTTACCAAAATTGTCTACGAGGCTTAATTTTTAAATTATTATATAAAATAGTTTGCGAATTACGGAACGAGTACAAGAGGTAGACAGGGACGGCGCAACTCACCGTCCGATATAGGCGATCATGTGGGGCGCTCGACGCGATCAGCTGATTGCTGCACACGATGAGTGTATCTCTCTGTTTGTACATAAAATCGAAGCCGTCTTATATATAAGGAGTTAGCAGTCTAGTATATATAGAAGTCTGTGGAATCGACCCCCAGGCTTCTCTCTAATAGAAAATATCTAGTGACTTTAGATACCGGAAGTGTCGAGGCGCTGATAAACTCTAGCGCACGAGATGTCAACGCGCATGCGCTTAAGAACAAAGAGACTGTTTTTCTCTCTCGCTTTTAGTACATACACACTTCAAATATACTTGCGGGAGCGCAATGTCCAGTAGTCCATCTTCTTACGTGTTTCTTACTTCTCCATGACGCGGACTGGTGTTTGACAGGACCTGTTCTAAGCGAGTGCGCGCGCGTATAGTTTTCATTAATTGCACTTGGACTGCTGACTAACGTGTTAATTTCATGGAAAATATCGCGCTTACGACGTTTCGAGATTGCAGTACACCGGACAAAGCTGCATTCGAGGATCTCGAGGAATCTAGAGTACAAAATGAAGCCTTTGATCGAATTCGAAGAATGTTTACGAGATACTCCGAAATTTCGGTATAACATCTTCGTGCTTTCAATCTAATTATAATTTCTTTTATACAAAGGAGTACTGATAATGCTGTTGTATTGTATACATCATCATCTTAGTTTTTTAAATATATTTATTTCATCCAAATGTTTTGTAGACAACATTATATACGAGATGAAAAGAGTATGTATAATTTATAAAATAATGTGAATTTTACAGATTTTGCATCGAAGAGGTGGAGAAGAATATAGATCAACTTGAACAAAAATTAGATAAGGTACTGTACGATATGATGATGCACAAGCATGTATTTTATTTATACTAGTTTAATTTTTGTGGCATAAATTTTTCATTATTCAAAGATGATATAAAGTAATATAATCAATGTATGCAGGAAATAAAAATAATATATATATGTAATAACAAGAGAATTTTCTCATCTATATAATTATCTTTTATCGTATTTATTTTATTTTTGTTGTTTATAGGTGTTGAAGAATTGCAGCCTAACCATCGACACTGGAAAAGCCTTTGTTGGACAGCAAAAGTAAGTTTCATATATTTCAACTATTGCATCAATATTAAATTACCACATAAAATGCGTTGAAAAGTAAATTAAAAATTGAAAGTAATAAAGATGTGAAAAATTTATATGAAATTATTAGTATATAAGTACTGTACAAATATTGCACATAATATTGTATATAAGCTTTATAAAAAAGATAATAATTATAAATTATAAAAAAGATTAACACATATATTAAACAAGACATAAGCAAAATATATGCATTAATTCACATAATATATTTAAAACATATTTATGTTTTCACAACACCAACTGCTAGTGAAAATCATGCTAAAATTAATAATTTTTTATTATAATTTAAATATATAAAATTCCAAGTAAACATATGTATTTTTTAATAAGTCATACAAGTCTCTCTTTGGCCTCCGCTATAATGGGTCGTAGGTCGTAAGTCGTAGGCAAATTGACCAATCATGGTTGATTATTTTTGAAATAATCGACTATGGTTGGTCAATTCGCTCACGACTTACGACTTGCGACTCATTGCAGCGGAGGCCTTTGTCTTATAAACTATAGGTTATTATATTTTTAACAGCATAATTATTAATGATAATTTTTTCTTCTTAACAGTCAGTTTGCCAATAGTTTATGGGAGTTGTCTGTGTACTTTAGCGACGATCCGGAGATAATGGCATTCCTAAATAAACTTATTCATGCTTTACAAGAAATGAACAAATATCATACTATTTTGTTAGACCAAGCTTCCAGAACTGTGATGAAAGATCTTAATAATTTTATTAAAAGGTGAGCTCTCATATGTACATATATTGTCAAGTTGACAGGTGATTGATTTACTCTAAATTTTGCCTCGCATGCTTTTCCAGTGACATCAAGAGAGTAAAAGAGTCTCGGCATTACTTTGAGAGAATTTCGGGTGATCTCGACATTGCATTAAATAGAAACTCTCAAGTACCGAAATCTCGGCCTGCGGAATACGAAGAAGCATCGAATATCCTGTCGGCCACTCGATCATGTTTTCGACACACAGCATTAGACTACATTCATGTACTGACGATGTTGCAAGCGCGCAAGCGACACGAAATATTAGGCACATTGCTGAGTTACATGCATGCATGTATCACTTATTATCATCAAGGTAGCGATCTCGCTCAGGATCTCGATCCATTTCTAAAAGATCTCGATGAGAATTTAGTCAAAATGAGAAATGACTCGAATAAGCTTGAGAAGGAAATGGAAAATCGGCATATTTACGTTAATAATAGAGATCTGATTCCCTCTCCGGTACCTGGTAATCCCAAGATGGAAGGATACCTATTTAAAAGGACCAGTAATGCTTTCAAAACATGGAATAGGAGGTGGTTTTGCTTGAAAGACCATCAATTGGTATATCGAAAACGAACAGGTGATGAAGATTATACAATTATGGAAGAAGATTTGCGATTATGCACTGTAAAACCTGTCGTTGATTGCGATAGGAGGAACTGCTTTGAAGTTTTAAGTCTGACAAAGTAAGATGCGTTTCATTTATTTGATAAAAAAAAACAGTTTATTTGCAAACATGAAAAAAATTTGTTTTTTAATTTGCAGGAGCCATATGTTGCAAGCAGACAGCGAAGAAACATATTTGGCTTGGGTGACTGCGATGCAACAAGCTATTGGTGTTGCCATTCAGAGAGGTATGAGTATAGGTGCTAGCATTAATTCACATGAATCGCAATCGCGCGATAACAAGGGTTTCGTGAGACGATTAACAAAACCGAAGTCGAGGTGATTTATAGATTTTCATATGCCATTGATTTATGTTAAATGGTCAAACATATCTTGAAAATTGCCTCAACATTTTTTAGAGTGTGGGAACAATTATTAAAGATCTCAGGTAACGAGGTTTGTTGCGATTGTGGTGATGTTAATCCAAGATGGGCCAGTATCAATCTAGGCATTACACTTTGCATAGGTAAATTACACTTATATATACACTATTATTTATAACATCCATTAATATTCTAATGTCTTTAATATTTGTACAGAATGTTCTGGTGTACATAGAAGTCTTGGAGTACACTATAGTAAAGTTCGCTCCTTGACTTTAGATGATTGGGAACCAGAAATATTAAAAGTAATGGCGGAATTAGGTAATTCTGTTGTAAACAGTATATACGAGGCTCTACCTATAGCTCCCGACATTACTAAAGCTACACCAAAATGCAATAGGTATGTAGTATGTAGTATGTAGGTATGAATTGATTAGTTGCTCTTTAACAATAAGTAAACAAGCAAAAATATTTACATCTTTCTCTTTAGTAATGTTCGGGAAACTTGGATAAAGTTGAAGTACGTAGATCGTAAATTTGTGAAATCTTTAAATGACGTGATACCAACCGGGCATCATGCCAGTCGAGAGCAAACGCATTTTCGAAAATGGAGCGTGCGTAAATTACGTCGTAGACCGCGCAGTTGTGATAAGATCGACAATAGTAATCGCAATAAAACGTTGATGTTGTTATCCGTAAAAGAAGGCCATCATTCAACGAGTTCAGATGATAGCAAGCACACGTCGATCGATAGTTTGAATTCCGTTGGAAAAGCGAGAAAGACGGAACGGAATTCAGTAAGCTCGGATGATAGCGCTACCGTAGATTTAAAAAATAATTCCACTCTGTATGGAAAAATCTTGAATCGTTCGCAAAGCGAATTGAACGATGGTAATAAACATGTTAAGAATACTGCAACTTGTGGGGAAGCTGCGAGCAGCGAACTGATTCGAGATACTAATCTGGTAGAAAGCGAACGGAAAGTAAATGTATCGACAGCGGATATTACTAGTACGCTTTCAGTCGGCGAATCAGACGACAATTCCAGTAGACACACCGATGATACCAAAGATGATAATTCGGAAAATACAGAGCTTAAATTGGAGAAGCATTGCAATGAAAAAACAGAATCGGATATATTAATGTTTGGTTGCGACGTACCAAAACCGATTATGGACGGTAATTTAGAATTGAGCTCTGATCAAGATTCAACGGCTGGTGAGGACGAAGAATTTACCGACGAAGAGGATATCGAGAATCTGTATCCCAATCTATTGCTATACAAAGCTGCACTGGCACACAATTTGCCCGTAATGTGTGCAGCATTGGCGATCGGCGCTGATAAATTATGGTCCAATGTTAATGATAAAGGCCGTAATGCGTTGCATCAAGCGATAATAAGTGTATGTACAGAAAACTTTCCATGAAACACTAAATTATAATATTATTCTTGCTCAATCTTGCATAAAACCCACTGCAAAATATAGAAATCTGATAATGACCGCGCGTTTTCGATACGCAGGGCTCTGTCATGTCGTGTGAATATCTCCTTCTGAATGGTGCAAGAATCAATTGTCAAGATGCCGAGGGAAAAACACCATTGCATTTAGCAACGGAATTAGGTACACATTAATAAATTATATAAATTATATATGTATTTTTCTACGTTTTTTTAGAATGCTATAATCTTATGAATGTATTTGTACTTGTTATATACAGGACATACTGCACAAGTGTGCTTACTTTTGAAACATCGCGCCGATCAACACATCAAAGATGAAAGTGGGATAAAACCTTTGTCGATCGCTGTAAAAGAAGCGAATGCTGATATCGTTACCTTGTAAATATTTCTCAGGAATTGAATGATATTAAAATATTTTCTTTTATTATATTGACATGTATATTTCAGATTACGACTTGGCCTGCTAAATGAAGAAATGAAAGATTCTGAAATAGGCGTTACCGGTGATGAAACATTCAATGATGTCGTTCGCGATTTCAGTCAGTTGGCTTGCTCGCATCCAGAACGATTACAACGTCGAAATGATACCACGAATCTGCCACATATGTCTGAATGAGGTTTTACACATCTCGTATAACTATTCATAAAGATTTATGCGCGCGAACAAATAATATCTTATATATTAAAATGACAGAGTTCAAATTGTTGCAAAGTATTGATTAATCATCATTTAACTATGAATGGAAACAGATATTTAGAATCGTTTCGTATAAAACATCATGAAGTATATCAATTCTTTTTACTCAATATACAAAACTAATTAATTATCTTAACATTTAAAATAGCCCTATTATATTGTCTCAAAATTTCTAATATATAATCTTTATTATTATAATCTTTTTAAGGATAATTCAAGAATTATAAAATTTCAGTTCTTTTTCATTTATAATTTTTCACTTGTTATATATAAGGTAATATTTTACAAAGATTACAGAATTCTCATACTAATTTATATTCATCAGAATGTTAAAGAAGAAACATGTCTCAAGTGAATTTGTTGTTAATTGCATATCTCATATGAGATATCGCATCTTCAAAATACCTAAGAGCAAGTATAAAACATTGCAAGTGAAACATGCATTAGATATGAATATATATATATATATATATATATATATATATATATGCAAAAATATTTTCTTGAGTCGCATTACATCGAATTTATTATATGATAAATGAAGAAAATTATATATATATATATATATATATATATATATATATATATACACATATATATATACATATATATAATGGCCTAATAAAGGACAAGACATTAAGACAAATTTTCTTATATACGCATATATATTTATCTTCTAATACGATTATTATTTGCAATTTAATTCAATAAAGTTATGTTACAAATCATGCTTAGAGAGTAGCATGACATGAACATAACAAATCATCATCTCGTTACAAATATACAACGTGTCAATGTATGTTATTGTTAAGATATCACAGTAGTATATAGTCGCGTATTATATAATTATAAATGCTTTCCAGAAAAAATGAAGTATCTTTTTGTGTACTTTATTGTTAATCTATGCATTATATATAACAAAATATAATTATAAGATAAGTGAGAGTTTTATCATCAAAAATTTCTATTTGTGTACATAAAACGTGAAAATTATTGATCTGATTAATATTTTTACATATTTCTTTAATATAAATAATTCAATTTTATGTAGGAAAGAATTATATACATATGAAATTGCGTAGAAATGCAAGATATATTATGATGAAACTAAAAATAATCAACCGAAATTTTAATCAAACATATATTTCTTGAATTCTCAAGAGAATACACAATGCAATATTATTTGCATGATAGTATATATGCATAAATATTTGCCAATGTTTTGTACTATATATATATATGCATGTTTTTTTATGCATTTATATTTATAATTAACAATATGTAAATAGAATAGATAATATATGCAAACACATTCCTATTATATTATATCAATATTATAATTTTACTTTTCGAGACTAACGGTTAAATATGAAAGAACACAATCCTCATTCATTTCTTAAGTTATATTGAATAGTGTGCATTATAGATATTAAGAACTTTAATCAAGAAAGTAATTATTTTCACATAATTAAACTTCTGTTTTAAAAAAAGTACTATAAATGACTAATAAATATGATGCAACTTTTTGATTACGCGATCTTTGACATATAGATATTTTGACATTTATTCAAGATTTCAATGTATGTTGTTATCAATTTACTTGTATTTATTATTGCACAATGTTGATGAAAACGTTCGAGCCGCGCAAGAGATAAAAAGAGAAATTAATGTGGATAAAATATGGATAAAATATTAATGTGGATGAAATACATGTATACATTTTAAATTTTGATAAAGATATATGGCATGCGCGCAATATATTTATAGTGATTTTTACAAATCAACAAAAGAACGCTATCAACGATCTTTCTATTACTTTTTCATATATATGTATTTAATACACAAAGTTTTGATACTATTGCGTAAACGCATATTTGTATTTTGTATTTATACAATATATGCATCTTTCTATAATCTCTGCGGATATATTATTATTGTAAGTTATAAAAAAATATCAAGCGATTCGATTGATTGCTAATTAAAAATTAATGTTATATTGTACGAATTATTATTTTTTTACAAGTTCATAAATTCGCCGATATACAGATATGTGTATAGACTCCTTTAAAAAAGTCTTGCCATAATAAAGAATCTTGTTAAAGTTATTCAAATTCTTTCAGCTACATAATGTTTTCTACATTAGGTCATCAATTGAAATTTAAGACGGTATAGTAATATGATTTGCGCGGAATTGAGAAAAGAAACCAGAGAGATTTTCAACAAATAAAAAGAGAGAGAAAAGATCATTTATAAATATAAAAAATGTGTGATTTTGCAATGTATGATGTATATAAAATTTACATAAATATGAAAATTATAACTGTATAAAAAAAGTTCTCATCTTATATTTACGTTCTTTCAGCATTAGGAGATATATTTTTCACTCTAGGCTACAACAGCTATGTATATACATATATACATATGAACAGTGATGCCAGTTTCGAGACGCTGCCCCCACCACTACATGTAGAGGAGGTAGCGCACACAAAGAAAGAGCCGTGTCCGTACACGACGCCCAGCGCTCGGCTAGCTTCGGATAGTAGAAGAGCGCAGATATATCAGCTGTCTCTTTCTTTCCCGAGCTAGAGTGACGTCACCAAGCAGAAGAAAATCGAGATCTCGAGAGAATTATATATGTTAAAATTATATATATTTTCAATTAGATCTCGTAATATATAAGAAATTAATACATTAATATTTAAATTAATATATAAATAAATATTTAAATAAAAAATTAAAATATTAATATTTAAATCAATATTTAAATAATTTCTATAAATAAATAAATTCTATAAATTCTAGTTATATTTATTATAAATAATAAAAGATATGAACTCAATTAAAGAAATAAAGAATGGAAGAAATGTAAGTGATAGAAATCCACTCTTGGCCAATATGAACTTAATATATATTTATTTATAAAAATTAATAATTATTAAATATATTTAATATTATAAATTTAATTATACATTAATAATATATATTATTCTTTTTTGTAAATAAGCAACGTACATATTGTTGCTCAACGGAAACCGCGAGAAGGTGGTGGTCTCTTCCGTCAAGAGGAAATGTAAAAAAATGTTTTCTTTAATATTATATTAGATATAATAATTATATATAATAATATAAAATATTTTATATATAATGATTTTAATATAATATTAAGGAAAACATAATATTTTACATTTCCGAAAAATGATAGATACGACAGAGATAGAACAAAGAATAAATAAAAAGGACAGACATAAAATAGATAATATAAAATGATAGATATAAAATATATAGAAGAATATAAAAGACAGAACATAGAAAAAGTAAAGTAATATGTCGAATATTAGCTTCAAGATCACTTTACACGATTTATAAATCACGAGAGAATTTGAATCAAAATTGTATATTGAAAAAAACTAAAAATTAGAGAAGCTATAAATTTAAGCATACACACACACACACACACATATACAGGGTGACCCATTTTAACTTAGGCAGCCAAATAACTCGAAAAATAAGCAAGATAGAGAAAAATGTTTTAGACAAAAGTTGTATGGTTTCGAGGGGGCCATAAGATGGTATCATTGGTTTGACCTTGAAGAGTCATTTGAAGGTCACGTGAAGGTCACTTCAATTTTTTTAAATGGAATACCCTATATATTTTTGTACATTCTTGTAGCTTATTTCGAGAGCTTTCCAAAACACTATAATTAAGTACCTTTCCGTTAAGTACTTTTTGAGTTATGATGCTTGAAATAATTTCTTAATTTTACATAAACCGTAAAATATCTTGTAAAATATTCATTTTTCGATTATCTTACCTTAATACTTTTATGTACAAAATAATGAGAGGAATCAATTGGTGTAAAGAAAACACATAGTTGTTTTTAAGAAAAAATATGGAATTGTTAATTGCAAATTACATATTTTTTCTTCGAAACAACTATGTGTTTTCTTTACACCAATTGATTCCTCTCATTATTTTGTACATAAAACTATTAAGGTAAGGTAATCGAAAAATGAATATTTTACAAGATATTTTACGGTTTATGTAAAATTAAGAAATTATTTCAAGCCTCATAACTCAAAAAGTACTTAACGAAAATGTACTTAATTATAGTGTTTTGGAAAGCTCTCGAGATGAGCTACAAGAATGTACAAAAATATATAGGATGTTCCATTTAAAAAAATTGAAGTGACCTTCACGTGACCTTCAAATGATTCTTCAAGGTCAAACCAATGATACCATCTTATGGCCCCCTCGAAACCATACAACTTTTGTCTAAAACATTTTTCTCTATCTTGCTTATTTTTCGAGTTATTTGGCTGCCTAAGTTAAAATGGGTCACCCTGTATATACATACATAAATACGTACATACATTTATGAATTACCAAATGTCCTTTATATTATATGATACATAAAATTATAAATAGAATTATATTTTTATTCTCTCGTGAATTATAAATTGTCTAAAGTGATCTTTACACTAGAAATACCAAGTAATTTCTAACCGTCTCGATTTTTTAAACTAATATTCTATTGGTCAGGTTAAAACAAAATATTAAATTAAAAAATCGAAACTGTTGGAAAATAACTCGGTATTTATAGTGTCAAACCGGAAAAAAATACATATGTTTTACTTAATATAACATTGAAAATGGTACACACACATACATATATATATATTTATATATATAACAATATGTACGTTGCTTATTTACAAAAAAGAATAATATATATTATTAATGTATAATTAAATTTATAATATTAAATATATTTAATAATTATTAATTTTTATAAATAAATATATATTAAGTACATATTGGCCAAGAGTGGATTTCTATCACTTACGTTTCTTCCATTCTTTATTTCTTTAATTGATTTATATCTTTTATTATTTATAATAAATATAATTAGAATTTATAGAATTTATTTATTTATAGAAATTATTTAAATATTGATTTAAATATTAATGTTTTAATTTTTTTAAATATTTATTTATATATTAATTTAAATATTAATGTATTAATTTCTTATATATTTAAATATTTATTATGCATAATTAATCTAGAAGAGAAGGGACACGCGAGATCTAATTGAAAATATATATAATTTTAACATATATAATTCTCTCGGGATCTCGATTTTCTTCTGCTTGGTGACGTCACCTCTAGCTCGGGAAAGAAAGAGACAGCTGATATATCTGCGCTCTTCTACTATCCGAAGCTAGCCGAGCGCTGGGAGCCGTGTCCGTACACGCCGCCCGAGCGCTGGGCGACGTGTACGGACACGACTCTTTCTTTGTGTGCGCTACCTCCTCTACATGTAGTGGTGGGGACAGCGTCTCGAAACTGGCATCTATGCATATGAAGCGTGTTATTATTAACTGTTTTTTCAATGTCCACCATTGCATAATTTGAAACTTGTTATTCGATTTCCAAACTAAGCGTATTTCTTGCAAAGCACAAAAATGCATCATCAAACAGAACTCGCATACATTGAAAGAAACATAAATATCGCCGACTAAGAAATCATTGATAAATATGTCAGTGCCAAGAGAGAAAAACAACTATATTTAAATGTTAATTAAAGATATAGATATATCCCAGCAAACACAGAATATTGTAGCAACATTGCTGCAATGTTGTAATATTGTCGCAATGTTGCCGTAATATTCTGTGTTTGCTGGGATTCATGTATACATTATAAATAATTTACGAGTTACATGAGTTGCATTTCTTAATATTTCTTAATTGTTTTTATTTTTTTTTATCTTTTGATATGATAATCCAAGTATCGGTATAAATTTCTTTCAGCAGGAAGGTAACAAATTTGCAAATTTAAAGTACAAAGTTTATTAATTTCGATTATGTCGACAGACTGTCACTTTAATCGAACGGGTGTCAATGCTTTATCGTCGCGGTTATCAGTTATCGAGTGCGTACATGTTATGCGTATACCAATGCATCAAAGAAATTTATCAACCAGTCCCTCTCTTCTTCATTTTATTTACGATAAAGGGATGCGCGATCCATTCCAGCATGTAAATCGAATATTCATAATTCCATTGAATATTACGCGTATTATCTATCCGTATTATATATCGTATTGAAAAAATTTATAATGTAATAGCCATTGTAGATTATATATATATATATATATATATATATATATATATATATATATATATACATATATATAATATAATTATATATAATAATTATTATATAATATATTATATATCTTTTTATTTGGATTATTACAATAGAGATTACAATATATATATATGTATAGTTTGCATATTTGGATACTGTAGATTGTAAAACGAAGTAAACAAACGCACATTCGAGGAAGACTGGCAGATCTACGCATATCCCTTTGGAAAATGCGTAGATCGGCTAAAGAAGTCGCCAAAAATGTACATACATAATCAAGTATTGTATAACATGCTGACGAAAACTTTAAGGACGAATAAAAGAAATGCGTATTTGGGTCCGCGCGGTTCTCATGTTTCATGTATACGCGTCGATTGTGAAAATTTAGAAGAGTTGTCACGCGCAAGAGGAATAACGAGCACGCGACGCATGCATTAGCTTATGCACAATTGCTGCCTCATCCGGCTCCCAATACAAAGTATCGCTTATCAACGTCCGTAATATCAATCGTGCGACTGTTGCAATACATTCTATACGCATTTATTTTTCGGCGTCATTGGATGCGTTATCCATTGCATGCCGCATGATTCTCTTCGTGATTCTTTTTATCTTTTTCAGCGATAAAGCTACCAACGCGATTTAAAAAAAAAAAAGCAATTTAGCAATCAAAATTACGTTTCTTCAAAACCGTCATTATTGTATATTGACAATTTACATTTTTATAAAACAGGGTAAAACGGTGTAATATTCATTCCATATTTTTGTTTTAATCAATATAAAATACACTTGCGATGAAAATTTTGTTAGTAGTTGAAATTTACAAAACTTACGAATATCATAATTAATAATTGTATCAATTTTTGATTATATTCTTTCTATAGATAATTTTTAATTTAAGTTATACTAATTATAAGATCAACTTTTTGAAAATACTAAAAAGGCCATTTTCTTCCGAACTTTAGCGAAAAGCGCATCAGAAACTATAATTAAGAAAAAATAATTGTTTTGTGCAATTGTAAAATTCGACGAAACGTAAAAATTCGTATTTTAACTCAATAAAAATATTGATTGAATATTTATAAGAATTGTCTTTTTTAAAACAACGATGTTTTTATAGTGTCTTGATTTTCGCCATTGCTTCTTTCTGTCATTGTAGTTTTCTTTTTATATGTTTTACTCATAGTCGACCAGAAAAAAATGATAAAAAAAATATTATAATGGAGCTAGAGTATATTATCCCTATGTGAGGCATTTTTGGTTGTTTAAAGAAAAGTGAAAATAATGAAAAATGATAAAAAATACTTATTGGTAAATTGTACAACTTTTTTTCTTTAAAAATTATTAATTTTATATAAACTTAAATTTAAGGCCATAAGAGCTAAACGCGGATGATAGTGCGTAAGTTCAACGAGAAAATAAGTTTTTCGTTGAAACTTATTTGTGTGCACAGGGCACAAATTTTCTTGGTACGATACCAAGCAAATTTAAATAATTCTCAATTCGAGAATTTATTTAATTATTATCCCTCTTTCCCCCCTGTAATGTTGTAGGCGAGAAAAATATCGGGCTGAAAGTCGCTGAATCGGGAATCGAACCCGAGTCTTTCGCTTGCCGGGCGACTGCTCTTACCACTGAGCTATTCAGACCCTTCAACTCGATACTTCTCGGTCGCCTACAATTATATATTAAATTGAAGAATAACGCCATCTTCCGCCGGCGTGAATTTAAATAACTATAAGAAATTAGGCTCTGTGTATTGAAACATAAACTTAAATTTAAGGCCATAAGAGCTAAACGCGGATGATAGTGCGTAAGTTCAACGAGAAAATAAGTTTTTCGTTGAAACTTATTTGTGTGCACAGGGCATAAGTTTCAACGAAAAACTTATTTTCTCGTTGAACTTACGCACTATCATCCGCGTTTAGCTCTTATGGCCTTAAATTTAAGTTTATGTTTCAATACACAGAGCCTAATTTCTTATAGTTATTAATTTTATAATTTTTTAAAATATGAAACCCCATTCAAAGCTGTGGTTTTTCCAGTCGATTATATATTGTTATTCATCGATTTGTCTCAATACTTATTGATAAACTCATTACATATGTGTAATGGGACATTCCCTATGTCGGGATGTATTATATCATTTTACTCTACATGTTATATTTATACACATCTTTCAATTACATTGTTGAAATTTTGTAAATCACAGTATACATATTGCGAAGGAGAAGATGACTAGTTTCATGAAAATAATGAATAATCATGGCTAGTTTCATGGTAATTGCGAAATATCTCAAGATTACAACAATATTGCCCAATGCGTCATTTGGCAATGAAATTTCAATATGTCTACGATTTTACTGTATGAAAGACAGAGAAAAGAAGAGAGAGCAAGAGACCAGTATACGATAACCCAACGTGAAATTGATCTTTCCGAAACTATTAAATCAACTATAATCTCGTCGTATCGCTATAGTTTTAATAATATTCATTTGATACACGATATCTGTGTTTACTATACGATTGCGTTGCGAGTCCAGCCAAGTTCAGCGATACCGATGAGCATCTCAATGGGATCGATAACGTGAAACGTCTCAATGAATCCAAACGAAGAGGCAATAATTAAGAAACGAAGGACAGGACGAAGAGTCGACAGAATTACAGATATTTCGTGTCCTCGTCTACGGCGATATTATACATCGATCCTTGCACCAAGATATCCCAAAATGAATTCGTCGCTCGCTAATAATAGCGGTCGTCTTGCGCTGATGTCGCACGGCGGCAGGCAGTCTACGCGCGCGCACGTTCGCGATGTTTACTCTCCTTATTAGAATCATTAATAGAACAGAAGTAGGCTCGAGCGTATACTCATTTCATGCTGGTGGACACGCGCGCGTGTGTACGCGAAGCCTATGAAACATGATTTAAATCTAGACTTCTACATGTTGGCGGTTTTAACGTCCCCGTCCAGGTGACGAATTAACGAAATTTTTTTCCCTTCGATGTAATTGATCTACAAAAGATTCATCTCTAAAAATCTGGGGGATACTCGATGAAAATTTTGCTGCATGTGTATAAAAACCCTTTCTTTTTTTCCCTTTCAGAAAAGAATAGAAAAGGTTTATGCGAGAGAAAAATCGTCTCTGATCCTTGAATGTTTTCTTGGTCGGAATCTGATGAGATAAAGAACACAAAATTTCCAAACATTACTAAGTTGACTAGCAGACATCGCTTTAAGTGCGTAGTAAACTTTGATATCTCGGAGACCCTACCCCCCGCGATAGTGATATAGTGCAAATACTCGCCGAATAGAGCTAGCGAGTCACATGTCGAACACTAGCCATAGCAAGGATAAGGAAC
This sequence comes from Camponotus vicinus, assembly GCF_025532165.1. Lineage (NCBI taxonomy): Eukaryota > Metazoa > Arthropoda > Insecta > Hymenoptera > Formicidae > Camponotus > Camponotus vicinus. The sequence goes on along the minus strand of NW_028141976.1, from coordinate 11,018,638 downwards.
CGAGAATTCCATTCGTCATGTGATATACTATTTACGCTTATGCTTTTACTTCGATTTTTGCAACGTTAATCATACTCGACAGATCTTTACGCATTTGACACGATAATAATTCGTGCTCATCTCCTTGACATAGAGTAAATAAAGATTTCTTTCTAATCTAATCTAATGCGTAAAAATTTGCACGCTTGCGTTATCGAATAATCGCTCATTTATTCGTCTTCCGAGCGACGATAGACGGCAACGAACATTTGTAAACACGAATTGACGCAATTGACGCACAGTTCATGGATCATAGAACAAAGTTAGCAGGTGTAAGTTTTTTATCTAATTATTCAGATAAATGCATTTATAAACTATACGTCGATTAATAAAAATAAAATAAAATATATAAAAATTTTTTTTGTAAGAGAGACATATTTAGTCTATCCAAAACATGTGTGACACATGTATTTTGGCAAAATTGTCGTAAAAGATAAAAGATAATTATGCAAATATGTACTTGTTGATACTTGATATCTTTCTAGGAATGTATCAGGAAAAAGCTTAAATTAAAAGAATTAAAAGAATTAAAAAGAAAGCTTTCTCCTTTATTTCCCTATTTCTTTTAAATGCGCAAATAAACTACGCAACACATGGTGTATTTATCACTATCATATCGTCAACATGTGCCAAAGCAACAAGTTACAAAGTCCTAGATCGTAGATCGTCAATGGGAAAAATAAACCGGTAATTCGATGTTATTGATACCCTATTAACGATGGTACAATCCATTGGGTTAGTGTTTGTCTTCGCATGCTCGGTCTCATGATTAAACGAGCGCGATAAACAAATTCCACGTTCATTTAGGCGATTGACATCTTCGTTGGAGATGGCTCGTTAAAAGGGACATTATTTATCCTCGTCATTGCGATGTATGATGCAAGAAAACAGTATTATATATATATCGTGCCAATCTGAGAAAAATCCGCTCTTCGTGCAACGTGAAAATTTGCGATATCGCTAATGTTAAAATATTATAAAAAAGTATCTATTCGTTAAATTTTCAAGACAAGCATGATAAGCGAAGCGATCCCCATCGGAATTCAATTATCCTCATCTTTCATGCGTCTCTCTACATATCTATTTTCGCAAAAAATCTCTCTCTCTCTCTCGATTATCAAAAGTCTATTAAAATATATATTAATTAATAATTTTTTTATTATAGATAACGTGTTTATTTGCGGAACGAGTCGCGGGAGGAATCGGCAGGTGAGAGGGAAACGCGATAGAGGAGGAAGAAGGGGAGGAGATCGGCGAGATGTAAAGCGAGAGGGTCGTCGCATCATTCGTCCCGCCGTCGCCCAGGACGTCGTAATTCGACAGGAACAAACGACTGAAGAAGCTGGAAAAGAGACTGTGTGATTGCGACGGTGACAGCGTCGTCGTGACGACGACCGTCTGCCGGTGCCGGTGCGATTTGTGCGTCTAGACGTGTCCTTGTACGCGCGTTACGGTTTGCACCCGCGGCTCCACGACTCGGTTCGCGCGTTGATTCATCGTAACAGATTTAGACCGGCTTACGCGATAGACGCGTGCATCGCGCCTTCGCACGTTCTGATGAGCGATAAATTTCGAGCAGACGAAAGACGAGAGAGAGAGAGAGAGAAAGAGAGAGAGTCCTTTTAGCCGTTATAAGTAGTCAGAGCAAAATTCGAAATCATAAGAAATGAATGGATTGCATGAAAAAGAAATAGAGAGAGTGTATCGCTTGATTAGGCATTTGATAAAAATCTCCGCGATATGTACAGGATGAGGCAATAACTATTAGCATCTTAAATATCTTCAAATCTATGAGATCTAGAAGATTTGTGTAATCAAAATTGTATGAAGGAGTCTATCATATGACAATAATAATTTTTATTCAGGTAGAAGAGACACTTCGGAAGATCATCTTCATTTTTTAAATAAATTCGATATGTTTTTTTCCATGATAAAGGAACAAACAAGTTCAGAGTTCATGACATAAGATTAAAAAACAAGATTAAAAATAAAAAACCGTACATATGTTACGTGAAATTTATTATTTATAGAAAATGTTTGATAATCATCACTATCAATATTAGATTCTTCCACTTATTTATTAGAGTTTATTTCTCGCAACGAATGAAAAAAAAGCTAGACATTTATCGCTGATGTCACATTGTTCGTTATGTAATTAAAGGCAACAAAATTTTTAACAATGGACCCAATGTATGCTCAAAAAAATTAACGTTGCTATTGCCAGTTAAATACATATAGTGCCAGCTCGTTCACTAAACTTGATACCATTGGATTTTTTTTATGAGGAATTCTAAAAGACATGGTCTAAGAAAAACCAACTACACCTTAAGACATGCAATAATGGATCGTTGCAGCTTGTGCATTAATAACTATCAAACGTTATTAGAAGAGCAAGCTAATTATTGAAAGAATCCAATATTGTATTGATAGTAATGGCCATCATTTTGAACATTTTTTATAAATAATAAATTTCACTTATAATATGAAAAACGTACATTTTTTTCACTTTTAATCTTATTCAATAATTTTGTATAACGAACTTTGCACTTGTTTTGAGCTCCTCTATCATCAAATCCTCTATTATCAAAAAAAAGAAACGAAAGAACAAGAACAAAAATTATCATATGATAGCATCCTTCCTATCGTTCAATTTTGATTACATAAATCTTCTTTTAGACTTTATAAATTCAAAGATATTTAAGATGGTAGAAGAGTGTCATTGCATAATCCCCCATTATTTGAAAACTGAGATATTAAGATATATATTTTTTAAAAATGTGTGAAATATCAAATATGATATCGGTATTGTTTTTTTTTTTATCTAAAACATGCGAAAATTGCATTCCTATATAAAATTCGAATTTTGATTCGTTATTTCTCATTTTTATAAAATTGCGATTTCTTACATCCCTATATATATATGATAAATACCCTTCGATATAAAACATATTTCTCGATATCAAATATGTATCAAATAGACCATATGTGTATCAAATATGTATCAAATAGACCATAAAAATTTATATCAACTTCATTTCACCGAGGATGGCTAAAAACGTTTGGAAATAAATTTATCTATTAATTAATGGGAAATTCAATATTATCTTGCGCTTGGCTCTTATTAGCCTACATATTTGCCTCTACGTATTTGATATCTCTTGTTTGTTTATTGAAATGTTACCCTATCGAATGACGGATGCGCTTGCAAATGATCTCCATGTGCGAAAAAATGACGAAGATCGCCCGAAAATCCGGGACCTGAAAATATCACGAAGCTAATCCCTCCTTCGAGGGATACGCAAACGCGGAACCGATTATATTATTTCCAGCCCGCGGGAAAAAGGAGAGGCTAAAGTCGCTTCTAAAGGAGCCGATGAGAAATGCGACGACGATAACGCGCCGACAACTTTAGGATTGTCGTCTGCGCGTCCAAAGGAGATGTTACTGCTCTCGTCGTCGGTTCCTTGAGAAACGGTCGTCTTCGCCGTCGCCGGCGGCGACATCGTCGTCTTCTTCGTCTCCGGATCTTGTCTTTAGGCGCCGCGGCGTTTTCGACTGTCTGAGTAAATACGCGTAAATTCTCTCAGGATAGTTAGTGGATCCAGCCCGCCCGCGCCTTATTAAACGATTCTTCGTCGTTCATACGCACCGGAGACAGAGGGAGAGACGTTCTTATATATATATATATATATATATATATATATATATATATATATATATATACAGGGTGAATTTTAATGGTTGTGTCAATCTTTTTATCATGCGGGAGATTACCGATCGCAATTTTAATAAATTGATCGATACATAGATGTCAGTTAATTGGATCTACCGTATCGAAGGCCGAAATATAATGTGTACAATTAAAGTAAGTGAAAAGCTGAAATTATATAGTATGGATATATTATTATTGTTAAAGCTACGCACTTATTATTATTATTATTATTATTATTATTATTATTATTATTATTAAATATAAATATTATTATATTTATTATTATTATTATTATTATTATTATTATTATTAAAGCTACGTATACATATTTAATATATTAAAGCAGTAAGAATACATATTTAAAAATTCAGTTCAAATTTAACACTTTAACGTTTTATGTAAAACTTTATTTCAAATTCCGCATTTATTTTTATGATAAAAATTTTTATTATTGTTATACGCTAAAGGTATGTAGTATTTCTGCCGTCTTGAAATAAAATCACACAATTGTTCCACAAGAAATACATTCTTATGAAACAATTGCGTAATTTTATTTTAAGAAGGAAGAAAATTTTTTGCTGCATATTTTTAGCATATAAAACAATAAAAATTTATCATAAAAATAAATGCGGAATTTGAAATAAAGTTTTACATAAAACGTTAAAGTGTTAAATTTGAATTGAATTTTTAAATATGTATTTCTTCCGCTTTAATATACCGAATATGTATAATAATAAATCCCTAATTTAATCACAGTAAAATAATAATAATAATAATAATAAATATAATAACATATATATTTAATAATAATAATAATAAATGCGTAGCTTTAATAATAATAATAAATCCACACTACATAATTTCAGCTTTTAACTTGCTTTAATTGTACACATTATATTTCGGCCTTCGTTACGGTCAATTCAATTAACTGACATCTATGTATCAATCAATTTATTAAAATTGTGATCGGTAATCTCCCGTATGATAAAAAGATTGACACAACCATTAAAACTCACCCTGTATATACACGTGCCGCATCTCACGTTTGTTTTTCGCATCGAATAAACCTGGCGCCTCTTCTTTTGCCCGACTATTTGATACACTTGGGCTGCGTTCGAAAACGCCCAGCAACTCCCGGGTAGGTGATGGGAAAAACTAGGGAACAGATAGTAGAGTGACTCTCTGTATGCTACATTTCCGACCGACTAATGAGAGCAACGTAATTGAAATAAAATTATGTATTTAAAAAAAACGCTTTCTAATTACGTTATTTATTAAATTAAATTAAAATATTATTTTTATCGAAATGAAGAAGTGGGGGAAGATGTTATTTAATGTTTATTTATATTCTTTTTATATATATTTTATTCATATTAATTATTAATTTATATTTCTAGTTTTTTACTTACTTTCGCATCAAATTTTGTATATTTTATATGATTATATTTTATACTTTATACGTTTATTATATGTGCTGTCACTAATTTATTTTTATTCGTTCTTTCTACATACAAAGGACTTTTGTTTATTTATTTTTCGGGTCCCAAATAGCTAAATTGTTCCCATCTTTTATTATTTCGTTTTCTGTGGTAGTTTATAAAATGTATTGAATTTTTATGAGCTCTGTCATGTTTACCTTTAGTGCCATATGATCATCATCACCCAGTCCCAACCCTACGAAAAAGTAAGATGGAAATTTCACCCGATTGGGTGCTTCTCTAAAGTTTTCGAACGCTTCAATCGAGTGATGGAAAGAGCTCCCTAAACATTTTCGAACGCAAAAGGAAAGAGAGAGAGAGAGTGCACCCGAGTGACATTTTCGAACGTAGCCTTGAACTTCAGTAATAATAAAAACAAACAAAATCATTCATTATTCATCTAAAATATCATAATTTCACTATAATTTATAGTATCTTAAGGCGCCAAGCATATATAATAGTGCATTTTACTATAAAAAATATAGTTGATATAACATGAAAATATAGTTCGTAAAATCATAATATCCATTTCATGTAACCATATGGTTATGGTATACGTAGTGTTCCGAAATTCACTATCAGTACTGAAAATCTGTAATACATGTTACGTATATTACAGATTTTTAATATACGCAGCATCAAGACGTTTAAAAGTTTTTTTCCGTCTATAATTTCAAATAATCTGTTTAATATTCTGAATCCTAAACAAGGAATCCAGATTATTAAATAAATTATTTTAAATTCAGTTTGTCTGAAATTAAACTAATAAACAGTGATATGTCAGAAAGAGAATGCTCACATGCATGGGCGCCGGCAGAATTACTTTTAGGGGGGTGCACTCAAAAGAGGATGCACTGGAAAAACGATTTTTTCCCAGTTCATAATTATATTTCTGTTAACGTCGTTTATGTTATTGTTTGAATTTTAATAAAGATTCATTACTGTGTCAGCGTTCATAGAAAAAGAATGCAAGAGGAGACTGAATTTATTGATAATGTGACAAATGAATTTGGAAAGCAACCAAGACGGCTCAAGTTTTTGTTCAAACATTGATTTTTCTAAAATTGATTTCCCAAAGGTTTATTACAAATGTTAATTAATATTTAACCATTGCATTTTTGTTCAATTGAAAAAATTATCGATATTATTCTATATTACATGATTTTTTTATTGAATTTTTTCTCTGTCTCTTCCCCACTTATTTCATAGGCCAGGGCCAAGGGGGTGCAAGTGCATCGCTTTGCACCCCCCTCCCGGCGCCCATGCTCACATGCATACAATCCGAGAACCTGCGCGTGAGTAGCATCCTCTTTCTCGCACTACTGCTAAGAGGAAAAAAATATATTTTAGATCTTACGTGTTTAATACTAGTCCTTTATATACATTTTATGCTAAATATTGAATACGAGAAAAGTTAAGAGTAGTGCGCCGCGTAACGGCAAACGAAGAAACATGTGCCACATACAATCATTCCAAATAATAAGTTTTATGTTGTTAAATGTGCTATTCATCAGGTTCTACGTACTATTTAGATATAGCTGTTATTATAATTTTTTTCATTTATTACTACTATATTAATATCTAAACGAAAGATAATAATATAGTAATATTTACCATTATTAATGTTACAATGACTATATGAATAGTAAAATTATATGTATCGTTCCTTTCTTTCATTTTTTACTTATGATATTTGAAATTATTATAAATTATAGTAAAAAATTTCATTGTTTCTCGGTACCATGCGTATATAGTTTATATTACCAGTATTATAGTAAAATTTACTATAAAAATGAGTATCCTAACTATAATTTTTTTACCATGCAATTATAGTCAATTTTATCATCGATTTTTTTATCAGTGTGGCTTTCGACGCTCAGAAAGCGCGAGGCGTAAACAAAGTTTAAGATATTTAATCATGCCACCACGAAAAATATAAAAACTTATCAATTCTTAATATTATAATTTGTATTTTGCATGTTTTTCGACGGTTATCTTATGCCATTTATAAACATTACAGTGTATTTTGCGCAGATAAAGGAAGAGATTAACGGGTCAAGTGTCGCATGTGCTTTAATCAATTATAGGAAAAAAAATCCATCGGAGAGACATTTGTGTACAAGGATACGCGTGAGAAATATAAATGTTTGTTCGCGGGAATAAATAATAAAAATAATAGCATGTTTAATAAAAGTAAAGGTAAATGTTTACTTTAGGTTATACAGCTCAAAAAATTTTTATTTTCACATATGTTGTAGAGGATACATTCCTAAGTAATACACCGTTTGAATTTTGCGGCGGTCTCTTTTCGTTTCTAAGATATGCACTTTTGAAGTTTCATACTTTTATATCATCTTTTCCTTATATCCTATTTATGTATTTACATTTTTTGTTTACATTTATTCATCACGGTTTCATATTATATTTTACTTGTGTATTTATATTTTTTGTTTACGTTTGCTCGTCGCTTCCATATCAAGAATTGTGTTCTTGACAAGTCGAAGAAAAACGCAAAAAAAGGTAAATTAAAGATAAATAAAAAAAAGGTAAACAATTTAAATTTATATAGAATTTAATACAATTTAATACAATTAAAAATATCACAAATGTATGTGTACACACACGCGCGCGCGCGCGCGAAGGGTGCAAGGAGGGGGCCTTCGGCCCCTCCTCCCGCAGCCACCCCGCCGGTAGGCAAGGTGGACCTCGCTTTACAACTTACAGCATATATCCATTGTGATTAAACTCTTCGCAATGCGTCCCCTACCGGCGGGGTGGTTGCGGGAGGGGGGGCCGAAGGCCCCTCTTGCACCCCCCATGTGTGTGCGTGTGTGTGTGTGCGCGCGCGCGCGCGCCTATATTTCTTCTTAACATACATGATGTAGTAAAATTATATTCTATTCGTGAAACTTTTTTTGTTAATAACTATTTAATAAATAACAAACGGCTAAAACCTTTTGAAAGTTATTCAGAAAAATGACCTCGGTAAATGTAAACAGAAAAATATAAACATATTTAGAATGTAACGAAAAGATGATACAAGCAAGTATAAAATTTCAAAATCGCATATCTCAGGAACGAAGAGAGACCGCCGCAAAATTCAAACAGTGTGTTACTTAGGAATGTATCCTCTACAACATATGTGAAAATAAAAATTTTTTGAGCTGTGTAACCTAAAATAAACATTTCCCAAAGTAAGAATTAAATGTGCTTGATTCGCGGAGAGTGTTGGAAATGTCGAGAAAAAATTTCAACTCGTCATCAAAATCTGCCGATATCGCTTCGATGGCTATAAAGATTCCCCGCGATACCCCCGCCCCCTCGATCCCCTGAGACGACTAGGTCGCCAAGATCTGAATAGGTCGCGATCAAATTGCGTAATCTACATAGGGGACATTCATGCGGCGACCTGGGTGCCTATTACGGTTCTTGAAGCGAGGTGAAAATTACAAAAGTGAACAGATTTACTAGATTTCGACAAATGAAATTGTAGATACTCTAGTAAATTTCCTCACTTTTGTTATTTTCACTTCGTTTCAAAAACCGTAATAGGCCCCCTGGTGTCCGCGAGAAAAGAGAGACACACGCAGAATCACGGACGACACTCTCGAATAAACGAGGACGAGGGGGGGTCGGTCGATTATCGTTACAATATGCGTGTCGGAGATGGACTCGCAAGTCGACCGGCGGGGATCGCGAGCACCTGCATTATTCTATGTGCGTGACACACTCCGAGAGGGATGGGGTGAGCGGGAGGGGGAGGAGGAGGAGGTCGTGCTGGACGCGACGCGCGACGGACAGCGAAAATAAACGGCGTCATGCCGTCTACTGTCTCGCGACCTCGCGTCCATTCCTCTCGCCAACGGCGAGATGAGAGAGAAACCTCGTCTCTCTCTTTCTCTCTTTTAATTCTCTCCATTCATTTTCATTACGAGACGTAAATCGGATCGATCGATCCGATTGATCGCCCGCCCCCCGAGCGCGGCTCCCTTCCGATTTAACGCGCCCTGATCCATTCAAGCTCATCGTTCCCGTGATATTTTAAGAAGGGTTGAAATATCGTGGTGTCGATTATGGTCCGAATCCTCGAGAGGGATCTTTTTGCACATCTAAAAAATAATTGAAGAAGTTTATCTTTCTTTTTCTTTCGAGGATTCTAAACGTTTAAAAATCGTTTGGAAAGAAAAAAAATCAAAAGACAAAAAGTGAGAAAAAATTGTGAGGACGGTTGACAGATACAAGACACTTGGACAATGATCAATGATACAGATACAAATATTTAAAGCTTGTGGGACTCTGACTACATTTAACTGGCTCAAACTGGCCAAGCAGCTGGCCAACAGCTATTCCTCCGGAGTGATTGTGATTGATCAGCCTTGTATAGAGAACTGGATGTTATTAAATCAGACTAAGCGTGACGTGTAAATGATCGGAATCCCTTTTAGATATTTGTACACCGAAAAAATTGTATTCTTAACTTAAGAATATGTCACTTATCTTTAGAATATATACCACTAAAATAGGCGCCAAGAGGATCCTCTTAAGTTAAGAGGAAAATCTTCTAAAGAGATATTCTTAATACACAGAGAAAAATATTTCTTTGGATTTAATAAATTTAATTATTGGTCTAAAAGTTTTTTTCCGCCTAATTTCAAATAATCTGTTTAATATTTTGAATTCAAACAAGGAATCCAGATTATTAAATAAATTATTTTAAATTCAGCTTAAAATTAAACTGATAAACAGTGATATCAAGAAGAGGATGCGGCTCACATGCACACAGAGAACCTCTATGCGAACAGCATCCTCTCTTTCGCACCACTAAGGGAAAAAATATACTTTAGATTTTACGTTAATAGAAGTCCTTTATATACATTTCATGATAAATATTGAATACGAGAAAAATTAAGAGTGGTGTCGTCGCGTAGCGGCAAATGAAGAAACATGTCGCGCACACGAAAATCGAGTTGCGGCGTAGAAGTCGCAAATTAAGAATATATTCTTATTCATTAAGAATATATTCTTATTTATTAAGAATATTTATTAAGAGGACTTATAAAGTATACATTTCAAGAATACAATTTTTTCGGTGATAGGATCACATGAAGTATTTGTATGAAGAAGAATCTCTGAGAAGGAAATGCAAATTCGTGACTTTAGGCTAAAGCTACGTGACGGATTTCGAAATAAAAGATTACGCATACATAGAACACGCACACATAGAAAGTATAGATTGTTCCTATCTAATCTAATACCGAAAAAATTGTATTCTTGAAATGTATACTTTACAAGTCCTCTTAATAAATATTCTTAATAAATAAGAATATATACTTAATTTACGACTTCTATGCCGCAACTCGATTTTCGTGTGCACGACATGTTTCTTCATTTGTCGCTACGCGGCGACACCACTCTTAATTTTTCTCGTATTCAATATTTATCATGAAATGTATATAAAGGACTTGTATTAACGTAAGATCTAAAGTATATTTTTTTCCCTTAGCAGTAGTGCGAAAGAGAGGACGCTGCTCACACACACAGGTTCTCTGTGTGCATGTGAGCCGCGCATCCTCTTTCTGACATCACTGTTTATTAGTCTAATTTCAAGCTGAATTTAAAATAATTTATTTAATAATCTGGATTCCTTGGGGATTCAGAATATTAAACAGATTATTTGAAATTAGGCGGAAAAAAACTTTTAGACCAATAATTAAATTTATTAAATCCAAAGAAATATTTTTCTCTGTGTATTAAGAATATCTCTTTAGAAGATTTTCCTCTTAACTTAAGAGGATCCTCTTGGCGCCTATTTTAGTGGTATATATTCTAAAGATAAGTGGCATATTCTTAAGTTAAGAATACAATTTTTTCGGTGAAACCATAAACGGAAAGTACATACATATAAGAAACTAATCATGTAAGAAACGAAGCTAGCATTTCCTGACGAATGTAAAATGATAGAAACGTTCGCTCTTTCTACCATTGATGGAAGGACGTGGCCATCGTGAATTATCCTTTTTTGCGCTACTACATCTCACTCGCATAATAACAAATGATCTATGGTTCTTATTAGCATTTTCGATTGAAGTTTGATCACTTTGAAAACGATAAACAATGTCATGAACTTCATTTTGGATTACTAGGGTACTTGTATCATTAGATTAATCAAGTACTTCGAGGCATTTGATTGATTAATTGGGGCAAAAAATCTTGTGCTTTAAAACTAAAATAGCGGGATGTACTTTATATTATTTACATTATTAATGTATTATTTATATAACTCAGATTCAAAAGTCATTTTCGATCGAATATATGTTCATGGCAAATTGAATTTAATCTGCTTCATTCGGGCGCTACCGCTATGTCTATGGCGACATGTAAAATAGCACATGCTTGTGTGAACAGCGAAGTACGTGAGGCACTTCACGTAGCAGATTTAAAAACTCAAGTTTTATCTCGAAGGATGAGACAGTTTTTCTTGGAAAAACTGTATCAAGAAGAAAAGATAGTGACACTTCATTGATACAAAAGCACTGAGAGAGAAAAAATTCCGCTTATCTTTATTGTGACATGTAGCAGTCTCTTTTGAGAAATCTACTGATTCCCTCACCGAAGTAAAGTTACAAGAAGTATCCAGATAGTTCATGATATTTTAAAAGATAATAAAAGAGACATATATATATATATATATATATATATATATATATATTTTACAACAATCAATTTTACTCCATATTTTCGAAGAAAAGATTTGATGTATCTTTTTTTATTTATTTTTGATGGGACTAAAATGTAACACAAATCTTTTTATGAATATTTTAGATAAGTATTTTTTATATATAAAATACATTTTTTTAATTATAATTCACATGTATAGAATAATAAATGTAAAACTTTTCCGATTTTCTACTTGCCATTAGTAAAATATTCATACAAAAAAAATAAATAATCCGATACATATTTCTTTATACCATCAAATTAATCAATATCAAACTCATTCATTTAAATAAAATTATTGTATATCGGCTATAAATACTTGTTATATTGAGATTTTTGCGAATAATTATTTACGGAGTAAAATAACGAGAAGATTGATATAAAAAAAGGGATAACAATGAAGTTTAATTCTTCTGTTCGTCTTTTTTATAAGCGGATTTTTGTCTTCCATTTTATTTTATTTTTTCGTTTTTAATAATCTCTTCTTTCGAATGTGAGCGCAAAATTAAATCGATACGTGCAAAGAAATTGTAGTGTGAATTTGTTCTCTCGTACAATTGTATCTATTGCGCAACGCAAGGCACCTCGACTCTGGCAAGGTACTGGCGACTGCCAAGAAAACCGAAAACGTCAACTAGTTCTTCCCGTCTTCTTGGAAAATCGTCTGGCTACGTGGTAGATATTTGCGGACGAGACGCATACGGTAACGGACAGTAAACTATATCGCGTCCAAAAACCGCACGATTTTCCCGAAAGAATATCCTTTCCGGAAAGGACGAGAGCCGAGGTCTAAAAAAACCGACATGTCAGGCGCCCCTTAATAAATGCGTCTTTCAAGATCATCGTACGACAATCTCGAAATTATTTGGTTGAACCATTTTGTCGACCGAACATGTGATTTAATTTTATTTAACGAAACTTATATTATTGAAAAGAGAAATTAAATGTTATATTAAACTATTTTATTTGCATGCATAGAAAAAAAGGACATTCTTGTTTTGAAAATATATTTAGTTTTAACATGGAAATCTTGAAATGAGATTATATTGCGTTAATTAAAGAAAAATATAATTGCTTGAATAATTGCTTACTTGAATGAAGCCATTTTATATAGTTCAATCAAGAAAAATATATTCTTATAATTTAAGATTTAATTTTCTCGAATGGAAAAGAAATAATGTTAGATAGAAAATAACATTTTAATCAAAGATTATAATTTTCTTAAAACAGAATTAAATAATTATATTTTCTTGAGATGACAATTACAATATTGAAATAAGACTATAATATTGTTGAAATTTAAAATTATTAAATTCTTCTAAGAAGATTATAAATTGTTCCGTATATACGAAACAATGAACGCGTTAGTTTAAGTATATAAGTTTTGATTTAACACTTATTTTTTTTCTGTGTGGAATTGCTGTATATTAAAAGATTTATTTGTCACATCCAAACTTAGAGAGATATATAGTTGATTCGACCAAATTTTATCTCGTTTAAAATCCGAGGGGCTCTCGGCGCATTTGACGCAACTACAATTTATGAAGGCAAAGGGAAGGCCAAGGAAAATATACAACAATTATTTCGACATTGAAAAGAGCCTTCTGCGAAAAGAGAGCTAATGACTCTTACGACGATAAATTGCTTGCATTCCTTTAATGGTACTTGACGAAAAGGTCGACTCTCTCGACTCAATCGCTCTCGTTTAGATTCGATTTCGTGTATCAGCATCCGCGATTGACGTAGACCGCATCGATAATTGTGAGAGTGACGTTGTAACGTCTTAACCCGATTCCTTGACCCGAAGACGCAACTAGTTCCGATCGGCTCGCCGAATACAAGGAAGCTGTTTAATCACGCGCCCGAGCCATCTCGATAAATTTCTTCTTGTTATTCGTTGAATGACGTTGACAACGAATGACGTTGACGTCATCAGGCTCCGTTGATAGTTAACGTATCGTGTCGAGGGGCAAGTTGAAATTTTCCTAGGGTTCCTAGATTCACGTGATCGGTCGTAAGAACCCGGGTCCCGTCCCGGTCGCTCGTGTAGCGTGATGCCGCGTCATCACGATTCTTTTCTACGCCTCGTGTCACGTCGCATCCGTCACGCTACCTAACGCACGTGCGTGGGCGCCCTTACGTAAACGATCGGCTCGTTTGCGCTCCGCGCGACTGCAGGAAAAACACGATGCACTGAAAAACACACGGACGACGAGAACGACGAGGCACGTCCATCACTCGTAGTCGAAAATACATTGACATTTTGAATTTCAATGTGGCATTGTCCGAGTCTTATTTCGTCTCTCTGTTAAATTCGCACACGTACTCCGCCATTCCGGAGTCTCTCGTCTCGACGTCGCAAATGACAGATGGAGAATGTATATATATATATATATATATAATTGCACGTGGAGCGAGATTTTTCGAAACGGCTGATGCGCGAGACATATCGCGTTACACTTACACATTGACGGGTAATTGATAAGACGCGATCTAATATTATATAACGATCAATCATCAGGGAATGTAATTACGTGGACGTCTCTTCTTGGAACGATGCGACTTTCGAAAAACGCGAAGCGACGATGGTGTATCATAATCGCGTTAAGATGATTAATCAGCTTAATTCAAACGATGAAAATTCCGCGAGGACTCGCATGTCCGGTATGTCGTGTTTCTTAGCAACTGGCCTGATTTATTTCTCGAAACATCACGTTAACCGCGTTTACATATCAAAATGTTTACGCGGCTTACCACGTGATCACAAGTTATATCGCGCTCATATTTAAGTTGAATCGCCGATGAGGGAAAAAAGGATAGTCGAATTTTGCGAAAAGAGTCCAAATGAGAAGCATGCGTGCAAAAATCAACACGAGTCCTTATAGCTTAAGATAGAAAAAAAGAGAATTTATTTCTGCAAGTTAAAGCGATGTAAGTAATTCTTGAAACTTTTGTAGTTTTATATACATGTGAAATAGATCCGAAAAACATGAAAAATAATTAGAATAATTTATTTATATTATATTTATATTATATTATATTTATTTATAATTATAATCCAAAATCATTTTTACTTTACTCATTTTCACAATTTTTTTGGACATGTTGAGTTTTGCGCACATGCTCTTCAAATATACTCTTCAAATATACATATGTCCACTCAAAACACATGTGGTTCGACTAAAAAAAAATTCATCATCTCGAAATGCTGACAATATGCGCAGTTATCCCTCGAAGAGGAAATGATGAAAATCTTTTTAGTCGAAACACATGTGTAAATGTGTCAAGGATCTGTCTTTTTAAATGCGAGAGAAAAGAATGAATGTTTAAAGTGAGAGAAAAAAAATCGCAATTTCTACTAAATTCCATCAAATAATAATGTCAAATGGAGCTTATTTATAATAATCTCGTATAAGTTTTTTTCTTCGGTTCGAACATTTTATGGAAAATTATGGATAATTATTTTATGGAAAATTATGAAAAAAAGGAATCTTGAAAAATAAAAGAGATCGGGAAAAAACATTATCTGCATATCATTTTACACGAAACGGAAGTTTCGTAAGATAATATTTCTCCTCTTCTTCTTCTTCTTTATAGATTTCCATCTTTTGGAACGCAGTACCACATGTTTCTCCTTATCGCATGATCGTGAAAGCAAATTCATGTCCAAAAAAAAAGGGTGGAGGAAGGGAAAAGGGGAAGGTGGACAGAGTGTGGGTGGAGGGAAAGGAGGGCTTCTCGTCCGACAAACTACTGCGTAGTTTCTCCATATCATTTAGTATTCCTCTCCGAAACAAAATGACGCAATTCGGATCTCGAGAGCGATCATAAGCCACGGCTTCTTCCCACACCCTCTCCGCCAGTTCTTTCCTCCCGACCTTTTCCTTCCCGCGAGGAATACCATGCGCCCGACGAATGTTTTTAGTTACCTCCTCCCTCTCTCCCTCTTTCTAGTCATCATTTTCATCTCCCATATAGCGTCCTGAAAATATATTGCGTCATCCCTCGTCTATGATCGCCTCACGGAAGCTTGACCGATTCGGGAGGAGCCTCGTATGTTTTATTCAAAGAAAGAAACTCACACTGAGAAAAAAATCTGGTCGCATTAATTAGAATCTGTTAGATTCAACCAGTATGTCTGTTGAAAAATGGACGAACCAGAATTCTTGTAGGAATTACCAGATGAATCTGATTAATTTCTTCCTGTTAAATTTACAAAATTTTCTGGTTAATAATACTAAACTCACCAGCAAGCACCAAGTCGTCTAAAATTTTTTTTTTAAATATGTATACATATTTATACATATTTACCACACAATTGTAACAAAAATATAAAACATAAAGAAAAGCTGTAACAGAGAAACATATCGAGCATATATACATATATATATCTATCGATATATGCTCGATATGTTTCTCTGTTACAGCTTTTCTTTATGTTTTATATATATATATATATATATATATATATATATATATATAAAGAGTAGAAAGTAAGAGAGAAACATATCTAGCATATATCGAGATATATATATATATATATATATATATATATATATCTCGATATATGCTCGATATGTTTCTCTCTTACAGCTTTTCTTTATGTTATATATGTATACACACACACGTTTTGCGATAATTTAATATTATTAATTTTTTTATATATCTAAAATAATAAAAAAATAAAAATATAAGTGGCGACTTTCCACACCACCCATGAGGTATCACCAATGGCGCGTTAAGTTTTTTATGTAGACCTTCGCCTGGAGCCCTATTATACCACATTGCATTATTTTGTCATTTACAAGTATGGTGTCTGTTAGACAGACAAAATATTTTTTATACTTTAGTTTATTCAAGTATCTGGGTGTCTGTTATACAGACAGACACAGACACACACACACACACACACACATACAAGATGTTTTTTATATTCTTGCTTTTACAAATATGGTGTCTGTTATACAGACAAGATATATTTTATATTCTTGCTTCTTACAAGTATGGTGTCTGTTAGACAGACAAAATATTTTTTATACTTTAGTTTATTCAAGTATCTGGATGTCTGTTATACAAACAGACACACACACACACACACACACATACACAAGATGTTTTTTATATTCTTGCTTTTACAAATATGGTGTCTGTTATACAGACAAGATATATTTTATATTCTTGCTTCTTACAAGTATGGTGTCTGTTAGACAGACAAGATGTTTTTTACAAGCGTAATGTCTTTAATAAATTTATTATTGAGATGAGGGGCCAGCTATGTCAGTATCTGCAGCATGTATCCTTAAAATACTTTTATTTTTCTTAGCAGCGGGAGCATATAATTTGTCCGCTGACATAAGAGATAAATGCTTTTTGTCAATTTTCATTTTTATAGCTGTTTCGCCCCTCGTTTTTAATGCCGATTTAAATACACAAATAGCATTAACAGTAGTTGACGAAAACTTGTTACGGTTTTTCGTTTTTAAATTATTTAAAAAAGAAAACATTCTTTCAGGATCGGCATTTGAATTTGGAAGAGATCTTATAGTACTTATAACATTTGTTAAATTAGGATATTTAGTAAAATTATTGTGTCGATTTTGTAAAATTTGTTTCCACATGCTGTCGAAATTTAATTTAGAAAAGCTTTGTTTTTCTTCCGTTGTAAAATCTAATGGTAAAGCAATCCATTCTTTTTTTAAACCATTTTCATCAAAACCGCCCATAGTTTTAGCCATAAAAGAAACATCATTGAATGATGTTTCTCTATTATTATCAAATAAAGTTATGTATGGTCGAAAAACTTGTAACTTTGATAAGAACATGTTATTTATAGGTAATCTTTTACGAATTTCTTCCGCAGCAGTCACATAAAATGTTAAACAGTTCTCTTGAATAATTCTAACTATGTTTATGTGACCTTTAAGTGTTAATTCGTTTAGATATTCTTCACATTCTGATCCCAAAATAATTTCATTTATAACTTTTTGATTTTCTTTTAGTGAGAGTATAATATTTGTAGAAAATGGTTTTAAATATTCTTCTTTTAAAAAATTTCGACAGATTTGGAAAAGAAAGTTTCTAGATTTTGGATATAATAAATGAATCCTTGTTTCTAATGCTTGAAAGAATGCATTAAATGCATTAAAGAAATTTAAAACGTATTTTAAAAACAGGAAATAAGCTTTCATCTCTACGTTGTCCATCATAGACAATAGATATTCTCCAGAATTTGTTTTTTCACTCACAACCATTTCAGTAAGAAAGTATTTAATTGTATCCCAAGATTCAAGAAGCATTTCGATGCATAAATAGTGCGAAAGCCAGCGTGTATCACATAATTTCAATATTTTGCGACTTGTTTCTTGGAAACACTCATAAAATTCCCGAAAAATAGCTGTACTCTCTAAAAGTGAATCAGTGTATTATCACTGAAAAACAGTAAATAGTCACTTATTACAACAGTTATAAGTACAGCACTGTAAATCAGTGATATTTTATTGAAAGAATCAGTTAATAATTTTGACTGTTTCAATCAGTAATATTTCTCAATATTAGTAATATTTCTTTCGTTATTATCAGTAATATTAAACTACAATTCATCTCTCTATCTATTTCATAGAAACTTAAAAATTTTATTTATATTTACTAAATATTTATTATATTAAAAATTTTATTTTATTTATATATATTACATGCATATTGAACTTGTTATTTTAAATAGATAACGAACGAATAATTTTCATTAGGTCGCCAGATATTTATTTGTCCGACTTATAAAGATCGATTTAATATCTGAAGCCTCTCTATTGAGATTGTATCAGAAATTAAATCGAAGTAATACTTCTAATTTTAAATGTCGCTCTTTGCAAACTTCATATAATTCTTATGACTAAAATTAAATACGAGAGAGATAGCGATCGTAGCGGTAAACGAACGAACTAGCGATTACTGGTTTTACAGTAAAATTTACTGGTTTTACAGTGAATTTTATTTTAACTGACCATAATCAGTGAGATATAAGATAAAATAACAAAAAAGTAAGCGTTTCCACTGAAGATCAGTAAAATACTCACTGATTCTCAGTGAAATCTTATTTTACTGTTTAAATTAGTGATATTTTCACTGATTCACTTTTAGAGAGTACGTTTTGGACTGCTATTGAGATAAGTAGCAATTTCTTTTAGAAATTCTTCGCAATATGCAGGCATTTTAGAACAAGCAGCATGCGCTGCTAATGCAGAAGAATGGCATGGGCATGAAAATGTTAATAAATGTGGACATATTTCTTCCAATTTTTTTTTAAACAATAAATGTTTTCCTGTCATAACAGATGCATTATCGCATGATAAGGCTACGATATTTAAAAACGGTATCTGTAATTTCCACATTTCACATTTAAATGCCTCAAACAACTTTTCTGCACTTGAATCTTTGGCATCAATATCGATTAATTTAACTAATTGTGAGCGAATATCTAATGTCTCTGGATCAACATATCGAACAAGAAAAGTCATCCATTTATTATTTGTTACATCAGATGTTTCGTCAATAAAAGTTGTAAATTTTGTATTTTGACACGATCTGTTTCGACCGGGCACAAAACATTTGTAATAATGTTTTTACATTTTGTTCGGCTCATGCTCATGCTTTTTAACACATTAGGATCTTCTCCTATATGTTGAAAAAAATTGAGGATTTCTTTTGCAGTTTGATGCGAAATATTTTTATCAGCAATTAATGCAGCATACCGAATTTCTGCTATTTTCTTTCGCTCTTCAAACGACAAAAGTGAATCATCCACTACGTTTACATTTTCGTTCGTATTCTTTGTTTCTGTTTTAATTTTACATATTTCTATATGTGCTTTGGATTCTGCGTGACGATAAATTTTCGACAAATCAGCAACCATGGATTTATCACAAAATGAACAAAAAAATAAATTTACGTCATGTGACACTTTGCGTAGCCATGGCTTAAATAATTCAATATCTAGCCATTGTTCTCTAAATTTACATTTTTCTGATGTTTTTTTATCTGAATTGTTATTATTATCAGTATTTAAAGATGAAGTATTTTTTTTTAATATTATTTTTATGACTCGCAGAATTCGCATGTCTCAAAACATGTGTATTGCACGAAATATTTTTATTACATATTGTACAATGATACAAGCTCTCATCAAAAGATACTTTGCGTATCCAACATTTAATTCGCTCATCATTGAGCCAATACTCTGAAAAGCTTCGCTTAGATTTTTTTTTTAATTCATCGCACATTTTTATGAAATAAAAAGTAGACCGAAACAAAGAATTAAAGAAGAGTGAATAAAAGAAGATAAAGAGTCAAAAGGATAAAGATATATAGAAATTTTAAATAATAACTCACAATCGGGATCGTGATAGTCTCTCGAACACCAAGGTTTCACAAGGCACGTATATAAACAAATGAATAAATGCCGAGTGTGCCTCATTCTCAGTACACGAAAGGACGGCGATAAACGGATTTGGACTGAACGTCAACATAATGGCTCGTAAGTAAATCATTATATATTTGTACACGGTAAAAAACATTTTGTATTTCTGTAGATTTTTCTTGTGTAGAAATTTTTGTGTTAAATTTTTAACATATTCTTATGTTAATGTAACAATATTGTCGTTGTGTTATTTTGATTTTTCTGCATTGAGTTAATATTCACCGTTTCTAAGAGTTAAAACAACACAATAACGTTCAAATGTTACATTTTTGTGTTAATTTTTTACATATTACTTGTGTTATTTATTTACATATTTGCCTTTTGTTAAATTAACATTAAAATTAGTGAATAAATTGGGACATGTTAAATTTAACACAAAATGTTTTACTGTATAAAAAAATACTAAGAAACTCATCTTTTTAATTTTTCTAAATTTTAGAGAAAATCAATGCAGAAATGGGCGCGCTCACTCTCCAAGAGCCAAATATGCAGCAGCTGATGCAACAATTGTTGCATTAGCAACAATTGATGCATCAGCAGCTGCAATTATACATGCAGCAACAGCAGCAGCAACAACAGCAGCAGCCGCCGCAGCCGCCGCAGCCGCCGCAGCCGCCGCAACCGCCGCAACCGCCGCAGCAGCACCAGGAACAACAGGCGCAGCAGCAAAATAGTATATTATTTTTTTATATATTTAAATTATATTTTATCAAATTATATATATATATGCATCATTATAATTTATTTTATTTTTCAGAAAACAACTCAAAAAAAAGAGGAGGCGGCCAGTCCCGTGCCCGGCGGAACCAGGGCACCAGGGACACCAGGGGCGGATGGGGCGTCGCCCGAAATAGTCAAGGCAGCCGAGGCCGAAGAGGCGGACGAGGCCGAGGAGGCGGCCGAGGCCGAGGAGGCGGCCCGACTATTATTAAAAATTATTACTACTATTAATTATTAAATAAAGAACAAAAAATAATTCAGGGAGTATTTATTTTTACTTTCCCATACTTTCTTCCTTTATCCTTTTTTCCTTCTAAAATATGATATAAAACAATGTGGTATAATAGGGCTTCAGGCGAAGGTCCACATGAAAAACCTAACGCGCCATTGGTGATACCTCATGGGTGGTGTGGAAAGTCGCCACTTATATTTTTATTTTTTTATTATTTTAGATATATAAAAAAATTAATAATATTAAATATATCGCAAAACGTGTGTGTGTATACATATATAACATAAAGAAAAGCTGTAAGAGAGAAACATATCGAGCATATATCGAGATATATATATAAAACATAAAGAAAAGCTGTAACAGAGAAACATATCGAGCATATATCGAGATATTGAGGAGCGAGCAGCGTCCCGCGTCGCGCGTCGCCCGTCGCTTTCGTTGCCTGCTTGGTAAGAAAGAGACAGAAAACTGTATTCTGTCCTCTTCTTCTATCCGAAGCTCGCCGAAGCGCCGAGCTCACACGTACGCTTACGCTCACATCTCCGTTACCCTCTCCACTACGCGTGGCATGTTGCTTGCGGAGAAGATCTTGCATCCCTGATTACTGCTCGTAAGAGAAAAAGAATATACTTTGGATTTAATGTTAATTCTAATTCTTTATATACATTTCATGGCAAATATTGAATACGAGTTAAGTTAAGAGTGGCTCGCCGCCTAGCGGCAAGCAAAGAAATTAATGTAACAAGAAATTTTATAGATCCAACCATAAAATACTAACCAAATCCTTATAGTAAAATCTATTAAACGTTCTAGTTATAAAAAATCGATCATGATAACTAGAAATTCTTGTTTGATTTAACCAAAATGTCTTCAATCATATACGTCTTGTTGGTACAATCAAACGATTTTTCTCAGTGCAAGAGAAGAAAAAAACAAACGTCATCATCAATCTAGGTATGACAGCGACGAGCCGAGGCGGAGATCGTATAGCACATTGTGATCGCGTATATGAAGGAATCCCGACGTAAGCGGCAGGAGGCCCCGCGATTGGCCGAGAGCTTGACGGGCCCCCGTCGAGCCCACAAGACTTCTATATAATACACTACACTACGAATTACTTATATACTAGTCGTATATTCGTGTCCCGAAAAAAAATAAGCTTATGAAGAATGTTATTGTAATAACATGTTATGTCATGTCATGTTATGTTATGTTTGTACATGTTATGCTTGTTATGTTTATTGTAATTTTACATCAAATTTATTTTACATTAATTCAATTCATCCGCAAATATTTTATAACTTAACTTCTATGCTAGCAGAAAGCCACATTCCATGTCAGCTTATTTGACGCATACGCTAGTTTTGGACATAAAAGTTGGGTACATCTCACAGACAGGAGCTCGCAGTCTAGTTGTATTGTATAGAAGTCTGTGCTCTCGAGGGAGAGACACATGTATGTACGAGAAGCTATATCGACACGAGCCGCGATTCTCGACGAAGGCGATCGAGGATCGCGCCGAGGATGGCTAGATGTTCTAGATCCATTGCGGCTCGTACGGCACGTCCGAGAGCGTGACCTATGACGAATACGCACGGACTACGTCCGTCGATTGGGTGAATTAAAAGAATGGGGAAAATTGTCAACGATGAGGAAATTTGTTTGTGCTTTACAGAACTGGGGGTTAAGTTCATTACTACTGAAAAATATCTTAATAACGACGATTGCTTTAATGTCGAGGAGGTAATGGTCTTTTCCCGAACGGAGATCGACGAGGATTCTACTTCGACAAATTATAAGCTCTCGAGTGCGCGCAGAATTTTATTCCTCCCGTTAATTTTAAGCGAAATTTAATCGGGAGAAATTTCGATTCGACTTTTATTTATTTCGTTATAATCTTTGAGATCGAAAAAAAATTAATAAAACGACAGTATAAAAATAAAATGATATTTGCATGACGTACTTTTCGCCAAATTGTCAATTTTGCCAGAAAATGCGCTGCTAGATTCGTTAAAAATTTTATCATTGAAATATTTTTTTTAGGAGAGATGTAGGGGGATGAACTCTGCTTCATCTATTTTATATATCGTTAATACATATTGTTGAAATTTATCACTGGCAAGCAAAAACTATCCATACAAAAAGAGAAAACAGATTCCGCTATTTAAATTTTACCATATTTCAATATCTTCAGAAAAATTCTTCGTGTATTTTCTATTCCAGATACCGATCTATGTCCACACAGTTTAATCATGTGCTAGCTGATTGCTTTCCAACTAATATTACATCAGACAGCACGCATTTTGGGAATGACTCTATGCTTCTATCGTCGCACATCTTTCTCTTTATCTTCTTCTCCTTCTTTCTCTGTCTACTATTTATTTGAGTGGCACGCATTAAATTACATAAAGTGCATATTAAATAATCCCGAAAGCTTCAAAATTTTCTTTTAATCCTCATAGATCCCATACTTTTTTTGCTTTATTCCTGGTCACATATGATCGCAACGTCTTGTCGCAGTTTTAGCCCACCTCAAAGTACTTGAAAAAAATCTGAAAATTATATATATTCCTTGATATCTAGAGAATGATCGTAAAACAAAAGTTGGAAAATAAATTTTAAACATTTTCTTTATTAAGATCCCTTCGGGATTTCTACCGTTGAAACATCGATAGGGTCGAAATGACCTATATGCGACCAGGATAAGGGTTAATAATCGTGGAGAAATGAGACAAATTTTCTTCGCCACTTCGATCTTACATCGAAAAAATCGACGGGGAAACTTTGACGAGACCGCGCTGGTGGCGCCGAGAGTAAACACCTTGTTTTCCCTACCACCGAGACACGTGCTCCACACGCGTGCACCCACGAGATCTATCGATCTCGTTGGCGAACGCGAAGAATCAACGGACGGAAGAGATCGCGCAGTTAGAGCCGCCTTATATTACACATACATTCCTTGTTATTGTTGTTATTATTATTATTATTATATCGCTAAGCCCCCTCTCTTCTTCTCTCTCGATCTCGCGTTCTCCGTTTCTCTTCCTCTCTCCCTGTTTCCGTGCCTAAATCTTTCTTCCTCTCCCCCTCCCCCCCCCACACCCGCCCCTTCCTTTCCGTCAGCGAGCGATACTCTGGCAGCTAGCTCAGCCTATATAAACCCCGGCGACTCGAAAGCACCTCACTCTATACGAGAAGACAGTCTATGTTCGAGGTCTCGTGGCGCGTGCAGAATAACACGCGTGATATTAACTCGATCGTTGAGAGAGAGGACGACGGTACATCTTGAATAAAAGGGGAGGAAAGCGACATATATACTTTTCTCGTTCTATATTCTCGAGATCGCTGATTCGAATCGCGAATTCGGCGCGAAGCTGTCAGTGCTCCCTGGAAGACGAGACCGCGACGCGAAGCACTCTACTGTTCTCCGCTCTCGAAGCGTCACGGTACCGGATCCCGCCTGTGCGCGAGGATCTCCGCCGCATCGCGAGGGGTGGGCAAGCGCGGGTCGAGTCGCGAAAGAGGAAAGGAACGATTTCCCGGAGGAGGACGAGGAGAGCCTGAAGACCGTCGTCGGCAACCACGCGAATGAAAATGTTGAACCCGAGTCGAAGCTACTACAGCGCGAGCCTAATTGTCATTATCATGCTCATGATCACCGTGTACTATCCAGTTTTAATTGACACGGCGGTGGTCCGTTCCGAGGTAAGATTCGATCGAATGTATAAATAAAAGAAGGAAAAAACCACAAGTAAATCCAATTAAAAAAATTCATGAGAGAGAGAGAGAGAGGACTGTTGGCAAAAAGATGATTCGTTTGAGCGGAAGTCGTTTTGTGGTCACGTTTTGTGCGTCTCTATGAATAATGTATTTTATGAAAAAATGCAGGAAGAAAACGCGGACCGTTTTTTATGTAGAGATTCCGATGACGTATGTATAACATCGCGACACACGTATCTCGCACACGAAGTGACAAATATGAATATATTGTAATTTTTTTTAACTCTATTCCTCGAGATTTCTCGCTTATCACTCATCGAGAAAATTGAATTTAAACTCGATTTAAATCACGATTTTAGCGATTGATGCTTATTAAACATATACATATAACGTACATTCGAGAGTACAAGGTCTCCCGGTTATTTATCGAAACGTCGCTGGCGTGCTCGAGTAGCTTCATTCATGAATCGGCCCTCACTCGAGACTTACGGTCCTTTCAAGAATACCAGATAATCGCCGCATTTTTTCCATTTATCATGTAAAAACTATTCGATACAAATTAAATTCTGATTGTGTATATGTGTGTGTGTGTGTGTGTGTGTGTGAATCATTATATATATTCACTAAAATTAAATATATCCTTTATTGATTTCGATGGCTTACTATCCTTTTAATCGCGATTTATATAAATATTAATAATTATATATAATTATTTATTATATATTATAATTATAATTATGATTATTAATATAAATATTAATAATCTATGTATATATAAATTATTAATAATTATATAAATCGTGACTAAAAGAATAGTAAGCCATCAAATTATAAATAATATATGTATGTGTGTGTTGCGATTGGCTATTGAATCGCAACAAGAGTTTCGCAAATCGCGGCGATTCTTCATTCATGAGTAGCGTTTGCATCAATTACTCCCGTTAAGACTCCGATTAAAATGTTATTATCGACGTATTATCTCTCTCCAATGCTCTTTTCTCTTTCCAATCGAAACTAGCTCGTATATTGCTAGAAATGCAGAAAATTTTGCGAAAATATTCGACATTTTTAATTCAAAATTTATCGATAACAACGAAATTAAAGTTTCTAATAATAATAATAATTGCGTATATAAAATTAATTGTGGCTTATCGTGTACGCGGATTTATTTAGTAATCATTTTATATAACAGAATTGTTAACCTTACAAAATATATTATATTTAAAATTTATATATATATATATATATATATATATATATATATATAACAATTTGATAATTGATATGTATATATTAATTTTAGATATCATTTTCAGATTTAGAACGATGTAGTAAAATATTATATACGAGAAAAAATATTTTATCACCACGTTTTTTATTCCAAAAGAGATAAAAAGATGATGATAAAATATTTTCGTATCTAATAAAATTATTTATCAAATATATATATATATATATATATATATATATATATATATCGGGTAAGTAATTTGATTAAACACAAAAGAAGAATATTTTATATCACCACCTTTTTATCTCTTTTGAGATTTTGTGTAAAGATTCTTACACAACTTATGTAAACATTTCTTTGAATTTTTTTATTGGAAAAAGATCAGTAGATCTGTTTGGTAACGCTGTCTCATCCGCTGCTTCTTTCTCTCTCGGAGACTCTTCCTATCTTCTGTAGACATTGCAAAGTTTGCAATTTATAAAAAATAAATGCAGCCCATGTAAAAATTTTTAACAAAAAGAAAAGATACTTTCTTAATCGATACATGATGGTCGGTGATTTATCCAATCGTTAAATAAATCCCATTAAAATACCAGCAGTATATTTTTATTATATAATCGCATGAAATATTTTTGATTATTATATAATGGAAAAAAATAAATACGTTTCATTCAACTTTGTTTTCAAGCGTTAAATGTTTAGTCGAGAATTGGTGCTTCGCGTTCTTCGTGTAACGACAGTTACTAAACTGGAATTGAAATAAAAAAGCGAATTATGTATATGTGTGTTAAATGGGGAAATTAATAGATAGAAGACAATTTCGAGGAACTTGTTTACAGAAATTGGATCATCAGCTTATAAAGCAGTTTGGTCCTAGGAACGTAAGAATCTCACGAGCCATAGAGAACAACGATAAGGAAGATGTGCCGAAACGATATTGTTATAATGCGGCTTGTGGATGGGCAGTCTATGAGAGAGATTTACGCTCCATCGAATATTACATGAGAAACACGTAAGTAAACTGCCCATTATTAATTACGATAATACTAAAGATATTCATTTATATGAAACTGTTTTTACGAGAAGGAATTAAAAGTTCTATTATTTAGAGGTCCAAGGAGTTACGTGCCCAATTTTATTTTATTCCACAAATTAAAGTTATGAAATTTTATTTTATTTTAAAATAAAATATTAAGAAAGAGCTATGAAATTTAATTAGCATTTTTAAATAATAATTAATATCATAATATGATATGTGCATTTATTAATATTTTATGTTCAAAAATTGTGAAAATATAAAACAACCATGATTAATTGTACAATATTATTTATCTGAATGAAAAATATGGAAATAAGTAAATGTTTTAAGAAAGACAAAAATAATTTGTATGTAACTAGATTTAATCATATTTGTCTTATCCACTTTTTAAAAACGCGATAACCATAAATATTTAATTACTGAGAAAAAAAAATGAAACAATCGTATCAGGAAACTATTGATTTAATAAATCAATCAGTATTCAAACTACAAATTTTGAAAATTTTCACGAAAAATGCCGAATTAACTCCAATTAATTAAGATTAATTTCGGACATTAATTTCAGTTACTTTCATTTATATCAGTTATACGTAAGAATCACGTAGGGAAATAACGCGGGCGGAAAGAATTTTCGATGAGCATTGGAAATGCTTAATCGTTTCTGATGGATTCCCCCGCTTGATTTCCAGCTGCGAATGTCCTGACAGCTACAAGTGCGTGCGCGTCGGCGACGACCTGTCCGCAAGCGCGTATGTGTACCGCTGCCGTGAGAACATAACGGCGGATGACATCCTGTTCTCGGAGGACGCCAACTGAGAGACGAAGCCGGTGGCACCGTCGCGGAGCATCCTCGCGTGGTCACGCCAACTTGAGATTACCGTGTAACGGCTTTACGAACCATCACCGCCGGGCTCCTCCACGTAATTAATCCGCGTAATCCCTTTATAATGCTAATGTAAGATTAAAGAGATCCTGACTAAATAAGAGTCTGGACGCGCGGGTGATTTGTCAAAAGAAACGGGAATGGCGAAACTAGTAAAAAGTTGTTGCATTTGATGCCATTTAATAAGTATTTAACAAGTAACATTAACAAACAGACATTTTTTGTATATTTAAGAAATTTTTATATATTTCTTCAAACCTCTTTATAAGGTTACAATTTTTTTTATAGAAATATTAATAGAAAAAAGCTGAACAAAATATTTAATAGTATAAATATTCAGATATTTAAATTTAAAATTTGCTATAAAACTATATTCTTATATCTATATTTGCTTATTCTTTTTTTATAAATAAATAAATCATTAAATAAAATAAACAAATGTCTAGAAATATATTAATAAAATTGTAAAAGATTTTTATCAATTATATAAAATAATTTTGCAATTATATAAATTTATAAAAATTGCAAAGAAACAATGTATAATATTAAACTAACCCTGAAAGTTTATATGAATTAACAAATAAATTTAGTAAAGAAGGTCTTTAATTTTCACTCACTATCGAAGTCTGACGAATAAAATTAAAAATAAATTCAGCCACTATTTTCGTTGCGAGTGTCCAGACACTTATTAGAGGGTCTCTAAAAGCGTTTCTACCCGCCATCTGATAAGCTCCTGGCTCCTCGCCAGTTCGAGGATCAATCGAATGACCACCGGGTTCCTCCGCTATTATCAAAGTTCGAATTACTTACGAGTGCAAACGGAGCGCCATCGTTAGGCGCGACAGGTACATATATAGTTAATTCCCATTTGGACTAACAATCTTACAGGTGAGAAGGGAATGAGCGATATACAGAGTATATGTATGCATTTTAGCCTCCGATACAAATTTCCAGTTTTTAAGCTCGCTCGATTTATCGTCACCGCCCATACAGCGCAATATTGCAGCAATATTGTTGCAATGTTCTGCACTGTATGGACAATATCGTGAATCCCGATGAATCCGAGCGATAGCTAAAGAGTCTCGTTTAACACACGCACACACGAATCGTTTTCATTAATCTTCAATCTTTATAATTTTTCCATCTTTACTTGCACTGTCGCGATATACTTCAAATTTCATGCTCATTCATTGATTCGTCTCTCTCTCTTACTGAATATTTCATATAAATAATTAGCGATAAATGTTTAATTAGTTGGTAATAAAATACACATCGGGCAGGAAAATAAGACATTAACTAGACGAAAGAAAAGAAATTTGGTATACGTTTTCCCAGACATATTGATCAATAATCATTTGAGCAACAATCGTACGATCTAAATGTTAAGAAATCCGATGTCTCCTCCTCCATCATTTATATAGGATATAAGATCTAGATATAGATCGAATAATTCTAGAAATCTAGGCTAACGAACTAGTTTAATTATGTTACGATATTATTGATTACACTCAAAAAAAGAAATGACAATCGAAAAATTAACGCCGATCGCTATAATTTGTTAGCAAATCAATTCAAGGACATTCAATTCATAAGCGTGTAAGCGCATTAAAAAAATTGCAATTATCTGAATTTACTCCAATTATTAACTTATATTCGATATGTAAAATTATACGTATGCGTATGTATAAATGTAGAAATAGGGCCTTTGCAAAGAGCGAACCATGTCCTTACACATTTGTACTTAATCGAAGGAGTTGTTACGAAATAATCAAAGAAAGAAAATATTCTTCCTTCTCGTACAATAATGGATCATTTACGAGAAATTTTAATTTTGCGATCGCCCGTATCCATTACTTAACTATCATGCGAGTATCGATATAAATATGAGCGTAAGTCGTTTTTATCCGTGACCTTTTGCTTTAATCGCACGGATAAAGTTGTCGAACTGTCGACCACAAAATTGCGAATAAAGCAGATCGTGCATAAAACGCATATACTGTATGTGTAAGCATCGCGTAATCTTTCATAAAGTCGGTAAGGAGGGGAAGAAAATGTGGACCGAGTCAATTGAAAAGCAGTGTGTCAATAATTCGCGCGAGGCATATAATATATTTCAAGTCGCGAAAATAATTTCTTTTAAAGTTATAGCTATCAAAAATCACCGTAATAATTTGGTCGATAGATTACGTTAGAAACACGCAAACTCGATTGCCATGAAACTATAGTAGTGGTACCGGTTTCATTCCGAATTAATCTTGACATTTTCAATACACACGCTCTGAAAAGAATGAGACACTACACGTTTTTTTCCCAATCTGACCGAGACACAGAATATAAAAATATCTCAATATGAAATATGAAAATGTCTCAAGAAGATGAGCCTATAGACTAAGCCTATTCTCATATGCAATATTTCATTTGTTATGTAATATACAGGAAACGTAAATTAAGATTACGCGATTAAATATCGAGCGATATATTGTATAATAAAATATTGTCTCTAATATTTTATCACTTTTAATATAATAAAACCAAGTTGCAAGACTATTCTTCATCGCTATTTCTTTCATGCATTTCGTTTCCTCGATATTATTCCTGTAAAAAACCGATTATTTTGAGAAAAATGTTATTGCACAAATATAAAAAGGGGATAACGAAGAGAGCGCATAAGCTAAGATATGTATACATATAACAAGATACATATACATATGAAACGGGTAACAGTTGTCGACAACAAGAACATCTTCTTAATATTATAAGTTTTATTATAATATTATAATAATAATTATTTGTGTGCAAAATATATATCAACATTAAATTATCTCGAGTAGTAAAATTGCCTGTACATTTATTTTTGATATACACGTAAACTTTTAAAATTAGCAATTTTCTCGTAAAATACAGTAATATAGTCAGAAGTATAATCAGACATCGGGAAGACCGCGTTTCTCATCCCTCTCTTTCTTTCCTTCGCAATTGGTGTTAAAAAATTAATTGACCAGACAAAGTGATGTAGAAAGAATAAATGACGAAATATTCGATACAGATTAACAAGTTGAATAAATCGGGATAAGCAACAGTTGCACCGACATTTACAGCGTTTATGTATTTTAAGCACAATTGGAGTGAAAAAATATATATATATATATTTTTTTTTAATGAAGGCCACCATATACATATTATAAAAAAAGCTGAATCTCTGAATGTAAATGCCAACTTGTTAATTTGGATTATATATTTCGACACTTATTCCATTTTCCTCTCTCCTGTTCCATTCAGTTTTCCTTCCCTCTTGAAATTGTGACTTCCTCTTTCTCTTCCTCTCTATTTATTTCACTGACGAGGAAATGCTTTAATAAATATACAACCACAGTATCGTGCATTAGAATTACGAAATGTATAATTCATATGGTACGACTACATTATATATTATGATATATAATTAAATATCTAATTTTATCTTATTCTTAATCAAAGCTTTTCTTATCGAATAGGTCACATACACACATTTGTAGAAGAAGCATTATTCATTTAAATATATGTAATATAGACGCGTGTGTGCCCAGAAAATGATTTATGCTCGTCGCGCGCAAATATCTTTACCACCATTTTGACCGAGCT
The DNA here is from genome assembly GCF_025532165.1 of Camponotus vicinus. NCBI lineage: Eukaryota > Metazoa > Arthropoda > Insecta > Hymenoptera > Formicidae > Camponotus > Camponotus vicinus. The sequence goes on along the minus strand of NW_028141976.1, from coordinate 10,986,773 downwards.
CCAAGAGCTAATAAAACAAAAGCGTGATCGAGACAGAAGCGTCGCATCCACTATCGATTGTGATCGTTTATCACGTGACAGACGTATGATTATTTCACAAAGGCGTATATCACGCACGACCTTCATGCCAGTTTTGTTCTATTAAAATGAGAAAAAAGCACACGTAGTAAAAATTACGCGACTAAGTTTAATAACGATTATTTTCCTATAGCAACGCTGGTGCGTTCCATCGATAGGTGTAATCACATAAGTCTCACACAGATATTCGTGGGATCACAAACGCAGATTTTTACAATGCTCTTTATAATGTGCTATAAATTATGTGCTATCGAGAAATCGCGCCTTTATTGCATTTGTGACATTATATACTGGAAAACTGACATAACACAATTAGATGTGTATGATCGCGTTTAATAGGTCAATGACACCTTCCAGCATAGCCTTCTGTGCTACGTTGATTTCCACTATACTTGACTCTATTGCACTGCTCAGGAACATTACCGTTTTTACATCTTTATTGAAGAACGAATCCAACATAAACTCTAAAGTTTTTATACATATCTATACATGTTTTATACATATATGTGTGTTTGTATGTCTGTATATACATATGTGTATATATATAGTTCCCCATCCGATATGTATATATATTATATATATATATACATACACATCATACTCATACACACGTACAAATGTATATATATATATATGTACATCTTCTCCTTCGAATATATACGTAAACAAATGTGATTTTATTTTGTACAGACAAACAGCATTCGATATTCGAAAAAAGTTTATACTGGCCAACAATTAAAGAAATATTGATTTGAAGAGTGTAATTGGTCAATGGACCGTCCATTATATTAAACATGTTGCAGCACATGTTGATACTTGCGATTTTATATCTCCAACTAAATATGCGCCCATCTGCATCTATACATACTCGCTAAAATATCAAGAATAACATATCAAACGCAAATCAAATTGAAATCATACATGTATATATATATATATATATGCAAAATGCATTAATGTTCTAAATTGCATAACACATCTCCCTATTGATGTTATGAAACAAATACGGTAATTTGATTAAATGTTAATCTTGCAAATAGAACGCAATAAAAATGATTACAATTACAAAAATTAATGCAGTGGATTCAGTACGATAATATAAGATCATCCAGCGTATATTATTCTATCATTATATATATATGTATTTTGTACAGTGAAGAATAAAACTCCTTCTTTCTCTATTGCTTTCTTTGTGTAAAAAACTTTGTATATAAAAACTTTAGAGTTTATGTTGGATTCGCTCTTCAATAAAGATGTAAAAACGGTAATGTTCCTGAGCAGTGCAATAGAGTCGAGTATAGTGGAAATCAACGTAGCACGGAAGGCTGGAAAGTGTCATTGACCTTAAACGCGATCAAAAGTCATGTCTAATCGTTATGTCAATTTTCTAGTGTATAATGTCATAAATGCAATAAAAGTGCGATTTCTCGATAGCAAATAATTTACAGCACATTATAAAAAGCATTGTAAAAATCTGCGTTTGTGATCCCGAATATCTGTGTGAGACTTATGTGATTACACCTATCGATGGAACGCACCAGCGTTGCTATAGGAAAATAATCGTTATTAAACTTACTCGCGTAATTTCACGTAATTTTTACTATGTGTGCTTTCTCGATAGCACATAATTTGCAGCATATATAGAGCATTGTAAAAAAATATATATATATATATATATTTTTTTAACATAAAGAAAGCAATGAAGAATATTATTCTTCACTGTACAAAAATACGATGTATATAAAACGACATAATAGCATACGCTGCATGATCTGATACTATCGCACTGAATTCACTTAAACATTTTTTGTAATTGTAATTATTTTTATTGCATTCTACTCGCAAGATTAACGTTTAATCAATTCAGTTTGTTTTATAATATCAATACAGAGATGTGTTATGGAATTTTGAACATTAATACATTTTGCATCTATATGTATATACATACATATACATATATGATTTCAATTTGATTTGCGTCTCGATGATATTCTCGATATTTGCGAGTATGTATAGATGCACATATTTATAATTGGAGATATAAAATCGCAAGTATCAACTGCAACATGTTTAATATAATGGACGGTCCATTGGCCAATTACACTCTTCAAATCAATATTTCTTTAATCGTCGGCTAGTCTAAACTTTTTTCGAATATCGAATGCTGTTTGTCTATACAAAATAAAATCACATTTGCTTCTTGCATAAAAACAAAATCGTATTTCAAAAATTTCTGTTCCGAATAAAAATTTCCAAATGTTACGCATTAACAGCTGCAAATAAAGTACTTTCGCTGATAAGTCGAGATTATTTATATCGAGCGTAACGACGTTGAAAATTTTAAATGTGGCAAGAAATTCTCCGTTGAGTAAAATTAGACGCATTGTTCCGAAGTCAATAGATCAGATTGCAGACGTTCTACTTTGAAACGATTGTATTGCCGATACGGGGAACGTGTCTGATCGTTATCCGTTACAACTCGCGTCCTATGGGGAATCAAGTTCTCGTATCTTCCCATCAGCCAATCCTGACACAATCGATGCTGAGTGTCCGTGCAATTCTTCGATATCCACGATGCATGCCAATGATGGAATTTCGAGTCTATACACTTCGTTACGGCTGGATGAGACTGTCGAGACAAAAAAATGTTAAAAATAAATTTTCTTTACTAAATTTAATCTAAATTCGATCTCTATGTATATCCAAAATACGTGGACATATTAAAAATAAACCATCGTTATATATAAACATTGTGTATATATACGTGTATACGTATATACATACATATATATTTTATATATACTATATATTATATATACTATATATTATATATATTATATATATATATGTTTGTGTGTGTGTGTGTATTTATAATTAACTGTTAATTGTATAAATATAAACGTTATATATAATTAACGCTTTTAAAAGAAAGTATTTCAATAATTGCAAACGTACCATCCTCGCACGGTTAATAGACTTTTGCTTGTAAAGGAATCTGTCCTTGTGAGCAATGAAAAACATGGTATAACTGTTGGGATTAAATCTACACTGCGTCTCGTCGGAATTAATAATATCGGGAGCATCGACTGATCTGTAATAAATTTACAACAAATAGAGAATAAAATCTAGTTAACATTTAGATTAATCTATACGTTAGGTATATATACTTACTCTGTGACTCTCTCTGGATGATTGGCGTTAAGCAAAGATTGTTTCTCCTTCGCTAATTTCGCAGCGTGTTTTCGATAAGACTTAATGTTTCGATAAAGAAAGATGGGTTTTCGTCCCGCCGAAGTTCTGCCTAAGGAATTCCAAGTATTTCCGTCCATCTATAATAAATGAGATACAACGTTATTTTTAAATAATAATACTTTAAGCTAAAATTAAATATAAAGTAAGTTTTTTTAGGGTATTACACATCGCGATTTAAGAAACGCTTATCGTTAGAATAATATACATATAAGCGCAAAATAAAATTTACAATTTCATAATAAGATTTTTGTATTCTTAAAACACTAATTGTTTGAAAACTCTGACAGAAAAGAGATGTTTGCTTTTAACGATGAGCAGCATGCGCGACAATATAAGCATGATATAAGAAAATTAAGAGATTAATGGAAGAAGTTAAAGCTAAATAAGACCTTATATACAGGATGTTTCAGAAATAGATGGTCAAACTTTAAGAGAATATTTTACTTATCATAAGGATGGAAAAAATTCATATCAACTTAATGAAACATTTTTATCAGTCTGTTGTAAAAAATATTTGTAGTTTGGAAAAAAGCATTTCTGGATCCACGTTCATATGACTTTTTTCATCCTTATGATAACTTATGCTCTTAAAATTTGGTCATCTATTTCTGAAACAGCCTGTATGTAAACGATTCAACTATAACGTTTAACGGTTTTAACTTCATTTAAAACAAAATAAGAAGAATAATAAAAAATAATTATTTAAACAAGAATATCGTTGAATTTTGTATTATATATATTTTGAATTTTTATATATAACAGAGATACAAAGATTATTATAGAGATTATTCTAAAAAGAGAAAATTATTTTAAAGATGCAAAGTATATAATAATAAATCTAGTGATCTAGTCACAAAATAATGTTAGATGATAATAATTAAAATTGCGCGTGCATTTTAATATCCCTTTTCTATGTAAAGATGTTATTTGTATTATCATATGCAGATTTGTTTTTATATACATTACAATTATATATATATATATAGATAAAAATCTCCTATATCATTTTATATACACACATGTATGTATGCTTAAATAGATTCTAGATTCTATATAAATTCTGAAACAACAGACATCACTGATGCTATTTTCTTCTTTAATGGCCACTTATTTGCAAGCTTTAATAAGGTTTAAATAATAATAAATTAACAATAATAAATAATAATAAATTAACAATATTGTTCAAATATTTAAATATCGATTGCTTACTATTATATCTGTATGCTTTGCAAATGTGTATCAATAAAAAAAAGACAAGTGATAATAAAATATATAATCATCAATAAAAGAATTATCTTCCGTGAAACAGCTATGAGTGAAAAAGAGAGAGAGAAAATAAAGAAAATTATATTATTCCAGTTTGAAATCTAATTTAAGGAAGGTAAATTTCTTGAATTTTATCATGTTAAAACAATAACAAATTTTTACAGAGAACGAAAAGTCTTTTTAATGCATTTATAAGAACGAGTTTAAGAAAGTATACAAAAATATAGAATTAAAAAATATATAACGGAAATAACTATGTTGCAAAATAATTTTTTAACTTGTAAAACGTATAATTGATACATTCATTTATGATACAAAATTAATTATTCTTTTTTTGTTAATTGTTTTAGAATTAATTTAACGAAATCTTGATTTGCAGTTTATTTATATGTCGATAGAAAAAAACCGATGCACGAAAATATATAAACATTTAAGATTTTAAAGAATATTTGTATAAAAATATATAAATATAAAAAGCGAAACTCTCTCTCTCTCTCTCTCTCTCTCTCTCTCTCTCTCTCTCTCTCTCTCGTATACACGAAACAATAGTTTGCGTGATACGATTAATAAAACTTTTACGTACTTCGTTTGATCATCTTAGTTGAAGAAAACTCGCCTTCTTTTCTAAATCTCGGTAACTTTATTACGACTCGAGATGTAACGCTTTTATTTAAAAAAAAATTCTAATTCACGATTCATATTTATATTCCCTATTTACATCATATTATAAATTGTACAAATTATAATATGTAACATGTAAAAGTATAATATGCAAGGAACGTAAAAGAGAAATAGTGGGGCATTTTCTTATTTCTTATTTGCATGTTTCCTGTCATAGGCTGGAATTCGTGTGGTCAGAGTATTGATAGTGGATATCGATCGAGCGCGGGTCCGGGGACCTGGGGGAGGCGCGCGTCAAACTCGTTTACGCGGATGCGGGAGAGCCGAGATTGCTGCGTATACGTCACTGGAACGAGTGGGGGAGGAACGACGACGCAGCGCCGCCTTTCTCCTCCGCGTTCCCCGTTATGTGTTTCCCGACCTCGTCGAGGCTTGGACGAGCGCCATTTTGTACGACGGATTTACTTATCGCGAGTGACGTATAAAAGAGAGAGAGAGAGAGAGAGAGAGAGAGAGAGAGAGAGAGAGAGAGAGAGAGAGGGGGGAGAGGCTAAGAGATTCCGCTTCTCGCAATCGACGAGAGATAAGCACCGCATTGTGATCGGTGCGCCGTATCTCGTATAATTTAATGAGTGACAAGGAACGGGTTAACGGTCGATATGAACGCCCTGTGCGAGAATGAAAAAAAAAGTAAAGCGAGAGGGAGAGCGGAAGGCGAGAGAGATGGGTGTACGGAGAGAGAAAGGTGCTGTTTCGCGCGAGGCCGCACATGTGAAGATTTTTGACATCCTCGCGCGTCTCCGCTTTTTTTCTTGCTGCGTAAGTATATATGTTGTCTAGAGAGCGTTCGTGTTTATATCGCTTGAAAGGCGAATTTTTCTAGACGTCGCGCGGTATCTTCAACTTGGAAAACATCGGATGATTAATGTAAGTGACAATTAATGTGCGCGTTTTTGACAAGTGCTACGAAAAAATAGAATGCGAAGGAATGTATAAAATATTAGTACAAACTTAATTGAAATGGAGCATTAATCGTTAAGAGATGAATTCCATTATCGAATATCGCGCAAACATTTCTTGATAATAGCGTTCGATATAAATTTAAATGTCTAGTTATTTAAAGAAAAAGTTAATAATGCATATAACTCTATCATCTCGCCTTCGTATCAAATGCTTTTATATATTGTAGAAATAAAAATGTTGAGTTTGGATCATTTCAGAATTTTATGCTGAAATTTTTATATCTGATTTCTTGTATGAAAATTTGCGCCAAGTAAATAATTGGTTAACTTAAAATCCAAGACGATAAATCCTATTTAATCAACAATATTTGTGAACAGAGGTTCACATTCAAAGAAATGCAAATGAGAAAGAAAGGGAGAGAAAGCTTTTAAAATACATTTTTGTTTAAATAAGAAAATAAAATAAAGATGTAACTTGTAATACATAATCCTATGGAAATCTATCCACATGAAATGATGAATGCATAATGATCTTAATTAGAAAATATATTACAAGTGCCAAAATGCTAAAGTAAATTGTTATATATTTTTGATTCGTATATTTATGTACATTAAATATTCAATCTTTATCTGTGTATTGTGTTGTTGAATTTTATAAAAAGAATATATTATATAAATAAACTGGATACTATTGAAACTTTAGTGTATGTAGTCTGACTTGAAAAAATATATGCTTACAATTTATGCAAAAAAATCATTATTAGGAAAAAACAAGTCAAAAATATTATATGCCGTCACTAATCATATTGTACGAATTCTTCTGAAGAAAAATATACGAAATAAAAGCGGTTGTGTGATATTAGAAGAGAAAAAAGATAAATCTGAAAAGTGCCTTTGTTAGTCTCGTAGAAATCGGTATTAAGAAACGCGAACGACAAATTATATCCTGCGAATCCAGCGCAAGAATTAAAATAAAAAAGAAGAACCTAAGAATGTGAAACCTTTGGTAAAATGACAAAATACTGCGGGATATTAATATTTTATACTGTCGCGTTTATCAAACATTCTTACAGAATTGATGCAAAATTACAACTGACTTTCTATATACATCATATAATGGTACAATGCGTATAGTATCTCTGCTTTATACTATCTATATATCATTTATGTACATAGCAAAGTATATTATGTATATATACATGTGTGTCTGATGAAGGACGCAACAGTTAAGCTAAAAAAACACACTCAGCTCCACGCCACAGTACAGTCTTGTCATACTTCTCGTAGACTCGTTAGGTAAAACCAATGCGAGCGCTTGTTTCATACAAGGGCATAGTGCATCGTACTACAGCTGATCCTGTAACATACTTTGGAACCTTGTAATGTGTAGCATGACGCGCTGTGCCCTCGTATGGAGCAAACACATGGATCCTTTCAATGTGTCATATGAGATTTTTTTCTATATAGAAAACACTTTCAATCTATCTGAAGAAAGAGCCTAAAAAGGTGTACAGCAATGTTCGATGTTTCTCCGACAATTACCCTAATTTTTGTACAAGAGATTACACAAGAGACTTTTATGCGCATCGCTTTCGTTTTTACGCCGTAAATGTCTAACTGCCCATCTTCCAGAATTTGATAAAAAAAGAAAGAAAGAGATCAATTAAAACCTTTGACATTTGTTCTCTTAGATAATCCAAGTAAAAAGAAAAGAAAAACGATACAAAGTGTAATTATTAATATTATTATAATGTCTAATAATGGCGTGGAAGTAATGTGTTCAGGTAAGTCAATGATATACTTATATGTATATATTCATGTTTCCTTTCCAAAGGCTTCACTATGTGTTGCATTTCTGAATTACGTAATAATAAGAGTTAATTTATGAAGTTTCGCGATTCACTATCGATCGTAATTTTAAATTGTGTGTGTATCAAAATGTATGTACAAATTTGTTAAGTATTTACATTTTTTAAAATCCATTAATTTCTATAGAGAATCTAATATTATATATATCTATAGTTCCTTATCTAATATAATATCAGATATCTAATATATCAGATGAAGAGAGAAAATGAAAGAAATTCCTTTTCAAGAATTGACTAATCCAAGTGTTACAATGGAAATTAGTATTCGTACGAAGAATTATTTTTTTTTAAGCATTTACTAAATACAAAGATGCCTTTTCTTTTAGATGCACGCACATATTAATCTAAATTAATCTTGTTTACATGTTTCAAGGAAGATGAGCTTTCTTGTACATATAGTATCATTTGTAAATGTAGATATGCATAATAATAGAAATAACTGTTATTTAAAAAATAAAGATAAATAGGAAATATTTCTTAATAGACACGTTTTGTGTGTATCAGATATTTTAAGCAAAATTTCTTTACTATTAATAATGTTACTAATGTTTATCAATTATACGCATATCTTAATAGAGTTGAGTGATAAAAAATTACATTCCAAATGAATTGTAAGAAAAATTATACGAATTGTTTGCCGACGAAATACATTTGTCTGTTAAATTGGCTAGAAAATTAATACAATTATAAAATTTGAATAAACCAGTTCTCAGATTAGTTTCTAAATCATTATGTATTTCTGCTTTGTTTCACTTAACGAATTTCGTTAAGTGAAACAAAGCAGTCGATATAAAATTGGTTAAAAGCATTATACCGTTTTCTTATTCTTGGTAAAAATATATAATTATAATATATATATAAAAGCTATCTCTTCATCAAAGATACACATAATGTGCGTCCTTTTACTATTTTATCTAAAATACTTTTATAAGAATTACTCATTGTGATGATTTGGAAGAATATGCATTTCAAGTAAACTTTGTAGTTTCGTTAAAAGTCACAAAGGATTAAATATAAATTTAAAAAAAGAATTGGCTTTTGACAAATAAACAGAGATTAATCTTTTCATTCAAATTTTCATTTTTACTTTAAGTAAAAACGTATAACACATTTTATTACAAGATGTTTCTGTTCTACTATATGCCTATCTATTGTATATATAGTTAATTTTAATTTTTCGCAAACTGTAAAAAATATTCTTTATATGTATGTATGTATATATATATATATATATATATATATATATATATATATATATATATATATATATATATATATATATATATAGAGAGAGAGAGAGAGAGAGAGAGAGAGAAAGAGAAAGATAAAATGTTTTATCATTACATATTACAAATATACTAAATATGTACAATAAAATTTGCCTCTCGTGAAATATGTAACTGATTAAATGGCGATGTACGTTCAATCTAAAGAAGGGCATCTAAATTGTTCATTTAATTGTTATTTTACATTCATTATGGCACTGCTAAGATGACTTTATGAAACATATGCCAGTTTTCCCTTTCTATTTTATACAATTTTTTATATCAATATTTTTTACAATTGGTCATCACTCTATTATCTCACAACGACACTGATTCTTGATAACATCCGTTAAATGAATGGATAATGGGGAGTGAAACAAATGCAGTATGTATAATACAGTATTATATACATGAAATTTTCATCATTTTGAATCGATTAACACCACTACCGTGCAAGTAGATTTGAAAAAAGTCAATGTTTTTATTGTAGTGATAAAAATATATGAAGTGATTTACATGGAAAGAAAAATAATATTCTCCCTTCTTTTTTTTCGAAAATTTACATTATATTCAAATATTATTAAATAGCACAAAAATGAAGTAATAGATATAATGCAATTTCAATTACAAATTAAAGTTGCTTTGCTTTTTTTATCACGAAATATCAAGAAGTCAATAAAAATGTAATACGAAAAAATAAGAAGAATAAAATTACGTCTATGACGTAATACATTTAATTCAATAATTTGTGTCTTATTGTTTCTTTCATTTTCTCAATGATTTTTTTTATATTTCTAACGTCCTTATTCATATGTGTTATATAAAAAAACATAAATAAATTAAAGAAACAAAAAGAAACAAAATACGATATATTAATATATTTGTGATTTCATATTTAGAATGTTGCATAAATAATATAGAGCAATCTCTTGAATGACAAAAATTTATATTTAAAAAAGATTGAGAGAGTGCTATGACAAGTCAGAAAATTTCATGTAATTTTATCATATAGACGATTACGGCCGAAGAATTTTATAAGTCGCTTATAAATTTCCAATCATTATAAAATATAATAAGCGTATGAATTGTTCTGCTTCGCGTATGAAAAGAGTATTTAATTAGTTAAAACATTGGATGAATATACAGAAATTTTATAATTGATATGGCGATTATACGAAATTAATACGATTGTCCTAATCATTCGCGTAAATATAATTCAGCAATGTAATATGTATCCGTATAATATTTTTCACAATTCGCGTATTCCTATTCCGACGAAAATTTACACGAAGATCGCTCTGCGCGAAAAAAAGTCTAATATATTTTATTTAACTTTTTCACAAATAAATTTTACTTTCGATAGAGAAAATTTCTCCACCATACTTTTATTCTTTGGGGATACTCTTGTTGTACGCTAAATAAAAACGACGAAACGTACAACAGCTCTAATCACAGATGTCAATTATTACGCGAATGAACGTTGATAATGATTATGAAAAGGTATTTAGATCCTATACCTTCTTGCTAATGTCAGTGTTCTTGCGTTTTCTGCCCCTCCCCCCCCTTGCTGCCTGGTCGCTACTCACAGGATGATTGGTCGGCGGCTCATTCTCTGTTAAGGCAGGAGTGTCTTTTGGGCTAGCTTGACCAGCTGGTGCAGAAAATCTCTCAACGTACGTCGACCATTTTTCAGAGACCGTGACGCCTTCCCTTTCTCTCTCTCTACAGCCACTATCCATCGTTTCGTCGCTCTCTGTATCTAATAACTCGACTGTCATTTTACAGTCTTTCTTGTACTGTAATAAAACAAAGTGTAAGATGAGATTGGAGTCCAATTACATATGTAGGGCATTCAATGTAGCATATTATTAATGATGAATCTAACTTTTATTGAGATATCTGACTAAATGTGTGTTTTACTTATTTCATTAAAATAATTCATAAAATAGGTTGATAAAATCTAATCAAATATCTTATAAACATCCTATATGTGCTTTATATGTGTAAAAATCAATTTATTAGAGTTACATACAATTATACATATAATCAATAACAATAACGCTACATTAAAGCCACTAGTATACATTAAATCAAATATTTCAAAAAAACTTACTATGTATATCTTGAAACAATTTTCATCCACCATTGTCTTTTCCGCTTTTCGTTGATATAATAATTCAGCACTTAGTCTCATGTATGCCGTGGCGCACAATCCGCCAGCTCCGCTGCTTTCTTTAGATTGACGTTGCTCTCTTTGGAATAATTCCATGCATTGCTGGCATATAGTGTCTGTGACTAAGTGCTGCAACTATCAGAAAAATATATATATGTAGTTTTAAACATTCTTTCTTTCTGTAATAGAATCATAGAAAAGAAAATTTAACAGAATTCACTTACTTGCCTCACAGCATAAGTTACGATCTTATCAAGAGTAAAGGCAATGTAGGCATGTATACCAAACATTTCTCGTAACGTGTCCTCGTACGCTGTACTTTCCATATTTCCGTCGAGAACATTTTTCACCATGTCCAGGAAGGCAGGATAATAATCCTCAATTTCAATTTCACCTACAATGATGAAAAGAAGCGATTAATATGACAATTGATTGTACAAGCAAGGACATTGATTAGTTGTGTATATAATAAACTTACTTTTTGGTTTTAATCTTAAAGCGATCGCTGTACTTTCTTTGCGCTGCTGCTTATACTTTGACTCCTCCTCGGCTAGAGCGACTGCTCTGTCGTACATTTTCGTTAATCTCTCGCAGAGTATGTGATGTAACCTCAAAAAGAGGTACCAATTATTACTAGCCATGAAAAGTGTATATGCTTCCTCGGGATCATTCGAGAGAGCGTGTATAGGTACTTTGATATCGGCTTCAGTTTTGACGGAGATGGAAGACGTATTTGGCGATACGGATGCCTTACTTCTATTAGCTTGCAGGCCACTTAACGACGACGTACTTGTCGTAGACTGGGAATTGTTACACGTTGCCACATTTATATCTTCCTTTTCATCTATAACAAAAAGAAAGCGAAGTACATATGTATTCGACATCGATTTCGGTGGTCTCAACTAGAAAAGTCTTATTTATGAGAAAGAGATATTGTAAAGAAACTCACCATCTTCATCCCTTTCGTCATCACTAAGCTCTTGTCGTGTATGGAAAAAGAGATCAGGTATGAAATGCTTTAATAAAAGTTTTATCCGTTGCTTGTCTTCTTTATGGATACCAGTTTGCCGTTTGACATGATGAATTAAAAGATTAGCGGCATCGTCTAATACAGATTTGTCTTTGTATGGTAGAATGAGATGTGGGCCGTTGTTTCCCTGACCATCACCATTACCATCATCACCCTGTTCGTGTCTCTGTGTAATATATTAATACATAAATAATCACAAAATTAAACAGAATTATAGAAATAGATAAAATTAAAACAAATGTATACCAACCTCGTCGTATATAGTTTCAATTTCATTGAACAAACTTTTAGATCTCAATGCTTTTACATCGTTTTGTTTGAAGTTAATTCCTTGGTGATCCAAGGATTTTAAGTAGTACTTTTCGTTCTGTTCCCTCCAGATTTTATTGAAACCTTTTTGTGCCTCTCGCCATTCTTCCTCTTTAGCCTTCAACCGGCGTAAAACAATAGGCACGGCTATTTGAGGATTCTTTTTGAGACCTTCTATGATATCGTGAGATTTGTCACCGTATATCCTCTTTATCGCTCGTTGATGAATCGTCGGGGAAGAACCACCGAGACAATCGTCGAGCTTATATTTTTGCGCTTCTTCTTGACTCATTCTATTCATTTTTTTATGAACACCTTCAAGGACTCTAATTGTTGCTGCGTTGGTTTCTATAACGACGTCCAATTCAAAACGTTCATCCTCACAACGATATATGGATTCCTCGTATTGAGTTTTTCTAGACAAATAAATATATATATACATTTCGTAAATTATATTTAATTATTACTGGAGAAGTATTCAATTTTTAGATAAAACTCATCATTTACCTTGATGTTACAAATGTGCTATCCTCTGACCAAGTTGGAAATGAAACCCATGTATCGTTGAGAACTTCCTTACATAATTGCGTTCTACCACCGCATTTTGGTTGAATGTACGACTTTGGCAATGCGCAATACGATGCTCCTAATCGTTTGCACGCTGCATAATCGATTTCTATCGCTAAATCATTTTGCGGCCGTTCCTGATGACTCCGTACGACACTGTTTGGGAAAGTCTCCACTCCTACTGCGTTACCCGAGTTTGTCGTCGTTGTGGCGGACGAATCAGCGGGTAGATAACCGAGGAAATCTTTGAACCAACGTAGGAGTTCCGGATAACGGCCGAGGAACGGAGTCACCAACAAAACAAGTTCCGATTTCGATACTATTTCTTGATTAAAAAGCACAAGGCAGCGAAGGAAATTTTCATAAACATCTTGCGATCTGAGTGACTTTCGAACCTGAAAAAGAAATATTATAATTTATTATAAATTTATTTAAAAAAGCTTGTTCTCTCTTAAAGAAAATTAAAATTTACAAGATATAAATATTTAAGATATTGCTCACCTTGTCAAAGAATGCATAGTCGTTTAAAGTACCATATTTGCCAGCTTCTGCTATAGTAACGTCGCGCATCGAAGCAACTTTAGGTTTCTTCAAAGGTGGTGGCCCGCCACTACCGTATGGTACGTGATGAGAATTTCCGGCTGTTGCCGAAGTTGAGAATGATGGACTTCTCTTCAACTGCCCGGTATTATGCCCAAATTTCTGACCGCTATTGATGTCTCGTATGTTCGATCTATCTCGTTCTCGTTCCCGTTCTCTATGATCTCGGCTATCGCGTTCCAATCCGGCCGTACTACCAGATTCTCGAAGATCTCTCGAAATGGTTCCAGAATTGTTGTAAGGTGTTTTGAGTCCAATTGGTTTTTTAACAATTGCCGTATGATCGTTAATCGATGTTGTTTTGTTAGTCTGAAACATAGCAGACTAATACCAATCAGAACTTGTTTTATATAATGAAAAAAATTCTTTAATAATTAAAAAAAGGATCAAAATCCAGACAGTGTTGTTTTATTCTTTTTTCTTTTATACATAATTTTTAAAAATTCAAATGAAGAAAAGATATAGGTTTGAAACAAATAGAAATGAAGTAAAAATTTAAAATGGTAAAGATTATGTATATTTTATAAATATTATCTGTTTCCATCTGTGCTAAGGTTTTAAGATATTAAATAATATTTCTGTCTTACAATTACTCATTTGAAAGTTTACTTGTAACAGATATAATTTTAGATTCTTTAAACAGATTGCAATATTTTTCATCCAAAATTGAAAATTATTCCTATTTGTCCTATTGTAAATAGGACTCACCAACGAACTCTGCTGATTAGTAGCATCTGGCAAAAATTGTCCAAACTCAGCAAGTAAGTCTTCTTGATTTTCGAATAATTTAGCCACTTGGCTGTAAACTTCCGCTTCTGTTAAATGTTTTCCTCCACTTGTGGCGCCAGAACTCGTACCTCCCATGTGTCCAGATTCCTTTAAATTTCTTTGTTCTTTTTGATAAGTATGCAATATCTCTAAGAAACGCTTATATTTGTCTGGTTGACCTTGGAAACGATTCTAAAAATAATTTAAAATTACGCGTATATTGCTTCCTATCATTTTATTTTGTAATCTCTATTATAATCTCTTACCTTAATTTTATTGACATAATTTATTGCATGGTTGAATTCTACTGGCTGACTTTGCTGCGTTTGTCCACCAGTTGATACACCATCTGCTTGACTTAAAGCTTGACTTACAGCTTGCGCTTGTGCAGTACTAACATGTGAATTATTATACACCGGTACCGGCGGTGGTGAAGGCGCGTGAACAGTTAAACTATTGGTTGTAATACTGTTTGCTAAAGTATGATGTATATTGCCCGACCTAAAAAAATCGTTGTAATCACAAACATGTAGCTTTTTTCATAAATTTTAATTTCCAAAAATATTCTCTGGTTTTATATTACTACATTTATATTACTACATAGATTGGGCAAAATACTTACCCATGCATTATTTGTAAAACTGGGGGTGCTTTTGCAGGTTGCGTAGGTGGACTAGCCACAGGAGGTGAACCTACATTGACTGTACAATGTTGAGATAATGTAGCCGTGTGCGTTGCTGTTGGACTTGGTATACTGACGGATACTTGGAAGGCATATCCTTGTTCGTTTGCTTGTACCTCTATTTTATAGCCTGGTGGGAGAAATGTGTTGAAACCAACAATAAGTTCGGGATGTCCTTTGAACAGATGACTCACTCGGGTTATAACGCCCGGAGTATCTATACTTTGAGATTTAAATTCCTTCATGATATCCAAAAAATCATTGTACACCTATAAATAAAAATATTTATATTAAAATAATGCACATCAAATATATTTATTTTTGAACATAATTCACAAGATGCTTTTTGCAACTATCACATTTGTTTAAAAGTATACTAAAAAGCTAGCAGCTAGAAAAATCGAATCAACTAAGAAATGATATGTAAAAGCATAATAATTTGATGATGAAAAAAGCATACTAGTTTACTAGCATTTCCTTTTTTATTAACTAATGCATTAAACGTGCAACAAATTTTTAGTTATTCACCTGTGGTTGATCACTGAATTTATATTTAACTTGATCTAGGTAAGATAATGCATCTTCCACTTTTAATCTCTGGAATTGAGATCCTCCTCCTCCTCCTTGATTGGATCCAGGTGGAGTGGAAGCCAGTGGTGTTACATTACCAGTATGCGTCTATATAATTACAATTACAATTATTTTTTCTTTATAACTTTCTTATAACAGCCTAATATTTAATAAAGATTTTTATTTTTTCTATTCATTTTAAGAAAAACTTGGAAATGCAAACCTTATGCCTTATTGTCGATTGCTGTTGCGTATGTACTTGATTTTGCGATCCTGACGTAGGTTGTTGGGAAGTCATGGTATGACTATTGCCAGTACTTAGTCCGCTATTCAAACCACCACTAGTATTTATGTTGCTACTGCTACATGTAGAACTAAGTCCTCCCGCAGAACCACTCGTCTGCTAAATATGACATTTATGTATAGTATTTATTACAATACTTTACCTACTCTTTATTGTTATATACACAGTTGTTATAGGCACTTACTTTGATGGGAGATGGTGCTGCCGTTGGCACAACAATTGCACCGGTATATTGCTGTTGAGCTTGGGCAGTACCAAATTGTATACTTCCTGGCATTTCTTTCGAAGCAACAGATCTAACTGCTTGACCAGGTACAACAACACCTATCCCACTGCTTGTATGATATTCTAAGCTACCTCCTCCACCACCTAAGCCGCTTCCCGCACTCACCGTTGAGTGCCTTGCTGGTGGTGATGCTACGTCGTCTAATCCACGAATACGTTTCATTGCAAATCACATTGGAAGTGCTAAAAATAAAGACAATACTAATAAATCTATTCTTTATTCTCATTGCATCTGATGTGCAAATTATTATGAAATGTTGAGACATACATTTTTAATGAAAAATGTATTTAAACACAATTTATTTTAAAGTTTGGTTTATATGTGCAATAGTAAATTTTCTGTTTAAAAGTTATTTATAAATACATAAATGAAAAATTGCAAAATAATATGTGAATTAATGGCAACAATATTTATGTACTAAAAACACACATATTGTGTGTTTGTCTCACTAATAGAATTAAACATAATTTTTCTTATGAAAATAGTATTATATATCAATGTTATATATTTGTATTTTTGATACATGATACATGCTAATGTTTTTATGTTTGATTTATATTAATCAATTTTAACAAGATTTTCATATGCTTGAAACTAATAATTTTGTGATATGCTATTTGTCTTAAACATATATTATTGAAAACTTAAAGTTACATTTATTTGCTACAAAATATATTTATATCTGAGCAATAAAATAATTCTGAATAAATCTCAGTGAGATATATAAAATATACAAAAGATACCTAAATACTTAATGAAAATGTAAATCTACATTTTGTATTTCCTACAAAATATATTTATATCTACATAATAAAATAATTCTGAATAAATCTCAATGACATAAAATAGCAAGATACCTATATTTTTGAATACTATCAGTAGTAATTTCGAGCAGATTATTGTTCATAGATCAAAAGGTTTATTTTTATCACTTATTGCTTATAATTTCTAAAACACACACTTGAAAAATATACATGTCATATGTGTTTTACATATCTAATATATTTCATAATTATGGCATTTGAAATATTTGAAATCATATGGAGTCACCCGAGAAATAATCCCTTTTTTTTAATCTATTTATATATTTCTGTGTAAAATAATTTATGTGCAATTAAAGAATATTCTGTGATATAAATCTTGATACAAATGAAAGAAAGTAACATGTGAAAATTGTACAAAATGCAAGGTCTCAAAAATTTAACATACCTTAGTAGAGTGAAAAGCTCTTTCTTTTTGATTAGTGATTTTATTGTTTAATTATCTAATAAATAATTTATCTAATCTTTATTATTTAATTATCTTGATCTAGAAGTTGAGAATGCAGAGACTTTCTACATAACCTAAATTAATCTGAGTTAACGCAGTTTTAAGACCTCTTTTTCTGCTTCACTTCTTTCATTTCTATCGTAACACTTGTACAAAATATTTCTCAATTATATATACAGGTTTGTTCACTTAAAAATATATGCAAATATAAACAAAAAGAATTTGAATGGCGCCATATGATTGAATCAGTTTTTCCAGTGTCTCAGTCATGATTATGAAACATTGAATATAAGATATATATATATATATATATATATATATATATATATATATATATATATATATATATATATACATTACATACATTACATACATACATACATACATACATACATACATACATACACATATATACGTGACATTTTAGAAATTATAAACGCTTAATATATACAATAAACTTTTTTAGTGCGCAATAATCTGGCAAAATTGACGTTTAGCACTCAAAAATATCCAAGTATCTCGAATAACTACTTTATGCCTCTCAGGGCTCATTCATAATTGAAAACAAATACGATTCATGGGAAACTTCGGGAGCTATATCGTCCAAGAGGAGATCGTTAGACGGCGATACATCTCGCGTGTTCGAAAACGAAAGCGAAAATTGATCGCGTTAAAGCGGAGAACAAACGAGACGCGCAAGCGGCAACTCGAGAAAGAGAGAGAAAGAGAGAGGTGCACGTTACAAAAATAAATTATAAACTCGCGTTAGAGCTCTACGAGAAAGAGATGCACGATCGACCCCCCAGCTGCAAGAGTTGTCGACACGACCTTGCGCATACGTGGAAAAAAAATTGGCGTCGAACAAGCGTTTCGAACGTCGTGGCCGCGTGCGGACTATCCCCCGTCTCTCTCTCTGTCTCTCCCCCTCACCCTCACCGTCTCTCTCTCCATTCGTACCAATTTCCATCTGAGAGAACGTCCTGTGTCCCTATCTCCTACGTAGTTTCGTCGCGGAAGCGCGACGAGACGGGCACGACCGGGATGCGGATGGCGTCTCTCCCGAGACACTCGTCCCTCGGCGGGTCCCGCGAGAGCCTGGTGCACTGGCGTCTCTCGTCGAGCTCTCTCTCCTCTATCCGGCTCCCCCGAAAACCTTCGATCGCGTCGGCGGCGGCCGGGTTGCTTGGAGATTCCTGCTGCGTATGCACGCGCGAAACTCGCGCCGGTACAGTCACAGCCCGCACTCACCGTTCACGTACCGTTCCGTCCCGTCCCGAGGGGGAGGGGACGGGGAGGGGGACGCGCTCGTCCGTCCCTCTCTCTCTCTCCTTCTGTCCGTCCGTCCGTCTCTGTCTCTCTCCCCGAAGCCGCGGAAAGATCGGCGGCGAGGATCGAACGAGAGAGCGAGGAGTCTTGTGGCGCGCGCCCGCGTTTTTTTTCCTTCAAACACACTTAGCCGGCCCCCTGTACGTTACGCAATATTCTACGTAAATACATAACGCGTTCCCCGCGCGACAAGTAACGCAGCGAACGTTCGCGCCGCGTGCGGTCACATTCAGTCCGCCACCGCTAAAAGCTTCGCCTCCGTCACCTCCTCGCGCACCCTCGCGGTCAACGAGTATCACTAGTAGCAGTTCCTTCCCTCGCGGTCGAGCCTCTGTCGACGGCGTATAATCGACCCTTACACCACAAAAGCTCTCTTTCTCTCTCTCTCTCTCTCTCTCTCCGTCTTTTACGTACACATACGCTCACCGTCGCCACCTCTCCCTCTCTCTCTCTCTCTATTTCTCTTCCGTTCGCGTTCGCGCTCCCTCTGTTTCGTACACTGTCTCACTGTCTCTCTCTCCTTCTCCTGCTTTCTCTCTTTCTCTCTCTTACTTTCTCGTTCTCTTTCTCCACATACACTCGGGCCCTCCTGCCCCTTCGCGCAATTTTTCTACGTGTCTGCGTCTTTTCCTCTCCTTCTCGATGCTCCTCGTCTTTTATCGGCGACCAAAAAATGTAGCGAGCCTTAACGGGCCGGTCGCTGGTAGGTGAAAATTCACTGTGCGCTCCCGCTACCGCGGGTATGCTCGCGCGGGAGATCACTTCTCGGCAGACTCGGCGGAATCTCGTCGCGCGGATAAACAACAAACGCGAGGTCCAATGTGCATGTTTCGCGCGGGCACGGGGCACGCATCGCACCGGGTCCACCCTACGGGTGTCCTCGCCGCGCTTTTTTCACCGCTCTCGCAGCACAGGTCGACGCAGAGGTATGTACGCGAGAATCGCGCGCGCATCCGCACTACCTTGTCACAGGTACAGGGCAAACTATTGGATTTCGCGTGATGGCAAACAAGGAACCGACTGGTCGCGTAAGCGGGACGGGACACGGGACGACGACGACGACAGCGACGGTGGCGGCGGCGGGGGCGACAGGGTGGGGGTAGATGCTGCGCAGGAGCGTATTGGCGCGAGCGGCGCGGCGTCGCTGTTGCCAACCACTCGGGCGCTGCTGCCGGCTCTTGGCGCCTCCCATGACGCTGTCGTCGCGCGCTGCGGCCTGTGGCGCGACGAGCGACGTGTCGCGTCGCACACGACGAACCCCCGGGAGAGGAGGATAGGCTGCCGTCGTCGCCGGAAGCGGCATCGGGCGTCGATCCGAGCGAACCGTCCGCGATCGTAAACGCGGATGGATCGAGAGAGCGCGCGCGGTTATGTAATACTGCTGTAAGGGCTATACCGTCCGTCCGGATCGGACTCTAATCTCGGAGTCGTGAGCGAGTAGAGTTTGAGTCACGACTTCTTTCCATCGTATCGTACGTGCGCGTCTTGGCTCGATACCGTTTCCCTGCAAAAGTACGCATCGATACTTTTGACGAGACGAGTGGAAATTTGCGCCCCGAGTGATTCGTGTCGGCTATTCTCGAGTGAGTCTCGCGTTTTAGTTTCTTTTTTAACGATGAAAAGTACGAAGGCGGATACCGATCGCGCGGCCCTGAGCCGCCATTGTTGCGTCAGGCCGCCGAGAGACGCGCGCAGCCTCGCGTATATATTACTACGCACGCTCTCCCCCTCGTCCCGCTCGGCGGCTCGCGACGTCTCGGAGCCAACAGCTGTTCCGAGAGACGAGCGAACCCCCCATTGTAATCTGGGTCACGGGTACTGCGCAAAATGGCCCACCGTCGCGACGGCATCGATGCTGCTCGCCGGGCGAAGCGTCGCCGACCCGGCGATCCTGGACACGGCCGTCCGTCGCAGACGCGACGTACCGGGTGCACTACGTGCTTCCGCGCTCGTCTGTCAACGAGCTTGACTGGCCGCCAACCGAGAGAGCCGCGCGTGGATTGGCCGGCGAGCCTCGCGCGCGTGAGTCTTGAATTCATAGCAATATGGCGAGAAAGAGATAGAGAGAGAAAGAAGCGATATCATCGTTCGAATGACTCTTTTGAAATATTTTGTAACGTTCTCGAGAGGAGAATTGGAAAAATTGAGAATATAGAATAATATAGAATGAGATTTAATGTTCCTATTTTTTTTCGTTTTTTCATTTATGCGCCTGGAATCTTACACATGACGTATGCGAGTCGATTTGCGAGCCGCCCGCATGGCTCGTTTGCAAGTAACCAAAGTATTCGTTTCTGGACAAAATCTAACGAGTCAACTCGGTCCTACCGGAAATTCTAATAAATATCTAGGTATTTCATTTCGGATTGCATCATTCCTGCAGACGGATAAAAGACTTGGGAAAATTTTACGTGAAATAAGAGAATAAAATAATCAATCTTGAACAGGAAAGAGGCACCAATGTCATAAAAAAAATTGGAGATCAATACTAGCAAGGTTGCATAATAATATGCAACGCAAATCGCGACAAATTATTCCATGAAAATGATTAGAAACGTTGCGGTGGGTATATCAGGTGGTGTCGATAGCGCCGTGACGGCTCTTCTACTTAAAAATAAAGGTAAAAATAATTTTATAATTTTATTCTCTCCTCGTGTATACTAGATATCAAAAAGTATATCTTTTCAAGGATTTAATGTCACTGGAGTATTTATGAAGAACTGGGACATTAGAGATGAAACGGGAAATTGTACAGTTGAGAAGGATTACAAGGATGCTCGGTGGATTTGCGATAAATTAAAGATTCCTTTGATACAGGTTGATTTTGTAAAGGAATATTGGAACGAAGTCTTTAGGTATTTACATTTTTTTTTCTTACGACAATTAATGCAGATAACAAACTTTATTTGTTCCATTTTTCCAGTGATCTTTTAGAAAAGTACCAGACCGGATATACACCAAATCCAGATATTTTGTGTAACAAGAACATCAAGTTTAATAAATTTTTTGATGTTGCACGTAATAGATTTCAAGCAGATGCAATTGCGACAGGCCATTATGCTAATACAAGCTTTGGACCTTATTTGGAAAACTTTAAAGAAAACACTAGCAAGTATCTTATATTTAAAAAACGTTTTTTTTTTTTCTAATCAAATATTTCTTAATGCAATTGTAATAATTTTACAGATGTACACTTATTACAAGCACATGACAGTAATAAAGACCAAACATTTTTTTTAAATCAAATACCGCAACAAACTTTGAGACGTTGCATGTTTCCTCTTGGAAATTATTTGAAAAATCATGTAAAAACAATAGCTAAAGAAGCAGGTTTGCACAAGATAGCACAGAAAAAGGAGAGTATGGGTATCTGCTTTGTTGGTAAACGTGAGTTTCAAGATTTTATTTCAGAGGTAAAAGAGGATATGTTTGTTATCATGCAGCATATATGTTGCACATCAACTCTAATCAGATTTAATAATAATTTAGTAATGGCTACAGTATATAGATGATAAACCTGGTGAATACGTAGACCTAGACAATGGACTGTCGATAGGCAAACACAATGGCATTCACAAATTGACAATAGGACAAAGATGTAGAATCGGTGGTTGCGAGAATGCTTATTATGTGTTTAGCAAGGATCAGAAAACAAATACCATTATAGCGGTATGCAATATAATAAATAAAAAAATCAAGATTTTGATTAGAGATAAATTAAAACTTTTTAATCATATATATTTTAATTTTTACAATACAGGTGGACAGTAGAATCCATCCAGCATTATATACTGATTTTCTGATAACACAGGATGTTCATTGGATCAATGAGGAGCCACATGAATTAAGACATAGCGGTGTGTTGAGTTGTGACTTTCGCTTCCAACATAGGAATCCATTAATCACTTGCAATGTGTACAAAATATCCAATCGTCTATTTATCCGCCTTAGCGTACCTTTACGAGCAATTACAAAAGGACAGGTAATTTATATAACGATAAAATATGTACAGTTGATCTCCTCTATTCAATAAACTCAATAAAATAGTTGCTTTATTTTAAAAAATTTTTGATCTCTACTCTCTTATTTTAATAGTACATGCACAAAATAATAGGTTGCACTAACATAATCATGCAATTATGTGCAAAATTGAATAATAGAAAAAAGCGAATTTAAAAAGAGAAAGAGAGTTTAAAGAGAAACACCCTTTCTCTTAGAATAGAGAAAATTGATTGTATCTCACTATCCTCTCTTTCTATCTTTCTTTCTCCAAATTATCAAGATAATTATATTTATTACCATGCTTGATTTTAAGAAACTAAAATGTGATATATACCGTTATATGCCTTCCATTATTGCTGAATTAAATGTATAACTTTATGACAAATTAATATGTAGATCAATTTATATGAATTTCAGTATGCTGTCTTATATTCTGGAGAGGAATGTTTGGGTGGCTCAATAATATCATATCCAGGACCATCTTATTTTGCGCTTAATCAACAAAACTCTATAAACGAAACTCGTTGTTGTGATTTAATAGCATTAACTTCAGGGGTACACAAGTGTAAATATTTTTATAAACTTTAAAAGAAATAAAATCTATTTATCAAAGGTCATTTAAACAGATTTACTTATATTGACAACAAATACAATTTTTATTGCACATTTGAATTTCACCTATTTCTTATTTTAGCAATGCAATATATTTTATATTGAAAGATATAAATATCATCAATATCCGTTTCCTAAGACTTTTTCTTTCTTTCAAATTTTTTATATCGCATATTCTTTATCTTTTCCTATCAACTATATGGAGCAAGTTATTTTAAGAAATTAAATCTCCTCTTAAACTTTAAGTAAAACTTGACTAAATATACATAATATCTGTGTTTTTATATATGTTTAATATTTTGTAATAAAATATATGAAAAAGGCTGTTATGTACTTATTTGTTATTTAATTGGATTTATCACAAAGAGGTTTATAAGATAAAATCTCTAATAATCTACTGAAATATTTAAATCGACCTATTACATAATAGCAATTGTTTATATGTTATTTTAATTTTTCATGCATATATTACTTTTTATTATTTTATTATTAAATGATTTATATTTTATTTTAATTATATTTTATTACATATGATTTTTTTGCATGTTTTTATGAATATCATGTAAATACTTATAAAGATAAATTTTAGAAGAAAACGCAATTAAATTTTACTGCGTAATACATATTACGTCGTGACTTTTAGAAATATATCGAAAAGGAATATATTTAAATAATATATTACATTATCGAATAATGTATTGCATATCGTGTACGTAAAAGACTGACTAAAATATCTCTATATACGAGCTCAAGTCGTAATTAATTGTGGATACAAGTATGAAGGCGAGGAATGTAGACAATGACTCATTTTGATACAATCTTAAGTGACGAGACAATTACTTAAATCGAAGTATCTCAGACTACCAACGAGATAGCGGAACGCACACGCACGCACGCATACCGTAATAAAAAATTCCGGCTATCCCCGTAAAATCGGGCTTGGCATTTGGAAAACGTTAGCGGCGCGGGGCGCTGACAATCGATTGTCTCGAGGATAGACTCCGATTCCGACGTCTCTCCGACACTCGATTCTCCGATATGCCGCTAAGCTCGTAGCCCACAGTTGACACATAAGCAGCCGTTTACTGATGGTGATTCAAAAGCTCGTCGCTTAACCGTCGTTTTCGCGAGAATCGCAGGATGCTGACCCGCTGTGATATTTTTCATTTCAAAGTACTTATATTCGCGTGTCTCCTGGTGAGTAACTTGAAGCGCTCACGCGCTTGCCACGTCATTTCGAGTCTCCTTTTACGAATCGCGAGCGGTGTGTGAAGATTTTTACTCGTGACATGTATTTGCCCGCGACTGATAATTTCCTACTCGTCCCTTGATTCCCGTTACTGTTTGTCTAAAATGCCTTTGATCCTGTTATCGCCGTTTCTCTCTCAACATTTTCACGTTGCATAACCTATATCTATAGTCGTTATTATTATTGTAGTAACCTCTTCTTCGATTTTCAAAATGTAAAAAATTTGCGCTGACAAAAATAAAATATCATGCCTGTTGTATAATTCATTGGAAAGTGTTAAATCAAATCCTGTGTATTATTTTCGTGAGTGATTGATAACATGTATATTATAATATTATATCTCATCATCATGTTCACCATTTTCATTTGGATGATTATTTGTTATTATAATATGTTTATCATTCATTATTTGATCATTTGTATCCAATAGTAGGAAGATTAGATTTAATGATTTGGAGTAAATGTCACGTATTGTATCTATTATATGTATTAACCGATAAGCAATGGATTCTTCTCCAATATCAATACATTTGATAAATTAAATTTCATAATAAAAGCAAACATACAATATATATTTAATATTTCTATGTTCCTAGATACATTTGCCAAACAATATAGCGGAAGAAATAAGAGAAGGAGCAGTTTCGCTTACCTATAATAATATTGATGCAACATTAGGTAAAGAAATACATATACATACATAATATGTAATAAATGTCAAATGATGTTACTAAACATAGCCCAATATATTGCATTTATTTTTGTTTTAACTATATGAATTTTTTTCCACAGCTGATAATGAACTTGTATTTATAAATTTCTATGCACAATGGTGTCGCTTCAGCAACTTATTAGCTCCAATTTTTGATAAAGCTGCAGATAAGATTAGAGCAGAATTTCCAGAACCAGGAAGAGTAGTAATGGCTAAAGTGGATTGTGACCAAGAAAGTATGTTTAAAGTGTTTTGAAAAAGGATATAACAATTTATATAATTATGGATAAGTAAAAGTCTAAATATTAATTTATATATTAAATACATTAAAATTTATCTTTAGGTATTTTTTTTAATTAATTGAAATATTACAAGTTATATTATGTTTCAGCATCTGTGGCATCTAGGTTTCATATAAGCAAATACCCAACATTAAAAGTAATAAGAAATGGTCAACCAACCAAGAGAGAGTACAGGGGTCAACGATCAATCGAAGCATTCCAAGAATTTGTTAGGAAGCAACTGGAAGATCCTATTAGAGAATTTTTTGAATTAAGAGAACTTAATGAACTTGATGATAAAAAGCGTATGATTATTGGATATTTTGACAGAAAAGATATACCAGAATATGAATTATTCAGAAAGGTTGCCACTAATTTGAAGGATGATTGCCAATTCCATGTTGGTTTTGGGTAAGATATATATTTATTAATATATATAGAAGAGAGCTGTATCACATTGTATAAGTTGTTATTTATGATGTAAATATTTTTACTTGAAGTTAATATGGATGTAAAAATTCTTTATTGGTAGTCTAAAAATATCGTGTATAAATGTATCATATTAATTATTATAATATACTCTCATTTGACAAGCACATGCTCCAATCAAAACTGTGAAATTGGACAGCACTTTCATTTGCTGTAAGTAAAGTAGTACATGTGAGCTTATGGACATTTGTTGTGAAAATATTGATGAGATTTTGTGATATATATTTTATCTTTTGTATTTTGTATAATGTTGTATATATGTCTTTTTATATTTTACTAGGATGTTTGATATATTCTACAGTAAATTTTTCATATTAAATAATAAATGTGGCGTTTTTTTTTAATGTTCTATTTTAAGAATTACTTTATTCAATTTACTTAATTTATGTAAATTGAATAATTAAATCCTAATTTTTTTCAAGGATTATTAATTGTGCGAGTAAAATAATATTGCTAAATAAATCAATTAATTTGCTATTAAGTTGCTAAATAAATATCTATTAATTTTAAAATAATATTTAGGAATGCGAGTAATGCACTGCATCCTCCAGGAGAGCCTATTATTGTCTTCCGATCCGATAAAGCCCTATCCAATGATGAAGATGAAACTTATAGAGGAAGTTTGACTAATTATGATGAATTAAATGTATGGGCACAGGAAAAATGTGTTCCGCTTGTAAGAGAAATAACGTTCGAAAATGCGGAAGAACTAACAGAAGAAGGACTGCCATTCCTTATACTATTCCATGCTCCCGATGACATAGAAAGTGTCAAGCTGTACAAAGATATTGTAACTAGAACATTAATAAGCGAGAAACGTATGTCATCTTCTTACTCATGTTATTATTAGTTACAAAGCTTTTTTAATTGCAGTCTTCATTTTCCTTTTTTCTTTTCAGAAAATGTTAATTTCTTAACCGCTGATGGCCTGAAATTTGCACACCCACTGCATCATTTAGGAAAAAGCACAGCAGATCTACCATTGATTGCAATAGATAGCTTTAGACATATGTACCTGTTCAAAGATTTCAATGACATACATGTGGAAGGAAAACTTAAAGCTTTTCTTCAAGACTTATATTCTGGCAAACTTCATCGTGAATTTCATTACGGTCCTGACATCACTAGTAATGATATACCACAAGTTACTGGAAAACAAGTGAAAACGCCCACAACACCGCCAGAGTCTGCATTCAAGAAACTGGCGCCAAGCAAAAATAGGTATACAATAGTTAAGGATGAACTGTAATGAGATTGGAGTGTAGTGTGATGCAGTGAGATTTTCGTAATTAATTTATATACGGTTACTAATAAATTGGAAAAAGTGAGTCGCATAGCGACTTTCCAATTCAATATACATGTTTCATAATATATTTGTAACATGAGTCTTCTAAAATCTCGATGAATCCGTTTTTTCTTCTCTAACTTGTATCCCTTCCATATTTTTCGCGGGATCGTGATTTTGATTTATTCACTTGTTATTTAATAAGACAACATTATTTAAAATTGTTTGTTAGCTGCTTATATAATTTTCATGTCCAAGAAATATGGCATAGTGCATATAAGAAAATCCTCATACATTGGTGCAATTTATTGTCGGCACAAAAAGAAATGACAAAAAAAAATTAAATATTCTTTTGCTTTTGATATTTTAATTCTTTTGTAAATGCGAGTTGCCGAAAATAGTTTTTTGTAATGACAGTAAAATGTCAAATTTTATATCTACCAGTGTCAATAATTATGTATCAGATTTTTGTATGTATATTATTATTATGAAGCAACCATGTAATTTAATGTCGTTATTGTTGATTTATACAATTTCGATATAAATCTGAAATATGTTTTTGTATGTAGAAAAGTTTAATTTACTCCGTATCCCTTATATTCAGTAGCTCTTACACACTCAATATTATTCATACAAAGAATTATATATATATGTCAGATATTGAATATTAATAATAATTAATATCATTATTATATTAATATATAATATTATATAATAATATAGATTGTGTAAGAATTACTTTATTTTAGAATTTAGCATAATATTAATATTATATGCAATTATATTTGATAGTAAATTGAGGCGTAAATGTGTTTGAGAATGTATACATGATAATAGATAATGATGTATGTGTGGTACATATTATTGTTGGGACAATTGTTTTTGAATGAAGTATACAAGAGAGAGAGAGAAAGAAAAGAAAGAGTACTTTGTCACATGATCAAAATAGATATTCGAAGTGAAATTTCAATGTGCCCTCGTAAGATACTTCTAGAATGCATTATTTGTATGAATGATAATATTGTTTTGTCTGTTAATAAAGGATTTCTAAGTCATAAATCTTATGTCCATTTATTATCAGCATTATA
Source organism: Camponotus vicinus (assembly GCF_025532165.1). Lineage (NCBI taxonomy): Eukaryota > Metazoa > Arthropoda > Insecta > Hymenoptera > Formicidae > Camponotus > Camponotus vicinus. The sequence continues at coordinate 10,957,859 of NW_028141976.1, read as the reverse complement.
TCTAAGAACAATAGACTCAATGTAATGCATATATTACTAATGAATAATAAAGTATTAAAGGTTGCTGATTCTAGAAATTTATGTATCTTGAAAAGGAGAAAAAAGGAAAAAAAAACAATTACTCATAGTATAATACGAAAATGTCATTTTACGTACATACATTTTGTCACAAAACAATTCTGTCGTTCTCTTATCATAGACTTTCTTTAAAATGTAAGAGTGTTAGATTTAGATCGCGGTTATCGGCGCGATCACGTGATCAGGAGCTGAACGAGCCGGAGAGAGGGTTTTTGGTTTGACTCGCGGAAGCGGAATGAGAAAAGACTAGGAGTTGCAAGGGCAAAAGAAATATATTCTTGTAACAAATATACAGAGAGCGAACACAAATGCCGCGGAACCGAGGCCGTTAATATTAAGCACGAACGCCCGAAGATAACGTTGAAACGCGCAGCGGATTAATCACTGCCCGAGGGAAACGATCACGACGAAAAGGCGTTAACGAAACGCGCCGATACTGAAAACGGTCTCACCGCACAAAAGCTGTTACTCTGTTCGGCGCCGGTTTGCAACTGTTACTCTCGCCGGTCGTGATCGTCAACCTTGAAACGCGCGCAGCGCCGCAGCCAATCACAATGCGCGAACAAAGCGCACTAGCGCCAAACGCTAGCGCCAAAACATGGCGACGGACATGCACTAGCGCCAAGACTTGGCGACGGACGCGCCATGACATGGCGACGGTCTTACAGTTCGACCATCCTGACGTTTCATTCGTCTCGAATGATTACGCATGAGAAAAATAATCTCTGAAAAATGAACTATAAATGACGTTGAAAAATAATCTTTAAACCAACAAATTTAAATAAATTAAAGAACGAAAAGAGCTTATATAAAAATAAGAAATACACCAAGAACGAAATAAGAACATTATCGCACGCAACTTAAAGCTCAGTCTTAAAAGAACAATATACAATTATTATCGCTCGAAATTAAATACTAGGACCTTAAAACTATAAATATTAACAAAATTTACATGAGAGACTCTTCTTGAGAGTTTTTAGATATCGGCTTGATCCATAATTTTATTCTGTCGGGAGATAAAATGGAGTTATAAGGTCTGGACGATAAATTAAAACCAGGTATGTCTTTAACGACATATCTGTTTTTGTTTAATACTTTAGCGATCATGTAAGGACCTTTATAACTAGGTTTAAGTTTTTTGTTTTCATCCGGTTTGACAGTCGTATCTTTAATTAAAACGTAATCGCCGGCATTATAAAGGGAAGGCTTTTTATGCCTTTCATCGTAATATTCTTTGTTATAATGCTTAACTTTATTAGTAGCTTCTAACGCTAACTGACGACAAGATTCCCTTTCTGCGATATGGTCGAGATCGGTTTTCGCAATGTTATTTAAGAATCTAGAAAGATTAATATCCGAATGATCTCTCTGATCATATCCAAGAAGTAATTTGGAAGGGGAAGTCTTCAGAGAAGAGTGGTACGTGTTATTAATAACGTATTGTATAGAGTTTAAATGATCATTCCAATTTAATTGATCATCCAATACCTTTTTTAAAGAGGATTTAAGAAATCTGTTAATTCTTTCAGCCAAACCATTGGCCCAAGCAGCAGCGACTGCAATAAGTTTATGTTGAATGTTTCTACCTTTTAAAAATTCGGAAAATTCTAGGGAAGTGAAAGCGGTCCCTCTGTCCGAAATTAAGGATATAGGATTACCAAAAATATTAAATAAATTAGTTAAATGTTTAATGACTTCTTTTGAACTTGTTGACCTTGTTGCGAAAAGCCAAGTGAATCGAGTAAAAGCGTCTACAACTAATAAAATATGTTTGAATCCGTCTGAAGAACAAGAAATGGGACCGAAATGATCAATATGTAAAGAAACAAAAGGAGAAGTTGGAGAATCAGTTATTTGCATCTCACCCTCGCGAGAATTAACAGCAGAATTTGCCATTAGACAAGTTAAACAATTGTCAATGTAATCACGCACTCTTTTCTGAAGAGAAGGAAACCAATAATTGGAAGAGATACCTTGAATAGTTTTTTCAAGCCCACAATGAGCTAATTCATCGTGATAAACGCGAATAACGTTGTTGACTAATGCGTCGGGCACGACGAAACGATGTTTGTTGTGATGTTTTCTGTAAACAAGACCATCGAGTAAAATAAATTTATCGTCGTCCTTAAATTCAAGGTTTTCAGCAATTTCTTTCAATCTATTGTCAAGTAACTGCCTATATTGCAGTTCGTTTTCAAGAGGCATTGCCTGAACAAAATTCACGGCTCTACTAAGAGCATCAACGTGAGACATTCGACGACCCTCACGATGAACGATATTAAATTTGTAATTCTGAATTTTCAAAGTCCAACGAGCAATTCTGGGATTTAAATTGGCCTTGTTAATAGCATGAACAAGAGCGTTACAGTCGGTAACAATAGTGAATTCTAAACCGTATAAATAAATGTGGAACCTTTCAATAGACCTAACAATCGCGAGCATTTCTAACTCGAAGCTATGATACCTTGATTCAGCATCATTAGTAGCTTGGCTATAGTAGGCTACAGGAGACCAAGTTTTATCGTCTTGTTTTTGAAGCAATATACCGGCAACGGCAACATTGCAAGCATCAGTATGTAATTCAGTAGGGAGCAGAGGATTGTATAATCTTAAAACCGGATAGGCTATTAAGTCATGTTTCAATTGATTAAAGGCCTTCAGACAATCTTCATTAAAGCAAAAAGTTACTGATTTCCGTAATAAATTATTTAAAGGTTTAGCTTTAATCGCATAATCTTTAATAAACTTCCTAAAATAATTAGTGAGGCCTAAAAACCTTTGAACTTCAATAATTTTACGGGGTTGGGGAAAATTTTGAATAGCATTAACGTGCCTTGAACTCAAAGTAATTCCTGAAATGGAAAGAATATAACCAAGGTACTCGATTGTCGTTTTCAGAAAACAACACTTCTTATAATTAAGCTGTAACTCGTAACGCTTAAGCAGCATAAGCACATTTTCAAGAGTATCTAAATGTTCTTCAATAGATGAAGACGGAATAAGGATGTCATCTATGTAGACTAAAACTTTATCCTCCCTAATAAGAGGTTGAAGGATTTGAACAATGCGTCTCTGAAACTCAGCAGGGGCTTCGCAAAAACCAAAGGGTAAACGGAGATATTCAAACTGCCCGTCAGGTGTTGCAAAAGCAAAATACTTAGTGAAATCCGGGTGAATCTTAATATGGTGAAAACCATCTTTTAAGTCAAGAAGAGTGAAAACAGCTTTACTGCTTAAACGTGCCAAGCAATCTTCAATAAGGGGGAAGGGATATTTTTGCTTGATAACACGACTATTTAACGGACGCAAATCGATACAAAGTCTGAGAGAACCGTTCTTTTACGTCTTATAAGTTAGCGGAACAAAATGAGCGGAATCAATTATAATTGATATTTTTATTTGTTGCTCATTTGTTGCTAAAAAGTTGCCAAAGAAAAAAATTTGTTGCTCTGTAATTTTTTTTAAAAAATCATGTTCCGCTAAAGGAAGATTAAGTTAGCGGAACAATATATATAACAACAAAATTATACGTAATAATAATATAAAAATTTGTTGCTAATTTGTTGCTCTTAAAATATTCAATTTGTTGCTTGCAAAATAAATTTAAACAATAGCGGAAAACTTTTCACAGCGAGCAAAGTTACAAGAGTAAACTATCAGAAAAAAATTTGGATATTGAGATATTATTTGAATTTGTTGCTCTCGAAATATCCAAGTTTCGAATTTGTAGCTCGCGCAATAAGTTTAAATAATGATGAGAAAGCTTTCACAGCGCGCAAAGCTACAAGAGTAAACTACTACTAGAAAAAAATTTGTTGCTCGCTTAAATTTGGTATTGAGATATTATTTAAATTTGTTGCTCTCGAAATATCCAAGTTTCGAATTTGTTACTCGCGCCATAAGTTTAAATAATGATGAGAAACCTTTCACAGCGTGCAAAGCTACAAGAGTAAACTACTAGAAAAAAATGTGTTGCTCGCTTAAATTTGGTATTGAGATATAGTTTGAATTTGTTGCTTTCGAAATATCCAAGTTCCGAATTTGTTACTTGCAAAATAAATTTAAATAATGATGAAAAACCTTTCACAGCGTGCAGAGTTACAAGAGTAAACTACTAGAAAAAAATTTGTTGCTCGCTTAAATTTGGTATTGAGATATAGTTTGAATTTGTTGCTTGCAAAATATCCAAGTTCCGAATTTGTTGCTTGCAAAATAAATTTAAATAATGATGAAAAACCTTTCACAGCGTGCAGAGCTACAAGAGTAAACTATCAAAAATAAATTTGTTGCTCCCTTAAATTTGGTATTGGAATATAAGTTGAATTTGTTGCTCTCGAAATATCCAAGTTTCGAATTTGTTGCAATAAGTTTAAATAATAAACAAATTAAATTACAAGAATATGTATATGACGACAATAACAATTAATAAGATTTATATGGCCTTGAATACTTGTGCCAAATATATTAAGTAAAAATTCAGTCAATATGTTTTCGATGTAATTTAAACTTTGCACGCTGTGAAAGGTTTTTCGTTATTGTTTAAATTTATTTTGCAACCAACAAATTCGGAACTTGGATATTTCGAAAGCAACAAATTCAACCTATATTCCAATATCAAATTTAAGCGAGCAATAAATTTTTTTCTGATAGTTTACTCTTGTAGCTTTACACGCTGTGAAAGGTTCTTTATCATTTTTTAAATTTATTTTGCAAGTAACAAATTCGGAACTTGGATATTTCGAAAGCAACAAATTCAACCTATATTCCAATACCAAATTTAAACGAGCAACAAATTTTTTTCTGATAGTTTACTCTTGTAACTTTGCACGCTGTGAAAGGTTTTCAGCTATTGTTTAAATTTATTTTGCAAGCAACAAATTCGAAACTTGGATATTTCGAAAGCAACAAATTCAACCTATATTCCAATATAAAATTTAAGTGAGCAACAAATTTATTTTTGACAGTTTATTCTTGTAGCTCTGCACGCTGTGAAAGGTTTTTCATCATTATTTAAATTTATTTTGCAAGCAACAAATTCGGAACTTGGATATTTTGAAAGCAACAAATTCAAACTATGTCTCAATACCAAATTTAAGCGAGCAACAAATTTTTTTCTAGTAGTTTACTCTTGTAGCTCTGCACACTGTGAAAGGTTTTTCATCATTATTTAAATTTATTTTGCAAGCAACAAATTCGGAACTTGGATATTTCGAAAGCAACAAATTCAAATAATATCTCAATACCAAATTTAAGCGAGCAACAAATTTTTTTCTGATAGTTTACTCTTGTAACTTTGCTCGCTGTGAAAAGTTTTCCGCTATTGTTTAAATTTATTTTGCAAGCAACAAATTGAATATTTTAAGAGCAACAAATTAGCAACAAATTAGCAACAAATTTTTATATTATTATTACGTATAATTTTGTTGTTATATATATTGTTCCGCTAACTTAATCTTCCTTTAGCGGAACATGATTTTTTTTTTTAAATTACAGAGCAACAAATTTTTTTCTTTGGCAACTTTTTAGCAACAAATGAGCAACAAATAAAAATATCAATTATAATTGATTCCGCCCATTTTGTTCCGCTAACTTATAAGACGTCGTTCTTTTTCCTGACTGGAACTACTCTTGAACAGTACGGCGAAGTACTATACTTAATAATATTTCTATTTAATAAATCATCTGTAATTTCTCTGATTTGAATCCGCTCGGACCAAGCGAATTTACGGGGAGCGTAAGCAAACGTTGAATTGTCTTTTAAATTAATTTTAACTAAATAGTCATCTTCGATAATAGGGACTGGAGTGTCCTCTACTTTTTGCAAAAGAGATAAAAGTTTTGCTTTGACCTGTGAATCAAAATCAATACTAATTTCAGAGAAGGAATCCGATACTTCGGTTTTAAAATCAATAATGTCAGCAGAAGCGACGTGAGATAAGAGATCCAACGTATCCTTACAATTCCCCTCTTCAGTAAAATCCATACCGTAAAAAAGTTTATTGACCCTCATACAATCACGACCTAATAAAATATGTGTTGGGGAAGAATTATGATTCAAAACATGAAAATCACAAGAAAGTAATGAATTAGGCAACACATCTAATCTTAAAAAGGATGAAACAAAACCGGGTGATTTGATAACACACTCATCAATGGTTTTATAGAGGTTAGAAGAAACTTTTAAAGGAGTGACTGAAGGGTCAAAAAACTTTTCGAAAACCGATCTACGAATAAAAGAAATAGGACTACCTGAGTCAACCGACGCAAATATTTTATAAGGAATTCCATTAAGTTCATTCACATTAAGAACTTGTTTGTCGCGAACAATAATCCGACGGTCTTGCGACACCGAAGCTACCGTTGAAGAGAGATTTTCCTCGGCCTCCTCAGCAGCTTCCTCCACAGCAGCAACCGTTGGGAAAGAGGGTTGAACCTTCGAAGACGCTTCTTTTTTCTTCAATTTGAAGCAGTCGGACTTGATATGCCCCTTATTATGGCAATAAGCGCAAAAGACTTCTTTCTTCTGAGAACTGGGGCTTCCTGAAGGCTCCTTGTTGTCGTTGGATTTGTCGTACTTGGATGAAGCAGCATCCTTAGATTTGATAATCTTCGTAGAGGTAGAGAATTTTTTGAGATGCGAAGCACACGTAGAGGTCATACGTTGCATTCTCTCCAAGAAGACATCCAGCGATTCAGTATCGATAGAGAAAGCGGCGGCTTGAATGGAAATATGAGTGATTCCATCAATAAGAGTGTGGATAGTGTCGAAATCCGAGTAATTCAGCTTCTGAGTTAAAGCCATTTTGTCCGTGGCATAATCCTGGAAGGACTCGGATAAATAATTCCATTTTCGAGCTTCTAATTTTTTGACAAGAACACTATGAGGGATTCTTGTTCTAAAACGGCTAGTAATTGATTCTTTGAAAGTTGACCAAGATCTAGTGGACTCACCAGAGCCCAAGTCGAACCAACGACGAGCATTACCCGATAATCTGCTCGTAGCCGCTGTAAGCCTCACAGACGTAGCCAGGTTATGAAGGTCTGCTACGTTTTCGATTTTTTTCAGCCAAATATTTACATCATCCTCTTCAGATCCGGAGAATTGAGGAATTTGAGTAGAAAGAAATTTGACAGCATGTCCTGGAGGCAAAGAAGAAAATTCACTGGAGGGATGTATTCTTGAATCTGGAAGTACATCACCCTGAGAGGACCGTCTTGGGAGAGGATCAGTATGAGAGAGCCGTCCTGGATCCAAGTTAATGCTCATAAATGAAGAAAACATTTGCTGCAACATGCTCATCTGCTCATTCTGCTTAGAAATTTGTTGGACAAGGAGAGAGCAGAGTTGCGGTAAACAATCTGGAGAAGTTTCCTTACTAGAGCAGTCAGAAAGAGGAATTTTATCTGAGGTTTTAGGTATCGTACCTGAAGCAGATTTGGGAAAATCAGGCTCTCCATGAGCGTCCAAAAAGGTAGCTTGCGCTTCTTCAAGAGGACCGTGAATTTCAAGGTGCGAGAGCAGAGCATCGATGCAGCCTTCACGGCTTTTAGGAATATTTGAAATTCCATATCTGGATACTTCTTTTCTTAAATCCTGGTAAGACATTCCTTCGAGGTGGTTACGGAACATCTTGAAGAACTAAAAGAACTGGAAAAAAAAATCTTGAACGGGGAACAAAGTACGTGCACTACAAATTCACCGAAACGAGTAAAGTCAAACTGTCTTTACGACGGCACTGATGAGAGCACACACTAGAAAAAGTTTAAACCGGGAAGAGACCAAAAAAAAAGTCGACCGGACGAACCCGAAGAACTTTCTTGACTCGACGAACCCGAAGAACTTTCTCGACTGATCGCGAACGATGCACCCGAACAAAAACACACCGAAAACAAAAGTGCACCAAAAAGTCAGCGTTCAATTAATAAATTCAATGTACTTTTGTTCACTACAAGCGGGACCAATATGGCGGAAAAACCACCCGAAATGGCCCGACATAGAACCAATATGGCGGCCTGGTCCTTTGTTCTCCACGCGAGAGACCAATATGGCGGGAAAGCCGCTTTTTATTTACAGCTTGTAAAGCGCAATAAAGCGCGGAGATCACCACACTTAGATGATCGGAAAAAGAAAAAAACCGCACAAAACCACGAAAAACCAGTCACTATCCCACTTCTGAGGCTGTAAGAGTGTTAGATTTAGATCGCGGTTATCGGCGCGATCACGTGATCAGGAGCTGAACGAGCCGGAGAGAGGGTTTTTGGTTTGACTCGCGGAAGCGGAATGAGAAAAGACTAGGAGTTGCAAGGGCAAAAGAAATATATTCTTGTAACAAATATACAGAGAGCGAACACAAATGCCGCGGAACCGAGGCCGTTAATATTAAGCACGAACGCCCGAAGATAACGTTGAAACGCGCAGCGGATTAATCACTGCCCGAGGGAAACGATCACGACGAAAAGGCGTTAACGAAACGCGCCGATACTGAAAACGGTCTCACCGCACAAAAGCTGTTACTCTGTTCGGCGCCGGTTTGCAACTGTTACTCTCGCCGGTCGTGATCGTCAACCTTGAAACGCGCGCAGCGCCGCAGCCAATCACAATGCGCGAACAAAGCGCACTAGCGCCAAACGCTAGCGCCAAAACATGGCGACGGACATGCACTAGCGCCAAGACTTGGCGACGGACGCGCCATGACATGGCGACGGTCTTACAAAAAAGATATGTGAAAAGGTTAGTTTTTCTGTCTTTAATAAATCGAATTGTTTTAACATTTATTGATATCGATATAAATTACTGTATACTTATTTAAATTCAATTCATATCTCGATAAAAGCAGAGCAAGAAAAAGACAAAAAGGAGATTCTAGTCTTGTTCTTTTTCTACATTTCTGTCAAACTTCAAACCTCGGATCAGCTGATTGTCGATTTAACTTTAACCTTAAATATCTATATCTATGGTATGTGCAAGCGTTCTTTTATTGCGAATGGATTTACTATATCGCATTACTTGTATAGAAAATTATTTTCTTCAATGAATATCTGACAAACAATAAGAAATAATAATGGGACGACACTATAATCATAAACGTTTGCCCCTATCTGTTCGCCGAAAATCTTTGAAAAAAGGCTGGGTAAAAAGGTCTGTAATTTAAGCAAAATTACTTTGCGATCTAATAATGAATTATATATGAACGTTTTTATCTTATAAAATCCGTAGTAAATAAAAAAATTGTGTGTACATATGTATAATGACACATCTGCAATTCATATATATGTAATAAAATCTGTTGGAAATTATACTGTAATTGTATTAGCTACTTAACTATATTAAAATTATACTATAACTTGTTACTAGATTTTTTTAACGAAAACAAAGGAATATTTATTTTCTTTTTTATTTTACTTTTACCATAATTCGTTAAAAAATAATACAAACTCAAAGTAATTGTTATAAAAATTAATATACAATTTTCAATTTCTTAAAATAAAAAACTAGAATAGGCAAAGCGTTGATCTTTCTTTCAAAACTATGTAAAATTAAAGAAAAATACAACATATATTTGTTTCCATTATGTCCAAAAATCTATTTATATTTTAATATTTTTTATATTTTACCTATAGACGGAGGGAAATGCGAAAGCTTTTGCGAGATAAAGCACAAACTGAGAATGCTGAGAACAAAACTAATATTCATTTTTCCATTCTATCTGTATCCGATATAAATTCAAGAGTTAAAACTGGAATCCTGCATTGTCTTAATCAAGATATAGAAAAAATTGATAACAAGAAATCAGTAGAGAGAGAGACATACAAAGAAAAGAGTATATACAAAGAAAATATTAAATACATCGAAAATGAGGATAATTTGTTTATAGATAACCAGTGCTTTTTAGATAATGAAGAAGAAATAGAAATACATGAAGAAAAAGTAGAAACATATGAAGAAAAAGTAGAAATTTATGAAGAGCATATAGAAATATACGAAGAAGAAGAGAAAAGCACAAACAATGAAAACTTTGAATACCATGATGATTTAATTATAAACAACAACTGCTTGTCAGATAAAATTAATAATATATCAAAGAATATACCTGAAGGCCGTTGCATAGTGGATATCTGTTATATGTGGAACGAGATCCACCGGACATTCGATGATCATGCACAGGGGATGCAATGCCAGTTCAAATATTGGCAACTTGTAAATTTTCGTCGTCGCGGATTATTAACACAACTATTATTTAAATGTCAAATGTGTAATTACCAAACAAGTATTTGGACAGAACCTATGCATTCAAAAAAATCAGACATTAATGTAGTTGCTGCAACTGGATATGCTAAAGTGGGGATTGATTATACATAGATGTGAAAATATGTATAGTTATGAACATTAAATGTATCTGAGACGACTTATGTGAAAAATCGGGGTAATTTAGTTCATAAAAAGACAGTTACAGAGAATATAAAAGCAGAATCTTTTTGAAACTAATTTAGAAATATATTTTGCAAGTCAAAGTTATATAATATTTAATTAATGTACAATGATTATAAATAAGATATATGTATAAATCTTAAAATTTTAAGCAATTGATGAATAATTTTGTAAGTAATAGATTGAAAGATTATTTTCTTTCTATTTGGCATGCACATATGTTCACGACGAATCTTGCAAACTATCAATTTTTATTTGAATTATTAATTAGAATCACATTTATGCATATTATTAAAACATTTTTTGTTTGTAAATATTTTTTTATATATAAGAAAATTGTAGCTAAGCAAAAGAAATTCATACACAATAATGATGCTTTCAATAAATTTTAAGATTTAGAGAATAAAGTATAAATTAGTAAAAGAGACATGCAATTTTTTTTATTGTGATAAAAGTTTCTGGTAATTAATATACTATTAAGTTTATTTATTTGTATCTAAAGAAAGTGTGTTTATACTTTATTACATTTTGTACATGTCATAATATCTATACATGTTTATACATTATTATATGATTCATATCTGTATGTAATATACATATAAAATTAGTGTTTTGTTACATTACTGTAAAAAGAGTATTAAGATTTTGCTTTAATTAATATTGTGAAAATACTTTTGCAACTTTACTTTTTATCATAGTTATATTAAAAGACATATTTTTAAACAAAAATATATAACAAAATTATGGAAATGAAATATTTATTGTTTAATAGTATTAATAAAGGATTTTTAATTGTAAGTCATAAATTTTACATCCATTCATTATCAGTATTATACCTAAGAATAATAGATATTGAATGCAATATATTACTAATGAGATATTAAAGGCTGCTGATTTCGAAAGTTTATGTATCTTAAAAAGAAAGAAAAAAACAATTATTCACATAATCAATATAATAGAAACGAAAATGTCGTTTTGACAAAATATTTTGTCACAAGACAATTACAAATAAAACCAAGACTTTCACTTTCTTAGCATAGTCTTTCTTTAAAAAAAGGATAGATAAAAAGATAAGTTTTTCTTTAACAAGTCGAACTGTTTTAATATCTATTGATAATTGATATCGATATCAGAGAGAAGACTGAGAGGTGTCATGGCCTGCTTTTAGGTGATCCCTGAAAGCGATACTCCCTCTATGGACATTGAAAACGTGGACATGAACTACAAAGCCAATGTCCATGAATATTCTTAGAGGGTAATATATAATATGCACAATTTCTGGTTTTGTTCCGTGCTATGTGCACGAAATGCCGGTGGCACCAGTGCTGTATAACAAGATACTTATGTATGCAAATTGATAGTAAATAAATTATTCAATCGCGAAAGATACTGTAATATTCAAAGATGAAATAAATATTTTTCTATATTCATTGTCATATTTATATCTTTTTATTTACAAAACACAAAATGCCTGCTGTGGGATAAAAACATTTTTAACCGTATTTCTATAAATCTTCTTAATTAGCAGTAAACTGATCTTTGATATTTATCAATCATTTTTTTAATTATTTAAAAATTTAATTATTAATACATGTATAGAATTTGTCAAATTAATCACTGATTCTTCTGAAGTTTTTATAATTAAGACTCGAAAAATATAGATGTTGCAAAATATTTTAAGTCTCTTCCTTTATATAAAATATAAAGAATTCATATGTTCTATTTTAATATAGCTAACATTATTTTTATATATTTTTATTATAATTTTCATACCAACATAATATTTTTATGCTTAATATAATATTTTTATGCATAATATTTTTATGCTAAATATATATTACAAAATATATGACAAAATATAATACAAATTTAATACAAAATTTATTACATGGAATAATTTATTACACAAAAATGTCCAAAATATACGTATAATATAAAATTTACTAAAAATTTTTACATAGTCCAGACGAGACTGATTAGCGAAGATTAATTACGCGACATTTATCATTAATAATAGATATGCAATAATAGGATTTAATAAGTTTTATATAACGTAAATAATCGTGATCAAAAGAGTCATTAATAAAATTATTGATCGTTTCTTCGATTGTAAAAGAAAGTATTTGCATTACTGGCGCATTTTGTATAGATTATCAAAGGAAATATTCAAAATGAAAAGGTAGAATAAAATTCGAAATCAACAATTAAATTACTAAATAAATCGCGATTTAAAATTCGCGAGAACACGACGAATAAATAAATCAACAATAATCGGAATATTCGATTGCGAGATACGCATAATTTTTATAATATGATAATCGAAACCATCAATAAACATGCGTGCGATATAATTATTATCACACAAATGATGACAGACGAAGATATTTTGGCAAACATTTGTGATCCGTATTGTTTATGAACATAAAATTCACTGTCCGATTTATTTGCGATTAATATGCGACTTTATACGAATTTCACGATTGAGAATAAAATACATATCCTATTTCGCGTATGATTATACTGAATAAGATGAAATGAGCTCTATAAGCTTTAAAATATAATTAAAAATCGCGTTGTGGCCACGTTTAATAGAAAATAACGGAACGAATGATTTTAAAAGTCCCTCTAATAATCGATGTAATAGTAGAGTTTAATAAGATTTAAATAATGTAAAGAATCATGATTAAAACAGTCATTAATAAAGTAATCGATCGTCTTTTAAATTATAGAAGAAAATATTTGCACTACCAGCATTTTGCACGAACTATTAAAAACAATATTCAAAGATGTGGAAAGATAAACAAAGCTTCAATGTATAATGCCTGTTTCTACCAACGTCGTTTAACTTTAATCTTAGCTTAACTCATTCTTTGTCTCTTTCTAAAAGAACAGTTAGAAGGAGACAAAGAGTGAGTTAAGCTAAGATTAAAGTTAAACGACGTTGGTAGAAACAGGCATAAGTCAACGATTAAATTATAAGATAAATCGCGATTTAAAATTCCCGAGAAAATGCGACGAATAAATAAATCGATAATATTCGGAATATCCGATTGTGATATGTATACCTTTTATAATATAATAATCGAAGCGTCTCAATAGACATTATAATCGCGCGCGATATAATTATCACATAAATGCGAAGATATTTGGACAGACAATTTGATGTCTGTAATATTTACGAATACAGTACTCATTGTCTGAGTCAATTGCGAATCTTTATAAGATAAATCGCGACTTGAATTCACGGGAAAACGCGACGAATAAATAAGTCCATAATATGCGGAATATTTGATCGCGATACGTAATTTTTATAATATAATAATCGAAGCTCTCAATAGACACGAGTGCGATATAATTACTATCACGTAAGTATAGAAAATCAAAAATATTTCGACAATCATTTGAGGTCTGTAATGTTTGCGAATATACAATTCACTGACCGATTTACTTGCGAATTTTTATAAGATAAATCGCGATTTAAAATTCGCGATAAAACGCGACGAATAAATAAATCGATAATATTCAAAATATTCAATTGCAGATACGCGAATGATATATCAGTAATATCCGATAAAAAGAGGAGCGATCTTAAAAATGGAGAACGATTAACATCTTGTATCTACATTAGATTTCGCAACATCAATCTGCGAAGAAAAGTTAAGTGATCCATTGAATGTCGGGAACTTCACTGTAGGAGGGAACGAATCCTGGATCTTCCGGACTATTCCCGATAGCAATGATTTCAGTAATAAATCAACCACAATTATCCCTCGTCATTATCTCCAATTCACGAAATTGATATGCACATCAGAAAACATGTTCTTCCATTATTAAGAAATATATTTCTTTATTGAAAATTAAATGGATATAACGACCTTTTTTATTGAATGTGATTACGAACGATTATATTTATAAATAATAAAATACATGCATTATTGGAGTTTGTGTTAAATGTGCGAACACATAATTTGGGGTACGGTTCGCGCGCGCGAGACGAATCGAACCCGATATCAGCAAGATTTAAAAAATTTCAATTCAAACAGTGTGCAAAATAAAATAAATCAAATAATTTTAAACAATTAATTCTAGATTAATTCTCTAGATTTTTATTCTTATAACGTTTAAATTAATAATTTCTTTTCTTTTAATCAATATCTTACTGATATAGGGGTACCCATTCGATTTGTCTCGAAATTTTTAAGTATTCGCACATTTTATATAATATACATGTATAATTTCGCGTATATATAATATATAACATTATTAAAAATTATAAAAATATTTTGGATACGTAAATTTGTGCATGTATTTTATTATACATATATATAAAATGGTATATACCTAAAAACTAATATTTCAAAATGCCGATGGATGTCCAATACCTGCAAATAGTTTCTTAAAAGAAACTAAAAATTAATGTTAATATCCCCAGCACCTAAAAATAATTTTTCAAAAGAGACAAATTATATTAATTAAAAATATATTCGTTTGTAATTATTTTTATCAAAAAATTTATACAAATTAATTACAATATGAAATTACTTGAAAACCTAAAATTTATACACAACGCTATATCCATATTTAATCTACTATTAAATCTTTCTAGCATTATATATATAGACAATAATAATACCAATCCTAATAATGATAGAACATTTTTAACGAAGAAAAGAAAAGATACATTTCTCTCATCTAAATATATATTATTTAAATTAATTCGACGTTAAAGAAGCGTATCATCGTTGAATTACTACCGAAATCATTGCTTTCGGAAATTGCCAGGAAAACTTGAGATTAGTTCCTTCAATCTTACAATAAAAATTCCCAATTTTTAACAGGGCACCGAACTAGACGTCGCGAATGGATCTCACAAGAACCGATGAAAAATAATTCTCCATGATGAAAATCGTTTTGACTCCTTGGCGGTACGAGCCACGCAACTTTCATTAAAGTTTATTTAACGGAAGGAACAATGGTAACTCTTTTATTAAAACGACAATCTCGTCTAAGAACGCGAAAAAGAATGCGAAAAAGGACGCGAAAAGACCACGGTGTTTTCGCAACGGTAATTTATTAATTTATTTATGAATATTTTCCGATACGAAAAAAAAAAATTCGTAAATACAAATATAATCAAAAAAATAAATTATTAAATTCATAATAATTAACTCGCGATTCTATAATATCGAAGGTGATCGTTAAATTTTGTGAAGTTAATATTTAATCGTTGACTTATCACAAATCTTATCGAATCTTCACTCTCTTATTCGACATTTCTTTATATTTAATTAGCAATATTTAGGAATATTATCTGACGAGAGGGACAGCGATAAAATTCTTCTGTTAAAATGATAATCTTGTATAAGAACGCGAAGAGAACGCGGAAAGAACACGGTATTTTCGCAATCATAATTTAATAATTTATTTTAAGAATATTCAGTTCCTCTTTGACATGAAAATACAAACAGTTACTCTTTTATGAATATTCCAAAAATATATACTACAGAAATATATACTACAGAAACAAATACTTTAATTTAATGAATTACTATTATGTTAATTACTATTATGTAATCATTATACGTATACTTTCGATAATTTTTCGTGTAATTTACATAAGAATTTACAATCATAAATACAATTTCATATAATATAATTACAGCCATAATTGTATTGTATTTTACAATTAAAATATCAATGTTAGATATTATAATTAAAATACAATTATAACTATTTATAATTTACAATTTACAATTTACAAATTTATGATGCTATCAATATCAAATAATAATGTTCCATTTATTCAAATATTTAATAACATTGATATAATAATTTGATATTGATAGCATTAACATTTGGATTTAATATTATATTTGATTTAATACACATACATTTTTAAGTTTTAAAATAAAATATAACATGTTAAGATTTCTTAAACGTAAATAATTATGCAATTTCTTTAATATTTCTAAAGATAATTTTGATAATTTAAATTAAATTTCCCTTTTAAATTTCCTTATTAAATTTCCCTTTTAAAACATTTTTATTTTTAAAACATGTTATATTCATTTTTACGTTTTTAAAAATAAATTCAACTTAATTAAAATAATTTTAATTTACCCCTAGGATTATTGGAATATTAAAAGAAAGAATGAATCTTACTTAATAGCCCTAACAACCCTACTATTAAAGGATTCTAATAATTTTAATAGCTTCAACAATCCTATTATAACAGAATTCTAATGATCTTAAGAGCCCTAACAACCCCAATATTAATAGAAGAATTCTAATGATTTTACTTAATAGCCTTAACAACCCTACTTCCTGATTAACTAAAATTATTCGAGATTTGAGGAACCTATCTCTAATCATCACCTCACCTAATCATGTATATATTTTAGTCACGTGCCCTAACCGCGTACCCTAACCGTACTCTTCAGGCCAGTTGAACCTACCTTTCGTTGATCCTGGCCACTTTCTTTCTCGATCTCTAATCAGAGATCGAAGAAGGAGATAATTACTCCTTCTTTTGCCGGATAATTACCGGCAAAAGAGCGTGAAATATTTACGCTCATTTAGTAACGATCGTTCGATTTCACGATCGTTCGTTAAATATTGAATATAACTTTATTTTAACTGAAATAAAGCCAAATTACTACAAATTTCTATAAATTATATTTTATAATAAAATATAAAATTAATATGTGTATTTATCATATTACAAATTATTTAATTAATTAATCATTTGACTTTATATTAAGTTAAAGTAAAGTTTAAAAACAATATCTACAAACAAATTCTACGATGGATGAGCTATGAGCAATTAGAAGATAAGTGCGTATTATAAGAATAAATTAGCATCAAAAATTGATAAAATTGATAATTGTTAATGCGTGTCCTTTATTTAATAAATTAGACAAAATGTTTACAAAAAAATCTTTTCTTGACCTCTTCTTTTTTTAATTTTTATTTCAATATATTTTCGCAATAGATGCAAAGCATAAGTTCGAAAGAACTTATTAAAATTATTTAATTTAATTGAATTAATTTAATTTAATTATTTAATTTAATTTATTTAATTTAATCCATCCTAGCTCATCCATTTTAAGGCAACGGATTTATCTACAATCTACAATCTACATCTACATCTACATCTACATCTACATCTGCAATCTCTACGAATCTGTTACCTTAAAGTTAAATAAAAGTTTTTTTCAGTCACCGGCACTGATGCGCAACAGCGGAGTTGTTGTTATCGAAGCTAGTTGTCTGTAACATACAAATATAAAATTCATTTATAATAATGCTCACAAAATGCAATTAATATTTAAAAAAATTTTTATCGCGCGGAATTTTATATCCGATGTGTAAAATAATAAGCAGATAAACACGTATGGAAAAATTTTATAAATTTTTGAAACCGTTTTTTAAATAGAAAATTTTATATGACTTTTATAAAAATCTTTCTCTTTAATTCATTTAAATAATAAGATCGAATTATTGTTCGTTTATAACAAGTTAACGATTTATAACAATTAACATATAAATAATAGATATTCACCATCAGGTTGCTCCGCCGATGTAAGATGCCTCTCCCAGGCCTCCTCCTCCTCTCATGTTGTTGGCGCGCGATACTTTTAACGACACTCCCGCACTCGCGAGCGATATTTTTATATCGCTATTTCCGCTATTTTACGCGCGATACTTAACGGTGTCCGCACTATTTCGGTACAATAAAAAATTTTCTATTTGATCGCGCGATGTATATACTTAATATGTATATACTTTGAACGGCACTCCCGGTTTCGGTACGAGCGAAAATCCCATTTCACTTACGAGAATCAGCTTCGAGTCAACAGGTCGGGAATGCAACGATACAACGAGCAAGGACTAAACCCAAACCGGAAAGAAGACGACACGATTGATGGAAATAGAGGAAAATGAAGTTCACCAACTCTTTTTCGCGCATAATTATCCTATCTCGTATCGAACCTGGACCCGCTAAGCACGATTTCAGGTGCTCCGCCCGGACATATTATGCCTCCCGCGGTTGCTATATGCTACACCAGGCTAGTAGACGGCAAAAGAAGAGGATACCCACATTTTTTAAACGCTAACATTCAGCAATTTAGAAAATGGGGAGGCAACCCCTTTTACCGAGCGAAAATCGTGCTTAGGGGAATCCATTCGACTCCTCGACAGGGTTAACACACGCAGTGCGTGTGGCTGTAGACGAACAAAGAGAAGGGACCCATTGACGACCATTCCGAGCAATCGATCGAGTTCTAACTAATACGGGCCGAATCACTTGACGAAGCACGAAGCACGAAGCGCGAGTGTACGTTGCATAGTAACGTGTGCAAACTCGAAACATCCCAGTTAGTTGGCATCGGAAGTAGAGACTCGTGACAATAAATGAAATTGGGATTTTATATGAAAAAGTCCAAAAGTTCCGCGAAAACGTGACAACGCGAGAATACTGCAACGCGAAAACGCGGTAACGAAGCGCTTGCCGTCCGCGGCACGTTGACGGCACCGACGACGCGAAAGGGTACTTAGCTTCCCATTCAGGCACCTTAAAATTTATCATAAATAGAAAAATTTAAGATAAACCTCAAGGCACCATCCAAGTACTAAGCCCTCCCACCGCAACATGGTGTACCCCATGGGAGGATTATATTATATATAATTTTATATATAATATAATACATAATTTGAAATTTATTTTGTAATATAGTACATAAATTTAAATTCGCAAATATAAATAATAAATAAAAATATAAAAGATAAAAGAAAATCTATTATATAAAGCAATGTTCAAAATAATTGATTTTAAAACTAATTATTGCGCGCAATTAATTTTTACATTTTTACTTTTAAATAGATATATTTTAATATTATAAATTTCGTAATTACAAAATAATTTATATTTCTTAGATATAAACTTTTAGAAATATGATAAATAAAAAAATTTCTATTTTTTTATATATGAAATATTTAAATAAATATATTAATATGAAATGTTTTATAAAATATAAGAAGTAACTGAAAATATTAATTAATAAAAAATTTTATAAATGTTTTAATTATTTTAAAATAAAATGGAATATTTTTTTTTAATATATATACTATTGATAAATAATTTATATTGTTGCGTCCGCGGAACGATATATATTGAATGCGCGCGACACAATCGGCATACGCTGACGTTCGTGCACTCGTAAATAATAACGCGATTTAAGGTGCACAAGAATTTTAATAAACCGCGAGTAACATACAAGAATTCAGAATAATCGTAAAATGGATCACAAATAGACGCGCGTCCGCACAGCTTGACAGCTGGGCTCAGACTCTTTGACAGTCGTTGTTTATAACAATATCTATATTTCTTGTTTAATTAACCAGGATTGAGAAAATTTAAAGCATTGGTCGAAATATATTTAATTCTAATATTGTTAAAGAAATAAGGCCCCCCTTGCACCCCCCCCCCCCGTGTGTGTGTGTGTCAGCTCCATGCTTGCGTAAGAAATTGACCAACAAACGATTAAAAAAAAAAAAATTAAAAAAGTCGAAGTTGCCCGGCTAAGTTCCCGGAGGTCGAGGCGGGCTCCTTTCATCGACATATTTACCGATTTTCAGATGAAATAATTATTTCCCAAACGTTAAAAACATTACAGACATATTTCCCAAATAATTTCACGTTAATTAAAAAAAAAATTTTTTTTTAAATATTTATGTCTGCTAACTATACGCTCAATTTATTTTAATTAATTATAAATAAACTATTATTTCCTAAACTATGAGAATCTATTCCTAAATGTGCCCAAACGATTCCCAAGCGATTGGTTTAATAGATAATAGGGAATATCAAATTTGTCTGCTAACTATATATGATCGTTTCAGAGAGAGCATCTTTTTTTTTTACATAACCAATTTTTCTTCAACTAATTTAAAGTGTCATATATAAGTGCAATTATGGATTGCGAATAAAAAAATGTTCATTATACGGAAACGGAACGGACGCTCCTTGCTCAATTAATTTCAGAAGAAAAAGTAAATGAAAATAAAAAAACAGGAGCAGCAGATTTGAAACAATATTTACATACATATATTTACATATTTACACTAGTAATATTAGTAATTTTGTAATCTATAGGTTTTAGTCTCCCCCTTTGGTAATTTCACTTTTCATTTAGCTGTATAATCGCAAAGTGATTCGTGAAAAATTCACGTGAAATCATTGAGTAAAAAGTGAAAAGTGAAAAATTTCGCTCAAAATTACATGAACGATGCCCTGACGTGCGGTTGCGATGGCGCTAGTGCGCCACGGTGAGTGGCGCACTAGCGCCACGGTGACGTGGCGCAAGACGATTGGCTGTGAGAGTTTTTGGCGCGACCCGAGATGAGCGACCACGACTACCGGCGAGAGTCTTTTTTCCGGTCGTCGTACAGTGAGCACGAGGCCGTTACTTTGCACGTGGTGGCTATTGCGCATTTTTCCCGGTCTAAGCCTTATGATTGTGGTCGTTCCTCGGACAGTATTGTTGTTCTCGTCGCGAGTTTGGCCTGTAGCCATCGGTAAACTGGCCGAGCGTTCTCTATCTCGGTATTCTCCGGGTCATTTATTGTATTTATTTATCCCGAAATCTCTATCATCAGGCATTTCCCTCCCGGCTCGCCCATTACCTGACGGCGTGGTTTCTATCTCGGAAACCGCAGCTATCTTTCATCCCCTTACAATATACTTATTATATGTATTAATTCAATAAAATTCGCTATAATGCCATTAATGTTTATTAATTTATTTATTCATTGGTAATATCTCTGTTATAGACAATTTATGGATGAACCAGACAAAAAAAGACAAAGACGAAGAATGAATACGGAGGATGAATCTGTCAACAGGGATGATGACAAACCTAAAACTAACGATGCTAAAATTGGAAGTATTACTGTACCTGAATTCTCTATCAATTGTGATGTCGATCATACAAAATACGGAACAAAGAATAAGCCAGGCAACTTCCACAAGGTAAGAATTAGTTAAATTTATTGATCCCTCATGTGCTAAAGTAATTTCTTTTTCGCCTTCTTTGCATGTTTTCTGCTATGGCTGCATCTGTACTCGCTTGCGCTTTCGCACGTTCTGTTGGTATTGCGACCTTCTTCTCTTTACTGCTGGTATATATTTCATGCATATCTTGAGTGTGATTAGCAAAATTAATGGGGCCTATCTGATTTTGTTTACAGATACCAAAGGAATCAGATATAGCTGATCTCTCTACAACGGATTTTAAGATCGTCAAAACAAAACTTACATTTGTGGATAAGAGCAAGTATATAAAAAGTTTCTTTGAATGTGAAGCATCTGTGATTCGGATAACAGCCCCGAGCCGTTTCGGAAAATCCACATTTATGAATATGCTCGAGAACTTTTTGAAGATAATAGTAAATGAAGACGCAAAGCCAATTTCAAATCCAGAGGATGGTGATAATTACAAGCTGTTTATGAATTTGCAGCTAGGTTTTGAGCATCCAGAGTTCGTTAAGGAACATTGTGGTCAGTACCCCGTGATATTTATGAGTCTTAAAGATGTAGGAGGTGAAACAAAGGGAGACATTTTAGAATCACTGAAGGAAGCTCTTTGTCAAGCATTCCAGCAGCATTCTTACCTTCTTGAAAAAGCTGCTGATGGTTCTTGCAGTTTTAAAAATAAGAAAATAAAAGGTATCGAAATATTTCTGAACCATTATGAGCGTAATAGGCTGAAAGAACTGTCCCAAATTAATGTAGAATATGGATTGCAATTCTTGTCTAAAATCTTGTATTCTCACTTCAACAAAAAAGTTGTTATTCTCATAGACGAGACCGACGCGCCCATTATGAAAGCTGTTACAGAGAACATGAATGATAAACTCCTGCGATACCTGTTAAATTCTATTAGCCATCTGATGTCAGTAAGCTTAAAGGATCAAACAATTGTGGCGCTTGCATTACTTAATTCCTCTGTTCGTTTATCTGGAGCATTTTCCTGGGAATTACGCAATCATGGTAATGTTCTATTCTTGGAAAGAGATGATTTTTCTGGAGTATATGGATTTACAGTACAGGAAGTAGATAGTCTATTTGAGAAAAGTGAATTTCAAGCAGTGAAGGATTCTGATGGTGTCAAAGAGTGGTACAATGGATACCAAATATTAAATAGTGAAGAAACAAGAATTTACAATAGCTGGTCTGTCATAAATTATTTGCAAAATAGTGTTAGAGAAAAGAGAAAAATGTTTGATAGCTATTGGGCCAGGTCAGGCTTTGTGGATATTTTAGGAAACTTGTTTGTGAAATCTCAGATACAAAAGCCAATCGAGAAACTTCTTGAAGATGAGAACATTGAAATAGAACTAGCTGAGCCAACAGTTGATAATATTTTGGAACTGAAAAAGACAATCTGTGATTCACAGAATAAATTAGAAACCTCGCAAGTGAATTACTTCTTACAGCTTCTGTGGGATAATGGTTTGTTGAATGCAGTTGAAAAGAATGCGCACATTGTAAGTCTGAAGATACCAAATTGGGAGATAAAGAGCGTAATCGAACGTAAATGTTACAGTGAATCGATGTTTAGTACAAAGTATAAACTCGAGCCTGAAAATATAGAAAAATATATACAAGCACTGAGGAATTTGCTATTAATGGCAAATGATGAAGAGGAAACTGAAAAAAGTAAAGAAAAACCATTTCGTGAACTCGTTAATGCAGTTTCAGGCCTCTTTTCAGAAGGTGCGACAATTCCATATAATGAGTCAGAGTTATATCACATTCTTTTTTATTTGGCATATAATAGTACAATTTTCAATGCACAAGCTAACAGAGCGGTCTGTCAAAAGATCTCCAAGGAAAAGCGAGGAAGAAAACACGAATTTGACATGCTTGTAATTCTTAGAACAGTTGGAGCCATATTTGAATGGAAATATTGCAAGGCAAATGAAACAGAAAGATCACAAGATGCTCTTAAACAAATTATTGATAAACAGTATTTCAAGGTTTTTGACAAGGAGGAGTATAAACATGTTAAAACAAAAATTTATGTTGGTTTGTGTTTTAAGATAAAGTCAAATGTGACTATGCGATACTTAGTGAACACTACTGATGTAGATAAAGCAAAATTTCTGGAAAGTACTTCTACAGAGGCTACTAAAGCTGATACCGCTACTGTTGTCAAATGATATCGTGCATTGGCTTTGTTTGTGTTTAATAAGTAACAAATAAGTATTGTCGCATTCTTCTCTGACAGAGTCACGTGTAAACAAATAAGTTTTTATTTTTTTCTTGTAATTTCTTAGTTATATTTCATTACAGTTAGTTGATAAAATAAAGAGGTCTTTGTATATTTTTATTAATAATAAAATATTTTGCTAAAAAATTAAAAATAAGGTCTCATAAGAAGTAATTACTGCAGCATTAGACAACCAATGAAATGTGCTGTACTGATGAGGTCAAATGAGGCTGCAGGCTGCAGTTTACAGCTTTTCATTGAGTTGCCTAACTTTCAAATAAATTTTTTCAGTTATATAATAATATATAAAAGTAAAAAAGAATTATTTTATCAAAGATGATGGTTCTGAGAATTAATCCCGATCTACAATAGATAATTTAAGCTTTAAGCCTTAAGAAACTGAACAATCACAACCGAGTATTCTCTTCATACTTGACTGTGGTTGGTCAACCTCTTAAGGCTTAAGCTTAAATTACCTACTGTAAACCCGGCCTTATGCGTCGTCTACAATGAGATTTTAAGGAGACTTAGGCCGGTATTCATAGTCCGATCTTATATTTAAGATGGTCTTAAGTCTGGTCCGAGGTTGACTTAAGACCTCATTCAACCAATCAAATGGCTGCGTAGCATTTCAAGCTCGAACTTAAGACGATCTCAAATATAAGATCGGACTATGAATACCGGCCTTAGGACCTCCGCACAAGGTGTTCCGTGTCGCATTACGTTACGTTAAGTATAGATCGTAAATTTAACTCCGTACGTAAAATTAAACTTCAGTCAACGCACAGAAGAAATCGTAACGTAAAGACATTTCGTCTTTCAAACATATTTCAATTATCTACACTTATCCACGATCCATGATATATTATGCGATTATGCGGAATCGTGTGCGGAATTAATAATAAATTAGTCATGGATTAAAAGTTACAAAAGAGATAAATTTGCTCGTTTTGCTTACACTTAAAGTCAGTACACATGAGAAAATTTTAGTATTTACCATAAGCAAATCGACCAACCACAGGACGGCGTCCATTTTATATAGCTTCCGGCTAACTTCACAATATAAAAAAATTTAATTAAAATTAAACGAATGACTCACAAACCTTTTTAATTATACTTCAAAACTCTTCATACGAAATACAAACGATTCATAAGGAGAATTTTTAATATTTAGTTATGTTGGCTAACTACATACTGTAAAAATGATTAATTTTTTATAATTATTCTAATTACTCACAAACGTTTTTAATCACACTTCAAACATCTTCATACGAAATACAAACGATTCCATAAGGAGATTTTTGGTTGGCTGAAAAATTTCCGGCTAACTTAATACGAATCGATTAAGGGCCTGAGCACAAAGATGTCGTAACTGTTTCCGACAAAGCCGTATGCGTAAAGGCTATAGCACACGGATATCCATAAAACATAGCCATAATACATAACATAAGCTCAAGAACCAATCAGATAGTCGTTTTAGATTTTATATTCTAAGGAAACAGAAAATTACTAAAAACTTAAGCATAAGAAAAATTTCAATCGGTTGAAATTTTTACGTACACGGAATTTGTAGATGTATTGAAATGGTGGCTCAAATGATTGTGGCACATCTATGTTCTATCTGATCAATGCAAAGGAGAGAGAAATACTGTTTTGTATATATATATATGTATGTATATATATATATATATATATATATATATATATATATATATGTATATGTGTATGTATATATAGATATGTATATATATATATATATATATATATATATATATAGAGAGAGAGAGAGAGAGAGAGAGAGAGAGATAGAGATATATATATATAAAACAGAGTTATATATGGGTGCTTCCAATTGAGATATCCCTAGACACTTTTATGCACACGGCGACACAAGTCGCGTTCCAATTGCCGTAACTGCCGACACAACTTTACACATCCGTACTCAGCTCGAGGGCTACTAGTCAACTTGTGTAACCTTCTGTTTTCTAGGGACAAATGAAATATGCGGTTGCAGACTGACGGCGATTATGTTGGCAATTTTCTTTTCCTTTTGGCCGTGTCCCGAAATTACTGCCAGTACTGCAAATTCTATAGTGCACGTTACGTATATTATATATTTTCAGTGCTGGCAGTAAACTGGCAGCAATTTCGGAACACGGCTTTTATCCTTTTTATTTAAAAGACAACCACTGAAGTATATTAAATACAAAAATGAACAATAAAAATATTAAAAGTATCATTAAAGTAAGTAACTCGAATTAATGAGTTTTTGTACAATTAATTTTTTTATTATATTTAATAAATGAAATAAAGTTGTTTCTTTAGCATATTTGCAGATTAGGTATATTATTACTGATTAAATTTTCATTCATATTTATATATTAATATAATATTATGCATTTATATATTTTATTTATATATTATTTATATATTATATAATATTATGCATATATATATCTATGTATGTTAATAACTTTGCTTCGAATTATTTACAAACTAATTACACAAATTTTACGTGTGCAACATGTTTTTCACTTCATCACCCTCACCATGGATTAAAAAATATCAAGATGGACATGGTTATGAAGAATCCTAACCCTCCACTCGAAAGTCGCACTTAACTTTGTTCCAATTGAGTCGTGCACATCGCTACACTTTGTGCCTTCCTGTGTATGTTTGTGTTAAGATGTGTTAAACAATTGGAAAGCACCCTATATATATATATATATATATATATATATATATATATATATATATATATATATATAACTCTGTTTTATTATTTAAAATATGGGAGACCACAATAGTTATTGTTCAGAAAATTTTTCAATGAGGTCCTATAAATCCATTTCAGGGGATAATAATAAAAATTATGAAGGACTCGATACCACGATAATTTATGAAAACGATGTATTATTAATTGATTTGATAAAAGGTTATCCTCATCTTTATGACAAATCCTTAAAAGATTATAAAGACCAATTAATCAAGGAAAAATCATGGCTTGAAATTTCATAAATAATGCAATTATCAGGTAAATATGTTTTTATCACGTAAATATTTTATTTGATTTTTACTGAATTTTTTACCATTAAAATATTCTTTTTATTCATGTTGATCAAAGTAATAATATTTTTCATCTTATTTTTAATTTTTTGAGAGAAATCGAAACTTGTTTATAATAAGAGTAGTTTAAATTTGATTGATCAATTTTTTAACATTCAGAATATTTTTATTGCAATAGTTATTCAATGGAAGATTCAATTAACATTTGTATAATTTTTTTAGTAAACCAATGTCAAGTTCGATGGACTCGTTTAAGAGAAAAATATTCAAAGGAAAGAAAACAAAGGCAAAATGAGACAAGAAGTGGAAGTGGAATATCTAATCGAGTAGTATGGCCACTATATGACAGTATGAAGTTTTTAGAAAAACATATAGCCAAAAGAAAGTATGTCCATTTAACATTGCTTTTTGTGTATTCTCAATCACAGTGACTTATTAAAAATTAAACATTCTTCATTGCAGCACATACAGCAATCTATCACAAGAAACAAACAATAAAGAAAACATACTGAGTTGTTCGCAAAACATTCTGAGCTTTGAGAGTTCGCAGAATAGTTCAACAGCTTCAGAGTGATTTCACCTCCTGATTCTATAACTTCGACTTTAAATGGAAATCAACAACATTCATTGTTTAGTGCAACAAATTCATGTATTAGAAAGTCTATGTCAACACTTCAGCAACCATGTACATCTACAGCTACAACAACATCCATTGAAATACCTGCAACAATAGAAAGACTAGAAGAAAGAAGACCATCCATGTCTTCGATAACATCTTCACATGGATCTAA
The DNA here is from genome assembly GCF_025532165.1 of Camponotus vicinus. NCBI lineage: Eukaryota > Metazoa > Arthropoda > Insecta > Hymenoptera > Formicidae > Camponotus > Camponotus vicinus. The sequence goes on along the minus strand of NW_028141976.1, from coordinate 10,930,221 downwards.
AACACAGACACTATCTGAAACTAATGCAAACCATGACAAATGTTTTACGCCTATAAAAAAACAGCGAATTTCACAGTCAAATAAAATAGAAGAAACTCTGTTATCATTGACTACTCAACTATCTGATAAAATAAATAATTCTTCTCATCTGGTTACAAAATCAAGAATTGAAAACATTAAAGATGTTGATGATAAATTTGCAGATTTCATAGCAGCAGAATTACAAAACATGCCACAAGAATTGCGCAAAAAAAAGAAAAAACAAATAATTGATATATTATGGACAACGGAGACTTAATATAGTAAGTCAAATTTTTGTCAAATTTTTCTTATTTCATACAAAAAAATTAATATATATTTTTTTTAAATATTGCGAAAAATTTTTATAGCATTTGTGCAATAATGTCATTGAAAAAAACATTTTTTCTTTTATTTGTTCTTAATTTCTATATACCAAAGATTTAATAATATGTTGTTGATTATTTTCTCTATCTATCTATCTAGTATGTGTTAATAATATGTTGTTGATTATTTTCTTTATCTATCTATCTAGTATGTGTTATATGGAACGTACAAATAATGGTAGTCATTAAATTTGCCTAAGTATGGAACGTACGTACAAATAATGCTAGTCATTAAATTTGCCTAAGTATAAAATTATTAATTAAATATTGTATTTAACATGCAAGTTATTGATATGTATTTCATCAAACATTGTACGAAATATTTAACAAAAATATACACATACATATAACATTAATGTCTATTAAATAAGTCATTTCTTGGGCTACTTTGAAGACAAAATCAAAATGATCCAAATTAAAATGATGAATCACAGCGCAAGATCATTTTAATCTGGATCATTTTGATTTTGTCGCGAAAGCAGCCTTGATTGTGCATTGTACTTGTATTCAAATTTAATCACGATTTTGCCCTCTTTGTACATAATCATGTTGCCATGGTACTTCTCCGGCTGGAGTCAAGAAATAATTCGCTAACGTTTCTCGTTGTGCATATGCTTCCATTGTTGCTCGACGAGCATTGGTTGGTACCATATCTCGAAGAGGCATATCATTAATTTCTCGCCAAGCACCATTTATAATTTCTCCATTGTTATTTTCACCATCAACGTAGTTTGGAGGACAATAAAATCTATTCATTGGAGTTTGTTGGTCATCCATACTTTTCAAGAAATTGTGGAGGCATACTGTACTCAAAATTATTATATCGGCAGTCTTGGGATGCATGCATATGGGTCGACGCAGAACTCTCCAACGCGATACTAAGATTCCGAAAGCATTTTCAATCGTTCGTCGTGCACGAGATAATCTATAATTGAAAATTCTTTTCTTTTCATCTAAGTTTGTACCTGAATAAGGTTTCATTAAATTTTTTGACAAAGGAAATGCATCATCTCCAATAAAAAAAAAAATTAGTTGATTTATCATCTCCTGGTAGTTTTACTCTTTCTTTTGGCAAATTCAATCTTTCTTCTTTTAATAATTTCCCAAACTCGGATTCAGCAAATACACCAGCATCATTTTGACTTCCGTATGCTCCGATATCAATTAGAGTAAATTTGTACTTATAATCGCATGCAGCCATCAATACCACACTAAACGTTTTTTTATAATTAAAAAATAAACTACCAGATCGTGCAGGCGCCTGAATTATACAATGTTTGCCATCAATAGCTCCTACACAGTTTGGAAAGTTCCATTCATCAAGAAATCCTGCACTAAATCTTCTATAATCTGCTTCTACAGGAGGTGATACAAATTGATGAAACAAAACTTCCACGATAGCTTTAGTTGTTTCTTTAATGATATTATATGCTGTAGATTCTCCGATACGGTATGCTAATGCTACTGATAATATTTGATCTCCAGTCGCCAAATATCTAAGAGTCGAAGACAAACGTAATTCAGGAGAAAGAGTTCTCCAATTGCATTTCTGGAGTTTTGGAGCTATCATTTCCAGTAATGTATAAAAAGTATCCACTGTCATCCTTGTATATCGAAAAAACATTACGGTATCGTCTTTTAACTCTTGAAATAAAGCTTCAAAGTCTCCTTGATAAGACCTATTTACATTTATAGGTCTTACCCACCACCTCCTCCGCCTACGTTGTCTTTTTTTCCATATAATGACCAACGCACTCCATTGTATAAATTTTAGAAGAAAATCAGGATCTTCCCATATATCGTCTATTGCTACAAAATAAACAAAGTGTTAATTTTTTCATTATTTTCTTTATCAATATTTTTCGAATATATTTTTAAGAGAATACCGAAGTTAATTTTATGTTTATATTAATCATTAACGTTAAAAAAATATTTTTCATTTATATTACAGAAAATTTTGATGAATAACACCTTAAAATATATAATTATGTTATATATATATTATAATATGTAATTATGCAATATTAATTTGATTTTATATTTTTATATTTTATTTTATTCTTATTTTAATAAAGTTTATTGAATAAACTTTAGCCACTTATCTAAATATTAATTATATGAACCATATAGATCAAATCAAACAATTAGGTTATATCACACGTTTTTTGTACCACATAATTGTATATAGAAAAACTATATCTTAAAACTTTTAAAATTTGTTTCTTTTCGTCTATCTAAAAATGACTTCTGATTGGTCGAATTTTACTCTTATGCTTAAAGTTATAATTTCAGCTTATGGATCCATTGCTATTGGCTGACATGTTATGCTACGCTCCTATTGGCTAAATCCTTATGGTATGTCTTAATGTTACGGCTATGGAATTTGTGTGCTATAGCCTTAAGTCGGAGACGTTAAGCGTCGTCTACAATGACCGTAGCATAAGGTTGTAAGGCCGTAGTCGTAAGAAATTGACCAATCACAGTTGATTATTCTCCTGAACTTCAACTGGGATTGGTCAATTTCTTACGACTACGGTCTTACAACCTTATGCTACGGCCATTGTAGACGACGCTTTAGTCAACGCACAAGGATTTTACGTAAACATAGGTATCGCATAACATGCAATACAAGATACGGCCTACGTTTACGTAAAATCCTTGTGCGTTGACTAACGTCTCCATGGACCTAAGAAGATATGGATGGAGTCTAAAGCCGGGGCGGTGTGAAATTTGCGGTAAGGGGGGTGTATAGCTCTGTCTCTTTCCAAAAGCAACCTTCGGGTATTTCCGTCGCATATCCGATAATGCCCGAAAGGTTATATATCCCATATTAGCTAACTTTGAATAAAAATACATGTATTTTTCATAGACTTATATAATAGACCGCGCCATCTTATGGGCGCACGCACGCCGACATAGAAGGACAGAGATAGTGATGGAGTCGTCTGCTCTCTCTCATATTTGAGAGAGAGTGGGAGAAGACGGAGAAGGCACTATATCTTATTCTATCTTATTCTCTCCTTTATCCCCACCTTATCACATTTAGACAGAGAGAGCACAACTCCAGCTATTGCTCTCTCACTTTTGTGCCAGCGTGGGTTGCTCTCACGGTTGGCTTGGTCTATTATATAAGTCTATGGTATTTTTATTCGAAAGTTAGCTAATATGGGATATATAACCTTTCGGGAATTATCGGATATGCGACGGAAACACCCGAAGGTTGCTTTTGGAAAGAGACAGAGCTATACACCTCCCTTACCGCAAATTTCACAGCCCCCACGCCCATATGAACGCTTTAGACTCCATCCATATCTTCTTAGGTCCATGAACGTCTCCGACTTACGCATATGACTTTGTCAGAAACAGTTACAACATCTTTGTGCTCAGGGCTCGTTCCCACTGAGCGCGTCACGCGTCGCGTCAACCAGCGTGAGCCAATCAAAACATCCCATTGTAATAACACGGAAAACATGTTATTACAATGGGATGTTTTGATTGGCTCACGCTGGTGACGCGACGCGTGACGCGCTCAGTGGGAACGAGCCCTCAGGCCCTTAATTGGAGTTTGGTCGAAGCGGCCCTTAAGCGGCGTCTACAATGATGCGTCGTCTACAATGAGATTTTAAAGAGACTTAAATCTTACGCCTTAAGTCTCCTTAAAATCTCATTGTAGACGATGCTTGAGATTTTAAGGCGTAAGACATAAGAAATTGACCAATCACAGTCAAGTATGAAGAGAATACTCGACTGTGATTGGTCAATTTCTTAAGGCTTAGGGCTTAAATTACCTGTTGTAGATCGGGACGTAGCATTTAACAGGAGAGGCTTTTAATGTATATTAAATTTAATGCGTATTAAATGTATATTAAATTCATAATTCTCTGCACCATCATCTTTGATAACATTATTTTTTTTTACTTTTATATATTATTATATAACTTTAAAAAAATTTATTTGAAAGCTAGGCAACTCAATGAAAAGCTGTAAACTGCACCCTCATTTGACCTCATCAGTACAGCACATTTCATTGGTTGTCTAATATATATTATTACAACGATTATACATACATATTATTTACGATTTATTTTGTTTTAATGCCGCAGTAATTACTTCTTATGAGACCTTATTTTCAATTTTTTAGCAAAATATTTTATTATTAATAAAAATATACAAAGACCTCTTTATTTTATCAACTAACTGTAATGAAATATAACTAAGAAATTACAAGAAAAAAATAAAAACTTATTTGTTTACACGTGACTCTGTCAGAGAAGAATGCAACAATACTTATTTGTTACTTATTAAACACAAACAAAGCCAATGCACGATATCATTTGACAACAGTAGCGGTATCAGCTTTAGTAGCCTCTGTAGAAGTACTTTCCAGAAATTTTGCTTTATCTACATCAGTAGTGTTCACTAAGTATCGCATAGTCACATTTGACTTTATCTTAAAACACAAACCAACATAAATTTTTGTTTTAACATGTTTATACTCCTCCTTGTCAAAAACCTTGAAATACTGTTTATCAATAATTTGTTTAAGAGCATCTTGTGATCTTTCTGTTTCATTTGCCTTGCAATATTTCCATTCAAATATGGCTCCAACTGTTCTAAGAATTACAAGCATGTCAAATTCGTGTTTTCTTCCTCGCTTTTCCTTGGAGATCTTTTGACAGACCGCTCTGTTAGCTTGTGCATTGAAAATTGTACTATTATATGCCAAATAAAAAAGAATGTGATATAACTCTGACTCATTATATGGAATTGTCGCACCTTCTGAAAAGAGGCCTGAAACTGCATTAACGAGTTCACGAAATGGTTTTTCTTTACTTTTTTCAGTTTCCTCTTCATCATTTGCCATTAATAGCAAATTCCTCAGTGCTTGTATATATTTTTCTATATTTTCAGGCTCGAGTTTATACTTTGTACTAAACATCGATTCACTGTAACATTTACGTTCGATTACGCTCTTTATCTCCCAATTTGGTATCTTCAGACTTACAATGTGCGCATTCTTTTCAACTGCATTCAACAAACCATTATCCCACAGAAGCTGTAAGAAGTAATTCACTTGCGAGGTTTCTAATTTATTCTGTGAATCACAGATTGTCTTTTTCAGTTCCAAAATATTATCAACTGTTGGCTCAGCTAGTTCTATTTCAATGTTCTCATCTTCAAGAAGTTTCTCGATTGGCTTTTGTATCTGAGATTTCACAAACAAGTTTCCTAAAATATCCACAAAGCCTGACCTGGCCCAATAGCTATCAAACATTTTTCTCTTTTCTCTAACACTATTTTGCAAATAATTTATGACAGACCAGCTATTGTAAATTCTTGTTTCTTCACTATTTAATATTTGGTATCCATTGTACCACTCTTTGACACCATCAGAATCCTTCACTGCTTGAAATTCACTTTTCTCAAATAGACTATCTACTTCCTGTACTGTAAATCCATATACTCCAGAAAAATCATCTCTTTCCAAGAATAGAACATTACCATGATTGCGTAATTCCCAGGAAAATGCTCCAGATAAACGAACAGAGGAATTAAGTAATGCAAGCGCCACAATTGTTTGATCCTTTAAGCTTACTGACATCAGATGGCTAATAGAATTTAACAGGTATCGCAGGAGTTTATCATTCATGTTCTCTGTAACAGCTTTCATAATGGGCGCGTCGGTCTCGTCTATGAGAATAACAACTTTTTTGTTGAAGTGAGAATACAAGATTTTAGACAAGAATTGCAATCCATATTCTACATTAATTTGGGACAGTTCTTTCAGCCTATTACGCTCATAATGGTTCAGAAATATTTCGATACCTTTTATTTTCTTATTTTTAAAACTGCAAGAACCATCAGCAGCTTTTTCAAGAAGGTAAGAATGCTGCTGGAATGCTTGACAAAGAGCTTCCTTCAGTGATTCTAAAATGTCTCCCTTTGTTTCACCTCCTACATCTTTAAGACTCATAAATATCACGGGGTACTGACCACAATGTTCCTTAACGAACTCTGGATGCTCAAAACCTAGCTGCAAATTCATAAACAGCTTGTAATTATCACCATCCTCTGGATTTGAAATTGGCTTTGCGTCTTCATTTACTATTATCTTCAAAAAGTTCTCGAGCATATTCATAAATGTGGATTTTCCGAAACGGCTCGGGGCTGTTATCCGAATCACAGATGCTTCACATTCAAAGAAACTTTTTATATACTTGCTCTTATCCACAAATGTAAGTTTTGTTTTGACGATCTTAAAATCCGTTGTAGAGAGATCAGCTATATCTGATTCCTTTGGTATCTGTAAACAAAATCAGATAGGCCCCATTAATTTTGCTAATCACACTCAAGATATGCATGAAATATATACCAGCAGTAAAGAGAAGAAGGTCGCAATACCAACAGAACGTGCGAAAGCGCAAGCGAGTACAGATGCAGCCATAGCAGAAAACATGCAAAGAAGGCGAAAAAGAAATTACTTTAGCACATGAGGGATCAATAAATTTAACTAATTCTTACCTTGTGGAAGTTGCCTGGCTTATTCTTTGTTCCGTATTTTGTATGATCGACATCACAATTGATAGAGAATTCAGGTACAGTAATACTTCCAATTTTAGCATCGTTAGTTTTAGGTTTGTCATCATCCCTGTTGACAGATTCATCCTCCGTATTCATTCTTCGTCTTTGTCTTTTTTTGTCTGGTTCATCCATAAATTGTCTATAACAGAGATATTACCAATGAATAAATAAATTAATAAACATTAATGGCATTATAGCGAATTTTATTGAATTAATACATATAATAAGTATATTGTAAGGGGATGAAAGATAGCTGCGGTTTCCGAGATAGAAACCACGCCGTCAGGTAATGGGCGAGCCGGGAGGGAAATGCCTGATGATAGAGATTTCGGGATAAATAAATACAATAAATGACCCGGAGAATACCGAGATAGAGAACGCTCGGCCAGTTTACCGATGGCTACAGGCCAAACTCGCGACGAGAACAACAATACTGTCCGAGGAACGACCACAATCATAAGGCTTAGACCGGGAAAAATGCGCAATAGCCACCACGTGCAAAGTAACGGCCTCGTGCTCACTGTACGACGACCGGAAAAAAGACTCTCGCCGGTAGTCGTGGTCGCTCATCTCGGGTCGCGCCAAAAACTCTCACAGCCAATCGTCTTGCGCCACGTCACCGTGGCGCTAGTGCGCCACTCACCGTGGCGCACTAGCGCCATCGCAACCGCACGTCAGGGCATCGTTCATGTAATTTTGAGCGAAATTTTTCACTTTTCACTTTTTACTCAATGATTTCACGTGAATTTTTCACGAATCACTTTGCGATTATACAGCTAAATGAAAAGTGAAATTACCAAAGGGGGAGACTAAAACCTATAGATTACAAAATTACTAATATTACTAGTGTAAATATGTAAATATATGTATGTAAATATTGTTTCAAATCTGCTGCTCCTGTTTTTTTATTTTCATTTACTTTTTCTTCTGAAATTAATTGAGCAAGGAGCGTCCGTTCCGTTTCCGTATAATGAACATTTTTTTATTCGCAATCCATAATTGCACTTATATATGACACTTTAAATTAGTTGAAGAAAAATTGGTTATGTAAAAAAAAAAGATGCTCTCTCTGAAACGATCATATATAGTTAGCAGACAAATTTGATATTCCCTATTATCTATTAAACCAATCGCTTGGGAATCGTTTGGGCACATTTAGGAATAGATTCTCATAGTTTAGGAAATAATAGTTTATTTATAATTAATTAAAATAAATTGAGCGTATAGTTAGCAGACATAAATATTTAAAAAAAAATTTTTTTTTTAATTAACGTGAAATTATTTGGGAAATATGTCTGTAATGTTTTTAACGTTTGGGAAATAATTATTTCATCTGAAAATCGGTAAATATGTCGATGAAAGGAGCCCGCCTCGACCTCCGGGAACTTAGCCGGGCAACTTCGACTTTTTTAATTTTTTTTTTTTTAATCGTTTGTTGGTCAATTTCTTACGCAAGCATGGAGCTGACACACACACACACGGGGGGGGGGGGGTGCAAGGGGGGCCTTATTTCTTTAACAATATTAGAATTAAATATATTTCGACCAACGCTTTAAATTTTCTCAATCCTGGTTAATTAAACAAGAAATATATTTAATTCTAATATTGTTAAAGAAATATTATAATAAGCATCGATGATCAAAAGATCATAATATATTTAATTCTCTTGTCCCCTTTCATGTATCCCCTGTTTCAATTTTTATTCACAGTAATGAATGATTACGATTCGATAAATATTTATCGTTGCGATACAGTTTCATGTTGTTTATCAAAAGTTAATTAATTTTTAATTATTAATATTTATAGCAAATTATATTTCGATACTAATCGTAATCGTATTTAGTAGAAAAATTACAATATACGAAGCGTTTCTCACCACTACCTTACTACTCGAGAGTCACCGCGCGAATAATGACAAAGCCGTAACGTATAGTGTGCTACTGTTTATATTTTATATTGCCAAAGTCGAACACCGTGTTATCGACAATTCGTTGAAATATTTTATATATTATAAAATATACACTAACGCGAAATATATTAAATAACAGAAATACTTTAATTTATTGATTATTAATTAAACAATTTATCATGGAGCATTTCGTTACGTTAATTATTTACATCTGTAATTCGATTGTTTTACTTCGTGTTCTCTCAGAATCTCTCCCCCTCCCCCCCCCAAATTATATTTAGATTGTCAAGTAGAGTGATAAAGTAACACGGATGGAATATATTTGTGGCTCTAAGTATTAAAATAATAATTATTGTCTGTAAAGATCACAATGATCGAAGTGATTATTTAATATTTTGTATTCCTATCATTTTATCGATTCTCGATTAAATTGTATATTGTTTAATTAACAAGGATTGAGAATATTTAAAGCATTGGTCGAAATATATTTAATTCTAATATTGTTAAGGAAATATCATTATAATAAGCATCAATATGATTGAAAGGTCATAACATAATTAATTCTCTTATGCCCTTTTATGTATCCCCTGTTTCAATTTTTATTCGCAGTAATGAATGAATGCGATTCGATAAAGATTTATCGTTGCGATACAGTTTCATGTCGTTAATTAATTTTTAATTAATTAATACTTATTAATATTTATAGCAAATTATGTTTCGATACTAATCGTAATCGTGTTTAATACAAAAATTACAATGTACGAAGCGTTTCTCATCACTACTTTATTACTCGAGAGTCACCGTGCGAATGATGACAAAGCCGTGATAATATGTATAGCGCGCTTGCTATACGTCGCCAAGGCCAAACATGATATTATTGATAATTCTCTGCCGAAATATTTTACGTACTACATATACACGCGGAATTTTAAATTATAGAGGTATTTTATTTTAAATTAATTATTAAACGATTGATATATCACGGAACCTTTTGTTATGCTAATGATTTGAATTTATTCGATTGTTTTACCGCGTTTTTCCGAAGTCAAATTTTATAATATTTAGTTTTGCATTTTAAAAGACTGACTTAGAGCGAACTAAATAAATAAATAAATGATGTTGAGAAAAAGAAAAAGAAGACACATAAATAAATAAATAAATAATAGCGTGAAAAGAGAGAATATACTAATATTTTTATATAATAAATTATTATTAATTAAATTATTTATATTTTTATTTATATTATTTATATTATCAGAGGGACATATGTGTTACCCTCTGAGAACATTCGTGGACATTGGTTTTGTAGTTCATGTCCACGTTTTTAGTGTCCACAGAGGGAGTATCGCTTCCAGGGATCACCTAAAAACGGGTCATGACATCTCTCAGTCTTCTCTCTGCTTGTCCTTTTTCTACGTTTCTGTCAAACTTCGAGTCTCGAGTCTTGATGCCTCGAATCAGCTGATTGTCGATTTAACCAGAGAGAAGAATGAAGGTGAAAGCACATAAAATTGCAGGAGCACATAACCATAAGCATAAGAAAATTGATTGGTTCATTTTCTTATGCATATATTTGTGGACCAATCAATTTCTTTATGCTTATGGTTATGCGCCTATGCAATTTTATGTGCTTTCACCTTGAGAGGTGTCATGGCCCGCTTTTAGGTGATCCCTGAAAGCGATACGCCCTCTGTGGACCTTAAAAACGTGCACCTAAACTACGAAGCCAAGGTGCACGAATGTTCTCAGAGGGTAACATATAAGGTGCACAATTTCTGGTTCTGTTCCGTGCTATGTGCACAAAATGACGGTAGCACCAGTGCTGTATAGCAAGACGCTTACGTATATTAAATAAATTTTTAATGAATTTTGTATGACTCTCTCTCTTTCTCTCATATATATATATATATATATATATATATATATATATATATATATATATAGAAATTTATTCATTATATGATTACAACACTTGAAAATAAGATATTTTATTAGGCTATTAATAAATAATTTATATATTTACAGAGAGAAAGTTTGATATTATTTTTAATGTAAAACGCGTACACATTTCTTAAGAATAAAAGTTCTAAATAATAAAGATGTATGTGTGTGTGTGTATATATATATATATATATATGTGGGTGGGGGTATGTGTGGTATGTACGTATGTATGTACGTATATATGCATAAAAGCGATGCGAGAGTTACGTGAGGAAGCGAGAAGGACGAGTGAAATAAGAGCGAACGAGATAGAAATAGCACGAGCAACGAGGACTCGAGCTCGAGAATCAGATTTTTCTTGCGCGCTATTATTTTCCTCTCGCTCGCATCTATTACTGTCTCGTTCGCTCCTATTACTGTCTCGCTCACTCCTATTACTGTCTCGCTCACTCCTATTATTGTCTCGCTCGTTCTTGTTACTGTTTCGCTCGCTCTCGATTCTTGGGTCCGCTTATCTTTCCGAGCTGTCTATCACGATTGTCAAGTGTGACAGAGAAAGTAAGACCATGAGTAGAGAGCGAGCGAGATGACCTATCATCAAAGAGTTCCGAAGTCTCTTACAATCGGTTTCTTCGCTTCCTCTCCATTCGCAATTCACGAAAATGTAAACATCTTATAAAATAAACATTGAAACTTTTATTTTTAATTTCATCGGTTTGAAAGTAATTTTAATGAATTAAAGAGATTTTTGCGATTAAAATGATATCAAACACGACGTAAATCGGGTAATTTTTAATTAGTCTGATAATAAAAATTTTATAATTATATTTTATAATTATATTTAATTAAATTTATGCGATTTATATCGTGTTTGATATTATTTTAATCTTAAAATTCTCATTATTCAATTAAAATTACTTTCAAATGAATAAAAAATGCATTTAATTTTTTGACATATATTCGTGAATATTATAAATGAAGTCTCATGTAAGAAACTTCGGAATCTGCGACATCGGGAATTTTTTCATTATTTATAATAATACACGACTTTAAATTGCCATAAAATAAAAACTAAAGCTTTGATATTTTATTTGATCTTTTTGATTAAAAGGGATTAATGAAATTTTTAAAATTGAAAATTATTCTAATAAAATATTGGGTTTAATGTGATTTCAATCGTAAAAATCAATGTGTACATGTATATAATAAAACTCTTAATTTCTCATAATTATAGTTTTATTTTAATAAATTAATAGTGTCTAATTTAAACTATAATTTTGAAAATAAGACTACATTGTATAAAATGTTGCATTGTACTTTACTTAATTTATCTTACTGAACATAACTTTAGAATTAATTTGATTTTTACGATTGAAATCACATTAAACTCAATATTTTATTAGAATAATTTTCAATTTCAAAAATTTCATTAATCCCTTTTAATCAAAAAGATCAAATAAAATATCAAAGCTTTAGTTTTTATTTTATGGCAATTTAAAGTCGTATATTATTATAAATAATGAAAAAATTCCCGATGTCGCAGATTCCGAAGTTTTTTACACGAGACTTCATTTATAATATTCACGAATATATGTCAAAAAATTAAATGCATTTTTTATTCATTTGAAAGTAATTTTAATGGAATAATGAGAATTTTGAGATTAAAATAATATCAAACACGATATAAATCGCATAAATTTAGTTAAATATAATTATAAAATTTTTATTATCAGACTAATTAAAAATTACCCGATTTACGTCGTGTTTGATATCATTTTAATCGCAAAAATCTCTTTAATTCATTAAAATTACTTTCAAACCGATGAAATTAAAAATAAAAGTTTCAATTTTTATTTTATAAGATGTTTACATTTTCGTGAATTGCGAATGGATAGAGGAAGCGAAGAAACCGAGACTTCGGAACTCTTTGATGATAGGTCATCTCGCTCGCTCTCTACTCATGGTCTTGCTTTCTCTGTCACACTTGGCAGTCGTGATAGATAGCCCGGAATGATAAGCGGACCCAAGAATCGAGAGCGAGTGAAACAGCAACAAGAACGAGCGAGACAATAATAGGAGCGAGCGAGACAGTAATAGGAGCGAGCGAGAGGAAAATAATAGCGCGCAAGAAAAATCCGATTCTCGAGCTCGAGTCCTCGTTGCTCGTACTATTTCTATCTTGCTCGCTCCTATTACTATCTCGCTCGCTCCTATTACTATCTCGCTCGCTTCTGTTATTGTTTCACTCGCTCTTACGTACTCATATACTGTCATGTTCATCTCGTTATCAAGCCTGCCGCTGGCAAGCGGCCGATGGCAAATTGTGACAAATAAATAAGTTAATCATTTTAAGATATATTTATAAGGGTATGCGAGTAATTTTAATGGAATAATGAAAATTTTGCGATTAAAATAACATCAAACACGGTATCAATCGGATAAATGTATTTAAATATATATAATCAAAATGTTTATTATCAGACTAATTAAAAATTATCCGATTTTTATTTTATAAGATGTTTACATTCGCGAGGAAGCCGAGTCCGCTTATCTTTACGACCTGTCAAGTGCGAGAGCGACAGCGAAACCGCGAGTCGAGAGCGAGCGAGATGACCTATCATCAAAGAATTCCGAAGTCTCTTACAATCGGCTTCTTCACTTCCTCTATCCATTCGCAATTTACGAGATTATAAAGTAAAAACTAAAACTTTTATTTTTTATTTTATCGATATGAAAGTAATTTTAATGAATTATTGAGATTTTTGCGATTAAAATGATATCAAACACGACGTAAATCGGATAATTTTTAATTGGTCTGATAATAAAAATTTTGATTATATATTTAACTACGTTTATCCGATTGATACCGTGTTTGTTATTTTAATCGCAAAATTTTCATTATTCCATTAAAATTACTTCTATACCCTCATAAATATATCTTAAAATAATTAACTTATTTATTTGTCATAATTTGTCATCGGCCGCTTGCCAGCGGCAGATTTGATAACGAGATGAGCATGACAGTATATGAGTACGTAAGAGCGAGTGAAACAATAACAGAAGCGAGCGAGATAGTAATAGGAGCGAGCGAGAGAGAAATAGTATGCCAGGCTGCAAGAAAGACTCTATTTCCAAGTCTTCGTTGCTCGTGCTATTGCTATCTCGTTCGCTCTTATTGCCATTTCGCTCTCTCTTATTACCTTCTCGCTTGCTCACATAACTCGTATACGCTATACACGCACACACACACACGCACACACACACACACATATATGTATATAAAACTTTGCTCACTTGAAATATCTACGCTATTTTTACAGATATGAAAAAATTGTAATTACGAAAATTGTACGATTAAAAGGACCATGATATGCTAGTAATATTGTTTTCGTAAGTGGAAGCGTTTTAGAAATTTCAAGATTATCTTCATATTTTTTAATGGAACCATCCTAATTTTTTTATATAAATCGATTCTTCGCAATATTCCGTGTAAAAAGTTATAAAGATAGTATAGTCAAAAATTGAACAGTTAACGAGATATTTGATTCTTTAAGTTGACATAATTTTATATAAATTATAAAATATCTGATAAAATGTTCATTTTTCGATTATTTTAATTTAATAATTTTATGCATAGAATAGTAAGAGGAATCAGTTAATGTAAAAAAAACATATAATTGTTCTTAAGAAAAAATATGTCGCTGCTCATTGCAAATTCATATATCAAAAAAAAAATTATATATATATATATATATATATATATATATAGAGAGAGAGAGAGAGAGAGAGAGAGAGAGAGAGAGAGAGAGAGAGAGAGTGTGAGAGGATCGCAAATTCGTCATTTCTCATTTATATTAAAATTTATTTGATATTGTAAGCACCTTGCTATACAGCACTGGTGCTACCGACATTTTGTGCACATAGCACGGAATAGAACCAAAAATTGTGCACCTTATATGTTACCCTCTGAGAACATTCGTGCACCTTGGCTTCGTAGTTTAGGTGCACGTTTTTAAGGTCCACAGAGGGCGTATCGCTTTCAGGGATCACCTAAAAGCGGGCCATGACACCTCTCATTCTTCTCTCTGGTCTAAAAGATACCGATTAAACAATTAATTATTATTAAATAAACGATATATCGCAGTTTCAGAATACTCGTATACTTTGCTGTCTTCGCGAGACCTTAAGAAATGGTTTCAACGAGGGACCCATAATCATGTATTAGCTATTCAACCGTTAAATAAAACAGAGAATATATTTACAAAAATATTTGTACTCACTTAAGTTTCCGGAGCAAATTTGTAGTAGTAGTAATGTAGTAGCAAATGTAGTAGTAGTATAATTGTTCCAATATAACCTAAAAAGTACACGTGTTCTTTATGAATTTCTAAAGTATATAGTATATATTCGTATATATTAAAAATGCGAATGATAATAAACTGATAATAAATTAATAATATATACTTACGTGTATATCGTAAATGTTTTTAAAATATTTTTATACTCCATAATATAACTTTTTCCTTCTGTAGAATACGCAATTCGAGAGGCAAAGAAGCAGCACAACGGACTCAACCGTTAAGTATATACAGCAATCGAATGATTGGTTTCTACTTTCAGATCCGGCCAGTCAGCGTCGAATTACATTGGAAAACCTATAGTGATTTACCCAATTGTCGAGTCCGCTGAATGCGATCATTATGATATCTGATTGGTGACATCTTTCGGACTGTAATAAAATCGAAAGATATCTTTTGGACAACTTTCATAGAGATATTTTGGATAACAATAAATTGATAACTTTTTGATGTATTAAAATAGACATCTATCAGATTTAACGATATGCTAACTTTTAAGGTGGAAGCACATAAAATTGCAGGAGCACATAACCATAAGCATAAGAAAATTGATTGGTTCATTTTCTTATGCATATATTTGTGGACCAATCAATTTCCTTATGCTTATGGTTATGCGCCTATGCAGTTTTATGTGCTTTTACCTTCAGACAACAGTCTTTTTCTTTGTTAAGATATCATAAAAAAGACACCATTAAGGCAACAGTTAAATAGATATCGATTTAAAGACATACATAGGTTATCTTATAGTAAAATCGTAAAGGCAACCTTAAAACGATAACTTATAGACATCGAATGGACATTAATGCTACCTGGGTAACGATCATATTGCAAAGTGGAACCTCGCTTCGCGTGGAAAGTTGCAAAATGGAACCTCGCTTCGCGTGGAAAGTTGCACCCTACCGTAGGCACCCCTACTGGCGGGGTGGGTGCAACTTTCCACGCGAAGCAAGGTTTCACTTTGCAACTTTCCACGCGAAGCGAGGTTCCACTTTGCAACTTTTCACGCGAAGCGAGTGGGACGGGTGGACGTGGGAGGGGCGGCCGATGGCCCCCCTTGCACCACCCCTTGCGTGCGTGCGTGCGTGCGTTCGTGCGTGCGTGCGTGCGTGCGTGCGTGCGTGCGTGCGTGCGTGCGTGTGTGTGTGTGTGTGTGAGTGTGTGTGTGTGTGTGTGTGTGTATGTCAGCTCCATGCTCGACGTAAGAAATTAACCAATCATATTCGATTACTATTTCACATTCAACTGTGATTGATCAATTCCTTAAGGCTTATTCCTATTGTAGATTCGGCCTTAATGTAAAAGTTTATTTTTCGTTTTTTAAGCAAATAATGAACCAACAAACGTTATAATTAAGCCAACAATCATCTCCAAACGATTCCGCATCGATTGAACCGCTTTTTAAACGAAAATGAGATTTCGTCGGCTAACTTCACGTTGATTTTTATTTTTTTGTTTAAAAAAAAATATAAACCAACAAACGTTGAAATTAGGCCAACAATCAACGACAAACGACCAACAAACGATAAAAAAAAAAAAAATTTTTTTAAAGTCGAAGTTGCCCGGCTAAGTTCCCGGAGGTGGTCTATGCGTATATTATAGATTTTCAGTGCTGGCAGTAAACTGGCAGCAATTTCGGAACACTACCGAGCACATTTCGGACCGCAGCTCTAGTGACTTTAACGGTGAGTGACGTGGCGCAAAACGATTGGCTGTGAGAGTTTTTGGCGCGACCCGAGGTGAGCGACCACGATTACCGGCGAGAGTCTTTTTCCGGCCGTCGTACAGTGAGCGCGAGGTCGTTACTTTGCACGTGGTGGCTATTGCACATTTTTCCCGGTCTATGTTCTCGTCGCGAGTTTGTCCTGTAGCCATCGGTAAACTGGCCGAGCGTTCCTAGCCTTTATTCCGCGGTGCTATCGTGGAACTGGCAAATACACAATCTTTATCTCGGTACTCTCCGGGTCATTTATTGTATTTATTTAACCCGAAATCTCTATCATCAGGCATTCCCCTCCCGACTCGCCCATTACCTGACGGCGTGGTTTCTATCTCGGAAGCCGCAGCCATCTTTCATCCCCTTACAATATGCTTATTATATGTATTAATCCAATAAAATTCACTATAGTGGCATTAATGTTTATTAATTTATTTATTCATTGGTAATATCTCTATTGTAGACAATTTATGGACCAGACAAAAAAAGACGAAGAATGAATACGGAGGATGGATCTGTCAACAGGGATGATGACAAACCTGAAACTAACGATGCCAAAATTGGAAGTGTTACTGTACCTGAATTCTCTATCAATTGTGGTGTCGATCATACAAAATACGGAACAAAGAATAAGCCAGGGAACTTCCACAAGGTAAGAATTAGTTAAATTTATTGACCGACATATGCTGAAGTAATTTTTTTTTCGCCTTTTTTGCATGTTTTCTGCTATGGCTGCATCTGTACTCGCTTGCGCTTTCGCACGTTCTGTTGGTATTGCGACCTTCTTCTCTTGACTGCCGGTATATATTTCATGCATATCTTGATTGTAATTAGCAAAATTAATGGGGCCTATCTGATTTTGTTTACAGATTCCGAAGGGATCAGATATAACTGATCTCTCTACAATGGATTTTAAGATCGTCAAAACAAAACTTACATTTGTGGATAAGAGCAAGTATATAAAAAGTTTCTTTGAATGTGAAGCATCTGTGATTCGGATAACAGCCCCGAGCCGTTTCGGAAAATCCACATTTATGGATATGCTCGAGAACTTTTTGAAGATAACAGTAAATGAAGATGCAAAGCCAATTTCAAATCCAGAAGATGGTGATAATTACAAGCTGTTTATGAATTTGCAGCTAGGTTTCGAGCATCCAGAGTTCGTTAAGGAACATTGTGGTCAGTACCCCGTGATATTTATAAGTCTTAAAGAGGTAGGAGGTAGAACAGAGGGAGAAATTTTAGAATCGCTGAAGAAAGCTCTTTGTCGGGCATTCCGGCGGCATTCTTACCTTCTTGATATAGCTGCTGATGGTTCTTGCAGTTTTAAAGATAAGAAAATACAAGATATCGAAATATTTCTGAACTATTATAACCGTAATAGGCTGAAAGAACTATCCCAATCTGATGTAGAGGACGGATTGCAATTCTTGTCTGAAATCTTGTATTCTCACTTCAACAAAAAAGTTGTTATTCTGATAGATGAGACCGACGCGCCCATTATGAAAGCTATTATGGAGAACATGGATGATAAACTCCTGCGATACCTGTTAAATTGTATTAGCCATCTGATGTCGGCAAGCTTAAAGGATCAAAAAATTGTGGCACGTGCATTACTTAATTCCTGTGTTCGTTTATCTGGAGTATTTTCCTGGGAATTACGCAATCATTGTAATGTTTTATTCTTGCAAGAAGATAATTTTTCTGGAGTATATGGATTTACAGTACAGGAAGTAGATAGTCTATTTGAGAAAAGTGAATTTCAAGCAGTGAAAGATTCTGATGGTGTCAAAGAGTGGTATGATGGATACCAAATATTAAATAGTGAAGAAACAAGAATTTACAGTAGCTGGTCTGTCATAAATTATTTGCAAAATAGTGTTAAAAAGAAGAGAAAAATGTTCGATAGCTATTGGGCCAGGTCAGGCTTTGTGGATATTTTAGGAAACTTGTTTGTGAAATCTGAGATACAAAAGCCAATCGAGAAACTTCTTGAAGATGAGAACATTGAAATAGCACTAACTGAGCCAACAATTGATAATATTTTGAAACTGAAAAAGACAATCTCTGATTCACAGAATAAATTAGATACCTCGCAAGTGAATTTCTTCTTACAGCTTCTGTGGGATGATGGTTTGTTGAATGCAGTTGAAAAGAATGCAAACATTGTAAGTCTGAAGATACCAAATTGGGAGATAAAGAGCGTAATCGAAAGTAAATGTTACAGTGAATCGATGTTTAGTACAAAATATAAACTCGAGCCTGAAAATATAGAAAAATACATACAATCACTGAGGAATTTGCTATTAATGGCAAATGATGAAGAGGAAACTGAAAAAAGTAAAGAAAAACCATTTCGTGAACTCGTTAATGCAGTTTCAGGCCTCTTTTCAGAAGGTGCGACAATTCCATATAATGAGTCAGAGTTACATCACATTCTTTTTTATTTGGCATATAATAGTACAATTTTCAGTGCACAAGCTAACAGAGCGGTCTGTCAAAAGATCTCCAAGGAAAAGCGAGGAAGAAAACACGAATTTGACATGCTTGTAATTCTTAGAACAGTTGGAGCCATATTTGAATGGAAATATTGCAAGGCAAATGAAACAGAAAGATCACAAGATGCTCTTAAACAAATTATTGATAAACAGTATTTCAAAGTTTTTGACAAGGAGGAATATAAACATGTTAAAACAAAAATTTATGTTGGTTTGTGTTTTAAAATAAAGTCAAATGTGACTATACGATACTTAGTGAACACTACTGATGTAAATAAAGCAAAATTTCTCGAAAGTACTTCTACAGAGGATACTAAAGCTGATACCGCTACTGTTGTCAAATGATATCGTGCATTGGCTTTGTTCGTGTTTAATAAGTAACAAATAAGTATTGTCGCATTCTTCTCTGACAGAGTCATGTGTAAACAAATAAGTTTTTATTTTTTTCTTGTAATTTCTTAGTTATATTTCATTACAGTTAGTTGATAAAATAAAGAGGTCTTTGTATATTTTTATTAATAATAAAATATTTTGCTAAAAAATTGAAAATAAGGTCTCCTAAGAAGTAATTGCTGCGGCATTAAAACAAAATAAATCGTTGTAAATAATATATATGTGTAATCGTTGTAATAACATATATTAGACAACCAATGAAATGTGCTGATGAGGTCAAATGAGGGTGCAGTTTACAGCTTTTAATTGAGTTGCCTAGCTTTCAAATAAATTTTTTCAAAGTTATATAATAATATATAAAAGTAAAAAAAAATAATCTGTGGTTAAATCAAATCTACATATCTTTAACCTACACGTGTCAAATAATATCTATATGCTTAATCATTTTTACGAAGACTTTTAAAATTACGAAGACATTAAAAAAAAAGGTTTTTATTATCTTTATAAATAATATTTTTTATGTAAAATAAATCGAAACATGAATTTTGATGATTTTTCTTATGTATAACTAAAAATAAATATTAGTTTCTTTTATAATAATCACTAACAAGGGAACCTCGCGAACCCGAAAATTCTGATCATAATGAAACTTTTTACATATGTAGAGGGGGTAAACAGATGAATTTAGAAATTTTCAGTTGGGGCCCAAAAACGATTCTAAGGGGTGAAACCACCCCTCAGATAGAGCGGTTTATCGGTTTTTTCTATATATCACGAAAATTACTGGAGATATCAAAAAATGTTTAATACAAAAGTTTTATGGCAAAAATGGCTCTATTCAATGACATTAATAAAATTTAAAAAAACAATTTTTTTTCTAAAATTTTATTAATCTAGTTAAATAGAGGTGTTTTTACTATAAAACTTTTGTATTAAACATTTTTTGATATCTCCGAAGGCCCCCCTTGCACCCCCCCTGTGAGTGTGTGTGTGTGTGTGTGTGTGTGTGTGTGTGTGTGTCAGCTCCATGCTTGTCGTAAGAAATTAACCAATCATATTCGATTACTATTTCACATTCAACTGTGATTGATCAATTCCTTAAGGCTTATTCCTATTGTAGATTCGGCCTTAATGTAAAAGTTTATTTTTCGTTTTTTAAGCAAATAATGAACCAACAAACGTTATAATTAGGCCAACAATCATCTCCAAACGATTCCGCATCGATTGAACCGCTTTTTAAACGAAAATGAGATTTCGCCGGCTAACTTCACGTTGATTTTTATTTTTTTGTTTAAAAAAAAATATAAACCAACAAACGTTGAAATTAGGCCAACAATCACCGACAAACGACCAACAAACGATAAAAAAAAAAAAAAATTAAAAAAGTCGAAGTTGCCCGGCTAAGTTCCCGGAGGTGGTCTATGCGTATATTATATATTTTCAGTGCTGGCAGTAAACTGGCAGCAATTTCGGAACACTACCGAGCACATTTCGGACCGCAGCCCTAGTGACTTTAACGGTGAGTGACGTGGCGCAAAACGATTGGCTGTGAGAGTTTTTGGCGCGACCCGAGGTGAGCTACCACGACTACCGGCGAGAGTCTTTTTCCGGCCGTCGTACAGTGAGCGCGAGGTCGTTACTTTGCACGTGGTGGCTATTGCACATTTTTCCCGGTCTGTGTTCTCGTCGCGAGTTTGTCCTGTAGCCATCGGTAAACTGGCCGAGCGTTCCTAGCCTTTATTCCGCGGTGCTATCGTGGAACTGGCAAATACACAATCTTTATCTCGGTACTCTCCGGGTCATTTATTGTATTTATTTAACCCGAAATCTCTATCATCAGGCATTCCCCTCCCGACTCGCCCATTACCTGACGGCGCGGTTTCTATCTCGGAAACCGCAGCCATCTTTCATCCCCTTACAATATGCTTATTATATGTATTAATCCAATAAAATTCGCTATAGTGCCATTAATGTTTATTAATTTATTTATTCATTGGTAATATCTCTATTGTAGACAATTTATGGATGAACCAGACAAAAAAAGACGAAGAATGAATACGGCGGATCGATCTGTCAACAGGGATGATGACAAACCTGAAACTAACGATGCCAAAATTGGAAGTGTTACTGTACCTGAATTCTCTATCAATTGTGGTGTCGATCATACAAAATACGGAACAAAGAATAAGCCAGGGAACTTCCACAAGGTAAGAATTAGTTAAATTTATTGACCGACATATGCTAAAGTAATTTTTTTTTCGCCTTTTTTGCATGTTTTCTGCTATGGCTGCATCTGTACTCGCTTGCGCTTTCGCACGTTCTGTTGGTATTGCGACCTTCTTCTCTTGACTGCCGGTATATATTTCATGCATATCTTGATTGTAATTAGCAAAATTAATGGGGCCTATCTGATTTTGTTTACAGATACCGAAGGGATCAGATATAGCTGATCTCTCTACAATGGATTTTAAGATCGTCAAAACAAAACTTACATTTGTGGATAAGAGCAAGTATATAAAAAGTTTCTTTGAATGTGAAGCATCTGTGATTCGGATAACAGCCCCGAGCCGTTTCGGAAAATCCACATTTATGGATATGCTCGAGAACTTTTTGAAGATAACAGTAAATGAAGATGCAAAGCCAATTTCAAATCCAGAAGATGGTGATAATTACAAGCTGTTTATGAATTTGCAGCTAGGTTTCGAGCATCCAGAGTTCGTTAAGGAACATTGTGGTCAGTACCCCGTGATATTTATAAGTCTTAAAGAGGTAGGAGGTAGAACAGAGGGAGAAATTTTAGAATCGCTGAAGAAAGCTCTTTGTCGGGCATTCCGGCGGCATTCTTACCTTCTTGATATAGCTGCTGATGGTTCTTGCAGTTTTAAAGATAAGAAAATACAAGATATCGAAATATTTCTGAACTATTATAACCGTAATAGGCTGAAAGAACTATCCCAATCTGATGTAGAGGACGGATTGCAATTCTTGTCTGAAATCTTGTATTCTCACTTCAACAAAAAAGTTGTTATTCTGATAGATGAGACCGACGCGCCCATTATGAAAGCTATTATGGAGAACATGGATGATAAACTCCTGCGATACCTGTTAAATTGTATTAGCCATCTGATGTCGGCAAGCTTAAAGGATCAAAAAATTGTGGCACGTGCATTACTTAATTCCTGTGTTCGTTTATCTGGAGTATTTTCCTGGGAATTACGCAATCATGGTAATGTTCTATTCTTGGAAAGAGATGATTTTTCTGGAGTATATGGATTTACAGTACAGGAAGTAGATAGTCTATTTGAGAAAAGTGAATTTCAAGCAGTGAAGGATTCTGATGGTGTCAAAGAGTGGTACAATGGATACCAAATATTAAATAGTGAAGAAACAAGAATTTACAATAGCTGGTCTGTCATAAATTATTTGCAAAATAGTGTTAAAAAGAAGAGAAAAATGTTCGATAGCTATTGGGCCAGGTCAGGCTTTGTGGATATTTTAGGAAACTTGTTTGTGAAATCTGAGATACAAAAGCCAATCGAGAAACTTCTTGAAGATGAGAACATTGAAATAGCACTAACTGAGCCAACAATTGATAATATTTTGAAACTGAAAAAGACAATCTCTGATTCACAGAATAAATTAGATACCTCGCAAGTGAATTTCTTCTTACAGCTTCTGTGGGATGATGGTTTGTTGAATGCAGTTGAAAAGAATGCAAACATTGTAAGTCTGAAGATACCAAATTGGGAGATAAAGAGCGTAATCGAAAGTAAATGTTACAGTGAATCGATGTTTAGTACAAAATATAAACTCGAGCCTGAAAATATAGAAAAATACATACAATCACTGAGGAATTTGCTATTAATGGCAAATGATGAAGAGGAAACTGAAAAAAGTAAAGAAAAACCATTTCGTGAACTCGTTAATGCAGTTTCAGGCCTCTTTTCAGAAGGTGCGACAATTCCATATAATGAGTCAGAGTTACATCACATTCTTTTTTATTTGGCATATAATAGTACAATTTTCAGTGCACAAGCTAACAGAGCGGTCTGTCAAAAGATCTCCAAGGAAAAGCGAGGAAGAAAACACGAATTTGACATGCTTGTAATTCTTAGAACAGTTGGAGCCATATTTGAATGGAAATATTGCAAGGCAAATGAAACAGAAAGATCACAAGATGCTCTTAAACAAATTATTGATAAACAGTATTTCAAAGTTTTTGACAAGGAGGAATATAAACATGTTAAAACAAAAATTTATGTTGGTTTGTGTTTTAAAATAAAGTCAAATGTGACTATACGATACTTAGTGAACACTACTGATGTAAATAAAGCAAAATTTCTCGAAAGTACTTCTACAGAGGATACTAAAGCTGATACCGCTACTGTTGTCAAATGATATCGTGCATTGGCTTTGTTCGTGTTTAATAAGTAACAAATAAGTATTGTCGCATTCTTCTCTGACAGAGTCATGTGTAAACAAATAAGTTTTTATTTTTTTCTTGTAATTTCTTAGTTATATTTCATTACAGTTAGTTGATAAAATAAAGAGGTCTTTGTATATTTTTATTAATAATAAAATATTTTGCTAAAAAATTGAAAATAAGGTCTCCTAAGAAGTAATTGCTGCGGCATTAAAACAAAATAAATCGTTGTAAATAATATATATGTGTAATCGTTGTAATAATATATATTAGACAACCAATGAAATGTGCTGATGAGGTCAAATGAGGGTGCAGTTTACAGCTTTTAATTGAGTTGCCTAGCTTTCAAATAAATTTTTTCAAAGTTACATAATAATATATAAAAGTAAAAAGAAAATAATGTTATCAAGGATGATGGTGCAGAGAATTATGAATTTAATATACATTTAATACACATTAAATTTAATATACATTAAAAGCCTCTCCTGTTAAATGCTACGTCCCGATCTACAACAGGTAATTTAATCCCTAAGCCTTAAGAAATTGACCAATCACAGTCGAGTATTCTCTTCATACTTGACTGTGATTGGTCAATTTCTTAAGTCTTACGCCTTAAAATCTCAAGCATCGTCTACAATGAGATTTTAAGGAGACTTAAGGCGTAAGACTTAAGAAATTGACCAATCACAGTCAAGTATTAAGAGAATACTCGACTGTGATTGGTCAATTTCTTAAATCTTACGCCTTAAGTCTCTTTAAAATCTCATTGTAGACGACGCATCATTGTAGACGCCGCTTAAGGGCCGCTTCGACCAAACTCCGATTAAGGGCCTGAGGGCTCGTTCCCACTGAGCGCGTCACGCGTCGCGTCACCAGCGTGAGCCAATCAAAACATCCCATTGTAATAACATGTTTTCCGTGTTATTACAATGGGATGTTTTGATTGGCTCACGCTGGTTGACGCGACGCGTGACGCGCTCAGTGGGAACGAGCCCTGAGCACAAAGATGTTGTAACTGTTTCCGACAAAGTCATATGCGTAAGTCGGAGACGTTAGTCAACGCACAAGGATTTTACGTAAACGTAGGCCGTATCTTGTATTGCATGTTATGCGATACCTATGTTTACGTAAAATCCTTGTGCGTTGACTAAAGCGTCGTCTACAATGGCCGTAGCATAAGGTTGTAAGACCGTAGTCGTAAGAAATTGACCAATCCCAGTTGAAGTTCAGGAGAATAATCAACTGTGATTGGTCAATTTCTTACGACTACGGCCTTACAACATTATGCTACGGTCATTGTAGACGACGCTTAACGTCTCCGACTTACGCATACGGCTTTGTCGGAAACAGTTACGACATCTTTGTGCTCAGGCCCTTAATCGATTCGTATTAAGTAAGCCGGAAATTTTTCAGCCAACCAAAAATCTCCTTATAGAATCTTTTGTATTTCGTATGAAGATGTTTGAAGTGTGATTAAAAACGTTTGTGAGTAATTAGAATAATTATAAAAAATTAATCATTTTTACAGTATGTAGTTAGCCAACATAACTAAATATTAAAAATTCTCCTTATGAATCGTTTGTATTTCGTATGAAGAGTTTTGAAGTATAATTAAAAAGGTTTGTGAGTCATTCGTTTAATTTTAATTAAATTTTTTTATATTGTGAAGTTAGCCGGAAGCTATATAAAATGGACGCCGTCCTGTGATTGGTCGATTTGCTTATGATAAATACTAAAATTTTCTCATGTGTACTGACTTTAAGTGTAAGCAAAACGAGCAAATTTATCTCTTTGTAACTTTTAATCCATGACTAATTTATTATTAATTCCGCATAATCGCATAATATATCATGGATCGTGGATAAGCGTAGATAATTGAAATATGTTTGAAAGACGAAATGTCTTTACGTTACGATTTCTTCTGTGCGTTGACTGAAGTTTAATTTTACGTACGGAGTTAAATTTACGATCTATACTTAACGTAACGTAATGCGACACGGAACACCTTGTGCGGAGGTCCTAAGTCTCCTTAAAATCTCATTGTAGACGACGCATAAGGCCGGGTTTACAGTAGGTAATTTAAGCTTAAGCCTTAAGAGGTTGACCAACCACAGTCAAGTATGAAGAGAATACTCGGTTGTGATTGGTCAGTTTCTTAAGGCTTAAAGCTTAAATTATCTATTGTAGATCGGGATTAATTCTCAGAACCATCATCTTTGATAAAATAATTCTTTTTTACTTTTATATATTATTATATAACTGAAAAAATTTATTTGAAAGTTAGGCAACTCAATGAAAAGCTGTAAACTGCAGCCTGCAGCCTCATTTGACCTCATCAGTACAGCACATTTCATTGGTTGTCTAATGCTGCAGTAATTACTTCTTATGAGACCTTATTTTTAATTTTTTAGCAAAATATTTTATTATTAATAAAAATATACAAAGACCTCTTTATTTTATCAACTAACTGTAATGAAATATAACTAAGAAATTACAAGAAAAAAATAAAAACTTATTTGTTTACACGTGACTCTGTCAGAGAAGAATGCGACAATACTTATTTGTTACTTATTAAACACAAACAAAGCCAATGCACGATATCATTTGACAACAGTAGCGGTATCAGCTTTAGTAGCCTCTGTAGAAGTACTTTCCAGAAATTTTGCTTTATCTACATCAGTAGTGTTCACTAAGTATCGCATAGTCACATTTGACTTTATCTTAAAACACAAACCAACATAAATTTTTGTTTTAACATGTTTATACTCCTCCTTGTCAAAAACCTTGAAATACTGTTTATCAATAATTTGTTTAAGAGCATCTTGTGATCTTTCTGTTTCATTTGCCTTGCAATATTTCCATTCAAATATGGCTCCAACTGTTCTAAGAATTACAAGCATGTCAAATTCGTGTTTTCTTCCTCGCTTTTCCTTGGAGATCTTTTGACAGACCGCTCTGTTAGCTTGTGCATTGAAAATTGTACTATTATATGCCAAATAAAAAAGAATGTGATATAACTCTGACTCATTATATGGAATTGTCGCACCTTCTGAAAAGAGGCCTGAAACTGCATTAACGAGTTCACGAAATGGTTTTTCTTTACTTTTTTCAGTTTCCTCTTCATCATTTGCCATTAATAGCAAATTCCTCAGTGCTTGTATATATTTTTCTATATTTTCAGGCTCGAGTTTATACTTTGTACTAAACATCGATTCACTGTAACATTTACGTTCGATTACGCTCTTTATCTCCCAATTTGGTATCTTCAGACTTACAATGTGCGCATTCTTTTCAACTGCATTCAACAAACCATTATCCCACAGAAGCTGTAAGAAGTAATTCACTTGCGAGGTTTCTAATTTATTCTGTGAATCACAGATTGTCTTTTTCAGTTCCAAAATATTATCAACTGTTGGCTCAGCTAGTTCTATTTCAATGTTCTCATCTTCAAGAAGTTTCTCGATTGGCTTTTGTATCTGAGATTTCACAAACAAGTTTCCTAAAATATCCACAAAGCCTGACCTGGCCCAATAGCTATCAAACATTTTTCTCTTTTCTCTAACACTATTTTGCAAATAATTTATGACAGACCAGCTATTGTAAATTCTTGTTTCTTCACTATTTAATATTTGGTATCCATTGTACCACTCTTTGACACCATCAGAATCCTTCACTGCTTGAAATTCACTTTTCTCAAATAGACTATCTACTTCCTGTACTGTAAATCCATATACTCCAGAAAAATCATCTCTTTCCAAGAATAGAACATTACCATGATTGCGTAATTCCCAGGAAAATGCTCCAGATAAACGAACAGAGGAATTAAGTAATGCAAGCGCCACAATTGTTTGATCCTTTAAGCTTACTGACATCAGATGGCTAATAGAATTTAACAGGTATCGCAGGAGTTTATCATTCATGTTCTCTGTAACAGCTTTCATAATGGGCGCGTCGGTCTCGTCTATGAGAATAACAACTTTTTTGTTGAAGTGAGAATACAAGATTTTAGACAAGAATTGCAATCCATATTCTACATTAATTTGGGACAGTTCTTTCAGCCTATTACGCTCATAATGGTTCAGAAATATTTCGATACCTTTTATTTTCTTATTTTTAAAACTGCAAGAACCATCAGCAGCTTTTTCAAGAAGGTAAGAATGCTGCTGGAATGCTTGACAAAGAGCTTCCTTCAGTGATTCTAAAATGTCTCCCTTTGTTTCACCTCCTACATCTTTAAGACTCATAAATATCACGGGGTACTGACCACAATGTTCCTTAACGAACTCTGGATGCTCAAAACCTAGCTGCAAATTCATAAACAGCTTGTAATTATCACCATCCTCTGGATTTGAAATTGGCTTTGCGTCTTCATTTACTATTATCTTCAAAAAGTTCTCGAGCATATTCATAAATGTGGATTTTCCGAAACGGCTCGGGGCTGTTATCCGAATCACAGATGCTTCACATTCAAAGAAACTTTTTATATACTTGCTCTTATCCACAAATGTAAGTTTTGTTTTGACGATCTTAAAATCCGTTGTAGAGAGATCAGCTATATCTGATTCCTTTGGTATCTGTAAACAAAATCAGATAGGCCCCATTAATTTTGCTAATCACACTCAAGATATGCATGAAATATATACCAGCAGTAAAGAGAAGAAGGTCGCAATACCAACAGAACGTGCGAAAGCGCAAGCGAGTACAGATGCAGCCATAGCAGAAAACATGCAAAGAAGGCGAAAAAGAAATTACTTTAGCACATGAGGGATCAATAAATTTAACTAATTCTTACCTTGTGGAAGTTGCCTGGCTTATTCTTTGTTCCGTATTTTGTATGATCGACATCACAATTGATAGAGAATTCAGGTACAGTAATACTTCCAATTTTAGCATCGTTAGTTTTAGGTTTGTCATCATCCCTGTTGACAGATTCATCCTCCGTATTCATTCTTCGTCTTTGTCTTTTTTTGTCTGGTTCATCCATAAATTGTCTATAACAGAGATATTACCAATGAATAAATAAATTAATAAACATTAATGGCATTATAGCGAATTTTATTGAATTAATACATATAATAAGTATATTGTAAGGGGATGAAAGATAGCTGCGGTTTCCGAGATAGAAACCACGCCGTCAGGTAATGGGCGAGCCGGGAGGGAAATGCCTGATGATAGAGATTTCGGGATAAATAAATACAATAAATGACCCGGAGAATACCGAGATAGAGAACGCTCGGCCAGTTTACCGATGGCTACAGGCCAAACTCGCGACGAGAACAACAATACTGTCCGAGGAACGACCACAATCATAAGGCTTAGACCGGGAAAAATGCGCAATAGCCACCACGTGCAAAGTAACGGCCTCGTGCTCACTGTACGACGACCGGAAAAAAGACTCTCGCCGGTAGTCGTGGTCGCTCATCTCGGGTCGCGCCAAAAACTCTCACAGCCAATCGTCTTGCGCCACGTCACCGTGGCGCTAGTGCGCCACTCACCGTGGCGCACTAGCGCCATCGCAACCGCACGTCAGGGCATCGTTCATGTAATTTTGAGCGAAATTTTTCACTTTTCACTTTTTACTCAATGATTTCACGTGAATTTTTCACGAATCACTTTGCGATTATACAGCTAAATGAAAAGTGAAATTACCAAAGGGGGAGACTAAAACCTATAGATTACAAAATTACTAATATTACTAGTGTAAATATGTAAATATATGTATGTAAATATTGTTTCAAATCTGCTGCTCCTGTTTTTTTATTTTCATTTACTTTTTCTTCTGAAATTAATTGAGCAAGGAGCGTCCGTTCCGTTTCCGTATAATGAACATTTTTTTATTCGCAATCCATAATTGCACTTATATATGACACTTTAAATTAGTTGAAGAAAAATTGGTTATGTAAAAAAAAAAGATGCTCTCTCTGAAACGATCATATATAGTTAGCAGACAAATTTGATATTCCCTATTATCTATTAAACCAATCGCTTGGGAATCGTTTGGGCACATTTAGGAATAGATTCTCATAGTTTAGGAAATAATAGTTTATTTATAATTAATTAAAATAAATTGAGCGTATAGTTAGCAGACATAAATATTTAAAAAAAAATTTTTTTTTTAATTAACGTGAAATTATTTGGGAAATATGTCTGTAATGTTTTTAACGTTTGGGAAATAATTATTTCATCTGAAAATCGGTAAATATGTCGATGAAAGGAGCCCGCCTCGACCTCCGGGAACTTAGCCGGGCAACTTCGACTTTTTTAATTTTTTTTTTTTTAATCGTTTGTTGGTCAATTTCTTACGCAAGCATGGAGCTGACACACACACACACGGGGGGGGGGGGGTGCAAGGGGGGCCTTATTTCTTTAACAATATTAGAATTAAATATATTTCGACCAACGCTTTAAATTTTCTCAATCCTGGTTAATTAAACAAGAAATATATTTAATTCTAATATTGTTAAAGAAATATTATAATAAGCATCGATGATCAAAAGATCATAATATATTTAATTCTCTTGTCCCCTTTCATGTATCCCCTGTTTCAATTTTTATTCACAGTAATGAATGATTACGATTCGATAAATATTTATCGTTGCGATACAGTTTCATGTTGTTTATCAAAAGTTAATTAATTTTTAATTATTAATATTTATAGCAAATTATATTTCGATACTAATCGTAATCGTATTTAGTAGAAAAATTACAATATACGAAGCGTTTCTCACCACTACCTTACTACTCGAGAGTCACCGCGCGAATAATGACAAAGCCGTAACGTATAGTGTGCTACTGTTTATATTTTATATTGCCAAAGTCGAACACCGTGTTATCGACAATTCGTTGAAATATTTTATATATTATAAAATATACACTAACGCGAAATATATTAAATAACAGAAATACTTTAATTTATTGATTATTAATTAAACAATTTATCATGGAGCATTTCGTTACGTTAATTATTTACATCTGTAATTCGATTGTTTTACTTCGTGTTCTCTCAGAATCTCTCCCCCTCCCCCCCCCAAATTATATTTAGATTGTCAAGTAGAGTGATAAAGTAACACGGATGGAATATATTTGTGGCTCTAAGTATTAAAATAATAATTATTGTCTGTAAAGATCACAATGATCGAAGTGATTATTTAATATTTTGTATTCCTATCATTTTATCGATTCTCGATTAAATTGTATATTGTTTAATTAACAAGGATTGAGAATATTTAAAGCATTGGTCGAAATATATTTAATTCTAATATTGTTAAGGAAATATCATTATAATAAGCATCAATATGATTGAAAGGTCATAACATAATTAATTCTCTTATGCCCTTTTATGTATCCCCTGTTTCAATTTTTATTCGCAGTAATGAATGAATGCGATTCGATAAAGATTTATCGTTGCGATACAGTTTCATGTCGTTAATTAATTTTTAATTAATTAATACTTATTAATATTTATAGCAAATTATGTTTCGATACTAATCGTAATCGTGTTTAATACAAAAATTACAATGTACGAAGCGTTTCTCATCACTACTTTATTACTCGAGAGTCACCGTGCGAATGATGACAAAGCCGTGATAATATGTATAGCGCGCTTGCTATACGTCGCCAAGGCCAAACATGATATTATTGATAATTCTCTGCCGAAATATTTTACGTACTACATATACACGCGGAATTTTAAATTATAGAGGTATTTTATTTTAAATTAATTATTAAACGATTGATATATCACGGAACCTTTTGTTATGCTAATGATTTGAATTTATTCGATTGTTTTACCGCGTTTTTCCGAAGTCAAATTTTATAATATTTAGTTTTGCATTTTAAAAGACTGACTTAGAGCGAACTAAATAAATAAATAAATGATGTTGAGAAAAAGAAAAAGAAGACACATAAATAAATAAATAAATAATAGCGTGAAAAGAGAGAATATACTAATATTTTTATATAATAAATTATTATTAATTAAATTATTTATATTTTTATTTATATTATTTATATTATCAGAGGGACATATGTGTTACCCTCTGAGAACATTCGTGGACATTGGTTTTGTAGTTCATGTCCACGTTTTTAGTGTCCACAGAGGGAGTATCGCTTCCAGGGATCACCTAAAAACGGGTCATGACATCTCTCAGTCTTCTCTCTGCTTGTCCTTTTTCTACGTTTCTGTCAAACTTCGAGTCTCGAGTCTTGATGCCTCGAATCAGCTGATTGTCGATTTAACCAGAGAGAAGAATGAAGGTGAAAGCACATAAAATTGCAGGAGCACATAACCATAAGCATAAGAAAATTGATTGGTTCATTTTCTTATGCATATATTTGTGGACCAATCAATTTCTTTATGCTTATGGTTATGCGCCTATGCAATTTTATGTGCTTTCACCTTGAGAGGTGTCATGGCCCGCTTTTAGGTGATCCCTGAAAGCGATACGCCCTCTGTGGACCTTAAAAACGTGCACCTAAACTACGAAGCCAAGGTGCACGAATGTTCTCAGAGGGTAACATATAAGGTGCACAATTTCTGGTTCTGTTCCGTGCTATGTGCACAAAATGACGGTAGCACCAGTGCTGTATAGCAAGACGCTTACGTATATTAAATAAATTTTTAATGAATTTTGTATGACTCTCTCTCTTTCTCTCATATATATATATATATATATATATATATATATATATATATATATATATATAGAAATTTATTCATTATATGATTACAACACTTGAAAATAAGATATTTTATTAGGCTATTAATAAATAATTTATATATTTACAGAGAGAAAGTTTGATATTATTTTTAATGTAAAACGCGTACACATTTCTTAAGAATAAAAGTTCTAAATAATAAAGATGTATGTGTGTGTGTGTATATATATATATATATATATGTGGGTGGGGGTATGTGTGGTATGTACGTATGTATGTACGTATATATGCATAAAAGCGATGCGAGAGTTACGTGAGGAAGCGAGAAGGACGAGTGAAATAAGAGCGAACGAGATAGAAATAGCACGAGCAACGAGGACTCGAGCTCGAGAATCAGATTTTTCTTGCGCGCTATTATTTTCCTCTCGCTCGCATCTATTACTGTCTCGTTCGCTCCTATTACTGTCTCGCTCACTCCTATTACTGTCTCGCTCACTCCTATTATTGTCTCGCTCGTTCTTGTTACTGTTTCGCTCGCTCTCGATTCTTGGGTCCGCTTATCTTTCCGAGCTGTCTATCACGATTGTCAAGTGTGACAGAGAAAGTAAGACCATGAGTAGAGAGCGAGCGAGATGACCTATCATCAAAGAGTTCCGAAGTCTCTTACAATCGGTTTCTTCGCTTCCTCTCCATTCGCAATTCACGAAAATGTAAACATCTTATAAAATAAACATTGAAACTTTTATTTTTAATTTCATCGGTTTGAAAGTAATTTTAATGAATTAAAGAGATTTTTGCGATTAAAATGATATCAAACACGACGTAAATCGGGTAATTTTTAATTAGTCTGATAATAAAAATTTTATAATTATATTTTATAATTATATTTAATTAAATTTATGCGATTTATATCGTGTTTGATATTATTTTAATCTTAAAATTCTCATTATTCAATTAAAATTACTTTCAAATGAATAAAAAATGCATTTAATTTTTTGACATATATTCGTGAATATTATAAATGAAGTCTCATGTAAGAAACTTCGGAATCTGCGACATCGGGAATTTTTTCATTATTTATAATAATACACGACTTTAAATTGCCATAAAATAAAAACTAAAGCTTTGATATTTTATTTGATCTTTTTGATTAAAAGGGATTAATGAAATTTTTAAAATTGAAAATTATTCTAATAAAATATTGGGTTTAATGTGATTTCAATCGTAAAAATCAATGTGTACATGTATATAATAAAACTCTTAATTTCTCATAATTATAGTTTTATTTTAATAAATTAATAGTGTCTAATTTAAACTATAATTTTGAAAATAAGACTACATTGTATAAAATGTTGCATTGTACTTTACTTAATTTATCTTACTGAACATAACTTTAGAATTAATTTGATTTTTACGATTGAAATCACATTAAACTCAATATTTTATTAGAATAATTTTCAATTTCAAAAATTTCATTAATCCCTTTTAATCAAAAAGATCAAATAAAATATCAAAGCTTTAGTTTTTATTTTATGGCAATTTAAAGTCGTATATTATTATAAATAATGAAAAAATTCCCGATGTCGCAGATTCCGAAGTTTTTTACACGAGACTTCATTTATAATATTCACGAATATATGTCAAAAAATTAAATGCATTTTTTATTCATTTGAAAGTAATTTTAATGGAATAATGAGAATTTTGAGATTAAAATAATATCAAACACGATATAAATCGCATAAATTTAGTTAAATATAATTATAAAATTTTTATTATCAGACTAATTAAAAATTACCCGATTTACGTCGTGTTTGATATCATTTTAATCGCAAAAATCTCTTTAATTCATTAAAATTACTTTCAAACCGATGAAATTAAAAATAAAAGTTTCAATTTTTATTTTATAAGATGTTTACATTTTCGTGAATTGCGAATGGATAGAGGAAGCGAAGAAACCGAGACTTCGGAACTCTTTGATGATAGGTCATCTCGCTCGCTCTCTACTCATGGTCTTGCTTTCTCTGTCACACTTGGCAGTCGTGATAGATAGCCCGGAATGATAAGCGGACCCAAGAATCGAGAGCGAGTGAAACAGCAACAAGAACGAGCGAGACAATAATAGGAGCGAGCGAGACAGTAATAGGAGCGAGCGAGAGGAAAATAATAGCGCGCAAGAAAAATCCGATTCTCGAGCTCGAGTCCTCGTTGCTCGTACTATTTCTATCTTGCTCGCTCCTATTACTATCTCGCTCGCTCCTATTACTATCTCGCTCGCTTCTGTTATTGTTTCACTCGCTCTTACGTACTCATATACTGTCATGTTCATCTCGTTATCAAGCCTGCCGCTGGCAAGCGGCCGATGGCAAATTGTGACAAATAAATAAGTTAATCATTTTAAGATATATTTATAAGGGTATGCGAGTAATTTTAATGGAATAATGAAAATTTTGCGATTAAAATAACATCAAACACGGTATCAATCGGATAAATGTATTTAAATATATATAATCAAAATGTTTATTATCAGACTAATTAAAAATTATCCGATTTTTATTTTATAAGATGTTTACATTCGCGAGGAAGCCGAGTCCGCTTATCTTTACGACCTGTCAAGTGCGAGAGCGACAGCGAAACCGCGAGTCGAGAGCGAGCGAGATGACCTATCATCAAAGAATTCCGAAGTCTCTTACAATCGGCTTCTTCACTTCCTCTATCCATTCGCAATTTACGAGATTATAAAGTAAAAACTAAAACTTTTATTTTTTATTTTATCGATATGAAAGTAATTTTAATGAATTATTGAGATTTTTGCGATTAAAATGATATCAAACACGACGTAAATCGGATAATTTTTAATTGGTCTGATAATAAAAATTTTGATTATATATTTAACTACGTTTATCCGATTGATACCGTGTTTGTTATTTTAATCGCAAAATTTTCATTATTCCATTAAAATTACTTCTATACCCTCATAAATATATCTTAAAATAATTAACTTATTTATTTGTCATAATTTGTCATCGGCCGCTTGCCAGCGGCAGATTTGATAACGAGATGAGCATGACAGTATATGAGTACGTAAGAGCGAGTGAAACAATAACAGAAGCGAGCGAGATAGTAATAGGAGCGAGCGAGAGAGAAATAGTATGCCAGGCTGCAAGAAAGACTCTATTTCCAAGTCTTCGTTGCTCGTGCTATTGCTATCTCGTTCGCTCTTATTGCCATTTCGCTCTCTCTTATTACCTTCTCGCTTGCTCACATAACTCGTATACGCTATACACGCACACACACACACGCACACACACACACACATATATGTATATAAAACTTTGCTCACTTGAAATATCTACGCTATTTTTACAGATATGAAAAAATTGTAATTACGAAAATTGTACGATTAAAAGGACCATGATATGCTAGTAATATTGTTTTCGTAAGTGGAAGCGTTTTAGAAATTTCAAGATTATCTTCATATTTTTTAATGGAACCATCCTAATTTTTTTATATAAATCGATTCTTCGCAATATTCCGTGTAAAAAGTTATAAAGATAGTATAGTCAAAAATTGAACAGTTAACGAGATATTTGATTCTTTAAGTTGACATAATTTTATATAAATTATAAAATATCTGATAAAATGTTCATTTTTCGATTATTTTAATTTAATAATTTTATGCATAGAATAGTAAGAGGAATCAGTTAATGTAAAAAAAACATATAATTGTTCTTAAGAAAAAATATGTCGCTGCTCATTGCAAATTCATATATCAAAAAAAAAATTATATATATATATATATATATATATATATAGAGAGAGAGAGAGAGAGAGAGAGAGAGAGAGAGAGTGTGAGAGGATCGCAAATTCGTCATTTCTCATTTATATTAAAATTTATGTGATATTGTAAGCACCTTGCTATACAGCACTGGTGCTACCGACATTTTGTGCACATAGCACGGAATAGAACCAAAAAAATTGTGCACCTTATATGTTACCCTCTGAGAACATTCGTGCACCTTGGCTTCGTAGTTTAGGTGCACGTTTTTAAGGTCCACAGAGGGCGTATCGCTTTCAGGGATCACCTAAAAGCGGGCCATGACACCTCTCATTCTTCTCTCTGTTTGTATTATAAAAAATTACTTTCTTCAGACATCTGACAAACGGCAAGAAATAATAATGGGGCGAAAATATAGCACTAAATGTTTGCCTCTTTCTCGTCATCGAAAATCTAGAAAAAGAGCCTGGATAAAAAGGTCTGTCTAATTTAAGCAAAATTATTTTGCGATCCAATAGTGAATTATACATGGACAATTTTATCTCATAAAATCCGTAATAAATAAAAAAATGTGCTCAATACATATATATATATATATATATATATATATATATATATATATATATATATATATATATATAATGACACATCTGCAAAATTTCTATATAAAATAAAATCTTTAAATCTGAAAATTATACTGTAACTTGTTAGCTAATAATTTGTACTGGTTAGAAACATCTTTATTTAGACGTTTTTAAGAGAACAAAGGAATATTTACTTTCTCTTTTATCTTACTTTTCGAATAATTCGAGTTAACAAATAATACAATAAATTCAAAGTAATTGTTAAAAATTAATACACATAATTTTCAATGTTTAGAAATAAAAAATTGGAATAGTCAGAGTATTGATCTTATTTCTTTCAAAGTTATGTAAAATTAAAAAGTAATATAAAATATATATTTATTTTCATTATAGCAATATCTAAAAATCTTCATATTTTAATATTTTTTATATTTTTCTTACAGACAGATAGAAATGAGAAAGCTTTTGCCAGATAAAGCACAAGCTGAAAATGCTGAGGATATAACTAATATTCAGCTTTCCATTCTATCTGTATCCAATAATATAAATTCAAAAGTTGAGACTGGAATCCTGCATTGTCTCAATCAAGATATGGAAAAAGAAGTTGATAACAAGAAACCAGTAGAGACATACAAAGAAAACAGTATGTATAATGAAAATATTAAATATATCGAGGATGAGGATAATTTGATAAATAACCAGTGCTTTTTGGATAACAAAGAAAAAATAAATAATGAAGAAAAAATAGAAACATATGAAGAACAAATAGAAACATGTGAAGAAGAAGAAGAGAAAAGCACAAACAATGAAAACATTGAATACTTCGAGGATTTAATTATAGATAACAACTGCTTGTCAGATAGAATTAATAATATACCAAAGAATATACCTGAAGGCCGTTACATAGTGGATATCTCTTATATGTGGAATGAGATCCACCGGACATTCGATGATCATGCACATGGGATCGAATGCCAGTTCAAATATTGGCAACTTGTAAATTTTCATCGTCGCGGGTTATTAACACAACTATTTTTTAAATGTCAAATGTGGAATTACCAAGCAAGTATTTGGACAGAACCTATGCACTCAGAAAAATCAGACATTAATGCAGTTGCTGCAGCTGGATGTGCTGAAGTGGGGATTGGTTATACCCAGATGAGAAAACTTTGTACAGCTATGAACATTAAATATATGTCTGAGGCGACTTATGTGAAAAATCGGGATAATTTAATTCATAAAAAGACAGTTATAAAGAACATAAAAACAGGATAGTTTCTTTTTGAATTATTTTCAGAATATATTTTGCAAGTCAAAATTATGTTGACCATTTGAATGTACAAGTAATTATAAATAAGATATATGAGATATGAGAGATATGAATCTTAAAATTTTTGGGGATTGATGAATAATTTTATAAGTAGCAGGTTGTAAAAATTATTTTCTTTCTATTTGGCATTCATATGTATATGCTCAATCTTGAAAGTTAACAATTTTTATTTGATTATTAAATATATTAAATATATTTATGAATATTATATAACATTTTTCGTTTAGAAATATTTTTTTATATAAGGAAATTATTAAGTAGGAAAAATTTATACATTAATGATGCTTTCAATAAATTAGAGAATGAGGTACAAATCAATAAAAAAACATGCAATTTTGTATTATGATAAAAGTTTCTAGCAATTAATATACTATTAAGTTTATTTATTTATGTCTCTAAAGAAACTGTGTTTATACTTTATTACATAATTCATATCTGTATGTAATGTATATATAAAATTAGTTCTTCATTACATTACTTGTAAAGATATTAGTTTTGATATTAAGATTTTGCTTTAATATTGTGAAAATACTTTTGTAAATACAAGTTATATTATTAATGATTAGTAATGTTAGTATAAAAGTGAAAATGTTGTTAGAAAAAGACATGTTTTTAAATAAAAATATAATAAAATTGTGAAAATAAAATATTTGTTTATACATAAATTGTTATTATTCAAAACAAAACGATACATTGAAAAATATAAATTATATGGTTCTTATTCATTATTTATTCTGAATTAAGTTTTGTATCTTTTTGAGTCAGTTTTGTATTTCATTGCAAAATACATTAAAATTACAGAGATAATACATTACACTAACACTATATTATAAAACGAAAGAAATTTCTTAAAGAAAAATTTTGAAAATTATAGATATACTATATGTTGTGCCATTTTGAATAAAATATTTCATATACATACACAATTCAGATATATTTTCTTTGTCAATTTAGGTAGATTTTCTTATTTAATTTTTTTCTAGAATAATATATTGGTATTAAAAATCTTGCTCTCAACATATTTGTTTCTCAATATTTTAAAAGAAGTCTTCCATTCTACATAAAAATGATCAGTTTTGCAGTTGATTTCTTATCCTATATGATAACCTGGTAATAGATAATGAGAGCAACGAAAGTAAAGAACTCCAATTTATAGAATTGATTTAGAATAGAAGAGTGTATAGAGTGCATATAATTGTATTATTCCAAAGAACATAAGTTAATTTTAGAATTAAAAAATATTTTTATTTGATTGCTTAAATATTATTCATATTGACAAAAAAAAACTATAAAAGATTAATTAGGGAAAGGTAGAGTCAAGAAAAACAAGGAATATTCCTATCACAAAAATATAATAATAAATACTAGGAAAGCCACAAGAATTAATAACATCAAGGATTGCAAAAGATCCAATTACAAGAACGAGTGTCTATTATAAAATGGCTGTATTTATAGGGGTAACTCGATACATATATTGCATTTCACCAGTACACAGTGTCCACCACTTTTTTATATTATGTCATATTTTAATATTATAATATATAACGTTACACGTAACATGGTCGCGTACGTTTAACATCACATAACACACACATACACGCACAAACAGACACACGGTACTCTTTTCTGAATGCCTGTCCTTTCTAACTTTTTTTTTCTGACTCTTTAGGATGAAACGCGAGTACGGAGTATCCATGTGAAAAATCATGACCTCGCAGTTAAGAAACGGATTAAAAAAATAATTGAACTCTTGTTCATGTTCGTTGAATGAAAATGATAAAACGAATTTGTTCGCACTATTATTCTATCTATTTAGAATAATTTTGTCCGTCAGAATCTCAATTTTTTAATGGTATTAAAATACAGGGATGGGAAAGTTACTTTTTAAAAATAACTCGTTACCGTTACTCGTTACCGAGTAAAAAAAGTAACTCGTTATCGTTATTAGTTACTTATTTTTAAAAGTAACTAGTTACCGTTACCGTTACTTCAAAAGTAACAGTTCGTTACTTTTCCCGTTACTTTTAATGTTAAAACAAGATAGAATTAAATAAAAAATTTACTTTGGTAATATTTTTTATTAAAATATTAATATAAAAGCAACAAATTCTTTATTTTAAATTTACAAAACCGTAAAAAAATTAAAGAGATATAGATTTTAAAGCACTTAACATGTAACTTCACATGTAAATAAAAAAATTTTAATTTAAATTTAAATTTATAAATACAGTTAAATTTACATTCTTTTTGTGCTCTCGTCCGATATTACGTCAAACTTAAAAGCTGGCCAATCACATCCATTCCTCAGAAGAATGAAATAACTGTGATTGATGTCATTAATCGCTCCAGAGGTGTCTGTGAAGCTGGCAGGACAATCTATGAATTTCAAAAAAATACTAAGAGTTCTGATAGCATTTTTCATAGTTCTACAGTTCCTGATAAAAATTAAAAAGAGTTCCGCATTCCTTATATTAAAAAATTGAAATCGAAAAAATGTGCTAACTTCGCGAATCTAGCACGACACTCTTCCCTCCAAAGTACCAAAACGCGTTGAATATTATTTTTAGCAAGAGTTCCCGACAGTTCTGCTATAGTTCAGCCTATATATGCAATTTCAGATCGATATTCTAAAAATTAATAATTTTTTATGAATTTTTAATGTTCTTGACCAACACGACAATTAGTGAAAATGTGTCGTGCTAATAATTTTCCGTATTTTTAATGGCAGTTCTGGACGGTTTTATAAAAGTTCTATTCTTTAGAAACATTTTTACGCAGAGTTTCGACAGTTTACTATTTTATAAATAATTATTTAAAAAATCTCTCTGCTTAAAAAATGTTTCTAAAGAATAGAACTTTTGTAAAACTGTCCAGAACTGCCGTTAAAACTACGGAAAATCATCAGCACGACATATTTTTACTAAGTGTCGTGCTGGTCGAGGACATTAATTCATAAAAAATTATTAATTATTGAAATATCGGTCTGAAATTGCATATATAGGCTGAAGCAGAATTATTGGAAACTCTTGCTAAAAATAATAATATTCAACGCGTTTTGGTTCTTTAGAGGGAAGAGTGTCATGCTAG
Source organism: Camponotus vicinus (assembly GCF_025532165.1). Classification (NCBI taxonomy): domain Eukaryota; kingdom Metazoa; phylum Arthropoda; class Insecta; order Hymenoptera; family Formicidae; genus Camponotus; species Camponotus vicinus. The sequence goes on along the minus strand of NW_028141976.1, from coordinate 10,888,565 downwards.
ATTCGCGAAGTTAGCACATTTTTTCGATTTCGATTTTTTAATATAAGGAATGCGGAAATGCTCTATATTATTATTTTAATTTTTATCAAGAACTGTAGAACTATGAAAAGTACTTTTAGTATTTTTTTTAAATTCGTAGATTGTCGTATCAGCTTCACAGACACCTCTCAGAGCAATAAATTTCATCCGAAATATTATCGAATTTTATATAAATGTCGGTCGATGACTAAAAATTGAATATGACAGAAATACAATGTCATAAGTATTTTCAAAATATGAAAAGTAACGGTAAAAGTAACTGTTAAATTCGTTATCGTTACTAAAAAAATGTAACTACGTTATCGTTACAGTTACAGAAAAAAAAATGTAACGCCGTTACCAGTCCGTTACCAAAAAAAAGTAATTATAACGGTAACGGCGTTACAAGTAACGCGTTACTTCCCAACCCTGTTAAAATATCGCTATCGTATTCTTTTTTCTTGTGTGTATACATTTCATCTTTTATAACATTATTCCTTTGATTATACTCGTATAATTCGTATTTTTTGAATGAGCTCCGACAGTCAGTCTTCATCGCTTAACTATTTTAGCTTACTACAATATTGAGTTTTTTTTATTAAATTTTGATTATTGAAACAAATTTAAAATTTTAGAAATCATCGAGTGCATTCACGTAAGATATATATATATATTGTGTTTGTATATTATTCGCCATTAATTTATCATTATAAAATATTTCTATCGAATATAAATTTCCTAATCATTAAATTATTGCAAGGGAAAGTTATAAATTAAGACAATTATATATAATATGTTATTTAAAATTCATCATCATATGTATTAGATGCATTTAACTGTATATATCTTTCAAAACTATTATGTAATATCTATTATCCCTGGCAAAAATGAGACGTTTGTTTGGCGTTTACATGAACGTTTGTGGAAGTTCGTCGAGAGTTTAAAAACGATTAGTAAAGAGTTTGTAGAACAAAAATTGCAACACTGCAGCGTTTGATAAGCATTCAAAACCCAACAGCGTTATGTAAGTGCTCTTACAAAGTTTGAAAAGCATATAAACTCTCAGAAAACCCTCACTCGACGGTTGTTAACGCTTTATAAAGTTTCTTATTTTCGCCAGGGATTGTGCACAGTAATAGATATTTAAAATTTTCTCACTCTACCTTCTTAATACACACCGAATCCGTAATTTCTACAGATAGTTCCTCATTTTTTTTCAAGAATTAGTAAATTAACTCCCTATATTTTTATTAAGAATTAGTAAATTAACTCCTTAATAATACAAATGCGAAATGGCGCCCTGGCGAAAATAAGAAACTTTATAAAGCGTTAACAACCGTTGAGTGAGGGCTTTCTGAGAGTTTATATGCTTTTCAAACTTTGTAAGAGCACTTACATAACGCTGTTGGGTTTTGAATGCTTATCAAACGCTGCAGTGTTGCAATTTTTGTTCTACAAACTCTTTATATAATGTTACATGAAAGTTTTGCAATGGTGAGGTAACATTTTTCAGAGTACGTTCAGTAAACGTTGATACATCTTCGTGTACAGAGTTTACTCAGACTTTTCAAACGTTTACGTTTACGCTATAACGTACAAACGTCTTTTAAACGCTGCAGTGTTGCAATTTTTGTTCTACAAACTCTTTACTAATCGTTTTTAAACTCTCGACGAACTTCCACAAACGTTCATGTAAACGCCAAACAAACGTCTCATTTTTGCCAGGGCGATTAAACGTTAGCGAGTTATCTCATGCGCGGCAATATGCTTGTAATATTGTGCAGAAATACACATATCAACATTTAAACAGTCGCAACAAGTTATATTTATCTTATTTATTAATCATATTGTAGCAATAACATACACATAGTACAATCAAATCGAAAAAAAATTTTGATAAATAAAATAAATTCATTGTCTGTAATTGTAGTAAAAACAAGACTGTAATTATACTGAAAACGCGCAACTGCTTAAATGTTAAGTGCAAACGCTTCGAATATTCGCAACATGAAGTTCCAATACAAATTGTTCGGAAAAGTCATTCGCGATTTGTGGAAAACATGTCGTATAATTCGCGCGACATAACTTTAATAATAATGCGACATACAGTACGTATTTCGTGTGCACGAAATGAATAACAATGTGCGTATGCTTCCATTGCGAAAAATTTACTCGTACACGCATTAATTATCTATCGTCGTAAAAAGTCGCGTTTAGGCCTGCTTGTCGCTTGAGAATATGTTTCGCCATATAATGCATACAACGCAAAAAACTATTTAGGTATTTAGGTATTTACTCTAGAAAAATAACGTTATGGACATTCCTCGTTGCAATAATTAGTTATTACAAACGCGTTATCTTGTTAGCCTTTCTCTTTGATTCTTCTGAAAATATACCTATTTCGTTCACAGCACGATATTGTAGCTCCCTCGTGTAAACATAGTCGCTTTTATTGTTCCTCTTTTCTCCTTTCACCCTTTATTTTTTTTAATACACGTACCGATTATAATCTCTAAACATATAACACACCTTGACATGTATTCTTTTTCTGGAAAAAAACACAACTGCTGAATTATTCATAGAAAAAAATCATTCTTTAGCTAGAAAGCATCAATATATCCGATTTTATCAAAAAAAAGCTTATCTAGTAAGAAATGATAGATCGAAAAGATGGCTATTAGACGTCTATAGATATTTAATAGACATATTTTCGACTTGTATTTCTCACTGAGAGAATGATACCGTGACAAACGCGATCTTAATTTTTTATCAGGAATTGAGATAATTTAATCAATTATATAAATTAAAAATACATAAACTAAAAATAAAATATAAATTAAATATTTCAGATAATATTCAATCAATTATTTAATTTATGAAATTACTTAAATAATCGCAAGAATATTTATATATGTGTGATATCTGAAAAGACAAGTAGCAGTTGAGATTTTCTTCCATCGAAGCTGCGAGAAATCGACCCTTATCGATTTCTCCCCGTTATCTAGATTGAATATGGAAATACATGCACATACTCTTATCCAGTAACACGGCTTGTATTCGTCATAACGTTTAACAGAGTTAATGAAAGACATTTTCTTATTACAACTAGAGAGTTTGAACATCGTCGTATTTCCTGGCCGCAGGACGTTTTTCTGATACAACACGATTATTGCCTGCTCGCGATCTTAATTTAATTTCGCGTGGCGTTTTTTTTCTTTTAGGCGCGAATTAAAAGAGGTTTCGCTACGCGATTAAAGGGAAAAAGAACTCGCGATACAAATACAATTGCAAAGGACAAGCGCAAAGCTCGTTTTCTCTCTCATGTTACATGATTTGAAATTGAACGCAACGAAAATTGCGTTTCGCCATGTGGAAAAAAATCTGCTCAAAAATAATCCGCAAGCGAAGGAAAATATGACGCAACTTCTCAAACGACATCTACAAGGATGTAGCGTTTAAAAATGTTGCATGCCAAGCACACGATTTTCCACAAAATTTGCCTACAATCACACCCTCTATAAATCGTAAGAAAGCGCTGTCGGACCGAATATAGTACGACGAAAATCGCATAATCCTTAATGAACGGAAGATCGTGTCGCTCATTGTTAGAAGCGACAGCCCTCGCAATTGTTACAACTTAGTTACACTTACTTAACAATTATCGTTTAATTATATTCGTACATCTAAGATATATAATCAGGTTCTCCCTTTCATGTATCTATCAATGTATGTATATATATAATTTGATTATTATGTGTTTTTTGCGATACTTTAACGTGTATTTGATATTAAGCTAGCTGATAATACACCCTTGTTCCTGTTTGCTACGCTTAGGCGAACTTGGAACATCCTCGAAAACGATTCTAAGCGCTCCGAAGTCGCTCGTTTTTTTTTATAGAAAGCGCTTGAAATATTGATTCGAAGTCGGAACAAATTCCGAAGGCTCGCAAAGCACTATAAGAGTAAATCAAATATATATGGTCTTGTTTTAGCAAATTAGAAAATAATAGTGCTGTTCCATGAACATATATATTCGTAAAGAGAAAAATAAATTTTGAAAATAAATTTGCAAAAGTAAATAATTATATTAAAAATTTATCAGGAAACATTTATCAGTTTTACGTAGGATCAAGCTTAAGGGAATATATATAAAGTTTTTACATTCTTTAGCATTTTTATTCGTCCCTTTTTCTATACTTTTATATATTATATAAATATTCTTTAGCTCAATAACAACGAATAAATATATTAATCTATAATTTTTAATCATTTATATTTTTAAATAGAGTTATTTAAATAATTTTATTAATTTTATATGCATGTTTTAACACGAATTATAAAATATTTCTATTTCCAACGAAGAAAATCGATGTAATTTCTTTTGAGAAAAGTTGTCCCTTAAGCTAGCCCTATATTGTCAATAAAAATAACAAGTAGAGCCAATGAATTGATTATCTATTTGCTAGTCGATGCTGCTACGATATCACCGAGATAAGAAATTTCGTTCAAACGTCGGACGAGGCGAAACGTTAATAACTTATGATCAAGTAACATTATAAAGAAGCCTCGAGATTTCTACGATTTCTACAATTTTCATCTATAACTGCATCGGATAGCTTGTCGGTTCTCTGCTCAATGTTTGGCTCGCAAACAGCGATCGACGATAAAAGCGAATAGAATATAACGGAGAAGAGTCTCGATTAAATATACGTTGGAGAAGGAAGACTCATGTATCTTTACTTTTGGAGGGCAACACTAAAACGTACAGGGTGTCTTAAGGGATATAATGAAAATTTGCATACTTCTCAATCTCGATTCCGCATCATTGTTTGCAAGAATGCATTTAAAATTTCATTTCCAAGACATCCTGTACGTAGGCGATTCTTAACGGCAGGCCTGCGAACAATCAATAACATTTGTCGCACCCGCGAGCTTCCAGCTCGCAAAACAATTTGATAGAATATATGCAACTTGTATTACGCGTATATATAGTTGGTAGAATACAATGTAACATATATAGGATGTGTCCCAAGCATCTTACACTTTTTCAAATTTCACAATAAATCTCATCTCTTATTTATCATCGAAACTTGCTTAGGTATCGCAACTTTATAATTGATATCAAATATTTTGTAATAGAAAATATACTCAGCTTTCAATTAAAATTTTACTAAAGTATAAAAATTAAAACTGAAAGAAAAATAAATTTTATTTTTTTCTCCTATATATCTCGTCTATTAATTTTTTTCGAAAACTTGTGACAATCTTTTCACTTCGATCTGCAGTAAGAGAAAAAGTGTGCGACTTTCGATACACCCTATACAAAATGTAATACAATGCAATACAATGCAATGCATTGCAACACAATGTCATATGATTCATATTACGCTGCACAGCAGGATTTGGCGTAAGGAATAATCTATAAAAATATCTCTACTTTGTGGAGCACAAGTGTGACAATATAATAATAAATATCTCTCAGTTCGTCAAGAAGTCGATTCTCGCGTTGAACAGAATTAATGTAATCGGGGAGTGGGACGGGAGAGAGAAAGAATTCTTCCCTCTTTGTTTCCGCGAAGAGCTTAAAGCTCGAGCGAAGAGTTTAAACCGCTAACTCTTAGAGGAATGTGATAGAAACAGTTTATGTACTAATATTGTGTAATAATAACAATTGGCATTGTGCAACAGATGATACAATATAGGAATCGTCATCAGCAGTTTTTATATTGATAAAAAGTGATTAAAGTGATTAAAGTGATCGTAACAACGTTTTTCCTTTTGCCATTATGCTTAAATATTCACTTTTTTATCCCTGAAAGAGTTAGAGTCCTTATCGTTTTAATCAACATAAAGTGAATTTAATATTAATTAAGATTTAAAAAGCCATACGTTACATTTTGCGTATAAACACGATTCTCACGTTCTATCATATCATCGACTCATTCCTCTTATCATTATGCATATGGTATAGAAACTCACTGCATGCTCATGTCAACTGTGCTTTTGTACTTATACCTGCGCGCGTCACACAATTTCGATATTACAAAGAAAAAGAAAAGAAAGAAAAATGATACAAACGCAAAAGTGTCTCGTAAAATTCAACGTAAGCAAATTTAAATTTTAACAGATGCTTAGAATTATTTTTAAAATACCACAAATTTTTTTTCGTCAACTTTAATCTATTAGCTTGTTTAATTATTTTCTGCTTTTTAATCCGTACGCATCATACTCATTCGCGATTAGTATAATATTAATATTATTAAGAGAAGTGGGGAGAGAGAGCTTCTTTCCCTTTCATAAAAGAACAGTCAGATTATTAAATTCTAAACTGACGCTTAAGAAACGTCATTTTTCATTTTACCATAATATAACGTCATTTTTCATTTTACTTCGCATTAACTTATCGCTTCTTCTGACAATCTCTCGCATCAACAATCACAAATATAATTATTCATAAATAAGAACTATTAGCAGTAATCTTTTTTAAAAGGGAGAGATGCGAACAAACAGTACTAAATCTAAGTGCGTGACGCTGCAACAACAGATTAGCAACATGTGCCGTCGACGTGCAGCAGCTTATCATTGTCGGAGATTACATAGATATATCATTCTTTCGTGATATACTTGATGCGTATATTTTTTTTCTTTTTGGAAGGGGCGGACCAGCGTATATATCTGCTCTTCTTCGGTGAATTCTCTCAGTTAAACCATTAGAAATATTGTCGTTAGGACGTTATACATTACTATTTGTGACGTATTTATCAAGCCGCTTAGTTTTCTCCCTTATCTACCGCCATTTGCCGTGCTCTGATTTGTTTACGCGCTTAACTTAATCCAGGTTGCGGTGTTTCGAGTCGCTCGCATATCATGTTAATCGAGAGCACGATCGAGAAGAACGTTACGAACGCCGACGAGTAGCGTAATCGATCATCTCGAGCATCGATAAGTTGAAAAAGCATAATTAACATAGTGCTATTCGGTGCTTATTCGAAAGAAAGACACCACGTGGTGGGACATCTCGCTCTGAGAATATAAGCGTTAAAAAAATATATTATTGTCAAAAACCACGACTATCTCTTCGATTTCGCTTGTATGTGTTGTAGCGTCTCCAAGTGCAAGTTTAGTGCACTTTATTTTTGTATACGTGTTGTGAACGAATTCAACGTTACTGTTACATGGGTATTGTTTTTTTTGTTTTTCTGTATCCTTTAGCGTACTTGATAAATTATAATGCACCATTGGGAGAAGACTGCCATAGAAGTCAAGTAGTTTTCAAGTTTTCGAGATCGGTGTCATAATTCATCGAATTGATTAAAAATATATAGATCTGTTAGGCATTATCAAAAATAATATATCATTTTTTTTATTGATTAATGTTATCAATTTATCCTCTATATAATTTATTAAAACTTTTTTTGCAAATCAATTTAATTTCAAGCGCCGAAAAAAATGAGTCTTTATCAATGGGCATCGTGGCAGTATTCTATTTCTCGAGGTGCGATACGTGCTGAAAATAATGTAAGTCAAATTTTGAAGAGATTTTAAGACAGGTACATTATATCGATTCGTTATTCATCGAACCTATGTATATCTCTTATCTAAATGGATCGTACTCCAAAATTTGACTTGGACTATTTTCGCAGTAAAGACTGTCCATTCTGATTTCATTCGAAAAATCAATCGCTCTATCAAAGATCACAGCTTTCGCCTGCGAAAGTAATGTGCGATGCGTTGATCGTGCGTTACGCGTCTTATGTACAAGTAATTACTTATAACGGATCAGGGGCATTCTCGCGATGATTCTGAACTCTCATCGTTATTGTGCCATCCCATTCGAGATGAAGTCCGGATTCAGTAATCTGATAAGCTCGTCGTCAAACGTCGTCAATTGTCGATTAATCAGATTAGAGAGCAACAGAATTATTGTCTATCTCTGTGAACCTGCAAATTACTACGTTTCGTCCGACGAGCGTTTCAAGTCTCAACTGTCTCTCACATCTTGCTCGTACTTGGAAAGAAAAGTGATCGAGTTGCTCGGATCTCGAAACACGCGCGATTTCACCCAATATCTTATGTAAAAGACCTTTCTCTCTCTCTCTCTCTCTCTCTCTTTCGTTTTATCCTTCATAGCGCATACACGTACAGTCAATCGGGATAAATGGCCTTCCAACAACTTTTACGACACGGCATTCAAATTCAAACGGTTCGAATGGCAAATGTAAATAAAAAATAAAATTACGAAAGCCAAATGCAGATTAATGTGCGAAAAAGTCACGCTCGAACCAGAAGAGGAACATTTCGTGGATTTGAAACAAACTTGAAAATGAAAAAATTTGCACGAATTTATATTCTCGTTGGGAATGAAAATATTACTGCTTCACATACGTTTCATTATGTTAATCGGTGTTATTTTACGATAATATTTGAATATGTAAGTAGAAATTTCTAAGACAATTATTCTAATTATTTTTCTTCCTTAAATTTGTATTATATTTTGCTAATATTTTTCATACTTTTATACAAAAGCAATCTAAATGAATTGTAATTATGTAACATTGCAGTTAGATTGTAAAAATAACTAATGTAAACGTTCTCTACCATTTATCATATTTTATCAGTTTAAATGCTCTTTTCAGCTATATATATAATGGGATATAAACGATCATTTTGTGAACACTTATAGGAAATTGATTAAATATCTCAAAGAGAAAGTAATAAATTATTTTCATATATATTCAAATAATTTCTTCAAACAAACATTGATTTATATTACTAAACATTATTTAATACACTTATGACGAATACACATCCACATCTTTTTATCTAAAATCTAATTTTATATAAATGTTCACAAACTATGATCAATATTTACAACTCGATAAACACATTGCACAAAAAAATCATGTACAAACGTGTACGAACAAGCGATAACAAAATTATACATAATATCTATAATAAAATATTACGCGTGCGAGAAATGGGACAGAATTACTCCGATTGATAGTACGCAGGAGATGCGCTTTTGCGTGCTTTTATTCTCGTTACTTCGATCTCTCCGTCCATTCTCGCGACTCTCGCGCTACCCCAATACGTATCTTTAGTTTCCGCTTCGTATCGAACCGGGGACTTACGCGCGCGTGCATGCGGAAGTACGTGCGTGTGTATGTGTATGGAGCGCGGGTGACGGAGAGAGGACATATGTACAATGCATTAAGTATACGTGTATATATAATTACCTCCCTACGTATTCTCTTCACGTGTTATTTTTCTTTCTTGTGGTAGCAACATATCATCACGTATAGTATATGTATACAATAATACACAGCTCGGCCATTTTACTCTTGTGCGGTCGCTTCTTTTTTTTTTCCTGTTATTATAGTCGCTAAGTCTAAGTACTACCATCTATGTCGCGTGTGTGTGCTAACGCGCAGGATTCGTGATGTTTTTTTTTTCTTACAACATGTCTCTATGCAAAGGTACGTACGTGTAACATAATGCGTGTATACACGCTTCTGGATTCGGGACCGCCGACATTGCGGCGAGACTGATTGTGTGACAACTGTTTGCCACATCCTTTTCGTTCTTTTGCATCGTTGGCAATCTTTCTTTTTTGCCATTACGTCATGAATGAAGAACGAAGAAACAAACGTTCGCGTTAATTACCCTGGTTGAATTGTTCCCGTAGACTTTCTTTCTCTTTATATCAAAAACCTCACCGCCACATACTCTTTGACTATAGATACCTGTCAATAATCATGTTGCCACTAATGGCAACTATAGTCACCGAGGATGCAACTAGCGATTGTCAGAATTGTCACAACATTAATTCCATCTAATTTATGACCGATGGATTTTTGAATAAATCCGAATAACTTGTTAAATTACTCTCCTTCAAGTAACCCATCAATAATCAAGGACACTTTCGGACACTTTCTCCAATCTCGTGGACAGATAGTAAACTATTCCTTCACGAGATTTTACCGTAATAATTTTTATTTAAATACAACTAGCTTTGCTTCCGAAGCACTTTTTCAACCAGGGCACTCATCATCGATTACAGAACGCGGTATCACGATAATCGACGGGAACATATTCACGCTACGTGTCAAAGCAGAAGAGCTAATTATTCGTTAGCATGCTCGGCGTGCCCGTTCTAAAATTACTAAGGATCTAAACGAAGAAACGATGATCAAATGACATATTTGTGTGTATGTGTGTATCTCTACGTTGGATTACGCACGTCTGCGTGTAATACAAGCGGTAAAAACACTCGAAGTACGAAGTACCTTTCATGAGCGTTGCGTTTCAAGGAAACGCGCAACGCAAAACAGATATCGTATAATAATAATATGTATTTATATATATGTATTATGTAAACATATCGTGTATATATACTAGTATACTCCAGGACTTTCTCGCAAGAGCGTTCAAGGGGGCGTGGAAAGCTAGTTAATTCCTAAATCGCTTCGTAAAGGGAGAGATAAAGATTAGGGGTACGTAATAATAATCTAAACGAAGCTCGGTTGATTGTTCCGGGTGACGGCAGGTCGCCCCTCCCCCTCCCTCCCTCCCTCTCCTCCTCCCCCTCGTCTTCTCATTTTGACATATAACTCCTTTAGTTATTGTATAACAATACGTTATCGTTATATGTGCCTAGAGTTCACGTACTCGTCTAAGATTAGTCCGAAGGAGCGCGAGGTGTGTCCGTGTGTGTCTCATATAACGCGTATGTGCAATTTCACGGAAATAAGTCTCTCTCCTCCTTGATTTTTCGGCCAAAGTCAAAGGCGTAATTCGCGATACTTATTCACGCGTAATCTTCCGAAGATGATTCAAAGACTTTCAAGTTTTCTACTGACGCTACTTACGCTCGAAACCTTCGACACTTATTCCTTAAAGCTGTATATTGTAACGTCGGTGCGCCTTCTCTCGCAATTCTTTCGCGTCTTCCGCGATTTCACATCACGATCGCACATCGTGGCTGGTTGATCGGCTGGATCGAAGTTTCGAATGTTCTCTTCTCCTCGACATCTTGAATTTCTGCAGCTTTACGGAGCGTGAAACGACCTTTCGTCACGATCCCGGAAAGTCGAGGAACTTGAGCGGCGGATCCGTTTATCCTTCCTCCGTTGGAGATCCTCTGGTATCTCTGTGCGAGTTAACCTTTCCTCGATTCCCGAACTAATTTTTCGACGTTAAGATCGTCACGAATTCTAAAACATACCCACAATTATAGTTGACGGGATACTTTTGCGAGCGGGATCGATTCCAGGATCGTAAACAGAGCAATCGATTTGCATCAACGTTTCATCAACTCTGTGCAGAATTTATATCACCGCATCGAAGAAGGAATGGAATAATTAGAGAGAGTGTATTCCGATGCAAGGTAGCGGAGGGGAACGTACTTGTACTCTCTGAGAAAGTTACATATTTCTTTCATGTACTGCGGAAAGTTCAAATTCTCAAGTCTGCCAAAAGCGAGAAGGTTCGTATTCTGGATGTCGCTCAGAGAACTATCTCCAAATATTATATTAACGAAACTGCATTACCTTCGTAATTGACCATTCCATCGCCGTCCCCATCCGCCTCCTTAATCATGTCGTCGACTTCCTCCTCGGACAGCTTCTCACCGAGATTCGTCATTACATGTCGGAGTTCCTTGGAGGAGATTAATCCATCGTTATTCTTGTCGAACACTCTGAAACGAAAGAAAACTTACAAGGTTGTACCGAGTTACAGTTTGCACTTATCTATATTTTAAGAGCACAATTTTCCGTTCCGAAACGTTCTTTCAATGCGACGCAATGACAATCGAGGAAGAGCTCGTTACCGGAACGCTTCGCGAAGTTCGTCCTCCCCATCGGCACCCTTCATCTTCTTCGACATCATTTGCAGGAATTCGTTAAACTCAATGGTACCGTTCCCGTCTTGATCCACCTCATTCACCATGTCGCGTAGTTCCGTCTCTGAAAAGGAAGCGCGCGTTTCAGCGTCATTCCGGGGATTTGCGCACCCGGGAAAACGCACCCGAGATGCATTCAAACTTTTGAGTGACTCACCCGATGGTCTTTGACCGAGAGATCGCATAACAACCCCTAATTCCGCCATCGTAATCGTACCGTCCTCGTCTTTGTCGAAAAGCATGAATGCCTCTTTGAATTCTGAAATAATACAACTTTGCTGTTATCGCGCTGATATCTCGTTACTATACTCGAAACATAGTTATTGTTAATTGCATTACTGATTGAAGGAAATTTGCATCTTATTACGTGTCGAGTAATTGCTAATTACTAATCTTGATGTTTTGCAAATGTGCTTTATTGCTATTACTATAATATAATTTATTATTTCTATTAATTATGACGTATTTGAACGATTAATTTCGAATTAATCTCGAAAATCTCGCTATAAATCGTTTTACATGCAGTTTTGTAGATGATAATAATTGTACATAATAATTAAAAAAATTTTTTACGCGCGGTAGATTGTTCCTTTAATTATTATCTTAATTATTTTATAATTAAATAAAAAAGCATATTCATGAATTATCAGTACATCAATGAATTATCAATGAAAATATGTAATTATATATAAAATATATAATTATAAGATAATAATTAAATATATGAAAGTATAATTATCAATGAAAATGGATCAATCCGTGAAGTTTAGCATTTTTTTATATCCCTCTTATTTAACATATTACCATATGGCTAAGATTATAATCTATTATAACTAGAAAAAAATGTGAGCATTTGCAAAAAGTTAAATTGCAAGTTAAACATAATCGATAACATAGCGTGTCATGATAATATCATTATTATGATATGCATGAATCATGCATCAAATATTCATATTTCATGAGACTTTATTCGTTTCGATTATTTTTCAATAAAACAAATATCGTTATGTCTCTCTCAAGAGTCTCGAGTTTATTATTATCCTATCTTCGAAATTATCTTTGACACTTTTAATTTCACTGATTCGGCATTCATATAATAGAAAAATAGGAGAAATGGCTGCCAATTGGCAGATACTTGGACCACAATCCATAATGATTATCTCTATGATGTTCACGCAATAATTTTTATTACTTTTTCATTAATAAAATAAATAAATAGATAATAAAATTAATGTATAGATACAATAATTTAGAAAAAAAGATATTAATTTTCAAACTTAATTATTATTACTGTAAAGAGTATCTTGTTAAAGAATAAAAATTTTAGAAAATTGTAATAATCTTAAAATCGGATACGATTATTACTTATTGCAATTAATTTTTATAATCTAGCTAATTATGATTAATGAATTATCTACATAATCGTGCCAACTCACCTGCCACCTGATCTTCTGTGAGTCCATACTCGGACTGAAACAGAGAAAAAAAACAAACTGTACTCATTTCGTACACACATAGTGCATTTCCACCCGTTCTTCATGTTACGTTTACATAATATACATAGTTTACATTAGTAAAGACGCCAAGCGGCGTCTAGAGAACTCGTCTCCTGTTGGCGAACGACCTTGCTCTATAACTACTATCTGCTCTCTCTCGTACAAAATATACAGGGAAGATACCGAGGCAAATTTTTGGCAAAATGCCCGAGACGTCCGAAACTCCGACGCGCTCGCGACGGGAGGTCATGTGTAATGAATTATTAATAATAAAGTGTCGCACACATACAAATGTCGTAGTAAATCTCGTGACGAAACGACGCATTCTATCTCATTGAGATGACCTCGTAATTTCGAAATCTTTCCTTCTCATGTTTAATCTGAATCCTATCCAAAGAAATTATATTTCTTTCCATTCAATTGTCTAATTTGACAATTTATCATGCTAGTCGAAATAGTTTCGCGATTTTTGCAAATCGAAATCTTTCTTCTCTACATCACATACATTTAAATCTGATTTATTATTCAAAAAAATTTATACGTATTTTTTTTTCATTTACATTCAATAATTTGATAATCAATCCGTTATACTAGTCGAGATGGCCTCGCGATTTCTGTAAATCGAAATCTTTCTGCAAATTCTTATTCCTCAAAGAAATTTGTATTTTTTTTTTCTACTTACACTCAATTGTCTAATTTGACAATCTATCGTGCTAGTCAATCTACGCAGTTGTCCGTAGGCGTGCGAGTATCTCTTTTCTGTTTCCGCCATGATTTATTGTTGTCACGTCAGGCGACGTATGCCGGAAGGAGAGGGCTGTACGACGAGATTTACAGCGAGATATATTAACTTGAGATTTCGAGTTGACGTGTCTGCGTCTCGTTATCGTCGTATCGACATCTCGTTTCCATTACGAACGCGCGACGTTTCCATCCGTAAAAAAGAAAGAAAAGCCGCACTTTTATGCGCTTTCTCTCTCTCTCTCTCTAGAGAAGGAAATCGACATACATTCGCGGCGCGATAAATCCGTTGGAAGCTGCTCGGGAAGTCCAACCAATATTTATCGACTACGAGCTCTCCCAAGGTCATTGCTGGTGCCGAATAAGAAAGAGAAGGATTCCTTCAGCTTTTCGTCGCCGTCATCGATCTCACGATTACTTTTACCCGAATGGATAAGATCGAAGAGGATATTTTGGAAAGACCAAGTGATGTTAAGCTCGTCGTTTCCTCGGCTAAATGAAACGTCGAAGATGCCGGATCAAGCGAAATTCCATGGTAATCACACGGACGACACTATTCGAGAATGTAATATTGCTCGCGAATGTGACTAAAAATAGCCGATGCGCGACGTATAGTAAATAGAATAGCTTCAAAGTATGTGGATCTTCACGTTCTTCGTAAAGTATACATGTACTCTTGGATCCCCCGGTGAACGTGCCATCGACTTCGCTTTCTTCCTCGTCGCACACGTTTACTTTACGCGCGAAGTTCGGGAAAAAGACCAAGACTAGCTGCCACAACTCTCGAACACTCGGACGCAAACGACGTTCGCTCGATGACAAAATCTCGTATATGTTCGAGACTTTGGCAACCTTAGTCTGTTTTTAACTACCAGGTCCCCTCTATCGGACTATCGGACGCCAGGTGACCATTTTCCCCTCCACCGACGTCGCACATAAACAGATACTTTGCTCGCTTATGTCACGTTCGCTTGTTGGTGACGATGAAAACAAAAACTTTCGAAAATCACTATGTTATCTTTTAATCAAAATATATACTTTTAATTATATGAAATATACCCTTTTCACAATTCAAAAAAGAGAGAGAGAGAGAGAGAGAGAAATTTCTTTAATATTTCAAAATTCATATTTATATTTTTCGCGTTTGTTGAACACATCTTATATAAAATATAATACATAAACATGTATATTCGAATATTTTACAAATCGACTTGACGAAAGTAATAAAAATAAAGTGTAAAATTCATAATAAAAAATATAAAAAATTAGATATACGATTATCTGAATATTTTCAAAATTTAACTCTCTCCGCAAAAATAAAATTATTATAGACTACTAGAAAAATATAATACTATATATACTACTATCAAAATATATCTTATGAATGGACATAAAATAGACACATACGAGGCTGCCAAGAATCTCGTTCAAAGAGGTAATCCTAAAATAAAACAATGTGATCGAGGAACCGTCTCTAATTACGTCGAATTAGACGGAATGTTTATTTTTCTTCGGTGTATCTTGACTACACGACGTATACATTAGCCGAATAAGAGTAACTTATCGAATCGCTCATCGCGTATTCAACTGGGTCAGATCATATTTATTACTAATGTGCACGCATTACGCGAAGAGCACGCTAACTTGACAAAGATGATTCGTATCACGATTCGATCGATAATTGCGTTTGCTTCCAAGAACAGAAATATAATTAGGCCTTCTCACGCAAATCGTCTAGGAAAATAATGTGAATGACCTTAAAATGCGGACAAATGACTAAAATTAGCTAATCTCTCTTTCTTTTTCTCGTACTTGATATTTCTATTTAGGTTGATTTTAATATCGAAATATCCGAGAAAATCTCCTTCATTTTATTTTTAATAATAAAATTTCTGACGAGAGATTTCTTGGAGATAATTTTTAGGGAAAGTCCCAAGTATCATTTGTGAAATGTGAAATGATCGGCAATATGATAATTAAATAGATTAAAAAATTCCCTGATAAAGTCTACTGAATTTAAACGAAGAAGTTTAATTATTTATATAATCGCAGAAATTTTCAATTTATGAAAACAACTCTCTTTACAATTGGTTTTAATTTTTAAAAAGTCAATATTTTATTCAAGTAAGAAATCAAATGGATCAAAAAAAATTTTGCGCACTTTTATATGATATCGATAAGAATTAAAACAGAGAAAATCATAAACTGGAAAAGTCTAATTTTAATGAAATTTTATACATATATAGAGAGGATATATATATATATACATATATATAGAGAGAGAGAGAGATGAATTTAGAAATTTTCAGTGTGTTGCGACTATAGACGTATAATATATAGACCGCGAGTTCCCACTCTCTCCTTTGTTTCAAAAACGTCAAATTTGAGAAAGAGAGAGCTTATTTTCATGGTAGTTTCTTCTTTGTCTAATGACGCGTGGTGGGGGAAAGAAATCGATCAAGACATACGTCAAATGCAGTGGTCATATTAAATTTTTGCCCCACTCTTGTTATTGATAGACAAAGAAACTAACACCACGAAAGCATGTTGTCTCCTTCTAAAATTTGTTCAATTTTTTAGAACGCGAAGTCTATGTATTCTACGTCTATGGTTGCGACCTAAAAAGACTAAAGGATGAAATCATGTAGAACGATTTTTTGCTTCTATCGATTTTTTCAAAATTATTCAAGATATAAAAAATGTTTTACACAAAAGTCAAATGGTAAGAATATCTTTATTTAATTAATATTAATAAAATAATTTTTTTCAAAAATTTTTGAATCATTTTTGGACCGAAAATTTCTAAAGTCATCTATTTATCTCTCCCTCATATGTGTATAAAATTTCATCAAAATTAGAATTTTTCAGTTCGCGAGATTTCCTTGTAAGGGTTATAATAATCGGTCAGAAGGAACTAGAGCATGAATTAGAAGAGAATTCCAATTTTAAAAATGAAATAAAATTCTCTCACCAGATTGATGGTAACGATGAGATCGTACTGTTGCCGCTGCCCCTTCTTCTTGTTTTTGCCGGTCTTTACGGAGCCTTTGGGTGTCACTTTCACTTGGCCTTTCTGAGCTGTCGGCTTCTGGGCCGGCTTCGCCGCGCCCTTAGTGCCTGGTGCGACCTTTTGACCAGCCGCCGGCGCCTTCTGACCGGAAGCACCTTTTTGATTTACATGACCCACGCCATCCGCCGGTTTGTTGCGTGCCTACAGTCCAAGAGACAAGATCTCTATTAGTCGTTAATATACGGTGGATTTTCTCGAAGAAAATAAGTTCCAAAAGATGGAGACAGAATATTATCATGTTTATGATGCATAATATTGCAAAGTTTATTTTTTTATCTCTTTCTATTTGCTACATTTAAAAATTTTGCAAACCAACAATTTATTGACAACTGTAACATTTTTGTCAAATAGCAAATTTTATTTGAAATTTATGATTAAAATTATTACCGTAATTTTCATATATTTTTAATATTTCCGAAAATATATGTATAATAATTGACAGTAAAATTCGATACACCTAAATCCTTTATACATACATCACGTTTCATGCTATTTTTATATATGTATACTATTATTATAATTAATACTTTTATTTTAGATATTATTATAATTAATATTTTTATTTTAGATTATTCAAAATCATCGCGTCGACTTGGCACACGTTAAAATTGATTAAACGTTAATTTGCGTCTATATCTCGTGGGTGGAGATCTATGGACTGCTCGAAAAATGGAAAAAATAGATTCTGTCAATAGAATCGCGTGTTTTAACGAGATGCGGAGAGTTTGTTGACCAATCTGCCAATAAGAGAATTCGTTTAAATTAAGACTCGAGTCGTGCGACTATCAATGTTTGGTATTAGACGGTCTAAAAATAACCTTTCAATTAATAATTGAATGAAGAACTGCATGTACTTTGCGTGGGCGAATGTCGACGAGATAATTATAGATCTATCCGGTGTGATCTTGACGGCGTCTATGACCCGTGCACATTAATTACGCATCGCGCGAGAGTATAATTTAATTCGAGATGTGTTTCAAGCTTACAATAATTCTACGGAGATTCTATCGTCACGTTCTACTACAACAGTTCTCGATATACTTACGTTTTCGAGACATCGTTTGTAGATCACCTGTACAGACGGCTTCCCCCCATTCTCAGATATATTTTTAACATATTTTATTATTTTAACATAAATTCATACTGCGGGATAATTTTGTTCGCTAAAGTATAAATTTTTGGAATTAAAAATATTGCAAGATAGATTTTTAAAATTATATCATTTTTCAATTTATTTATTACAATCAATTCATAGCAACATGTTTATACTAGCGCATAATTTGCATAATTGTCAAAATGCATTCTCTAGTATACAGGGTGACCCATTTTAACTTAGGCAGCCAAATAACTCGAAAAATAAGCAAGATAGAGAAAAATGTTTTAGACAAAAGTTGTATGGTTTCGAGGGGGCCATAAGATGGTATCATTGGTTTGACCTTGAAGAGTCATTTGAAGGTCACGTGAAGGTCACTTCAATTTTTTTAAATGGAATACCCTATATATTTTTGTACATTCTTGTAGCTTATTTCGAGAGCTTTCCAAAACACTATAATTAAGTACCTTTCCGTTAAGTACTTTTTGAGTTATGATGCTTGAAATAATTTCTTAATTTTACATAAACCGTAAAATATCTTGTAAAATATTCATTTTTCGATTATCTTACCTTAATACTTTTATGTACAAAATAATGAGAGGAATCAATTGGTGTAAAGAAAACACATAGTTGTTTTTAAGAAAAAATATGGAATTGTTAATTGCAAAATTACATATTTTTTCTTCGAAACAACTATGTGTTTTCTTTACACCAATTGATTCCTCTCATTATTTTCTACATAAAACTATTAAGGTAAGGTAATCGAAAAATGAATATTTTACAAGATATTTTACGGTTTATGTAAAATTAAGAAATTATTTCAAGCCTCATAACTCAAAAAGTACTTAACGAAAATGTACTTAATTATAGTGTTTTGGAAAGCTCTCGAGATGAGCTACAAGAATGTACAAAAATATATAGGATGTTCCATTTAAAAAAATTGAAGTGACCTTCACGTGACCTTCAAATGACTCTTCAAGGTCAAACCAATGATACCATCTTATGGCCCCCTCAAAACCATACAACTTTTGTCTAAAACATTTTTCTCTATCTTGCTTATTTTTCGAGTTATTTGGCTGCCTAAGTTAAAATGGGTCACCCTGTATAAAGTATAGCAAGCCATCGAAATAGAGTAAGCGAAAAGTGAAAAATAATTTATTATAAATAGACATTTTCTTATTCATAGACTAATTCTAGATTTATATGATCTATTCTATGCTATGATAATATAAATATGTAAAATATGTAACCATACACGATCAAAATAAATCGAATTATAATATACGACTAATAGCGCATTCCTTATAAATAAAGCAGTAATGCACCAACAATGACCGTGGAGCTATGTAAATATACCTTTGAGACATAAAGCCAGATTTAAATCCTTAATAATAAAATAATGCAAATTGTATATGTAAAATGTCATATCTCAATATGGATTTCTGTGCCAGACACTTTAGAGTTTTATTGATTGTCTTAATTGAATCTAGTAGTATATTTTATATCTTTATAATAAAGTTTTACAGTAAGTTCCTAAAATAAAATTTAGATATAATCCTAATTTACAGCATTTCAAATGAGATATTTTTAAATATATTTATAAAAAAAAACTTTATATAAATCACTCATATTTAATAGAGAAATAAAATATGTGTTAATTTCAATAAAATTAACTTATTCTCTATATGAGGCAAGAGATGAATGAAACTAAACTGTCTCAAAATCACGCCTAAAAATTACGCGAAGCCTCGTACGAGCAATTTTTAAACCATATGTTTAACTGTATTTTTTTCATATAAAATCGTCGCTACGAGCAATTTATATTAGGAGCATTACGTCATTCCGATACCGTGATTATTTTATTTGTCAATAATTAAGTTTTTGTACCAACAAGTGTTAACACATAAAGCTCAGGGAGGATAGCTACGAACGCTCCCTTCTCCGTTACATTCTCCCGTTTTGGGATGTAACAGTCTGTATATTTCCGGGGTCACCGTTGTCGCGCGAGAGAATCGTACGGAAACGTGGAAAATGGTCGGTACATCGATCGGACTGGGCGTACGTTAAGCGCGATCGTTCGTTGCGCATGCGACGCTACTAAACGGATCGATCGCGCGGCCGTGTATCAAAAGTATATCAAAACAAATGCGGAAACCCCCGTATCATTTGACGGGACACTTGCGCGTTTATTGCACGCAATCAGGCGACGCTTTATCGAGGGAAAAATCTCTAATGATGCAAATTATCGGTACACATACACGCAGACTCACACACGTAAAATCGCGCATGTAATTCCGTGTACGCATGTGTGCATCGTACACTTTTTTCTCATCCTTTCGACCATTTCATTGCATCTCAGGCGCAAGCGTGCGTTTCCGGGAGATTCAGCTACAACTCGGTTAGTTATAAAAGTATGCATCTCAGAAATGAATAAAATAATATATTTATAAAATAGAAAATATAGAAATATTTACATAAAAATTATTTCTTTCGTATATTATACAAATGGTCAATAATAATAATAATAATAATGCAGTTGTATGTCAATTAAAATTTCATTTGAAATGTTTATAATTTCATGATGAGAAAATAGATATTTCAATACACATTTCTCGTTAGAAATTTTAGATATTCAAAGTCGTTATTTTTTCTATTATATATAGGTAATAAAATATTTGAAAATATCATTTTCATGAGTTTATATTTTCATTCTAAACATTCCATACATTTTCTGTCTCTGTTAGATCCGTTCTTATGTTTTCTTGAATCACATAATTGTTTTCGTAAAGACGCTTGTTTTGCAATTTCTTTTGATTATTTTCCTTACTGTATAATTTGGAACAACATTTAAAATTTGAAATTATCTCTCAATGCAATTTGTAGAATTTTAAATATTTCAAATAAAAGCTTTTTATTATTTTTTTATTATTTAAATTAATATTTTAATTAATATCAAAATTATATTGCTCTTTCAAATATATTTCTTATCATTCTGGAAAATAAAACTTTCAAGTAATATTTTAAAACGAAACTATTTAAATAAAATGATTAATAATCTTTATATAAAATATAATTATCTCCGGTGTCAACGCACACTTCCGTGTTGTTTTAATTAAATAAACATTTTTAATAAAATACTGTAAACGTTTTTAACGAATATTAATATAAATTTTAATGAAATAAAATAATCAAATAAATCTTCATTTTAATGAAATAATTCGTTTGTTGGGCTATTTTCAAAGTTTGCCGAATATTAATGTGTATAAATTTCAAAAAGATAAATAGCGCTTTAGTAAAATGATATATTTCTATTTGCTTCAATTTGACTTCTGTGAGATTTATACAAACATAATAGACATTTTTCTAGTCAATGTAACTTTGCGCTATATCTATATTACTTATCTGTATAATTGTACATACGCGAAATGTGTATTAGAGACACGGTGTATAAATTGTATCGCTAAGATGGTCAGTTTTAAAATCAAATTGCTGTTTAAGACGAGCATTCTCAAACTTTCCTTGGAGCTGCTTTCGCACGGACTTACATGACGTTTTACAATCTTCGTGTATAGCCGCGTGTACGTCATTCCGAGATGTACCCATCTTTTTAATCAAAAACTAAAAAGAATATATCGCGACAATTTGCGACAAGTGGCACTCGATTTGTTAAAGCTCGAAACCACTCGACCACCTCTCTTGTACACTCGTTGCTGCGTAAAAGCGGTGCTTGTAAAAGCTCATTTTTTTCCACTCTCTCTCTCTCTCTCTCTCTATCTCTCTCAAGGGTGTGCTCGCAGTAGGTATGTACGTCCCGGGAGAAAATTAATAACGATCGCTAATGGGCGCTTACGAAAGTTCCGCGGTGGCGGACGGGGTGCGGGGGAGGATGACTTACTTTCGTCCGGTCGATTAGATCGGATAGCGCGCGTGCATCGTGCCCATTTATCGTCTACACTATGGCATAGTGTGCCGGTTACGTATGTGTGTTAAATTGCGATCGCGGAAATGCGGATTTAGGTCGCTAACTGCGGGCGCTTTACATTACGGATTATCGCGACCAAGGGCCTCTGATTAAAGCCGACCGATGTCCTAAACAGACTTCCGGTACGACGTGATTGCTTATCGTTAATCTAGATGTACGTAAAGTTCTGTAACGTGTGCGGAGATTGAATTATGTTACGCCAGAAACGCTTGGAATAAATTGCGAAAGTAATTTAATAAAAACTGCAAATTTAATAAAAAATATTAAGCGTTGTGGAAATAAAAGACGAATAATTACTAGTTTATTTGCACAAAAACATGAAAGTACAGAGTGTAAAAATTATTGCATTTTCAATTTTTATACATGTATATATCGTCAATTTCATAATTAATTTGTGCTTAGTTTTTCAAACGAGTACATTTTGAAACAAGATGTGTATTAACGCTGTTGATAGAGCAATAAATAATAATTGATCTTTGAGCTTTATTAGATTGTAATCGTCAATTAGTCACGTTAATAAGTTTCCAATATTATCGAATATTTATGCAAATAATATTTTCAATAAACGTCGATCCGAATATAATTGTCTTTAAAATACTGCAAAATTCGTAGAAACAAATCGCTACGGCGAAAAGTTTTTAACGAGTACTTATAAAGCTATTCATCACGAACTTGTTTCCGTCATCTTGATATCCCGCACCCAATTAGATGAGATCTCGAGTACACTTGTATACACATCAACGAACGTGAGTTTTGTAACACTGTTGTAGACTTGAAAAATGACTTTGGCAAACTTTTTTTAGGCCACAGGATATAGCTAGTCTATTTTTTTCAAAGAGAAAAGAATCGCATAAAGCGAATTCGCGTGCTGCGTGCACGTTGTGTGGAACTTTATCTAGATCGTTGCCTTTTTAGGTAACGTTACATGTCCTGGGTATGCCATTTATTCTTTCGCAGCAATGCGGCTGACTTTATCTCACTGTATTATTATTTTCTCGAAAAGAGTGACAACAATACCGCAGGGACGAATACGCAAAATGTACTCGTAAAATATCATGAGAGATACACAGTTTATCTTATTCATATCTCTTATAGCCGAGAGAATATACCTTTTAAGTTATTAGTGTCATGATGTTTATATCACGAAGATACACATCTTGAAAAGAGAGTATGGTCTTTCCGTGCATAAAAAATGCAGTGTTTTCATTCAAAATAATATATTTGCTATTGTAGAATATCGCCATCAAGCAACAACTGACAATGGAATGTAATTGTATTGGCCACGGTCTTACATACAGGTCTGGAAACTCCGGTGGTGGGGGAGGTCTCACTTAGTGTGTCCGTTTTTTGGAAGTTCACGGCTTGCCTGCTAGGTTCGCTGCGATCTAGAAGTCATTTTAGACGTATGTTAGAGAGAGAACGACTACTGCCGTCTATCTCTGTCTCTCTCGCTCGTATTGCGACTTCTAGTCGAAAAACGGACACACTAAGTGAGACCTCCCCCACCACTAAAAAAGGCCTGAGTTTCCAGACCTGTATGTAAGACCGTGGTATTGGCACAAGTAGATAAGAGAACGCACTAAATAATTTTTATTTAGTTATAACTGGATTTCTCGATTTGTTGGCAACCTAGTTACTAGTTTTATTTGTGACAATCTTAACGTGATTTTTTTTATACATTCTCATGTATTAGTAAAGTATAGTTGTGTCGATAAAAAAGGTTACAATATTTGTTTCTTCCCTTCTTTTATCCTAAAAATATAAAATCGTATATAAATAGTCAATAATATCATATTTAACTGAATGTTTTTGTCAATTTAATTTAAAGACAATGTTTAACGATTTTTACAACTCAATTACGTAAAAATGTTTTAAAATTTTCTAAATATATATTATATTGAATTTTTTCCCAATTAGTTGACGAGGAGATCCTCACGAATATTTACATAAATGATTCTATTTGATACAGAATTTTTCGGTTTAATTTTGTCACTTCTTTGGCCGCATAATCTCATATACAAGTATTATACTGCGTTATTTCCCGTCTCGGCCATTTCACCCACTCAAGTTTTGCCCGAAGTCTTTGCGAGACACTGGAGCATCATAAACCAAGCAGACAACAATGGCGTTATTGTTGCGAAAATGTAACCAATCCATTAATTTTTTTTATATTCTCAATTAAAGCTCTTCAATATTCAATGTACAATGTTTTTGCAAACTATCTGTTTTTATCAATTTTGAACCATGATTTTTCATCACAACAATAATAAACATTTATTTTTAATAATAAAAATCAGTTAAGATAAATTATTACACAAATAATAATTACGATGAAATAAAATCAAATTTTGTAATCTTTATGCCCGTTTGAAAATAATCGGAAAAAATTGCACTAAACTGTGAATCTATAAAATTTCACTGGATATGTGTGGCCTAGATTTTCTAGATCGAATAAAGTTTCTCTACATGACAAGATTTATGAGAACGAATTGTAATTTCAGATCAGGATGACTAATCGAATTATAAGTATCGCAAAATGTATACGATACTTATTCTTCGCCCAATTTGTCATATCCAGAAATAATCGCATACGTAGCATACGTAGACCAATGCGTCCTTGGAGCGTGTCACTGACTTTCCGTGCAAGGTCTAGAACCGGATGATTAATAATTAAATAATGTAGCCGCGCTTCAGAGTGGTTGGCGAGGGCACTGCGGTCAAAGGCATCGATTCCTATCCTCGATTCTAAACCATATCCAACAAATTCGTCTTTGATATCCCGAGAATCGTTTCGTGACAATCTCTCGTTTAACGGACGTATTAATCTCCGCTGGCAAAGGGTGTTAAGGGTGCGCCAAATTTACGCGTTAGTCACGAGAGACCGTATGCTTTTCAAATCTCTGCTGGATGTCAATCTTTGTAATGAGAAGGACCTGATTTCAAAGGATAGATCTGATCGGTAAGGCTGAGCATGATTACTCTCCGGATAATCTCGATTTACTTTCGTTGCAATAGCTACGTTCAAATTAAAAAGAAAAGTAATTTAAAAGGTTATTCGCGACATAAAAGTTATTTAATGAGCACGATATTTTAAATAGTTTCTATAGCAGAGAATTTCGCATTAAGTTTTATAGTATTAATCCCCAAGATTTCTCCTTTATTCCGTGCTCTTCTCATTCTGCTTTCATAAATGCACTTTAGAAGTACAGGAATAATTTATGTTCGAACTCGCAAAAAGTGAGTAACGATTTTCGCCACGTATTCATCCCTTCGAAAAATAGTCCTTGACCTACGGTATTTACGAATTGCAAGCGGAAGCATCCGTGCAAAACTTTACGCTATTGAATTTTAAGCTAATGTACCACTCGTGACAACAATAGATGTAATTAAGTGAATGATCGCCATTATTTCACACTCGGTAATTTGGCGATGTAACCTGCATCGCTCGCATTAAACTTACGCTCATTATATTCTGTTTGTTTCCGCACACATTTTTCAATTTAAAAAATTTATCCCCTTTTCCATCCTAAAAAGAAATATTAAATTTCTTTATAATGGTATGAAATATATGTAAAATTTTAGACTCGTTATACAAGATATTTAAAATAAACGCGAGTAACGTGGAATAAAAATCTTTCGACGATATCCTGATTCATTAATTGAAGATTTGATGAAAAGACAATTGCAAGTTGCACATTTTTTAAATAATTTTTAACGATGGATAGAAATAAGTTGATAATGTCGATTTATATTTCCTTCTGAAATAAGCGATTCCTTCTTTATTCGATAAGCACCGAGTCATTCGCAAACATTTAAGGGACCAAATTATGCAACTGCGCATAAGAGATTGCTGCAATAT
The DNA here is from genome assembly GCF_025532165.1 of Camponotus vicinus. Taxonomy (NCBI): domain Eukaryota; kingdom Metazoa; phylum Arthropoda; class Insecta; order Hymenoptera; family Formicidae; genus Camponotus; species Camponotus vicinus. The sequence continues at coordinate 10,862,404 of NW_028141976.1, read as the reverse complement.
TAAAGTCATAGCGTGTCAAGCGCGCGCGGTAAAACGTTAGCGCGATGTAAAGCGCGTTGATCGAGATAAAAGGGGTGAATAATTAGAACGGTGGAGCACGAAGGTATGCTTGAAAAAAAATGTCGCGGTTTCAACAAGGCCGAGTTGCATAAACGCGATCATTAGCAGATGGCATCCGACATTCGTGTCATCGAGCACCGAGACGAAGACAGCGCAAATTTTTCGACGAGCCTCTCTCCCTCCCTCCCTCTTTTTCCTCCCCGCGAGGGACATTTCTGGGGACATAATTACGGTCATCTATTTCAACCTGGCTCTTTCGCACGTGATATACTTATACTAGAGTTCCGTTCTCTCTCTCTTCCTGCGGAAACTTTGCGGAAGGAGAAAACAAGACGACAAGAAAGAATGCTACGTAAAAATACGAGGCATGCATTTCTACGCGTTCGCATCTGTCATCAGCAAAAATTATCAGCAGATGGACATGTGCGTGCCATGCGGTTACTCTCTACTTTTATTCTCAACCAATTTCAATTAATGACCAGTGTTGTGTCGCCGTTAAGCGATGTAATTGGCATGCATGCTAATCAAGATTATGCTCGAGCCCTTTACATTATTATCGTAAACATCATCGGAAACACGCCGCGAGAGACGACACGTCACAAGCGTTTCGTTCGTGGAGAAGATTGCGGGACCTAAATTCGAGATTCGCAACGGATTGTACGCAAACTATAAATAGAGGATCGACCGCTTTGAATATTATTGTTATTGTTTTGTTGTTATTATGTTATTATTATTTTGTTGCGGTAAAAGTTGCAGCTTTGCAAAAGAGATTCTTACTTAAGATTCGCGAGGAAGGTACTCTCCTCACGCATCACAGCCACGTCGGATTAAGACATGTCGGAAAATGAGAGAAATTACACAAAGCATACAAAGCCTTTTGTTCGCGCTACACGTCTGCCAATAAATAAGACACGGGAAAAGAATTGGACGATTTTTCATTCCTGACGTCGCAATCCAATTACGGCTACCAAGAGTAACGGACCAGGTATTCTAAATAAAATAATTTGTAAATTTACGCCCAACGTTTTAGCGAAATGCGCGTGCTCTACGCCTCTACGCATATGTGTATGTGTGGAGCGATGGTATCTATGTTTCTAAAAAAAATATGAGTGAATAAGTCATAAATAATTCACTAGATATCTAGCTAAATAGCTAGTAACTAATTTCTCAACTATATATGTATATATATATGTATATAGATCTGGATGTATATTATCTTGGTATGTACCTGGCTCAGGCTTCTAAAGCTACTTGTACTGGCGCTGCGAGCCTGCAAACACAAGTACAGTATAGGTCACCAATTACCACGCCACTAGGTGAAAAAGTATAGATAAAGGTATCGTATAAAAGAACATTGACAACGCTAGAGACGCGATGTGTTGGACTGACAGTGCGCAAGGGCGATTTATACGAAGGAACGTAAGTGACAATGCATTTCGCAAATGTCAGAATATACAAGTTACACGCTTGAGATGCGAACGACGCGTGGGCTGCAGAGAAATTCTTATATAGTATGCAATGTAAGTTAGTATGGCAAAAAATCTATTTCCAGCTAGAAGAGAATGGTAAAGTTCAAATTAAGATCTATCACTGATACCGACCGACTTCCTTGACACAATGACATTAAAACAGTCAAACACAATGGAATAAAATATTAAGAAAAAAAAGTTTTAAGAAATTACGTCATTGTATAAAAATAGCGTTTTATAAACTATTTTTAAAACTCGTTACATTAAAATAAAATTAATGGAAAGAATTGGCGCGCTTAAAGATTGAAGAATATTCAACGGAAAAAGTGTATCGGTTTTTATCCACGATTAATATACGCGTCATCAAATACACAATGTAGCATTAGAAGTGTCGCACACTGAGAACATAGTGTGAGTTACTAGCGTGTGTTACTTGTTTTGCATACATAATGATGTTTATCAAGAGACCTCAGTTTAATGTTATGTTGAGTCGACATCGAATTGTCAAATTATACAAATCACGTAATAGTAATTTCATCAGACTATCTGCTTTCTAACACGGATTGCTATTTAGCTCGCATGATTTCTGAGATATATCAAATCTCTGTTTCTAAATCACACGAAAAATTCGAATTTAATGTGTAAAAAAATATCGCTACATGAATAAAAACTTTATAATATCTAAAAATTAAATTGTGTTCGTTAATAAATTTTTTTTCGAAGTATGAGACAATAATTATCCACAATCTTATATTCCATTTCGAAATAGCATTCAATTACTTGTACTTGATTTATAAAGTTAGTACATATATATCGACTGCATCTGCGTAATATCGTACAAAGATTTATCATGTTAACTATCATCGGACACAGAGTTGCTTTTAAAGTAACTCTGTTTGACTTACTTGACGATAGACGGTCTCTCTGTCTCTCGCGCGCAGTCTATCTATCATGAGGGAAAAAGAGCGACCGTGAAATCGGGAAGCTGTCACGTCGGCGAGTCGTGACGGGTTTACCGAGCAAAGTGTGATGCATCGATCGGACCTCACTTTTGTTATTTCGGCAGAAACTGTTTCCTTTCTGACATACCCGGCTTGGCTTACGTCGCGTGTTAAATCGAGATCGACTACTACTTGTTAACGCGGAACCTACTTTACGTTCGCTCCACAACGGTGTCATTTCATGGTCTTGAACGAGAGAAAGCTCGATTCGTTCACTGCATTCATTTAATGACTCAATTCTCGTATTTCTCATGATATTAACCCATGAAAATATGTCAATCAATTTCATCCCATCTGCCGGATTGAATCCATAAATTGTAGAATCAAGAGAGAGCATTTTGTTTAAATTAAAATACACTACTGCTAAGTCTAATATTTGCGTTAATCGAAATCAGAATTGACAATCAGAAAATTGTTTTTTCTATTCATGAGTTAATTCTGATTTTTTCATAAAATAAAAATCATAAGAATACATTATAACTGAGATTAATGCATATTTACTCTTATTATTGAATAAGATGGATTTAAATTGCTTTTTTGTAACAAGATATTATATTTTCAAACATTCATTTATATGTGTAAATTGAAAATAAAAAGAGAGCGAAGTATATATAAAATGTTTATAAAAATGTAATTTATATAATTTATATCGTTATAATAGGAAATAATTTCTTTTTATTTCAGCGCGACGCTTGAAATGAAATATTAAATCCCAAAAATTTTTTTTGGCAATAATGTGCGGATACATGAAATAATGGAAACGTGAGCGAGCGCGTATCGGAAAAACGTCTCAAATGTTGACAGAACAAGTTATGCAATTTTGATGAACTTTTGAAATAGTGTGCGTGCGTGTATATATGCTGTGTGAAACTTAGGTCGATATCGTTGTATTATCGGTCGTTTGAAAAACTTTCTTCCTCTCCTTTATTGCGCACGAGTTATTAATTATGCGTACACGTGCGAAATATGAGTTACGCGTATTTATACTTAATTTTCTATTCAACTAATTAGCTTGTAATAAGTTGATGAACTTATCTGGCCAGCATAACGTTATCAATGTATACGTGTGAAAACGAAGAATTGGAGCACATTTTATTTCTGTTTTTTTATCTTCCGTTCCCTCTGTCGGGATTCTTCGATGATATTGATCGTTATAAAAAAAACATCAACTTATCAAGATTATAATCTACAAATATCTGTGTTATTTGCATCTGCGTTTGTTTCATATATACATATATAGAATCGTTGTACAAATATTTTAACTAGGTTTTTTCTTGTTGCACTTTGAATAATTTTTTTGATTATAATTAAAATAATATTTTCAAAATTCTTACATAGAACGTGCTTGTTGTAACTGTACATTGTCAGTCATTTCCTTAAAATATTTTGTGTAACTTCTTCAACACAAGTTTAATTAAGCATTAATTGAGTTATAAATACATATGTGTAAAAAATAGTTTTTTTTCTAAATAATACTAATTTTCTAATAACAATTTATTTCATAAAACGATATTAAACGTACGTAGTTTATCTTTTCCGATCATAATTTGTAACAGTTAAAAATACTTTACATGAAAGAATTCGCGAAATAACTCCCTTTTATGCACGGTGGCTTAATACGTTATTAAAACTGCGTATAATTTTTCCAAGCAATTAAAGAGATTACATTTATTATATTCATTATGCCTTGTATAGTACTGTAGTTTTTAACCAGAAAATATGTACGCGACAATTCATAATTAATTCCACGCGCGTAATTTCGTCATATAAGAAGCCCCGTTAAACGCTTAATAAAGTACGCCTGCGATAAGTTTCACTGTCTATATCTCATGCCTATCGTTTCGCGAAATTAATTGCCCTATAAAAACACGCCGACACTCGTTTACTTTACGTCTCGCGTGATCCGCGTGCGATATCAACCACCCATTGTTGGCGATATTATGCATTCACCGACGTCGTTTCCCCTCACGTATGTGTTTCAAGGGGAGCTGTCGTCGTAATTCAAGCATATAATTCCAGCCTAACAATTTATGATAATGATGTTAATATTATTTCAATTTGGGCGTATCGATGTTACGATATTGTTCGCACTCTCTTTTCTTTCTCTTCTCATAAATAATTCATACTAATTCATTTCTTTGGTTTTATTCTATTTGTATTTTTTTAAAATAAAAAGAATAACTCTTTCGAGAGACGACTAGCCTCTAGATTGACAATCCGATCGCAATGTCAATCAAATCGACTTTCTGTCGATATCTGCGCGATAAAAATCATTAAAATTCGATTAAAACTTCCCTCGGCGCGTGAATCGCAAAATGAGAGATAAATATCTGCGGCCGCCCTTTGATCGAAGGGAACTCGACACGCGTGAATAATGACGAAAAGTTCACTTTGACGTGCATAATCGTGCGCAATTTTTACCTTGCTCCGGTTTCGCGGTGCGAAGTCTTCCTTGCTGGCTTTCCTGCGCTTGTCCTTGAGGATCATCCTCGCCGCGGCGAACGCCATCTTGTCGTCGATGTACCTTTTTCGGCGATCCTCGTGAAATAGGCGAACAACTCGTCCAACGATTTAACAATTAACGAGCCTTTCGAACACAACAGTGTAAACAGGATCACCGATCCGACAGTGTATAACGATATTCCCTTTATTGCTGCTATTGCTTGTCAATCAACACGCCTCTGCGCGCTTATTTATAGTTGTGTATGCGTATCTCGCAATATTTACAAGTGTTTGCTTCGTATGTATATATTTGTGCGCTCGTATATATACTTGTGTATACGGGGGATAATTTATATACGCGGAGGCTACCAATGTGCTATACGCGCACTATTCCTTTTATCGCGACCTTTATCGTTATCGTTTAATCGCCTATCGTATCGTCATCGCCGTCCTATTGTTACCCTCGTTCTCGTTCTCGTAGCCTTGTCTCTCGACCCGGATCTATTCCCTTCAACGTTATTCTCTCTCTCTCTCTTTCTCTCTCTAGACTCTCCGTCGACTTCAGCTTCCGGTATCTCTCGTCGAAACGAAGAGATCCTTTCGAGGTCGATCGATACGAGGAGGACGAAGCGAGACGCGCGTCGTTCAACACTATCGTTTTCGCTTCTTCTTTTTTTCCTCTCAAGCGTTTGGATGCGAGCGCAGCCAATAATCGCGACGCATCGTCACGGAAGTTGGCAGGTCTGGCGGGTATCGTTCTCACTTCATCGCGACGGCGACCGGCCGACCGGAAGCGGGGGGCCGGCGAGGGTGCCGGCGTCACGTTCCTGCCGGCGGCGCTTCTTTTCGGGTTTGCTGCTCGGTGGCGGGATCTCGCGAAAGCTCGTCGGGAACATTTGCCCCGCCGTGACGTGGTGTGATTACGCGCCCCTTGATCGATGACACACCGCCGTTCCTTATCGTGCGCACCCCACTCGCGTGTTTGCACAGGGTGGTTCGACGATGCCTTCTTTATGGATCCTCGTCGATTCCGGCGATTAGCGAGCGATGCTTCTCTGCGTCGGATTCGGCTATCCTAATTACGATCATCGATCTAGAAAGAAAGAGAGAAGGGAGAATGGTGGTCTCGTGGCCTCGTTTTCGCCGAGATCTACGCTCTACACACGCGAGACTCGCATGATGGGTCGCGTTAGAGGCAGCTCGTTTCCCGTAGAGGAGTCGATAAGTCGATGAGAGCGGAAGAAGCGTTTAAAGGGTACCGTATTTTTAGCACGATACTGGGATAGAGCGGATCAAAAGGGGTGACCTTCGATGATTGATCTTTCCGCTTGATTTTTCGTCCCGTTCTTAACGTAAATGTATGAGAATTCGAAAATTCAAACGTATACAGACGTGAAGATTGAAGTTTCGAAATGGGTATAGCATAAAAAATTTGCAAAAATTGAGCGGAGATTAAAAGAGGCGAAAGATGAAGTATGAGATTTGATCGAACCCTGACACATCACAATAGACAAGATTATACCTTTTTGCGCGCGAAGGAATGTATAAAATATTCTATTAACGCCGTGCGTTGCCAGCATTTTAATGCATATACCGTGAAATTTCGCATTCATACAACGCGATTTGCAAAATGGTTACTCCATCAAGAGTTTTGCTATCATCGTTGTTGTTTCGTGCGCCGTATATATCGGCAAGCAGAGAAAGAGTAACACGTCCCTCTTTCAAAAAAGAGAGAAAATCTTGAGGGCCCACGTGCGCTTCGCACGTTCGCAATTCTTTAATATAATGTAATATAAATTCGTAATACAAGCTAAGACCCACGATAAATAAATAAACAATATATAAATAAATATTTGGGAAATATGAAAAATTTTTTTATTTTAAAATAAGGATTTGTTTTATTATAAATTTATATTACATCATATTATTGAGTTGTGATTTAATTTTTTTTCTTTAATATTTTAGCGTGTCATGATGGTCTTTGTCGTTCATTGTCGATCAGATCAGTTATATAGACTAGTTTAGTCACGAGTTTTGGACAATTTTTGTAAGGAAAGGAGGGAAAAACTGGGATAAACTTTGATTATTTTTTTTTAATGAAGGGGGAGAATGCGCGATATATCTTGTGTCTTGAGAATAACTTGGAAAATAGCAGAAAAAGATGACAAAATCAACATTAATCTTTTAAATACTCTTGTTTCTCGGCAATTAAGAACCTACTTTCTTGGCTCCACTTGGTTAATTTACCTATTAAGAATTTAATTTATGCATTTTTCCCTCATTTACATGCATTGGTTTTTATCTCTTTTCTCTCATAGGAGTTCCTTGAAATTTAAAAACTCTTTTTCCCTGGAATTTTTCTCTAAATTGTATAATATAATTAGCAATAATAGAGTGCGCAAAATAACAAAATATCTTTCTTAGTAATAAAATTTATGTTAATTAAAGGCAAATCTTGGAACAAGATATCGATCGAGCGAATTTTTTTTAATAAAATAAAATTAAATTAAAAATTAAATTTGAAAGATAAAGCTTATAAGATTTCACTGTTTAAAGCTTTCGGGACAGCGAATGATGGATGGACGTCGAGATAAAATTCAGAGAAAGAGAGAGCAGAGTAACAAGCTGAATTGCGTATCCGTGGATTTCTGATGCGCGCGGATTCGTGGAAACTGGAACTTCAAACATAATTGAATTCCATCAATTATCGTGTGATGTGCGCAAATATGTATATAAATTTTCCTAAATGGAATTGTAGCTATTATAGTAAAAAAAGAGATAAGACACAGAGAAATTCTACCAAGTATTTTCAAATCTGAAAGTATCGCTACCGTAACATGATACGAGAATATCGAACATAGATGGACGAGGAATCGTTTTATATGTCCCCCCGTTGTGAAGGAGCTTCATTGTCATTCTTGCAAATCGAAAACGTTCAATTTCTCGTGCTCTTCCACTCATCTTCGGTATAGCGGGAACTTGGCGTATACGAGTAGTATTGATCATTCCCAGGCTGCAGCCCCTTCTTCCCACTTTACCCCCTCCTCCCCATTTTCCTAGCGTTCTCCGACCATCATTCCGCGTCCTCCGACCTCCGATCTCTGACCTCCGACCTCTGTATCTAAACCTAACCTCCTATAGGCTGCATCTGTCCTTGCCCCCGGGCATCAGGCATCGCGATACGATTTGATACATATTTTTCGAATATCTGTATCTTTCCATGTCAAGATACAATTTTATATATATATATATATATATATATAATTTATTTAAATATTGAAAATCTCTCAAAACACTGATTTAGAAATCAAAATATTTTATACAATAATAATATGTACAATAAAATAATATGTACAAATAATGTAATTCTTTTGTCATTGTTCAATTGTGCAATTATTCATTTAAAAGTTGATGACACAGTTATTATAAACATATTTATTCTATAAATAAACCGATAATATTTTAAGAAGATTAATAAATGGAAAATTTTCGACGAGAATCTATATCAATAATACAGCTTCGAACAAGTAAACTTTTTTCCCAATGGACAGACAGACACATAGGACACATACCGGAAGTTTACTACATTAAATTTGCACCTGTTGCCGCTAATAAACTATCTTGACATTTATTGTTAGACGCATTCGACGATACATGACGTTGCTGATCAGCTGATTACAATTCAACTTTACGATTAGAGACGCGACATGCCGATTTTTACTGATAATTGAATGTACGAAAATGAAGATTCGCGTTCGAATGTACGAAAATACGTGTACGTATATAACGCACACGAATGCGCGCGCACAATTATCCAGGTTCACGTCCTACTTACGATATCGAACTGCACAAGAGTTGGCCGCAAAACGTTTCTGCCATTGACCGTTCACTGGCGCTTACAATTATAATATAATTACACTCTAATATTATGATAATATTCTTTTATTCCAAATTAGATTTTAAATCACGAGAACTATTTAAATTTATTAAATTTTATCATGTCATGTGATGTATGTAAATAAGTTGAAATAACGGATATACTATATGATATAATAATTCACATAATATTTTAAAAAATTGCATAAAATTAATGTTACTCGGAAATCAAGCAAAATTTTTTAGACACGTGCATATGTATAACATTCGTTTATGTATTTATATTAAATATTGCATTAATATTAATTATCAGTGGAAAAATAAAATAAGTTGAGAACGTTAGTATCACTCGCCATTTTAAATGAAAATCATATTCATTAATAAATAGGTATTGATTTTTATTAAATTCGAAATATATATATCTATCGCTTATTAAAAAAATTCCAAATATTTTTGAATCAATCCGCGATATCACTTAATATATGTATATTCCACACAACACGTGTAAAACACTGATAAGCTTTTCACGAATACATGCGAATATTTGCGAGATCGATCGAAAATTGAGTAAAACTGCGGGCTTCAAATCCGCGATACAGAAAGCAGCATTTTGCCATTTATCAGTTTCAGTTAGTTTCCAGAAAGCGTAGAAATTCTATGCTTTTATTTGCCCTTTGTGAAACGATATCTGTCAACGCGCGGTTTTTTTCCCCGATCATTATTTCGCCATTTATTCGCGCGACGGATGGAGAACGGTGAATGTAAAATTTATCATTCACTTCACGCCGACATCGAGTGTTATATGTTGATTAATTGAACTGTAACAATATTCATATTATCGCCTTCACGTCGAATTATTCCAGCGCTAGTAGGGCTCAGAATGATATTATCGAGATACAAGCAAAAAATTACACAATACATCAATTAAAAAACTAAAGAGAACAATGGAATTTCGATGGCATCAATGAATTGCAAAAAAATGATACAAAAAATGATATATCATTTATCGAGACATACAAGCAAAAGATGATATATTCTGTTAAAAAACAAAAGAGAACAATAAAATCTCGACGGGATCAATATATTGCGAAAAATGCAAAAGAATGTCCAATCATTTATAAACTGCTCGTCGATTTCGAATAATATAGAATTCTTACTCAATTATAAAGTACAATGTTTTTTGAATAAACAAAAGTTTTTTTGAAAAAAACAGATTTGAAATTGTAAAGACAAAAAAATGTTCCATGGATACGATGCAATTATAATTAAATTATCATTAAAATATTGGATTGTAATATATAATTGAATCATTATCTGCATAATTATTATATAATCATTTACATACTTTTCACTTTTTTATTAATATTTTTATTAATAGTAGTTTTTATTAATAAATTTATTAATAATTTTACTTAATAATAAAATTCCCAATATTTTGATTTTGATATTTTGATTTGACTAAAAATACAGTGGTTTGAAAAATTTAATTCATCTAGTATAAAAAAATCTTACTTGTTTTTACTTGTCAAATAATTTAATAATTATAATAATAGATGATAATTGGAATCTCTCGTTATTTGCCATTCATCTCTAAAATTTTCCCGCGAAATACAGGGTTGCGTATAATTTATGCAATTATCGTTGCCGCATGCGACATACATGCAATGTAATTTCGTTGAACGCTCTTTATCGACATGAAAGTTTAAAAGTCGATTTCAAAGTCCCATATTTTGCGTAGTTCTCGAGATTTTTGTAATTTTTATACATTTATATTTTACGCGATGATGTTTTCGAGTACCTACTTGCAATAAAATATAGCAAGTTTCCAATTACGATAATGTAACCACTTTTCATTTTCGTGATATTAATATCTGTAAAATTTATGCTGGAAAACGTTCCAATGTATTGATGTCGTCCTGGCTTTTGAATAAACAAAAAAGCGCGAATCAGAGCTTTTGCTTGTTAAATCTTTCAGGTTCTTTCCTTTCAAAGAAATCTCGTTATACTGGCAATATTTTTAAGACGAAATCAGAGTGTAAAACGTAGGAATTTTAATAATATTAAAATATACGTTTCTTTTTCAAGAGAAATTATATGATCTTACGTAAGATATAATATGAAGTAGATATATATCGTATGCCATATCTTCTTATCGATTATCTTATATTCAGAATAATGATTGACCTATCATTATAATTATTTAGAGAATTACAATGTGTAGTTATATACATAATATGTAATAAAATTGATTTATTAAAAATCTGGATGACGCACACTGTTTTTAACACGTCAATGCGATTGATAGAAATAATATAACACAAAAAAAATTTTGATTGCATTTTTTGTTCATTTGTCTGCTCAATATATATCTTTTTTTTCATTTTTAATATATTTTCATAAAATTTTGTAAAAAGAATGATTCATTATATATTTATTTAAAAAAATATACTTTGATAAATTCTCTCTCGAAAATTTGAGATTTAGCTATATGTGAACAATGTAAGAGGATCATAAATAGGATTTTTTTCATAAAAGTCTTATATGAAAACATCAAACTAAACTTGTCTATATTTGATAAGCCGGCCACTATTCCACGTTGCATCGTACAAATGCAAATTCTGCGGGTGTGTCTTGTTCATGCATGGCAAATCGCGACGGCATTATATTCTGAGTATTTAACATCAGCAATCATCGGTTATAACATCGGTTATAACGTGTGTCGTGAACGCTTTCTCACTTTTCAAACATCTCTATCACAAAACTCGTCATCAAAGAACACTATCTGCTAAAATAAATGAATGCAAAATTATGCACTTGCATCATGTGAATAGCATTTCATTAGATTCCGTAAAAAATATTACACAAAATGTATGTGTATGTGTAATTTCGAAATACATTTAATTGATAACAAAATGTATTCCCAAAGAAAGCTGCATTTTAGCTGCTTGATCTTCAACAATCAAGATTAATTCTCTACGCTAAGAAGATAGCTGAGAAAAGGAAAATTGCGAGCAGCGCATAGTATTTAGAAACCATTGATGAAACGAATGGTGCAGTCTGGGCAAATTATGTATGAGAAGGTTGTTGGTCGAAAATGATATATATACGTTATCTCTTAGATGTCCATTCCCAGGAACAATCAGAGCGAAAAGATGCACGATAGCGCAAGCACATTAAAGGAGAAAGAGCGAATGTCAAAAGGGAAGATAGGAAAGGGGCTCCTCACGAGACAACTCACTGACCACTCGACGAAAATGTCAATGCAACGATCGGCTCGTCCGGCGAAAACGAGCTATCGGTGACATCTAAGAGCACTCGCAAAGGCTTTAGCGAATCGTCCTCTCGCGGGACCAAAGGGATCGACGCGCGATGTAACTTGTGCACGATACCCGCCATTTTTGAGGAGATCACAGAAGCCGCCGGCGAAATTTTCAGCTTGTGTGTATGTGGATAGGTGTGCGTGTGCGTGTGTGCGTATGTGTATATATGTGTGTGTCGCGAAAGCGAAGGTGATCGGGATCGTAAAATCAATCGGCGCGATCGCGGCGAGTCATTATTCCGCGGGCCGATGACGGAGGCCAGTCGAATTACCGTGCGAACTTACGTGCTCGTTGCTGAGCAGATGGCCTGTGACTGACACCCTCGATCCGCCACGCGCCCTCGCGCAGCCAATGCTGCGAATTCCAGGCGGTCGCTCGCGCGCAGGTCCACGCACCCGCACCCGCGTCCTCGCCCCGCGCCCCCCACGCCCACCACACGATGGTCCTTTCCTTCCTTCGTCTTCCGCCGTTTCCCTCGGCATATTCTTTCATTTTTCGATGCTCGACGACGGGAGGAGTCCCGCATCTTCATCCCCTGCTCAGACCTTCCTTCGCGCTTTAAGACCCATTTTCTAATCTCTCGACGTGCGGGAATAAAATAGTGATATAAATACTTAGCTGGAAATATTGGGAGCATTTTAGTCATAACAAAGACATCTTGTAATTCCTGTATATATTAGAATGTGCGTTTTTTTAGTTTTTTTTTCTTTCATATAAAAAATATAAGAAAATCATTATATGACTGGGTACATTTATGAAACTCTTCTTTTAATTTTTTTCTAAAAATAATTTTCTAAAAGAAATTTACATCACTATTCTCTCTTATATATGTAATATTTAAATACAAATCTCTTTTTTCACTTTGATTTTATCTCGAGACCTACTCTCTAAATTTCTTAGAGTGAAAATGCACTCGAAAAATTGAGTGACTGGTCAAGTCACTCTAGTTAGAGTGATTTTTCACTCATAGGAGTGAATTCTTCTCACTTTTTGTTGTAGAGTAAAAAATTCACTCTGCAAAATAGAGTAAATATGTATACTCTATTTTGTAGAGTGAATATTTTCACTCTATGTAGCATTTTCACTCAATATAGAGTGAAAATTTTTACTCATAAAGAGTGAGTAAAGCGCATGTGAAACGCGCATGAGTCCGCCATTAGCAACACTGTCGTATCGTTGTCTCGCAACGTTACCAACTCGTTGCACGTGTACTTGGTATACAAGACATATTAAAGTAACTTCTTAGGAATATATCTTTTTATTTTAACATATTTCGAACGAGTGTAAACATATTTTTTTGTGTGTAACGTTAAATATATTTATATAGCTGTGACAAGAAAAAAAGAGGTTAATCGGCTTTTACACCGATAATGAGATAACATGCTGTGTGCGATGTTCAGCTTCGATTAATTCAAGTAAAAAGCAATGATTGCTTCTCATTTCAACTAATTGAAGCTTCACGTCATATACGTAACGTGTTATCTTATTATTAGTGAAAGACGGCTTAGAATCTCACTTCCTGAGAGTGAATCTGTTCACTCGTAATTGAGTGAAAAATAACTTGACGAAAGTGATGACTCCACTCTGATTGAGTGAATTATTCACTTCGAACCGAGTGACACATTCACTTTACATTCAGAGTTAAACAGTTCACTTTTGTGAAAAGTGAATGTTCACTAATTACGAGTGGCAGTATTTTCACTATCACTTGGAGTGAATATTCACTCGCTTGGAGTTAGATTTCACTCTAAGAAATTTAGAGAGTACTTCTTTGATGTATTGATAATAAGAAGGTATTCTTCGTGATATTTGAACATTTATTTATTACTAGTTTTTCTAATTTTCTTTCTTTCTTCCTACAATTTTTTATGTATTTAAAATTCTTCTTCTAATTATTGTATGCGTGATGAACTCGTAATGAAACTCTTTTTATCATAATGGATCTTTCGTTCATTTTTCGATCTTCCATTTCAGCTCTCCCGGACTGTGCTCTTTTTATCGCAAAATAATCTTTTATTTTTAAGTTGTACAGGAATTTGAATAGATTTATATAAAATTCTATTCAACAAAAATTTCATCTTGTAACGTAACAATGCATCGCGCAAATAATAAACAGACACGAACAACAGCTGATGAAGGCGAACGAGAAGGAGACGATTGTTCAACAAAAATTTAAAAACGCCGAACAAAACACAATGCGCTTTATGTGCGAGGCAAAGCGAGGTAAAGTTCCGAGGAGTTGCTACGGGCTTTTGTGAATTTTCCATTGTTAAGTATCGGCAGGTGTCAAACGAGCTATCGTGGCACGCATTACGTAAATTACTTGCCAGAGTCCCTCCTCGCTTCTATTTATCGTTCCGAACGATAAATTTGCCCCGTCTCTCGTCTATCGAGCGTTCTTGCAAAACCATTTCGCGGTAAATGTCGTCATCGTAAAGCCTCGAAACTCGGCGGTTGAGAAAATTCTGCGAACGCGCGAGAAGAGACGTATCGCACTCTTGACATTTCGCTTCCCACAGCTTGCTTTGTCTCTCGTTGCAACGTAAACCGCTCATTATCGAGCTTTTTCCCTGTTCGTTCCCTCGCTTTGTAAAATCAGCGTTGACAGACAAAGAGACACTTTATACTGATGCCGGCGTCTGTATAAAGTGTCTCCTTTAGTCGCGATTATCACACATACCCACATTATCGGTTTCACATACAAATAATAATAATAATAATATAGTATAGAGTGTATAAATCTGATATTATTCGAATCATCGAGAATGCTAAAAGATTGAAAACAGCGACTCGCGTTTCTAGTTTCGCTTTTGATATGTTTAAAATTTTCTTCCGCTCTTTAATTTTTGTTTACAACAAAAATTCATAACATCTATCATATTTATTGCGGTATTTAAATATTATTGATTTTATTGATACAATTATTTTTTTCGTAAATAATATTTTATAAATTAATATAAGAATTTAAGAATATATTTAAGAAATTTATAATAACTCAATTTACATTTAATATATATAATTCAATTTACATATAATATATATTAATAACGTTTAAATTAATCACGCATCTATTCTAGAAAAAAAGTAAAACTTTAAAAGGATTTAAATTTTTTAATGATAATATATAAAAGTGATATTTTGTGTATATAAAAATGTTTGTAAAAATTAGCAGATTGCATGTAATAACTCTTATTTTTATCGCAAATTGAAATTGTAATCTATAAAAATCTGAGTACCAATGAAAGATGGTTTGATCAGATAGAAAAGTCTTATATAGAAAAGTAGTATAGCATTATATTAGACAGACGCAAGTCTGATTTTATACGTGTCTCACTACTTACTCGGCTTTAAATATACGATCAATATTTATCAACACATCATGTCTGTTTTAAATATTGTATCAATAATAACGATTGTAGCAACGATGATAAATACGATGATAATAACACCGATAACGACGATAAAAATAATGATAACGATGATGATAATAGATTAATAATAATGACGTAATATCTAATTAAACGCGACGTTGTATCTACAAAAAGGTCCCTAACATCATTATCAAATAATTACTTGACGCAATACTTGATACAATTAGCAGGTAAAAATGTAATTTCGTCAAATATCATCTCGTCGAATATCAAGGTTGTTTAAAGGTCGAGGTCGCGATATGTAATTTTAACGAAATGTCATTACCAATCCATAGTCCAACTCATCGATACGTCAACAGTCTGGCAATATGCATAATATATAATCGCATCGCGGGATCGGTGTGTAAGCTTTTAAAGAGAATGAAATTGTCACATACCCACCTGATGTGGTGCTTAAACGAGAAATAGCAAAGAGGCAAGTTGCGCGAGACATGAATGAACATTTCTAAGGACACCGAAGAGAGCGATTTCAGATAGTACACAGATAGACAAGCATAGACGAGACAGGCGAGTGTGGTCCTGAGTAGTACGACATTAACATAATACCGACATATATACCGGGTGACGCGAGCGCGTCGGTAACCCGTTCACGACTCGCGAGCGAATATTACCGACTGACGCGAGGAGCTTTTTTGACAGAACGACAACAGGGGGGAAGGGAAGCTTCCAAAGAGGAAAAAGCCATGACTTACCGACGGTATGCGAAAGCTTTACGGTATGCAATGCACTTACCTGCAAAAGAAAGAAAGGACCACGCGTTAGAGACCGGAGATTTTTTTCACGATACTATCGGTGCACACCGTCAATTATGTATATGATTTAACGAAATGACTAAAATCGTCAGTGTTTTTAAAACAGTATTCAGTTTAAAATAATGCGTTAAAATAATTAATAATAATTAATTATAATTCGCTTTCGAGTTATCACGGATTTATATCTTGATTATTTTTGAGCAGTCTTTTTGTCCGCATGTCAATTTATAATTTAAAAAGATATTAATTCATTTCACTTCTCACGCGTCACCTTTAAAATTTATGTGAATTATTAATTTTGCCATAAAATATTGGATTATTATTATTTTAATTTAATTTTTATGGATTATTACTAGTTAAAGAATGAAAATTTCAGAAAGAAAATGTAAGAAGCAAAGATATGTATATTGCCATATCATATGATCAAAGTTAAGATCGCATTAAGATTGTATTAATTGGTTAATATAGCTAACAATATGGCTAATTGTAACTAGTACAAATAATGTAATCAATGATTACAATTAATCAATAACAGAAATAATTCAGACTAAAATAATCATCCACCATGACTTTTACAATATTATTATCGTTTTTAGAAATTATAATTAATATTTGTATCTAACAATTGATTTTACCGATTTATCGCCGTTGAATGTCTTCCACCTGCATCTGGTTATCACTTCATTCCTTTCTGCTCCTGGCCCTTTCTTTGCTTCAGATAATTATGCGGCTTTTTGTCTGTATATATCCACTTGCACATTGTACGTTTGTGTGTAATGTACTTCACTAATTCAACAGTTTTCCAACAATAAGTCACTCGCTTTTCGCAAAACTGAAACTTTCGAAATATGACGACTCGGTAAATTAATTCGACGTCATTTACGAAGATTGAGAAACGCGTTACAATTGCAATTTTACAAATTATTGAGAGGTATCCAGGATTCGCCCGTTGTTTAATTCGGCACTCCCGACATTTATTCACACGTAAAATTCACTTTCGACGGATAAAACAATATGAGAAGCACGAGGCACGCGATTCCTCGTACTATAACGCGACTGTAACTATTACGAAGTATTTAGGAAAGGCTTAGGGTAGGTGCGGTGGGGGGAAACGCGTCGCGATGCAAGCGCGGCTCTTCCAGAAAAAGATGGCGCAAAAATTTCTCGTAACAAATATAAGACTCGAGCGATGCTTTCGTAATTTTCAGCAGTTTTCACGATGAACGAGTCAGTTAAATAAAAAATATTTTTAAATAAAAATTATTTTTAGATACAGCGATTTTTAGATATAACGAATTAAACGAATTAAAATACGGAATATGAAACGCGGCGTACTTCACCGATTATCTTCCCGCGCGTTTCCATGGTAACATGGCGCGGGATTATTATTATATACAGCGGCAAAAATAATTCTGATATTGCTATAAATATATCAAGACACTAATCTTTTTTACGGATTAATCGATGCGCAAAAATATAAGCTGTCACTAGAATCGACATTTTAGACATTCGTTCATCCGCAGAAATCACTTTCGATGAATAAAATGATTCGAGAAATGACGGGAATTATTCGGCTCCGCATGAATACGATCTGACTGTAACGGTTATGAAAAATTTAGAAAGAATTGAATGAGTGGGGAAAAATAGCGAAACGCGTCGTCTAAAATAAGGGCGTGTTTCTTCCGGGAAAAATCCAGTGCAAAAAGCTCTACGCGATATAAACTCACTCGCGTTCCACGAAAGATAAAACTTTCGAATCCCGCCATGTGCAATGTCTCGGTATATCACGTCAATGTCACTTACGAAGATCATTATGATTACGCGACTGATAAACGCACTGTGACGGTCACTCGTTATTAAATTCGGCACTCCCGACGTTCACAATCGACGAGTAAAAAAATACGAGAAGCGCGGAAAAGACGCGACTCGACTACGCGCTTTGGTACGACTGTAGTGGTAGTGGTGTTTAACGGTACGCGAAGGAATTTGACAGGCGCGGAGTGGGGGAAACACGGTGGCGACGCGATGCTACGTCACACACACAAAAAATCCCTTGCGACGTAAAAAAATACGTAAACAAAGCCCGTACCACGCTTTTAAAGTCTCGTTCGAAACAATAGTTAATAAGAATGATTTTATGATGAGCGCAAGAATACGTGATGGGAATTAAAACACGAAACATTTTACATGCTATCGTAAAGTGTGATTTACACGATGCTTTTTTTTATTAACTATTAAGATGCTAATTTGCTAATAAAAAAGCATTATGTGTACTTTAAATTGCTAGTAAACTAGTTTTTTCGCTCTAATTGGCATGTTGGTAAAATTTAAATATCTCAACTTTACTAGTCCGTAGCGCACTAACATGTTAGCCAATAAAAATTAGCCCATAAAAACTAGCTAGCTAGTAAAAAACTAATAAACCATGAGCTAATAAACCACGTTTAACGGCGCGAAATTTGTATATAGTAAAATATCTTGGTAATTTGTGTAAAAAGAAATTAATAATTAATATTACGAATATAAAATCAGCTTATAGTAAAGAAATTAAGCGCTTTTAAATTTATTGAATTTCAAATGTGAAATTTTGTTTTATCGATTAAACTACGTATATAACTTGGAAATTGACTGAGTTTACATTTTTTCGTATAACACTATCTGTACCCTCTTATATTTATAAAATTTACAGAGACTAAGCTCTTAACGAGAATATTTGAAAAACATGCTTCCTTTCTTTTTCTTCTTAATTTTTTCTTAATTATTTCAATTTTATCTCACAACTCCAATGTCGAATCACATTTCTTGTATATTTTCTTTTCTTTTTTAAATTATATATTTAATTCAACGAATATAATGCTTATGTTAATGTTTACAAATATAATATTTTGTAATTAAACTACTTTAAATAACATTATTATATCATTAAAAAATTTATAAATTTTATAGTCTTATTGTTAGTACGTAGAATTAGTGTACCAATTAATTTTTAATTGCTACATGTGTCTCTTAATATTAAAACAGTGTCGAAATATTATATCATACTTGCCGTCATGTATAGTAATAATTTCATGCCATCACGATCACGGAACATCATTAATAAAATATGTTGACAGTTGTGTTCATATATGTTGCATCTTTTTTACTAAAATAATTTTTATCATATATTTTATATTCTTTGTTATTTTACTGACATAAAGTGTGTGGAAAACGTCGCTCGAGCCTCGCTTTCTTATCTCCCTGTAGATTCCGAGAACTTTTATACCCGTTATTTCCTGGAAAAGGTGCGTTCGCACTCGTGCACAGAAGCGTAGACTGTAAGGGAGCCAAACGAAAGAAAAGAAATAGGGATATTTAGCACATCTCTCTCTTTTTAAGTAGGTGCAAGTAGCCAATCATAAATATGGAAATGTCTTTTTCTTCGTCTTTCTCTTTTTATCATACTTATGCTCCCTCTTTCTTTAGAAAAGGCCTGCGTAACAGTTTTATCCTTTTGTTTCGAAGGCGAATATTTCCCCTTTATCTAAATCCTACCTAAATTTTACGTGATCGTTAATAATCGTTTCGAGTCCGTGACATCTTTTTATCCGTTGACAATTCTACGTGCGACCGAGTACCGGGTGTGTCGAACTGACAGCGAGCAATTGCCTCGGAATATTTATTAGTCCGTGCAATCACACGACGTGCGTTTCTTTTGATATTCGATAAGTGACAGCGATCTAATTTACCTACCAACACATTGCATATGGTGAAATTTGAAAGCTTCAATTTTCGCGAGTGAATTAGTGAAACGCGAGTGAATTAGCGCCGTTTATATCTCGCAGAATTTTTTGTGTCCTGTTTTTCCTAGAAGAAATGCGCTCTTATCTTATGTTAGATATACAAGTTTCCCCATCTCTCTTTTAACCATCCAATTTATCCTAAATATTTCATGACCATTGTAATCAAATCGTATCAATATATTTTGTGTTTTGTCGCGTATTCTAGCACTTGGTACAGTTGAAATATTTTAATTTCATGTTAATTAGAGAGAGAGAAAGAGAGAGAAAAAACCTAGATTACTAGCACTTTAAGGTACGATACTTTTTTACTAGTTGCTAGTAAATTAGCATGTTAACAAAAAAGCTAGTAAAAAAAGCATCATGTAAATCACGGTTTACGACAGCGCGTAAAGAGCACAATTAGTGCTCTGAAGTACATACATATATTTCATGTTTCGTGTTTCAATTCTCGCCGCGTATTTTTGCTGCGTCATAAAATAATTGTTAGATTGAACGAACCTACCTGAAGTGAAGTTCGATCATAATTATGCCCTTTGTCTCGTCCGGATGGAGACTATGTAGTCGTGCTTCCGCACGCCCTCTCGACAACAGATTTTAAAGTACCGCCAAAAAGAAAAGCTCGCGCCTCTGCGAGCGCGAGTCGCCGCGCGCGCCGGCGCAGCGCGCGCCATGCCACCTCATAAGTTCCAATCATTTTGGCAAATCACTTTTCCTGGGAGTGGGAAATAATTGATGGGTGGGTGTCCATCCGGACGAGACAAAGGGCATAATTATGATCGAACTTCACTTCAGGTAAGTTCGTTCAATCTAACAATTATGCCTCTGTATGTCTCGTCCGGATGGAGACTATGTAGCTGTTTATAGACTAGGGATTTGCCAGTGGGAGTAATATAAATATTATTATGAGAGACTGTGAGCGAGTACTACATATTATCTAAAAATAACAGATAGATGTGTAAGTATAAAGTGTCTTATAGATCTAAGTATACAAAAAGTACGCTGTGGTCTTATAGAAAAATTAAAATTGCATGTTCTAAGAGCCATATATACTTAAAATTAAAATAAACTTTTAAGACTAATGACAACATGGTCTTACGTAGCGATCTCATGGTAGAAGTAATTAGGGTTTTAAGATCGCATCGCTAAAATCCTCAGGGTTAATAAGAGGCCTATTGTAAAAATTTGCAAAGACCCTGGACTCGCCGGTCCAACCCGCCGCGCGTTTAATAATCTCGATAGAGACTCTCTTAGCGGCTGCTTAAGACGTTGAAGCGTGTCGCATACTGTGTGCAAAGAAGAGGGAAGTATTTATGCCACATTCCTCCAAAGCTAGACGAATCCAGCGACCAATAGTTTGCGACGAAACCGCCCTATGGGGTTTAGAAAAAGAGATAAACAAAAAATCGCATGTAGAAGGGCGTAATTCCCTGGTAAGTTCTATATAATGTTCCATGAGGCGAACAACACGAAGATTTTCATGGTTTGCAAAGCGTGAAAAAAGGAAAAAGGGTTGAGAGCGACCCGGTGCTGAAGTTTTTATCCGATCTGGAACGCGAATCATCAATTTCTCTTCCAAAGAGATCTGCGACACTCTTATTAAACTAAGCGTTTGCGCTCTATGACCAGTAGCGAGAGCTAAGAGGAGTATCAGTTTTTTGGTGATATCTTTCAAAGAAACTCCTTCATATGGGTAAATAGAGGACAATTTAGCTATCACGGGGGCGGGGTCCCAGACAAAATCGTATCGCGGACGGGGCGGTTTGATTACCGAAACGCCCTTACAGAAACGTTTAACCATAGGATGATTGCCGATTTCGTTCTGCGAAATTAAGGAGATCGCTGATCTCATCGTATTCAGACATGAATAGGAAGAGATTTTGGGTAGCTCCTGGGCTAAAAATTGCAAGGTCTGAGCAGCCGACGGTGAGTAGAGCGGTGACCTATGACGCTGGCAAAATTTCCACCAGGCACGAAGTGGGTAGGAATATTGTTTGATAGTCGATTCCGATAGGGAGGCTAGTAAAGCTGGTATTGCTGTATCTGGTACTAAGCGAGCCTTGAATGCCTCCCTGATAACTTCGCGACCCCCAGGGAAAGTGACCTCCATGATGGGTGACAGGTCCTGAAAGGTGACGATAAGAGTGAATAATTAGGAGGTAAGATTAATGGTTCGGAAATCATAAGACGACTAAACAACGGGAACCAGGGCTGTGAGGGCCACCAAGGCACTACCAGTGTTCCCGTTGCTCCGTCGTCAATTATCTTTCTGAGAACACGTGGTAGTAAAATGAAAGGTGGGAAAGCATAGAAGTTTAGATTTTCCCACGAAAAAGTGAACGCGTCTACAGAGATTGATCCCGAGTCAGGATACCAGGAAGCGTACAAATCACATTTGTTATTTATTGAAGACGCGAACAAATCTATATCAAAGGGACCAAAGACCCTTGCCACTCGACGAAATGCTGTAACCGATAAATACCATTCCGTATCAGGATCCGAAGTTCTAGATTCGACATCCGCGATAGAGTTTTCTATAGATGAAATATAAGAGGCAAAAACGAATATGTTGCGATCCTCGCACCAACGCCAGATTTGTCTAGAAATTTCAGAGAGATGAGGAAATTGAATAGAGCCAAACTTATTGATGTAGGCTATAGCAGTAGTATTGTCAATGCGGAGTAAGATGTTGCAGTCGTGAAGATCTGCTGCAAAACAAAGCAGGCCGTTAAAGGCCACTTTAAGCTCTAATGAGTTTATGTGAAGCGTCCTCTCCACTCAGACCACCAGCCATGAGTGCGCCTGTCGCGGCAAGAAGCCCCCCAGCCGTTCAAAGATGCATTCGTAAATATTTCTTGCACAAATCTGTCTGAGCGGATTTTGTTCGTCTGTTTGGGATTGGAAAAGATGTCGATCCACCATCTGAAGTCTTCCTGGAAGTGTGAAGAAATGTCCATTTCTGCTGAGTAATCCTCATTGTTATTGACAAGAGCTAAGAACTTTTCTCTTTCAAATCTCTTCGTATGAAGAAGTCCGTACTGAACTGCAGGGCAGACTGAGACAAGAGAACCGATAAAGCTGGCAAATTCTCGAATGGAACATCTTGTTCTGAGGGCCAACGATGTTGTTAAACTTAGTAACTTTGCTCTACGTGAAGGAGGGATCGTAATTGATTGCTCATTTGAATCGAAGATGAAACCTAAATACTTGATTTTATTTGATGGCTCCAAATACGATTTAGCGTAATTTACCACAAATCCCAAAGAGTGAAGAAGGTTAACTGAAGCGTTGACGTTAGCCCGACATTCTTCGTTGGACGAACCTAAGAGGAGAAAATCGTCCAGGTAAGTTATTGATTGATAGCCTTTTTTACGGAGATAGGTAAATACAGGTCTAAGAATCTTTGTGAATATGTAGGGAGCTGTGGACAAGCCAAAAGGCAGAGCCGTGAATTCAAAGGTCTTATTGCGCCATTGGAAACGAAGGAACTTTCTATGGCCCTCAAAAATTGGAACTAACAGGTAAGCATCTTCCAGATCGAGGGTTGCCATATGCGTTCCAGGAAGCATGAGGTGAACCACAGTACGCCAATCCTCTAATTTGAAGTGTGGAGGCTCGATGTATACGTTGAGGTCTCGCAGATTCAAAATAAAGCGTTTCCCTCCTGATGACTTATCTATCAAAAAGAAAGATGAGAGGAACTGGTCTTTGCTAGGTTCAACCTGTGCGATGGCTTCTTTTCGCTGTAGACGATCTATTTCCAAGTCACAGGCTAGCGCAGCAGATAACGACAAGTTGGGCTCAGAAAGATGAGCCCTTGATGGAGGCGAAATAGTAAAAGGAATGCGGTAGCCTCTTATGGCACTCAATACAACAGGGTCAGAGGTGATACTCGACCAAGATTCGTAGAATCTATGTAAACGACCGGCCGAACTTACGTTGTCTAGTGACGGCGACGAGATCTGTTCTGAGACCGGGAGCGGTGGCGTTGGCTCTGGTGATAATGAGCCCCTGTTCGGCGAGCCGACGAAGGACGAGCAGGGGCCTTCCGGTTTCCCGAAATCCTAGACGTCTGTTGGTGAGATCGATATTGTGTTGACTGGCGGACCGGTTGTAACGTCTTTTTTCCTATCGGGGGAGCTGATTTGGAGACATCACGGGCAGTTTTTTCACAGACCTGAGCCGCCTTGAGCGTTTCGG
Source organism: Camponotus vicinus (assembly GCF_025532165.1). NCBI lineage: Eukaryota > Metazoa > Arthropoda > Insecta > Hymenoptera > Formicidae > Camponotus > Camponotus vicinus. The sequence goes on along the minus strand of NW_028141976.1, from coordinate 10,838,077 downwards.
CAAAATTTTGCCCGAATAAGAACTCGTCGATCGGAGCTGATTCTGCAGCATATTTGCCAACGATATTGAGAGAAGGCTTGGTGAAAGCTCTTCTCGCCAGTGAGAGACGGTAGTGGTGGTCCGCTAGCAGATGAATGCCTTCTGAGAAATTTGTCAGAGCCGACCTTGCCTCATTCTTGAGATCTTGCAAGATCTCCGGCTTCAGCAAGAGCGACATGCCCGAGCCGAGGGCGTTGAGGGAAGCAGCCACCTGTGCCTGTGAAGATGACTGATATTCGTCCCGTTTAATGACCGACGGGGTCAGTGCTGCGATTAGCTCTTTATTCAGCTTTATTCAGCTTTGGTGGAGCCAGCGATGATAGCTCCCCCTTAGGTTCATATTTAGACAGCAGGTTAGAACGCACCTCGTTATTGAGACCGCCTCGCGACTCCGTCTGGATTGCATTCAGAACCGTGGGATTCCAGGAGGATGACGTAGGAGGTGTCTGAGTTCTCCCGAACAAATCCTCAACCAAGGTATACGCCACGGGAACAACTTCCGGATCCTGGGATTCCGGAATGTCTGTGGCAAGAGGGGAGGCAAAGGATACGCTGCCAGTTGGCGTGAGACTCACCTCATTGACGCTAGGAATCGTCGGCGTATCTATGTATGGAAAGAAGGAGACAGAATAGAAATCACATCGGTTATGTCCTCCCTTTGCCAGTTGCAGAGGGGGGGGGCTGGGTCAACAGGAGGACATACCTGGTACAACGCCTCGGTCAGCTTGTGCGACCGTGTGTTCTATTGTATTCTGCTCCACGGCGCCTGGCCTAATTGCTGCTAAGGGCGATGCTGGGCCCTCATCCTGTGGCGGGATAACCTCTATAGGCGATCTAACCTGACATAAGTCTAGGTTATGTGGGCTGTTGCGGCGCACAAGAAAATCTCGAAAATCTCTGAGAATTTCGCTATAACTTTCCCTGGATCGGGAACGCCGCACCGAAGAATCCCTCGATGAGATGCTGTCCGATGAATGAGCATCACTAGATCTTTCTCTCCTATGTCTCTCTCCTCGAGCACGTTCGCGCGATTTTTCCCTTGAGGAATGTTTACGGGACGTTCTTCTGTCCCTAGAATGCCTCGAGAAAGATCCCTTTTTTGCGCTTTTGTGCTTAGGCATTATTCTAATGGGTAGAGCCTGAAAAGAGACTAAAAAATGAAAATAATAACTACGGTACACGTTGTCGACACGAGCGAACAAAACACAATGAGGTGGCATGGCGCGCGCGGCGACTCGCGCTCGCAGAGGCGCGAGCTTTTCATTTTGGCGGTACTTTAAAATCTGTTGTCGAGAGGGCGTGCGGAAGCACGACTACATAGTCTCCATCCGGACGAGACATACAGAGGCATAATTTTCATTTAATCATTTCGAACGAGATTTTAAAAGCGTGATACGAACTTTGTTTACATATTTCTTTGTTTACGTCGCAAAGGATTTGTTGCGACCCTTGAACGCGCGACTCTGTCATGTTTCCCCCACTCCACAACTGCCAAATTCCTTCGTACTGTTACACGCCATGACAGTCGTAATAAAGCGCTTGGTCGAGTTGCGTCTTTTCCGCGCTTCTCGTACCTTTTTCCACGTCGATAGTGATCGGAAGTGCCGAATTTAATAACGGGTAACCGTCATAGTGCGTTTATCAGCTGCATAATAATCTTTCGTATTCGTAAGCGACATTGATGTAATTATTTATTTGCCGAAAAATTGCATATGGCGGGATTTGAAAGTTTCATCTTTCGCGGAACGCGAGTGAATCAGTGAATTGTCGCGGTTTATATCGCGCAAAGCTTTTTGCGTTGGATTTTTCCTGGAAGAAACACGCTCTTATTTTAAACGTTTGGCGACGCGATTATTTTTTTCTCATCCATCCAACCTTCCTAAATTTTTCGTGACAGATCACGTAATGGATCCTAATAGTGCCCGTTATCTCTCGCATTTTATCCATCGAAAATTATTTCTGCGGGTGAACGAGTGTCTAAAAAGTCGATTCGAGTGACAGTTTATAGTTTTTGCATATCGATCGATCGGTAAAGAGATTAATGTGTCTTTCTATATTTATAGCCGCCGAAATAACTCTTTTGCCGCCATATATAGTAATTTCGCGCCACGGTAATTTCGTTACCATGGTAACACGCGGGAAACACAATCAGTGAAGTACGCCGCGTTTCATATTCCGTATTTTATATTCTCGCTACATCCAAAAATTTTTATATAACTCGTTTATCGTAATAGCTGATGGAAATCACGGAAGCATCGTTCTCCCTTTTTTGTATTTGTTACGAAGAATTTTTGCGCCGTCTTTTTCTGGAAGAGGCGCGCTTGCATCGCGACGCGCTTCTCCCCACTCCACCTACCCTAAGCCCTTCCTAAATATTTCGTAATAATTATGTACAGTCGTAGCACGAGTCCGCGGCGGAGTCGCGTTTGCTTCGTGTTTCTCGCGTCTTTTTAACCGTCGAAAGTGAATTGTGATTGTGACGAGTATCGGGAGTGTCGAATCCAACAATGTGCATTTTATTAGTTCGCGCGATATGTCTTTAACCGAGGATGTCTACAACCGAGGATGCCGTCTAACTATCTGAAGATGGAGCAAAGACGGAAGGAAACAGTGACCAGAGAGAGCAACGAGTGAAATATGCAGTGACGATGTATCATCGACTGGTGAGTCAATGATTTTATTTCACTTCCATGATTGTTGATTTATTGGCTACGATTGCGAATTATTCGATAAATGCCATTGCGACTTAAGATCTCTTTGTTTTTTATTGTTAGTACTTTTAATATTGCGAGATTTTTATTATTTTTTCACATTTTATTTTTTTTCTTTTTTATTCTTAAAGTATACATTTTTGAAATGCATACGCGATTATACAGATAATAAATTTTGATCATTTTCATTTTATAGTTAATTAAAAACAAAAGATCTTTTGTGATGTAAAAATATATACTCGAAAAAAATATGAATTTGAAAATGTATTATTATTATTTTTAATAATGGTTGCCAATCCTCATCGAATTGTTTGATAAATAATAATCATAGTACTGTTGGTGTTTAATAAGAAATAAAGATTGCGTGAAGGAGATACAAAATTTCTATAATCATCGAAATAATCAAATTACACAGATAAATAGATACAGATGAGTAGGCGCAAGTAGTCGCGGTCCTGAATGTGCGTCCGCGAGTAGTGCGACAATAGCGTAGTACCGACGTAAATACCGGGTGACGCGCGCGTCGGTAACTCGTTCACGACTCGAGCGGATTCTCGTTTGGTTCACGCTTATACCGACAGACGCGGTGATACCGAGGAACTTTCTTCGTCGAACGACGTCACAGCATCCGGGAAGCTTTCAAGAAGGAAAGAGCTATGACTTACCGACCGTTTGCGAAAGCTTTGCACTATGCAATGCACTTACCTACAAAAGAAAGAAAAAGACACGATTAGAGACAATTATTTTTTAATATACTATCAATATATACTGTTGATTACGATATATAATTTAGCGAGGCGATTAAAATTGTCAGTGCTTTTCAAACGTATTTGGTTCAAAGTAAAAAGTGTAATTTGCTTTTATATTTTTTGCATATATACATATGTCATACTTTTCTTACGCTTTTCTATATCTTTTAATCATAACTAATCATAATTTACCCTATTTATTTATTTTTATTTTATTTATTTCGTTCAACGGATTAAATAAAATAAAAGTAAACGAATAAAATAAATAAATTTAAATATAAAACAAAAATGTATAATCAAATTTTTGGAGAATAATATTTAATTGTTTTTTAATACTTATTAAATAATATATTTATAGTTTTTTAATACTTATTAAATAATATATTTATAGTTTTTTAATACTTATTAAATAATATATTTAATTATTTTTAAATACTTTAATTACTTCAATTACGCATTAATATCTAGACAACAAAGTTTGGAAAAATACATAGTTTGAAAACCATTGTTCGAAAGAGAAATAGTTTAAAGAAATATTTTAAATAGAATAGATCCGAAAGCGATACCGTAAATAGAACCGTGCGTATTATTTAAAAATATATGTGTATTCCAAAAATAATTGTTAAAAACAATTATTATTAAAGATCGAGTAAAAAGTATTTTTAAATTATAATTATTAAATTATTAAAGTATTTTTAAATTATAATTATTAAATTACAATAATTTATTGAGTTGATATTATTGATTAATTAGATAGAACTCATTTAATTATAGAAATGAAATAGGATATTCATAAAATAAATAAAATAAAAGTAAAATATTTTTGAAAAAGAAAAGAAAAAATAAGCTTTAATTTAAGATATAAGTAAAGTGTTAAATATTGTATACGCATTAAAATACAAAAAATATATTATGAATCATACAACACGGTTCTGTATATAAACGACGAAACATGCTGAAATTTTTGATTATATAAATATCACATTTTTACGGATATTTTTTCTTAGTTTCATGCGTCTCCAAAAATATCGTTCATGCTATACGCGATTACTATAAACTACAGGCTAGATATAAGATATCACATATAAATTTAACCAAAAGTCACAGAATAAAGGAGCGCTTCCAGCTTTAAAATTTTTTCTAAATCAATAATCAAGCTCATAGTTCAGTGCTTCTCAAATTTATTATAATTAAAACGAGAGTCGATATATTTTAAATTTTTTTTCATCTTTTTTACGACGTATAAAAAAACGTGAAAAAAGATGCGCTTTTATACTGCAGAAGTTGAGTAACACTGATCCATAACTTCAAAGGTCGACCCTGGCACTACCTGCTTTTTTCTATATAATTCACTTAGCACGAATGAGGCGATTACACTACATATAGGCTATTCCGCGTGCACCGAGGTCTTTTAATTATATCGCCGCATTTAACGTAAACGGATATGCATTAGGCTAATAAGATGCATTACGATCCGTGTCGAGTTCTCGTCTGGGGCGTTTTATGCGATTTTTCCAAGACTCCCCTGTCGCGACAAATCAAATAAATGCGAAATGTCCTAGAATTACAGAAAGCCTTTTGCAAATATGACATAACGAACGTATATAATTAATCGAATCGCGTCAGATTCGATGAACGATTACGTTAATTGCAAGATAATTTTCGGAATATTTTGGTTGTTCGATAACGAGGATTTAACGACGTCTTACGGTTTCTTACGAAGATTTTGCAATGTTTTACGATAATGATTTATGCGCTAATGAGAACGGCGATAATTACGGCTTTCTAAGGCTTAAGATCTAATCTAGCGGCGCCTAAGCAAAGAACCCAAGCTTTTTCTTAACTTTGAAGATACCTGCACGACCATCGGTCCGCGATGCGCCTGTACAATAGAAAAGAATACGTTATATACGGATAAATGTAAGAGAAAAAACGATACGATATCTCGTTGAATCGTCCATAAGACAGTTTCGAAGATCGTGCAAACATAATCACATATAACGCGATCGGTTTATTTATCGGGAAATTATTATATTTTTCGATTACACATTTATTGACATTATTATTCATTACAATATTTGTTATTGATATAATTTTTTTAATATTCATTATAATATTTGTTATTGATATAATTTTTTAATATTCATTATAATATTTGTTATTAATATGATTTAATGTAATTTCTTTAAATGCGCCTACTCATATTTTCGGAAAGTCAATTTTATATTTCTGTAATAAATGCGTCGATAACATCCGTTGTTAACAAAATTAACCGAAAATTAAAATATTGATTAAAACATGATAATCATACTTTTAAGACAAGATGCACGCGATCATGAAATATTAGCATCCGATAGCAAGTCGCAAAATGCGAGCGATTCGTTATATCGCGTTTATTGTAGGCCTAGCAACAGGTGGGCTGTTATCCTTTAGGCCAGTCCAATACTTTCTCTCTATATGTAATCCGTGAATAGGAAGGCATTTGAAACTACTGCAATTGTCAATAATGAACGATGAGAAAGTAATTCTCCAGACGGAACTTCCTCGTCGCGACAGAATGCGCTCGTAAAATAGTCACTGGGACAAATCGTAGCCAATAATTCAAGAAACTGAACATAATTCAATGTCAACTATTTTAATTGTGCAGAGAAAATTGAATTTGTACAATCAAATTGGTTTTAAAAAAAATTGAATTTATTTGATCGAATGAATTTATTAGATAATTGAGAAGCTATAATTATAATGCTATTCAATTATTATATATAATAATTGAGTAGCTATAATTATAGCTCCTCAATTACCTAATGAAATATATATATGTATATATATATATATATATATATATATATATATATATATATATAACTTGAAATATATTTCAAGTAATAAAATTTTTATTATAGAAATTGAATAAAGAAATTATAATAAAATTATTAATAATTGCACGAAAAAATAGTATCATCCACATTTATTTAAAAATTTATTCGAAATTGTGTTCAGAAATTGATAGATGCAACATATACCTTGCATGATAATGAATGTATGTATAAGGATAAAGTGAGCATAATAATGTTGAGTATTGAACATTATCCTTGGATTCATATCCGAGTAATGGTGTCCTCCATCATTTTTAACGATGTAGCAAGAGAAGTGACCGTCCTTATTTGCCATTGCGATCGAAAAGAAGGAGAGTTCGCGGTTTTAACTTGGCCCGATGTAGCATCACCGTGGTAGATATCTCTTGGATCGTAACACGAACAATTACTGTCCATTATTGATATTAACACTATGCGGCGACAATATCGTGTTATAGCGGTATACTCTGCAGAGCGGAAGCCCCTAGCGTATGCCATAAATTAACATCGAAACTTGGCTGAACACGAGAGCCAACCTTGCCGCTTAACAAATGTGTCAGTCGCCCTTTTCTAACCTTTTCCATTTAAAGGTTGCCAAGATTTTATATCGTGCTATAAATAATACATTTGCTATATAATGTATACATTAATAATACAATCATTTATTATTATTAATTATTCCGAAATACTTTACTGATTAAAAATGATGGATGAGAAGGGAAATCGAGAGAAATATAATTCTAACATAAAGTTGTACGTATATTTTATATTTCAAAATATTATATTTTTTTATATTTTATAGTAAGTATTATTATTATATATATTTTACATTGAAGGAAGGAGATTATTTTGTCAGATTAATGTCTTGATAGTATAACATATGACATTACTTTATAAGATAATTCTTTCTATGCTATATAAAACAAAAAGTCTAAAAAAATACCTTATTGAATATGTCTTTCAAATAGCGAAATAACACGCGAGAAATAACATTAAAATTATATGAATGAACCAAATGACATTATAGGTAAAATTTATACGATGGAAAGAAAGATTTTATATTTACATTTCTCCGCACATAATTAAACGTCAGTCTCAAACGAGGCGGAAGATGTGGAAGTCTACATCTGTTGTCGCGCGAAGCTGTCGAGATCGTTAGAGACGACATGAAGGTCATGTCCCGGTTTGCCACCCAAAAATCCCATCGGCCCTACGGGTGCCTGGGAAACGGGAGGAAATATATATATATATCGGGATAGAGAATTTTCTCTCTCTCTCTCTCTCTTTCTTTCTTTCTTGTCGTCCTTCGCGCACATCTACTTGCTTTTCCACGATGTGACACGACTGGTAAACGCCCACCGTTGGACGTCGGAGAAAAAGTCGACTATCGACTATACGTCCTTTGACACGAAAGTCACACGAGTGAGGAGTTGCCATTTTTAAATTTTGCTCGAAAGTGAAATTCGCGCAAGCCGTTTTTTAATTATATTTTTATTAAAAACGCGCAATCTATTTTATGCAACACTTACGCAATATTGCGTGAATCGTTGCGATGCTAATATTCCTATGTTATAAAAACTCTATGATAGCAAAGAAAATTGGATATTTTTGCAAGATTGCAAATTAATTTATTGATATATTCGTTCCTCTTATTATTAGAATATAATATAATTGAGTTTATTCGAAAAAATATATAGACTATAAAGTATATATTATATGCAATATTCTTTATTTTATGTCTTACGCATCTTTAAATTTTATTCTTGAATCAGAATTTTTTTTTTCATACTTTTTCAAGATATGATATTCGCACAATGTACTAGCAGTACTAATGGATATAATTCTTTGACGAATTTAAAAATCTCTTTTGATGAAAAATACTGTGTAATAAATAGCTTTCGAATAATAACTAATCGAATAATAATTGTATCATAAGAAAAAAAAATCGATCAGAGTATCTATGAAAATTAGAATCATAAATTGTTGAATACTTGCATTTACTTCATAATATCTTACTAGGGGAATTAAAATTTCGCACTTTTTAAATCTTTTTTGTTTTTTTTTTTTAAATAACACTATTATGTCGTTCTTAGTGCGAGACTTAAAATTTTTGAAAGACCAAATGGAGGACGGCAATTTGACAACAACAAATGATTGCTGATTCTTCCCGATTTTATTGCTCTTGACTGAATCCGAAAAGGTTGTGACGAATTGACATTGCGATAGGAAGTCGAGCTTGCTCGTGTTGGTTTAATAGTCACACTCTTCTCGTCTCTTAAGAACAGACATATCCCACTTCTTGCGAGATAGAAGACAATGTTGTTTCAAGTGTTCAATAAATGTTGAGATGCTTTTAAAAGCGTTCGACAATCGAAATCTGAGAACTCTTGAATGATCGAATTACAAGATCGTCGATTCTGACAGCGATCGAGTTATCCAAATGTATCTTTCGCGACAAAAGGCAACATCTCGATTTCATTCGGCTATCGATTGTTCCCTTCTCCCTGCGTAATCGTAACAACTTATTTAAAAAAATGCTTCTCTTTTTGTAGATCCAATTTTTCGTAAAATTCCGTAAACTTTGATCTTTATTTGAGCGCATCCACAATAGAGCTTGAATTTTGCGATAGACGCCACTACTAGGCGAAAGGAAGTTCATAAATATTAATGTACTGTACGTCGCATCGATCTTCTGTGCTCGTTCAATTAAAAGCCGTTGATTAAAATGAAATTCCGTAAAATAACTATCCTCTATAAAGCGTACGTATTAAATCTAAAAAATGCGTTTAAAAGCAGCACTCGTTTTTATGACGCTATTCAAAACATTATATTAAAAAATAAGAATAATAGCGTCAAAAAGATAATAGAGTCATAGATATATAACTATGTAATATTTTTTACTTCAAGTACTTTGTCAAGTTTAGTTATTTATTTTTATCGCGTTTCTGTCATCAAATTACCATGAATAAATATAGAGGAAAATTTGGCGCTAATATTCTATCAGAAATCAAAACCCAGAATGTAATATCAGTTGGAATAACTCTTAATCCCTGACTTATAATAGCCAACGTTTTAAGGGACTAATTTTAACCGCGAGATTAATTTTCGAAATAACGAGACAATTTTCGATCGAGCGAGCTCTACAGACGCCTTTCGAAATTGGTCTTTCGGCGAGGTGGCGGCGACAGCGGCGAGATGAGACGGTCAGCCATTGGCGGCTGAGAGAAAATACGGATGATAGAATCTCTTGTACTCACCCGGCGCATCACGCGAAGGGAGAACGAGGATGTCTTCATTTTGGTAGTAATTCTGATAGCTTGCTACGAGAAGTTACGGGATCGGGAAGGTATCCTGGGATGGCTTCCTTCCTCCGCCAGCGTCTCCGTCGTCGCCGCCGCCAACGCCGCAGCCCTTGAACGGAGGGAGAGTGCTCTGATGCTGTAGCCGTACTCCCGCTTTACGTTTCCGCCCGTTTATTTATCGTCGTCGATGATTCACGAGGTGGTCTCGTCCGCTTGGCGCGACCCGGATGCCAACTAGAGGAGCAGCTGGCGATCTCGACGGGACGGAATGCGCGACGCTGAGAAGGGTCGTTCTCTCAGGGGTGGCTGGAAGGCTACAACTACAGGTGGTCGCGCGTTGTTGACTAAATCTTCGCGCCCGATCGTATCTGTCCGCCTCTCTATCTCTGTCTCTTTTCCGCGCGCACCCTTCCTCCTTGTCTCCTTTTTGCTCCACCACCCGCCCCAGTCGATTCGCCCCAGCAACGCGCATACCCACGTACTCTCTCACACGTGTGATATGAGCGCACGCGCACTCCCACGCGATCTCCTCTCTTTCTACGATTTTTATCCTTCCTATAACTTCCTTTCTTCCGTTCCATCTTCCTTCGTTCGTTCGAGAGAGCATCTCGAGCTGGAAAAGGGGAAAAAATAGGGTCGAGAGATCACCAATGTTTTTTGTCTATAAAATTGTAGCGCGCGTATCTAGGCGAATAATGCGAATATATGGCATAAATTGATCGATGGCCGATCGATAGTCGGACTTGTCGATGACTGAATCTTGATATCTCGGCATATGTTAAGCGAGGGTTGGTTAGGAAAGGGCGGATGAGATGTACGGCTATAGCGATGCGAGGGGAACCACCCGATGTTGCGCCCGCGCATACTCACTGCGATGCCATTTTATCACGCCGAGAATTGCGCCCCTCGTTCAAGGTCGTGGGACTCGATAGTAAAACCGTGCGTCGATATTTCATCCGTCGCTCGATGGGTGGAGACGCGCGGATATAGTTGCAAGCACTTTATATCACCCTATATAACCTAGCTTTATTCAACACTTGGCTCGATAATGATGATCAGTTGAGAGTGTCACAATTCGCGTCTATTTTATCTATTTTAGACGTATTTTTGCGCGATCTACTATTTTATACTTATGTATGCTAAATTAATTTTTCATGATTTATACGATTACGTTTTTATTGTTATAATTCATCATTTGACGAGCAAAGGGTAATGAAGAACGAGAGATCAATATTTCTCAAAAGTATTTTTTCACAATCCTAATATTTTATGAATAGAGATTTGTAAATCTGTAAATATTCATGTTATTATATATCGAAACAAATATTGAAAGAATATTAATTTTTATTTATGAATACTTTAATTTATGTTTGTTTATGATGTCCAAATTTGCATTAAAATAAAGAATATTAAAATTTATTGCACGATATATCTATAGACAAAACAAAAGTTTGATAAATCAAATAAGCATAATCGCATTATTAATAATTTTAGACTCTATAATTGAAATTACATGTGTACTTCCACATGATAAATTTTAATAATTTGTTTAGTTATTGTTTTTTTGTTGTTATTTATTATTATTATTAGTGCATTATATAAAAGGTACTAAAACTGATATAAATCTCACAAATCGATACATCGCTATCTCTAATAATTAAATATTGCATTTACAAGAGATGATAATTCGCTCGATTTATTTGTCAAAAATATAATTTATACAATTATTACTTTATAATCTTTTTCGTTAAATTGAATTGTATCAAGAATTTTTGAAGTTTGAAAGCTTTTTTTCTGCGACATTGTCTTTGATGAATTACATAATTTAATTTGCAGTATATGTAATAGGGGGATATTTTTTATCATATTATACTATTCTATGTTTGTATAAGTTTTCAAATTTATTTCATTTTGATAATTATTTTTTACCGCAATTTTTGTCATATTTTTTTCTATGCTTTTATTATTTTTTAATAGATGTATCGATTTTGGAGATTTTCTCATACTTTAATTGTCGTCTACTTTGAAAAAATTATTTATTCAAAAGTTTGAAATAACATTATTAAAGTGTTAGAATCTTCTAAAGAATATTCAATATTCTCTCAATATCTTCTCGGATGTACATTTTAATTTCAAACATTCAATTAAGGGCTAGGATCTAAAAATAAAGTAGTATGTCGAGAGTTTTCTCTTTACATTATAAAACAGAATTAATAGCTTTATACATAATAACCTTACCTCTTTGTAAATCGGTTCTTTTTCTCTCGTCTTCTTTAGTCTTCTTCAAGGTGTATCTATCAAAATTAGGTACATATGCAAATCTATTTTGATTACGAAAATGTTTATTTCCAGTAAGATATGTGGAGATCTTATAGAGCATGATCGTTTACGGGGAACAGTCACAGGTTTGATCGGTTAATAAACTGCAAGTTTATTCGCAATGTTATGTTACACGGATGGTATAACGGCGATAACGGAACAATATGTGTACATGTGTGCGCGTGCGTAATCTTGCGCGCTCGCAATTGCGTGTACGTCTCTGTCTGTGTGTATATGTTTCTATTTATACATATTTTTATATCTAATATCCGCATTCTGTAAAATATAGTAATAATAATAATAATAATATAATAATAATAATAAGAATAATAATAATACGCGAAGTTTCGCGCGCTCATCGCTCACATGCACATCGTTCTATCTCACTCGTTCCCTTAAAAAGTGCACTCTGGGAATCCGTCGCATACGAACGATGCACGTGTTGCTCGTAGCCGCATTTAACATCCAGAGACTGGTGACGAAATAGAGGAGAGAAATAAGTACAACAACAACTATTGTAGCTTAGATGAGAAATATATCTTATTGCCGAGCCTCAGACGCGCGGAAGATATTATATATATATATATATATATATATATATATATATATATATCGTTATTTAGATTAAGGGGCTATTCTACTGTGACGGCTCAAAAAATAAGCTATTTTTAATAATTTTTTTTGAAAACTGTTGCATGTATCGGTACAAACTTTTTTTTCGCTTGAAGGTACACTCTTAGAGAATAGAAACAATTTTTTTTGTTGCATATAAATGTATATTTATTTAACAATTTATAATCGTGTAAAGGCATGAAAAAGAAAGTATGTTGCTGGCGTTGATGATTTGCGCTCTCCAGGTGATCTGAAACAAAAAATTCAAAAAGGTTCTTAATCTGTATGAGTGTCGCTATCGCCCGAACTAGAATTATTAAAAAATATTAATTTTAACTTATACTTTTGCCCAAATTATGACGAAAAAAAACGTGTTTTTCGAACACTTTTGCAAAAAACGACGCCATTTTGTTATTTTGCAATATAAAATAATTCTAGTTCGAGCGATAGCGACACTCATACAGATTAAGAACCTTTTTGAATTTTTTGTTTCAGATCACCTGGAGAGCGCAAATCATCAACGCCAGCAACATACTTTTTTTTTCATGCCTTTACACGATTATAAATTATTAAATAAATATACATTTATATGCAACAAAAAAAATTGTTTTCTATTCTCTAAGAGTGTACCTTTAAGCGAAAAAAAAGTTTGTATCGATACATGCAACAGTTTTCAAAAAAAAAATTATTAAAAATAGCTTATTTTTTGAGCCGTCACAGTAGAATAGCCCCTTAACTCAGGATGATCTCATCAGGGAGAAGGGATGGTGGAGTTTGACGTTAGTCTTAACGAGCTGTACGTAGATTTTGGCAGTGTCGTTTCGCTTTGGGCCCAGAACGGGACCGGAAGCTTCGCATTTGTGCGTGGAACCTTTCCGGAACCATGATTTCGCGGAGGCATAAAGTGTAATTAGGCTCTTTCTCGGATAGGCTTCGTCGGGGCGAATGTTGCCGATTGTCCTCCTCGATCGTACTCGATTATATATCGCAAATACGGGCAGGGGCGTACAAATCTTACGCGTTCATTAATTATGGAAGTGGTATAGAAAGTCGGTGGCAGAGGTCGATCGCGACAGGTCTCTTCAACTCGGGGACGCGTGATGGAAGAACAATCAGCGAGGGAAGAAGAAGAGATGCGTGTATGTAATTGTTGCGGGGTAAATATATACAAGTGTATCCGTCGTCCCCCGATTAAATTGAAGGGAGAAAATGTAGGAGATACAAAAAAGAAAGCATCTAAATTGAGATCCTTCTATATCTTCGTCTCAAGTCCGTCCTATTTCAATATTCTGGATCATAGTAAAGATAGATCTGGTATCTCTTACATTTTCCAATCCGATCGAATCGATCGCCTGCCTCAAGTTTAATACCGCGTATACTTCTAAAGTACTCGACACAGGCGATCGTTAATTTTGCGATCCAAATGCAAGATCGGAGCAAAAGAATTTAGACCGATATATGTAATTTTGTCAGATTGAACCCTTTCGCTTTAGACAAATGTCGAAAGCCAGATATACGCGTAGATATACTTAATGCTCGATGATTCTGTATACACAGTATTATCTATATACAAGATGCGTAAGTTTACACAAGTGCAAGGTATTGCGCCTTTCTTCCTCTCTTTGTCTAAATTTATACAAGTGCGACAGACAGACATACGGACAAGATATCTTAGCGAAAGGTGATTGTGTAAAACTCGAAAAAGGTCTGAGGCCACGGCAACTGAGGTATCTATGAACAAACGCATTTTCACCGTCGTTGATTTAGCCTTCGTGCATGCATAGTAATATGATCGACGGATCCGGGCCGTTGTCATATATCAACGGAGCCTCTTTTTTATTTATTTATTTATTTTTTTTTTTGTTCTTTTCCATCACTTAACGGCTTAACAATTTGTCGTCGTTTTTATCTTCGTTTTGATATCTCTTAACTACCGGTAATCGTTCCCGTTTATTAAATCGAAGACGCGTACTTTTTTTTTCTTTCTTTATGTATTTGTATTCGTTTTGTACTTGTACTGTTCAGCAAGGCAGCGTGTTGCACTTTGTTTACATTATAATTATAGTCGGGCCGTGATTGTCCACCGAAGATTCCACAACGTCGCGAAATTGTGCGAGAATTCTTGTCGAGAAGCGTAATCCCTTCCCTCCCCCTTCGTTGCAAACTTAATACGGACTCGTACTGATACATCGTTTTCTATTACGGTTAAATTGATCGATTTGAGCGAGTCAATCGACATTGGTACGACGACGGGATGTAGAAAGCATAGGTGCACTCGAACCTCGATATAATGCATCCCGAGATAGCTTTGGAAAATAAAATATCATTTACAGAATAAATTAAGATAAATTTAAAATATATTGAATAATAAATTAAATGTAATAAAATTGAAATATATTATATTTTATAATTAAATATTAATTTACATTATATAAATATGTATGTATCAAGTTACTGGCAAGTCGTGAAAAATTATAATTTGTATTACAATCTATTAGAAAATTAGAAATCGTATCAGAAATTTAAGAAAGTAAAAATCTTTTAAAGATATATCTCTCTTTAGTCATTCGTAGTAAAAAAGAACGTTCAAGTTTTTCGTTAAACTCTGCGACTTTTTTTCATATTTCTCACTTGTTTAATCTTGTGGTATCATAAAACAACTCGGTTCGTTTGATTGATCTCGGATTCGTGCATCATGTCGAGGATCGAGAGCGTAGAAAAGAAATATGAACCCGAAAGTGAATGTAAGGAGCAGAGTCCACGCGAGAACTACTTCCTTCGCGATAATCTCGATATCTTCGTTGACGCTCTTCCTGCGGATACAGATGTAAGGATTTCTCGAGAGAAGAAAAAAGAAATATAGACCGAAAAAAGCATGCTATGATCTGCTCTTGCAACACGTGGATCCTTTTGCGTTCTACGACCCGTTCTAAACTTCGACAGCTTATGATGTTTGTGACGATGATGCAACTAAAATTAAACTTACGATGTAGCGATAAAAAGGGATGGATACTAGTGTCGCACACGCGTCGGCAAACACTTTGCGACGCGAGCGAACGATTTTTCGCGATTCGCAGTCTATACACGTCGTGACTATGTATCTCTCCCCTCTCTCATCTCAGGTTTGCGGACAAAAATACATAGGTCACAACGAATTTTCGATAAATATTACTCTTTATAATAGCAATATCGATTATGTAGCGATAGCGGTATTAGTTTGTAAAAGATGATTGCAGTGGTGAATAGCGATAATAATAGCAATATAAAATAATCATAATAACAGCAATATAGTCATAATAACTGTAATTACTATAATAGCGGCAATAATAATAATATAATAATATAATAATAATAATAATAATAATAATAATAATAATAATAATAATAACTGCGTGTGTAATAATAATAAAAATAATAATAAGCATTCAATATAATAAGATCCCCTAACACATTTAAACAATCGGTTTTATAAAACGTCGTAATAGAATACGAAATAAAAATAAGGATCTGAAAAGATAAGATACTCTAACAAAGGTGTCTATACAATATTTATGCGTGCATAGTGCAACATAACCAGTACCATCGACCAGTCGTCAATATTGTACACATTTTATGAACAAAGTTTGATTAAACTATAATCTTATAATAAACGTATTGTGATATAACAAAAATTATTGACAATATTGAAAATAATAGTAATATAGCAGTACTAATAACAATATAACAGCAGTAATATAATCATACTAGTAGTAGTAGCTATAAAATAAAAACTATACTAAACTGTGCTGCTCTACTACTACTAATAATAATATTTATATAATCAATAATTAATAATAATAATAATAATAATAATAATAATAATAATAATAATAATAGTAAAATAATTATAATGATGAGGGGGATGATGTGTGATGATGCTATTATCAATGAGAGTGACGCTGGTGAAGATTATGGCGGCGGCAACGATGACGATGACGGTGACAATGAGATAATCATAATATGATACATAAAAAGCATAATATATAAAACTCTCCGGCGATGTTAGAATACACAAGTATCTCCTCCATATGTGGATAGACTCTCTCGCGGAAGATATGTTTAATATACGTACAATGAATATCCATAATAGTATCAGAAATAACGGACGTACAATATGCGTGAAGCGAGAGGAGGAGCGCAACTACTGCGGATTCTCGCTCTCGATCTCTCTCCGTCGATCCGTCTTCTCTCGGGGAAGAGAACCGCGAGGATCTCCCTCCGAGGAATCCTCGTTCCCTCGGAACGCTTTCAACAAAAGTAAGACGAATCCGCAGCCGTTACGAATCTTTCCCGCGTGTCTATTACGTTGTATGATACATTAAGAAAATAGCGCATACCTCATTCGTTTACGCTCGTGCGATATTCGATTATTCGTGACACGCACGCTCGACGTGCCTTCACTTAATCTAATATATACACAGATATAATTATCGTATACATATACGTATACGTACACGTACATACATATACATACACATATACACACTTCAATTACACTTTAATTATTTGGAGGTGTTGTATATTCACATGGGCTCATCTCTATCTCTCTCTCTCTCTCTTTCTCTTTCTCACACATACATATACACGCACATTCTCTCCGGGGAGTACACATATGTACATTCAAGGGTACATTAAATTCTCCAGTGTCGTTTCACTCGTGCGAACAATAGATGACGTGCGACGTTTGAAGTCTCGCAAAGTTCTCATTGGCCCGAATAATTGGATTGGATGTTAAATTGACTATAGACGATAAGTTGCATTAGCCAGATATTCGTCGAAGCTTGATGCCGCATCGCGCGAATTACGCGTTACGCCGACGATAATGCACGTCGGCGCGCGACATAATGCAATAATCTTGTCACATGCGACAAAATGTGCGATGTGTATAATCGTACGTGTAATCAACTTTATCACCGTAAACATAATCTATTTAGGTTTCTCCTTCGAATATCTCCGTCTAGCGAAACCAATCGTCTTCGTAGTCAGACATTTAAATTCAAATGAATTTAATTAACACCTTAATCATAATCTCGCAGTGCATACTCGATGAGAACGATATGAGGTAATGCCCTATGTACATAAAAAAAGAAAAAAAAACAAAGTCGACAGTTAGCAATAAAATTTTTGGTACGAGTAGAAAAGATCCGTACTATACGTAAGTTCTTAGTTATATTGAGCGTAAATAATCAACCGTTTTTAACCCTATAGTTTTTCTCTTGTCGATATAATAATCGTCATTAAACTGACACGACGTTTTTTGTTCTCTAAGTATTATCGTACTATGCATTAATTTATCCGTAGACAGTAATGATATTTTCTTTTTCTTATCGTTTCATCATTATTTTTCGTCTCCTTTTCTTTTTGTAATTTTCTCTTCTTCCGATAAATTTAAAAATCTTCGTAACAATAAATTTATACTTAAGATTCTTTTAATATTAATTATGGCACAATTTAAATATTTTATTTAAAGTCTTTTTGAAGACATAATAAAAATAAATCTAAGTAGTCTTTCTCCTATGCACGACGTTCTTTTCTTTTTTTTTTGTCTTCAATTTCATATAATTACATTGTTATTTTATTTTGTTTTATTGATTAGTATGTATTTTTCCTTACTTCTCTTTATTTTCCATTTATAGTTGCATTTTGATCCCCCTTTTGAAAATGAAATTTCTTTTCTCTTTTCGTTAAAATTGAAGAGTGTTCCCCTACCGAAAACAATCGATTTATAACTTTCCCAGACTCTCGATATTCCTCGTGTTAGAGTTACGAATCGCCATTATTTAGTATCAATTTTGTCAGTTAATATTTATTTTTAGTTAAAATATTGGATTTTGTTAAAAATGGAAATAGATAAAAAAAATTAAATAAAAATAATATATCGCTCTACTTTCAATAGAAAATTCGACGCGTTATAAAATGCGATATTTTCGCAATACTTTTTCAAGACGAATATCATTCCGGGAAAGTATTACAAAGTTTTCTCGATGCTCTTTGGTAATATAATATCACACACGATGAAAGAAAACTTTAAACCAATTAAAAAAAAAAAGAAAAATCTAATCAGTCGGTTCCTCTAAAAAATAGGAATATATATATGTATGTATGTATATATATATATATATTAAGAAAAACGAGGAAACACTAGTAGAAATAAATTTGAGTCTTTAAATAAATCGACAATTAAACGTTACAAAAAAATCAGCCTTCTCAAAAGTATAAATTCGCGTATTCGTCACAGCGCCAGGAAGTAAACTTGACCTCTTCGAGTTACACCGATTCGAATTTATACCGAAGAACCCGTTCGTCGAAGAATGGGTGACTAACTTAGAAGTTTCTCTTTTGACAGGTCAAAATGAAGCTGTTAACAGCGCGGAGTGCGAGGAAACGCTTCCGAAGACGGTCGTTCCTGCCTTGAACGGTTACGATATACACATATACATATGTTTAGTCTGTTGACGATGAGATTGCACCTTTTTGTCGCCGGTCGACAGGCGAAAACCGAGTGATTTTAAGTAAACAGTAACTTTTTCACTGCCGTGAAAACCGCAGAGAGAGACGCTACGATCCTCGAAGCGACACACGCATCGCACCCTATACCGCCGCGATATAATAAATCCTGCTGAGTCTTACACGTCGGTGTAATTTATAATTTTCTCGTATAATCGGGAGAATTACGCGGTATTTCTTATACATCTCGTAAATATATACATGCACGTTATACACAGGATGCGAGCGAAAGATAACGTTTAGATAGAATAGAAAATATTTATTTTCGCCGCGTATTCATCTTCTCCTCGGCTTCCTCCTCTAAAAACCATACGGGACGAAGAGAAATTCATTAATACATTAGAGATCCGAAAAAATTTTTTCTGCGCAATATTTTTTTCTTTTTCTTTAAATCGTACCTTCTTTATACTCTAAAACGATTAGCTTTATTAATATTGATAATATTTCTCCGCTCGACGGGAGAGACGGGGGGCGCGTCCTACCTATCTAAAATTTCGTCCGTGTAAACGGTTCGGGACCTTGGCACATTCCGATAAATAATCTATAATTATTTTGTTTTTCTTCTTTTTTTTCCGCCGTTTTTTCCGCCTCGGCATGTGATGGGTCATTACCCTGCAGCAGTTACGTGCTTACGTGTGCATGCGGGGACGTGTAACGCAAGTAAGGAAGCGAACACGCCCTCGTACGCACTCGTGCGCACACGATCTATCCACCCACAACACGCGTATGCGGACTTTTACTAGACGTTTACACTAGACTAAGTCTATCTGCGATGAATGGCAACGGTTGATCGTTCTGGGTGCATTTATCCCGCGTACGGAGAGAGAAAAATATATATTCCTCGATTCGCGTCTACATATCTGTGAATTTTCAACGTATCGTGGAGTAGGAATAGTTTCGAACCATCGAACCTTATAATCATTCTCTATATTTCTTCGATTAATTATGAACACCGCGGCAAGATTTAAAAAAATATTTTTTGTTTCTTTTGTTGTCAAAAAGAATTATTCCTTTTTTTTCTCTCTTTTAAATCGACAGATCGATCAGCGATTGCCCAACATCCCATCCCTACCCCCACCCCATCTCGAGAATTTCGAAGTAGTACGATGGAAATTTTTTTCCCGACACACACAGTCTCGCGCCCCTTACAACATATCATACAACACCGAACATCGACATAAAATTCCGTATACTTTTTTTTCCGCTCATATAGCTTTAGCAATCGCGCTAGTATACCAACCGAAAAACATCACAGAAATTTCCCGACATTTTATATTTAATAATCAATAATTAATTTCCTTTCTTTTTTTTCGACGCTAAAAAGAGTTTCTTTTAAGATTACGCCCGGCGATCATAATGTGGAATAGACATATACTTTTTTTTGGTCTCTCTCTCTCTCTTTTTTTCGCCTCCTTTCGCCGAATCGTTTGATGCCACGATCCTTCCCCCTCGATATCACAGAATCACAAAAATTTCCGGAATGACTAGGATAAATTTTTTTTCCTCACTAATCAATCGCGCATTTCTTAGTAACTCGAAAATGACTTTTTTAAAGAACAAAAAAGTAATACAATAAGAAAGACAAAAACGCAAAATATCTCGCGGCCGCACCTCATCGATCCATATCGTGCTCTCCACATTATGCCCTGACCAAACGTCATCGAGAATCGGTCTACCGATTTAAGAATGTATACGTAATAATTATTATAAAATCTCTCGATATAGAGATAGCTAAATATCTAAAATCGTATATTTTTTTTTCACAGTATACTTCACACTTCGAAGATATGTTTGGAAAATCGTGCTTACCCTCTCCCTTCTTTTTTACCCTCCCGCGCATCTTTTTTTTCTCTTTCTCCCTTTTAATCTTTCTACCTGGCCGCGAATGGAATTCGAGGCAAGCGGTGTCTTCCCCGTACGTTTCTTTTCTTCCCTTTTCTTTCTCTTTCCTTCCCGCGCCTTTCTCCGTTAAATATTCCCTTTCCGATACTACGCATCCTAAGAGTTAGACGTAGACATAATTTATATTTTCCACGATAATTTGTACTTGCTCGTTAATTATTATGGCATTTCCTTTTTAGCCTTACAGATAAAACATCAACATTTTCTCGTTTTCTACGCTGAGTTTTAAACCTGAATATGTTACGATGAACAACTTTTAGGGTTTCTTCTTGCTTGTACATTTGTTAATATGGATATATTAAAAATTTGAAGAGCAGAGCAGTGTTTTCTATAATCGTTCGCGTACTGACCGAGGCTACGTCAATCAATTTAAAGTTGGATTTGCGAAACACAGCTCTTTCGCAGTGACAGATAAACACGGAATGGAAAATGCAACAATCTTTCTTGGCTCGATCAACTATAAAAATTGCGCGTTGAGGGAAACAGATTTAAGAATGTTGGCTACAAATCGTAAAAGATGATTGAAAAATCAAACTGTAAACTTCGCGTCACTGCTCCGCTCGTCCATCAGATACCTATGGTAGGGCTATGCCGATTTTTATAAAATTTGAAGAGGAGAATATCATCGTTATCGATGTATCGTACGAATATAATATATTTACAATTAAAAATATTACTTTTAAAGAGTTAAAAATATAGTTTGTATTTAGCGCATATACGACAAACCTACATATACAAGTTAAGAACCCATGATATAGCTCTACCACCTCCGCGTCTACACACGCTTCTTTACCTTTCTCTTGTCTCGTTTCGTAAAACCGATATCGTCCCCCCTTCCTATCAAATATTAACCGTCGATCAATCGTGCAACACGTCACGACCTCCTGCCATTGTCGCGATCGCTTCTCATCGATCAGCGTAACTTTCGGACGTATCGGTGCATCCTCGCCTCGTCCGTCGTGTCGCCTTTTAGGCCTCTAAGATCGTCGATCCGCCTTATCCTCTCCACTCGATATATCGCGTAAAAACGATCTCGGCGCGCGTTTGCAGTTCGACCGTGGAATCGGGATTTTTCGATTCCGAGACCTCGTGATCTCGCAATCTTTTTTTTTTACGATCAATTGCCTCCTCTCGGCTTGCGTTTATTCGCGGATTAATCACGCGTTTAAATTGTTCGTTTCACGCTCGACGAAAGAGACACGATTTCATCCGCGATTTATTCTTATCCCGTTTCGCGAACACGTGTAATGTGTACCTTTCGAACTTGCAACACGAGATAGATCACGAAAACACATTAATAATTCCGACGTGTTAAGCGATTCATTAAGCGCGTTGTCTACGTGAAAACTGTTAGGCGTGTGTTCCGATGTATATAAAAAAAAATCCATTCGTAACGTGAATTTAATCACGGAAACGATTCCCGGAAGACTGTTCCCTCTTTACAAACATCCTATCCTAAATATCCGTTTTCTTAATCTTTCTACGCGTTTCTTTTTTTTTGCGATGTGCAACTTTTGGACAACGCTAGTTAAAAACACGCGGCGGGATAACGTCCTCGAGAAAATGCGTAAGATCTCCCGCACGAAATCTTGCCGGAGAGTCGACATCTCAAGTCAACTCGAGTCACCAGCGATTCAATCGCTGATAAAATGGAATGTGTTTCTTTCTTTCTTTTTTTTTTGCTTCGCGCACTAATCTTAACGTTCAAGCCTCGTCTCGTTCCTTCCCCGTTTCAGTCGAATTACAAACTTCTCAGTCAAATTGTCCTTCTTTGGATTCATTGCAGTCTTGACGAAGAAAAATTACAACGCTACGACAAATCTAAACTAGCAGAATCGTGTGTATATGTCGATGGCCGATGAATAAACGGTAGAAAACTAAGAAAAATCTACCAAAAGACAGACTCAGACTTTAACTTTGGAATTTCTCGCTTTCCCCCCTTCGTTCTTTCTCGTTCGTTTTCCATTTAATGCCTCACGATAATTAATCACAATATGCATTGCATGTTCTGCAAGTGCAATAAGAGCTAATACGATCATTAGAATTTCACTGCAAATTAGTAAATTAACCGAAACGATTAATTCAATTTATTTATAGCGATTTGCCCTCATTTTAAGTTTACGGTCCTAAATATAACCGATGGAGCAAGGATTTTTTTTGTTAATTCAAGTCATTATTGATTCGCTTCAATAATTAATTAAGTGTGATTAACTAATTGCCTTTATCTTGGTTATAAATCATTAACGTAGATAGAGAAATTAGAATTTACGTATGATCCAAGTTAATCAACTTTCGCGACTTGACACCAAAAGGTGTGAATTGTATCTCGAGATAAATTAACTGTGGTTAGCAATTCTATTCTCTTCTACATCGCAGATCGGTAATTTCGCTAAAGAAAGAGAAGTCGATCAATCATGATTCAGTCTCGCCGATTTCGGGCTCGACTAGGACGTCTCGGAATGCAAGGTAGCATTTCTGTGTTTTCGATTATTCGATCTCGATTCTTATGGTTCGCGCCGACGAATTGATGTTGAGCAAAACGAAACGACGACGATAGCAGCGCGATGACGATGACGATGACGACGACGACGACGGCGACGATTGCGCAGACGATGCGGCACAGGGAGGCTTTGACTTTTCCGGCGTTTTCATTGCGGTTGCTGCTGCATCTGCATCTGCTGATGCATGCTACCGAGGACGTTCTTGATCGCCGAGGCCTTGAGGAGCCGCTTGAGCACGCCGCTGGTGCCGCGATGCTGCAGACTCTTGTGCGTCGTCAGTGAGTTCTTGGTACGATACGTACGATTGCAAAACTCGCAGACGTAGAGCGTGTCCGATTGCTCGTGTTTGTCCTGGAAGTGACGTTTGAGGGAGTAGTAGCATGAAAACGTGCGACGGCAGTACGGGCATTCCTGAGGCTCGTTTATGCCGCCCGGCGTGGGTGGCGGCATTCGGTACATGACAGTGGGAGGCGTCGTCGGTGCCGGATGCATCCCGTTGCCCGTACCTGAAACGTATCCAGATACGTATAAGATCGCTCTCTCGGGGACGATTATCCGTCGCCGGAAGTTAATATTCACTGGGACATCGTTAACACGATGGAATCTCCGTACTTTTGACGCTTTCGACTCTCCCGTCACGTGGCCGTGCATAGAGCGAGAAAGCGAGCAAAGGACAGAAGATATCACAAGCGTATCCATAACTCGTCGCTCGACAATACCGGACGAATGTACGATAAGAGACTTTTTATCTCTTTTCTTCTCCCCAACGCTTACTTGTATAACTGTTTCATTGTGAGTGCAAAAAAGTATGGCATACTTTGTAAAGCAGGCTTATTATCCTTCGCTTCTTATAGTTTCGATTCTTTAAATGGTTTCTTTTCTCATCAGTGTGTGGAATAATCGATTCGGTAGATAGGATATATACGTAGCATGATGTGTTTTATACATATAATGAAGTTATGGACACGCTTCCTCACTCTAAATTGTTAAATCGCGCGACTATATTTCGCGCATATGCCGTTGAAGTAAGAATAGAGACTAAGCGAAATAGTTAAGAATAGGCAGGTTATATGGCTTCGAGGAGTTAATAATATGAAGATTGGATTATATAATATTCGATATCGATTTTGACGCTATAAATGCGCAAAATAGAGATTTCGTCATTATTCGCGATAATGTAAAGGTATACGCAGAATACAATTTGCCGCATGTACAGCATGAAAGATTGGAAATTTAATAAATAATGGTTTCAATTCTTGCCCTTCCGCTTCATTTTAGGCAATGCTGTAAGAATGCGATACGACTAATTGTCATGATTAGTGACACATCGATAAAATGTATCAGCCCATCATGTTAAAAGCTCAGAGTTGGTACTTCCACGTTGAGCTGTTCTCGTCTTGAAAGTGTCATTATCATTTATCTGCTTTAAATACAAAGTACCTCATTTCTCTAAAATTAAATTGGAAACAGACTAGAAATTAACGAAAATTTATTTCTCAAAAAAAGTTTAATTTTTTAGATTATTCGTCACAACTCATTTGTCATATTTGATTTAAATATTATATATATAATATAATAAATGGGTACAACGTTTCATATAAATGTTTATATAAAACAACAATGTTTTATATAAATCAATTATACATATATATTAATTTTTCACATAAATCAGTAATCCATAAGAGTACACGAAATTACCAGCTCTGACTATATCGCTTATTAAAATTTAATTGCATTTGAAAATAAATTCAGAATGTGATACGGAGTTGTGTGCAAATCGTCGCAAAGTCTCATAGCTAAATTAGATAGACAAGTTTGTTAGATAGCATTGAGAGACGTGTAGTTGTCGTTATTATTTTGCTCTGGTGAGTTTTATCGAGTATCCGGAATGATACAAGACGCCAAAAGATTTTGACCGAGGAGAAGAAAGTGAGAGATGGGACGAAGAAGAGGGAGAGGGTCTTTGTATATCATATAACCGCGTGCATATCGAACTAGCAGCGATTAGTATTAGCGTATTAGAGCCAATTCGATAGAAATTATGATAGTTCGCGTACTGAATTAAATTATGCTTAGCTTTGAAAATTAAAGATACGCTACTTTATCGTTAGTCGTAATGATGATTAATCGAAAAAAAGTTAACTGGCTCAAGATTAAAAGCGTTCGATTTCGCGATCGAAGTACAAATAGTACGAATCCTTCGCCTAAAAATCTTATGATTATTCGGATTGATCGACATTCGTGTAGAAAGATATCGATTTTGCCGAAATAATAAAAAATTGTAACAGAAAAAAAATAATCAAAATACTAGTAAACAGAAGAAAAAAAAACAGAAAATTATACGATGCACATAAAAATTATTATTAAGAAAATGACAAAAATACTTAATGTTATTTGAAAAATTAGATTTTTGCGCGCAACGTTCACTTTGTACAAATTCTTTAATGAATGTACGATTATCGCTGTTTTTTACTTTCTCGCGAAATAATTCCTATTAGTTGTCGCGGTTTGAACATTGAATCGCATTATCGATGATTGCATTTCAAATCATCCAATTATCAAATCTCCTCCATCGACTTTCTTCCGATTTAACGCGTGAAAAATGATGTCGATAGAAAATTAATCAAGAAAAATGCGAATGAAATCAGACACGTAATCAAAGCTACAAACAAGCAGGCAGCAGGCGAACAATTAAATGGACATGCAAACAAGCAAGCAACAAACAAGATCGGTGGTTTAACTCAAGGAAAAGAAACTGCACGAAGAAAGACATACGAAGTGTGTGGCAGAGGTCACATAAACGAAAGAAAATAAGGAAGACGTAGAACAAATGGAAATCCTCTTAATTGTAGTTTCCTATCGCAAACGAGATTTTGTCATCGCTTTTTTAATTTGTTAATTGCCAAAAGAAAATTTGACATTTAATTTCACCGTCTCATATACCTATTCCCATGACTCTCAGAAAATAAAGCTAGCCAATATGTCGCTCCAAGATTTGATTTAACAGAAATATCGATAATCTCTGCAAAAGTACTAAGTAGCTATAATGATTTTCAATGTTGCTTAGCGATTCTGATGAGCGAAATGATCTTTTTGCGCGATTTATGCAAGCTGTAAATATATAATAAAATTAATTCCGCGCAGAAATGAAAGAGAAATAAAGTCCTCGACGCTCTTTCCCCTTTATCTCTAATCATGTAATGTATTGTAGACTGAAATAAATAAAGGTACCGTTGCGATCGTATCACGATGACATTAAAATAATATAATAATAGCGTTATACATGTACGTGTATTTATACGAGAGTAATATGAGCGACATTCAGATATTTTAACTTTTACCGCACATGTAACGTTACAGAATTGGAGCGCCGAGAGACGTTTGTTAAATAGATAACGTTAGTAAAAAAAAAATAAAAGAAAATATATTTCTCAAATGCAGAATGCAGTCGAAAGGAGATTTAAAACATGTCTGAAATTTTCTAAATTGAAACGACGCGAGCGTTTGTATCTAGACTCTCTCTCGTTTCTCCCCGTAAAAACTTTTCGAAAATCTCATCCTCCCTCCTCTCCCACTCCCCATATCCTGCGTATTCTTTTTCCCGCTATCAATTCGCCGATATAGCGGCATGCTGCTTCACTGATGCGTCGGAGTTTCTCGAGTCACTGACAGCAGGTATAACGGACCGGCGAATACCGGAAGAACACGAAGATCGACGGGCGCGTACGGTACCGAAGGGTACGGGCGCGAAGGACGACGGGATGAGAGGAAAAGAAAGCGGTTACGCGAGCCAAGAGAAGCGGCGACCGTAAGCGGCGAACAGGAAGAGAAAGAAAATGTACCCGCGTGCGGGTCTCCGGGACCGGTTTCTCGCCGTGGCATGCACTATTCTCGCGGAGGAGGAGCGAAGCAAGCTCTCGCGGTGTTCTCTCGGTCGGGGGCGACGAGAGAGAGAGGACAATACATGATTGGTCGACGTGCGAAAGAAAGAACACGAGAGAAAGAAATGAGGAATATGAAATTGGAATCTTAAAAATAGGAAAATAAGCGTGCGCGCTTCCGTAGCTTTGCGGATACGTATGTAAGATGAAGAGAAAACAGAAGATGCAGATAGATAGAAAGATAAAGGCAAGAAAGATAGCGAGAGAAAGAGAGGAAAGGAATATGTTTATTAAATCGCATAAGGGTGAGAGAGTTTTGAGAGATCGTGTGAAAAATCTTGGATAAATGCTGTGCGCCATAGATGTTTATAGCGAATGTGTATGTGTGGTGGTCCCTACCTTATCTAAACCTTCAAAAGAACTTAATGTCAATGTCGCCGGGCCTGCTCTTATGATAGGTATATATATGGGTCATCAGGGAATTACGCGAGCAGTACACCCGCTCGCAGATGACGCATCTGTACTCCTCCTGTCGTTCGGCGTGTTTGTCGGCAACGTGGCGTTTCAGGGATGCTTTGCTGCATAGTACCTTGCCGCACAGTTGGCAGGTGAACAACTTCTTCGCTGACTGGGTGCTCAGAGAGTTCAAGGTCAGCCCCGTCATAGAGGTGAGCACTGAAACACAACAACGCACCTCTCATGCAGCTGCACACCCCTAACACTTATTAAACCCTACATCTCGAGATTAAAAAAACGGCCGCGATACTTTCGTCCCCCTCTAAAAAAAAATTGCTTCTTCGCGCGATCATTCGCGCTGATGTTACTTTTGTTCGTGCTTGTATTTTTTTCGACGATATTTGAATGATTTCGGGCGCGTCGATTTTTTTAAGGTTCGAAAAAGAGACGGATTAACGTATTTTTCTACTTAAGATTCGTATATATTTTCAGAGACCCGATCGGAAAAGAGTTTGTAATTATTTATCTCTTATGACGATTGATATTTCATAGCAAGTATATATAGATATAATGAAATAAATTTTATTTTCGATGATCGCATGAAACTATTACGAGTATCCCACGCTTAACCAATTACGTCATCGATACGCTCTGCAAAGTCTCGTTTTATCTCACTCATTTTTTTCGCGATAAATCACAAGAGCGTATTCTCGCGGCAATTTTAATCCTTTTATTTCAGATAGCATTTACAGTTGTAAAAGTTTCGGCAAGCTACGTATTCGAATTTTGACGGAGAGAGATTCACATTTCGATTTAACTTGAAAAATTGTTTGAGAAAAAATAAATTTTACGAAAATATCTCCTCCGAATGGTCAGCACGACTAACTAAGGTCAATTCCTTTTCTTCACCATCGCAATTTTCCCTCTCGCTTACGCTTCCTCTTCTTTTCTTCTTCTTCCATCCTTCCTCTACATAGATCACGCCTCGCGCATTAATCAATTCATTAAAAACGGGACTCGCGTCGTTAGAGAGGCAATTATGCGCGTTATGGCACGTCCTTGGAAACAAAAAGAGGGAGGGACTTGGAGATGTGGAAGAATCGACGGCGCGCTGTTTCTCTTCGTGGGGAACGAAGTAAGAACTTTCTTTGATGGCGACTCTCCTCTGGCCTTGTTCGGAATTCCGACTACTGCTAATTCGAAGAGAGGGATAGGACGAGAGATGCACGCACGCACATGCATGAAATAATTCGCATACGCACGCATACACGCGCGAGCGGACACACGCCCGAAACCGCTTCGCACACGTGCGAAGCCACATGTGAATGTGTGCGTATGCGTAGGAGAGGGGAATTGCGCGGGGAAAAGACGGATGCACATTACTTCAGAGAATGTGCGAATTTGCGCGTTTAATTTCTCTTACGCGAGGGACTCTCGTAAACGACCCTACGTTGTTAACGTGCATTTTGCGAGTCACTGCGCTTTGAGAGGGTCGCGTTGGTTTGCGATTATCGCGCGTGTGTGGTACACGTACCTTCTGACGTACGTTATAAGATAGTTTCGGATAAAACGATCATTTATCAAATATTCAACGAACGTAATACCGTGTAATAAATTTTATCGAATTGTCATATGGAATTATAATGTACTCTTGTGCAAATCTTACGTATATTATATGGCAATCTTCGTTAATCTGATTTATCATTTTAATCACGTCCACGATTTCTTCGGAATAATTTTCCATAAATTGTTCCGAGTCCTCTACCAACATATCTCTCATTTTGCTGAAAAATGTAATCTTGCTTCAAGGTATATCTCAAATAATATTACTTAGAGAAATAAATAATAAGAGGATGAAAGGGAACGAGGAGGGTAGGAGGAGATGGGACGGATAACATTGGGTGGAACGTAGGAACATGCCTATGGAACCGCACATTTGCGCATATATCTTCTATCAGGAGGTAGAATGTATACGAGCTGGTTGTGCCAACTTATATTATGAATATGCATGTACATTGTTCGACGAGTCTCAAATGTGTACACGAAGTCTAACAAGACATGAGAGAAATGAGACGACGAGAGAGTAGGTACACTGAGCATTCTGGATGACATTTAAAGCATGCAACTCGAAGAAACTAAACAAATAAATGTAAAACATAAACGTAATAAATATGCGGTGATTCTGGCGAGCTGCGCGCGGCGATTTTTTAATCGAACTCCCCCTTGCCCCCTCTCCCTTCCGGTTTCTCGTACTCTGGCGATGGATGAGATCTCGGGGATCCTTCCGGTCACGTTGCCCGGACTTTACCGGATTTCATTTTTCGCGATTTGCATGTATGTACATCTCTTTCTTCGTCCTTGCCTTTACTCACCGTTTCTTACATATGCTCTCGACGCGCGACAGAAACTTCTTGCAAGGACTTCTTGCCTGTTCTTTTTCTTTCTTTCTCTCCCTCTCTCTCTCTGTCTCTCTCTCTCTCTCTCTTTCTGTGAAGATATCACGAGTGCGAATTTTGCTCGAGAGACAGCTAAATGGAAAATCGCAATGTCAGGAGCTTCCAGGATCGTTGAAACGAGTCGTTCTTACTTCGTACTCCTCACGACAGCGCGATCGACGTAGACGACTTCTAAGCTCACTATTTGCGTTAATGATCGTCGATGCAATCGGTGATTAAAACTGCAATCTTTGGTCGCAGTTAATCTTGCGCGCGAATATGATTTACGAGGCCGAAACACAAAAATAAATTTCAGGAAATATGAAAGAAATATAAACAGCGTATCAATACTTGAAATGCAATTCGTATTAGAAACATACGATTATTTTTTATATATTTCATCAATCAACGCATTTCTCGCGAATGCATTCTCCATGTTTTCTGAAAGATGTTAATTAACATTATTGATTGATATTTGTATAATGATATGTTTAATTTTCTATTTTATTTTATTTCCTATACCTCTCTCTTATTTAGCAATTGTTTGTATCTCGGCCCTATTTTATTTTTTAAATTGCATCTAACGAAAAATTCAATTCATATCAATGATTTTCTACTATTTAAGCAAGAATGACATTGATTGTCATTTTTTTTCTGTACGCAGTAACACATGTGTATGTACATACAATCGATGACGCAATCTTGTATATACATATAACCAACTTTTTAACCAGTTAGCGCCAATGATGTTGGATTAAAATTATTTGCAGAAAATGTTACTTGGTTGCAGCACTCGAGATAAAAAGTTTGCAAATCGGAACGATTTATCTTAGCGAGTCGTAACTTAATGATATATTATTGATGATGTCTGTTACAAAGATATACATTAACCAATGTATGCAGAATAACGAACTACGTCCGCGTAAGACATCTGTCAAAATCATAACGCATCGATATCACTTACCTTTCGGCTGAAAAAAAAAGTGAATCAATTTCGCCATTGAATACTGGCGACAAAACTTTCGCGTACGCTGAATAACTGGTGCAGCGTAACGTAAACATGACTTTTTTATCTGTTTTTTTTTATCGAGGATGTGATAGGTGACTAGAAAAACAAGTGAAAACACAAACGAGTTATTAAACCAAATAGAGTACATTTCTTATATTGTATATAAAAATGAAAATATATTAAAATGCATTTGATATTGCTTAAAAATAATAATAATAATAATAATAGTGTGATAATATAATAATCGTAATAATCGATCGTATAATTGTAATAATAAAAGAGTTGTAGTAACCGTATTGATCCAGATAGTAATAGTAGCAGTAGCAGCGGCAGTAGCGATAACGTGTAATAGTGATCATAGTGATAACGTGGCAGCGATAATGACAGCACTCGAAACTCAGCAACGAAACTAATTGCGATAATTCGTTGGTGACAACGAAAAGAAGGGATTCGATAATAATAATAATAATAGCGTGATCGTAGCAATAAGGATAGCGATAGCGATAATAAGGACAATTACGATGTCAAACGGTAATGTTGATGGCGATGAAAATAATAATAATAATGATAATAATATAACGATACTGTGTGTCGATGATAGTGACGATCAGTGTGCTGACGAGATAATAATAAAAATAATAATCGTAATAATGACAATAACGATAAAATAAAAGCAATGATGAATATCATGATGACATAGACGGCGTATGGTTATACATAACTAATATGTATGTATATATATGTGTGTGTGTATATATACACATATATATACACTCATATATATTAAAAATCAAGGCATTATGTGTGTAAAATAATGTAATAGGTTATCACGGGATAGCGCACTATTTTTTGTTGAAAGAGCAATTCGCATATCTGAATAATATAGATGGTGGTGCTGTCTCTTTATGTTACATTCTGTCTGATACGCACGTGCGAAGTTTTTTATACTACGTCATTAATCGATCTTTCACGAAAAATTGTGTTTTTCTACGCGCAAATGTTACATGGTCACGCGAAACGTTTTGTATTTTGTGCCAAAAAACATAATCATCTTTGAAAAGTAGCAAAGATTTTTCTAAAATATTTTTGAAATTTTTTTTCATAAGCCAATATATTTTGTATAGATTTACGAGTTGACGTTTCATGGTGCAAAGC
This sequence comes from Camponotus vicinus, assembly GCF_025532165.1. Taxonomy (NCBI): domain Eukaryota; kingdom Metazoa; phylum Arthropoda; class Insecta; order Hymenoptera; family Formicidae; genus Camponotus; species Camponotus vicinus. The sequence continues at coordinate 10,805,605 of NW_028141976.1, read as the reverse complement.
TTTCGGACAGGTAAAACTCATCATATTCTGCGCTTCTACGCGTTTATAGTCAGCGATTGCGTGCGGATACTAAAAGGGAAAGAGCTATTTGTTCGATATCTATGTAGATATCCTAAAGTATATAATCCTACCATATAACGCAACTAACGGAATTAAGAGCTTACTGTATTGTTAAAAAGCTGTCACGCGAAAAAATTATCGTCACATTCTATTTTCTTTTTTTTGCTTTTTTTTCTTTTTAACGGTCGTATTTAATAAGGTGTCCTATCGCGCTTATTATTTACTTCTATGGAAGTGTAACGGAACAATTTTCCATTATGGGAAAATAAATCATACGTATGTGCTTTGACGAACAACCATAATCCTCGCACGTTCGTCATCAGAAAAAAAAACTAGGGTGAGAGAGAAAAAAGCAAAAATAACAAAAAGATAAAAAAGAACTGGGATTGAGTCGAAAATGAGTAAGCTTGTTTTCACGAGCGTCTAAATTGTTGTACTACACAGTCTCGACCTTAACATTATATCGATTATTACACCTATTGGTGGATATGTGCGCGTTCTTCTCCCTCGGCAAGAAGAAAAATAAAAAGTAGGAAATGAAAAGAGAAAACGTAGGGGAATATTTTTCTTTCGCTTGGTTTACCCGATTTCCGCGACTTTTGCGACGCGGTGATCTCTGTCCGTATATATCGCGCGTTCATTATATAAAAATTTATAAATTCTTTAACTTATCATTTAGGTACTTGTTTTAAGCAACGATTTGGTAACATCAGTCAAACAATTTTCACGCATCAGTCAAATATTTTATATATGTATATATTTATATATATATATATATATATATATATATATATATACACATATATGTATATAATTAATACACGTCGCCCAATTAATAAAAAGTGCGATGTGAGAAACGAATCAGTCCAAACCAATGGTCGATCCAATCGTGTCGCAGACAGCAGCGAAATAAACTACACGCGTGTATATATGTATATATATATATATATATATGTATAGTAAATATATATATAGATATATACAGAGTTGGAACGTTACTTCAAAAAAGTAACGCGTTACCGTTACCGTTACTTTTCGTGAAAAGTAACTCGTTACCGTTACTCGTTACTAATTTTGAAAAGTAACTCGTTACCGTTACCGTTACTAAGAAAGTAACGATTCGTTACTTTTTCGTTACTTTTTATAATACAAAAATTAAATTAATTTATTTTAAAATATAATTATTATTTTATAGTATTTATTATAGTTGATTTTAAAATATAATTATTACTTTTATATATTCGATAATTATAAATTATTCCATCATTGATGTTCTTCATATTCAATTTTTCATTTATTGTAATTTGGAAATTTTAGATTTATGAATACATGCATGTATATAATTTTCCAAAATATTTGCAAACTGTTTTGTAATAAGAATAGATTTTTCAATTACTAAGGGGATACTATCAGGATTACAAAATTAAAGTAACGATAAAAGTAACGGTTAAATTCGTTACTGTAAAAATGTAACGACGTTACCGTTACCGTTACAGACAGAAAAAAGTAACGATCGTTACCGAAAAAAAGTAACGGTAACGGTAACGACGTTACAAGTAACGCGTTACTTCCCAACTCTGGATATATATATATATAAAATGGAACGTCTTTGTAGTGTATGATCTTCTCTCTCGGACGCAAATTAGGTCAGTCGGTTATTGCGCGGATTTATATGTAACGTACGCGTCTCCCTATATATGTATATATAATTTCCGATGCGATAAAGGGATCTCTCTCTCTCTCTCTCTCTCTCTGCCTCTCTCTCTTTCGCGAAGCTGCGCGGCCCGCTGCGACACGTGCAACAAATATTTTCAGTCTTTCGTGCTCGGAAGCCTGGTATATTAGGCGTTTAGCAACGTCTAATCAAAAAGTCAGGAGTACTCTCATGCTTTTGCATTTGAAAAAGAGATCTCGTGTTCTGTCGCGCGTCATTTTCAAGCTAATCGCGCGCGCGCGAACGAAACCACTTATCATAAATCTAATATAAACGGAAGTGTAATGTGTGGCTCTAGAAACTATGCAAAAGCTTGAAAGAAATATTATAAGTACTTAAACAATATTTCTATAATGCGATAATATATATGCATGTAGACATTAATCGCATTAAAAATTTGTGAATCTCGCGATTTTTTCACAAGATTCCTTTTTTTTATGGAAGACCAATGAAAATACTTATATTACTAATAATTGAGATATTTTGCTAAAGATTTATATCGCGATTTATATCGATATTTTCTTCAATTGTGCAACATCCTTTTGCAAATCATAAAACACTTCGATAACGCGCGTTTGTCGTCAATAATCTTTATAGTACAATACACATGTTACATAAACATCTTCATCTACCTTTACTTGAAAGCGATACGCAACCGAACACGATAATGAAGAATGACATTAAATAGCCTGTTTATACCAAACTAACGAGAGTCTTCGATATAACGTAAACCGGTGGTAATCTGTTGGCTGCACGATATCGCGTGTTATAGGAATATAACAAAAGCGAAGAATTAAACGAACAATAAACAAAGAAGACGCTCAAATAAATCTCTATTAATATATAAATTGTAGTTAAATATTCAGTCAAATTTACATTAATTTCATTAATAATTTATTATTCGCATAATATCGCACCGACCGCTGATCGGAGGACAAATATATGTACATATGTGCGCATGCACGTATACGTGTGTACATTTGTACGTACACGTGAGCAATATACGAACGTACACAGGCATGTCACGCACACACATATAAATATATGTGTATGTATATATATATTTATATATTATTCGCAATTATATTTGGCCATTTTTACAGTAGTCACAAATTCGTTTCTTCGAATAAATCTACTAATTTAAATATTATCAATATCAGTTCTTTCTTGTGTGTCCTGACCACTATAAAATTGTGTTCGTTATTCTCATAATTTAAAGCTTCGTTCTTCTTCCTCATTCTCTCCGTTCCCTCGATTTAACAATCTTTTTGCTTTTATTTTAAACTTCCACAACGCAATTCATCCTCTCCTTATTTAAATTACCTGTACTAGTGCATTTTATGTCACGCGTAATTTCGTCCTTTTGCCCGTCAAAGATGCAAACAAATGCTTTAAAAAATCTCACAAAATATCTGGCACAATATATGCAGTCGCTTTAAATGTAAAAATTTAGTTTTTTTCCTAATTATACTATTGTTGATTCGGAAAATGTACAATCTGATATGTTAAAAAATAAAAAGTCGGAGAAGCGCGCAATCTCATCAAACGAAATCACCATCGACAACTTTCCTTTAATTGATCCAACAAATGTGATGACAATGTTACCTACATACGCATTATATGTATGTACATGCTCACGAGCATGTTATAATTGACCAATCGATTTTGCAAAGTATATTTGCGTAACATTCTGAAAGATACGAATTCGACTTTGAATATTGCTATGCGAAAGGAGGAAAATACGCGCGACGCAAAACGTATTTTAAATATAAATTATCATAGCCTATCTATAAATGCGTTTAACGTGCATGTCACACTCGTGTCAGAAATTGCCTATACGAGCCGAAGTGTGTGAAAACGCATCGATATGCGATGTTCGTGCAACACGCGAGCATCAGTTCGTCACTCGGATCGAATTCGCGTGGCTGTGTGTCTATTTGGGAGGGGGGGATTCGTGCACTTTTTGCAAAAAAATATATATGTATATAGTCAAACATTCGTTTATCAACGCGCCGGGCGCGTTATTTCTCTGATCGCGATGCAATTGTCGAGTTAACAATTTCCTTACGCGATCGGCAAGAAGATTCGAGGATCCGGGATACAAATCGGTCGAGCGAATCGACAAAGGACGACACATACACATGCACACAAACACACACACACACGCACGCACGCACGCACGCATCCACGCACGCATCCACGCACGTGGTGTAGCGATATAGAGAAAAATATGGCATCTCTTCTCGATCGAATCAGCCGATGGAAAAAACACTAAACAGACTTAGACTTTACAGGGTGGCTAAAAAGTACACGCTTGTACAGGCAGGAAACACGACGAGGTTCATTTTCGATTTTGAATCGGCTCGCGAATTAAATCTCACGGTTGCGCAATTCAGTCATACACGTTATTTATAATCCTATTATTTATAATCCTTCAACGTAACCTTCATTCGCAGTCATCACATCCCAATTCACGCTTTCACGGAGAGCCTTGAGTCGTATCACGATTTACTACGAGTCAGCCTTAAATACAGTCTCACTCCAAGCTTACTCTCTCCATAGTCGCGATTTAAATTTACTTATTAATCGTAGCTTCGCTCGTATCTCGCGAGAGCCTTTCACGCGTCTGAGGCATTCCGGTAATGATCTTTCGTCAACGATTGTTTAGTTCTACCTGATTTCCATTTCTATTTCGAATGTGTATCGAGGAACCTATTTAACGAGACGCTAATCTCACTCGTCAACTGTACACCGGCTCAAGAAAGTCTTGTCTTTAATGAGGTTCATCCATTTCAATGGCTGTCGCGAGATATTTCATGTTCCGATGCGATATCGATTCATAGTATCTAAATAGACTACGTTACAATTTCGCCGAAGATTGCAATACCTTCGCGATATCGATGTAATTGCGATCGCTGCTATCGTGTCACTCCGACGTCTCGCATCAGCATTATGGTGGACTCGCAATTATGCTCTCGACATTCCTTTTATCGTGTCTCAACTCGTGCGTTTACGTTCCACAAAAAAAAAAATGCGAATCCAAAGCGCAACTTTTTATCCTTAAAAAAAAGAAGAAAAAGAAGATGTATATCTTTCTCTAAATCAAACCATGCACACCAACAATCGTGCTTTAGGCCGATGCGCATGCATTTGTGAATCCTAATTCTGCCTCCTTTTTGTTTGCGCGACACAAAATGATGATGTCCCAGTCGTCATATAGGCTTCTTACCAAGTGTATCACTACTAAAATATTTTGCGGTTATACAATGATAAATATATGTATACGGCCGTCTATCTGTAAGTTATTTAGAATGCGAGTAAGTTATTTAGAATCGATAGAGATAATCCAGACTGTGCGAAACTTGAAGGAAAGGCCATAAGAACATCTAAAAAAGACATTCTAATAATTCAAATCCTGCTCGGACAAACATTTTCTGGGTTTTTTCCGTGTTATTCAAGCGTTAATAGCGCATATTTTTCATCATCTTCCCGTCCATTCGTCCCCAAACTGACAAAGTCGCATTTCCAAACCACGCGATTCGATGACATGGTCTTTTCCTTGCTAAAAAGTCATAAAAAGAGAAACGCGGTGTAACTTTTCGAGAGATTCGTTCGATGAAAGATACTCTAAAACGTCATAAAACGCAAAATGGACGGGAAAGAACGTATATCGAATGAAATATTCCAGCCGGATATTACAGAAGTAGAGCACTCTGTGTCTTTGGAATATATTATAATAAAGCGGGGAAAAAAGCTTTTTCCGCAAAAAACACATTCAGATATGATGCGAAACGGAAACCACCGTAACACAACAGCGCGATAAGAATAAGAATATAGTAATATATATATAGTAATAATACCAATAATAATATTAATAACAATATTAACAGCAATACTACTATTACTAATAATTGATAATGATGAAATAATTGCAATATATATATATATATATAATATGAGTGATAATAATAATAATAATAATAATAATAATAATAATAATAATAATAATAATAATAATAATAATAATAATAATAATAATATAATTAATAGAATAATAACAAAGTAAGGTACTTTATGTAAAATTCGTAGGTATCGCAAAAAAAACGAATGTAAGTCTATGTACGATAGCCCGCTAAAGCATTTAATATGGAATGAATATATTAAAGTAAAATATATATATATATATTTATATATATGTGCATGTATATATTAAACCATTGCAATCTCTCATTTTTCTCCGATTTAAATTCGCCGACGAAGAATCACGGTGTATAAGAATAAAAATTCCTTCGCAAACCCTAGCAAATTAGTCTTATCTATTCTTTTTTACCCGTGGGTATCTTTCTTCGCGTTTTTCGCAAATCATCGGAACCATGCAAATCGGACGATATTTAATAATGAAGCGATTAAACTCTCTCGATTGCCTCATATATTGCCGGGGCTCGCTTGCAGTCTTATCGAAACTTATTTTTGGACGCTTCTATCTATACTTAGTTGGACGAGTGTGTGTCTCCAACGTTAAGAGCTTCCCTCCAATAGTCGTATCCATCCTCGCGTTATATCGATCTAACTAATAAAGCCTAAATTAATTCGCGTTTCATAGCCAATAAGCGCTCTTGACATGGTTTCGACACCGATTGTCCTATTATGCCGCGAAATAATATCGAAGCTTTAGCGCAAAGTGCGTCTATACGATTAAATCCCAAACTAACGATCTTGAGATTGAAACAGCTATAATTACGGCGAATTCTCAAATCTCTGTGTTACAGACGCATCGTAATGAGCTTCGCGTTTATTCCCGTGAAAGGAATCACGATAATTGATGCAAGGTACAGAGATTACCGTATCTGTAGCATTGGAAATGGAACTCAACGAGATTATACACTGTGATCGCCAATCTCCGAAATGTGATATTGAAACGGGCGCATTCGCGCGTATTCAGTCTATCGTGCGACCGATCATTTATATGTTTCCACGCGATACGTATTGACGAAAGAAAAAAGAACATGTACGAGAAACGTACTGTAGAAAAAAAAAATAAGTACAAGTAATTATAAAATTACGATTATACGCGCTCTTCTACATTTTTTAATCCATTGGCACTGGGTCCCGTAAATCATAACGCCAGTGCGTGAATCTTACGTGCAAAATCTAACAATAAGTAATCACCTTCGTGAATAGCGTGCGAACAAAATGATTTGCCAATTGACACGCCTCGAGGATTACGCGTCGAGTAGAAAAATTAACTCGGCGAAACCGATTCTAATTCAAGTCATTCGATTGCACTCCCGTCAGTCTCATTCTTTTGCATCACAACTTTGTCAATTAATTAAATCCTAAAATTTTTCTTTGAAAGTTCGGGAGCGCGACGTCAATGTTAATATCACCATCGTAATGTCCAAAGGATTATTAAAATAAAAGAGAAAAATAGGGATATATCTAAAATAATGGCGCGAGATCAGACAGCTTTTCTATCGATTTCTGGTTCGCGCGCGCGTAATAACAATATCCACCACGTACATACACTCGTATCTTGGAAGCACTGATTTTCTCGAGACGACATTCGCTTTTCTTTATATTTTATTTTACGAAGATTGTTGTCAAGCAAGCTGAGGAAGATGCGACGAAGATGTTAAGAACGCGCGCAAACATGGCGAACACAATGGCGCAATATTAGATTTCTATTCTCCTTTTGAAAAGACGAGTGGCTTTCGACAATCGCATCTTCCTCGAGTGATCGAGCGGAGAAAGAGAATTCACACACATCTTGTGCTTTTCGAGACTGGTCCCAAATGTCAAACCCATTATGACCGATGTAAATCGATAGACGATATAATAACGTAACAATTGCATTTCATACAAAACACCGACAGACCGTTGCTATTTGAAGGCTCGTATAAATTCTCACCGAATATTCATCGCTAAACGTGTCCGTCTAATTCTTATCTCGTATTGTATGTGTTAAACATTAAACTTGGATTGCCACAACTTATTTTCCATTTTAATATTTTAATAATCGTGGGAAGGAGGACAATTATAGCCGAAACAATATCACAACGAAACGTATTTGCTTACGAGTTTAAAAATCTCTATCTAAACCTAATCAATAATAAACATTCTCATAATAAAGATTGCGCGGAAGTCAAAGTAAATAAAATCAAATTGAACGGCCACGTCTAGCGTTAAATGCGCGGTAAGATGATGAAGCCCCGATGAATCGAAAGTACGGGCTGAAATCATTTCTCTTTCCAATCGCGTTTGACGTCGCTTTTGGCCAGACAGCAAGAATTCGAAGAAGAGAACGACGTGATTCTCGCGAGGACGATCACGCTGCTGACAACGACCGGTTCAATCGCACTCCCGGTCGCCCAGCGCGACAAACCCCTTAAAGTGTCTATTAAGCTCGTTTCGTGGTGTCCCTTGGCACGTAAGACACGCGCGTACGCGATCACTTCTATTTCTGCCTACGGTGGTAGATGCTCTTGTGGTTGTTCAGGCTGTTGAGAGTCCTGAACACCTTGTGGCACAACGCGCAGACCGCGCTGTTCAAGGGTTGAAAGTGTTGTTGCTCTTTGTGCCGTTTCAGGGTGAGCTTCGTAGAGAGGGTCTTGCCGCACACGTCGCACGTGTAACAGATTCCTGGTGGCAATAGGCTACCGTGCAACGGATGCGACAGTCGCATCGCGAGGATCGCCGAGGGCGGACCTGGGATCCGCGCGTCGAATCGTTAAGATTCATAAGAAATTTTTTTTTTTCCGTTCGAAAACGCGCGATGTCGTCGAAGACGCGAGAGATAAGAAATGCGAATGCGAGAGAACAGAGATAGTATGGTCGAATGTTTTCGTAAAGCGATAGACGAGTAAAGCGAACAAGTTAAATGTGTAAGTTGATAAGTATAGCGGATAGGAAAAAAATGGTAGCGCGACGCGTAAGTCGATAAATTGTACGACGTATAGAGTAGATTAAAATTATACGTACATGAAAAAAAGATATAAAAATATAAATGCAACACGTATGTGAATCGATATGAGATATAAAAGCAGATGCATAAATGTATATATGAACCAGCGCAAAAGGGAGAAAACGTAAAGTATGTAAAAAAAAGAAGAGAAAAAAAAGAGAAAGAAAGAAAGAAAAGAGAGAGAGAAAGTAAATCAAGTAACCATAGTCCGTTACATATGCATCGACACCCAATTAAAAAGAAATATTTCCATTACGAACCAATATTTGTGGTGTAGGAGACACACGGAGAGCCACGTGTGTGGATGGACCCCCAGCGCAAGTCCGTGTTCGTGAAGGTAGCGGGTAGGTACACACAGAACAATGACGAACCAGAGCCAAACGTATAGCCGAGCGAGCGGGACCGGGAACAAACAAGAACAAAGATACGACTGCTATTAATATCACTTGGACAAGATTAGTTACGATACGCTGCTAAGTATTCTTGTATGATTAGGGCTAGAGAGACGGGGGAGAGGGAAGAAGAATGAAAGGACAAGGGTCGATGTGCGAGTAGGATCGAGAAAACGGGAGGTCTTCGCTGACAGTCAATTACAAGTCGATTATTGATCGGTTCGGGAAAGATGGCGAGTGAGAGTAGATCGATTCGGGGAAGGAGGGAATGGTAAATGAAATCGATCGAGAACAAGATCGGCAGTGGTATCAAAAAGAGTTACCGAATAACCATCGATACTTTTACAGACCAGCCTGTTGAAGTGTCCCTACGAGCCACGTGATTGCTCGAGAGTATCTTGTTTCTACTGCACGTAGTCGCAGATATTAAAATTGTGGCTCGGAGCTCTGGTTTGTCATTGGTCATGCATAATAATAAACGCGACGATCATAGATCACGCGCCGAAAACGATAGTGCAATTTTTTGCGAATTTTATCGCGCCGTGTGACAGGTTTAGTTGCATTTTTTTTAAGCTGCTTTATACTCGGTGTTTCATTATTGTCTCATTTTTACTTTCTCTCTCTCTTCCTGTTTCTTTTAAATATTGCATTTATACAATGTAGTTTACGAAGTATCAAGTGCTGCGAAAAGAGAAATTTCGTTTTTTTTTTGCGGTAATGAAAAATCTGATAGCTAGAATCTGAAATTGGCAAACATAAATGTTTACTGTCGTCGAGGTATTGAATGCGAACGTGAGGATACGAATAACTCGACTCTCACTATCAATGTAATTCAGCGTTCGTCTTGCTTTATATCTGATAAATCGTGATCGAGTGTTGGACTTAAAGCTAACCAAGAAATCTAGAAATGATTGATGAGACAGTAAGTTATACTTTGGTGTGTACTTATTGTAATTTATCAATATTCATGAAACAAATAAATATTTATATGCCGAGTGAAACAAAAAAATGAACGCTCGAGAGAAACGAAAGATTCCCAGCGAGCTTAACAAACAACGAAATATTCCGCACATACCTTTTTCTGAGCTGTAAAAGTAAATGTACCGCTTTCTTCCGGGATATTAACTGATTTTCGATGGAAAAGGAGTAGTATCTCTGGTGTCGACAGTAGTGGTATATAAAATATATAGTGTGTAACTTATATATATATATATATAAAATAATATTAACGGTCATAGTAGAGAGTATAATAGTATAAAGGCAATAGTAGCAAGAAGAGCGACAATAGCAGCAGCAACAATAATATGAAGACTTGCTGATAGAGAAAAATGTTAATGCTGATAACAATTACTACAACACATCAAATATATATAAGAAAGATAATGATAACATTAATTTGAAGATAAAATATATACGTATATATCGAGGATTAACGTGCCTTTTCCACAAATGCGATAATTAAGCAAAAGTACATTAATATGCGCGCATTCCTACGCACGTACGTGTTTTCCGTATCGATAAATATATATATATATATATATATATATATATATATATATATATATATGTATCATTAATTTTTTTTCGGCGATTATAATCTTTTAGAATACGTTTCTTGACGCGAAACTTGTTAATTTCATTTTCGTTTTTTTCGATGATGGTTATTAAACGCACTAAAATAATAAAAATTCATTATTTCAAAATTGTAATTAATATAGAGATACAGAAACACACATTATAATGTGTAAATCTGATAATGTGCATGCACAAAATAAAAAGCATTAGAGTTTAGGATAACTTGAGAAATTATTGAATCGTATAATACACCTATGAAACTATACGTTAAATCATATTATTTGTATTTTACGGCTGCTTCTTCAGTGCTTGCGCTTTAAGACTTTGATATTAGTTTTCTTTTTTTACCGTATAGAAGTTTATTTTAAAAAAGCTTTCTCTCCAATATTTCTTGATGTATCTCATAAAGCAGTTCAAAATAAGAGACTCTTATTTTCTTATATTTTTACCCTCCATTTTAAGCTGTTTAGTCATCAAAAACAGAGAAGAATATTTTCACAATTTCCTTGGATGAAATCAATATTCAATAAAACTTTTGCAAAGATATATTTCTTCTTGTAAAAATTAATCAAGTTCTCGCAATATATTTATTTATTTTTTCCAATTCAATAAAATTATAAAAATTTGAATTAAAATTAAATATGTAGAAATGCAAAATTATTAATCTTTTGTTGAAATATTTTTCTGTTTTAAATATTACGGAACTGGTCAATGCTGCAAATGAATACTAAAACTTGAATTAATAATGCATATATGTGTGCATATATGACTATATAAATGTTTAAATTTCTGAAAATACGATCTTACTGTCAAATTATGGCAAAGAAATTTTGCATCGTAGACATAGGACATGAAAGACGTAAACGCTGCGTATTAGGAAAGAAGGAAAATTAATGAAATGGCGGGGAGAGAGGGGAAAAAAGAGTGCATTATTCTATTCTAACTTGTCTAAAGGAATATAAAGTTACGAATAAATTAGATACATTAAATAATATTTTATTATCCCGTTTTGTACCGCACCTTTTTCTTGTACCGTCACGTAGGACGATAAATAGAAACAGAAGTTGTCTGCAATTATCGCGCGTGTATATGTGTCTGTGTCTGTGTGTGTGTGTGTGTGTGTGGGTGTATATATAATATTGTGTGCTCTCGTCACATAAATAATATATAAAAATAACAACAAATATCGTGGCCCTTGAGCTAATCGAAACTTCGAAAGTCGAAGGTGTTATGCCTATCACATAAGTAGTCGCTCAGATTCTAGATACGCGAATCTTTTCTCTGTTCGATCTTTCGCAACACTATTTACAAAAGATGCAAATATAATATACCTTATGGGATATTTTAGTTTAGTTTTTTTTTCATAAAAAATATCAATGCAACTTTGCGATATCGGTCGTCTACTCAAGCGACACATCCGAATTTCGCGCTTCATTTCAAGACGTCACTCATTCGATTCGCATTTTGTCAATCGTTGCAAACGAGACGCAATGACATCGAGAAATGATTATTTTGTCGCAAGACTCGAAAGAATAAGAAATTTCCCGGCAATTTGACGGTTCGAAACCGTAGTTAAATTCGTTTCATCGGCACGTTACCGGCTCGAGAGATTCGATTTCATTCGTGATATCTTCACGCTTACAACAAATCGTGACGTTACATTAAAAATCACATCGCGTTACATCGCCGCAGAATCGTACGACCGGTCTTTCTCTCGACTTCTCGTTAAATATTTGAGGTATCTCGAGAATACGACGGCGAATGGAGTTATTATCCGAGCTACGTCATTTCGAATGTCCGCCAACTTCCACTGTACAATGAGAAATTGGTATTTCAATCGCCAGCGATCGCAGAATTCGGAATCACATCGGATCTCGATCCGTAACGATAACGGTAACGTAGGTCTATGCGGCGTAAACACTCGATACACTCTCGACACCAAGAAATTCACCAAGAATTCGTCAGAGGGAGAGAGAGAGAAAGCGCGAGGAACAGAGGCAGAGTAATCTCATGCCATTCGCGGATGTTGCTGAGCCTGGTGTTGCTGTTGTTGCTGCTGCTGTTGCTGCTGCTGCGCAGAGTAATTTCTCTCGGTGTGCTCTCCTCTCTGATCTCTCTGCCATTCGCAAACCTGCGCTACTTCCTTTCTCTGTTGCTCGCTTTTGTTGTGCTGCCGGTGGTAGATGCTCTTGTGGTTGCGCAGACTGTTTAGACTGGAGTAAACCCGCTTGCAGATGTTACAGATCGGTTCCTTGCTGGGCCTGGTGTGCACGTTCTGTATGTGCCGCTTCAACCGCGTTAGGGAGGTCAGGTTTTTGTTGCACGGCTCGCATCGAAACTCATCGCTCGCGCCGCTGCCAGCCAACAGACCTGGCGGCAGAACCAGACACACAGGGGTTACTACTTTTGTGGGCTTTTGGCGCTCGAAACGTCGGGGGCACAGGACAAGTGGACGAGTAGACATTAGACCAAAGGGGAGGGGAGGGGGGGACGGAAAAAAGGGAGGGGCGGGGGAAGCGGTTCAGATAGACAGAGAGAAAGAGAGTGAGAGGACGTCATCCCCGTGCTTCTCTACGCTTCATTTTATTTTTTTTTTCCATTTTTTTTTCTAGCCGCGATCTCGTCGGACTCGCAATCGTACACCACCATTCCACACTCCTACACCCACCGTCGATAAATCGGCACCACCACAGTTGTCGCAGCTGAGAAAATATCGTGCGCCCGTGTGTGCTCTTTCTCTCTTTTTCTTTTCGCCTCTACTTGCCGCTTAGTACTTTTTTTTTTATTTTGCGCCTTATTAATCGAGCATACATCGTACCACCGTCACCCGACAAGCCGTGCCCAAATTTATGTTTACGTATGTGTGTGTGTTATTTCTTAAAACCACCTAAGAGTTATATAGGGGTGCCGCTGCTTGCGTCTGATTGCATGATGTAATGACGATTATTACGAGGAAAATGTCTCCTAACGCATCACGGACGTAACCATTGTCACCGTATCTCTCGTTTTCTTTTTTTTCGCTTTTTCGACCGTGAAATTTTCAAGATTTATCCGATTTCTCCGGATCGTTGTCGTAATCATCATCGTGATCGTCAATCCTTTCGTCGTAATCGTTACCGCCAAAGTTTTCGTCGTAGTCAATCTCGTCGTCGATGTCAATGTCAACGTTATTACCTCAATTTTTCTCTCTTTTTCTCGTATTACTTTGTCGTCATTGTAATTGTTCATCGTATTTATTTTTATCCACTTTTATTTTTCTCGATCGTTATTTCGGTTCATCTTTGAACAAGCCATGTCAATCTTGCTATTCTGTACATACTTTGATGTCCAATATTGTCAGGATCTGTATCTTCTCAATCTTTAATTCATTATTTCATTATCGCCATCATTGAACATAACAACGTTTCATCCCGCAATTAATCCGATTATCATTTATAATGCCGTGTAATAACGTATTTGTAATTGCTATTATAGTGAATATCGTCACCGTGTGTCCTTGTCTTTATGTCAATGTTCTTCAGTATTGCCATTATTGCGTCCGTTATTCGCGTTTCGAATATCATCGTCGTTTCTCTTTATTGTTGCATACTCGACATTGTTTTAATTTTTTCTTTCTCGCGACCGATTTCATTAAACTTGTATAGAAAATTTTATGGTAGATTTTTTTCTCAAAAAACGTTATGCAAGATGCGTTCTTCTCTATAGATTATACTAATATTTTTTTCTATAGATTCTGTTATAAAGCAATATATTAATAAAAAAGAAATAATTCCTGTGTTCGTTTATGTAGAAGCAACATCAAAAACTTCAATTACATAAAAAGTGCTGATTCATGACATAAGAAGTGCTGATAATTTCATATACAGTCAATATTGCGTAATTTCAGCGACATTGTCAGAGAGATGTAGAACGATGTAGAATGTCAACCGTATTATGTAAGACCTCTTTTTATGCGCGCTCCTCCTGTGTTATCTAATATTGCAATAATTTTATTCGATTACACGTTCTCTAAAGAATGATCATTAATTACTCTTTTTATAAAATAATCAAATTTAAATTCTCGATACACGTGCCGTCAAAGTGTAATATCGATCGAATACGATGACAATGGTAATAATTACAGTCTCGGAAAGTTCTTTCAATTCCGAAATCATGCAACATTTCTCTCTCTCTTTTTCTTTCTGTCTCTGTCTCTTTCTCTCTCTCTCTCTCTTAAAACAGATCGCATGACGCTTACTTTTTTCGGACGCAATTAGGATAACACAGTGCAAGCAGTTCCAAGGTTTCACAGCGAACAATCGTGAGCGATGAAGTTAGTGTTTCATGACTACCAGATATATCCATGTCGATATGCATATTATTTACAGCAAAATAGAGCGTAGTCTTATATATATTTTATATATATATATATATATGTACATATATACGCGTACGTGAATATGCGCAAGAATGTAGAGATATGTGCGAGCTGTACACAAATACGATATCTGTTTCTAATGAGGTGATGCGATGAAGCGTAATGTTTTCTATATTTCATGATTGATGGTATTTTCGCGTAGCCTTGAAGGCGAAAGAGCCGCCAACAGAAGTTCTTTCTTCTCGCGCGATATTTAGGCCGTGAGATACCGCTCGCTCATTAGAAACATTTCACTTTTTTTAATCAAACATCTCCCTTCATTCCTCGCCGTTTAGTCGACGACTTGTATACCGCGTGTTTTTTTTTCTGTATACGCCACGTTATAACAGTAGGGAACGCGCGCAGTGTCTCGAGCTTTTTTAATTTTTTTTTCTTAAAACGCTTTACGCAATTACAATCTCACGAATGCACAGGAACAATGGCATTTGTCTATGTCGAAACGAGTGCAATACGCGCTTGCGTAACACGAGTCTTCGCGAAACGTAATGTTATGTAATCTTGTAATCTGTAGAATTAATATCGTACTGTGACTGATAAAATGCTATGAGCTGCAATGTCAAATAACATCTGATTAGCGACTACTAATTCGGTGTATCAAATGTGTCAAATGATCCGCAGCATTTTTAATGAAGACTTTAATCTCACTTCAATATCGAAGAATATTTCCAAGTAAAATTAAAATTCTCTTTTTTCAATCATGCTATAACAAAAATCATAATAACAAAAATTCCGTATTTCTTTAAACATATGTCAACTAGTGAAATATTTTTGTCTCGAATATTTCTAAGTAAAAGTAAAATTCTCTTTTTTCAATCATGCTATACCAAAAATCATAATAACAAAAATTCCGTAATTCATTAAACATATATCAACTAGTAAAATATTTTTGTCTCGAATATTTCCAAGTAAAAATAAAATTGTCTTTCTTCAATCATGCTATAGCAAAAATCATAATAACAAAAATTCCGTATTTCACTAAACATATGTCAACTAGTAAAATATTTTTGTCTCGAATATTTCCAAGTAAAAGTAAAATTGTCTTTTTTCAATCATGCTATAGCAAAAATCATTATAACAAAAATTCCGTATTTCACTAAACATATATCTAGTAAAATATTTTTGTCTCGAATATTTCCAAGTAAAAGTAAAATTGTCTTTTTTCAATCATGCTATAGCAAAAATCATAATAACAAAAATTCCGTATTTCATTAAACATGTCAACTAGTAAAATATTTTTGTCTCGAATATTTCCAAGTAAAAGTAAAATTGTCTTTTTTCAATCATGCTATAGCAAAAATCATAATAACAAAAATTCCGTATTTCATTAAACATATGTCAACTAGTAAAATATTTTTGTCTCGAATATTTCCAAGTAAAAGTAAAATTGTCTTTTTTCAATTATGCTATAGCAAAAATCATAATAACAAAAATTCCGTATTTCATTAAACATATGTCAACTAGTAAAATATTTTTGTCTCGAATATTTCTAAGTAAAATTCTCTTTTTTTATCATGTTCTAACAAAAATCCCGTATCTCATTAAACATATGTCAACTAGTGTTGAAATATTTTTGTCTCGAATACGAATTCAGTAATGAGACATAACAAAACGGGTAAAAATCCAAATAAAGAGCTTGACGTAATTTGGATCAAATCAAATTTTGCTATTATGAACACAAAATATAATATCGTGTATCTGATTATTTTTATTGCCATGAATAAACATAGAGATTGTATTTGCATATCTAACATATTGAAATTTGAGTTCTACGAAATTACATGCATGCTTTTTTTAAAGTCCCGTCTAAAAAAAAATACATTCTATAGAATCTCGACAACTATATTACAAGTATGGTGCTTTATATCGTATTCACGAAATGACTGACGACTTATTATAAATGCCGAGGAATTAACACCGATGATTTCTTTGGTCTCGAATGAGGTAATCTCTCGCCAGAGGGGAAATGAACGACTAGTAATAAATCTCGCTGCACAATACTGTTGAGATATAATTACAATACATGAGCGGTATAGAGAGAACGTAAATTATAACACACTAATTAGTAGAACACATTTATACGACGCGGTTGCATACGTCCGACAAGCGGGGCACTGTAAAATCACCCTCCCTTCCCTCCGATAGTCGCATACATTCTGCGTTATATTATAAGTTTAGTCATTATGTTTGTCTTCTGTGATATGCATACGGAGACTCATCCTAGATCGGTGGCACCGTTCAATACATAACTTCGCATTGAGTCTTGGTATTTACGGTTTTCTAGCGTGATACTGGCTCTTGTGACTAACCAGGCTGTTTCTCGATTTATAGCATCTGCCGCACTGATCGCAGGCTAGAGACTGTGGCACGTAAAAGTGCGTGTCTGCCAAGTGCCTTTGCAAAGACCACGCGCGAGAAAAGGTCTTTTGGCACAAGTTGCAATAGGTGCGGTTCGAGTATTGAGTCTCTTCCTTGTACACGCGCGATGTATCCTGATGCTTGATTGGCAAGGAACCGTTTCGCGGTCGTAGCCATCGTAATTCCGTACCATAATTCGAGGATCTTCCGGACGACTGCTGTTGTTGCTGTTGCTTCTCTCGACGACAGTCGCGATCTCGATCCGTATGATTCTCGATCGTGTGATTCGACAGGAGGCAAGACTCGAATTCGTCCATCTTCGGCGAGACGGGTTCCGATTTCAGCACGACCTCCATCTGATCTTTAATGTTGTCTAAGAGATCGATTATCGGCAGCTCTTGCTGCTGATGCGCCGTCTCGTCGCAGCGATCTGCGTTCGTATCGCTTTGGTTCGATCGCTGTATTTGCCGTTGGTACTCGATGTTGATAGCGGACTGCCAACCCCCGTCCTCCTCGGCGACCTCCCGGTCTGCAACCAAAGAGGAGGGGGCTGAGTCCAACCGGATTCACGCGACATCATTTAGAGCACCATAACGAGTAACTTTTGGTAACAAAAACGAACATTTATTCTCTCTCTCTCTTTCTCTTTTTCTCTTTCTCACACGCATACACACTCTATGTCTCTCTGTCTACTATATACGTATTGGCTTTTGGAGTTAATTTTCGATTCTAAAATGGACATTTTCATTAAAGTGGGCCATGTATTTTTAATGTAAAGTCTCGAAGAACAGATGAGAGCGACGTTTTGTCATAAACGATAATTGCGAGACAACGAGAGTCGATAAATCTAGACTACGAGCGATTTGAGAAAGATTCGTTTTATTCCCGAAAAATTATTAAATAGACGTAGTTTATTTACGTAATATCATTTATGTAATTTATGTATGACACGAAAGATTATATAATATCAATTATTATTTCATACTTACAATGTTGAGTAGGAAAAAAAAATGTATCAAGATTGCTATATTAAAATCTACAACTTTGTCCTTGACAACAAAGTTAATTTGGAATGCTAGACAAATAAAATCCGTTGGCTGGATAGTAATTGCGACAAGTCAATTCAATCCGATATCGATACAATAATAATGCAGATTAATATACGTTGAATTGATTTGCGTGCCGGCTTTTGTTCGCCGTTTTCTTCAACATCCGTAATTTTTGCCATAAATAGCTCTCAATAGGATATTAATATGGCAAGTTTGATAGAATTATTCCCCCTGCTACACACGTTACTGGTAAGAATCCAGGAAAGAGGCGTTTAAGCTCGAGATTGGATGATGGTTGCGACCCGGCTTTTTAAGTCTATCGAGAATCTATCGATGCATCGGGGCAAACCTGACACTATGTAAGTAATACATTCATTGAACGACGGGACGCCAACGATCGTCGTCAACAGGAGAGCGCGGCGGTATTCACGACGCTTCTTTGCGGGATTTTACCCAGCCGGTTACCCGTGGCAACGCTACCCCACGTCGGTTCTCCGCTTCACCCTCCCTCTTCGTGTTTCGTGCCCCTCATAATCCTGCCGTGCGCGCGCGCCTCCCGGACCCCCGCATTCTCCCCAAAGCGTTCCCCCTCGCGATACAACCGAGAAGAAGATATATACGTAGGATGTGTATTATTCTTAATAACCCCTGTATGCCGTTATGCTGTATTATGACTGATGTTGACTCTAAGCGCGCAGAGAGAGCCGGCTACGATCGATAGGTCGTTCCGCTTCAGGTAAAAAGCGAATCGGGACGGAAAATTTGACGTTTGAAAATTTTAAATCAACTACGCCACGCGAATATCGAATATCTTAGCTATTTTTTTTTTTTTAAATCTAATCTAACTGTGTATGTAGTTGCCCTGAGTACGCTCGGATAGTGGTAATCGGTGGAGTTTATAAACTAGATATCATTTCGAACGATTTCGTCGTTTTTGCAAACTTATAATCGTAATGGAATAATCACGTCGTCTTTTTTTCCTCAAACGTAGCCGTACAATATTTTTTCTCTTTGCGTCCAGTTGCAGATTATAATTTTTAAATACAGCTATATATTTCAAAATAATAGGATTGCACGAAATATCAAGACTAGTTTTGATCGCCTCGTCTTGAAATTCGAGACAAGATCAAGACAAGATTTTTACATATAATTAATTATAAAGATTAAGATTGTGAAGATTACTGAAAATTGGTATATATTTGTAATTGTAATTCATAAAGACAACGAAAATATATATATTGTAGCATTTTGAAAAGTAAATGAATGACATAAATAGATAATAATTATTTTAAATCACATTAATAAATAATTACATAAATAAAAATCATTAATAAAGCCGAAATAAGAGGATATTTTTGCTATAAAGATTCATTCAAGTTCAAGACGAGAGATTTAAATTTTCGAAAATTTCAATTATCAATACAATATTTTTACGAATATCGTCTTGTCTCGAGCCTCGTGCAACCCTACAAGATGGATAGCTCGTATGAAACGCGTGTAGGAAAATATCACGAAACGAGAAATAACCCGTTCTTGGACTCGTCGCAATATTCGTACCCCTAGCGACGAGGTGTTCCCGCAATAGACAAGCATTATGCCGATAGGCACACAAGCGAATCTGTCTTTTTTCCTACGCTCGCTCGAGAAACGAGGACGTCGGGACTATGCGTATGCACGACGGGCGCGTTTATTCTCACTCTTCGCCCAAAAACCCGTTCGGACAAACGTAGAGAACATGTTTTACGATGCGCGAGAGATATATCTCTCACAAAGCCACTCGGAGTTTTCTCATGTAGATTGTGCATCGCTATTCTTAGCGAGGAGCATTCGTCGTCTCCTCTAACAGGCGCAAACACAAGCCGCGATATAAGCCAGTTGCACTCTTCTTTCCGCCTCGCGTTAATCTACATAGATTATTCGACGGGCAAATTCGACTCCGAGAAATATATCGAAGCGATTTAAAGTTTTCCTCGATTATGTAAACGTCTCGTTAGATCCCATCATTTTGGTAATAAAGTGCGCGCGATCGTGCAAAGCGGGGTCAATTGGGGTGGTCGCGATAGCGGAATATTTTTTAACGATAAACGCAATAATATGCGTTTAAGAAATCATTAATATAAGATGGTATAATATTCACTTTAATAAACATTTTGCGAAAGATGAGAATTACAACCGTTTATTATTATCGTACGATAATGTCATATCGTCGAATGACGTTACATCGCGTTCTTTATATTCATCTTCAATTTGATTGGTCGCTTCATTTTCGACTACATGGGCGATACTAGTGACGATTCTTGACCAAGGTCATTATAAATCCGCGATGTGTACAAATTTCAAGATTGCACCGCGCTTATATATATCTCCAATATGTGTGTATACCCTCTCAAAAATTCCAGATAAAGGAACACGTATCCGAATAGATAATCGCCGATAACATCAAGGAAAGTCTGAATAATAATCTATATAGTAGTGCCCGTAATCGCGCGTTGCAATCGTCATTTCTTTACGATCACAAAATATTATCCCATCGACTAATAGCGTGACATCGCTCTTTCGTATCGCGATTATTATGATTGATACGTCTTCCTAATCGACATATTTATGAGGAAAAGGGAAATGCTCGTTTGACAGATTTGTTGGAAAGATCACAAACGACATACAAGAGCGAAAGTGCAATCGTCGTGGCCTCTGCACCTTCCCCACCCCTTTCTTCGTCCGCCCTCCCTCCCTCGCTTCCCACTCGCCTCGCCATTTCTCTAACTGTTCGTCTCCCGAATCCCGCTTGTCTCTCTCTCCCCTCGCTCTCTGCCTCGTCCTCCGCCCCCGCACTTGACACACACACACACACACACACACACACACACACACACACACACACACACACACACACACACACACACACACACACACACACACACACACACACACACACACACACACACACACACACACACACACACACACACACACACACACACACACACACACACACACACACACACACACACACACACACACACACACACACACACACACACACACACACACACACACACACACACACACACACACACACACACACACACACACACACACACACACACACACACACACACACACACACACACACACACACACACACACACACACACACACACACACACACACACACACACACACACACACACACACACACACACACACACACACACACACACACACACACACACACACACACACACACACACACACACACACACACACACACACACACACACACACACACACACACACACACACACACACACACACACACACACACACACACACACACACACACACACACACACACACACACACACACACACACACACACACACACACACACACACACACACACACACACACACACACACACACACACACACACACACACACACACACACACACACACACACACACACACACACACACACACACACACACACACACACACACACACACACACACACACACACACACACACACACACACACACACACACACACACACACACACACACACACACACACACACACACACACACACACACACACACACACACACACACACACACACACACACACACACACACACACACACACACACACACACACACACACACACACACACACACACACACACACACACACACACACACACACACACACACACACACACACACACACACACACACACACACACACACACACACACACACACACACACACACACACACACACACACACACACACACACACACACACACACCAATATCCGTACACGTACACGTACCGTTGCACAGCTTTCGAGGTCACCTCAAGTTCATCATCGATAATAGCGCAGGCGAAAACAAGTAGCTAGACCTGGGCGTCTACCCGATAAGTACGTACTACAGATAAAAAATTCCGTCAGATTTGGTTCGGAGCGAATTTTCGTTTGGCCTTGGCGGGCGCCGCATGTCCATCCGAGAATACGTACCGTTAATACGGACAGGGGTTCCCTAACTTGGGTCTGCGCGTAATCGCGTGGATTCGGAAATTCGCGAAGAAATGATTCGATTCGATTCGATTCGACGAGGGATGATTTCTCCCCTTGGAGAAAAGGCACGATTCTCTCCGGACAATTTAAATAGAGATTCGCACGATTTTAAAGATTTAAACAACCTTGGCAAGAGTAAATCTATCAGGATTTAGGAGAACATTTCAAACCCACGATATTTCAAACTCCGAGTATTGGGATATAAATGTTCCAAGAGACTTAATACACACGGGTGACAGTTCAATTATCCGATAACCGAGCGAAATCATACACGATTGGGCGAGTGAAAATTGAATTTAACATGTAAAATTTATTCGAGCAGCGATGCTAATTTCAAGTATTAAGTCGACGATATCGAAACAGAATTAATTTCGCATAATCACGAGCTACGACACGATGGCTTATAAATCATTTGGACCAAGTTGCATCGAACATTTGCGATCAATCTTGATGTATATCGTAAGAAATGTCCTTATCACACGTTTCGATATATCGCGTTAAAAAGAACCATCCGACCATTTTTTCCCACACGTGACACACACGTTACGTGTAGCAGGATGAATGAACGGCGGGGATTTATGGGCGGGTGCAAAAAAATGAGAGTCACTGCATCAACACAATCGTAGCTACCGAGGCAGCAACGAAACGATGGAGAATGGCGGGATGGGAAAGGGGGGGAAGATAGTATAAAGAGGGGCGAGGGGCTCTCTATAAAAAGAGAGAGAGAGAGAAGAGGTGCTCCTGGTATCGAGTAAACAGAGCTACACGAGTGAAATGCACATCATTTCGCCACAGAAACTTACAAAATTTTGCGTGCCATTTATTCGCAGTATCGATAGATGGCGACGTGTCCGGATTTACGTTGCTCTTTGTAGACTTTTGGGTGTTACGCAACTAACATTTTTCGGCATTTTGGCAGCGCGAGTTTAAAAGGCGATCCGTACGTACGAGCGGTCGCGATCAAAGAGGGAAAAAAAAAAGAGGAAAATTAGATTGGCGTTTATATACGATATATATTTAGAATTTAGCGAAACACTTGCGTCCGAGTCGCAAATTTCTAGAGTAGTTTAGAATCCATTATAGACAAGATTAAAGCTAGCAATTGACTGTTTAACGTTTTGCCAGATGGATTTTAGATTCAACCTCCGAGATCTCTGTCGTTAAAAGCAAAATTTTTCATGCGTCTCGTATAATCGATACAAAGTAATCTCCTCTGTTCTCTTAATTCTACGAATTAAAGACGAAACTCGAGGAATAAAGCATCGTGCTCGGAAGAAACGGGTGGTTCACTTCCTTGTGGATCGATACACGCCTATTCATTATACATCGCTTAGAGCTGACATGCCGAAAAAGACAACTCGCGCGGAGCATCTCTCTTCAGCTTCTCCTCAGTTGACAAGAAGTATCAACTATTTGCAGAAAAAAAAGATGCGTAAAAAATACTCTCCCCTCCCTCTCTTTATATAGTGCTAAAAAGCGATAGAACAAATATTTGGTTAGCACCGATGCATCGAGACTTTGCCACGCCTCCTGATACACAAGCGCAGAAGGAAGATAAACCGCGCTCGAATTCAACCTCGCAATCGATATTTTTATGCCGCGACGGATTACCACCTATCTGCCTCTCTACGAAAGTGGTGCAGAGCGCAGCCGAAAAAGAAAAGGGGAAAAAAAGAAGGAAAATAATCGGAGCACACGTCGCCCTCTCAGATACGCGCGACGCTTTAAGCGCATCTTGGAGGAATAAATTGAGCGGACGAGAATACGCGGTCAAGAAGGAGAAAATCAGGCGAAAGAATATACGCGGATTTGATGCTCGTCCCCCGCTCCCCCCTTTCTCTTCTCCCCCTTTCCCCCGACTTTTATAGCTGGATTTTTCGTCGTGTTCCTTGAACGGTGCTATTTTGGAAGTTAATATATTTTACTTTTTACTCTCTAAACACATGCGAATTCATGCTGAACGCGAGGCTCTCGCGCATAAACCACATCGCCGCTTAGCATCTCAAAATATCGTCTTTCGCGAAACAGAATTTTTCTGGAGAGGCTTGAGGTGTACGCGAAAGTGAGTTGAAAAATAAAATGAGAAAACACTTTGCCAATACCCCGTGATTTGCTTGGGAGAGTTAATCGATACGTTGAGAATTAATAATATATAATTTAAAAAAATATGTCGATTCAACAAAGTCAATAATTATTACTAGTTTTGCACAAAACAAAGAGAACCTCAGTAAGACTCGAAACCGATTATGAGATTACACGGAAGATTATATCGGAAATACTTACGCGACGAAGCATGAGATTAATTAATGAAAGTATTTAGCCTCGCTTTCTTTCTAAAAAATATTCTCGGGACGTATACTTTTCGCGGATAAAAAATATTGGATATAAAACTAGGAACAATAATTTCGATTCAGCAGTGAATATTGATCGAAGGAAGTATCGAGAGAAAGGATTTCAACCGCGTTTAACTTTTGAAATGCCAAGATGACGGTTATTATATGCTTCTCTATTAAGACTTTATCGCGTGTAATTATCTATTTATATTTGAATAAAACCACATGTACAAATCAAGTATTTCAAAAATTAATCCGTGTAATATTCTAAGACATTTCCAGTGAAATTCCAACGCATTTTTTAAGAATACAATCCACGTGTCGCGTAGCTCTTTACGTTCTTCGTCCATCGGAAGACTCGTTAACATTCCCAAGATTCCCGTACGAAAGTGTAGTGAATATTTCTAAATTTTCGTAAAAAAAAATTGTGTATTCGGGACGAGATTTTTGCGCAGAGCCATTCCTCATCGATGAGTAAACGCGTTGCATAAATCGGTCTGACCAATAGCGGACCGAGCACCGCGTGGTATGTCGCAAGATATTCTTCGAAACTAGTCGGGGAGAGAGAGAGAAAGAGAAAGAGAAAGAAGAAAAAAGAATTATATCATTCTCTCGCGCGCCGAGAGAGCGATTGACGACACGGGGCGACACGACTCGTCGTCGCCGTCGTCGGCGCGTATACCCGGTGAGATATAATTTAATGTATCTAATGATTCGCGGAGAGAGTGAGTGGCAGGAACGTGAGTGGCATACCAAGGTCGTTGTATTTTTAGTTAGGCCAATGTTTAGTTGGCTACGTTCGTTCGTCGGAGATAGAGGGACTTTGAATTTTGCGGATAACATCTGCAGCCTTATCGACGCGGTCCCCGAATTCTCGTTCCCTCCCTCCTCCTCTCCCATTCCGCTTTGCCCATCGCCTCCACCCCTTCCCTCCCCCCATCTCCCCCGGTTGTGTGCGTGTATCGCCGCGAGAGATAAACTTTTTCAGTACTAACCTAGTATAAACCAGCCGTTCAAATATTAATCGACAATGCGAAGCCGCACCTGAATTTACGCAACCGACCGGTTGATTGTGTCGCGCATTTGTCAAACTTTTCTCACCCAAGGATACCTAGCGAGGAGAAAAAAAAAGATACATATATATGCGCGCACGAGATGCGAAAAATGCGTCAACTTGTCGCGGCCCATGACGACGTCGACTCGTTCTTGCCGCGCCAGCTCAGGCGCGAAAACGCACACATGATCGGTCCGAATTTTTTTCGATCTCCCCTCTCTCACACACATGTATACACTTACGCACACACGTGCGCGCGCGCGCAAACGTCGCCAAAATCCGCTTGTGGAAGGTCACGCACGCTCAAGTACGCCATTCTTCGTTCCCGTAATTATTCGTCATTATCTTTAGCGCGGAGAGGACGATATCGCACCTTGAGCCATACAATCGCGCCGTTACGTCGACGTAAGCAGCCAGCTTCGTCGCCGAAAGAGCCGATAACATTGTTGCACGACGATTCTCTATTACAGCTTCGTTATCGATGTACTCCTGCTTCTCGTATTCGTCTTTTAATCGTAGCAATTAAAAATTGCATGGCAAACACCGCGACATTTAAAATCCTACTCTTTCCTTCCGTGTTTTTTTTTCCGCTTTTGGTTTAATCAACCGTCAGTAAAATGACTTCATTATTAAAATGCATATATATATATGCACAGTTGTTTAATAGATATATAGAGAAGAATAGTTGACCTATCACATCCTCTTTTGCAATTAATTTTATATAAATATATGTCCGTACGAAGGATCCGCAGATTGCACAGAGTTGCAAGATGAAGTTTCGAGCGTCTTATCGAGTCGCGATTGCGCATCTCCTTTCTTTTTTTCTCCATCGTACCTGCACCCATAGCGAAACACGACGACGGCGTTATATCGGCGATATCATCGCCACGATATTGATTCTATTTCAAAACGTTAACACGAGGAAGAGGGGGATAGTACACCGATACGCAACCCAACGTTCAATCGAGCGATACAAGCACGGCAACGATCGATTATCGGGCAAATCGGCATATTTATAAGGTATATCGAGACGACGCTCAAAGCATCGTGCGCTGATCGTTGACGCTCTCGATCGAGGGAAAAGATGCAAAAGACACGCGTATACAACGTGGCCTCGTCGCCGCGTCGTCGTTAACCCCTTTCTCGAGACCGGATGCAGCCCTTTTGAGCGTCCAAACTCGCGATGAGTCGCGCCAAATTATTGCACAGTGATGCCAAGCTCAATCGATTAATCGCATTTTTTTCGCGTCGGTGTATCAATTAACGGTGGTTCTCGATGTTCGAGCGAATGTATCTGCTGCGGCCGACGTGCAACTTTTTTTTTATTTTTTTATTTTTTTCGCGCGATAGAATCGTCATAAAAAAGCGTCTCGCTCTGCCCATGTAACTTTGCTTCGTTCAACGGTCCCGATTACATTTTGCGGATGTATAAAGTGACTCGCGAGGAAATTGCTTGAAATGAATTATTCGATTCTTGCACGTACAAGGTGCGTGACTTTTTTTTTGAATATATCGTCAAGTTTTAAACTAAAATTGCTTCCCAAAGTAAATTTTCTTTTTTGATAAAGTGTCTCTTTCTTGAAAATACATTTTATTAAAATATATATTTGTATATCATATATCTCAAAGTATATAAGTTTTCTGGGAAATAAAATTTGCATATATTTAAAAAGTACCCGCAAAGCCACAGTCATAAATAAAAATCAACTATTCAAAGATGTATCATAATATGATATAGCAATATATCCATGTAACAATTCTAATTCATATATTTTTGATGGAAAAATCTTATTTGAAATTTGATAATTTTGGCACTACATTTATGCAAATTCCTCGTGAAACACATGCTCAATTTCTTG
The DNA here is from genome assembly GCF_025532165.1 of Camponotus vicinus. Classification (NCBI taxonomy): domain Eukaryota; kingdom Metazoa; phylum Arthropoda; class Insecta; order Hymenoptera; family Formicidae; genus Camponotus; species Camponotus vicinus. The sequence continues at coordinate 10,777,753 of NW_028141976.1, read as the reverse complement.
CAATTTTCTTCCGAGAAAATCTTATATCCATTCATATTTTTTTTCCAAGCGCAACAAAATAGCAAGTGAAAAATACATGTCTCTACATTTTTCTCTATCAAAGTACTTTTAAAATACACTAAATTTAGCACATTGAATACACCCGAACGCTACATGACGTTCTTGATGCGTAACAAATGTAATAAACTTGCGAAATGAGCCAATGTTGTGGATTTATCTCTTATATGTGGAACGCGCACAGATAAACCGTATGTAATAATTAATTCGAGGATATTTGAGCGTAACTTGATGGAGCTTGGCGCGTTAACGAGCGTGAGTTACAATCGGGCGAGCGTTACTTGCGTCGAATTTTATAAGATACGAGCATCGAGAATTGCATTCACGAGCTCGATTTTCCGTTTTGAGACCGTGGAGCCACACGCAGCTCCACGTAGTACATGATTTTTTTTATGATATGCAAAATGTAGGCGAATCGTATATGGTGCCGTATAGTAATGATGATATCGATGATTTTTGGAACGCATGCCAATTAGAAGAGACTTAATAATTTTCCAAGCAGATAGTAGTGCTCTTTCACCGCAACCAGTAAACATTTTCATTCTCGTAAAAATTTGTGTGTGATTTGGTTAGTTTGATATAATTGCACAAGTCCTTAGTTATTTTTTATTAGAGCGAGACCGCTACATCGCGTACGATCGAGGCGCGATGCCGCGATGTATCGACTGTCAGTAGAAGAATAATAAGGTAGCGCAGAGTGCCCTTAAAAAAATCAAAAGAACGCACATTGACGTTTCTACGGTCGCGTGATGAGTGCCACAAATATATAGCGGGAACGTATATATATATATATATATATATATATATATATATATATATATATATATATATATATATGTGTGTGTGTGTATATATATATATATATATATATATATATATATATATATATACGTATATGTCTAGTATCTCGACTTTTTTTTCAAGCAATTCTAATGATTTCGAAAGGGCAAAGAGCTAAAAAAAGAAGAGAGACGAGTTTCTTACCTTGCGAAGTACCCGCCAGGTCCGGTGTTTGCAAGCCGTGGCCCAATCCTGGAAATTTCACTATCGTCACACGTAGTAGCGGCGATGTCATCGCGCGCGGAAACTCAACAACGGCCTGTACGCAATTTCGCAATTGAAAGGGAAAAACGCGACGATAAGCTGAGACGAGAATAAGCCGAGACAGAGTGCAAAAATCTTGGAGACTCTAGCTGCGCAAATTCATCAAAATATTCAACGAAAGATATGAATCGCCAAGAAAAATTCAAATATCTGTTCTTCTAATATGCAAAATAAAATTCCGCGAGAGAAGGAAAAAGAGAGTAGCGATACTCGACTCAAAGTGCGAAATGCTAAACATATTTTGTCTCAAGGAGAAGAAATCTTTTCGCAATTATTAAAGCGAGCAAAGTGGTCGCGCGCTCAAGAGTCAAGAGTCAAAGGTCGTTGGCGGACCGCGCGTAAATCGATCCGTGCGTACAGGCCCGCCTTGGGATCGTCGCGTCCCCGACGTACCTGACAATGGTGTGTGATCGGTGGTGAGCGCCGCCATGCTAAAGTTGAAGCTGCCGGGGGTCGACGTGAAGAGCTTGCTCTCCGGCAGATAGTTCTGCGCCCCGGACGTGTGTTCCGGTTCCGGCTCGTGCTCGTTGCTGCTCGCGGACGCGGGCGGTCGATCCGAGGCCGCGGCCCCGGAATCGGACGAGTCCTCGTTGTTGCCGGCGTTGGCGCCGCCGTTGCCGCCGGTCAGCTCCAACGGCTCGCACTTTATATTGTCCTCGACCAGGCTGTTCTCGTCGTGCACCCCGTTGCCCTCCACCTTGGTCGACAGGTGATTACTCTTGACCATCGAGAAATCCGTGGGCGTGGCGTCGTTGTTGTTGAGCGGCGGCGACGGCACCCGCGGTCTCTTGGCCGTCTCATCGTGCGGATCCGGGGTGCGTCTCTCGTTGCGACGTATCTGGGCGCGACGCAGCAACTGTTGCACCGTGGTCGGCGTCGGGGTCACGGGGGTGGGCGGCGAGCCGCCACGAGGGAAGGCGATCTCCTCCGTCTTGTCGTGGAACGGCAGGTGATTGCCGCCGCCCGCCAGGGCGCGAACATGCGACAGCTGGTGACAGAGAGCGAAACGGGAACGATAGATGTTAATTATACATGGGGAGAGGGCGGGGGTACGCGATTGTGCGGTCCGCAATTATCGAAATCCTCGTCCGGATCCGGATTCAGTCGTTTAATCGATCGATAAATCGTTTCGATTGGAAACGATAGTTTCGCTCGGGCATGCAAATTGAAGAGTATCGCGATACGTATCGGTATTCGATACTTTACGGTCAAATTGTACGATTTTCACGGACGAGTCGGACGAGCCGCTTTATCTTTGTTTTCGCATGACCTATGACAATTACGAATTTGGAATCAAGATAGACGCGTTCTGCATCACGAGATAACGCGAAAGCCATTCGCCCAAAGTAACGTTTATTGACGATAACGTATGTACGAGTTATGTATTATTCGAGCCTTCGAGAGAGAGAGAAAGAGAGAACGAGAGACACGAAGGACACGGCCATGTGTTTATATATGCGCGTGCGATACGCACGTGAATGTGAAATACGCGTATATATATGTATATACATACAATACGTGCGCGAGTACACATGGACGAATTTACGTTACGCACACATACACACGTACACGTGACGCTCTTGGCAAACTTGAGAGCCATGTAATTGCGGCGTGCTCGATCTCGGATACTACAGACGCGTAGCTCGGCGAAAAGGAAAGAAGAAAAAATAGAGAACGGAAGGAGGCGAGTCTTCTAAATCTTACGCCAGCTGTCGCACTTTCATTGTCACTCGTAAACACAGAAACCATCGAATGTAGCCGGTAGCGTCAAAGCCCGAGCACGCACGTACACTGGCGCTTTCAATCCCCGTAATTGTGTCCCCCGAAGACGTTACCTCGTCTCTGTCGGTTTGGTCGGTCTGTTGCGTGAGGCCCGATACCCTGAGGACCTCCGCGGTCTTTAGGAAACTACTGAGAGACCGCTGATGCACGTTCACCTCGCCGTGATAAATAAACTCCACTAAGGCATGTAAGTCGCTGAACGCCACATCCTGGAGCACTATCACCGGGTGCTTGCACGGCGTGCTCTGAAACAGCGCAACGTGTTGCGCGCGTAATCGTTAGGTGGTGATTCTCGACGGAGGAGAAGGATTCTCCGTCTCTCAAATTGCGTCTCGTAGGTAAAAATTTGGCAAACGTTTTTCAGTCGGAGGAAGAGACTCTTACCTTGAGCAATTCTCTAAAATACGGGCTACAGGCGGAGAGAACGACGCGATGGGCTTTCAGGCTTTTGCCGTCGCAGGCCAGCGTCACGTCCACAAAGTCCTCATCGTCCCGCAGATTTTCAAACGCCGAGGTTATGCTGCTCTGGTAATTGTTCCATCGCAGACAGAAATGTTGTGTATCTACCATCGTTGTGTCTATTCACCTGCAATTAGAAAGCGAACGCCTGCTGCTACCGATCGGACGGAGGGAGTATCGCTTAGGATCTAACGAGCGAGACATTAGCCGACAGACATTTGTCCGTCCGCTAAAGCGTCTTAAACGCGACGCGCGAATGTGTAAGTGAAATTTCGGCTACGACCCGACTAGTGCACATCGATAAGCTTGTAAACTGATAATTTTAGATAAGTCCAATTTCGACATTCGAAAACACAATTGCAACATGTACGCATATTCGACTGATATCGAATCGCAATTGCATGTCCCGCGATATTTTTGCGATAAATTAGAGGTTGACTATAAAATTATAAAGAGGGGAGCAAAAATCGCGACGAGAAGAGTCGGAGAGAAAAGTGAGCGATTAGATATATATGAAAATTTATTCCCGCAAAATTACATAACGCACGCTTTTAATTAATCTACGACATCTCGTTAAAAAATTATATTAATAGCTTGAGATTATTAACGATGAAAAAGCTAGTTTTCGATAGCTCATCATTTTTCTGCGTGTAAATTTATTAGGAACAATTCGACATTGATATTATGTAATGTTGAGATTTATCGATCTGATTTATTCATCTTGGAAAAAGATGTAAAAGATTAATCGTATAAAAACATAATGAGAAAAAACGCGCGTGACATAACGATGCAAGTGGAGATGTTTCATGTTTCTTTACATCCGCATAATTGTGTAAATGATAATTGAAAAATTTTATACATGCATATATATTTTTTTTTTCGTCGAACGACAATAGCGTGACATAACGGATTGTCGAAATATCGCGAAAGAAATGAAATATTGCGTGGCTAAGCTTATCGCGAAACCGGAAATAGAAACGAGCGTTTACTTGCCCAATTGCGTAGAAAGATGAGCGGATAAAGGACGATTAACAGAAATAAAATCAGGAGAGACACACGCACGCACACACACACACACACACGCACGCACACATAGACACACACAGCGCAAATTGCTGCTTCGCCATACGGGAAAATTAAGTCGTCAAGCTGGAGCCAATTCAAAGAGAAGAGAGAAAGAGAAAAAAGAAAGAGAGAAAGAGAGTACGTTGATTAAATAATTCTCTGCTACTTATAAAAGCGGGAGCACTAAATGTACGCTGATAGTGTTATCTTAGCATAATGATAAAAAAAAAGAGATCTTAAAACAAATTTACAAAACGACTCGCTGGCGCGACTAGAAAAAATGGGTTGGAGCATTTAACGAGTGGCAAAGCGATCTCGCATTTTCCGCGGCGCGAAATCCAGGAGGATAATTATTCACGGCCGATGAGTTTTATCGCTTCCAACATGACAGAATCTCCACGACAGACTCGGCAATCTATTTTCGTGCGTCGAACCTCGTTGATTTAAGCTTGTTCCAGTGTCTTTCGAGTTACTCGCGAAAAAAATTGAAGCAAGACGGAAGAATCAACAACGAGAGAGAGAGAGAGAGAAAGAGAGAGATCCGCGTCTCCTATTCTCTCGAGCGTCCACCGATTTTTTACACTCACGTGGAGATTGTTCCAGGAATTTTTTCAAGTGTCGCTATCGCGTCCTGCTAAAATTACATGTGACGAATCCGACAGATAACTTTGCTACCGAACATTGTTTGATAACAGACAGAAAAAACGCGCGATGGTCTCTCGTACGTTGGTTCGCGTTGATAAAGCCAAGGAAAAAAAAACTACAACTTTCAGTTTACGACTAGGTCGCTCGCTTCATTGCCGGCAGGGCGAACGAACGGCGTTAAACTATTTACACAATTTGCACGCACCAGCCGGGATTAGAGGGAGAAAGAAGGACAAAGGAGGAACGAGGGGGGAGAGAGTCCGGACGAGTCGCGAATAATCGCGAGCGGGATTATGCGAGCGCGGGGAATCTCGGGATCGAAATTTTTGAAATCGCACACGTCGCACGTAAACCTTCTCGCGCTCCTGGTCGAGGCGGAAACGCCGAAAAGCGACGCGCGCGCGATCGATCAATCTGTCGGGGATCCTCTCCCGCGATACGATAGATACCTTCTCGCATACACACACGCACACTGACTGACGGAGAGAGCTCTCGTATAGTTTTCTAAGGCACGCTCGGCCGGCAACCCGAGCGCGAATCACAGTCTGCCGAGTCTGGACGCGTTATCGCCGAGGAACACCTATCGGCCGTCATGCCGCGTAAGCTAATGACCGAAACAACCGAGCCAAACACGACGATGACGGCGGCGGTGGCGGCGAGGACGGCGATTATCTTGGCGCGGGCGAAGAGAAAAAAAAAAAAAGAAGAAGGAACCGAGCACACTCGACACTCGCGACTCGAAGGAAGCTCGCCCGCGGCTGCTATTCTCGGCGAGAGATCGAGTCCTACGAGCGATCGATTCCGGCGAATCCTGCGTGACACCTGCGTGATCGATGCGTACGGCAACGCGTGAGATCGCGAGAGTGGGATAGAGATCCCCCCACGTATCGTCGCGCGAGGTTTAGGATGTTGTAGCGGGCGAGAGAGGATATCGGTAAATACACTTGAAATAAATACTAAACGATTTTGTCGGTCGTTCCTTCCTTCCTTCCTTCCTGCGCGTGGATCATCCTCCTATCCCTCCCCTCCCGCCATCGCGCGCACCAACCACCACCACCGCCCCCACGCCGTCGCCGCCGCCCGAACTGTCGGGCACACCGAAAGTGATCGCGATCAAACGGGGACGGCGGAGCGCGAGCGGGAGATGGAGACGGACGGGGAGGGACGGGACGCGGGAGCGACAAGGATCGAGGCAGGATCGAGCGCGTCGCGACTTTCGCGCTCGCCGCGCGCGCGAGATCCGCGGCTCATCCGCGCGCTTACGCGGATACGAGCGTCCGTGATCGCGAAATCGTGATCGTGATCGTGATCGTGGTCGCGATCGTCGTCCGGATCACATGAGATACGAGGGAAGATTGGAGAGGAGCGTCGAGAGATCCGCGACACGGCAGCGCGACGACGACGAAGACGAAGACGACGACGACGGCGGTGGCGGTGGCGACGACGACGACGTCGACGACGATATCTTTCGCACTTTGACCGGGGGCGCCGCGAGCGAGCAGTCACCGCAGCAGGCTCCTTCCTCGTCGCATACCGTGCGCGAGCGAGCCGACCGACCGACCGACCAACCCCTAAAACGTCACGTCACGACTGTGCGACTCTGTTCGCGGAGAAGGCGCCGCGCTTCCCTCCCGTCTCGCGAGGCCGCACGAAAATGTACGAAAAGCCGGCGATCGTCGTCGCCGTTAGGAGAACGGGGCGCGAGAGGGAGAGAGGGCGGAGGAGGGAAAGAGAAAACGCGCGGTGGCGCGACGGGGGGAGGAGAGAGGGTGCCGAGGATACGGGAAAAGGATGCGCGCGACAAGGAGAGGGAAACGGCGGCGGGTATATTGAATGACACGCGGACCGAGAGAAAGATGGACGGAAAAGGGGAAGGAATTTTTTTTTATTACTCTTCTCGCGATACACTTCTAATCGATAAACGTTTAGAAGACGAGTGTACGTGTGCGTGTGTACGTGTGGCACGCGAGAGGAGACGAGAAGGAAGGAAGAATAGCGCGGTGAATGTCCAATAATGAATTCTGCGAGCGACGATGACTCTGTGCGCGCGATAAGACGATGTGTGCGCTAAATGGAACAGAAACGGACGGTTGATCCAAGACGGGAAAAAGGAAAAGGAAACGAAGCGACGTAATCCGCTCCTTACGTCTCGCTTAACGAATCGGTCAAGATCCGATAAACGCCGATTGCGTAAAGGATTCGAAGCTGACGTAATTTCGGCCGGTTCAAAGTTTTCAATTATAACGAATAATTGAAAACTTTGAACCGACCGAAATTACGCCGGGAAAATTCGGATTGTGTATCGTGAAATTATATTACGCGACAAAAAAAGTACGCGCAACGAAATAAAACCCGGTCGAGGCAAAATAATGTTACGTGTTTGATGCAATTTTTTATCACATATCGAGAAAAGTGTAAAATTTATCGGTTAAAAATCACTCGCGCGCCTCGATTGCACGGTGCGATGCCGAAACGCGACGTCTCTCTCGCTCTATCAAGATTAATTTTTCAAAGTCGAAAACGGTGTAATCTCGATTTCGGATTCAATTTCACGTGTTGCAACTATTCAAAAATAAATTGCCAACTTGTTTTCGCATCAAAACTATCGCATCCCTGAATTATCCTCGACGACTCTACGGTAGCTCTTGAATCGTATCGCGGAACTTTGCGTCTCGACCTTGGAATTGAGATTTTACCAAAGAACGATCGATTCGCGCGCAAATGTCGAAGTAGCGCGAGGCAACAGACTCAAACGTCACGATCGCTCGAGACGGGTGACATCCCCGAGCAAGGTGCGAAAATCGCAAAGCTGTCGTAAATTCTCACGAGGAAGACGTAATTGGGCGTAGTTTGCTCGCAAACTTTGCAAATAGCTCCGATTACCTTCACTTTTCGCGATAACGCGTACTTCAACTCGACGGGAGTCATTGTACAGGGTTGCGACTCTATACGACTTTATAACAAAAAGCGAGATTTACTCAAAGAGATGCGCTCTCGAGATGCGCGGCCCTTTGGCTAATTACCTTGTGGCGTCAAAGAGAGGAAGAGAGAGACAGGGGGGTGGGGAGAAAGTCGCTCTCACGTGCGTCGCCCCTTCCCGGTGTCGTTTCGACGATTTTCAAACCACTATAACCACCACCACCATCCTCCGACCATTGGGTTCCGTCTGCGGTCTTGGCGGTCTCCTCTCGCTTCCGATCCTTTTCCTCCGCACCGGCTGTCACTGTGCGGCACGTGTCACGCAGTTAAATATCATCGTTCACCGACGACGATACGCGCGCGGTACCAAATGACCGAAGCCCGGCGGTGCCCTCGTTATCGCCGTTTCGTCTGAAAAGCATCCGTGGATTTTTTTTCGCATTCTCCTCAGAGAAACTTGTAGAGAGGGAGAAAGAGAGAGAGAGAGAGAGAGAGAGATTTCCCATGTCGCGCGCTTCCGAGGTACCCTTTCGTCGCTGGCAGCGATGCTCGCATACCGTGCACATGTGCGTACGCATGCATCCACCCTCCCTCTCGTTTGCTCGCGCGCGCAACTTGTGCACGTTGAATGCACGAGTCACTCTACGCGATTGTTCTCTCGTCTCTCTTCCTTTCTCTCGACACACGCGTGCGTATGTATATTTATATATACGCGCACACACGCAACGCACGCACGCATGCACATGTGACACTCGAGTCGAGGAGCGGAGTGTCTTCTCATCCGCAGTCTCCGCGTACGAGAAATCGTCGCTTCTCGCGCGAGAAAAGGATCTCCGGCCTCGCCTTTTTCTTTCTCTCTCTCTCTCTCTCCTTCTCTCCTTCTTCCGTTCGCACTCCTCCGTCCGCCGGTCTCTCTCGACCGCAAAATACGAAACGAACCGCGAGACGAGGCGATAACGACCGACGGGCACGGGTGGACGTCTGGAGCGGGATAAACGTGTACCTACCACGTGTGCCGATCCGGCGAGGAAGGAGAGCGTGTGCGGTCCCCCGTGGTCTAAGCTACGCGTCTCCACGATCGAGACGAGGATCCTCGGTGCGAGTTCGAGGTCGCGGATGAACGAGGACGCCGATAGACATAATCACTGTCGCGGGGAGCGGAGACTCGTCGATTTGCGACGACGGTTGACGAGTTTGAAAGCGAGACGAAGCGACAAGTGTGCGTGCGTGTATTTTGTGTGCGTGCGTGCGTGCGTGCGTGTATGTGCGTGTGGTGGAGGGAGACAGCGGGAACGAGGACGAGCCGGAAGGAAAAAAAAAAAAAGAGGAGAGACGCGCGTAACGTAAACCGGCGAGTTACAGTGACACCACGAGCCGACGAAGCACCAAGTACGGGCTGCTGTTCCCGAGCCTGGTTAGGACTAGCATGCGGGGGGAAGGCTCCCGCTCGCCCGCCGTTATTCTTTATCGGAGCATGAGACATCTGTCGTAATAAGTACGGACTAAAAAATAGTGCGTACGCAGAGAGAGAGAGCGTGAGAGAGCCCAAGGCGCGCGAGAGCGAGAGAGCCGGCCGCCACCGGGCGCCATGGTGGGAGAGGTTGATGCTTGCGGCCGCGGCCGCGGCGGCTGTTCTGTTTCTCTCCCCGTGTACCCCGCAATCTTGGTCTCTTCCCTCTTCCCTCTGCCGCGCGCTTTCTCTCTCTACCCCGCCGTAATCAGTTCACGAGACGAAAATGCGCGTAGCCGCCGCGAAACGAGTCCAGTCCCGAGCTAGAAAAATGTTGCCGCGCTTCAACCGCGACCCTAAACCGTTGTATCAAGGCGCGTTTTATTCATTTAATCCTCTAGGTTCCCTTTAGATTTTGCGGGAATCTTGAAACGGTTTCGCAAAAGTTGCAAAAGTTTGGAAAATTAATCTCCGATTCGAATCTCGCGAGCAACAGAAGAGAGAGAGAGAGAGAGAGGGAGAGGGAGAGATTTTGACGCCTCGGCTGTCACTTTGAAGGAGGATAAGAGGCTCGAGTTAAATTTAGCTCGTTTTGAACGAGAGGAGCAAAATTGTAAAATGGTCACTGCACGTTTCGACCGAGATCGATAAACGAGATCCGCTCCGCCGTTTCCCCGATAATTATGTACCCCTCATTCGTTAACATTAACGAAGCAAAAACGCGTTCGCTCGCTCGCTCGTTCGGGTATTTATCCTTGCCGCGGCACGCGCCGTCCTGCTCCTGCTAAACTCGACGGTAGCACCCAGAGCTATTACCCCCTCTCTCTCTCTTTCCTTCCTTCTCGCTCTCTCCTGCCGCCGCGAGTCGTGCACCACCGTAGGCGACCCCACTCGATTCGCCCCTCAAAAAATCATTACGCCCTTCCACGGGCTGCGCATGAACGCGGTTTTAATTCGCTACTAGAAAAGTAAAATGTAAACGGTGGTGGGCTCGAGGGCCCGTGAAGGGGCGCGGGTGGTGGCTGGTGGCGCGCTTCGGGAGGATGAGAAAAAGGCGGATAGAGAGCGAGGGAGATCCCGGGTGGGAGGGAGCGGTGAACGGGTCGACGGGCCGGGGGGGTGTCGGACGACGACGGGGGTGGGACGGACCAAGTTTCGCGGACGTGGTCGAGGACGAGGCGAGCGAGGAATGAAGCGACTGCAGGAGCGCGCGCGACGTAGGACAGATCCTTTTTCCTCCGACTAGCGACTAGGCAGGCAGAGTAAGCAGCAGCAGCAGCAGCAGCAGCAGTAGCAGTAGCAGTAGCGGTAGCAGGAGGAGGAATATGATGGGGAGGATGGGGCGCGCGGTGGCGAGAATGTGGAGGGGACCGACGACGAGAGAGAAAGAGAGAGAGAGAGGAGGATATGCTGCGCCCCTACTTCTCTAGGGGTTCCATTGTAATATTTATTGATTGGATTCCTAGGAGCCCAGGCTGTGAGGGCTGTGGCACCTATGCTTGGACTAGATTGCGTACGAACGCTCTCACGACGATCTCGCCACTTTTTCCACTACGCTTTTTTCCTCGCCTCTCTTTTTTTTCCGCCACGTCGATTACCGATCGACGTTTTTCTCCCCTCTCTCTCTTTACGATTCACGTGGCGAGATTTGCGTAAATGCCTGCGACGCATTTCGAACGACACGTATCCTCGCACGGTTGTGACGAAAAATTGCGAGAAGCTAATTAATCGCGATGCGACACGTTGATGTTGAAAAAATTTGAGGTCCGAGTGAAGGCGATAGATGGATGTTGGACGGGCGCGAGTTTATTTCGCAAAAATTTTTTCCGCGGGAAATCAACAGTTTGATGCGAGTAGCACGTGTATCTGATACATGATCGATAATGGATTATACATTTCTACATTTTATGACTGCAAAATTAAAAATGATGGTAAAAAATGAACAATCGTGTCTTGCGACGTACAAGAATACTCGACGATTAAAAATTTAGCTCTGACATTGATTACGAACGTTTCTGCAGACCATCGATTTAAATGAATTTTGTCGAAATAGATTTGCAAAAAGCATTGTATACTTTTGACGTATAGAATCGATGTAAATTTGTCGCTCAATAATTTAACGACATTCAATTTTAGTAGCAATTATCAAACCGCGTGTAGCATCTGCGCAAAATGCAGATATAAATTCGCCATTATCGTTTCTCGAGGATAAAGCGCGAGACGCGCAGAAACGTCGGCAGAAACGGCGGAACTTACTTTCACTGGCCTTTCGTACATCAATCGTTTTGCATATACATAGCACTAGTCCAATCACGTGACGCTGCGTTTCGCTTGCAGGTTCGTGTCTGCGTCAGCGAGAAGCAGCAGGTGTCCAAAAGCAGAGGTGACCACACTGCGAGGAAGAAAGAGAGAGACTGTGTACGTGTGTGTATGTGTATATATTCGAGAAAGAGCAACAGAGAGAGAGAGAGAAGAAGAGAGACCGAGGCGAAACGAGGAGAGCGTGCGCGTGCGAATGGCGTGGAACTGGTAATCCTTGATCTTACGTGACGTAATAAATCCTCTCCGAATACGGGAGTTGCGTTAAATGCAGAGTGTCTCGCAAGCTCGCGAGGAGCGAGCCTCGAAGACGCTCGATCGGCAAAGATTTACAACCGGGCGTAATTGATTTTAATGAGCGGCTCTCTCGCGCATGGATTTGGCGAAATCTCAAGGATATTCGTAAAAGTGAATGCACAGGAAAACTTTTGTGGCATTTAAGCCAACGATTATCGCGTACAAATTTAACACGGATACAACGCAGCGCGTGCGTAATTGAATTTCAACGAGCGCCTCATGTTAAACTAATGTGGAATTAGAATTGTATATTTTTTTTTATACCCCTTTTTTCACGTTTTTTATTCCCCTCTCTTTTTTAATATGAATGTGTGCGTAAACGCGTAGGCTATGCGAGCTATAAAATTCATAGGATTAAAGGAATGTTGGCTCGCGAGAAACTTGATCGATAATCTCTTGCTATTTTATTTCCGTATAAAAATTCAAGCCCATATATTCCGGTCCACATATGTCAATTACTGCTATACAGTGTACATGTGAGAGAGAAAGAGAGAGAGAGAGAGAGAGAGAGAGAAAAGCTTTGTAACATTGTACGCGTCCGGATGGATGCTTGAATTGCAGCCAGAAGCGTCCGCACCATGTAATCATCCGAACCGACCTTTTTTGCACACCCTATATTCTCTTCATACGCACGGACGGATCCCTATCGTTCCGTATCGTACACTTGCTGCCTGCTCGCTATTACGCCGATGTATAAAACATCGCACCGTGTATATTTCGGTTATTTCGGCAGGAAGATGAGATCCCCTCGGTGATATTCAAATGATTTTAGGCAAGAAAAGCATAGATACATTTGTAAAATTATCGTTATCGCTAAAAATTAGACATCTAAAATTACGATACGTCACGCAAGAAAAAAAACGATGTATTAAAAATGGAATGCTAATAACAGTAACTATTATAATCATCGCATCGTTCCTCATTTCAAATATGGAAACTATTCTTGTATGATATATGGCCTCGTTTCTTATTTAAAAATATCCAAATAACACTTTAATTTATAAATCCCAAAATCTGATAATTTTACCTCGAAACACGTTGTACATTTAACTTTCGACGGAAAGGAACGGGACGAGACGCGAGGGGAAATGTACGAACAGATGTGCGAGGATTTATTCCGAAATTATCGATTTTTTCAACTACCGGTTGCCAAGACGTCATTATTTTTTTTAGATTGTACTTTTATGAAATACAAAATGAAAAAATTTATTCGTCGAAAATCGTATAACGTCGTTTAATTACGATAGGCGGCAGATCGCACTAACGAGCGGGCCGTACCGAGTAGCACGAAGCGACCCAAAATTGCCCCCTTCCTCTCCCCCTTCCTCCCCGCCCCGTTTCCTTTAGCGGGCTGGAAACGTCGTTAGCGCTACGCACCTGCCGGTTAAAGTGCCGTCGAGACTCGCCACGTTTTCCGGGATTCGTGGAGACGAATCGACGTCGATATACATACACACGTACGTACACATGTACGTATATCCGCGACGATAAATCGCCCTGTTTAGGGAAGCGACGCGACTGCCCGCGTCCCAAATGCACTTTGCACACGCAAAGTAACAAAAGGCGGAGGTGAGGCGTCGGGGCAGCATACGTTTGATCGCTACGTACCCTTCCCCCCATTCTTTTCGCCTATCCTCCTCCGGTTCCCCCGCTTCTCGCTTTCTCTCTCTCTCTCTTTCTCTTTCTCTTCTCTTGTCTCTTTCTTTCTTTCTTTCTCCTTCTCTCTCCCCCATTTCTCCGTCCCCTCCGTGCGAACCGGTACCCTTTCCTCTTGCCCTGCACTCGCAAACATTTGGTGGCCGTTGACCTCGAGCGGGCTAATCCGTCGACAGCCAAACAACCAATTATTTCTCTTCAACGGTACGCTTCACCATGGTCGACATAGACCTAAACGTGGGAATGCCCGGGGTACCGACGAATCAGGTGAAAAACTAACTTTGACCGAGGACAGCGTATCGCCAACTTTGGCCAAGTCAAGTTCCTTTTATCGTTTATCTCTCGAGCAAGAATGTAATTAAAAGACAATGATGAATATCGCACACTAGAGCGAGTTAATAACGGACTCTGTCTAAATTTGGTCTCTTAAATTCAAACGGATGTAGGAGAAATTATTTCGATTAGCGAGGTTTTTTTTAAAAAAATCTTTAGAACAAATTCTTGCCATTTTTTCAAGATTGTTACATGTAATTTTTAACGCGACGAGAGAGCAGAGAGAACATGTTGGTTTTTGCCAAGCATTTCAAGTCTTATACATTGATACTTACAATTATATAGCAATGATGTACGCACGTAAAAATTTGCGAGGATAAGAGAAAAGAATAATTTATAATCTAAATATTTAAGAAATTGTGGAAAAACGTATATCTCAAGATTTATTATTTTTTAACACGATCTATATGCGATGTACAATTTAAGAATAAAATGCCGACATCTCGCGAATAATACAATTAAATAGATGTAGACGTCGATGAATGTTTGATTAGCCGAAATAAACTGTCTGTGGTACCGCGATAGAGAATCGACTTTATGTCGCAAGTTTTATTTCTGTTTCGCACGCGCTACTCTTGAATATAATACAAGAAGGGCTCGCGTCGAAGACCTTTTGTCGTCTGGCCAATACTAGATACGCACTACTTGATACGGGACTAGTGCCGTATATGCTACTTTGCTCGTCTATTCTTACGCTATCCTATACTACTGCGGATCTAAACCGCCGCCAGGGATTGCGAGACCAGGGATAAGTTTAGTTATTTGCAAATTATGGATGCACCAAAATTATTTTTACCTTCATCTGCGAAAATCAACGTTTTAAAATATATTTTTTCTTTACTCGTAACATCAAACTCACTGAAATTATATCGGTTTTAATAACTCTATAAAATATCCGCACAATTTAAAATCGCCTCGCAGCTGGTCACGGAATATTTTTTAAGATATCTTATGATGTGACATAATATAATTGTAGAGATGAAAAAATTAATAAATAACTAACTGATTTATTAATAAATAAATAACTGATAAAAAAAAATTATATTTCGCGTATATATCTTTTTATAGCGGATCAAATGTCACATTTTTGTACTCAACAATTGCAATTAAGCAGGAACGACAAATCCTTATCGTGTTTTTTACAATCAAAACGACTCGCGTGGCAAAATTTTGCCGTATCGACACGATTCGTGCTGTTATCGCGCGGTGAGGTGATTTTAACGCAGGGTAACAGTTACTGTAAATGCATTTTGCACGTAACATTCCTACGAAACGTAAACGCGCGCGAGAGAGAGAGATTTAAATACGGAATTTCAATTCTGCGCGAAAAGAAGATGTACGAATAAAAAATGCACGTCTTGTCACCATTACTCGCATTAAATGTATAGCGGCGATAATCGACTAAAGGCGGTAAAAATCAATGCGCGAGATCATCAATCATCGAAACGGTCGCGTCCACCTCGGCCCGACCTGCTTTCCGTGCGATTAATTGAGACACGATGATCCACGAATATTTCCGTCGGCGCTTAAAAATACTGAAAACAGGTCAGCAGCTATATTTTTAATTGTAGCGCAGACAGTCGGCTGCATCGAGTTTGCATGCCCGAGATACACATGCACGAGATGTACGTGTGGATATACGTGTGTTTACAACGCGCGGTTTAAAAACGCGGATCACGGTGAAAAATTGAGGATGCCCCGCTGGAATTTTTAAAACGAGCGCTTTCGATTTTAATCGCGCCTTCTCGTTGCCGTCTGCCTTTACATCTCTCCCCTTTCGTCCCATCAGGCGGATGCAAAAATCTGCTCTTGCAAAACTAGACGCACCTGTAGCGATTCATTCACGCGCTTGCGAGCGTACGTACATCTCGCGCGCGTGACACGCACAAAGAGACGATTATGGGATTATTTAAAAATTTGCATTCGCACATGTGGGGAAAAATTGAAAAAGAACTCTGGATAAAATGCAATTTTTATCGCGTAGACACTTAACAATATCTGATATTGCTATTCTTCGAATCGTGTTTGGATGGAATTTTTAAAGTAGGTCTGGGGTCAATCGCGCGCAAAATAATCGGATTTAAAAAAAAAAGTATTCTAATCTGAACATTTGTCCCCGAGAGACTTTTCAGCGCATAAAAGTGAAACTATCGACAAAAATATCCACTGCCAATAGAAGCATGACGCGGCTACACTTATTTTAGTACGACCGTAATAATTTCCGAATTGGATACAAAATGGCGAAAAATCGTCACGTAGATATCGTAGATTTGTAGAAAGAGAGATAGCTCATAAACAATTATTATTTTATACGCCCGCTTTTATTTCGTTTCTCTTTAACAATATTATTTCAAGACATTCTATACTTGCGGATTTCTATCGAACGGAGACTCTCTGCATTTTAATGCGGAATCTTACACAGAAACAATACGACCTTGGGCGAATCTCTTAAAACAAGGCGGACAAGAGCGTTTCACGATATCGCGCGAGCAAAGATTTCGAGATGCCATTTCGGCGAGCATTCAATTCCTCCAATGGTCGAAACCGGACGCGTTAATTTCCGCTACAATTTCCCTAATTTCGCGCTTATGATAGACGATAAAATATAATCTCTGCATCGAAATCTCGCTCTCCGGCTTTCGACGCGTCCGATGAAAACGGGGACTTGACCGCGACTTGCAGAAAGGAATCGGGGCCGCGACTCTTTTTTTTCCCCGCAACAGCCTATTTCTGGTGGCCGCCTAATTCATACGCCCGGGACACCAGCGACGCTACGTAAACGCACGCACGCACGCACACGGGCGTATCCGCTCGCGCGCGCGTATGCACATTTTTTCGCTCGCGCGCGCGAGCGCGCGAATGTGGGCGTGCGCGCGTGCACATGCGCGTATAATGCACGAAACAAAGAGCCGTCCGAAGGAAGGAACCGCGTACCCGCTCCCCCCCGCGCTCGCATAAATACACCGACCCCCGTCGCGCCGTTATACCGCCGTCTCGTTGACTACTCCGCCGATTCTCGGATATGATTCGTCACGATCAGCTGACGTGCGCATTTCAAGTGGCTTAAATAAAGCGACGCTCTCTTTCTTGCCGCTTTCACAATAGGCGCCGCATTGTGTGTCCACATTTTGACCTTCCTGCGCGCCTATACAAGCGCGAGTTGCAACGTCCCCGTTTCGTGCACACGATTGCTTATTTATTTCTTTCTTTCGCCTCTCCTTTCTCGCGCTTCGCGAAATTTTTGCGAGAGAAAGAAATAGTATCGATTGCTAGAGGCGCGCTATCGCCAGCGAGATAATTTTGATAATTCGATAAGACGATTAGACTACGAGTGTGTTGTAATTTTATAATTATCGATACCCCCCCTCAACGCGATTTATCAACTGAAGAAAAATGTGCGATTTTTGCAAATTGTGTAAAACGCGAAGAAAAAGACAGTAATCGTTTCAAATTATCGTGTCAAAAATAATTAGAATATTCAATTGTTACGAAATCAAATCATTTTTGCAAGACCGAAACGAACTCGTGGCGAGAATTGGTATCGCGATATCGCTTTCCGGAAAAGATTAATATTTAATCTATTCATAGATTATTTTTGTGGAAAGTAATACAGTTAATATTTTATAGTAGAATATCTCAAGATTAAGGAAAAAAACGCTTCTTTATTTTCCAATTTGTCTCTACTTTCTACGTAATAAATCAACTCGTATCATCTTTCTCCTCTTTTATATATATATTAAAAAAGTATACATGTACTCCAAAATATATATTAATGTATATATTTATTTTTGTAAATCTCACTTTTGTCACGCGTTTATAACAAGTTGTTCTCGTACGCGACGAGTCTGCACAAGTCCGCGAGATGCGATTGGTTAAAAGTTTCGCACCTGCGACCTTTTTCCTCTCAAGGTACGCGCGTCGCGCGAAATCAACCGGTGCGAATTTTAACGCGCGTCATGCAAAACGTATGCGCAAACGGTTGCCCCTCGGCACCTGAAAATTTGCGCCCGGTACATGTATATACAATTTAATCGGGCGTCTTGTATATCGGTGAATAGCGCGCGTGGAATTTATACGATTGATACTCGCGCCGCTCGGTTCGAGCCGCTCGGTGAATGAATTCGCTTTGTTAATTTTATCGAGCTCTCTCTCCCTCTCGACGGCATCGATCGCTTATCGATCGCGGAGATATTTCCCGCAGGCGGGCGTTTAGAAAAACATGTAAATTTAATAGGATGATATCACGCACGATGGATCGTCCTTTGAACGTATTCGCGCTTTAGAATATCCCTCTGCTTTGCTATCGTTCGTGATAAGATCAAACGGATTCTCTCTCTCTTGCGAAAATAAAATAATAAAAATCAACGCGAACGTTTGTTTCAACGAGGATAATTGTATGCGAATAATTGACGCGTGTAATAAGCAAACGCGTTACCGTCTCTACTTGTCGGATAATGTCGAAGATAAATGATCGCGGGGAGTGGCAAAAATACGCGATAGTGTATCGCGTTATTGTAGAGCGACGCGTCGGTCTCTAACGCGAATAACGACGGTTTTTCAAGCGAGCCTGCGTCGCGTCGGTCGCGCCTAAATAACGCCTTCGCCTGCCTCGGAGTCTAATTTCGCAGATAAGGCGGCGGTCGTCGCGAGACGACGTAATCTAGTTACTAGGCGTACAATCTAATCGACCGATTCGTATTATGTGTACGCATACCTGCACGTACAAACTACACTTCTATTTCGTAGAATCTCGCACTCTAGCCCGATAGCGCGATAAAGAGTTAGTTTGTCTTTGATGTTACCCGAGGCTCTTGGCGAGGCTCTTACGCAACCGCGCTCACCTCTCTCCATCCTCGCGTTAATTCAACTATCTGCTTTCTTCAAGTTGACGCGTCTACGCGCGAGATAAGACTTCCTGCCGCTGACAATTCCGCGAAATGTCATTGGCAATAAATCAAGCGATCGAATAAACGACACGGTAGGCGTACGATGGAATCGTCGTGTAAACTTGACGTAATGTAGAGCGTCAAAAAGTTGAATCATAATTTTTATAAACTTGATTCTCTCCTTCTATTTTCATAATTCGAACAAATATATAGAAAAAAATCTAAATGTTTTACAGACAAAAAATCCATTTTACTACTGGAACACGTTTAAAAATGTATCTTCTTGCGAGATGCTTTGTACACTCGACGAAATTTTGCTACGTGTATTTGCTTCAATTTCTAAAAGGGAGCGATTTTTATATGCCTGTTAGAAAGTAAGAAGAGATAAATATGCGCGCGTACGACCATTTTACGGCGTCCAATAATTCTCAGAGCGAAGAATCTCGAGGAAGGAGCGAAGAGCGGGGAGGAGAGGGCGAGGAAGAACGGGTGGAATAACGGGTGAGATTCAGCGTCCGTTATGGTTCAAGGAGAACACACCGTTATCGGATACATCCCTTTTCTCGTATGCAGGTGCTTCCGAGAAAATTAAACTGGCCATCGCATCGCTCTAATTTGCCTCAGCGTATTAATGCTACCGGGCAAATATGCGCTCGAGAGCTAATTACATTATAAATTAATAGTCAATAAGGATCGACGGTCATTTCTGTGATAATTGGAACGTATGCGACAAGATTTTTTTTTCCTTTAATCGATATTCCACAAACGACGAAATAAAATCTCGCGAATCTCTGGATTCTCATTCATATTTTTAGAAAAAGACGTTGAGTAATCAATTATCAATTGTCTGTTGCAATAAAGTCACTCGAAAAGTAATAGGCGATAAAAAAATATTGGTACATGTATATGTATTTTTTTTCAATTTGCACATTTTTTATTTACACTCTTGTGTTTAAAGTAATACTTATTTATTTTTGGTTTTGTCTCGAAACTTTCATCGCAAGCTTAACGCGTTGTTTCTTTAATTTTAACACGATTTAATATATTTTCTAGTCTCTAATTTTTTTAAACATGATTCGTCGACGTGTATTCGATATTTTTATCGCTATCATTTTTCGATTATCAAGTGACTTTATCAGGATATATGTGCTAGTAACTTTGCAATTGTCTATTATAATAGAGTCATTTGACAGTCGAAAAATAATAAGCGATAAAAATATCGATACATGTGTATATATTTTTCTTTTTCAATATTGCACGTTTTTTATTTACTTGTCTCTTGTGCCAAGTAATATTTATTTATTTTTTTTAGTTTTGTCTCGAAACTTTCATCAAGCTTAACACGTTGTTTTCTAGACCTTTTAATTTTAATTATTTAATATCTTTTCGAATCTCATTAATTTTAAATATGATTCATCGACATCGCTATTTATTATTTTCTGGCTATCGATTGATTTTATGGCAGCGATTTTGCTAGATTATTGCCAGATTAATCGATTTCTTCGAATTATCATATATTATAATCGGATGTGATTTTATTGAAAATGTTAGAGTAATAATCGCGCGAATATTATCGATTCTCGCGCGATCGAGACATCGCCGACGAGAGATATTGACACACGACCGCAGCTTTGTCCCTAAGCTACATCCTTGAGAGAGAATCGCCTTTGCACCCGGGGAAGTTTTATCGCCGCGTATATATACGCCGCACGCGCGCGCCTCGTATACGAAGCGCATACGTGCGCGAATGCACGCGGTGGCTAAATTTTTCAGGAACGTTCGCATCATCATCGAGGCTTCTTATTTTTTACCAGAGGTTCGGCCGCGCGTCCCCCCCGTCCCCCCTCGCCCTCCGTGTCGCGTCGCGTCGCGTCCTCTCCATACGGTTTCTCATTCTTTCTCTCTCTCTCTTTCTTCGACGTTCGACGTTCGCGAGATCTATTTATACCTAGGTCCGCGCTGTTTTCGACTCGCTGCACGGCCGTGCAACAAACCTAAGCCGCGTCGCTCGTAAAAATAGGGAACGAACGTATACGGACGTCGAGAGGGAGACGCGCGATCCAAAGAAATAATCGCGTCGCAGGTGCGTCAAACGGAGAGGATTTTCCTTAATCTAATAGATTTTATATCGCGCGACTCGACGCACACGCGGTTTAGATGCGCGCCCGCTCAAGCTCATCGTCTCGTGCAACGCATCCGTGTAAAAAAAAGAAAAAAAAAAGCACAAACAGTTCTCGCGCAAAACATGCCGATATGGATACCGTGCCAAAACTCTCGCAGGTATTAAAATCCTGCGACCTAAAAAAATACGTAATCGCCCGCAGTTAGCGAATGGGGAAAAAATAAATAAATAAAATAAAACACGCGGCTCGCGCGCGGCGGCAACGTGACGAAATCGGGTTCGCGGGGGAGGAGAAGGGAGGGAGCGAGAGAGAGAGAACGAAAAAAAAAAAGTTGAAAAAAAAAGAGGAAAAAAACGATTACTCCCACGCGCGGCGAGAGAGAGCTCCGCGCCGCCAGACGAGGCGTGGTACGATGGAAAACGAGAGTGAACCGCGTAGAATCGAGCGCGTACGCGCGCGGCGACCGTGGCACGGTCGTGACGGCGGCCCCGGCCTCGGCCCCGGCCCCGGCTCCGGCTCCGGAGAAGCGGACGCGCACGAGACCGACAAACGCGCTACGCGAGGCTCGAGCGCCTCTCGCGGCGCACGGAGAGCGAGAGCGAGAGCGGAGAGCGATAGGGATTACGTCATGTACCAAGCACTCTCTAACGTCTGGCATTATCTTCGTCTAGCGCGAGTCTAGCCGGCACCAGTCCGAACGGTACTAACGCCGGCTACCGGCCGCCGCCGCCACCGCCATCGCCATTGCCATCGCGCTGTCACCTTTGCCGTCTGGCATACATAGGCAAGGGCATACGAGACACGTCACCGTATACACGTTGGGGGATTCATGAAAGGACACACGCGCGTATTCTATCCGCTAACTAGGTGTTGTCGACGACGGCGCGTACATGTGTGCGCGCGCGCGTCTGTGTATGTGTGCGTGTATGACGGTGCGCATTCGCAAGCACGGTCGCACGTGTGTCGGTGCGTATGCACGCACCGTCGCGAATACGCGCGCATCCACACGTACATACGTATTTTTGCATGCACGCGTACCGCTACATAACTCGCGCGACAGATACATGCGAACGCTCGTCCCCTCTCTCTCTCTCTCTCGCGCTCTTTTTCGCTTTTGCCGCCCTCCCTCCCCGTCTATCGTTTCTTCTTTCGCTCTCACCCTCGCGCATTCCCTTCGTCCGTCCTTCTCTCAGTCTCTCTCTACCCTCCCCCCCTCCCTCCGACCGCCCTCTTTAAGTACCCCCTCCCAAACTTTTTACTCTCTCTCTGTTTTTCTCTCCTTCATTCGCTCCCTCTCCTTCTCCCTGCCTTCGTCTCTTTCTATTCCGTTCGCTCCCTCTCCGTCTTCCCCAAACTTCTTCCTCTGTCTCTAGCGATCGCGTACACCGTGGAAGCCGCACAGGCGGCCGAAGGCCACCGGTCTCAGCTGTGGACGTACCTTGATCGTCGAGCGAAAAGTGAAGTGTGGACCTCCTTTGCTCGGCGTCCTTGTCCGTTGATGCTAGGCCCCCGTGGTTCTACTATTCCGATGCGACGACGACGACGATCACGTCGAACCTTTGCTCCGACTTCCGCTCTTTCTTCTGCCCGTGCCAAACTCTCGCAAAGGAGGGAGAGAGACGCGCCTGTGTCGCGTTTGCTCCTTTCTGTTTTTTCTTTCTTTTTTTTTTCTTCTTCAAGTCGGACTATCGCGCGTCTCTGTCGCCCGATTTCAACCGTACCGTAACGATTCTCTTCCGGCGACGGAAATCGGCCGAGAAACCCTCACGAAGGAACGGAACAGTCGTATAATGACAGTTGTATCATTCGCCAAGTGAGAGCGAGCCTCGATGACAGGCGGACCCGTTTCTCCAGATTTTCGCGTCGTCTCACTCGTAGATTTCGTATGGACACCGTATGGGAAACGAAAAAAAAAAAAAAATGATTAGATTTTTCTCGCGCTGCAACTCCTTCTCATTCTTCCTCTTCAACTCGTCATTGGAATCGACGCGACGACACTTTCTTCCTCCGACGAGACGCTCTTCACAGGCCTCTTTCGCCGCAAATTCGTCTTCTCGATGGCTTCTTCGTTTTTTTTTCGAGATCGCTGATTGTCGAGGAACGTCGGACGTGATTTAACGGAGGGTATTAACGCAGCGTGGCATCTCTCTCACTCGCACCTTGCCCGAGAATCGCTGCTTCTCTTCTTCGAGGAGTCTCCCTTTCCCTCTTCTTCTCGCGTGGAACCCGCGTAACTGGATCACCGTAACGCGTACTCGCGATCCCGTAGATACACGCATGGACGCGCACTGCTTTTCCGCCTTGTCCTTCACGCGAGGTCGTCCTCTCCGTTATAACAAAAGAATTACACACTCCTTGCCGACGATGCAACGTGCCACCGGGTTACCATGCCGCGCGAACCGCGGATAGGATACGTCCGACGTGTCTTCTCTCGTGCGGGAATCGAGTCGAGAGATAAGGACGCGGGGCCAAAGGATAAAAAATTAAAAAGGAAGTAAAATAAAATAAAACGAGGAACACAAAAAAAAATAAAAGAAAGAACGAGAGGAGAGAAATTGCGGTAGGACTCGAGACCGAGCGAGGAGGTGACGAAATATTGTCCACCTTACGCGCGTAACACCCGCCGTAAGGATCGTGAGAGAGCGAGCGAGCAAGCGAGCGAGCGATGACGACGACGACGACGATGCGTCCGCGCGTTTAGAATGTCCTGCGTGTATTATCTTGCGCGCCGACCGCGTCGAGGACCGAAGGACCCAGCTGCTCCTCGCCGCTTCTTTTGGGACACACACCGGGGGACTACCTAGTCGTAGAGTGATTGGGAACGCGACTGGCCAAAGCACTTGATTCGCGCGCGGTTCGGTTTGCCCGTTGCTGCGCCTCTCCCGTGCAGTTTTTTCGGCAGTCCTGTGGTATGCGTGCGCGCCCGGCGTGCATGTATGCGTGCCGAGTGCCCGCGAGCGCGCGACCGCGCGCGTGTGTACGATTCTCTCTTTCTTTATCTTCCTCTCTCCCCCTCTCTCTCTTTTTCTCTCCTTCCTTTTCTACCTCTCCTCTCTCTCTCTCTCCCTCTCCCTCTTTCTTTCTCTCTATTCGCACGAAGAGCTCTTTTTCATTCTCCTTCCCTCCTCGTCGTTCTTCCTATATCCCTCTCTCGCTTCCCTCGTTTTTAACACGAGCGTGTGCCGCCCGCTTGCACACACGCGTGCATGTGCCGGGGCCCCTCGCGTGTGCGTGCGTGGCCCCGTAATGTACGCCGAAGAGCGACCCTGCGTGCGCGCAAAAGAGAGGGAGCGAGGTAGGAAGAGGGCGAGCGAGCGAGCGAGCGTATATGCGATCGCGTATACGTGCGTATGCACGTAAATATATATATACACATGTATGGACGAGTATACACGTATATATCCGTCCGATCCGGCCCGTCGTCGTCGTCGTGCGGTGCGTGCGTGCGCGTCCCGGGTAGGCGAGGGTATAGTTACCGAAATGTTAACCTCGTGGAACTACTTTTTATTGAGTGTCGCAAAATTCATAGGAACCTCGCGACGCGAGGAGAGGGGTTAACCCGGCCCCCGCTCCTCGCGCGGACCACGTTGGCGGGGCTGACGCCGCGAGAGGGACGGCAACCCCTACCCCCCTCCGTATTACGGGAGCCCCCGCGGCATCCCTCCGCGTATCACCAGACGCTCCCTCCTCCTCCTGCTTCTCCTGCTCCGTCACTTCCTTCTCCTCGTTCTCCTGATCCGCGTCCTCATCCGCGTCCTCATCTTCGTTTCCCGCCCCTCGCTCCCCGCCGAGCCCGGGCCCTGGTCCTCGCCGATTCTTCGGCCCCACCATTTCCTCGCTAGCGGCCCCCGACCCTCGGTTTAGTTTCTTCCTCCCCCTCCCCCTCCCCCCTCTCGCGCCCTGGCACCCTCGGTCTCGAGTTTGTGCACCGTTTCCCCTCGCTTCGCCTCGAGTCTCGAGTCTCGCGTTCGTGCCGACCAATCGCCCTCTCTCCCTTCTTCTCTCGCTCGTGGCCCATCCGCTCGTTTCTCTCTTCCCTTCTGTTCTCTTCTCCTCTCGGTCCTCTTTTCTGGCCCGTCGTTTTCTTTCCGCCCGTCTCCCTTTAGCTCTCGTGCCTCTCCTTCCTCTTTTTCTCCTCTCTTATCCTTTCCTATTCACCCTTCGCTGCGCCCTCGCGAGCCCTTCTTTCCCTCGCCTTTCCTTCTTCTTCTCGCTTCTCTGCTTCTCCTCTCGTTCTTCTCGTCTCTCGTCTCGTTTTGTCTCATCTCCATCGTCAGCTCTCGAAACGAAGTAAAGAAGTCTTGTTGCTTCTCCTCCTCCCCTCCTCTGGTTCTAGCGTTTGACATCGCCGACACTCGCCCTCCTCCTCTTCCCAGTCGTATTACCACCCTGTCGTGTCCGGCATTTAGCCTCTCCATAAGCAAACTATACGCTTAGCTCCGTGCAATAAATGCCATTGAGCTTGTTTTATGCACATCTATGCGCGTAATATCGTGCACAATCGTTCATTGTTAAATGACGGACAATCGCTCTTAGAAAATGGATTCAATAGAAAGACTAGATGAAATTGTGTTTCAATCCATCTTCCAAGAATCTCTGTTTTAAACCAATTTAACGGTATAGGAAAAATTAATAAAAGTATATCACAATTGCGCTTGTGTGCAATACTCGGAAAGTACTTATCTCACTTTGCAAAAATCATAGTTTGCACACGTAAACATTTTTACAATCAAATTAACTTGTTTTGTCTCTGTGACGATTCCTCTGATTATGTCATCGACAATCTAAATTAATAGCACCATTCTCTATCTGGTTACATTGATAGAGATTTTATAGATACATAACAAGCCATATCTTTTCTTAGAGAGAAACCAGCGAGAGACGGATGAAAAAAATTATTAAAATGTATCATTATCGACACTAGAAGCGACAAGTGACTTAGTGCATAATTGATCTATGAGAGATATATATCGTCATGGGGTTATGTGGAAGAAAAACATTTCGTAGAGACAGACGGAAACTCTTTTAAATCGCCAACGCTGCGGGATGTAATCGATATTTTTTAATGATATCTTTTTCACCGTTAATTCGATTTTTTCCTCGCCAATTGTCAGCCGCATTAATCTATAAATGAATATCTTTTAATGTCACTTATAATTCCGATGCATCTGTGTCAATACACTGCAAGGTGTTTTCTCTCTCGACTGTATCTTTACCGAATGTATCTTTAGATTAGAGCGATAAACGACGAATGCAGATTGCCGTCCTTCAATCGTTTAATCGAACAGACCGCGATCGATGTTCGCTAGCTATTCATTGGGATAACGAGCCCGAGGATTTGGCAATACCGAGCCACTTGTCGCAAACGTCATCGAGCAATCGTTTAAGGTGCCACTTGCACGATTCGAAATGCTTGGAGAAGGAGAGAGATTTTAACCGATCTATTTAAGATACGTCATAGATTGTCTCTTCCGATGATTTAGTTGGCGAGATGATACAAATTTTGAATCATTTCGTGTGCACATGTGTATGCATAAAACATTGGCAATTCCATTGGGAACGAAAACAACCGAAACATTCGAAAACATCGAGCAAGCTGCATCTTTAAATTCGAATGAAAATATGGATCCTTGCGGAAATAACGAATCGTAATGTTTTCAATCCGAGAAGCACTTACAAAGTACAGAGATGACGTATTTAATGACGTAATTTCAGTTTTCAACTTTTCATACAGGAGACGATTACAGTCGAAAATTTCCTTCGATGCTGCTCCTTCGTTTCGCTCGGATATATTTTCGAGTAATGAATAATATTTTTGCGCTTCTAAATTCGTTCCACTAGAAAATTTATTCCGCTAACAATGTATAAAAATACTTGAGTTTTTGAGTGAGTTACTTAAAACGTCATATATATGCTTTTACGGCTTTTACGTTTTATAGTTCTATAAAGTAAAAAATTTTAAATTTTATGATTAGGTTATCGTATTATTGTTTTATTTATTAATTTTATGGTTTATAAATTGTTACACTCTAGGAAGTACGTTAAGATTAAAATTCGCGATAATAAAAAATAACTAGATAAACAAGTATTTAAAGAGATTTTTACGCAGAATTTATATCTGTAGAAAAAAAAAGAGAAAACCGAATGTGTTAACTACCAATTAGATCGCGACTTTAGGCTTATTGCGATGTATTGTCGAACCTAACGAGGTGGTTATTAAGAACGAATAAACGGAAACGATGCGCGAGATAGTGATCAACTTGTTCCTGGTCCTCGAATTTCAACATAATATGGTGCAATAACGTGCTATATGAAATAGCACTTATAGCTTAAAATTCTGTTTACGCCAAACAATTGTCAGACAGCGTGAATAAGCTACCGTTATTCTTTTGTCAAGGTCTATAAGCAAAATCAAATTATTCTCCAAATTATAAAAGTATGGTAAAAAATTACATCATACATGAAACAATACATGGTAATTGTATTCGGTTGACTATTCAAATTATTACAGATCGCCAGGTAAGATAACTAATGATAGTCTGGCAATCATGTACTAATGTAGGACGTGCGCAATAAGTATTAATGGATTTCATTAAAGAAGAAGCGCCAGAAACTATCAGATTTCTTTATAATAATTTTACATATAAAAATAATTACTTTATGATTATAATTTCAAAATAAAAGAGTCTGGAGAGATAGAAAAATTTTTAAAAAAATTTTAAATCAGAAAAACATTATTTTTTATATACATGGTAGCTACGAAATATTTTTATATCATTGAGATTAAGAAGATGCTTATTATATTTCTGACAGAATTTATAATTTCTATTATTTTTACTTATATTTTTTATTATTTTTACATTTTTTTTATTCTGGAAAGAAAGTATTAGTAGGAAAATCATCGATGAGAGAGAACATGTTGATTCACCTTGGCCGCATACAAAGGCACGGAGAGCAAGACGAAGAGAGGTACGACATCATCGCGCCTGATGCAAGCGCCGCTATATCGAACACCGCCCGGTTGCTGTATACTTTGTTACGCAATGTCTCGAATCTGCAGGAATTCGCGGCCGTCGTCTTATTGTCTCCTCTCTCTTTCTTTCTCTCTCTCTCTCTCTCTCTTCCTCGCTCTTTCTTGAGGAGAGTCGTCGCAAACGTCGACTTTCTTGATGTCTGAAAAGGTGAATCGAACTGGATTCGCGAGCGACACAAGAGAGAGAGGGGGAACATTTGATGCTGTGCGTTTTGCTGCGTTGCCGGCATGCGAAATTTGGCGAGACGACTTTAAATGCAAAAATTCCTTTTACGCATATAATTGTCGTCGTCATCTCGTTGACAAATGTGCCGAAGCTCCGCACGTGTGCGAAATCGTTAATCTCTACAAGACGTTCAATATCATCGCGATACTATTAATCCCACCGTCTCACGCACGTTGCGGGATATTTGTGTTCTGACTAACGCGAGAGATAAGATTATAGTTTGTACGGAGAGCGAATATATGTATGCGTGTTGCTGATCTATGAGCGTTTTGCGTCAGATCGATCTCGCGATACGATCGTTGACGAGAACAAAAATGAAAGAAACGCGACGAGTCACCTCCTCGGCGAGAATAAATTTCGCACATTAATTTTTTATAATTTTTAATAATTTCCAGAAAGGCAAAACGCACGCGCATGAATATGAAAGTGACTTGTTGCGAAATAAGCATTGACAATTTGAAAATTTTTCTACGTCAAAGATTTATATGAAAAAATTAAAAAAATAATACGCTGTTAATTATGTGATCATCAATAGTAATAAAAAATAAAGATTGATAGTGAGAACAAATCTTTGTTGCGATCGAAATGTCAGGTATAAAAGACTAATAAAAGTCTATGTTCAACTCAATTATGCACATCGATGATTTTTGTGTGCTTGTTCTTCCGGTTTTGAAATCTCGCCAAGTTTTTGCTTTCGTGTTTCCACTTATAAAGTTGTTTCTTTTTCGCGAATATATTGACTATTCCTTATAGTAATATTTTTGTCGATTAAACCTTGACATCTCTATGTATATTCAAAACGTTTGTAGAAAATGAAATTTTCTCGGAAGTCGACTCTCTTGCCGTCCGAATTGTTGTGACAGCAATACTAAATACGATTAAGACGTGATAAAATCGCAAATATACTCTCCTTGTATCGATATATTGATCCAACATGTCGTATACTTCCCTCATTTCATACTGATGTAATAAAAATAATACATGCTCAAACTAAAATAAAATGATACATAGACTGAATTAAATATATATGATAATTTGTCTTCATTAAATGTTTCCCCTGCACGTATTTAAGCTACTTTTTAACATCCTTCATTTATTCTAATACCTTGCAAAACATCTCTATAACGATTTACAAATTATTTGTTGCGTAATATGACGTCATACAGTATCTCTCGGAGATATCTCGAGCATATACAGACCCAAATTGCGATTTACTTATCTAATATTATCTAGTTTATCTAGTATTCGCGAGAGCGATAAGAAGCGATCGAGTGGCAATCTAGCGTTAAATCTATGGCAAGGATAGACGCGACCAAGGATGGTCTCGCTGCGATATTATTCGAAAATTCCGGCGTCCCGGGAGCAAGGTGCGGCGGTCCTTTGCACGAGGCACGCTAGCAGATTGGGCAGGATGGCTTCCTGCAAGAGAGTTTGCTAGTCGATCGGGGGCCATGAACCTCGAACAGGTTGGCCCCTTGGACGTTCACCTTCTGTGCCGCTTCGGCGCTCGCTTCCCCCCTTGGTCCCCCCCTCCTCCTCCTCCTCCCCTCGCCCCTGGCCCTGTTCCCGCAGTTCCCGCTGCATCTTTCGCTTCCTAAGGGTACGTTCGCCTTTACCCCGTCCTCGTCCCCTCTCCTCCCCCCGCTGCCCTTCCGCCGCCTCCCTCTACTCTTCCTCTCCTTCTCCTCTTGCGCGAACCACGCTACTCTATTTCTCGTTTCGTCCTCTATACCTACCTACCCGTTCTCTGCACGTCCATTCGTCTCGATATAATGTACGTCTATCCGTCGCATCGCGCGTCCGCATACGTTCGATCCGTGCATTTGTGCCTTTACTTGTCACTTTTCCCTTTCCCCTTCCTCCCAGCGGCTATTTTCAAAGTATTCTAGTTGGCAGAGATGAAAGATTTTCAGCTACCACGAGCGGTATTGCGCATCGTTTAACAGTCTTTACTTTAAACTCGTTATATATTCATCGTTTTTTTTCCTTCCATAAAAAAATTCATGTTTCATGTTTCACTAATACGTAATTTTAATTATAAATCATTCAGTATGAATTTTTTATAGATTATATATCGAGTGTTAATTAATATATTTTAATGTATACACATTCTCTCTCTGTCTCTCTCATTGTGAAAATTATTATGTTAGTGATGTCCTATTTATACAGGAACAGGAAAGGCGCGCGCACTCGCGTCCTTTCCCCGTGCAATTTCAGGATGTTTCGGCGGCGTCTTTTTGGAATTCCACGTTCAGCGCATTAATCACGCAAGCGCGTACATACCTGTTCTCAAAATTTTTTGCTTGTACGGCATATCTTTTTTTTTTCTTGCGCAATGTGTTCAGCCGTTGGTTGCCGAATTACGACACACCGCATCGCTAACCCTATTCATCGCCCGATACAAAATTTCGCAAGAAACTTCATTCTCGCATTGCACATTTTCTTTTTCGTTTGTCTAATCGGAAGATTAGATTGCACTGCGAACCTGTTATTCGATTGTGTGCTTAAAGAGAAATGGTGCGTCGCAAATTTATATTCTTTTAGCTAATTAATAATTGCGCACACACATTCGAGCTTATAAAATTGCGCGAATAAAGTATAACGCAATTTTCTAAATGTAAATTCGAAGGAGCCTCTTTAGAAACTACTAGAATATTAATAAGCGCCAAATAATTTGTGCAAAGTAAAAAAAAAGTTTCGTAAGATTTAATTTGTATAATTTTTTTGCTTATTTAAATTACATCCTAGTTGTGTTTCGCGTTCTAATAACTATTATTTATACGATGACTTTCGTTATATAAACTATTTCTAATTTCTTGTGAAATGAATAGAAAATTTCAGTCGCTTTCGCGAAATGGTAGAAATTCTAGATATTTATTGTACATGTTGAATCGAAATTAGATTTCGATTCTCTAATATTTGGCGATATTATATTGAATCTCGCGGCGAAATTTATCTAACACGCATGGGGGAATCCTTTTTCTTAAAACTCCTCGATTGAATGACGCAAGAGACGCGTTATGAAATTTTTGAAAGAGACTCATAAACGAGATTTTTAAACTTGCGTATGCAATTTTCGCGACACAAATAACGCGCATTTAATACCGGATTTAACCGTATAATTATATATTATAGACATTAATACATATTGAATTAATCTCAAATATTTCATATGTTTTTTTTCTCTCTATCATAATGCTAGATCATAAATATTACTAGACATCTCGTGATAAGCTCTTCTCTCGCAGAGAACAAACTTCTTTTCCTCATCTACTAGAATGTTGTGAAATAATATTGCGATCATAAATAACCACAATTTGCAGAGACGTCGTCCATCTCGAATCTCATTCAACATAAGAACGTTACGAATGCACCATGCAGTAGTTGATCGCTGCACAATCGATATATTTGTGATATTCTTAATGACTTGATGGCTTTTCGACTCTTATTTCGAAACTTGAGAGAACTTTGAAAAATCTTTTCTCCCAACTTTCTTATGTTGAATGAGATTCGAGATGGACGACGCCTCTGCAAATTGTGGTTATTTATGATCGCAATATTATTTCACAACATTCTAGTAGATGAGGAAAAGAAGTTTGTTCTCTGCGAGAAAAGAGCTTATTACGAGATGTCTAGTAATATTTATGATCTAGCATTATGATAGAGAGAAAAAAAACATGAAATATTTGAGATTAATTCAATATGTATTAATGTCTATAATATATAATTATATAATGCTTTTAATTTTTTAGATTTTTTGATATCTTAAAAAGGGGCAATTAATATTATTCCGCTTCATATTTAAAGGAAGAAATTAAAAATTCTAAATTCGAACACATATATTATTCGACTTCTTTTTTTTCTTCAAAATAATCTTGATAATGTTGTGAGATGCGAAGGTAAATTATTTGCGCAATTATTTTTTTCTGTGTCACACACTAAAATTAACCGTTCTTAATCGCGAAAAATTGTCGACGTAACGTAGACGCTTTAAACTTTACGTCAAAGTATGCCAGTTATTACGCGATATCACTTTTGTTATCGTTATTACTTCTGGGAAGCATACATTTCGCAAAGCATGATGAAGTAATATAATAACAGATGCGAGGCAGCCAGCGTCGAAAACGCGTCTGAAATGTTCTCCACCAGTAATATCGCGCAAGTATTTTACTTTACGACGCGATTCCAAATAATAAATGCCAAGCTTAGACTAACACTCGCTGCATAATTCACCGATAACACGATGAACTAGACGATAACGACAACGAGATACATTTTTGCTATTTTCCGCTTTACGCATACGCGATTTAAACTAACTCAATTAGAAAAACAAACATCGCTATCGTTAGTCTTATTAAGGAGATTTAATTGAAATATAAGATTCGCTCGTGAAACATTGAAAAATTAACACGTCCTGATTTTAATCACAGGCGAGAAAAAGAAACACGCACGCATAGCATCTTGAATGGCAACCGTCTTTTTATTTTATGGGCCGATCGCAATCGATTCCGCAGGCTAGTCTACTAGGGATAACGCTGGGATGACAGTGCGTGAGAACCCGCCTTTCCGGACGCAAATGACTGGCTATAACGGACGATTATTATGCGCATCCTTGCAAATTTGGCCAGGAACGTTTGTTAAGCGCGTCCGCGTGTGCATCGTATGCGAGAACAAGCGGTACGTACGTACGTCGTCGGTACGTTTCGTGGGGTAATAATAATACACGATGCGCGGTAGATGTAAGATAGTTATAATTAGGCATTTATTCGACCTAGCAACGTGCTGGTTACCCATGTGAACTTCCTTTTTGGCAATTCGGGAATACGCCGAAACGTTGCCGGGGAGCACCGTCGTCGTCGTCGAGCTTTACAACTGAAATTACCCGCCTGCGCGTGTGTATCCACGACTCTCTTAATTAGCGCGCGCGTTAATTGCGAGTGCAACACTTGGGCGAGGAAGAAAAACGAAAAAGGAAGGGACAAAAAAAAGGAGGGAAATTCGCCCCTCGAACGTTTACACGACGCGTACCCTTGATCTCTCCGCGATCTATAGACATAAATCGTTGCATCGTAATGGCTTCCGTCTCGAGAAATGCTTTCAATTATATCCCTCACGGAATAACGGAACCTTCCACGGTAAAGGTTCGCGCCGAGCGACTCAAGTCAAGACTTAAATCTTGAGAATTTTGCTCCCTCGAGAGATCGATCTTTTCTTTTTCCAAATAAACATTGGTATTAAATTAATACCCATGAATGTAAAATTTTTAGACTGCAAAATATCTGAACCTCGAAGATCGTGTAATTTTAAAATAAGACACAGTTTCAGGTCGATTAAGCTAAATAAATTTTCTGTTGATTCGCTTAATCAAATATTATTACCTCGATGTTAAATAACTTTGTAGTTATATGCGTTTTATACTTTATATAAAATTTGATCGTTTGATATAAATGGAATTCAATTCGATCGAGTGGCTTTTTTTCTTTTCGCGTGAATTTCACGAAACACCGTGTACATTTTGTAGAGCGACATTTTTATTTTCACATTTCACCTTGAATTTTCCACACAGGTGACTTACGTTACGTATGGTTATTCAGCTAATTAAGTCGGCAAGACTAACATCTGCGCTTATCTGTCTCGCGATGCGAAACGTGTCCCGAAAAGGCACCGAACGGATACAGAAGAGGGTTCATTGTGACATATCATGCGTACCAACATTACGTACTTGTCTTTTGAAAAATACTATATTAACCGCGAGACGTAATACTTACATTTAGCGATCCGAACCGATACGATGTCACTTGCGCCCGTTTGTCATCCGTGCACCTGTTTGTCGAAAAGAAAAAAAAAAAAAATAGAATGGTAATCTTAATGCGGCCGGATGTGCTTTAAAATGGATGCATTTTTCATTCTTTCCATAAATATTTAACGTCATCGTTGTTACAAAATCTGGAAGAGAAAGTTTTCACTTGAAAAGGTCGCAAAAATTTTTGGAAATCGCAAAGATTTCGCTAAAAAAAAAGAGAAATTATTATATTTGGCATATAATTTTCCGTAAAAAAATATGACACTCATATTTTGACGAGACGCTCCAAGTCTCGTAGTCTTTCTGCGAAAAGAATTTTTTAAGATGTCATATTTTCAAATATTTCATTTTTATAAGAGAGGTACCATATTATCGGAGGCGCTGAGATTACGAGAGTAAAAATTACAAAATTAAGAGAACAAGGGATTGAATAATAGATATTAATCAGCGTAGCCGAAATGCCGCAAAATTTGAAATACAGAATCGTAATTCAGCGACTTAAAATTTCTTATGTATCGATCTTTGTTAGTGTGAATTTGAAGAATTTTTCCTTTACAAATGGAGGCATTATAAGCGTCTCACTGGCGCTTTAATATTGTAGAGATTTAGATTTACAAATTTTTGCACAAGATAAGTATCTTTATCTGTCTAACACTTTCACGCCGCGTCGATTAAACGAAGAAGAGCAAATCGCACTGTTTAGAAGCGAGCTAATCATAAATTAAAACACATTACGAGTTACGAGATAAGGCGTTACCAGATAAAAGTATAACCGTATCCCATTAGAATTTTATACTTGATGATTCCTGGAAGAAGATCGCGAAGACAGCGTTATCGTTATTTTTTTATCCAATTTGTCAATCTATCCGTACTATTGTATATGTATGATCATGTAACGCCATTTATTTTCTCCTATCTTCTCAAACACGCGAGAACAACGGTACATGTTCATCGTTATGTGGTTCGTGGACGATTATTCACACGCCGGGCATTATGTGAGACGATCATTACGGCGAGACGCGGCCAGACGTCTTGACCTTCGTCTAAATTCACGTCACTGACCGTAACGCGAGTCTAATACGAAAGAGAAATGAATCGCGCTGGTGGAGAAGAGAGAGGAAGGCTAGGCCAGTAGATGTAGACTTTATCGGGGCGAACAGTGGCGGATTTCTCGATAGGTGAAACCTATTTGTTTCAGGCTTCGCACGACTCTTTACAGGATCTCGCATGTGAGAGAAGAAGAAAAGAACGGAAGCTGTTTGAGAAATATTCGCATCTAGATGTAATTGGTACAATGGATAAAATATCTTATAAAGGAATACTTTTTTATTTTTTTATTTTATTTATTTCTTAATATCCAGGCCTTTCCATGGCTTTGGACGGCTGGTTTTACATTTGTAATTTTTGCGTAGTGTAAATAATATCCTTAAACAGCTAAAATAAAATATTTACAATGTTTGGTAGTACCTAGAATAAAACAGAATAGAAGTTATCATAAAATTAGGAGAATAGAATAGTATGAAACTCAATATTAAAATTACTTAAAATTACCATCTTACATAAAAATAAAAGTGGTATAGTATAATATTAAAATTTACATAAATGAATAAAAGTAACAGTAAATGCACATAAAAAATAAGAATTAAAATCAAGACATATTTTTATTGTGACTTGGTTCTTTAAAGTTAAAATTCAAATTGAAATTCAATATTAAGTATTGAATATTTGATTTAAGATAAAAAATCTGAATGTGTGTGTAAATAGTGAAAAACTGAAGTAATATTTTATTCTTTTTTATACTTACGATTTTTGTGACTTATTTTTTTACAAGTAATTAAAATTTAAATAAAAATCAAAATTGCTATTAAAATTCAACATTAAATATTAAGTATTCTAATTTAAATTTAAAATTTTTTTAAATTTTAATTAATTTTTTTACAAATATATTCTATGATAATTTTTTTCATATTATATTAATAATAATTGTAAGGTATATAGTTGGTTAAATTTGTAGGA
The DNA here is from genome assembly GCF_025532165.1 of Camponotus vicinus. Taxonomy (NCBI): domain Eukaryota; kingdom Metazoa; phylum Arthropoda; class Insecta; order Hymenoptera; family Formicidae; genus Camponotus; species Camponotus vicinus. The sequence continues at coordinate 10,741,580 of NW_028141976.1, read as the reverse complement.
ATTTTCATCAAACAGACCTTTTCGAGATTCCTCTTCCTCGTCCCGCGCATTAAGTGAACGCGTCATAGACGAAAAAGAATTTTATATCTGACGGTTTTGTTTTCACAAAGCCGACCAGATGCGTGTTTCGAGTCTGTCTCGCGGCACTTCGGCAAATAAAGCCAAGGACAACTAAATCGCGGCGGAGCTGTTTGCTCTCGCGGTTTGCATTAGGAAATTTACGAGGCTGTGAGGAATTTTTTCGCGGCGCAGCCACGCATGATGCGACGGGCGATCAAGATACGCGGGATATTGAACCGGTAGTGCGTCATGTTCCGGTTCCCCATGATTATAAGAGTTATTAATTATTTAATTCATCAACCCGGAACTCGAATACACGAAGGAAGATGATTTCGAGTCTCGTTCTGCTCGGTATGCAATTAAATTAAAGTCAATTCAAATGCCTCAACTGTTTCGGCCGAGGGGAAGATCAATTTGACATCATCGATAAGAACATCGTCGTCTCTTATCAAAAATATAGTCTTATAGCTACAGCAAGAAATTTCTAGGTGCGAAAATTAACGGAGGTAGATAAATGATTAGCAAACACTGCGATATCTCGCATATTTTGCGCTTAATCAATCTAAATGGTAGAGACAGAATTTATATCTGAAGCTATGATTTATATCTAAGTGTTAGTAAAGTTTATAAACAAGGTCTTTCTGTGGCGCCTATTCATATCAAGGCTAATCATAGTTGTTATAAAATTTGACTATCCAGAAAAATCGTTTCTCACAAACATTATTCTAACGATAGTATCGAACTTATATTTATCTAATACAATAATTAGTATTTGGCAAGGGGATTTAAATTTGCCAGAAAATATTATTAGAATTTGCTGCTAGAAAAAGGAATTTAAATCCTTTTTACAGAAGCTAATAAAAACTAAAAAAGTTATTATCAACAGTAATTTTCTTGAGCTTATAAAATATACATTTCATCTCTTATCATATAAATATCTGTCATCATATAAATATTAAATAACTGTTATTGTAGAAGTTAAATCTGATAAAATATGTGATTAATCTTGAGAAAAATAAAAATTCCAGCGGATAAAAATAGCCATAAACTTTTGTCGTGACACTCAGAAATCTATTTACGTCAGTAAAACATTTTTTTATGTATATCAAACCTAACCACGGGATAATTTCGTACCTCCCCTTCAACATTTTGGCGACGTCTTGAACGACGAGAAGTATAGTTAATTTTCAACGTCATCCTGCGTTCCATTTATAACGACCGTCGCTCCACTTCCTACACGTTCGCCCACCCAGGCCACAATCCTGTAATCTTCCCTTTTATTTTATGTCGACCGTATCCTAACGCGTGTCTTCCGCCTTTACCCAAAGCGCTCGACTGCGTGCACGCATACGCTTATTACCATCATACGCACGGGAAGTGGCCGTTTGCATTTTGCGGAAATGCCGAATGTGAACGCGACGTATGAAAATCTATAGAAAAGAATATGTATTTGTACGGCAATGTGTAAAATATAACGTGTAAGGATAGATTTGATTAAAAAAAATAAATCTTTAAAAATCTTGAGAAATTACAAATGTTATATTAAACAATAGTGAAAACGATAACAATAAAAATTACGAGTATATGTACGTTTAGAAATTATTTATTATTAATTTCTATCAAGATTTAAATAGTCGTTTTTCAAGAATATAGAAATATTGACAAGTTTTGAGGGATATATTATGTATAAAGATTTAGATTGTTGAAAATAGCGCGAATAAATCACATCATCTCTAGTGAATTATATGCGTCTCGTGAAAAATCGTCTTATAAAATACACGTAAACAATTAAAAATTGCAAAGAAGAAAATATATATATATACATATTCATAATTATATTTCTTTTAACAATATGCATCGATGTATAAATATAAGTACTAATTAAAGCTAATATATTAATCAACAGTCCCTTAAAACAACATGGATAGCCCTATCTCAATGATATCTCGACGAAATGTCAGAGACGGGATTTCAGCAAATAGCTAAAAGTGCCGCGAATCTGTCGCTCGTAAGATAATGATAACATGTTACGCTTTATTATTACAGAGCTCGGCGGATGCATGTTTACTCAAGAGAGAGAAAGAGAGAGAGCGAATGATCGCGCTAACTATCAGCTCGATTATCACTATCGGAGCGTCAAAACGCATCGCATCGGCCTGCCATCGCGAATTTTCATCCCACCGAGGCGCAGCAGCAATCCGGAGATACACATCGGTCAAGGTAAACAGGCGCGTTTTATTATTTGCCAGGCTACTTTGTTTGCGAAAATTACGTATTCGCGCGACGATCATTGTAACCTCGGTTACGTATTCCCCGGGGTTGACGGCGGTGACGATGGCGGCGACACCCCGCGAGAACGGGGGGGAAGGAGGGAGGGAGGGAGAGAAAAGGGGGGGAGGGGGCGATCGGTGGAGGGGCACCGAGAGGGGTGTGTGTATAAAAGAGTGGGCGCGCGCGGGGGGAGGGGTGGATGAGGGTGGGCGAACACGGGTGAGACATCATCATCGCTGTTACTTGAACATTTTTGTCGGCGACCAAAGAGGGGGTGGCGTCATTAATGTGCAGGTAGAGGAGAGCGCTAACCGATTCGTTTGCCGGCGCGCGTTATGATTTTACTCGCGAGCGAAAGAGAGAGAGAGAGAGAGAGAGAAAGAGAAAACGCAAGGGGGTAGGAGGGGTGGGCGGTGAGCGCGGGGGACGGAAGCTGAGAGCGTGCGAGCGCGAGCGCGCGCGGGATCGAAATGTTATTAATGCCGGGCCGCGCGATAGGAGACAAACAAAAATAATTAATATTTATCGTCCGCGATTTGCGCGTGTATGTCCAATCGAAACGCAATATTCCCTCAGGTGGCCTTCGCTAATGCAAACACATCGGGTCCGCGCGCAACCATCGCGAAATTCCGACCGTACGCCAATCGCGCTAATTCGATAATGCTGATCACGCTCAACAGTCCCGAGCAGCTCTTTGCTTTACTTCCCTTCCATTTTTTTTCCTTTCCCGTAAAACCGCGGCTGCTCGATAAACTGTCGCGTTTGACGGATATTAATGCGTTAGAGAATAAGAGAGACGGGAGGGGGGAGGGGGGGAAGGTGGTTTCGATACGATAGCGCGCGTTTTCTTTGGGACTGAAATGCTTATCGGATTCGATGGATACTTCCGATTGCGGAACTCTTTATTTTCGGGAGTAAGTGTGATGGCAGTAATATACCAATGTTAACTAGACTGGTAATTATATCGTTTTATCAATACGATTACAATAGTAAAAATTGCAATACGCGTAAAGACATTTAATTACATTACTATTATTATTATTATTATTATTATTATTATTATTATTATTAAAATTATTATCATTGCGCATGAAGTGTAACAAATTTAGAGGTTTTTCAGAATATGCTAGCGTAAGTTACAGAGAATATATTACGGGTCATGTATATCGCGGAATATGGGAGGAAATTATTATCATCTGTAATTACCAATTAAAATTTGAAATGTGCAATATGCAATTAAAATTTTATATACACATATATGTAATAACCAGTCCAGAAAATACATTTTGTAAAATAAACTTAGGAATTTTAAAAGCATTCGACAATTTGCGTAAATGCGCGACGTGGAGCGGAAATATGTAAAAAAAAATTTTAAGGTAAAGGAACATGTGACTTATTGTTGGACAGATTTATTAATGCAAATTCGTACGACTTTAAAATTTATAAAGTTCATTCCGCGTCTTGCTCGGAAATTTTATTCAAAATGTTATGGGTCTCTCCAGCGGAACTCTCAAAACTAAACATTAAAATTTAAGATTAAATGTGTGGGACATCAAATGCGCGTTGTTAATGTCAAATTTTTATTTCTAAACGTCTGAAGTTTCATAAATATAAAACGGAAATTATATTACACGTTATTCGAGATATGTATCGTTTTGAATTCATTCGAGTTGCTTATTAGCTCTCTTTTCGTCGTTCTGCCTTCTTGCTCTCCAGCAGCATTCATTTTATTATATAATAAAACGAATAGATAAATTAGTAATTATGTGTATAATAAAATATTAAAATATTAAAAGGAACAAACAATTATACAATCTCATATATTTCTTCATCACAAGTTCTCTTTTTACTTTATCATATTTTATGTTTCTCCTATCAAGAATTTAACTTATCTATAATTTCTTTGATTCTTAAAACATCGAGAGATAGAGAGGAGATTGATTGACAGAAGATTAAAAATTTTGATAATTTCTGAGGATTTTTTGAAAAGATCGCAGAATATAAATTCCAAGTTGACAGAAAATTCTAAAATGAGGATCTAGAAAAAATGCAAATTTTGATCTTGAAACATTTTTAATCAAAGTGATTCCGAGACAATCTGATAACATTGTAAGACACATATATATTAATTATTTTTTTCTAATCAAAATTTTATACATAACGTAACACAAGGCATTTTCAAAACATGTGCGATCGATATATCAGAAGGAATTTATATGTATAAAAAAAAAACATTGACTTGCCAAAAAAATCATCTAGTTTTTCGATTATCAGCGCGATACATTTTCCTTTATTTCTTTATTAATTTTTTTTAATTCAACCCATGTTTCGCGGAGTCATCCGCGTTTGGCAGTGGTTCGTTCCGCTCTCAAGGTTCGCGGCAGAGTTCGGCCCCGGCAGGATGCAACGAAACAATTGTCGAGAGGAAGAACGAAAAGGAATTTTTAGCGTGCCTACGAAACCGTGACCGGGCCGAGCCAAAATTCACCAGTGTTGCATCTGTATACATCGCCCTATGCGCTTTCATTTCGGCCTCTTTCTTTATTTCTCTTTTTCTCTCCCTCCTTCTGGGCCGTTTCCTCTTCGTTTCTATTTCATCGTGCAAAATGATTGTCGCGCTAACTCGAAATGGCAGAGATTCCTCAACGACAGGTTTCCAAATTCGCGATAGAAATGGCTAACGTGATTGACATGTTTTCAGAGTAAGAAAAGCATCTAATATTAGCGTCATTTATTAATATTATTTTTATACGGAATTTTTAATTTTTACATCTTATCTTTGTGTATCTAGTAAATGATGAATATATTTTATAATCAGAAGATACGATTCGCGAAACGTGTCGAGATATCTATTCTTGAAAATTCTAAAAAGTGCGATAAATTAAAAATACATTTACAATTATGCTTTTGTTTTTAGAAAAAAATCAATTGAAATTTTGGGATAATATCGTGCTTCAAAATATGTTTGACGCGCTAAAATATTTCTTTGACGAGGTCTATTGCTAAAATCGGAATATTTGCTATCATCGCGATAAACATACAGACAAAATATTCTAAGAGAAGAGAAGAGAAAAATAACAATAATAATTATAGCGATACATTCTCGCGAAAAATACGGGGAAATTGTTAAATATACGACGTAGTTTTCAGAAGACGGGGACCTTGCAGGCAGAACGAGCCAGCGCTATTTCTTTCTCAAATCAAACATTCTGGAAATAAAGTTTCGGCGCGCTGCAACCGGTCGGGCGGTGCATGTTGCACACGCCTATGCACGCGTACATACGCGTACGCTACGTATGCACACGCAAACGGACACGGAGGCGAGCATGCACGCGCACCGCAGTCACGCACGACGTGCACCAAGTTTGGCCCTAGAGGGTTACAATGCAGGGCCGTTGCACATCGTAACGAGAATTCAAATGTGCGACTTGAACCGAAGTCGTTTATCTACGAGAGATTAAGCGTTTTCCGCAGCTGATATTAGCTCTTTTTTACACAAGTACAAATCTGGCGTGAAATAACTTTAAAGATTTTGAAGACAAAAGTAACTCATCATTTGGATTTATTTTTTAGAAAGAGAACATGCTTGGTTATAAATATTATCTTTCTGTCATCTTAACGTGTAAGCAGATAAAATACAGAAAGTAAGTGTAAAATAGATGTACTATTATATATAAATATATAAATATACACACAAGATATACTATATAGATACATTAGTTGCCCATCTAAAAGTAAAATCTATTTTATGCATGGCTGTCATCTTTCTTCAAAAAAATAATCTAATAGCTATAGTAATAATTTTTCGAGGTGCAAAAATTTAAGATACATAAGTGATATCGCACATGTTTAATCAATCTAATGTAAATGATTGAGAAGCATTAGTGAAATTAAGAAAAAAGATCTTTCTGAAGATCTTTCTTTTTCTGTATCCGTGTTAAAGCTAATTATACCTTTTGTAAAGTTTGATTGTGGTGCACGGAAAAATCGTGTCGCATCAAGATCGAAACTCATATTTATCCAATGCAGCGATTAATATTTGGCAATAAAACTTAAATTTGCCAGAAGGTATTGCTACAATTTGCCGCTGTAAATACTACATGTTGAAAACAATGTTCTAGCAGATGTAAAAAATAGCGGTAAATTTTTATCGCGACACCTAGAAATCTACCTGCATCGGCAAAACATTTTTTCGAGTGCATATGGCACAAGTAAAATCTAAAAAAAAAATGTACTTTTCCAATTTCAAAATTCTTTTAAAACGCTCCTCAAAAATAGGGATTACTACGTTTCCCGAATTATTGATATGTTTACTTTATACATACGTAAGAAGGATTGATCTCGATGCGAGACAAAAGCGCTCGCGCCAAGTCGAGGACCGCGGAGAGAAAATATGAGGCGCGAATTACGTTTTTCGCACGCCATTCGGGTCCACAAAGGGCACGAAATCCCGTATAGCGGCTAAAGTCGCGGTCAGAGTCGAGTAAAGTCACGTTGCAGCCCGAGTAACAGGGGCAATGCACCGGTGCCGTTGCCGCGCTCTGGGCGGGTCCTTCGCGGGCAGGTGGTCCTCGGCTCAAAGAACTTTTGCCGGGGCATTGATCCGCGTGAAACGCGGACCGGGGACCGCGAAGCGACGGAGCGGAGGAAACCTGCGTGTGTGCAACCGCGCGCTCCTGCCGGGGCTTCTTTCTATGCGCGTCCGCGTTTGCGTCCGCGTCCGCGTCCATCGCGCTCCTCGGCCGACTCGTCTAAAACGTCGACGTCGATTTCGTGGCACTCTTCGCGGCGCGGGGCCCGGGGCCCCCGGAGGCCCCGGGTCCGCGGGACCGATCGAGGACGCGATTCCCTCCGCGTGTGAAACGCCGCGGCGACGGGGAGGAGGGAGAGGACGACTCAGGAGGGAAGAGGCGGGAGGGGGAGCGGGAAAAAAACACGCGCGCGATGGTAAAACGGGGCTGGCCGCGTTGTCAGTCTGCACAAAGTGCACAAGCCGCGCCTGAAATTAACCGAATTTCGCGTGAAATTCGAAAGCGTGCGGCGCGACTCTCGGGACTTCTCTCTCTCTCTCTCTCCTTCTTTCTCTCTTTTTCCCCCGCGCGCCTCCGGGGTGACTTTATCCGAACGAAAGTCGCTACGCCGGAGGGAGGGTAGGAGGGAAAGGTTGTAGAGTTGTCTCGCATCGTCTTGTGCAAGGATGATTCGAACCTCTGCCGTTCCTCTCCCGCTCGCAACACTTTTCGCCGCACCTTTCGCCTCCTCCGCGCTCCGGTTCCCCTTTTCCACCCCTTTCCCCCTCCGCCACCCAATCCCTCTCGCGAAACGTGGTAGAACGAGCTTCTCTCTTCCGTCCTCGATGCCGCTCTACCACGGAATGGGTTCCCCCGGGGCGTTTCGGGGCTTAGCATCGAGTACGTAAGTGCATTCCGCACTTGCACTCGCGACGTATGCTCGGCGACGCGCGAATTGCTTCTATCGCAGTCTTGCATGCTCGGCGTCGAGCGTCGTCGATTTGTGCTCGATTAACCTCGTTAATCTTCCTCGATTCAAGTATATTTTGTTTCTTAATTTTAACGATTTTAAAACCGTTGCAATAATAAGATAAAAAAATTTTACTACAAACGATGCTTACATGTATTTATCTATTTTTTTTCAAGTATTCTTCTTATATAAATATTAAATCGTTTTTTATTCTCATATATATAAGTAATATATTTTTGAAATAAATATATAATATGGATATTTTTATCGATAATCAAAGTATGTTTGAAACATACATTAACGGATAAACTATTTGAGAAGCTGCATTTGCCATTCTTGTTCGGTAGATCTACTACAAGAAAGGCTTTTCACATCGCAATAAAAAATCAGAGAATGTTCCTTCCCTCTTTGATGTAATGTTGACTTTTGTACGACTAAGGTGTGTTAAAATGTCTTGAGTCGCGTAATAATTTAAAACTTTCCATATCAATTTTTTAGATTGTTAATAAATGATAATAAATGTTACTTGGTTTTTAAATCTGCTACAACATCAAGTCTAATATCCCTAATTACGAGCACATAAATTGTGTAAGAAAAATATATTAGCGAGAATAAATATCTTTTCGCAAAACTTTTTTACGCTACCTGTAGTTTCGAGAGACTAGACTCTCATAGCACGATCTAATATGATTGCACGTGTTATTCGTGTCTTATTACGCTGACGCGATTTAAATGTCGCGAACGCGGCATCTCAGATAACTCGAGTTTTGCGCTCTAGAAATGCATAATAGGAACAAATCGCAGCTAGAACGATCAAGTTCATTACTGTTGTAAGTGACCCCACTCATAGAGGGGAATGAATCATTCATTTTAGAAATGAAAAACAAAATGAAAGAGTAAATGTGTGTATGTGTGCATTTAAATACAATAGAATGGAAAACTGCACAAGTCCTCACAAATAAAAAATATTAGTGTTCTTTTTCGAGAATTTCTTCATTTATTATAAAATAATATTGTTAAATGCACACAATATATATACAGGGTGACCCATTTTAACTTAGGCAGCCAAATAACTCGAAAAATAAGCAAGATAGAGAAAAATGTTTTAGACAAAAGTTGTATGGTTTCGAGGGGGCCATAAGATGGTATCATTGGTTTGACCTTGAAGAGTCATTTGAAGGTCACGTGAAGGTCACTTCAATTTTTTTGAATGGAATACCCTATATATTTTTATACATTCTTGTAGCTTATTTCGAGAGCTTTCCAAAACACTATAATTAAGTACCTTTCCGTTAAGTACTTTTTGAGTTATGATGCTTGAAATAATTTCTTAATTTTACATAAACCGTAAAATATCTTGTAAAATATTCATTTTTCGATTATCTTACCTTAATACTTTTATGTACAAAATAATGAGAGGAATCAATTGGTGTAAAGAAAACACATAGTTGTTTTTAAGAAAAAATATGGAATTGTTAATTGCAAATTACATATTTTTTCTTCGAAACAACTATGTGTTTTCTTTACACCAATTGATTCCTCTCATTATTTTGTACATAAAACTATTAAGGTAAGGTAATCGAAAAATGAATATTTTACAAGATATTTTACGGTTTATGTAAAATTAAGAAATTATTTCAAGCATCATAACTCAAAAAGTACTTAACGAAAATGTACTTAATTATAGTGTTTTGGAAAGCTCTCGAAATAAGCTACAAGAATGTACAAAAATATATAGGATGTTCCATTTAAAAAAATTGAAGTGACCTTCACGTGACCTTCAAATGACTCTTCAAGGTCAAACCAATGATACCATCTTATGGCCCCCTCGAAACCATACAACTTTTGTCTAAAACATTTTTCTCTATCTTGCTTATTTTTCGAGTTATTTGGCTGCCTAAGTTAAAATGGGTCACCCTGTATAATATTGTTAATTAAACACAAAGGTAGATTTAGACAGTGTGTCAATATTGATATTTATATAAACAATCATACATATTTCCACGATCTTTCCTTCTTTCTTCTATACAGCTTCTATTATTATAGAATCCTTATTATAGATATCCTTCGTATTTTTCCTTGAAATAATTCTTATTATTTTGTATTTAATAGCACACGATCTGTGATACATAGGATATCATGACAGCGAAAAAAAGTTGATAGTGGAATTATTTTACATTAAAACGTACATGTACAGTAATATGCGATATTTACGGTAAAAAGGTTAAGTCTCGGTTAGAGAAAACATTGTACAGAGTATGAAGGATCATCTGAAAACTGATTATATTTGTTTTTATGAAAATTTTCCCTCAAAATATATAGACCATAAAGAATGGAAGTCGTATTAATATAATGCAATGCTCAATTAATAACATGAGATGCAAAAATATTGTGGTTATAAATATCTTCTATTCAAATATATCTTTCGCCTGATATGACAGATCGTTTAAAATATAATCATAAAATTACGGAAGGGTAAGTGGATAAATCTTAATAGCTGCCTAGATTATCAAACTAAAGATTATTATGATTTGCATCCGAGAATAGAAAAGTGTAGAAAATATGACTGTGTTTTTCGAAATAACATTGATATAAACTTGCTAAAGCATTTAATCCACTACCATCGCCATGAAATCACCAATACATATATCTTGGAAATATCTACTAAAAGGATAAGAGAAAAGATGATAAATTGAATATTATTAACTTACTTCTTTTGAATCATTTATATAAGATATTTGATAAAGATTGGACCAACGTTTGTGAGCGGGAAACTGAGCAGAAAAGTCCCCTACTATTTCGCAATTTTTGCAATAATTATTGAAATATTAATTAAAAAGAATTGACAAATGAGAGCCTGTTTTGCGAGCTAAATCATGAGATGCTCTAGGCATGTCGACAGGGAATGTCGCACGGAAACGAAAACACAAGAGTCGGACAATGCATGGCCAAACTTTTCGTTGCCATGTGACATATCTAGAGAACACATCCCACAATTTAAGCGTGCTAGAAACGCTAATTTGTCAATCCTTTTTAATTAATATTTTTAATATCAATAATTATTGTAAAAATTGCAAAATGGTAAAGGACTTTTCTATTCAGTCTACTGCGTTCTGCTCGTTGACGAACGTTCAATTTATTAAACACCTTGCATACACTTTTGCATACAATAAGAAGAATATGTGTGTGTGTGTGTGTGTGCGTGCGTGAGAGAGATTATGGATAAAATTATAAAATTCAGATATTAATAGCATGTGTTTTCTACGAATATTATATATATCTGGATCAATTTAACAATATATTATTATTACACATATCAAAATATCATAATATAAATTAAAATTTATTAATTTAGTACTTTTTTGTAATCGAAAGAGAGAGAGACAACATTTAACAATAAATGTAACTATTTAATAAGGTAGGATATTTTAAGCTTGCGCCAACATTTATCCAATAAATATGATGAATATGATAGAAGTATAATAATAACTTTTTGTACATGTAAATCAATATTACAGAAATATACAAAAATTTATTAACATTTTTCAAAGATATAATTCTTTCAACATAATAAAACATTTAATTGATTTTCAATTGATCAATATACTTTCTAAAATCAGACCAACGGCGGTAAATTACAAAAAGAAAACACAAAAAACAGTAAAAATGCATCGCGTAGACAGAAATGTTCTAATTTCTAATACATAAATTTAGATATTAGTATAGGAAAAGCATATACATGTATTACGATATACGTGCATAAATTCATATGTTAGGGCCTTTCTATTCTAGTATATATATATATAAACAAGCATATAAAATTCAAGTGTTTAACATTTGTTTTCACAAATATTATTTGAAAAACAGACATATCGCACTTGTGTTTAGCAAATGTTATAAATATTAAAACCAAATTTATTTAGTTAATATATCGAGATACAACGACTTAAGAATATGTCATTTATTTATAATTCAAATATAACCAGTAATTTCTAAAATTGAAAAAATATAAAAGCGAACAATTAAGTAATGGGGCGAAAATTTTTTATCCGAATAATAATTAAAGTTAAATATTTGAGTTTTCACGGATATTTTAATTAAAAATTTTCATAAAATAATAATTTTTATTTGTTAATGATAAAGAAATGATTAAAGAAATTTATTTATTTATGATTAAATTGAGAATTTCTTATTAAACCGAAAGAATATTTCTTCGCAAATTTAATATCGATTACTGTATTCCTATTATTTTAATCATATATTTCAAGATGCAAGTTGTCGAAAAATTTAAATTAAAAGTTTAGTAACAAGTTCAAATTCAATAACAGGGATATAAATATTTAAAAATAAATTTTAAAGATGGTACATCGGTAGCAAAGTCATTTTTTGCGACTTTAATTTTTAACAATCTCTAGAAAGCGAAAAGTAAGCTCTTAAGAAATAAGAGAGATTCTCTCTTTATGAGAGTCGAGTTGATGAGCCTGAAAGAAAGCGCGCGCTGCACATGCTGTGTACTATACATGCAATGTAATTTTTTTATAATCCGTCTAAGAGGACTAAACTTCATTTCTCGCGATTTAACCCGATCTTCGCTGAGATGGTGTCCCGTGCGATTGGATGTTTTCCATGACAATCCTCGCTGGCCCATGTCAAAGAGAAAAGAGAAAGAGAGAGATGCCTCAGGAGCAAGCGCAAAGTCGCTTTCGTGCTAGCAAGACGAGAGATCGTATTGCATGCACGAATCGCTAGTAAGCGGAGACGATTGCACCGAGGTAAGAAAAAAGAAAAGGAAAGAAAAGGAAAGAAAAGGAAGGAAAAGAAAAAAGCACGAAGAAGCAAAGCAAAGAACGAGGGAAAAAGAGACGGCGCGGCAGAAGAGAATGGCGAAAGATGGAAGCGGGTCTGTAGGAGCTCGGAGCGGGCTGGTCGGCGGAGGGACGATATAGCCGAAGAAGGGCACGGTGGGGAACGAGCGGACTAGGGCGAGGCGAGACGAGGAAGGGTAAGGCTTGCCGCCGAAAACCAACTAGCGATTGCATTAAGTAGAAGAAGCGCGATGCGATGGGTACTGGCGGGCCTGGCGAAACGCACGTCCGACCGAGAGCGGACGGATTGGAGACGGACGGGAGGGACGGGGAAGGCGCAGGGGCCGAGGGGGTAACGCGCGCGAGGTGAGGATGAAAAAAGACGTGGTAGCGGTGGCGGTGGCGGCGGCGGCGGCGGCGGCGGTGGCGCGCAGAGGGGGTGGGTGCGAGGGAACGGAACAGGCAGAGAGGAAAGAAGGAAGGGAAGAGGGAGAGTGCGAGAGAGAGGAAGAGGGTTCTAGAAATTAGGTTGTTGCACCGCGTCGGCCGGGTGGGAGAGACCCAAGGCCCTTGTTACCTTCCTCTACGTGAATTTAGGCCGTTGCACTTTTCGGCCCGGTACGCCATGGTGGGGGGCCCAAATAGGTGGAATGCACTTGGTGGGGACAGGATAGCGCATTTAGGTGCAGCCTTCCAAGTGGAAAGAGGGGGACTCTAGCAATGAGGCAGGGCCGCGCCTAGCTCGCGAATTCTGACGCCGAGTCTTACAAATCCCAGGCATGCCTGCCTCCGAATATTCGTCGATTATTATTCACAAGTATTATTATATTATGTATCGAATATCTCGTATATTTGTGTCGAGAAAGTTTTCTAAACATCTCGCAAAGAATCAAATATCGATGAGCGAAAAGTTAATAAATGTTGAGACGAAAAAGTTTGGTTTTAACGTGAAATTGTAAAAATCAATAGCGCGAAATGAAGAATAGCGGAAAATATAAATTTCGATAACGTCTTGGGGGGGCTTTTGATGTACATCTCTAAAGAACGCGCAATTTTCTATGATTCGCAAGGTGTTTATTTTATACACATTTCTTTTTCCTTTGACTCGATAATCGTTAACTTTCAATTATTACGCTCGGTTACCGCGAACTTATTACACTATCAGCTAACTTAGTGACGTGACATATGTGCGAAAATATTGCTGATGATGTCTTTCACCTTCTCATAGTTCAGCGATTTGTCTGGAATAAAACCAGCGTATACAGCATATTTTAACCATTATTTTATATATGTAACGACGAATATTATACTATATTTTAAACTCACGGCGTATAATTGTAAAATTATATGCCCGGCTAATTTATATCTCAAGTATATTATTGTTGGATAAATAATACGTATTATATATTGCAATTTTATTGAATTAAATTGGAATCGATAGCTTGTATATGAAATATAAATATACGTATATCTATATTTTTAATAAAAACCTTACATGTCCAAGTCTAATTTATTTGAAACAAAAATGGAAATAATATCATATGAGCTATGCATATTGGATGCATAAGATGAGAGAAATCTATTTTCTTAACAAATACACATCTCATGTTCGTTATAATTACGACAACAGGAACTATATCTGTTTTAAGGTTTATTTTGGCATTATTTGATTGGTATCGTGCAAGAAGAGACACGACAAACTCAAAGAAATTTTTGCAATCTACTTAATCTTTCATTTTGTCGCAAATATTTGCCATCTGATAAGCGGAAAGTATGCTTTGCAAGAAAATGATATCGTGTGATTCGTTGTAAAAAAAATAATATAATCAAATAGTGATAATAATAATGAAATGCCAATTTTTTAAGACACTATCGCTTTATTTTCGTCGTATTTTTCACTATTTTAGAATAGTTCGATCAATCGTAATGTATTCAAATTAAAGCGCAGGATCGGACCGTCGTGCATAGATTTGAAACCTCGCGAAACGAGGATCCAAGATCCGATACATATGGAAGGCATGCATCGAGTCTATTCGCAAAGAAACGGACCTAGCAACCCGAAACAGAGGCGGCTGGCAGGGCCATCGCTGAAGGAAACGTAAAGAGGGTAGTAGACACGAGAGGAGAAAGAGCAGGCCAGGGAGAGAAAGAGATAGACGGAGGTCCGGCATTGCTCGCCTCCACGCAATGAGGAGGGGTGAGGGGCGAGACGCGGAGGCACCGATGCATTTTGGGACTATTCGGCGGCGGTAGCATTCGGAGAGAGGCAGCTGGAGAGTGGGGTGAGGGGGGGTAGGGAAGGCTTATCGAGAGTGCGGGGCCCTAGCAACGAGAGGAAGATGCCTAACAACGCGGCCGTTGGAAAGAGGACCGGGGGAGGGAGGTAGATACGGGGGGAAATATCGGGTGGGCGGGTATGCGCGAGAACCCGGCCGAAAACCTAGCCTGCATTTTAGGCGCATGGTTCTCAAACCCGGACAAGGGGAGAGAGAGAGAAAGAGTGAGAGAAGAAGAGAGAGAGACAGAGTGAAAGGAGAGAAAAAGCAGGCCCGGCCTGAAACGAAAGAAAGGAGTCGGTGGGACCCGCGCGGTGGTGGGGGGTATGTAAGGTTCACCAGAGGTTTTCGACTTCTCTCCCCGACCGCAAGGAACAAGCTGGCTAGTTCGCGCGCGGTCTTTGCGTGCTGCCCGCATCACGATGCAATAACCTCTCGATGCTGTGCACGAAGGGGACGAAATCTCGAAACGAAATCTTTCTATACACAAGGTTGCCGCAAATATATATATATATTTATATAATTTCAAATAAATTGGATGATGGAAGATACTGATGGAAAATCAGTTTGAGTGGTAAAGGAAATTTCGAAATTATTAACGTTAAAAATTTTCAAATATTGACGTCGATCAAGCTAATGCTATTTCGGGAAGCGGCTTTTAAATATCTCCTAATAAAGATTTAAACTTGTGACTTTTGATATACATATATTGATAGCTCTATTTAATATTTCTCATATTTGCGATATCGTTTTTATATGTGATATTAATATTAAACTTGCTTATTGATTTTATATAACGCATATTAATCGATAAAAGAAAATATACCTAAGTCTAGGAGAATAATTCATGATCTTATGCAAATAAAATTATAATTGAAATAAGAATTATTCTTGCATAATAAGAATTAAAATAAACATATGTGAAAATTAAGGAATAATATGAAATTTTCGGGAGAGGGGAGACACGCATAATTGAAATCTAACTAAAATACACATTGCGAGAGACGGAACAGTAAATTGCGAGTGCAACGTGTGACTAATCTCCGATCGAAAATTAATATCCACGCTGCACGTTCTGCAATCTTGATCGTTTGAATAACGTATTAACGGTAAAAGATGTATCTGCCTCTTAGTATCTCTTCGCGCGCGCAAGGCTGAATTCCTTATCCCCCTTTTTTCTCCTTCCCCCCTCCCTCCGTCTTGCATCCACGTCCCAATTCCGCTCTATCGCGATCAATTCTCTCGATCGCAAGTATGGCTACGTCGTAATCCAAACTGTTATATAGTCAAGCGAGTTATCCCGATCTCCCTCTCACCCTCCGTCACGTGAAAGGATCTTCGCCTCGCTCGAGCCGCAAATACCGTATCTCGTTGCCCGTCCGTGATGATAGAGAACCGTCTTGTAATTTAGATGCGCATGTTTTGCATGCAACACCATGCATTTTTTTACGATCGATACAAGAGACGATATATATCGGAAATTGCACGTTAATTAAAAATCCAAATCCGATTCAGTATCTCCGAATAGGAGCGTCTTGTTAAAAAATGCGCTTTTTCTAGTCGACTAATCTAATTTCAAGAAGAGAATTCGATCGATGATTTATCGCGTGTGACGTGAGATAAAGTAAAATACATTTTTTTTCTTTCGCGATTATACATCATTTTCGCGACGTTATTTGACACATCGACCTTACGCGCTCCTTTTATTGAGACGGATCGCAAGATCTATCTATTTTAATTGGCGTTACTTTGATGCAATTTTATTCTCCGAATGTTACTACTTGGCTCAAGTTGTAAGATAATTGTCTCTAGAATATTAAAATAAATTTTTTCGGCTAAAAAATCTTTGGTTAACAAAGCTTGCTACTCTTATGGAATTTTAATCCTGGAATAGAATAAATCCTTCTTCTCTCTTTTCTCTCTCCCCTTCTCTCTCGCTCCCTTCAGAACTCGTTCTTTCCGCGCGCAAAAACGCCAGCCACATCAGCAACGCGGAACACAAGCGAGCTCCTCCGCAAGGAGGCCATATTTCATAAGACTCGCTCCTCTCATCCGGCAGCTTTCCATGCCGCCTACTATTCCCGCCTTCGTCTCTCCTCTCTCGCTCTCCCTCGTCACTCTTCTTTCCCTCTTACCTCCTTTAGTGGCCGAATAGCCGCGCTACCGAGCCCTTCTGCCGCCGTCAAGGTTTCTAGCAACGCTTGCGCGCCTCGTTCCCATCTCGTTTTCCCCATCCAATCCCATGGCCCGTGCCAAGCTCAGTACTGCCAGCCGCCGATGTAATGTTTCTTTTATTGATTTTGCGGCGGTTCGCGGAAATTATACGGCTCGCGGATATGTGTGTAGAGCCCGCCATCATTTCCTTGTCTAGCGAGCGAACGCGCCCATTATTCCCTTTTTGCGCGTCATCTTTACGCTGATTTTTACGCGACTCGGGCGTAAAGATAGACTCGATCGTTTAAATAGCTTCAACGTGATACCTGACGTGACTTCAGCCTGTAATACACACGAGCGATATTTCTTTCGTACATGCGCGTGCTATTTGTGTAATATATTGCCATCTTATCGAGATTGGTAGTCAATTTTGAAAACTTAATCTTCCCTAATGACTATGAAAAACACGTAGGATAAATTAATTTTAGCTTAATTTAATTTAATTAATCTTAATTATAGATTCTTTGTTGTACTTTTTATTTTCGTAAAACTTGTTATACGATCTATTGTTTTATTGGAAAAGAAAGGAGAAACAAGCGTTAATAAGTTCGATTAACGATTCAAAATGTAGGTCAAGCTGACGTTAACGATATCGAGTACTTTCTGCTAATCCTATTGTAATTTCCAACGTATTAACTGCAGTCAGTCAAGATCGCTCTGTCACTCTTTCTTTGCATTTCATTTATCACGCGTTCTTACTCGACGAACGCGATGATCGGTACGTGTGACAGCATAATCAAATCGAATCGATGGAGATAAAAAAACTAAATCACCGTTCGAGCGGTTCTTTTTTTCCTCCGCGTGCACGAGATTCATGGTGTATTAATGCCGATCGATCGTACGATGTCGCGAGTCAATCGACGTCCGCAATAAGGGAATTTGTCTGCTGCATAGGGACATCCACTTCCAACGTCCTGTGTCCGCGTCGATAGGTCAAGGACGCTCCCACGGTTCCCGAGGTCAGGTCGACAAATCACCCTTTCCGGCGCGTAGGTCCGTGGTGGAGAGGAAAAAAAAGCGAGCGACTCCGCGCGCGAGGGAGACGAGATAGATGGAGACGAGGCGCGACGGAGAAGGAAATCCGGATTCTTCTCACCCCGATTCGAGGTCACGAATGGGTCTGACCTCACTAAGGGTACGATCTCCCAGGATCTTCTCTTTCCAATAAATCTCATCTCCGTGCGGTCTTTGATTGTCCAAAAGTCGGGATTTTTTTTTTAAGAAGGGGTTTCTTTAAATTACTCTTTATTCAGTTATACTGCACATATTTTCTGTCTTCTGAATTCTAAATATTTTTGAGAAACAAAGAAACAAGTATATTTTATATTGTAATTTATATCCTTGCAATTTGCAACGATATACAGAGCGTCTCGAGTCATTTATCTAAGACCTTAATATCGACTTTTCTTTAAAAAAATCATCAATGGCGTTTTTGTATCTCAAGCTATCGAGAATGCGGAATTTTTCTTGTAATAAATTTCGGAAGAGGAGAGAAGGAGACATAAAAAACCAATGGTAATTTTTAATTAATTAATATTAATATTGAATAACAATATTCGAATAAATAATAGTAATAATAACAATACTACTACTACTACTACTACTACTAATAATAATAATAATAATAATAATAATAATAACAGTTAATATATGTACAAAAATGAGTTACTTATCATACAAATGAAGTTAAATACGGATCCTAGTTTCACATGTGACAAACGCACTGCGTTATGCGCGCAGATAACGCGCATTTAATCAGTATGACGAACAGTCTCACGGAGAACGGGCAAGAGGCGGTGGATGTGTCGAAAGGGAGGGGTAGAATCACGAGCTATACACGTTATATGTATATCGGGTGCTAGAAACGTTGGTGGTGCTCCCCGGAACGTACGTGACTCTCGTTTTCGCCGAGAGCCGTATAGAAAGCGAAAACGGGCTTTTACCTACCTACATTTCGCCCATTCACGCGGAGAGGCCGACAAACGACGCCGCGAGGGTGAGGGTGAGAGCGGCGCGACGCGAGAGGGGCAGCACGACGGAGAGGGTAGAGAGCAGAGGGAGAGAGATGTGCGGCGCGTAAAAAAAAATAAAAAAATAAAAAAAAGTGAAAAAATGAAAGCGCCAAAAAAATCGAGGAAAAAAAAGGAAACGGCATAGAAAAGGGGAAAAAGCCACGGCCACCTACCTCTCTGCGCGGCACACGCTATCGGCTTTGAAATAACGCTCTAGGTGGGGAGGAGATAGAGGGAAATATGAAAAACACATAGCGGTGCGCGCACGCACACACGCACACGCACACGCACACGCTCGCTCGCGCAATACGGATGTGACACGCGTTCGCTTCCCTTGCGAAGCGGACACGCGCGCGTACAAATACACATTCGTCACATTCGTGGCACATGTTACATACTAACAAATGCACGTATAAGAATGTACTTGTACGCGCGCGGAACCGTTTGTAAATAAGCGTGTGTGCTGTGACTGAGGGAAGAGAGTAGATAGAGGGGAGTCGCGAAAAAGGGTGTAGGTCCCTCGCGGATGATTTGTTAGGAGAGACGGAGAAAGACAGCGAGATAAAAAGGGAAAGAGGGAACGAAAGCGCGAGAAAGAGAAAGAAAAACGGTGGTAGGGATGGATGGACGAGAAAGTGACGAAGGGGGGCAAAACAGAAACGCAGAGAAAGACAGTATTATGCGTAACGAGGGGAAAGAAGATACCGGATTAGGGTGAAAACAGGATCAGACGGAGACGGGAAGCGAAGGTGGAATGAGGAAGAGGAGGAGGAGGGGGCGAGCGGGAGGGCAGGAGAGGGAACAAGGGGTGAGAAGAGTAGTGGAAGAGTGCGAGGTAAAAAGGGTGGTCAGGGGGTTGAAGCGAGCGGAAACGCGATGGGTTCGTTGCCAGGGATGAAGTACGTAGGTATTGATCTATTTAAAGCCTAGAGTTCCAAACGAGGTTCTTATTAAAAAGCGAAATAAAACGCGCTCGCTGGAGGGCGGTACTCCGTCGTCCAGGGCGTACCTTATCTCTCCTTTCCTATCTTTCTCGTTTATGCGTTCTCGCGCGTACCTTGATGAGTCCGCTTGAGAACGTACCGACACGTCGCATAGGAAAATCCATAAATGTCACGTTACCGTACACATATTATGCGTTATAAATTTTACGATGTAAGCTTCAACCTTTTTTGAAAATTTTTTGGAAAAAATTTTGTGTTTTAAATTTATTGTGTTTGAGTCGCGTAATAATAAACTACAAACTTTTAGAAACGCATGTTTTATGTACAGTAAAAAATGCTGATATATTTACAAAGATTTGGCTCTTTATAAAATGTCGAAAACTTTTTGTAAAAAGGCTGATTTGACGAGAAATCTGTAAAAGCGTAAATCAAATCAAGTCGTAATCTTTAAAAATAATCATCGAAAGGAAGAGTCATAAGGAGTATATTTTTCTCTCAATCTTATGAAATAAAATTTTTATCATTCACTAATAAAATCGTATCACTAATAAAATTAAGATTAAATTGCAAAAATTAGAATCGTGAAATTGAAACGAAATTTATAGAAACAAAAATATTTAATGTCACCAAAAATTTATAGAAATAAAAATATTTAATGTCACTATAAACTATTAGAGAAATTTATTTATACATACATACCACACGCACGCATGTGATTCATAACATAGTTCAAAACCATGCACCGTTTATTCTGATTTTTTTCGAGAATGGTTGACAATCGAAAAAAATAATAGAGAAACAAGTTGAATGACGTAATAATAAATATCTTTTTATGACCTCATTTTTTTCTTGAGTGCAACGCTGCACTGGAAAAATACAGTTGCACGTTTTTTAAATAAAACCACTTAGTTGAATTTATACAAATCGATTCTTCTGAACAATCTACGGATAAAAGTATATAAGAGTAAAAAAAGTACTTAAAAGAAGAAATTTTCTTCTTTTATATAAAATACTAAAAAATCATTAATATAAATTTATCAATTGCAATTTATTTCGCAAGAGAAAATAAAAGAAGTATTTATAAACATATTGCTGGACTTTTTTTAAGAAAGTATCTGACGAATGAGAAAAAAATAGGAAAATTTTTTTCGTAATTGTAACTATAATGCATGAATCAAACGAGTCAAACGTAGATATCGGAATCTAATGTTCGAGTTATTTTCTAATACGCGAATTTCGTGCTTGAGAATAAAATATAAGATATCTCGTATCGCGGATGATTGCACTTTGAGTCGATAAATCCGGGAAACGACGGTAACTTCGAGAAACCTTGAAGAGGAAGGAAACTGAATCGATCGACGGGATCGAATGAGATTCGTCAACTTTCATCTCCGCGCGAGAATCGTATCTAAGACTGACACAAACTTGTTAGCCACGATTCGTGATGAGACACCAGGGTACTATATCGTAAGCGATATCAAACATGACAAGCTAGAAGATATCCACTTCTAGGTACTAACAATCTAAACAATCTAAGAAATGTAGGTAGGGATCCAATCTCTCTATGCACGAAATTGGATCAAGTCTAGTTAACCCGTTAGACGTGATTCATACGAGATTCGTACCAAGAGTGGTGAATCATACAGCTAGTAAGCGGGACAAGAGAAGAAGCTCGTTCATGACGATTGTAAGGCAATTGATTCAACTCTTACAGATTCTGGTCGAGTTGTCGAAGCAAAGTATGCACTTAATCAGAGCGAATATGTACGAACTTGTACTGATTAAGTGCATATTCTGCTCCGACAAGAGTCGTTTGGTAAGAGCTTCATCTATTGTCTTAGAATCATTATTAATGGATTCTTCTCTTGCTTTTTCTATATCCGTATGATTTATCATCTTTGGTATAAATCTGATATGAATCGCTTCTAACTAATTGACTAAGTCATCTTAGCACAGTTTTGCGCGTATAAACAAGAACTTATATAGCTCTCCATTTTCCAGATTGTCTTAGATTGTTAGCATCCGAAATGAACTTCTTTGCCATCGCGTATGCTCTGCTGTATGTATGATATCGCCCGTACAGCACCCTGGTGTCTCATAAGGAATTATGGGTAAGTTGAGTCGCTTAGTTCGAGTCGGTCTCTGATGGGATTTTTACGCGGAAGCGAGAGTCGGTGAACTTTATTCCTGTCGATCCCATCGGTCCTCTTGCGTTTAACCCTTGCGCCAGTTACCGTTGCTTTTTCGACTCTCAATTTGAAATCAGCTGTAAACAAATATTTTATCTTATTCTGGATCGTCGAATGCACATAAAGTCGAATATTAAAAAATTAATCGGATATTAGATTCTATTATCCTCGTTTAACTCGTCATGCATTATAATTATGCACAGATGCGATTACAAAAAGCACTTAAAACGTTCGTCAAATTATTTTTATTATCGCATATTAATTTTATTAATAATTCTTTAGTATCTTAAATAAAGAATGAAAAACGTGAATAATCTCGCTTTATTCTTTGTGTGTGATCACTCTTATATGTGGATTATTCTAAGGATTCGATTTATGTCAATTCCACCGAATAATTTTACAAAAAAACTCAACTGCTTTTTTAATGCATCAATCGCATTGAAGCAAAAAAATGAGGTCATAGAAATCATAATAGATAATCATTGTTATATTATCAAAATTTTTTTATCTTTTTTCCTCTATTCCCAATCCTTTGAAAAAAACCATCAAAATTAATAGTCTATATATATATATATATATATATATATATATATATATATATATGTACAAAAGTTAAATTATATTTTTAACAATTTATTGTCTGTTCAAAAACAGCGCGCGGGGAAGAAAAAATAAAAAAAAATTTTAAAAACAAAACGTGCGCGCTTTAAATTCATAAATAATTTTTCAAAAATGTATATATTCCGCTTACGAATTAGCTTGTTAGAAATAAAATCTTTTCCATGAGTTCAAAGGTTTTGAACATAAACTTATGGCATAACAATTAACTTATCGTAAAAAAACATGAGAAATAATTTTATCATAAATGAAAAACACGTAATATTAGTCAACAAATTAACTTTTTAATATTCGCAGCAAGTGAAATTTGCCAAAGAGGCAATTTGTCATGAGCTCCAATACTTGAAATACTTGAAATAATATTCCCTAATATGATCAATCATGTCTGTGATTTAAAAAATTACTCGTTATTTAGAGAATTGGTTATCCGTATCTATATTGTTTTTTTATTCGCTCAAAATCATCAATTTTTGCAAATGTTTGGAAATGAATGGCTGATACGTATTCTTCGTATGTATATTTCTCTTCCTCTCTTGCACGTGTTAACATCACAACGCGAAACAGTCGGTCGATATTTTTTTTTTATTTTTGTTGAAAAGACAATCTTTATACATTCATAAGCATTACGAGAATATTGCAGTTGACAAATGCGACTAATAAGAAGTTCAGTTGGAATGATGGATGAGAAGTATGTAAAAGGATAATTAGAGCAAGCAACTGCATAAAGTCTGCTATTATTATCAAGCCGAGATGTTCGTAAAAGTAATCCAGTTATCAGGAATTACATCTTCGGAGAGGAATATTACGCTAATTTGTAAATGTTATCAGGCGGTATTATTAAACTTGAATCCCCGGATATACTCATCATGTTCGTAAAGAACATCAACTCTCTCTCCCTCTCTCTCTCTCTTTCTCTGATATAACATTGCAGTTCCAAATGAATTAATCTTTAAGAGAAATTTTCAAGTCATTGATAATGTCTTTAGGAATGACAGTTATTGATAATTATCGTATCAAGTATATATCTCTCTCAAAAAATGACAATAATTATATATTTTAAACTTAATATGGTGTCGATATTTTATTTTATTCATCCAACAGAATAGATTATATCATCTGCACTGCCATTGCACTACGAGTAGCCATATCAATGAATATTTTACAGGAAAATATTTACGTAAATATCGAAACGTAAAAATCGAAAATAATCCGTGTTGGGGATTCAAGCCGTTGATAATTGTCTATGGAAAAAAACGTTCTTAGAGCGGGTCCTTAGAGATCCACCCGCGACCAGATAACGCAAACGTAAGGCTGGCAGAGGAGAGAGATGTAAACGTAGTGGCTGCCGCGGCCGCATCGCTAACCCAGGCGAGTTAATTACAAAAGCCTCGATTTTAAAAGCATTTTAGTATCGATCCCGTTTTTAGTAGTAGTCGCGATGTTCCTACGTCGCTCTCGTCGACGAGAAGTGGGGGGGCTATACCTAGCCCGCAATGGCGGGAGAGACTCCAGCATCCCTCTGGCAACGGCCCCCTGTCGCGAGGTCGGCTTACCGAAGTTGCACGATGCGTGTATGTATGTGTCTATAAATGCATAATATTGTAAAACTCTTTTGTCATTTTCTCAAAAAATTCCGCGAGGGATTGTGGAGCCTAAGCGCAACCCCTCGATTTAAAGACGCAACGAGATGCACCCCATTGTATTCGTCTACATCTTTTTTATCTGTGTATTAGTATATAATAGATAACGGCAAAATCATGACGCAATTTGACTTTTGCAGAGAAAAATTCGAGTCTGGATTTTAAATTTTTTATAAGATCGATCCCATTTGAATAACAAAAAAAAATACACAATTTATCTATATTGTGCAAATAGTTTTTTTATTTTGTTTTCCATATTTTCCGTTCAATAGTCATGTATCTGTTTATTTTTATTATCTAATGTATTCATTTTTACATATTTCGTTATTGTTTTATTCATCTGCTAAAAATAAAAAAATATGTATAATCAAACAATCAAAATTTAAATCTAATAAAGAATATTTATCTATAAATAAACATAGAGGAGAAATTTTGTATGTTTAAACGGGTATCGTGTCGTTTGTGCGGTTGCCAAATATTGCGCTGTTTCCAGATTAATATCGCATCTTGATATACAAGTAGCGCAATTATTTAATATTCATAATAATACATATTGCTGAAAAATAAGCTTTTTTTAAAAATTTGTTATCAAATTTTGATAATTATCGATTAAATGTATTTGCACGATTATGTGCGATAAAATGTTCGCAGAAATTTCTCCTTCTTTAAAATTTCCATATGTTGATTCTGAATTTCCAAAGAGGTTGTTATTCTCTATCAGGGCGAAATACAGCGAGATCAAGTGAAAGCACGTAAATCATTGTCACCGCTATTGCGATCGATTACGTGCGCGAGATACTGAAAGGACTCTTCTCTCTCTATCCGAAGCGTGCATCAGGGGACAAGGAGAATGTGCAAGTGGGAGGAGAGAAGCATCTGTAGCTGTTATGTACTCTTTTCCGTTAGCTTCCCCATTAGCGAATCGGTTAAACGGTGCAACAATCCGGGGCGCCATAATACGCGGCGTGGCACATCGTTTTGCCCATAAAGCAGAACAGAGAAAGAGTAAAAGAGAGAGGGAGAGAGAGAATGCGTGTGTAATTTAGTGTAAGCGGATTAATATTTATCTGTTCATTAGCTGATCGGTATTAATTATGCGTCAGGTATTTGTATAGTTTACGAAACATCGTTTAAGACGATGACAGCGGTCGATTTTTTAATTTTTTATCAACTATCTCTTATAGGAAAACGTGACAGATTGGCTTTAAAAATTGATGATGACACGGGTGGTAAGATTTATACGTACAATACTAAATGTCTGTATGTCTTATGATATCTTTAAATGATTATCGCGAAAAATATATAACTCTCAATGTATATATTTATAATGATCCAGTACACATATATTTTATAAATACTTGTTTCTTAAATATTTTTAACAATAAATATCTATTAATATATTATACATCGAAACTCTATTTACCTATTAAAAAAAATGTGACAGATTGCCTTAAAAAATGACAACTGTGCAGCAAAACTTGCATGTACAATACTTAAAGTTTTTGTATGTCTTATAATATCTCTTTTTAGTTTTATATATAATATATATATATAACTTCTTATGTCTTATGGTATATATATCATCTTATAATTATTTTATAATGTCTTACAATATTTTTAAATATTTATTTGAGAGAAATAATTGAATATGTATATTTATAAAATAATCTACAACAATATATATACATTTTATAAATATATAATACTTGAATATTTTAATGATCTCTTAATTAGTAATATATAATATATTTTAAAACTCTATTTATTTATCGAAAGAAAAGCAACAAAAGAGATATATACGCTAATATAAAATAATAAAGATGTATGTTACAAATATCTAACGCGCGCGCGCGCGATTATTGCCGTCTCTTATAAATGAATATATCCGCCACTCAAATACGATAAAACAATACGCTTACAGTGATCAATAATATTTTACATTCCACGCGGATATCACCAATAGCGACGCTTCCCAGTTCCCCGCGCCAATCCGCTCCACAATCGTCCGTCTATTCCTCCTAGTACAGTCGTACTGTTGGCCGACATTAGCCTCTCGTCGCGTCCAAACGCGAGTACCTACGAGCATCTCTTTCTCCTTTTCTCTCTCTCTCTTTCTCTCTTTCAATCGTTTCTCCGATACCGCGAACAAACTACATCGAATAACGATATCCAGAGATGTGTGTACGTACACACATCTCTCTCTCTCTTTCTCTCGTTATATATATATATATATATATATATATATATATATATACACATGTGTAAAAAAAGAAAAAAAAAAGAAAAAAAAGAATGGAGAGAAGAACCGCGAGTACCACACGCAAGCGAACGACCGGGAGGTGGCGGCGGTAGCGGCGTCGGCGGCGGGGCGGAGGCGACAGCAGTGAAGGAGAGCCGTCGGTATATCGCTGGTGTGCTCATGCATAATTCAATCAGAGTTAGACTAGAAACGTCAATACAGCTCGCAGATTATTTCTTTTCCCGGGCTGCTGCGCTCTCTCGCTCCGCGACTGGCCTCTCTTTTTCCCGCGCGCTCTCCGCCCCCCCCCTCCTCCTCTTCCCCCCCGCTTCCCACCCCGTCATCCACCCTAGTTCGAGCGTGGCGGACGACGACGGCGAGGGGCGAAGCAGCGAGGGGGTCGCGGGGCGCAGGGCACGAGGGGGGAAACGAGAGATTTCTCCTTCTGGCGTCTATCTCTCTACTACTCCCCTGCCATATTTCTCCGGGACCACCCTCCCTCCCGCCGTCACCCTATCCTCTATCCTCCCCCCGCCCCCCGTTCGCCCGTCTCAACCCCCTTTCGCCTCGCCGCACGCGCTCTTCCATCCCCACCGTTCTTCTTTTATATTTTAATCAACTAATTCTGCGCAATGCGTACATTTATTGCGCCCTTTCGGACGGCGGCATCCGTCCACCCCCGTTCCCGTTCTCGCCTCCCCCGTCGCTCTCCCCTCCCCTCCCCGGCCCCGTCCTCGTCCCGGTCCCGGTCCCTCTCGCCCGCGTGGCGGGCCAGCCCGCGTTTTAATTGCAAATCTCACCTCGTTCGCTGATTCGATGGGATTTTTTCGCCACCGGCCAATGAGGACGATCATCGACGATACCGTCGGCTCTCGAGCGGTGTCAATTTTTCGCCGTGTTTCTTCGCCGCACACCGCCATCTCTCCCCCGATGGGCGATATTTCGGTTGTCCTCGTCTAATTATGCGTACGCGCGGCACCGCCGAAAAGAGGCGTAGCTCTACCCGTTGTCCTTTTCCCCGCGATTTATATTATTTTCTTTTTTTTTCCCTTTTTCTCGTTTCGTTTTCCCTCTCTCCGCGCATTTTCCGCGGGGCTTCAATTTTACGCTCGTTAATAACGATACAAAATAATAGCCTGAAACGCGACACCCATTGTAATATTCTCGCGTTATTGAATCGCTCCGCAAAACAGAATTCGATCTATCTTTTTATTCGCCAATGTATTTACCCGACATATTAATTAGGCATTATAATGACTTTGTCCTTTTTAATCGCGAGCAAAATTTTACATTTTCATTCTATCAATAATATGCAACGCTTTCACGTGTATATCGCCGGCTTCGCGCACATACGAGTATAACGAAAAGCGACTTTACAAAGGCATTCGTATGTTTGCCTTATAGCGGATGAAATGACGCGCAATGCGACGTCGCTTGACAATCGCATTAATTCTACATTTAGCGCATGGAGCGCGTGTCACGATACGTAATGTAATCGCGTAACGAAAAACAGTGGCTGGCAATTTTTCGAAAAATTTAGTCTGTTGCGTTGAGAAAATAAATACGCTCTCTCCCTCTCTCTATCTCTCTGTCTCTTTCCCTCTCTTGGCGAAACCTGGTTTTTCTTCAGATGCTTCGTCGATACCTGCCCTTAATCTAGATGTTCGTAAACCAGTTCACTTTCTCCGCTTCCACCCACTGGCTCTCTCTCTCTTTCTCTCTTTTTCCATCTCTCTCTTTTTGTTCTTCCTCCTGTATGCTTCTACCGGCGAGCGCACACATATGTGTAAGCATATATATGTATCACAATGTGTGTGTATATACGCGCGAATAAACGTGCCATACGATTAAAAAACCAAGAAGGCATACCAAATGGGAATGGAAAGGAGAGGGGAGAGAGGGGAAGAAACGAGGATTTGAGTGGCGCGTGCAAGAGAAAGTGCAACAAAATCGGAAAGTCGCGTGTACGCGATACTAGTATCGGAGAATACATTTTGCAGAGACTATTAGCGGATCCGACAATTTTCAAATTTAAATTTCTAATTCTATATCGTATGTAAACTACATGTGTAACTAATTTTGATAAGTTCACCGCATTTGACGTAGAGTTGCACGAGATACCAAATCTTGATATTATCTCGATTTTGTCTCTAATTTCGAGATAAGATTTTTAATTAGTTATCAAAACAATATCAAGATTAAGATTGTCAAGAGAGAAATTATTAGTCTCATCGAGATTATTGATTTTTTAAAAAAGCTGAAATATATGTGTAAACTAGATGAGAAAAAATTATTGTTATAAATAAATTTTAAAAAAATTTTATTCAATAAATAAAAACATTTATGTTAACAAATTCGGAAACAAATAATACAATAAATAAACAATATAAAATTTTACTCAATTATTTAGCTATACAAAACTTTGCACATAGCACATGTACATGGTTTTTCGATTGTGTGTGTATGACATTGCATTTGTATTCCAGAATCACTGTATGAAACTACCTTTTCGTAAAGATAACATATAGGTATGTATTGGGAAACGAATAGGTAAATAGTAATAATTATTTTAAATTATATTATAAATATTATGTTAAATATATAGTATTTTTAACAATTGTTCACTATTAAATAAAAATTGTTTAGCGAGATAAAAAATAATACAAGATAAGATTTTTACAAATATTCACTCAAAATCAAAACAAGATTTGAGGGAGTTTTCGAATATTTTCATACAATATTTTTACAAATATAATCTTGAGTCTTGTACAACCCCAGACACTAAAAACGGAAAAGTATCGCATGATTGAACTATTAATCACTTATCATCATTTTATGTCGATATATATAAGTTATTTTTAAAAGCGTCAAATTTGGGATTCATTAAAAAGGAAAAAGTCGCGCGGAAGGTAATTACCGCAAATTGAGTTTTTTTTGTCACGCGTGACGTCAATTGTCAGCTCGACCGTCGTCACGGATTAATATTAGAGATTAGTTTTGTAAATTTATAGCGTCGCAAGCCGAAATGCCGCCTGGATTTCAACACTGCCCGTGCTTGCGCGCTCTCATCTTTTTTATTTAAATATCCCCCTGTTGCTTTTCGCGTTCAACAGTGGTGAGCTTCGTTTTCAAGGTTCCCCGTGTTCGCCTTTTTTTCACGATCTCCCTCCCCGTTTTCGATCCTGCGTCCTTTCGCGCTGCAACCACCCTCTCTCGCTTTCTCTTGCTCTCGCGGACGCGTTCCAACAACCCCTTGCCGTTCTGCCCCTTTTCTATGACGGCAGGTACTCTACTCTCCTACCCTTGAGCGACGACTACCTTTGCCTTCGGGCAAAGAGGGAAATGAAAGCGAAACTGTTCGACAGTGCTCCGCGCCGACTTTCCGCTCTCGCTATCTCTCTCCTCCTTTGGCTTTTTTTCGTTTATCTCTCTCTTTCTTTCTACGCCTGCCTTCCTCTCTCGCCATCTCTTCCTCTGTCTCTCTATACTCGCTCCTTCTCCGTTTCTCTCTCCTTTTCTCTCTCCTTCTCTCTAGCATCCTTTCGTTACATTCGCCAGCCCCATTTCGCTCTCTGGCTTACACGCTCGTGCCTCCTTTCCTTCCTACCGCCCCGCGGCTGCCATCCTCCTTCCACCCTTCTAATTTTTCCACCCCTTTCACTAAAATTAAAATCAATAGTAGCACCACGTGCCCGGGGACTATGCCGGAAACATTGCTACCCTCATCAACTGCTGTCTACCACAGACTTCAAAAAGCGTATATTCCGCGACTAGCCCTTTATATTGATGTCTCATCATTTTTAAAACAAATTTATTTTTTTTAGACTGAGTAACGCGCTTTTCAAACACTTGCGTTTTAGAGAAAACAGTAAACGCAATTAACAAGAATAAATATGAATATAATATAAATTTTATTGTGTACAAAGTACGATGACAGACAAACGGGTTGTAAATAAAGTAATTTATTCCAGCGCTTTTCGCACAATATTTATCTGGAAAAGTGCAATTTACTATAAAACTCTCGGCTCTTGGAAATTTTTATTTTTGAAAAATTGCACGCAAGAAATATAATTTTTATAGATCTGTATAGATAAATATTGATATATGACTGATGCAATTTTGTACATCTTTATTAATAATTAGATCGAATAAACACACCAAGGGATGCATATCTTGATTTCGTACAAGGAAATAGACGTAAATACATATTTGCATGTATATATGTATATATTTGCGGGGATGCGCCACGTCAGACGTGTCGGCTGAGTAACAGGTACAGTTCGATCCACTGTTAAAGCATACAGGTGGTCGACTATGCTTCCATCATTCCTTCGATGCGAGTAAAAATTTCTACCATGCACGTGCCAGCCACCGCACGCACACACACATACGATGTTTGCATATGGAATTTTTTACACGTGCGCGAATAACAGAGTAAAAATCTGACGCCCGCTGAATAAAAAGTTGTATTCAATAACGCTCGCGGTTGGCGTTAAGTGGTATTAACTCTTTGCTTTTCTAGCAAACCCCGTAATATCGAAATATTTTTTTCATTAGTTTTACAATTTTCAACCTTTTTTTTTTTTATCGCGATAACGATACAATTTATCCTCTACCTTAACGCGAGAAGGATCGTACATAATAATACGAATAATATTATGCGAGATAAAAAGGTTTGCTAATGAAGCACTTTTTTTAGACTCTATTTTATATGAAACTAGAAATCTCAATGAAATTGAGAGACAACGTAATGTAAAATTCTTAATTTAACCTTACATATAATTTTTGCGATTGAATCTTTGCGAGTGAGATATATTATCCTTTTTAATTATGCGCGGTAATAATGCTGACATTAAAATCCGATGTGACACGAGACGAGAGACGTTACAATCGCGTCTAAAACGTATGTCATACATATAATTGTACGAACTGTAAAGTGTAGAACGTTATCTGTGCGAGGCCTCCATTTATCTACCTACCTACTCAATTTTCAAGCTCGCTATACACCGAAACCATCCCACGCTGAAAGACATCTCGCAGGAAGCACGGGGCGCGAAAGGGGGGGAGGGGAAGGGGAGGGAAGGGTTCGCGCGCGCGTACCGTTACAAGTGCTGTCATAATTTAATATAACCAGTACGCGGTCACGACGAGATACTTCTCGCGTAACGGAACCATTTCTCCGATCTCCTACTCCTACTGCCCCAGCCTCCCTATATCCTATCCTGTCCTTCTATTCCCTTATGACCTCTCGGCATCGGTCGCGGCTTCCCTTTTTCTCCCTCTCTCTCTCTTTTCTCTCTCGCTCTCTCTTTTCTCTCTCTCTCTCTCTCTCTCTCTCGCGCGTATTCGCGGGAAGCGAACGTACCGCCCTCACCGGTGCCCACAATGCGATGGTGGTATTGATTTAAAAGTACATTCGTGTTTTCATAATGCCGTATCTGTACCGACGTTCAAACTCTCCCGCTCCCCCCTTTCTCTTCTCCTCCACCCTCTGACCCCCCTCGCATCCAACTCTCTGCAACCCCTGGTATGCCGCGCGTACAGCCCCGAGCACGGATCGCAACGACGCTCCCGTCAGCACGGAGACCAATCAGACTCTGCCCCTCGATTTCCAGTCATTCCGCTCGACTATTCCCTCTTGTTCGCTCCGATGTCTATTCTTTCATCTATCCGTCCATCTAGCCATTTATTCCATCCATCCGCATCCTCCTTTCGCTCACCTTCGCTGTACCTCCTATTCTTGCTCCATTCCTTCCCTCTCTCGCTTTGTTTCGCTCTCTTGTCCCTTCTCTGTATCGAGTGCAATTAAATCGTTGTCAAGCGATTCGGCAGACGGTTAAATAGGATTCCGAAAAGTAATTAGTCCAGCGTGTTAAAATGCGCAAATTACTCTGTTCTAAAAAAAAATGGTTCTTTTTAAAAAATTTATTTTATAATGATTTAAATGAAAGCACGCGATAGTAGAGATAATAAGATAAATGGCGGACAAATGCAGCAGCCTAATGATTTTCCAATGATAAAAATTGACAGTATAACAAATATTGTAAAGACACACACACACACACACACACACACACACACACACACACACACACGTGTGTGTGTGTGTGTGTGTGTGTATATAGTTGCGAAAATTTATTTAACGATCTCATAAACTCATACCAAAAAAGTAACAAATATTTATTTTATTATTGAAAATTATTATTGAGAGAGAACGCTGGTGCAATGTTAAATTTACGAATGATAATTAATGGTTCCGTTGAAAGAGAGAGAGAAGCGAATTGTGATAAAAATGTTTTCAGTAAAAAATTTGAAAACTTATCAGCCGTTTGATTGAAAAGCATGTAGAGCTTGCTGTTCGTCGATCATATATTCAGCTTTGCAATTGTCAGACGCATTAAATAACAAAAGATCATTGATTTTACGGGGCTATAAAAAAAAAGGCGGATTATATAAGCACGCTCGTTATCGATTACTAAATGAAAAATACACAATGCAGCCTTGGTGGCAGTTATATCAAATGAAATGCCTCCCACTCGCGCGCATTTCTCTCAACAATAGACTCTCCATGTCTACTGTAATAAACAATACTTTATCAAACAGTTATTAATCTGCACGTGGATGACCTGGAAGACAAAAGTAACGAAAAGATAAATATCAACTTTGAAATTTGA
Organism: Camponotus vicinus; assembly: GCF_025532165.1. Taxonomy (NCBI): domain Eukaryota; kingdom Metazoa; phylum Arthropoda; class Insecta; order Hymenoptera; family Formicidae; genus Camponotus; species Camponotus vicinus. The sequence goes on along the minus strand of NW_028141976.1, from coordinate 10,708,157 downwards.
CTTGCCTCGAACTTGACATTATACTGTCTATTGTGTACAGTATAATTGTAATAAATGATTTATATGTATGAACGCGCGGAATTTTCATGCTGTATGATTACTCGTGTGTGTACACGTGCAAGTTTTATAACATGAAAATTTAAAAAGTTTTTCTTAAATTATCTTAATATCGCTAGTAAAATAATCAAAGGATCATTAAAAAATATATATAATCGATCAAAACTAGCCAAAATTCTTATTTATTTATTAAAAAATTACGACGTTTCGACCATATGGTTGTGGTCCTTTTCAAGTATACACTGGAATAATGAAATTGATAATTAGATTTTTGACGGTTTGAATAAAACAGCAATAGAATGACTGACACATGAATGAATGACACATGAATGAATGACACATGAATTGACTGTGAACTATTTGAGTACATACGGTTCAGATAAAAGAGTATAACAATGTAAATCTTAATTTTGTAAACTCCACATATATCACAGTTATAAGATCATTATCGTCTTGCCACATTTGAAAAAGAGAGATAAAACGTTGTGTCAGTGTGAGACTTCGTCAAAAACTGAATATATTAAATCAAAAAATAATAAACTACACGACCTTTATTATTTTGTCGTAGATGTTGTTTAAGCTGTCCGTGTCCTTCTGTAGGTTGATTGAATTATTGAATTTTTTAATATAAAACATTTCAGCAATTTCTCTCTTTCGCACGTATTTCTCATTGTGTAATATATTAGGTCTAATTATCAATTTCATTATTCCAGTGTATACTTGAAAAGGACCACAACCATATGGTCAAAACGTCGTAATTTTTTAATAAATAAATAAGAAGTTTGGCTAGTTTTAGTCGATTATATATATTTTTTAATGAAAATTTAATACGCAGTTCTGATGAAATATCATAATTGTTGGCTTTAACGGCGCGTCAGATACTTAGGAAATTATTGCCTAATTACCTGTTAATTTAGTGTAAATGCTTTAATTAAATGATTATATTATGTGAGCATCGGACTAACGTGTATCAGATTTATGTCTAGTATTCATTATTCCACGAACACACACACACACACATACACGATTGTAATAAAAAAAATTTGCAATTGGCTTCTTGATCAAGCTAGGATGATAAAGCAGTTATTCCGCTACTAGTTTATGCAACCAACCGATTCTACCTGAGAAAGATTCTAATCGTTTACTACTGAAATTATAAATTAATATTTGAGATCTTTTAGAGTAAATAATGGTAACTTATAATGGATACATTCTTAGATTAGATAGATACCTGAAAAAGATTCTAATCTTTTACTACTGAAATTATAAATTAATATTCGAGATCTTTTAGAGTAAATAATGGTAACTTATATAATGAATACATTCCTAGATTAGAAAGAAAGATAATTTCAAACATGAAATAAATATATGCGATCTACACTCTTGTTTTTTAATAATTTTGCATAATAATTTGATATAAATAAGAAATATATTATTTAATATAAAGCACAAATATCATAAAATTACATACATAATTTTTCAATATCTTTAATTTATTTGATGTTATAATACCAAATATGAAAAAAAACTTGAGGCTTTTGATCTATGCTTTTTTAACTCTACATGTCCAAATGTGATTCCAATTAAAATTTCATATTACATTAAATAAATAAATATTAAAAATGTATTATTAATATATTACTTGCATTATACTAATAGAAAAATTGTATTGTTGTAAAATTTTATGGCATACAATGCTATTACATATCTCATAGCTTTTCATATATATAAATGTATATTTAATACATGTTTCTGCAAAAATGGGGAGAGAATCAAATAAAATTTGAATGCTAATCATTATTAATAGAGTTACATTTACAACGCAAACGAAAATATTCTGTAATAAATGCTTTTTTATTCGTGTGCCCAATAGTTTATTTTGCAAAATAAGTTGACATATACAATGAGATAGTTTAGCGGCTGGTAGAAATAAATGCATGTAAGAAATCTTCGCACGTATGTTGTCTCGGTCTTACATGTAAGAGATCGCAATAACTAGCATTTCGATTTATATTCAATTTTATTGAAAAAAAGAGATGCTTAATCTGCCATTGATATTTTTAAACAGTAGCTTGTACTTTCATAAAATATTAAAACAGTCTCCGACGTTGAAGTTTGCACACATGCTCTCTCATTAATTATTCTATATCTCTTTATTAATTTCTCTTTTATGCGTTGTGTAGCAAGATCTTCGTATTAATCCTCTCATGCGCAATGTCAATTTTCGCAAACGCGCGCGCGTAATTCCGTTCAAATTTGCAATAAAATAAAATTTGTTACAATAATTTTTTTGTAGGTTTATAGAAATAGTGCAGACAATTATGAAAATTTTCATGTCGTGTAAAAAATTGTTAAATTTACAGTTTCGACAAACAATTATCCAAATAATTAGCGCATGAAAGAATTAATCTTTAATCTCTAATTGTTCGAGGATACAACGGTAGAAGGACGGACGCGTGTTTTAGCGAGTCCAGATTCATTAATTACGTGAGAAGGTTTCCGCGATTACATTCACGTCAATATCTTAGTACTTTCAACGTATTTATTCTCGAACGGTAGCTCTCGTAGGTGCCTACAATCGAGCATACTTGCACGTGAATCAGATGCCACGTGCTTGATATTGTTCTCTTCCGCAGAAAAAATTATGCATACATCTCGTGTGAATTGATATTAATCACATAATTTTTATTAATCATCGATCGCCAACAAAAATTTCATACATCAAGTCTCCCTTAATACTAATCATATTTTTTTAACATAGAAAAAGAATCCAACAAATGAATTATACATTTTAAGACGAAATATAATTAAAAAGCATCAAACGGCGCGCGCGGAGTCATGTCAATTTATCAAAGGAATTATAATCCTTACGCCCGCATTTAGATATAATAAATATACAAGATATATAGATATATCTGTATAATAAATATAATATATAAATATATATATTTATATGTGGAACAATATATAGAATATAAAATATATATAATTTTAAATATACATGTGGAAGCCATAACTTATACACTATGTTCAGACGAGTACGCGTTTTTTTGTTTAAAATTTGTACAAACAAACAATGAACGTTATTCCGATCGCGTAAAAGCGCATGTTCTACATGTTATTTTTAAGGAACACGGCGAATTTTTTTAACGTACGTTTAATAGGTGCGATAAGATAATAATATCCTATTGTGAAGAGATAAAATATAACGCGCAATTAAATCGATCACTAATATTTTTTTTCTCCTTCTTCATCAATTTCGCTTTCGGGCGATTTCTATTTTCGCGATTGTATTAATTTCAAATCTAGATCTATAGACAAATCTTTTCTAAATCATGCTCTATCGGCAATTATCTTAGATCGCAAATGACGACGTTTAAATATCTAGAGAAAATAAGAGGTTCCCTCCTCTTTCTTCGACATGCTACAGTGATCACGTTCGAAGACTTGGCTCTAATTGTAAGCCGCATTTCACGAATTAGTACAATAATGAATAATAATAATTAGCGTCTCGAACGATGAAGAACGGTTTTCGAGTCACAATAAAGAAAATTAAGTTAATTGCACATTGGAAAACTGACACGTTGTTTTATTTAAGTACCAAGATATGTTGTCTATTATTTACCAAATTACACTGATTACTACATTTCTTCAACGTCGCTACATGACATCTAAATACTTCGAACATGATCCCGATCGACGAAATTCTGCATGAGAGATTAAACATGATTAAACATTTAATTATGGACAGAATTTAAAAATTTAAAACTCACATCTCTCTTTGTCCGATTTATATCCAATGTTGCGAAATTTTATGCCGTTCGTGCAATTTATTTGCGACTAGGATTGCACAAAATCCAAGAAAATATTCGTAACAATATTTTATTGGTATTGAAAATTTTCAAAAACTTATAAATCTTGTCTTAATTTCGAGAGAATTTTTATAACTTAAAAACCTCGTCTTGTATTGTTTTTTCCCCGATTTATCAACAATTTTTATCTAATATTGAACAATTTATTTTTAAAATAATATATTTAATAAATCTTTATAATATAATTATGATAATTATTACTATTTATGTTTTTTCTTTACTTCCCACAAAATATTATATATATGTTAATGAAAAAGCAGTTGCATACAGAATAGAAACGCAACTTACATGCACACAAGCAGAGAACCGCGTACATACATACCGCTGTACGCAAGTTTATTAATTGTTACTAAATTTATTAATATAAATGTTTTTATTTATTAAAGAAAATCTTTCAATTTTTGTATATATAATATATGATCTTTTCTCATCTAATTTACATACTTTACATAGATATTTTAGTTTTTTTTTAATTAATAATCTTGACAAGACCAAATAATAATTTTTATAATAATTTTGATATCTTGATTAATTAAAAATCTTGTCTTGATTTCGTCTCGAATTTCGAGTTAGGACAAGATAATATCTTGTCCTAAGAGAGAGAGATATATATAAAGATATATATATAAAGTCTTGGTATCTCGTGCAACCCTAATTTGCGACGCACAAATGATTTGTGTATCGAAACAAATCATTTTGATTTCTTTACTTATGGAGGCAAAGTTTCAATAATAACGATAGTAGGAATACGTAGTGGTACGTTAATATTTGTGAAGATGAATTATCTGACACAAAGGACTCTTTTCGAATATATACAGATTAAGGATATTCAGTTTCGTGTCGTAAAACTTTTCACGGCACGGAACTTCACAAAGCCAACATCTCCGATAACATTTATAATATTCAACGTAGGCATATAAAATCTGAAATATTAATAACATAATGTTTCCCTCGAAACGTAGTTATACACAGACAAACGATTCTCTTTTCTTTTCTCTCTCGCGCGAATCGCCACAGCGAGAGACGCCTTAGAAAACTACTTTGGCACTAGAATCCACGTAATCGTTAAGTTTTAAGCGTCGATTCGACATCCGCTGAAACGCCTATAAAGCTAATAAAAAATGCTTAATATTGTGCGCGCGCTTATACATGTCTATATATGTACGACGTGCTTGTCTTATATTGCGTGTGAAATCCTATATATGTATATACATTCGACGCACGTATATGTATACTGACTTATCTACTAATATATGACTGTTTAGAAATGTCTTATATTCTAAGGGATTTGCTACGATATACCTATAATATTATGATGGTGATGTTCGAGCGATTAATCTTGGATCAAGGATGATTAGGAAACTACAAACTCAAATTTCAGCATAAATTTTATACGGAAAAAAATGTATCATATTTTGAAATTAGACGAACATTGAGAAAAAAAGCGACTTATCTATATTCAAAATTTTTTCTAAATATTTTTAAGATAGATTTTTTCAAGATATTCTTAAAATCAAAATAACTAATTATTTTTTCATGCAAAATATTAACGAATAATTTAAAACAGACCGATTTAAATAATTATATATTTTAGCATTGAATATTTGGAAGATTAAGAGATGTCAAGAGATTTTTGCAAATGCGAAAATACAAATTATATATCTTGAGCTAAAAAACAGAAATTAGAAAGGAGGTTGTGTGAGCGTCGCTTATATATATTTTCTAATTATATTGATAATATTGATCTCGCGAAATATATGATTACTACATCACTATCACTAGCGATAATTTGTATGTCTACGTGAAATCGATGAAAAGAAGATCCTCTTATTCCTTTTACTATTAATGTTTTTTGATTACACTCGTGATCGACTTTACTTACTGCCACGTTGATCATTATCACTTGTTTGTTTCGGTCGAGAGAAGATTCTCCATCGGTGCAGACTAAATAGCATGGTCCATATAAAAAGTGTCGAGAGAGCGTCATCTTAAATTGTCCTATCTTGAACGAAAGAAGCGATTTTCTAAACTATAATGAAAGAATACCATCGCATGTCCGTTCATGTGTTATACATCTCCCGTTATGTTCACAAAAGAGAAACGAGTCATTATAATTGATCACGCGGATCTTTGAAAATACTGAATAGAAAGAAGTCTGCCGCGGAGGCAGAGAGCGTTTAGCGCGTCCTTTCTTCCTCGGTTAAATCGGTTATATGTTAATAAAACGCTAAAATCTCTCTCGCATTGAATCTTCCTCGTCGCATGAGATTTACGTAGCTAGATACTCATTTAGTCGGCTTAGAGATCATTATGATCTCTGCGCGATCACGGTACGAGAGAGAGAAAGAGAGCGAGAGAGAGACAGTTTCCTTTACATACAAATTCGCTATACCAAGTTATATAATTCCTACGTAAAGTGCACTATATTCGCCGTACAAGTGATCGCATTCGCTGCATTTTCTTCAATAATCCCTGACTATCTTTCGTTGCAATTTACCTCCGAGGACGTTGGACATTCCGATGACCGTGTCAAAAACGACGACAATCCCTCCCACCTTCCTTCCCCTCTTCCCTTGCTCGTACGTCCATTAACTCTCCTTTTCCTCGATCGGACTCACCTCGTTTTGCAGCAACTCGAACTTTGGACTCAAGCTCGGTAGCATGCCTCTAGTACTAGTTTTGATTTGACTGTACTTGTTATAGATGTCGAGCGACTTCTTACGATCCATCTCGAGCGTCTCCTCGATCAATCGAGGCGGGATGCTGCCCGCTCGCTTGTGACTCGGCACGAAGACGCTACCTTCCGGTTTGCGATCTGTCGTCCTGTTGTCCCCCTTGTGCTCGGGCGTTAGCGTGCCGTTGCCTAATTTACGCTGCTGCTCCTGGAACGCGTCCTCCTGCACGTCGTCCTTCAGCAGGGCGCCGGTTATCACGGGTTTGTTGCTCTCCGTCTTGCTGGAGAAGTCGTTGCTCAAAGCCTTCTGCTCCATAATCTCCAGTTTGTTGAGCGTCGTGCCGTTCACCTGAAGATTCGGATTCGATCGCACGGCGTCCGGTAAACTGTCAATCTCCAGCGTGCCCTCGCGTATCGCTGCGCTCACGACGTCTTGCAGGGACGACACGTTTTTTGATTTTCCGAAAAACTGCGGCTGCAAGCGGACGAACAGTTTTCGTCTTTCGAGAGTCTTTCGTCGATCGATACATATACATATAAAAGCATATATTCTTTTTTTCAAGCACAGAAAAATTGATCTTATATAACATGTTCCGGTTTTGAAATTTGGTGAATGTGTTATAAATATGAATTAATATCAATATTTCTTCCTCTCTTCCGATTCATTCTATGTTAACAGAATTATCAACTAATTATTATTTATGAAAAAAATTATAATTGAGAGAACAAGAGAATTTTATTATTTTTTTTTGTCACCAATATATATTGGATCTATTTCGTTTGTTTGCAATTTTATACGAGAATTGAAATAAAAAATACAAAAGACGATTCAGAGAATCGACCAATAATCTCTATAATACTTACACTCTTGCCTTCTATAATACTTACACTCTTGTCTTCATCCTCCTCACTGGTCAAATTTCTGGAATCATCCAACAGTATCTTCTCTATATCCGGCGATTTATCGAATTCCACCCATTTGGATCGCCCCTCCAGCTTCCTCGATAGTATATCAGACTCGTAACTACCGCCGTACATAGGATAACCGAGATTACCAGAATCATATTCGACCTGATTACCATAGCGGTAACTCGGATTGGCCGAGCCTTGGCTGGATATCGAAAGATCTGATTGCGACAGACCGGTATTGGTGCTTCCGAACAATCGCGTATTTTCGAAACCTGTGAAACCGCGAGATAAAAGTGGGATGATTAGAAGGTGAGGGCGAGGTATCGCGTGCATCGCGAGGACAATTACCTGAAGATCTATTGTCTGGTATTTCCTCTCTGTGTACCAGAGCCTGTTGATCGGTGATACCGGCTGTCATGTCGTCGGAAGATCCTTTGGTACCTTCCGTCTCTTCCCTATCATAATCCGGCTGTACCTCTACCACGAATGAGCATCCGCTATCTTTGTATCTCGATGTGGGCTTCTCTTCCATTGTTACCTGAAAGCGAATATCGCCAGTAATGCGAATTATAAAATGTAGCGTTTCCTCCAATATTATCTCTGTTAGGAATAGTATTGTATTTCACATAATTCGCATTTTTGTTAAGCGAAAAGTTAATTTTTTTTTAACATTAAATTTCCAACTTGTTATTAAAATAAGATTTTGTTAAACAATAAGTCTTGAAATTTTATACAAAGAATAAGAGTTAACATGGTAACAAAAGTAACATATGAAATAATAAAAATTAATTAATTGATGCGAAATTATTAATTAATAATAATAAAATTAAATTAAAATGCTTTAGTAGGAAAAGAAATAAAGTGTTATGCGAATTATTTTAAAACTAAGCTTGAAACCGATATTAAGTTTGAAACTTATCACTCTGGTCAAACGTTTCAAATTCTCCCACGGAAACTCGTATAATGTATCTAACCATTCCATTTCTTTTTTTGTTTTAGCGTGGGCTCTCGAATTACGGACACGAGTCGGCTCCACGCCTCTTCCTTGTTCGAAAGTTGGAGCACTTTGTACAGGTACGTACGTGCGTGAGAAGAATGAATTGAATGAGAGCGCGAGTAGAGTGATCGGAAAATGAAAAGGCGGATGAAATTGAGGGAGAGAGAGAAAGAAAGAGAGAACGAGAATAGAAGGAATATGCACTAGCCAAAGAGAGAAAGAGAAAACGAGGCGTAGATGAAGGCGAACGATCCGGAGAAAGATTTCGAGGATCCTCGAACGAGGGGAACGAGCCTCCGCGAACAAGACGAGGCTTTAAGTAGGACGATAGGTGGGGGCAAAATTGCCCGGTAACCTCCGACCTTACAGGGTCGGCCAAGTTCGATAATTACGAATCCGTTTCCCATCTCAAAACGAGCGCGTCCCCGACCCGGTTATGCGAGCCTCGTCAACAGAGTATCGCTTTTGCATCTCGCTAATTAGAATAAATATCAGTCGTTTGTGAAAGAAGAAGACTCCAGGAATAGATTGTTTTCAGTTGCAATGATAAAACGTGTCCGATATTTCTTTTGCAAGGACATACACGTACCGCACGTTCCTCCGTTTCTACGATAAGATGATTATTCTTGAGCGTAAGGGTGATGATGTTTCCATTCGCATTTTTGCTAGTATGGTTACCAGAAGTAGTGTACTCCATCATCGCCGCTGCCGGGACGACATTTACGTCTTCCATCACCTCCGTTTCGCATATATATCGGGGAGCATCCAAGCTATCCACCAACTGAAACGTAAAGAGACGTTAAGATATGTGCAAAAGTTGCGAAAATAAAAAGTACAATAATATATACATGATTATATTATCCAAAATTTAACTTTTCCCATATTTTCGAAATTGAATCTATGACCGATATAGCAAATTTTTTGCTCTCTTATTGTTTATATACATATATATTTATTATTATTATTATATATACATATTTTATATATAAATATAGAAAGATATTATATAAAAATCTTGTTAATATATATCAAGAATGTATAAACGATAGGAAGAAACATTTTTTGTATCAATCATTAAATGCAAATATTTAAGGAAATTAAGTTGTTGACAGCATAATTATTTACGTAAAATACCTTGCGTTTAAAAATAATTATTTTTTTTAATTTATGTTACCATGAAAATCGATATTTATATTTAGCATAATGAAAATAGTTGGTGGCATCGTAAATCCGAAAAAGTTATTCCGCAACACGTCGCTGGGAAGAACGATCGCAAACAACAAGGGCGGACTTTTCGATGATACGCTTGGCGAGATACGGTAAGATTTAACGCAGGTAAGCTATCCTAATTTACGAAACGAGGAGAACGAACGTCTCGTTGAGTTTTTATCTATCACGCGTCACTCGCGAAAAGCCATTCTCGCAACGTGCGCAAGTAGATGTTAGCCTCGCTAACGTGTGTACGCGTTCACCAACACGCACGCAGATGCACGCCGTCGGTTACGTCGTTCTCCGAGAGTTGCCTTGTGCCAAAGGGTACTGAACCTGACCCAAGGGGCATTGCTCTTGCGCTGCGTTTCGCCGTTCCTTTTCTGTTAGATCGCTACACACACCGGTCGTCACGTTAGCCAAAGCGAAGCAGGTATCATTGCGGAGACTTGGCTCGGTACTTTGCGGATGGCAGTCAAAAACACGAATATTACTCGGCATATGTCGGGATACGCGTATATTCTAGATGAGTTGAATCAAACCAGTTGCATATATTCCTTGTATACATTTTCACAAATTACAATCTCCCGCTAAATTAGACTCGGTCGTCTACACGTGAGCAAAAATTACATTCGATGAGTTAGAAATTTGACGACAGGGAATGGCTACTTTTTTTAATATGAAGAATTTTAATTTTAAAAGATTTTTAATATATGTATCGTTTTTATTTTTACGTGTCCGTGAAGCCTATTGGATATTCATCGATAGACCTACGCGATCTACGAGAATGTCGTATAGACGAGTTCTGATCGTCTTCCGTTCCATGTACCCGAGCCTTTCACCTTTCGCGTGAATCGATAAATAAGCCGAATGTTGCACACCGAGTTTTTTTAGAAAACCGTATAGACACACATGCCTACGAAATCCAACGAGTGTTCTAATTTCTAGAGAAAAGCATTAGGTCACAAGTCGACGAGCACAACTGTGCGTAGGAGAGAAATCTATATCTTATGAAAGAGAAAGTGTAATTAATGCAATCTTGTTAGAATTATTTTAATATTTCACAAATATCGCAATCAGAGACTCGAAAGATAAAAATAGATAGATAAGCTCTTAGAACATCAGATAAGTAGTGTTATTAAATGTTACTTTAGATAATTAACGTTAATTTATTGAACAAATATAAAATTATTTATGTAGAATGAATTAAAGTTCGATTCGCATCAACGCGCGTGCGTGCCACTATGTACATAACAGAAATTAATAATCTCCAAATATGCAGCTTACGTGCTACATTGTTGCGAAAATTGTATCTCGGGCACCTAGCTTTATAGATATAAATCTCTCTCGGGTATACTTGTGTGTTAGGCTGGTTATACTATTATACGAGCAGTCGTATCGCCGCTTCTAGCAGACATTCAAGTACGCACTAAGCACTCAAGGACATTTGTCTGGCTTTTTTGCTATCACCGTTAGAGGTTGCAGACGGTCACGACGAATATATGACGGATATATTTATACGCGAACGTTCTAGCAGCGATTATGACACTCGGATAGATCATCGTTGATAGATTCCTTTTTTATAGCGAATGTCACATTTACTTAATTATCCTTCGTGCATTGAACGTATCGATGAATAATCATCGAGAAATATGATGGCTATATCACACGCATAGTCACGCTATACATCATCGTTCGAAAGTTCAAAGGTTAAACGATTATTGCATTGATTTTGACAATGTCAACCTTGAAATGCCAGTTTGTAACATATGAATCTCTTCAAAAGGCTTAAAACAATCGGCGCAATTAATCTGCAAAATATTGAATTGTTTGAAATTAACATTACCTTATGATAAGAGTTCTTATCATAAATACACGAATCCAATCACATCGTTCGGGAAATTGCAACGAAAGATAGACAAACGTAAGATTTAACAGGTTTAAGGTTTTTTCTTTAATTGTTTGAAACCGTTTATTTCTAGACCTTCCTATTTCAATTATATTTAATAGAAAGAAAAATGTTGAAGCGAGATGGGAAAGAGACAGAAATAGATTAAGCGAACGATGGATAGATCGCGCATTAGTTGATACGCCAAAAGTAGCGTGAATATTCGATTTGTGACGCATCTTTTAACGATACCGTTAGAGGTCCCAGACGGTCAAAATGGTTCTAGTCTTTCTATACCATAACAGAGACCCACGGCCATACAAATAGAAAGACACGAACTGGATAGAGACGCGATCTCGAGAGTGTTATTTCATCATCTGTGAGATAGTCTAGACTCTCTAATTACATCATGGTGCGTTCGCTTAAACCGATTAAACAAATCGGCGTTAGCCAGTCGTCAAACAAAAAGAAATATGCAGTGTAAATTTATTGAGAAAATTATTACAATAATCAAAATAAACTCAATTATAGATAGCGTGTAATTAGCGCGGAAACGGTGTGTCTGTGAAGCTGGCACGACAATCTACGAATTATAAAAAAATACTAAGAGTTCTGATAGCACTTTTCATAGTTCTATAGTTCCTGATAAAAATTAAAAAGAGTTCCGCATTCCTTATATTAAAAAATCGAAATCGAAAAAATGTCGTGCTAACTTCGCGAATCTAGCACGACACTCTTTCCTCTAAAGTACCAAAACGCGTTGAATATTATTATTTTTAGCAAGAGTTCCCGATAGTTCTGTTCAAGTTCAGCCTATATATGCAATTTCAGATCGATATTTCAAAAATTAATAATTTTTAAACAATTTTTAAGATTCTCGCCCAGCATGACATTCTCCCTCTAAAGTACTAAACCGCGTTGAAAATTATTATTTCTAATAACAGTTTTCGATAGTTCTGCTATAGTTCAGCCTATATAGGCAAATTTCAGACCGATATTTCAATAATTAATAATTTTTTACGAATTTTTAATGTCCTCGACCAGCACGACACTTAGTAAAAATGTGTCGTGCTGATGATTTTTCGTAGTTTTAACGATAGTTCTCGACAGTTCTATAAAAGTTCTATTCTTTGAAAACGTTTTTACGCAGAGTTCCGACCGTTTAATATTTTTTAAACAATTTTTTATTATTATCCAGCACGACACTCTCCCTCTAAAGTACTAAGACGCGTTGAATATTATTATTTTTAGCAAGAGTTCCCGATAGTTCTGCTATAGTTCAGCCTATATATGCAATTTCTGATAGATATTTCAATAATTAATAATTTTTTACGAATTTTTAATGTCCTCGACCAGCACGACACTTAGTAAAAATGTGTCGTGCTGATGATTTTCCGTAGTTTTAACGGCAGTTCTGGACAGTTCTATATAAGTTCTATCTTTTAGAAACATTTTTACGCAGAGTTCCGACCGATTACTATTTTTTAAATAATTTTTTACAATAACCCAGCACGACACTCCCTCTAAAGTACTGAGACACGTTGAATATTATTATTTTTAGCAAGAGTTCCCGATAGTTCTGCTATAGTTCAGCCTATATATGCAGTTTTAGGTCGATATTCCAAAAATTAATAATTTTTTATGAATTTTTAATGTTCTTGACCAGCACGACACTTAGTAAAAATGTGTCGTGCTGATGATTTTCCGTAGTTTTAACGGCAGTTCTGGACAGTTCTATATAAGTTCTATCTTTTAGAAACATTTTTACGCAGAGTTCCGACCGATTACTATTTTTTAAATAATTTTTTACAATAACCTAGCACGACACTCTCCCTCTAAAGTACTGAAACGCGTTGAATATTATTATTTTTAGCAAGAGTTCCCGATAGTTCTGCTATAGTTCAGCCTATATATGCAGTTTTAGGTCGATATTTCAAAAATTAATAATTTTTATGAATTTTTAATGTTCTTGACCAGCACGACACTTAGTAAAAATGTGTCGTGCTGATGATTTTCCGTAGTTTTAACGGCAGTTATCGACAGTTCTATATAAGTTCTATCTTTTAGAAACATTTTTACGCAGAGTTCCGGCCGATTACTATTTTTTAAATAATTTTTTACAATAACCCAGCACGACACTCTCCCTCTAAAGTACTAAGACACGTTGAATATTATTATTTTTATCAAGAGTTCCCGACAGTTTTGTTGAAGTTCAGCCTATATATGCAGTTTTAGGTCAATATTCCAAAAATTAATAATTTTTTATGAACTTTTAATGTTCTTAACCAGCACGACACTTAGTGAAAATGTGTCGTGCTGATGATTTTCCGTAGTTTTAACGGCAGTTCTGGACAGTTCTACATAAGTTCTCTTTTAGAAACATTTTTACGCAGAGTTCCGACAGATTACTATTTTTTAAAATAATTTTTTACAATAACCCAGCACGACACTCTCCCTCTAAAGTACTGAAACGCGTTGAAAATAATTATTTTTGACAACAGTTCTCGATAGTTCTGCTATAGTTCAGCCTATATATGCAATTTTAGGTCGATATTTCAAAAAGTAATAATTTTTAAGCAATTTTTAAGATTCTCGCCCAGCACGGCATTCTCCCTCTAAAGTACTAAACCGCGTTGAAAATTATTATTCCTAATAACAGTTCTCGATAGTTCTACTATAGTTCAACCTATATATGCAGTTTTAGGTCGATATTCCAAAAATTAATAATTTTTTATGAATTTTTAATGTTCTTGACCAGCACGACACTTAGTAAAAATGTGTCGTGCTGATGATTTTCCGTAGTTTTAACGGCAGTTCTGGATAGTTCTATATAAGTTCTACCTTTTAGAAACATTTTTACACGGAGTCCGACCGATTACTATTTTTTAAATAATTTTTTACAATAACCCAGCACGACACTCTGCCTCTAAAGTATTAAAATGCGTTGAACATGATTATTTTTAGCAAGAGTTCTCGATAATTCTGCTATAATTCAGCCTATATATGCAATTTTAGGTCGATATTCCAACAATTAATAATATAATTGTAAAAAATTATTTATGAAATAATAAACGGTCGGATCTCTACGTATAAATGTTTCTAAAGGATAGAACTTTTATAGAACTGTCGAGAACTGCCGTTAAAATTACAGAAAATCATCAGCACGACACATTTTTACTAAGTTTCGTGCTGGTCAAGAACATTAAAAATTCATAAAAAATTATTAATTTTTGGAATATCGACCTAAAACTGCATATATAGGCTGAACTATAGCAGAACTATCGGGAACTCTTGCTAAAAATAATAATATTCAACGTGTCTCAGTACTTTAGAGGGAGAGTGTCGTGCTGGGTTATTGTAAAAAATTATTTAAGAAATAGTAATCGGCCGGAACTCTGCGTAAAAATGTTTCTAAAAGATAGAACTTATATAGAACTGTCGATAACTGCCGTTAAAACTACGGAAAATCATCAGCACGACACATTTTCACTAAGTGTCGTGCTGGTTAAGAACATTAAAAATTCATAAAAAATTATTAAGTTTTGGAATATCGACCTAAAACTGCATATATAGGTTGAACTATAGCAGAACTATCGAGAACTGTTATTAGAAATAATAATTTTCAACGCGGTTTAATACTTTAGAGGGAGAATGTCGTGCTGGGCGAGAATCTTAAAAATTGTTGAAACATTATTAATTATTGAAATATCGGTCAGAAATTGCATATATAGGCTGAACTATAGCAGAACTATCGGGAACTCTTGCTAAAAATAATAATATTCAACGCGTCTCAGTACTTTAGAGGGAGAGTGTCGTGCTGGATAATAATAAAAAATTGTTTAAAAAATATTAAACGGTCGGAACTCTGCGTAAAAACGTTTCTAAAAGATAGAATTTATATAGAACTGTCCAGAACTGCCGTTAGAACTACGGAAAATCATCAGCACGACACATTTTTACTAAATGTCGTGCTGGTCGAGGACATTAAAAATTCGTAAAAAATTATTAATTATTGAAATATCGGTCAGAAATTGCATATATAGGCTGAACTATAGCAGAACTATCGGGAACTCTTGCTAAAAATAATAATATTCAACGCGTCTCAGTACTTTAGAGGGAGAGTGTCGTGCTGGATAATAATAAAAAATTGTTTAAAAAATATTAAACGGTCGGAACTCTGCGTAAAAACGTTTCTAAAAGATAGAACTTATATAGAACTGTCCAGAACTGCCGTTAAAACTACGAAAAATCATCAGCACGACACATTTTTACTAAGTGTCGTGCTGGTCGAGGACATTAAAAATTCGTTAAAAATTATTAATTATTGAAATATCGGCCTAAAACTGCATATATAGGTTGAACTATAGCAGAACTATCGGGAACTCTTGCTAAAAATAATAATATTCAACGTGTCTCAGTACTTTAGAGGGAGTGTCGTGCTGGGTTATTGTAAAAAATTATTTAAAAAATAGTAATCGGTCGGAACTCTGCGTAAAAATGTTTCTAAAAGATAGAACTTATATAGAACTGTCCAGAACTGCCGTTAAAACTACGGAAAATCATCAGCACGACACATTTTTACTAAGTGTCGTGCTGGTCGAGGACATTAAAAATTCGTAAAAAATTATTAATTATTGAAATATCGATCTGAAATTTGCCTATATAGGCTGAACTATAGCAGAACTATCGAGAACTGTTATTAGAAATAATAATTTTCAACGCGGTTTAGTACTTTAGAGGGAGAATGTCATGCTGGGCGAGAATCTTAAAAATTGTTTAAAAATTATTAATTTTTGAAATATCGATCTGAAATTGCATATATAGGCTGAACTTGAACAGAACTATCGGGAACTCTTGCTAAAAATAATAATATTGAACGCGTTTTGGTACTTTAGAGGAAAGAGTGTCGTGCTAGATTCGCGAAGTTAGCACGACATTTTTTCGATTTCGATTTTTTAATATAAGGAATGCGGAACTCTTTTTAATTTTTATCAGGAACTATAGAACTATGAAAAGTGCTATCAGAACTCTTAGTATTTTTTTATAATTCGTAGATTGTCGTGCCAGCTTCACAGACACGGAAACGGTAGATATCTAGAAAAAATTTCACGTAATTCCATGATATATTCTCTTGCAAATTTATATTTTTAAATTCACTTTAATTTCTTTTCCATAAGAAGGCAATTTATCATATTGCGCTGCTTAATTACATTATTATTATATTATCAGATTCTCTCTTTTTAGAATTAAGAGTTGTCTAAAAGAATTATTTTTACTCCGTAACATTATATTTTATGCCTTCGCGATTAATAGAAGCCGAAAGATTAGCCAGCGGAAATATTTTATCGTCGAGGCCAGGCTTTAATGCGTCACTCATAATTGATTATGAATGTTTGATGCACCAAGGAGAGAGGAATAACGGCCTCGTCTTTCGAGGATTCAAGGTTCCCCGATGTGATTTGCACTTATATTGAATCGCTTTGCTTATATTATATTAGGATATCATATACGTTAAATAATACCAAGTATCTATAATGCTTAGAAATTTAAAGTATTAGTAATTTTAAACTATTTTTTAATTGGAGAAAAGATATATAATAGATGACAGTTTATTTCTCATTCTTAAAATTCTAGATTTTACTTACGAGAGATCGTCGAAAGAATATCACATTCTTAAAATTATGTGTGTAACTTTTATATAACTTTTATAAATATAAAATACTTTTATATTGAAAGTGCCTCTGTGTGACATAAAACTTTTGTAACCAGATTATTTATGACATTACATGTAAAATTAATATAGAGAAAGTGTGTATTTTCTCCTTTTTTAAAGTAGATGGATATTATTTTAAACAGTTCTTGTTCTAAAGTTTCAATTACATTGATATTTCATCTTTTCTTATATCGTATCATTTATTAGAAAAAAAAGAAATATTGTGAAAAAAGAAATAATGTATGAATATAAAACAGTTGGCTTTGCTGTTGTAACATAATGTGTCTTTTATTTAATTTCGTTATTATTGTATCTGACGGTAATTATTATAATAATAATTATATATTTGTTAAATAATTATGTTAAATAATTATGCTATTATGTTTTGTTATAATAAAATTAATAGCGTTTACTACATATATTGTAAAATGAGCATATCCGCGTCTCTTTCTTTCGCATGACGCTTACATATTAATGCCAGTCGCTTTGGGCACTCATGCAACATTTATGGCCAACGGCAGTTTCAGAAAAGACAGCCACGGCAGATATGAATTGACTACTCGAATTTGTTTGACCTTTATGATAAAAACCGTGCCAGATAAAAAATAATGGCAACTTTGGCGAACGGTACATACAACGGCTTTGAGTTTCATCTTTCTATTTTCACAACAAGGCGAATACGCGAATAGCCGACTTGAGATTCTTGCACCAAAACATTTGCGAATAATCGAGCAAAATCTAATCTTGTCTTGGCCGCGAGAAGCAAAGATGCACACGTCAGGCTCTAAAATTTCTGTACGTTAAAAAAATCCTACTGCGCTCCACGAAAATAAAATTACCGCCATTTGTCAATTAAAACTCTCTATACAAGAATAGCTTCAATAATCATTTTTTTAAGAAATTCTTGTTTTGAATTTCTTTAAAATTTTAATTTAAATATAATTCTTTTAATTTTAATTTAAATATTATTTCTTAAAAAAATGAAATTTACTATTGTTTCATTTACTTCATTTATTTAAGCTATAAAGTAGTAATAATTTTTCCCATAGAGTTATTGATAACTTTTTCTCTTTCAATTGTCATCTCTAAAGAAGCTTCTTACAACGCAGTTGTGATGTTTTTTCTATCAGAAATACGATACGCGAGAGCTGCGAATAAAACTGCAGTTTAGAAATCGCGTTCATTTGAGAACGGCGGTCAGCGAAATAATATTGACATAGTGCTGGCAAATGAACAGAGACCTCCTTATGGTTCGTAGTTGAGAGATAAGCTAATCTTTATCATAGTCTGGTACGCCTCGCGAACATTAGCAAACAACTGGCCTTATCACTTTATAACGACTTTATATACGTCATTCGATAAGTGCGCTTCGTTGTTCCGTGCTAAAAACCTAAATTTGCAACTATGCCGCAGCGTAACGTTTCCATTGTCTCGAATATAATAAATCAGTTAATATAACTCGGAGAAGTCTGTTTGTCATAACCATAGTATTGCGAATATAGAGATAGCTCCCCTCCCCATATTCAATATCTGACATTATATACATATATTTTATCGCACTTTTTCTAGTATAGTTTTATTAGATAAAATATCTTATCACAAAGTCTTATCACAGAAAATATCGCGTTGTATCTTAACTCTGTAAAATTGAATAGAAAAGTCAAACGAATAGATTTTCAATTCGAAATAGAAAACAATTTTTTTTTTTGACATAAACTTATATTTTTCTAATTGAATTTAATCTTTTTCAACTTTTCCGTATTCCTTTATTTATGTCATCAAAGTCTTTATTTAACATCGTCTAATATGGTCTAATGAAAGATTGTTGGAAAATGCAATATACTATAAAATATAAACATAGAACTTTTCCTATTAATAACATATTAGAGAGGATCTTCGATAATATCTTTTAGCATCACAAAATTGAGCTCCACCTCGAAGAATGAAGTTGATTTGCTCGTGATGAAGAGATTCCGTAATCAGAAATAAGAGAGGGGGAAGAAAAGAAGGAGGAAGAGGATGTGAGAGAATGAGGGAAAGAAAGAAAAAGAAATCGAGCGAGAAAGAGAGGGAAGGGGAGAGAAATAAGAAGCTGCACGTGGAGAAAAAAAACGAAAGAGGAATAGGAAAGAAAATTAGAAGGGGAGGAATGTACATATTTTTCACTAATCACACATGTAATCCACAAATATATTTTTCACTAATCATACACCTAATCATTTTTATTAATAAAACAGATTCTTTGATATTATTAAGTTTACATAATTTAGAAATAAATATTTATTTATATAATTTTTGATTAATCGTGATTAGCATACTTATCTGCATATCGTTCGAAACAATTAACCGCAATCGAAGATAAAGGCGAAAGAAAAGGAGAAAAGCGGGAGAGAGAGAGAGAAAGAGAAAAAATAGAAGGGAGGAGATGGATAGCAAGAGAGGAGAGAAGAGATGGAGTCGGGAGGGCGATTACCGCGAAATAATCGACTATCCGAAAGGGTCGGTGGCAAATAACTATAATTTCTTTTGGTCCCGGCTACAGTCGAGGTTTGAGCGGAATGGACAATATGTAGGATAAGAGTAGAGAACCGCACCGAGTGGAGGAATTAAAGAAAGAGAATAATAAAATAATAAAAAAGAAAAAGAAAAGAAAGAAAAGAGAAAAAGTTAGGACGAAGAAGGATAGGAGGAAGAGAGGAAAGAGAAAGAGAACAGCCATCGTATCCACGATGCGTGGAAGCGAGATGCGATGGGAGGATAGGTCCGCCGGCGCGCGCGAGGCTGACCAAAAGAGAAGTATAGAGAAAGAGAAAGACGTGGTAGGGTGAAAGCGGACCCAGGCGCACGAGTGCAACGACCCCTTCTGTTAGGTCAGCCACCCCACGGACACGATACGGCCGCGACGAGCGGGTCCAGTCGGTCGGACGGACCCGCGCCTATGGTCAAAGAGAGAGAGAGAGAGGGAAAGAGACGAGTATGTGGACGTACAGCCGAATAAACGGGTGGTTAAGTGAAATGCACCCATGGACGAATGTACGGCCGAATAATAAGCAATCGCGTGGATAGTCCCGCGAGGAATTGCGCGAAGCGTAAGGAATCTGCGTAACATCGTATGTATCATAATTCCGAGGTGGTCAACGAGATAATGACGGTGTAAGAGATTTACGTCTGGCTCGATATACAATCGATGATTATGGTTTAATATGCAAGATGGAGAAGTATATTTTGCATAATTTATATTATTCGTGATATAATTCTATTTATAATAAAGATATATGAAAAATTAGAATATACAATATATAAATGATAAATAAAATTCCATCTTAAAATCTGTCATAAATTGGGAACCACTTTAAAATATGGCCTTTAAAAAATATGAATAAATTGAAAAAATTAAATAAATTAAAATTAAATAAATTAAATAAATTAAAAAAATAGATAAGAAATAGACACGCTCATCTAGTCACCGAAATTATATTATTAAAAATCGCCTTGCATTGATGAAAAATTTGTTCATTAAGCATTGCGTTAGAAATGAGTAGGGAAGAAATTTGCTATTACTTTTGACAAATCCACTTGCTATTAACGATCGCAGATTTAGATTCAAACGTGACACGTGCACGTAGGATGTATTGAAATAACTCGCTATCAATAAACGCATCGCGATGAATGGACACGGATGCTCTATTGAGAAAATGATACACGATATGCGGCAATATCGAAGAATCCCCGGCGCAATATGATCTAGAAATCGATCGAATTCCGCATAATGTCCGATAATATGAAACGTCATCGACGATATATGAACGATAAATAATGCTTTCGATACTCCGTACTTCAAATTACAGAATTTATCTCACATGTTGCTCCATTTTAATTGAGCCTTCGTCTCTCCTTTCAATTCTAGACATTTTCAATTTCATGATTTCGCGCGAATTTTAGATGAGCAATCGGAAGGAATATTTTCGAGAGAAATAAAATGTTGCATGTTCATCGTTACTTAGATCTGAATTCAAAATTACGGTTATTTTTCTTACATCTTTGCCAAAAAATGTCGATAAAAACACATGTAATCATTATCAGTAAAAATTTTCCTTTGCATTCATCTCGTGTTTTATAACGCAAATTATTTTCAGGAAAAATAAATTTTTTTGTCGCGAGAAAATGCACGTCGTGTGATTTATTTTCGCGCTCGAAAATGTAAAACTCGTAATCCGTTTACCGAATGAGTTTTCTCATCTAAAAATATTTTTCCCGACTTTTACCACTCGGCCATAATTACACGCAAATTAACTCATCGTTTTCGACAATTAAGTTTCTTCTCTCTTCCTTTTTCGCTTTATCTTTCCGTCGTTCTTCTCGGATAGCGTGGACAATTGTATATTTAATCTCCGTATATTGCATTTCCATCTCGCGTTCTTCCCGGTGCACGTGTAATCGCAAATTGCGACAAGAGAGAGAAGAGAGACTATCTCCCGAGAGATTCGCAAATAAAATAAAAAGGAATAAGTGGAGCATCGCTAGAGCAGCCACCGATTGCGATATAAAGCTGCCTTCGATCCGAGGATGTGAATTCTTAGAAATCGCTTATGTGTTCTTTAATCGCGTCGAGCTTTTAAACATCCCTAAAATAGCCGATAGCTAACACGGTTCATTCTATTTTTTGCGGGGAATGATGCGTGCCGTATATCGGCCAGACTCCGACTCGAGTCGAGTCTCTCTCTCTCTCTCTCTCTCTCTCTCTCTCTCTCTTTCTCTCCCCCTACGAGAGGCGGCAAACGATGTCTAGCGGTGTCGAGCGCCGGTCGCGGGGGAGAGCGAGGGGGAAGATCGAGCGGCGTCGACCAACGCAACGGCATAGGGGCAATCGAGGGCAACGCACCCAGTCAGCCTTGGCATGAATTGAATCTAGCAATGCGAAAGTAAGGTTTAGTCAGCGTGCATTATAACGCGGTGACCTAAACTTATCTCCTCCTCCTCCTCCCCCTCCCCCTCTTCCCTCCCTCCGGAGATCGGTTTCGCGCATCTCTCGCCGATTTTATTTTAGCGCGTGATTTTCCTCGCCGGAGAGAAGAGGGGGGGAGGAGGGCACCGGTTTTTCACGCCACGGGGTATATATGTATTTCTCGGGACGGTTTAAGGATTTTTTACAGATCGCTTTCTCTCGCGCGAATGCACGCATGCATGTGTGTGTGTGTGTTGGACAAAAACGGCACGTTTTAATATGCATATGGCCCGCGCACGGGACGAAGTTTCGTCCTCGCGATCGCGAGAGGCGATTGGTTCGTTCGAGTCGGAGTAACGAATAAATAGTATGACTCACGGCGAAAGTATGTGGCGCATACATTACTTTTCTTCTCTTTTCAAGTAAGCTCGGCTTATCGCGACGCGCGAGCTAATGCATACCGCGGTTAATTGCGAGAGAGAATTTTTTTTCTCGCTCGTGTTAGGATAGAGATAAATTAGCCGCGCGCGCGAGATAAATTATCGCACTGATAATCGTGTCTACGCGAATGAATTTGATCCTACCAAATATTTCAACGCTGCATTTGAAATTATTCTTGATAACGAGAGAGAGAGGCGGGAAGGGGGGAGGGGAGGGGACGTAATTATTCAAGCCACCTTCGCATGCTCGCTCTGATTTAATTTCTAGTAGAAGAAATAATAACGTCGATGGAAAAAATACTACAGAGATAGCAAACTGTTTGCATCGCACTTGAATTTGCGTGATGATTCAGTTTGCATACATTAGCCAGGATGTAAGAATTGTATTTTCCATTATTAAACGCGTGTTCCGCGAAGTAATCAATAGCGAATTATACTTGTTGTACGAAAGCGTTTCTCGGAAAAGATGAAAAACTTGGATGAGCGTAGAGAATGTGCGGATTAAATTTATGCATCTCGCGAGAGAGAGAAAGAGAGATATTTAGCGATATAGAGAAGAAAGGTAAAATATCTGCGACGCGTTGAAAGACTTAGAGAATGAATCATTCCTCGGTATCTAGCGCTCTTTTATCGTCTCTTTAGCGCGTATCTGAAAATATCGCGAGCAGCACTAAACCAACCGACGAGTTGAAGCTAAAAAAAGTATCGACACACGAGTTGCAGAGCAAACCGACTATGCGTAAACAATGACACACTTTCTCGGCGCTCGCTATCGCATGTATAAGCATTCGCGCTACACATGTAGTACAGCGATCATTTCAACGATCGTTCCAACCCAAAGCCCGTATTCAAAAGAAGCTTGTACGTAAAGGGTTTTTCTTTCAAATTACTTTCTTCGCGTCAAATCAAACGAGCATGTTCGCATCTCGGAATAAAGAACGCGAGCAAAAATCACAGTTAAAAATAATCCTATTTCATCGTGATTGACCGATCACGTTGTACAAGTATAAAGTACAAAGTATAAATAAGTATAAAGTATACAAGTATAAATAAGAAGTCTGGAAAGAAGATTGCTTCGAACTTTTCGAAACTATTCAATATCGAGTGGAGAGAAAATCCTCGGTGCGAAGAGTTCCAAGGCAAAAGTGAGGAGATGAGGGGGAGAGAGGCAGGCGTGTGTGCATGTGCGTGCAGCATGACGTAGAATGTAGACGCATAGGCGAGAGGCGTGCGGAAGCAAGTGCATGCGTGTGTGTGTGTGTGTTTGAGGAGAGCCAGAAGAGAGGTGCAACGGCTGGAGAGAGACAGAGAGAGCGAGAGAAAGAGCGAGCGGGACGAGGCGATATGATGCAGAGCGAGGGGGAGAAGGGGGAGGCGCGATTTATAGGTGGTGCGAGGACGCGATGCAAGTATCCTCGCGGATACGCATAAGCGTTAGAGCAGGAGGACTAGTGGGGGCTAGAGTGCAGCGGCGGTGGGGGTAGCGCGGTGCTTTTGAAAAAAGCGCAAGGCTTTAAGAAGGCGCGCGGTACCCCCCACTACCGAGTACTACGCGAGCAACTACTAGCGACAAGGCATAGACAAGGGAGCCGCTGGCGGTTTACTATTGTCGGAAAATGTAGTGCGACTTGCGAAAAATAGGGACGCGAAACTGCTAGTTCTCTCGCCAAGTTAGACGACAAGTGAGAAGTGCACTCTACTTTCTCGGAGTCCTTGTCGGGAATATTATTCCGGCCAGAATTTAATATTTAAAGTCGATTTGAAATAATAGAATGGTATTTTTAGACGTAATTTGAAAGAAAATAATTTTTTAAACATTTTTGTTTTCTTTATTTTCTTGTCAAAAGTTCCTCCTTCCTTGTTGCACTTGGCTGTAGAAATTTGTTTCATAGGAAAACCATCTCAAATACAATTCGTCTTCATATTACACGGTAAATTACACAATCTCTTTTGCGTATTGAGATGGAAACACATTTGATTTTTATATCTATTTTATATTTGAAAAACATTTTTTTACAGTTATTAAAATTGCATTTTTTTCATTACACATTTGTATGAGAATAAAAATGTGGATGGTACTTTACAATTTTGTGCGTGTCGATGATGCAATAAGTTCTTAATGGTGCTGAATCTTAGTGGTGCCGAACATGTAAAATAGTGTCGTACGTGAACCACATCAAAATGAGGATATATCGCCAATAAGTGACAATATATATATCTATATATGTATCTAATATAAATATAAATGTTGTGTGTTTGTGCATCTTTTCGCCGAGTTTGCGATTGATTTTGGTTCATCAGTAAAATTGCAGCATCTGAGCAGCCCCAGGAAATCGAGATATTCATAAGTGAATATAAGTTCGTTTCTAAAATTGCCAAAAATCTTCTCTTTCTCTCCCTCATTTTAATCGAAATAATACAAAGAGAGAGATAAAAAATTTAGAATAAGATGCAGAATTTTTTAAAAATAACCAATGAATGCGAATAATTGGAGGAATGCATCGCCGCGTCGCGTCTAAAAACATGGACGAAATCCATGGACGAAATCTCTTTTGCTTTCGATGAAAAAAACTGTTCACCTTGAATTAATCTGAATCGTTCATTCGCTTCTGGCCGCTTCTCGAGTGCATTTAATTCTGTAGGGACACGTGTGATCAATGAAAGTTCCGCTGGTCCGTTTTATTCGGATTCCGAGTACGTTTCAATCTTGATTCGCGGGATAAATTTTTTATTCGACGATGAAGACTCTACCAGAGCTACGAGCATCGGCGTTTTACCCTGATTCTACTTCTGCATATATTCATCCAAGATTATTCACTTAAGGTGACGCGACGTATTTATAGTTAGTCGTAAATATTTTATTTCGCGCTCATAAAAGAGAGGAAATTTTATATTATAATTTTTTGACGCTTTAATTTAACGTGAAATAATACATTAATTTGCATTTAATTTGTTCAATTTAATTATAATTTCAAATGCGTGTCATATGTATACATATGTTAATATTTAATCGCGATAATTGTGCAAAATACTCGAAACGTTGCAATAATTGTGCATTTGTGTAAAAGAGGAGCATCGCTGCTACGAGGTATATTTTACGCATCGCGTAAACGGATGATCGCGCGCTGATGCATCCGAAAGCTGAAAATGATTGACCGCGATTTTATTAGAAAGTAAGCGAAAGAAGCGACGAGCGGCGAAATTAGAGAGGCGTGCACAACCTGCGATACTAATGAAACCGTCGCTTGAAGAGAGAAGAAGAAAAAAGAAAACGGATTGTGCCACGCATGGAAAGCTGGTCCGGTTTAATTGCAAAAGTCAAACATCGTATGCAACTTTCACCAATGTCTGCGTTTATGCCCTTTTGCTCCGCAGACTCCGCTCGAAAGACGGACCAAGAAAGACGCGTTTATAATATTATTTCATTAATCGACGAGAAGCTTTCTTGATCAAGCTTGAATTAACATGACGTAACGTCGCGTGTGTTAAACTTGCGTGATGAAACAAATATTTCTACGCTCAATTCGAGCGATTTTTCAAAGATTTTTGAAGAGAGATGTCATTTGATTCCACTTCAGTCTTACACTTTACAGTAATTAATCTTAAATATTGTTAAAAAAATTATGCTTTTCCAATTACAAATGATTAATTGAGTAGTATCCTAACTGACTTATCAAAATCTATTATCGTTAAAATAATAATAATTAAAAAATAATTTTTATATATTTTATATTTATCAGTTTATATAGTAAACGATAAAATTGATGTGATTAGCGACATTTCTTGCATGAAATGTGGCCACAAACGTTAGCTTTTATTTTTTTGAGAGGGAAATTTTAATATCGTTTAAAAAATTTTGCATTTGTCAATAATACAGTGCTCAATACAATAGATATATACGCGATATTGCGTTAAACATCGCCGATCCCGTTGAAGTTAACAGCGCGCTATAACGGCTGTAATGGAATGCACTCCTTTCTTGACCTCGGCGCGCTGACATTTGCATTTGCACGACGAAATAATATTGGAATAGACCGAAAACAATTGGCGATAATTATGCATCGCGCGACAAATTCGGCTAAAGCGGCCGTTATCGCGATCGCATATGCGCAAAATTAAAATCAGGTCAATCCCACCCGTCCGCGCGCCAAGCAGACGTACGGTATTTTTGGCTGAGTCATATACGCGCATACGTAAATAATAATAATGTGTGCGTACGTATGTATAATATGCGTTTGCAACGCGTGTTCGCCTACACGCACAAGCGTTGCACGCCGGGCACAATATGTTGTAGCTGGAACGATATGATACCGCGACGTCAATTGGTGGGCAAAGTTAATGTACTGGATCTAACCGTAAGCTCGATAAACGCGAATTATTTATTGACCACGTGCACGAGGTGTAAATGCGAGCCATTGTTGCAATTCCCTCGCGTAAGTGCAAAGATTGCAATTACGGACGAAATAGATTCGGAGGAATTTATGCTGAAATTTTGGAAGTATATTATGAAAGAAAATATACAGTCTTCGGCTATCGTCGATCTTCTGTTTTTTTTATCATTAATTTGACTCGCGAATAAAATTTTTTTCGGTTCAACTTATTTTCGAATGTGAGTTAATTATGCGAGAGGTATGAATTTTAAATGAGCTTGCGCGTTACGGTATTTCAGCCGGAGATCTTAGCCGGAAGGAGTCTACCGGCGAAAAGGGTTAAGCGAGACGAATGAACGCAACACACGCGGCGATGTATCGCTATTAAATGCAAAGCGTTATAACGGTACGTTTGTAGCCATAGATTTCGGCGCGGGTCCGTTTTGCATGCTCGATCTTGCGAATTCTTCCCGGGAGAAGTTGCATTTCGATTCGCGAGGAACCGTAAAAATTCATCAATAGCGCGAGGGAAAGTTACGTTAGAACAAATTCTTTGCGTTGCTTCTTAGAATTGCACAAGATAGGGCAGCATGTAAAAAAATCATATTGATATTGAAAATTTATGAAAACTTGGATCTCTTGAGTGGATCTTTGTAGCAGAGATCTCGTCTCGCCTTGTCTCGTCTCGATTTTATTAACAATTTTTTTCTAATACTGAACAATTGTTTAAAATAATATTTAATAATTTATTTAATATTTAATAATTTTATAATTTTATAATTTTATAATTCTTTTTTTATAATATCATTTTTAAGATAATTATTATTATTTATATCATTTGTTTACTTCCCAAAATAACACAATATATATTATATATATATATATATATATATATATATATATATGTATGTATGTATGTATGTATGTATGTATGTATGTTAAACTTCGAGTAATTTTACTTAAGAAAAGAAAGTTGCAAATACAATGATGACAGATACATTTCTCACAAGTTAGAGAACCGTGTGTACGCAAAATTTTATGTAATTAAATAATTGTGTAAAATTTTACATTATTTATTTTGTATTAATTGTTTCTGAATTTGTTAATATAAATGTTTTTATTTATGAAATAAAATTCTTCAAATGTGTATATAATACAGTGTGATCTTTTTTTTATCCAACTTACAAATATACATATTTTAGTCTTTTCTTTTAATCAATAATTTTAACAAGATCAATAATCTTGGCAATCTTAGTATTGGTATTGTCTTGGCAACTAATTAAAAATCTCATCTTAATCTTGTCCCGAATTTCGAGACTTTCAATATCAAGTTTAGTCTCGGTATCTCGTGCAACCCTAATTCATCGCATAATCTGGGCCGAGTTCCGTAAATGTCCGCCGTGTATCCTATTACGGCACAGCTTCAAGATTTAAACCAAGGTCGATGGTATTTGCGTGGTTACCGTATTATGTAAGCTAATCGAGCATGCATACGAGGATCAAACAAGCCCATATATATGTATGTATCGATTCCATTAAAGTTCACAACGCGCCAGCTCTCGTCGAGCCAGCCGTACCTTCCCCTCCGTCTGACGAGTTTCCTCTCGCGTTAGATCGCTTGCGAGAGATCTTATCGATCTTCTTGAGATGTGAGAAGATTGATCTTATTAAAAATTCACGCAGAAAATTTTTCCATTTTTTTTTAAATTGCGATGCCTTGGAATTTTCATGGACAAAATCAAGTCTAAATTAAAAAAAAAACATTAAAATTGCATTTCAACGCACAACTTTTCATTCATTTCACCCTATCTCTTGCATTACCTAGAAAGATCGCTCGATCATTTGAGCGATCGCGACAATGTTTTGTCTATGCAACATTTCACAGAGATACATAAGATTGTGAAAAAGTCGTCAACTTACATCCTGCGCGGAGAGAACCCTCGTGGCAGTTTGAACGGGAACATTCCCGGAATGTGGATGCTGAAGTTGGGATTCGACTGCGCTATCGCGGTTGCACGCGCTCTTGTACCAAGGTAATCCATTCCCGCTGTCTCGGCCATTTCGATACTTTTGCCACACGTGCCTGCGAAGCAACATGCGTGTTAGAAAAAAAAAAGTTTTTATTTAAGCTGACTACGCGCAATTAAAAAGTAACTCGGCCAGTGCTTCGGATCTCTTTCGCAATAAGCAAAGTTAGCATACCTGACGCCGAAGGCAATTCCCAAAGCGATAATCAGCGGTAATAATGTCGATATGCATGCGAGTAAAACGGTCTGTATGTCCGAAAAGTTGGCGAGGATACCTGAAATATAATGATTATGAAATTCTTGAGGCGAAAACAAGATAATAATTTGAATTGCTTTACTAGCTGGCGAAACGTTGTGGCGGTGGCAATGATGCAATTTTCACGATTGTCTTGTTGAATTGTTTGTCTTGTGTAATATTTTAACAGAAACGTCAACGCGGAAATATAGATGCACGAATTTATGATAATAGGAAGTTCAAACAACAACGTTTTGATCCTCTCTCTCTAATGGAATGAGAAATAATTCTTTTACCCGAGAAATTTCATTAACGATATTTATTTCATTAACGATTAATTAAACGTGAATCTCTGAACAAAAAAATTAAAAGTGAAAAGAAATTAATAATTTCTTTTCACTTTTCACTTTTAATTTTTTTGTTATAATAATTTCAAAATTAATAATTTCATTAACGATCAATTAAACGTGAATATCTGAACAACAAAATTAAAAGTGAAAAGAAATTAATAAACCCTCTAAAATATAAAATATAGCGAGAGAGATATATATCATATCTCTTTCTGTCACATATACTCAAAAGAATGATCTTGCAACTACAGCAACAATTTTTTTTTGGACACGAAAGATTAACTAGATAAATGATTATCAAATACTGCGATATGTTTTGCACTTAATCAATCTAAATAACAGAGACAAAATTTATATATGAATTGTTGATGACATTTAGAAAAAAAGTCTCTCTGTGGCACTCCATGATAAAACTAATCGTTCTTGTTATAAAGTTTGACTGTGGTATATGTCATTTTTCAAAGATCAATCTAGCTGTAGTATTGAAATATTTATGCAGTGATTAATATTTGGGATCTAAATTTGTCAGAAGGTATTATTTGCTGCTATAAATTTTCTACAATTCTACGAATAACGTTCTAACAGATATAAAAAATGGCGATAAAGTTTTCTCGTTAACATCTAGAAATCTATTTATACCAGCGAAACATTTTTTGATGTATTTTTCGAGAGATTAAGTATTTTCCTACATTGCTAAATTCCCGTCACAAGAAGATTAATTACTGAATTCAAGAAATATGTATATCCTAGTTTTTCTCTGATTAATTACTGAATTTATATCTAAGAAATATATATCTAACTTTTTCCCCCAGTTGGCTGGCTCGATTTCAATCTTCCAAATGCATAACTAATTAAAAGTCCGCGTAAAACCGCCGCTCTTCATTAAACATTCATATACCTTCTTCCATAATAATGTACTACTTACCATGCTCCAGCTCATCATGCTCGACCAGGTATTCCGTCACGTTGTGGACATGATGATACGATTTGACGGTAGCGACGGTGGCTGCAGGATCGCCGGTCGCTACCGTGGACGGATTAGTCGGATGTATCGTCGTCTCGGCGTTAATCGCGGCCGCGACCACGGTGGAAGGAAGGAACGTCATCGACGTGAGATTCAGCTTCCTAGCTGTCCTCTTGGCGGACGTTGTACGATTGTGTGCCATCGTTTCTGCCATTTCACTCGTGCTTGACGATACATCACCGGGAAATTTGCCGGTTAAGCGAATTCCGTATCGATCGGAGAAGATGTGAGCTAATGAACTTAATCGGCCGATCTATGTTGTATACTTGGTTCCACGATCATTATGCCTCTTCTTTCTTCCTCTTCCTTTCCTTTACATCATTATGTATAATTCTAATGTTTTTGACTCAACATTAATTTATTGAGTTTGATTTTTGAGGTTCATTTTCCTTTGTCTCGTTTCGAAGATAATGAAGGTATCGTAAGAGATGCTTTGGAAATTGCTTGTTGATGGATTATGTTGTATATTGTAAACATATATATATGTATAAATTTTACATTGTTATACATATATGTACATACAATTGCTCAGGTCATTTTATCTGTGACAAACTTTCACGACAGTATTATCGCTGCTTCGTTCTATTTCGCTTCAAGTAGCAACGATATCATCAAATATCGTATTATAAATACATGACGATAAATCTTGTCGCAATCCTTTCCCTACATTGTCGAAAATGCCATTCTCGCGATTTTATTTCCCATCAGTTATATACGTTTAAGACAAATGGAAAAAATTTAAGGTTGAAATCTTCATCTGTTATTTACTTGGCTCTCTTTTCCTCATCTTTTGTCTTCTCGATGTTCGCACGATCATCATAAATGTTATTCACGTATTAAAAGTTCATTTTTCTTCTTTTAGCAGATCTTGATATGTCGCTGCAACAATATTTTGTTTTAAAAAAAATTGGTCAAGAGAAATAGATTATTCTTTTCGAGTCACATTATAATTAATGTGAAATCACATTACAATTAATTTGAAAGGCGTGTAATATTTTGGTTTTTTGACTTGTGCAAACAGATTGAATAATTATACTTATTTTCGAGAAGAGATGTGTAATAAAGATATAAATATTTTTAAGCCGTGGATTTTAAATACATTTTTTTTTTAATTCGGGACGAAATATATGATGTATTTTATTCTGCTTCTGAGGTATTCATCCCGTTCATCTGACATACATAATCAGTGAGTAAATTAATTAATTTAAGAGTATAATTAGATCACACAAGAGTTTCGAGAATTTAAGTAACAGAATCTTTTTCGAGTAACCAGCAATCTTGACAGAATTTTTACTCGAGATACAACTTTACCAAATTGTCAAACATTGTGCGATGAAGCTTCACATAATAATCTCCTACTAGGTTTTCGTTACCTGACAAGTTGAATAGGGATAAACTAACAAAGGCAAATTGCAGCGAGAAGTTTCGAAATACCTTGGGTATATAATCGCGTTTTGAGATTTCGGAGCATCTACCGTACGTATATACTTGACGATGTAAGGCTGGTCGATGCATACGCAGAAGCGATACGCGCTGCAAAATCCCAGGCGACGATCTTACGCGCGCAAAGTCATCGTCGACCATCGCGATAGCGATATATTCAATGTGTACCCGATACGCCGTGTGGCGCGTATAATGTCGTCGTGCATGCGCGATATATGTATACACGTCGTGGCCTATTTGACGGAGCCGCGTCTCGCTGTAAAGTGCATGCTGTGTAGCGTCATTCTATGCAACGAGGACAAGGTATGCACGGGGATAAAGTTCAATCTAGCGTTAAGCGCGCTTACTCTCCGCACGGTTTGTAACACTTCGGGTGTTATCTCTGTTCAGGACTCTGCGGCGATGAAATAAAAAATTTCAATTATTTACATGTCAAGTAGAATTGCACGAGACTCGAGACAAGGCGATATTTGTAAAAATATTGTAATGGTATTGATAATTTTTCGAAATTTCTCGAATTCTCTTGGTCTTAAGTGAATTTTTGTGGCAAAAATCTCGTATCGTATTGTCTTGTCTCGATTTTATTATATAATAATTTTTAATTAAAACTAAACAGTTTAAAATAATATTTAATATAATCTTTATGATATAATTTAAGATAATTGTTACTATTTATGTATACTTTTAAAAATACTATATATATATGTAGACGTGACACACACATATTTAGAAAACAATATGTCTGTAAAATTTTGTGCAATTAATTTTATATTGTTTATTTTGTGTTTATCATTTTAATTGTTTTTAAATTTGTTAATATAAATGTTTTATTTAATAAATCATAACATATATTAATAGTGATTTTTTGCTCATCTAATTTACAAATATACCTTTTCCTAAAAACCAATAATCTTGACAAGACCAGTAATCTCTTTGCAATCTTGATATTGTCTTGACAACTAATTAAAAGTCTTGGCTTGATCTTGTCTCGAATCTCGAGACAAGACAAATATCAAGATTAATCTCGGTATCTCGTGCAACTCTATACCAAATACCCATACTAAGTTGCTAAATTAAATAGCTTTCCGAACGATTAGAGTCCTGATAGATTTCTCGTATCTCGTCGATGGACTGGTTGGTTCCGCGTCTTGCTTGAAAATTTTGATAAATTGCGTCCCTGTAATCGTGCAAGATGCCGTCCCGCAATCGTTACGTAAGTTTTCGGGGCTGGTCGTGAAGAGAAAGATTGTGTCCTAGAGATGGGAGAATAAGGCGGTGCAGGCGCGTCGTCTGGATCGTCATAAGTCGCCTTCTCTTCTCGCGAGTGACGATCCCGTCTTCTGGCGAGACGGCCGTTTCTCATACGCCTCGTCTGCATCGGTGCAATGTCCGATGAAAAGAGGAATGAGAGAGGGGAGGAGGAGGAGGAGGAGGAGAAGGAGGCTGCAAGATCCAGGACCGCAGTTTGGGCGAAGTCGTTCAACACGTCATGGCAGCTCTCTTTTCGATCCCCTTGTCTTAACTCCCAAATGATGATAATGCTCCCAATAAGAAAGCGACGATTACGTTATTAAAATTTTTACGACGACTTTTGAGATATCAATTGTTTTTCTCGTGTCTCATCCCGAATCATCTCGATCAGTTGAAACGAGATGCCAGGAAAGCAAGTGAAAATTAAAGTTTACGCTCACATTTCTTACTTGTTATCTATGTATATATTATTTTATACACATTCCAGGGAGATGCTACAATTTTTATTTTTGTTTTTTTTAATGTATAAATATATGTAATATAATTTTAATAAAATGCTGTGAAAAACTATATTGTTTTATTGTTGTTTTAAAATGTTAAATCTTCCATCGCCAATTTTAGGATTTAAAATTTCATACAATATTTCCCGAGAGAATCCTATATTTTATAAATAAATCATTGCTTTGAAAAATCGGCATTAAATTTTTGTTCGACTTTTTAAACTGTTTTAATCTTTTAAAAAATCATTTAATCAAATTTAATAATATAGAATAAGACACGAATTATATAAAATATTAATAAATAAATTATTATTAGATAAATTATTATCTAACGAACAGAGATTACATTGTAATACGTATAATATATGTAATTGCGGTACAAAAATTATTAATTTACGTTGATAATAGTCTAAATATAGTAAAGGTTTCAAATTATATATATGCATAACTTTGATTGCCGAAAGAAGAGGATGCAACTATGGAAAGAACTTTGTCTTATTTGCAATCTGCCATATAACGTTAAAGTAAAAGATATTCAAAGTGCATTCGCTTGGATAAATATTATCCCGATTATCCGGATTTCTTAGAAGAGAAAGTGCATTTTCTTCGATAAACATTAGCTATGGATTTTTCAGGAGAAAAATATGTACTTGATAAACTATCTTTTTACCTTAACATAAAATGATAATTTTTTAAAACTTTTAAACTTAATATGAAACTAGATAAAATTAGAACTTGGTTTTCGAATCAGAATTTCAATTTGTATTTACAAATTTCTTTCAACGTTTTCCTCGATCAATACAATCTTCGTTTTCACCTTTGCGTTTTTTTACCTCGCGAACATTAAAATATATTAAAACAAAGTTGAATGCAAATTTATGGCAATGCAACAAAAATATATTTACATCGATTAACCGCTATGAACCTTTACTTAGACCTTAGACGAATCCGATTATCGCTTAATAGTTATGTTAAGTAAAAAGATTTCCTGTACGGGCATCGTAACCGAAAAACTTTTCAGCCTTATTCGCTAATATCGTTCCTGACCTTAGAGCCTTTGAACTTTTATCGAACGATACGCACCGCACGATTCCATCTTTTCACGTATTATCCGGTGACCTTTAAGAGCGACGTGCAAGCGCGAGAAACGCATCCGGAGACAATTGGATCTAATGATAATCGAATCTCGCATATTCGATTGTCAATACAAGGGATCAATCGAGGGATTTGCGATCCGCGACGAAGATTCGTGATGCGGCAATACGTACCGATTACGGTTTCCATTTTCCGACGCAGAGCGATGCATCCGAATCCGAGGATGACCCGGACGAGGGACGCGACCGGATCCGAAACCGGGTCCGTGATTCTCCGCAATAACGATCGGACGCCGAGTACCTCGTCCCGGACAGCCGGGGACGACGAAATTGCGGGAAATTACTGGCACGCAATCTCCTCGGTTGAGCCGTGGTAGACCTGATACGGGTCGCGAAAGGGAGGCTGCGAAACTGCGAGATGAGACCGCGGAGCGCAACCCTCCGTGCGCGCGCGCAGCATCCCCGGAATACACGGAAGCAGCCCGGCTAGATCAAAAGGGTAACCCTCGGGACCGCTTATATTCTCGACATCGAGTCGAGATATTCGCGCGTCGTCCCCGCTTTTTAATCCTCACTCGTGTGTACCAAGTCGTAAAAGTGCAGATTCGAATTGCTTGTTAAGGAAAATTTCTAAAACTTTTATATTTCACGCGTGAAGTAACTTAAGAAGGAACTCGACGGGTCAGCCACGTCAAGAGTTAATAAACCCAATTCATTTCGATATTGAATTTTATTGTGCGAAGCACTTTTAGACTTTTAAAGTATAAAATAATTAATTTGTGTTATGTAAAGATTAAGTAAAGATTTGCCCTGTAGAAGATAATTTAAGCTGAAAATCGCATAAATATATATTATTTTATATTAAAGTAACTTTTTTATAGCGACTGTATCATGAAAATTTTATAGTGACTGTACACAAAAATTCATGAAAATAAAAATTTTAATTCTACAAGGCAAACCGTTATTGTAACTCATATAAATTAATCATTAATTTTATATTTTAAAAGGCTAATAATGCTTTGCGCAACGTCAAATTTATGAATCTCGAAGTGTGTTACATTTATTAACTTTTTACGTAGCCGATCCGTCCAGTTTCTCGTTAAATTTAATTCTTTATTTATCACTTTTTCTTTTTACAATCCTCAATCTATATATAATATAAATTTTTTTTCTAAAATTATTATCTAGAACAATCTTTCGGTAATATAATAAAATATTGCGTGATAATGTTAAGTAATAAATAAAGATAAGTATAATTAAATATAATATTAAGTATAATCTTAAACATATAATTATACATAATATATGCATGTGTTTTTATTTTTTTAAGAGAAAGTCACCATTTTGTATGTTGCATAATGTTGAATAATTAGGTCCTAATAGACATCTTACGGATCTTTCCTTAATTTGTTATACATATAAATTTTATATAGCATCATACGTTTTTATTTAATAATATCATGACATATGTAATAAAATGACATTTTTTTATAAAAGACAAGTAATTTAAATAATTTCTATAGCATTAAACTATATTTTTCTACGATTTCCGTGCAAGAGAAGAATACATTTCTCTTTGAATACCTTGAAGGAAATTTGCCAAAACTGCTATATATAAAGTACAAGAAGTTAGAGTTCGTAAAATTCGCGTCAGAGAAAATATTGATCTGTACCTTTAGTAATTTGCAAATGGAAAGAAGCGCATCGACATTCGATCTCTGCAATTTCCCACGTAATTAATAAAATAATTCGTCCATTTTTTAAGCAGGATGATTAGATACTCGCGCAGATCGCGCCTTGCAATGAAACTCCTAGCGACATCTGTCGACGTTAAAAGTAATAACTAGGAAATACACAACACGCTGACGTTCAACCCGCGACGACATCTGTCAGTGGTGTACAAAGTACGTTGACCGCTATCAACAACACACATATACACGCACCCACACCACGAATTATTGGAGATTCGGTACTCCGTGCGATACATAATAATCGCGCAATGGCACGCGGATAGTTGTGTATTTTTTACATTTATTTATTTTTTTCACGGATGCTCTCGGATGACACAACGATGGCGTCAACTTACATCAAGGATGAAACTGGTAACGATTATTTATTTACTGCATCGCGATCGGACTTACACCTTGTCGATTACGCACCGGTTCTAACCTCGGGACATGTAAACAAGCGTAAAAGTGAATAGTTTTGTGTAATAATAGATTGTTCTTCTTTACGCGCGTTGTATAATTGACTCCTTCACAAATTTTCACATCAGTTTTAAACTCTTCGCGACTTGCGAATGTATTAGTTCTAGGAGGCTTTTTTTTTATTTACTGCACTGTAGGTATTTTTATACGCAATTATAAAT
This sequence comes from Camponotus vicinus, assembly GCF_025532165.1. Taxonomy (NCBI): domain Eukaryota; kingdom Metazoa; phylum Arthropoda; class Insecta; order Hymenoptera; family Formicidae; genus Camponotus; species Camponotus vicinus. Next base: position 10,670,791 of record NW_028141976.1, on the reverse strand, counting down.
TCCAATTACATTTCGAGTTTAGAATTAATTAAATATTTTGTCCAAGTATTCTCACGATATTCTTACAATATATTACGATTATTATTTTTAGGCACATTTATCCCAGCAAGTCAACGACCTGATGGCACATGGCGTAAGCAACGACGTGTGAAAGATGGATATATTCCTCAAGAAGAAGTTCCATTGTATGTTTCATAATGTTTCTCTCAATATTTTTATTTGTTACATTTTTTTCTTATCACATATATAAATATATATAATTTTTTATATAGATATGAAAGCAAAGGAAAGCAATTGGTGAAGAAACCTTTATATCCAGTGGGTGCTAGCCCAGAATTTATAGCCGAGCACAAAGCCAAGTTGGAGGCTCTAGCCGGAAAAAACAAATTAATACCTGGTACGCAGGCGAAAACGCAAGAGGGATCCAAAAAGAAGAAAAAGAAAAACAAGTCTAAAGCGGTTGAACCAGTTGCTGAAGGATTGTCCAAACTATCGATCTCAGAGCCCGAATTTCACAAAGAAGTCTCAACTCATAATAATGACAAGCCATTATCCACTGCAAAACAAATTACGACAAACAATATAATTAAGGACAATTCAAATATTACACAAAAAACGACAACTGATCCTCAAAAAAGATTAAAGAATTTGCGCAAAAAGATTAGAGAAATTGAAGTGTTAGAGGAAAAAATCAAAACTGGTGCTTTGAAAAATACTGATAAGGAGATACTTGACAAAGTGGCACGAAAAACAGAGATTTCCAAAGAAATAAGAAGATTAGAAGTTGCTCCATAAAAAGGAGCATATTCAATTAAAAGTTTTACATGGATTTGTTAGTGCCATCCAATCCTAAAACCTTATCAACAACAAGTGTGTGATTATATTACTTGATAGAGCAAATCTTTATTCCTTCCGACGATCAGCAATTTTACATACAGCAACTGCATCTTATATTCATTATTCTTGTTTACTCTGCATAGATTGATAATATTGATAAATATATTGAATATATTTATAATGTAATGGTATATTATGCCAACAATTTTAATACTCGATCATGTAAACTATACATATACACACACATTCATACATACATAGTATTTCCTCACTAACAAAAAAATGTATAGAATTGGCCGCTTTCTGTTAAGTAACAGACTTATTTAACTTATAAAAGACAGAAATTGTGCCATAAATCATTGCAGCAGTTTTGCCGAAAATAAAAGAGAGATGACAATAACAGCAAATAAGATGAGAATAAGAGCAAATAATTTTTGGCATTAAAGTTTTAATACTGTCAGAGAATTGCTCCAGATTTATAAAATAAAAGAAGAGTTTTTGCCAAAAAAACTTCTTTTTTTCTTGAAACGAAAAATCTTCATTAGCGAGGAAATACATATGTATATACATATAAAGAAAACATAACGTGTGAAAGTTTTAATAAAGACAAACGGAATTTTTCGTTAAACGAGTTGTCTTTTGCACAGCATGATTCTGTAAAATAAAATGATTTTAGATGGATTTATTATATCAGTCCACGAGAAATATATACAAAAAATATATATTATCCAAGACGTTTATATGTAAACATCCGTAAAAGATTGTTTTAATAAAAATTATTATACATTTAATGATAGAATAAAGTATCAATTTATAACATTAGTAAATATGCCCAATTGTATAAAATACAAGTACATCACATTTTTGTGAAAGAAAAATAAATAAATGTTCTCAAAATTATTACATAAAAATTTTTGTTAACAATAAAATGTTTATATAAATAATAATTTAAAAATAATATATAAATGTACAACAATAAGTATAATTGGAAGTTGCTTTCAACATATAAGAGATTATGTGAAAGAAGGTGCATTTATTCATAGAGCATAACTAAGAGAATATTAAGTCAATAATTAATATTATGTTTATATATTATTGTATGTATTTCTCTTTGTTAAAGTACCGATAAGGATATAAATAGCAAGATGCAATAAACTATCTATGTCCTTGTTTCAAAATTCCCTCTTAATTTTAATTTACCATATGCGCAGAATAAAAATCGTCATCGTTTTTTATCCTTCATTCGCTTTCTTCCTTTAAACACAAAGTGTAATTCATTCGATGTTACAAATTTTTATACGTTTGATGAATCGGAACAAAAAACCTAAGATTCGAATTGACGTCTGTCATTTTGACTGCACCGGAAATGTCAGATTGCATCCTAATCTAACCTAACCTCAGAAATGTCAAAATAAAGGGAGTGAAAGGTTGTATGGGTTTGATACAAATAAGAAGGAAAAAATTTAAGCTTTATAAAAGGTGTCAAAAAACGATAAAAAATAAAATCGGTTGATGGCTCGTTAAACACTATATTTTATATATATAAAAAAAATATCAAATTGCACCCTAACTAAATTAAGCAGAAATGTCAGACTGCAGCCTAACCTTAACCCTATATAATTCAGTCTAAATTGTAAGTGGCTGCCCTGGCTTCATCGACAACATCGCTGTGTTAACAATCTAGTTAGATATAATACATAAAAGTCTGTGATTTGAATATTTACACACATACATACATATACAAGAGGTGATATTGCAAGAAAATTATTTAGTTCGCGAGAAAAATATCTATACGTGATTTCTCGCTTTTGACGTCATAATCCAGTTGTAATGGAAAACTTTTAACTTAACTCTATGGGTCAGGATGCTGGATGAAATATGAAGCTCTTCAAGCTAATAGTACATCAGAAAAATTTTAGTGGAGAAGATTTGGTAATCAACCCGAAGGACTATCCTGGTATAAAAACCGGCGATGTCGTCGAGATTTATCATCCTGATGATGAGTTCAGTCGCCTGCTGTTGCAAGTTACCTCCTTCAAAGAGGATCTGCAAGGACGCGAGACTATTAGTGTGGAGAATAACGTAGCAACAATGTTCCAGTTAAGAACGTTTACCGATGTATATATGAACATAGTAAATCCGGACGATGTAGCTCTAGATTCTATAGAATTGACCTTTAAAGATCAGTACATGGGACGCAGTGAGATGTGGCGTCTGAAAAACAGTTTGGTACATATTGCACACTTTGTTGTACATTTGCGATCGATATCTTTGATATATTTATATAAATGTGCAGTATATATATATATATATATATATATATATATATATATATATATATATATGAATGTTTCATATTTATTCTAGGTAAATACATGTGTTTATGTCAATAAGAAAATAGAGTTCTGTGGCAGCAGTATACGATGCCAAGTACATGAAATGTGGTCTCAGGGTGATCGGGTTGCTTGTGGCGTTATAACAGATGATACTAAAGTATGTCCAAAATTGTGTAGTAGTCACTATATTAACCTTTAAACTCTGTTATAAAAACAAATATGATTTTCAGGTAATATTTCGATCTTCTACAAGTATGGTATACTTGTTTATTCAAATGAGTTCTGAAATGTGGGATTTTGATATACATGGGGATCTTTACTTTGAGAAAGCAGTAAATGGATTTTTGGCAGATTTATTCCAAAAGTGGAAAAAGAATGGCAGCAATCATGAAGTTACAATTGTACTCTTTTCAAGGACTTTTTATAATGCAACTAGCTTGGAGGAATTTCCAAATCATATGAGAGAGTGTTTGCAACATGATTACAGAGGAAGATTCTATGAAGACTTTTATAGAGTTGCAGTACAAAATGAAAGGTTTGAGGATTGGAGTAATGTTCTAGTACAATTGCGTAAACTATTCACTGACTATCAAAAGATTGTTTTGGAATATCACCAAAAGCCAGATATTAATATGCCTAAGGCAATAAATTCCACTGCTGCACAAGGCAATTTTCTAGAAGTGTTAAATATGTCTCTGAATGGTGAGTAGTGCACATAAATAAGGAATGATGAAAAGTTAATTGTAATTTACTTATTATATTTAGCCTGTTATCATTACATTTTTAGTTTTTGAAAAACACTATTTGGATCGTAGTTTTGATAGAACTGGTCAATTATCTGTGGTAATTACACCTGGAGTTGGAGTTTTTGAAGTTGATAGAGAGTTGACAAATGTAACAAAGCAAAGAATCATTGATAATGGTGTAGGCAGTGATTTGGTGTGTGTAGGGGAGCAACCGCTACATGCAGTTCCCCTATTAAAGGTAAATATACAAATATATATACATATAATTTATCATATGTTAAGATGATAGACAAAATATTTGATTTCAGTTTCATAACAAAGATTCTTCTACAAATGCACCAGATGACTATAGTATGCCTCATTGGATAAATCTTAGTTTCTATTCTACAAACAAGAAGATACCTCATTCTACATTTATACCACGAATAAAACTGCCACAAAGAGTATCAAAGCATCCAGCGGATAATGAAAAATTGCACTGCAAAGCCAGACTTTTGCAAGAAGATCCAAGAGAATGTCTGCATAATACCTTATTCGATTACGATGCTTATGACGCACAAGTGTTCCAATCGCCAATTGTTGCTACTTCAAGGTAAATTAGTAGTGTAATAAATGTTTTTCTTTTAGCCCTGTATTCTCGTATATCGAATAAAACTGAATGTTTTTTTTTGTGACAAAGCTTTATACATTTTTTTGGAAACATTCATAATATAAAAATACAAAACTTTTAAAAACATATAACTTCTAAAAACATATAAATTATATAATTTAAAATAAAAAGAGAAATATATTAATATAAAATATAATAAGAAATATATATAAAATATATAATAAAATTCTACATATGTCAATTTTGTAATCTTTTATTATTTTATTATTAATTTTTATCAAATTTATTTATTAGATATATATATATATTTTTTTAAATTTGTTTATAGTGTACAAAGGATAAATACAAGAACGAAAAAGACGAGTGTGGCGTGTCTAGAAACACACAACAATGGCCACTTGTTAAAATTCTTGAAACGTAAGATGTCAGATCCCGATATACATCATCCTCCACCTGAGACGCATTCACCACCGGTTGTTGCATTACGGAGTGCAGCTATAACGATACCACATAAAACAGACGATGATAATAATGAATCTAATGAAGACAAAACTGGTAAAAATACACACATTATCTATCTATTTATCTATCTATCTATCTATCTACACACACATTATATATATATATATATATATATATATATATATATATATATATAGGGACTTACGGTTGACAGGCGATAGAGGAAAGTACTAGTAGTTTAGAAGGAAAGTAAAAGAGAGTGAAAATTGTGTAAAAAGAGGAGCTGAGCCGAAAGGAGAGTGAAGTGAGTGAGCAGAAGATAAAAGGAAAACGAGGAAGTGAAGAAGAAAGAGGAGGTGACGGGAAAACAGAAAAATCAAGGAAAAAGTCAGAAGGCGGCTGTAGAGGTTAGAAATAACCTCAAAGGAAAAGCAGAGAAAGTAGGGAAGAGAAGCCGGCGAGGATAGTCGGTAGGTAACAAAAGAGATCAGGAAGAAAGGTCAGAAAGTTCGAAAGGAATGCAACAGATGGCGAAGGTGGGCAGACCGACGGGAAGCAAAAACAAACCGAAAGAAAAAACGTTGGAAAATTTCGGGATGAGCAGGGACTCAGAGGCGGATACAGAAAGGAAGATAGAAGGAATAATGAGAGCTTGCAAAGACGAAACGGTAACAGAAATGAAAGAACATTTAACGATGGTGATGGAGGAGATAAGGAAAGAAATGATGGAAGAGATAAAAAAACAAATGACGGAAGAAAGGAAAGAGAGAGCAGAAGAAAGAAAAAGAGAGAGAGAAGAATGGTCGAAAGAAAAAGGAATGCTGGAGAGAAGAATAGCAGAACTAGAATGGATTAATGAGAGAAAGGAAAGGAACGAGAGGAAAAATAATATAGTGATCAGAGGAGTAAGTTGGAAGACAGAAAATCTGGAACAAGAGATAACGGAATACATCAAAGAAAACATAGAAGTAAACGTAGAGATAAAAAGAGCGAACAAAATTGAAGTGAGAGGGAGCAAGGAGATAATAATTGCTGAAATAAACAAATGGGAACAAAAGAACAACGTGATGAAGAAAAAGAATAAATTGAAAAAAGGAATAATAATAGATAACGACCTAACTAGGAAAGAAAGAGAGATACAGCGAAGACTGAGAGAATTAGCAAGAGAAGAAAGAGAAAAAGGCGACGGAAGAGTAAAAGTAGGATACAAGAAAATATATATGAGAGGAAAATGGTACAGCTGGAATGAAAAAAAAGAACAATTGGAAGAAAGAGGAGGAGGCAAAGAGTGAAGGCGCGATGGACAAGGAAAAGAGAGAGGAGAAGAAGAGGAAAGAGGCCTAAAAATCTGCTTCTGGAACACAGCTGGAGTAATAAACAAATGCGAAGAGACATGGAAATACTTAGAAGAATTTGATATAATAGGCTTAACTGAAACATGGCTGGAAGAATACACATGGAACAAAATCAGGAACAGATTGCCAAACAAATTCGAATGGTTCTGTATTCCAGCAACCAAAGAAAATAAGAGAGGCAGAGCCAAAGGAGGGATAATGACGGCAATATGCAAGGAACTGAAAGGAGTAAAGGTTAAAGAAATTAATAAGGAGGCAATGGAGATAAGTCTAACGCATAATAGAAACAAATGGAGAATTGTAACACTTTATAGCAGAAATATCGAAGAAATTCTAGAAGCAATAATGGAGGAAATACAGGAGGAAGAGGAGAGCCATCTCATGCTGGGAGGAGATTTCAACGCGAGAACGGGAGAAGAAGGAGGACCGGTAGGATCAGGAGAGGAGGAAGAAGAAGAGAGAAGAAGATCAAAGGACAAGGAGATAAATAAAGAAGGAAGAATATTGATAAACAAATGCAGGAAAAGAGGCTGGATGATTCTTAATGGCAGTTATGGAAAAGAGGGAGAATGGACGTATATCGGGGAACAAGGAGCGTCAATCATAGACTACGTAATAACAAATGACAAAGCTATAGAAGAGGTTAAAATGGTAGGAGAAGGAAACAGGACTGAATCGGACCACATGCCAATAGAGGTGGAATTGACGGGGATGGAAAGGAAAAGAGGAAAGAAAAGTGACATGATAATAAAAGAGAAAAGCGTTTGGACGGAAGAAGGAGTGATGCAATATCACGAAAAATGCGAAGGATGGCAATGCACACAAGAAGAGAATGGGCGGATATGGAAAGAATTAGAAGGGAAAGTAAATAACTCGATTACGAAAATCAAGAAGAAGATAATACCATGGAAGTTCGGAAAAAGAGAATGGCACAGCAAGGAATGGAAGATGAAGAAAAGGGAGCTAAGAAAGACACTTAGGAAAGTGAAAAGAGACAAGATAGACAGAGAAGAGTATATTAAAAGAAGAAAGGAATATAAAATATGGTGTAAGGAAGAAAAGGAGAAACATGAGAAAGAGGAAGAAGAAAGAATAAGATTAATCAAAACAGAGGCAGAAGCATGAAGATATATAAACAGATACAGAAAGAAGAGAGAAGGAGTAGATGAAGAAATAAGTACGGAGGATTGGAGACTACATTGCATGGAATTACTAGAAGGAACGGAGGAGAGGTGGACAATAGAAGAGAAGGAAGAAGAAAAAGTACAAGAAGAAAGGGAGGAATGTTACAAGGAAGAAGAAGAAGAAGAAATAACTAGAGAAGAGATGATAGAACAATTAAAGAAGCTGAAGAAAGGGAAAGCACCGGGAGAAAATGGAATAGAGAACGAAGCATGGAGGTTAATGCCGAAAGAAGTAGGGGAAGTATTGTTTAAATTGTTGAACAAAATCTGGAAGGAAGGAGGAATACCGGAGGAGTGGACCAAAGGGATAATAAGCCCAATATACAAGAAAGGAGACAGGAAGGAGGCGAAGAACTATAGGGGAATAACACTAATGGATACGGCATATAAAATATATGCTAGCATACTGAACGGAAAGATGAAGAAGGTGGCGGAGGAAAGGATGGAGGAGGGACAATTCGGTTTCAGGACAGGAAGAGGGACAACAGATGCAATCTTCACACTGAACTACATAGTCAACAGAGAATTATCAAAGAGTAAAGGTAAGATCTTTGCCTTCTTTGCAGACCTCAAAGTGGCATTCGACAGAGTGGACAGAGCAAAACTAGGAGAGATGCTGAGGGAGGCAAGGATCGGAGAGAGACTGAGAAGGAGGATTATGGAAACATACAAAGAGACAAAGAATATAGTAAAGGTTGGAAATAGAAAGTCCAAAGAATTCTGGACGAAATGCGGAGTCAGACAAGGATGCCCCATGAGTCCAACATTATTCAATATATACATAATGGATCTGGAAAGAGAAATGAAAAAGGAGCAAACGGGAGGCGTAGTGATAGGAAAAGAGAAACTATGGTCGATAACATATGCAGACGATATTGTGTTGATGGCGAGAAGCGAAGTAGAACTTAAAGGGATGATGAAAAGATTTAAAAGATACATTGACAAGAAAGGATTAACCTTAAGCGCAGGGAAATCAAAGGTAATGGTATTCGAGAAAGGAAGAGGACGCACAAAGAGAAGAGAATGGAAATGGGGAGAAGAAGAAATAGAAGAGGTAAAAGAAATGAACTACCTAGGTTACATTATGCAAAAGAACGGCGGAGCGGAGAAACATATAGTAGAAAGAATGAGAAGAGCGATGGTGGCGATGAAGCAGACCTGGAGCATAGGAGAAAGGATATTCGCGGACGACTACGAAAGAAGAATAAAGATGTTTAATGCGTTAGTAGGAAGCGTGGCTCTATACGGGGCAGAGATATGGGGATGGGGAAACGAGGAAAGGATGGAGAAAATAAAGAGGAAATATATAAAATGGATACTGAAACTAGACAGGAGGACACCAAACTACATACTGGAAGAAGAAACAAAAATGAAGGAACTGAGAACGGAGGCCATAAAAAGAGCAATAAAATATGAAGAAAAGGCAAGGCAATCGGAGAAGAAGATAATAATAGAATGTATGAAAGAAATAGAGAAAAGGAGAGAAAGTGGAGAAGAAAGTAAATGGGAAAAGAAAAGGAGAAGGATACTAGAGGAGGCAGACATGGGTAAAGAAGAACTGAAAAAGAAGAGAGAAGAAGGGGAGACAGAGATATCCGAAAAGATAATGGAAAGAATTGAAGAACGACAAAAAGAAGAGAGGAAGAGGAAAACAGAGGATTCAAGATATAACGATATATATAAAAAGATAAAGACAGAAGGAGTACCGAATTATCTGAAAGGAAAAAAGAGTAAGAAAGATAGGAGCAGAATTGCAAGATATAGATGTGGTAGCGAAGTGAGAGGAGGATACTACTGGAAGGAGGAGACAGAAAGAGAATGCAGGATATGTGGAAAAGGAGAAGAAAGCCTAAAGCATGTACTAAAGGAATGCGAAGCAACAAAAGACGAAATATCAATGGAAGAATTCTTGAGCGAAGAGGGAAACGGATTGAATATAATGAGAAAAATAGACAAGATACGAGAAGAGAAGAGGACGGAGAAGGCGGATAAAACCATCGCAAGTCAAGGAAACCCGAGGTGCAACGAAAGATAGAGACAAGAAGTAATAATGACTAAGAACAACAACAAAATAGGAAGCCAAAGAAGCCAAAGAAACCAAAGATACCAAAGATAATAAAGATAGAACACATAGAATTACTAAACTACAAAGGGAGATCTAAGAGTTTTTACACACTTCATATAACATATAATACATAACATTTAACATTTTACTCATTTAGACTAGATTAGATTAGATAGGAGCTAAGACAGATAATGTTTTCTTATTCGCAACGTTATTTTCATTATATTTTTATTTTATTTTTTATTTTGATTTTGATTTTATTCTGATTTTACTTTTATTTTACTCTTATCAGCAGTTACAATTTAATTTAATTTAATTTTATCTTATCTTATTTTATTTTATTTTATAATATCTCATATTACTTTCCCCGCCTGTTATGCTAAAGTTTAGATTTTAGATTTTAGATTTTAGATTTTAGATTTAGATTTTATTTTATTTTATTCCATTCAAGTACTGTAACTTACACCTTACACTCTATACACTTTATATATTATACTTTATTCTATTTCTATTTCTATTCTATTTTAATTTTATATATTATATCACATTTTATATTTTATATTTTATACGTTAATGAATACAAAACTTGTAAAGCTCTGTAAGACTGGAAGTCCATCCAAAGCCGTAAGGCATGGATTAAGAACAATAAATAATAAAAAAAAAAATATATATATATATATATATATATATATTTATTTATTTATTTTATATAATAATTTTTACACTACTAAAACTATAATTTTATTAAATAACCGCGATAACTGCATTAGGTGCAGCCAGGACACCAGTCAAAAGTGATTTAACTGATTCAGAGATATCTCCGCCCTTTAGGCCTGTTGTTGGTAGCGCTGGTAGTCCAACAAATTCAATTTCTCAACCGACAAATATACTCAGGCCTACTAGAGCACTAATCAATCCTTTTGATCCATCACACGTTACCATTAAACTTACCAGCAATAGACGAAGATGGACTCATATATTTCCAAAAGGTAAATAATTTTGTTTTATATCGATTACTTATATATCTTGATAAATTTATTATTAACTTTTCTTATTTGCTTTGATCATAAAAGATAAATGTTGTTTATATAAGTTTAGTCATAATCGATTACAATTTCATAGATTTGAAAAATTAATTAAGATTAAATTGATATAATTTCAGGACCAACTGGAGTACTAATACAACAACATCATTATCAAGCTGTTCCAACCCAAACATGTTCAGAGTCACAAAGTGAAACTACTCCATCAACCATAAGTGGATCCCCGATGGAGATTGGGGCCAATTTAAATCAGATTTCAAGATCAGCATCCCAAATAGGCTTTCAAGATTGTTAGTATTTAATATCATATTAAATTGAAACGAAGATATCGGTAAAAAATATAAGATATAAAAAGATAATAAAATTCATGTTTTTATAGGTACAAAAGGAAAACTGCGGTCTAATTCTTCTACAATTAATGGAGATAAAGCTGCAAATCCTTCTTCCACTATGATGAACAAGAGTCTGACCCTCTTATGGGGTGCCACTGGTGAGCAAGAGTGGACGCCCGCGCTAACAACAGGTTTGCAGTATATTTTTGATAATATTATGAAAACTTATCTATATATCATTTTTGGCAGGAAATGTTAGAGCCATTAGAGAGATATTATTATCATATGTCTAAACATTTATTTTGTATTGTTTTTTTTTAAATTATTAAATCATAATAGATAAAGTTATAATACAAGTATACACATATATACATATACATGTTTTATATATGTATATAAATTGCTTGTATTATATAATAAATTTTTCTATTATAGAGTAATAATTTTAGAAAGAATAATTTTTATACAGGATGATAGGTACTTAATTTGCACATCTCAAATTATACATTGTTACATACAACACATAATTTACAAGTTATTCAAGATGTTTAAACTGAGTGCCTCAATTTTATATATAATAAAATTAAATTATATTCTATAATATATTATAGATTCTAAAAAATGCAACAAAGTTATCGACTTATTGTGATATCTAAAGTTTACAACTTAAAAGAGAGAATTTTTAAAATAATCTAAAATTTAAAGATTAGCATTCTGATTGCATTGAATAGCAAATTATTTTCATTATACATAACATACAATTTCAATATCCGTAAGTTATATAATGCTTCTTGTGCATATTGTGCTTTTTAATCAATTTACTCAGTTTTTTTTATATTATTTAAGTAACATAATCGTTAATTTTATAAACAGGAGTGGTCCTGTGGTTTTGGCTTCAGATTACAATGTAGTTCTGAATAATCAAAATTAATTCCTTTCCTCTTCTCGTGCTTTATATTACAAATTATAATATTTATAATGTTTATATATATATATATATATATATATATATATATATAATTTTTATTAATATATTATAATATTTTTATATATATAATATTTACATATAAATATAAATATATGCCACATATGTAATGTATATCATCTTTAAATCGGAAATTGACGCGAAGAGAATGGCACTTTTTGATTAGTTTACAGATTTACTCCTGTTTACAAATATTTTTCCTTTAAAAATAATACAAAAACATATAATATATTTACTATTAAACATATGACAGAAAGTCCAAAAGAAATTAAAAAGCCATTATAATTTATGACATTTAAAAAAGAATGAAAATACTTGAAAATTGCATCTTAAAGACATTATAGAACATCACCAATTATTGCATTTCATAAAACTTGATATGCTACAGTATTATTCTAACAATGCATTCCATTTTCGTAATTTTTTACTTATATTTCATTTATTTAATTTTACATTTTTCATTTGAATAAAATAATTTTTTTCTAAAGCTTTTCTTAATACACAATCTTGAAATTATACTTTTAGAAAATTACATCTCTATACAGACAGATAATCATACATCCAAATATATATATTTCATATAGTTATAAGAGATAGAAGTTTTATAAGAAAATATTTTCATTCTTAAAAATATCAATATTTATTTTTACAAAACCATTAATCATCAATACGAATAATGTTGTTACATTTATTTCCATGCTATGGTACGTCTAATTGGGATACAACGCTGGACGCATTGATGTATGACATGTGTGATGTACAACTATGATGTCACTTATGCTGTTTTACAGCAATCATAGGTTAGCGCCATACTCTATTAGGGATTGATCCGGTTACGGTATACATTTGTTTATCTATGATAAGGACACTAGTTCGAAGTAGGAGCATCGCTACTTAATAATTCCTTATCATTTCTTTGCTAGTACATGTGTGTGTTTTTTTTACACATTTGAGAATTGCATGTGTAACATATACAGCAAATATTTCCAGAATTCCAAACAATTTTTTTAATATTATAATAATATAAAAAATATATTTGTGATATTTTCAATCTATTCTTTTAAGTTTACTTTTTATTAAAGCATAAATAGACTTTGCCATAGACAGCTTCTAGTTTCTATTTACTGCATAAATCTGCTGCTTACATATTCTTTGCGTTTCACAAATTGCTCTATCGCTGTTTTCGTTAATTAAGATCTGTTATTTTGTGCATAAAGCTTATTTTTTTTTTTGCTAATATAGTTACTTGTATTAATTTATGTGTCTCTTCTCACTAACATTGTGCTACAATATTAATCTCGATACATATGTTACATATATTGAATTTATCGTACATTTATATATGATATGTAGTTATTTATATTTATAAGGCTTATTACATTATATTCTCTCTTTTCTGTAGATCTAATCGAGTAACTTTATTGCACCAAAGCATAAAAAGGAAATAATGCACATCTACTTTAGAATTATTAGATTTCTGCTTTACACGTCATATAATTTAATAACACAAATTGACATATTCTTCATAGAATATATGTTAGAAACACATTATATAACTAATAATTGTGAAATAGCATGTATTTAGGGACAGACTTTTAATTTTTATCATATACATATTAATATGTTATATACGTACATATATGATGTGCAGTTTCAACATTTAAGATATTGTTACAATGGACATATATAATGATGGTATCTTTTTGTAATAATTCAATGTCTTAGTATGAAAAATAATTCAGTATGATAAAGATTAAATTAAATGTATAAATTGCATATACATATAGAAAGTTTAGTAATTTCTAAATATTCGATTATACATACTGAATATATAATTTCTTTATATACATGTATATATAAGTTTCATAAAACAGTTTTTCTAGTAAATTTAGATTTCTATTTTTTAAAATAATTTATTAAAACACTTTTTTTATAACACTGCTGTTAATATACACCATATTGTAGATTTTTCTATATAATTGATATATTAATAGGTTTTATCAAGAGGTAAAACATATTTTTTTTACTGGTAAAGGGACATCAAATCGGTGAGATGCAACGGATTCTCGATAATTTAACGCTTTTCTAAAATCTAAAGATCTTCTAAAGATCTCTGCTGATCACGTTCTGTTTAGAACTGAAAACAAAATATGAGATGATTTCATCTAGTGCTTTAATTTCTGTAACGCTTTTCCTTATTCTAAACAAGCGATATGTTATCGAGTGTCTCCTCTTTGCACTTATAAGGAAGAAATAGATATTGAGCGAAGATAATTCTAAAAAGAAAAAAAAAGCAAAAGTAATATTGTTGAATATAAAACTAGAAATACACAGGTATTAATCTTAAAATTACACAGATATATTTTTTACATAATTGTGTGGATTTATATATATACCTATATATATTTATCTGTTTCTTCTTGCACAGATATAATATGACGCTTTTTTTTAATATTAATTTTTTCTATTATTTTCAAATCTTATTCGAATAGGGGTCGACTGGAAATCTTTAACAATCCCAGCATGCCTACCCATCACTACAGATTACTTTCCGGACAAGCGAAGTTTGCAAAATGATTACGTCGTATCGGACTATAATCTTTTACCGGACGATGTCAACGCCGATTTTGCTCAACAACGAGCAATATATAAAAAACCACTCACAACTGTAGAAGTGTTTAAAGAGCTGGTTTCACAACGCTTGGCTCAAGTATAAATTTAGCATTAAATTTATGAAACATACATAATTTATTAATATGTATAGAATTAATTATACGAGTGTTATGTTACTTTTAAGGGTTTTCAGTTAATTATTTTACCATCGATTACTAAGAATCAAAGCAACGCGACTGGCAGCAATGTTGCTGCCGCGATTAGTACTGTGATACGCGGTAGACAGACCGAATCCGAACCCAAAGAAGAATATTTGCTCAGCATTGGAAGAATTTTTCATAAAATATCTTTGTTCGATAATTCTATAACGGTTACGAGATATCGACCACGGTAACTATTTCTATTAACTAAATGTTAAAATTTTTCAATTTATTACACTGGAGATCAATGAATCTACTTGCGTATTTGACTCTCATATTTTAATTTCCTTTAATTGTGTACAATCGTGAGAAACAATTTTATTAAAATTTTGTCACTTTATCATATTTTTTGTATATATATATGTATATATATATATATATATATATATATATATATATATATATATATATATATATAAAGTCTTCGGAGATTTAAAAAAAATTTTAAGAGTGCCATTTTAATATTATATGAGAAAGAAATAAGATACAAAACTTGTATTATTTTAAACATATAATAAGAAATTGTTAAGTAAATTTTATTATGATCAATTGTTTTTCAGTGTAATTACATCAGTTAAATTACATTTGAGCAAGAAATAGCTGTAACAATATTTGCATTTTATAGACATCCTTATCCACCCTTCAATATTCACTACCGATATCGATTCCACGCACCGCATCACGACACGTACGAGGTGTCGTGGGTATCTTTCACCACGGAGAAACTCGAGACATACAATTGGAATTATCTAGATCATTATATTTGCACACGAGGCCACACTGATTTTGCCTTGGTGGAAGTGAGTTTACAGAAGAGATATATCTAAAATGAAAAAATTGATATATTAGTATGTTTTATTTTTAAGGCCCTTAAATATTGGAGATTTCGGATATTTCTATTACCGCTACACAATTTTTCGACTCGAAAAATTCTAGAGGGTTCTCTAAGATGTGACATATACACTTCACCTAGTAATATCGAGCAAGCGTCATTGATGGATGGCTTTCTGCGCTTTATCGAAGGATGGTTGAACAAGATACGACGGCCGAACCCCAACAAAAACTTGGTAAATTTCTCCATCTTGAATTTTTGGTAGGTGTATACAAAGATAAAGTTAACGAGAGGATCCTGAATTGTTAACTATTCCTTATTAATAAAAATTTTAAAATTCTATACTAATTTGACAAAAATCACATATATAGAAGAGACGTTCCAAAAAGTAATTACATTAGCATAATCTAAAAAATGTATATCCCCACTTTTTTATTAATCAGATGTCTCAATTTTTGACTCGCTCGATTAATTTTCACATCGAATTTTGTCGTTACATAAGATCGGATAAATTTGCTGCTAATGTAAATCTTTTTGGAATCTGTTGTATTTATAAATATTTTTTTTGCAGTTATTTTGTTCTCTACCTGCAAACGTATAATATTTATTTAAAATTGCTTGATAGTTTTCGTTATTATATATTATATTGTTGGAGGAGTTATTCTATTTAGGTTTTTTTTAATATAATATTTTTTTTTTTAAACAAACGCGGTATAAAGATCACATTTTATATACAGAACATAAAGTATGATTCTTAAAGGGCAATTTTTTTTCTGGAATATCTCCTCTTCAAACTATATTTGAATGTTGCATGCTCACATTTGATTGATTTGCGCAGATTTATTTTAATGCTTTTGTTAATTTTATATATTTACATTTTATTAACTTTTGAATTATGCAGTCTCTGTCAGCATATCTATTATAAATATACAATCTTATTAGTAAAACGATGATCTGTCAAACTAATTTTGAGAATTGTCTGTAGATAAAGGCAACGTGACATGCTGTATAACATGCTGAACAGTATATATAAAACATTAAAACACATAAAATTAGAAAACTAAAAAAAGCACGGCTTTTTATAGTTTTATAGCTTTGTTTGACACTTTGCGTTAACGTCAATTGTATAACATATGTACAATAGCAACATTCAGCAATATTAATTTACTTAACAGTATAAGACTTATAAGACTTATACCTCTGTATTATACGTACGATCGTTCCGAAATATACATATCAAAGTATTTACGAGAGACATATATGTTGGCAGATTGAGATTACAAAATCCACAAAACAACAATGATAGCAAATAGATCCGCGCGTAATTAAAACAAATAATAATAATAATAAGTCTATAAATTCGATATATACGTATGCGAAAAGTAGAGACTTGTAGCTGGAATGTTTGTATGGGGAGGGGTATTCAGCATGATATGTTTCAGAGCCCCACAGCTCTAGGTGGTGTCCCCCCAAGAGATCCTGCCTCTCATTTGACCAGACGCAGGCACAGCACGAGCCTGATATTTCTCACTAACCAGGTACATCCTCCCCTCCTGTAGCCTTGATACACAGAGTCCAACTGCTCTCGTATGAAATTCTCTCTAAGCGAGCTTTCGATGAAGTTAATTTAACGAGCAGGACGATAAGAAATTTCTTTAAAAAATTCTCCTTCTCATTCGACATACATTTATCGTATACAGTAACATCGATTTCCGATTTCAAATACTGTGGACGGAGTAAAGTTGCAGCAGGATATTTTGCAAAATAATAGAAAACAAATTTTTGGAGATCATTTGAAGATTGCGTGAAACAGACGCTCTCTCTGGTTCTGTTTCTTTCTCGTGTAAAATTAACTTATTGAAATATTTTACCTCTTAGATATTACAAATTTTAAAATTCTTTTTATTTCTCTCTCTTTCTGTGTTTTTCTTCATAGAATTTTTCCTGATGCAATTTTACCCCATTTTTAAGGTATCACTAGATGTATCCGAATTTCGATAGAATCGCTTCTTTGATACGTGTTACTTGGAATGATCAGGCAGCTTACACTATATATACATCACGATAATTGTGATCGTGCTTGATATTTTTGCATTGAATGTGCATCTATGATTTTAGTGAGCTTATCCCGTTATGCGTGAGATGTTACAATGTTTGATTTACACTCTTCTCTTTTGTTATATACATAATACATATACAATATCTAATGTGCCTTCACGACTACGAAAACATTTCTTAATGTTGTACGTCGCATTATACAGTTAGATACAGATATACATTCTTACGATCATCTCAGCTTGATCATAATCATTCACAAATTATATTACCCATACGTGTCATCATACTTTCCAGACCAGTCTAGTCGGCAGCTCTCCTTTCAGGGAACGACTCGGGAGCAACCGTCTGCCGGAGAAACCGAGACCAAGGTTTGAATATATCTACCTTGATGATTTCAACATTGTTTGTGCTTTATATTTGCATCTTTAACGATGTAGTTTTGCCGACTCCCTCATTTTTTTTCAGTGGACTATTCTAAACCGGTGTTTGATTTTACTTTTCTGCTTTGTTCACACACATATTACTTGTTGCAGATGTGTTGGAGATACCGCTTACACAATATATAGTAATGTCACAATAACTCTGATATTTTTGTATTGAATAATGCAATTTATACAGGGTGATCCATTTTAACTTAGGCAGCCAAATAACTCGAAAAATAAGCAAGATAGAGAAAAATGTTTTAGACAAAAGTTGTATGGTTTCGAGGAGGCCATAAGATGGTATTATTGGTTTGACCTTGAAGAGTCATTTGAAGGTCACGTGAAGGTCACTTCAATTTTTTTAAATGGAATACCCTATATATTTTTGTACATTCTTGTAGCTTATTTCGAGAGCTTTCCAAAACACTATAATTAAGTACCTTTCCGTTAAGTACTTTTTGAGTTATGATGCTTGAAATAATTTCTTAATTTTACATAAACCGTAAAATATCTTGTAAAATATTCATTTTTCGATTATCTTACCTTAATACTTTTATGTACAAAATAATGAGAGGAATCAATTGGTGTAAAGAAAACACATAGTTGTTTTTAAGAAAAAATATGGAATTGTTAATTGCAAATTACATATTTTTTCTTCGAAACAACTATGTGTTTTCTTTACACCAATTGATTCCTCTCATTATTTTGTACATAAAACTATTAAGGTAAGGTAATCGAAAAATGAATATTTTACAAGATATTTTACGGTTTATGTAAAATTAAGAAATTATTTCAAGCCTCATAACTCAAAAAGTACTTAACGAAAATGTACTTAATTATAGTGTTTTGGAAAGCTCTCGAGATGAGCTACAAGAATGTACAAAAATATATAGGATGTTCCATTTAAAAAAATTGAAGTGACCTTCACGTGACCTTCAAATGACTCTTCAAGGTCAAACCAATGATACCATCTTATGGCCCCCTCGAAACCATACAACTTTTGTCTAAAACATTTTTCTCTATCTTGCTTATTTTTCGAGTTATTTGGCTGCCTAAGTTAAAATGGGTCACCCTGTATAATGATTTCCATGCCTTATGAGTATATTTTTAATGTTGAACATCGCATTGTGAAGCGTGGCACTTGCATCATACTGCGTTTAATTGACGATTTTGCGAAACGCGTGTCCTCTTGCTTTATATTTTCATTTAATGATAAATACAATTTATTTGTGTCTGATATAAAAAGTGCATTTAAATATTTAAATATTTTGAAAGAAAATAGATCGATACTTAACGCTAAGCTTGCGATGAAAATATGAAGCATTAACACAAGAATCAATTAATTCATTCTTTGACGCTTATTGTTCTCTTTTATTGTATGTATATGTGTACTATGTATTAAATTTTCTTTTCAGTTTAACACTTTCGGTGATAGATGAATAATCTGGCTAAGATTCTCAGGCGCAACTAAAAAGGATGCAATATAGCAGTATATTTTTGAGAGAAGCGCATTGCGTGCGATGTTGATCGATCTTTCACTCCGCTGTTATCATGCATGTGTTTTAATTTGTGAAGAGTGTTGATATAAAATAATATATTCGAATCATCTTTGTATATTGCAACATAGTATATCTCACTATACGGTATATAAGGAACGTAACACCTCAAGTGCGTAACAAATTATTCTTCCTTCGCACTTTTTACTCATCTTTTAACAACATCATTCAATTGAATTATCATTTGTTGCGATATATATCTTTTGGATATGGAGCAACAAGATTAGCATTAGAAGGAGAATGAAAAAAAGAATCGACGAGGACTTTATGTAGCATATATAGTTTCTGTATCTTTCAGCTTCTTTCATCTTTTTCGTTCATTTCCCGATATGCCTGGCTGGAGCATACGTACAGCCAAGTGCGCCCAAGTAAAGAGCTACATTTTCTTCAAGATGCAAAAATAAAATTTAATGGCGCATGTGTGTGCGTGTACGTGTGTGTATGTGTGTACCTATGCTCCGTGCCTTGTAGAAAATTTTGGTAGTGAGTGAGCGAGTGACGGGGTTTTATACTCTCCTCTGTACAGGAGAGGCATGTAGTGAATACCGCTGCGGCTGCTCGCACGTGCCTCGACACTCCTCGCCACGTGCCAAACAGGTTGGTTGTCACTCTCTCTTATTCCTTCCAATTCAGATTAAAAGTTACATTTCGCGAAAATATATGTATATAGATCTACGGAGAGTTCTTCTCAAAACCATAAAATTTCCTTTTATATATAGATCCTATGGTCGATTTAAGGGTGATTTTTTGTAGCGAAAATATCGAGGCATTTATAGTTTGTTTGAATTACAAATAATGGAAAAGAGGCTTTTCGCAAACTATAGTTTGTAGAATTAAAAGAGCGATAGAACTATATTTTTTAAATTAATTTTAGATGGAATTTATATATCTTAAAAAATTTTAATTTAAAACTTATCAAAATATGATGGGAAAATTGAAAATTTGCAAAAAATGATAATCTTTGATATCTTCGCAAAGAAAAAATTGACCAGAAAATTTGCTATTAAAAAGACATCCAGAGATCTTGAAACATTTTTTTATATGTATATATGAATAATCTTCCTCGGTCTTATTTTATTGAGTATTCTTTTAGTCACGTATTGTATACATAAATGATTACGAATGATATCTAATGCACATAGAATAAAAAAATTATGTGTTCGTTTAGTTTATTAAAATTTAATTATTAAAAATCTTTAAAAAAATTTAAAAATTGCCATAAAAATTTATAAGCTACTTTTCTTTTATTTTCTCTTTCTTTGATTTTTCATAAAATGTTAAATTATGTTTCTCTGTGACTGAAAGAACACTCGGTGAAACGGGTGTATCTTTGTGTATCTCTTGTCTTTGATAATTTTGTAAAAACAATTTGTAAAATTTGTTTCTATAAATGAACTAAAATAGAATAACATCACTTTGCGAAAGACAAACGCGGTATTGTGTTTTCATCAAAATCTTTATCAAATGTGCTACGATAACATAAGGTGCGTGGAAAAAAAGAATATATGTTCGCTTGTCTTAGATATCGATAATAAAATTCGCTTCGTAAATGCCGCTTTTCCTTTCTGTGATGATGCGAGCATTTAAATAAATTCTTTTTTCTTTTATGGGTGATTCAGATCCGGTTCTAAAGTAATGGACAGAGGACGAGTATCGCCCGCCAGTGAAGCTGTATTGCCGTTGTCGCTGGAGCAACAGCAGCAGGATCATTTCGACACTAATGATGATAGGTAATCGAAAGACATATCATGATAAATAACATTCGAATTTATCAATTTTCTAGATATAAAATTTTTTCTTTTTTTTTCTAACAGAATTGTTATCCATGATATACAAGATACGTTCAATATGCTAATCATGAATCGGTGTTAAAGTTGCGTTAAATATCTGAATATCTTAATGATCATTATTCATCTGAATCATCAATCTCATTTGAAAATAAGCAATCTTCTGGACACATGCTTCGACTATTCTAATACTATAAATCCATATATTTAATGATTGTACACCTATTTGTTTCATAGCACGAACATGGAATTGACCAAGATAAAAAGCAATGCAACGAACTTGGAAATTTTGGAGGTCATGAAGCATCCTCAAACTGGGGTCGGTTTCTTGACGCAGCACCCCTCACTCCCGAGCCAAACGTTTGTTAGCGCCGATGCGATTCAATGGTTAAATAATCATATGGAAGGCGGCGTGGGAGTCGAGCGGGGTATCGATATCATGCAGGTAGAGACTCAGAAACTTCTTTCATCTATTTAATATAATCTGCAAAATTTAATATTGTTATGACTCTTAATTTCTGATTTAAGATATCAGAAAAAAGAAAGAGATTTACTTTCTTATATCAAGAAATGTTACTTTCTTTGCATGCGGGATTCTATTCATAAAACAACAAAATTATTTCTTTAAAAATATTTTTACATATATGTTTGCATTTAAACAAAAAAAGATTTAATTAAAGCATTATTTATTTTGATAAGATTAATTAATAATTTATTTTTATGCAGAGGATGATTCAAGAAAAATTGATATGTCACGCATCCGGTGATTTCTCGCAACCATTCGTCTTAGGATTTTACTTGTACCACATTGTGCAAGATAAAGAAAATCAAAAAGGCAAGTAACACACACAATCAGCGCATCGTCAGCCTTTTTACGTGAAGTTTAACTTTGTATTTTTCATTTGCAGCTGCGGATTATTCCGCTCCCCTCGGTGATCTACAAGGTTTCGAGAATGAATGGGTGGAAGTGGAAATGAGATCACCGAAAGGATGGTGTGAACCAACATCTTCGACAACATCGTCGACAATGTCATCTCCCATAACTATACCCAATTCCGACACCATTGACGAATCCGATGTTCCGCCTTTTCTGAGAGATGACATCGATTTGACGGAATCGATAGATGATAGAAATTGGACAGGTGAGAATACTACATAGCACATTGATTTATACGCGTTTTCATCTTGAATAATAATCTTTTGAATGAATAATTTTAGATTAGATCTAGCGCAAAACGATAGAATCAATCCAATTAAGATATTTACATACATGGACAGTATAAAACTGATGGTTCTGTAATATATTTGTTTTTTTCAGTGCCGCTGTATAAACATACTCATCTTGATATCGATATAAATAATAAAAGTGACAGAATCGAATGGGGCCATCTACGGTATCAATCCATTTACAAGGTAGATCATTCCTACGAACTCGTAGTAGAATGGGTAGCATCGTCCGGCAGTATAGTAGCTGATTTGGTAAATAAAAGTTTGCTGTTTCCTCTCGTCGACGAGGCAAATATTGAATTACATACTAATAATATCGATTTCTTTTTACAAGATATTTCTTTGGCAACGCAAGGCTCAAATGTGCGGGATACAGATGGTGCCCATTCCTAGTGATTTGCTAGCGTTACCATATACCTTGAAGAGCGATCCTCTCAGAGGGCCTATTTTTATACCACTCGACACGGAATGCTTGATAGCGAATAAACGATACCTTTTTGAAGGTTTGTTCCAATTAATCTCCAACTAGTATAAATTCTTATTTTAAATGTCTATTAACAATAAGGAAAATGCACGTTTATATAGAATTCCGAGAAGATACATACGCACAAAGGCTGATTCTATTCCAAGAAGCGATTCTGCAGCGATTCGGCTTTGTGCCGTGTTTAATTGAAAACACTGAAAATGATCGTCAATATGTTCACATCACGGGCAATGCATTTATATTAGTGCCATCCACCGCAAATACTCGGCCGCGTCCACGAACCGGTACCAATATCGTGCGGCGAAATATGGGACAGAAGAGATACCCAGTTCATTCGGACCAGCCGAGTCCGCATGAAGCGTATATTACCAGACACGTTAGTGGAAAGAATAAGGATGATCATAATATGGATCGAAAAGTGAGTAATCTTGAATAAGAATCTTTACAAACAAATAAAAATATTTTATGAGTGTATGTTCATTCGTACATTATGATGTAAAATGTTTCAATTATATTATTTCCTTCGAAAAAATTTGGCATCATGTTGCTTATTGATTGCAGATGGGTTTTTTGTGGTCGTGGAATTATATGGTCAGTCGAAAATGGAAGTCGTTGTCCACTTCAACGGGCGACGAATTATTTCAAAAGAAAATCATACAGGATTTTCGACATTTCTGTTCTAACGGAGACAACAGACTGAAACAGTTTTGGGAATCTTGTTGGGAGTTAAAGGAGAAAACTTGTACAAAAACAAAGTAGCAAGATATCATTTCGTCCAAAGAATTTATCATGAATCATACATAAATTTCACCAAAATCATCATATAATATGATTTTGTTAATCTTAATTCAGTGAAAGTACAATGATATGAATGTTTATATAAGATATAATTCTAAGCAGGATGAGTAGAAGTATGTATAAATTGTATAATATTATTCACAAAGTAAAGAAGGAAAACTGTTGATCTCGATGGATGCCATTAATACAAGAACAGAAAATGCTAAGATATTTTAAAAAATAAATTGCAGAAAATATGAAACAAATTTTAAATTAAACTTTTGATACTTGTTATTTGCTATCTTTTTATCTGACTTTAATTCCTTTATCTAGAAACCTACATTCCATCATTAAGGAAAAATTTATTGAAACTTTATATTAATTTTTACGCGTTATAATTATAATTCAACTATTTGAAATACCTGATTAAAAGATGAGACCAGACAATATAATCTCGGACTATATATGTTAAACTAAAATACATTTTTAATTAAAATTTTAGAAAGCTACTTATTTGCATTAATATTCATTAATATGCGAAGAGAAGTATTTATATCAAACTTCAATCTCTCTAAACACGCACCTTGAATACGCCCCTTAAAGGATTCCCTATTCGCTATTGTTCTTCAAAAAATACAACATCGAATTTATCATGGGTGAATTACGTTGTACGTAAATGATTATTTGAATGTAATAGTACTTTTGTAAGAATATTTACATTAACGAAACGTGCGACGAACCGTTACAATGATTTGTGCATCATGTCGAATGCAATAACTGATTGTCAATATCAATCAGTTACGGTGAAAAAACGTACAACAATGGTCAATGACAGTGACACTGACAGTTGGAAGACGGAATCTGATGAATCCGAAAGGAAAATTGCTCTCATCCATTATTGCACAAATTACGATGAAATTCGCGAAGATGCAGCGAAAAAATCGAATTCCGGTCCCGAGATTCGGTATATCAACCCTGCCATTTACACGGAGTCTGTTGGTGAAAAGGAACACGATGTGGCGCAGATTCACAGAACCGAGAACGATCGTGAGCAGGAAAATATATAGCTGTAAAACATACATAGATTAGAATTGAAGGAAATTCATTTTCACCATACATAGTATATCCAATATACAAAATTAGCAATCAAAAAATAATTTAAAAATTGTCGGATAATTTTTCATCTTTGTTTAATTCAACACATTAGAGAGCGTTATAGTTGCGCTATTTTTAATACTATTAATTTTTAAATTTATTAAATTTAAAGTAATGCAAGAAAAAAAATATTTTAATTCCGAGTAATTTTTATTTAATATAATTTATATAATTTTTTTCATATATATCTACTTGAAAATTTAAAAAAAAAATAAATTAAATAAATTTCTATTTAGATTAAATAGATATAATAAAATAAATTAGTACAATCAAATCGTAAAATCAAAATCTGATTTAAAAAACGCACACTTATTTTAAATAACAATTTATAAAATTGATAAAAAAATATATATTTTAAATATATATAATTTACTATATGAATCGTGCTATTAATACTTCGCAAAATTTATTTCTTCACAGGATATTATAATAGATACACAATCAACGCGAATCATCATGATAATTCCGAGCCTTCGACAATCGATGTATCATCCATCAAGGATGCAACAAACGTTGATCATGCGACCGAACATCCGGTACAGGACGGCACAGGACGAAGCACCTATAGGTGTTACTCGACATCCTTATCAGATACTACATTGTTTTCCGAACCGTTCACCGTTCGGTCAATTGTGGATCAATCATCTGCGAGAACTGCAAAAGTGGAACGACGATGCAAGATCGATAGCGTTTCGAACGCCGATCAAAATGAACCGACGAAACGAGACAAGTTCGTCCTTTGTGTTACCTTGCATGATTTTTATATTAAACTCCTTTAGAGTGGATGACGCATATATGCATCCTGAGGAATGTGAACTCCTAACGTGGTTCATGTGAATATAAACAAAATTGTATATTTTTAAAGATTATCATACTATAAAAGCCAATTAAGGTATGAATTCTAACAAATTATAAAATTTAAAAAAATACCAAATAAAAAAAATTAAAATTTTGAAAAGGAAAAATTAAAAAAATGTTAAAAGTAAAAAAAAAACAGAATGCAAAGTTCCACATCCTTTTCATGGCGCACTTTGGGGTCATAAAACATTTTATAAAATTATTTCATCAGCTAATTGTAGACGCAACAATATGTCAATCCTGATTTTTATTTTTTCACATATTTTTATTTTTTCGTCCTCTATATTCAATCTATATTATTTTCAATTTTGAAAATTCTTATTCAACATCCTTCAAAATTATAAAATATAATTCCATCTTTTTATTTTCCATACTTTTATTTCTGTTTTTTTGTTCGCTATATTGTATCTGCCATTTTAAATTTTGAAAATTTAATAAATTCTTATTTGGTATCTTCGAAAACTATGATATGCAATATTATTTTGCAAATTCGCGAAACAATTTATCCGGTATATTTTTTGTCCATTTTGATGAGTAAACCCTCACACTGAAGGGGTTAAGAATTTAATTGCGATATATATGCGATGAAAATTGTAACATATTGCAGATATCGCGAAAATCGTCCGGACAATCACCAAGTCGTGCGAATTTCCATGACATCGCTCTCGACCGGTCCGAGCATCAGCTCGGACTATCAGGCGTCGAACGCCGATCTTGGCAAGAGAATCGGTCATTCGGAATGGATTCGTAGGAAGGACGAGGAAACGCAACGCAGAAAAGAGGAGGAAGAACGCGCGGCGAAAAAGCGACAAGAGGAGGAAGAGAGGATGGCGCAAGAAAAGGAGGCGAAGGCGCGGCTGGAAAAGGAAAACTTTCTCAAGTGGGTGGAGAAGAAGAGACAGCAGGAGCTCGAGAGGAAAGCGATCCTCGAGAACGAATTGGAATTGCAAAGACGTTTGAAGGAGATCGAGGATAAGGCAGCCGTCGCGAAGGCCCTGTACCTTCGTCAGTGGATCCAGAGAAAGGAGGAGGAGCAAAAGAGTATGGCGATAACTTTCCGCGAAACTTGCTCGAACTCCTTCGAGTCTTCGACGCGCGATAAGGGTTGATTGCCTTGTTTCGCAGCTCGGCATAAGGAGCAGGAGATGAGACGGAGGAAAATGGCCGAGGAACGCGAGAGGCGGCTGGAGCTTAGCTCGAAGGCTTACGAGAAATGGAGACAGAACTCCAGGAATAAGCCCAAACCTGCTACACAAGGATTACTTCGTACGTTTGTAAAATAATAACATTAAAATAATAACGAGAGAAATAAAAAGATGTAAATATTTAAAGATAATATATATAGGATGTGTTTCTCTCATATGTGTCGCGCCAGCTTTCTCATTATTATATTTAGCTATAACGATTAGCGTAATTTGAGTAAATTAATAATTAATTGTCGATTCTCCGTTACGTAAAAAAGGGATGGATACATATACAAGGTGTTTTCGGTAAAACTAGACATGTAGAATAGGTAAAAGTAATCTCATAAGTTTCTAAAATAAATATAAAATTTTGTTCTACATCACATCTTTTATAATCATCATTTACTTTCTATCGATCAAATATGTTTTTCCCGAAAGTTAGTTTCTATAAAATAAAACAAAAGTGCATAGTGCAAGTTATATATATTTTAAAGATTTCTACTTAATATAAAAATAATTATTATAAAAAAATTATCAAAATTTATTAGTGATATAAGTTATTTTTAAAAAATGCTTCTAAAATTTTAATTTTAAAGATAAATATCTCGGTCGAGATGCGTTATAGAAAAAATTTTATAGAACTTTAACTTATTTTAAATAACGGAGTAATTTTTATCTGCTCCACACGCCTATCAAAGGTTGTCCATATTTATCGAAACACCGTATGTATTTACATTACTCTGTAACTTTCTCAAATGAAATACATTCTGAGACGACCTATTATTTTGCAGCCCATCAGAAAGCGAAGCCAGCGTATGTAAATCCGATTCCGTGGCAATCGATTGTGGATATTGATGCCGATGAAGCGCAGGAAAATGCATTTAACGATAAAAAGGGGAATATAAATCAGTTAAAAATGAGCGGCAGAAAAACGATTGCGGCGCATCATTGATCGCGAGAATCTGGAAAAATCATTCGCGAGACGCGGCTTTTGTATCTTGTTTTTCACTCAATTCCAAATATGTTAACGTGACAAATTAAAAGGTATTTGCGAGAATCTTGGCTGTTTTCTTTCGCTTATTATTAGCAGATTTCGTTTGAAGCTTCACTGCCGAAATATTTAATTACAAAGTTGCGAGAAAAAAATATTATATATAATGCATATAAAATATTTTCGCAAAAGGTAGCTTGAGAAAATTTTTATATCGCTCATGAGAGATGAAGATCTCATAACGCTCTTTCCTTACTTATAATGAGTACAAGGATATGCAAAGGTACAATATATGATGTAACACATTTTGATTAATATATGTCAATTTGATTGAAGTGATTTTAATGATATAGGTTTGTTCACACGTTTAATGACAACCTGTGCTACATAATACAAAGTATTTGATTATAACAAGACAAAGCAGATCTCGTGACTTTGTAACTGTAGTTCTCTCTCTCTCTTTCTTTCTCTCTTTCTCTCTCTCTCTCTCACTCATTCTCTCTCAAGTAATTATCAAACTATTATACCTTCAGTCCTTCTACTACGAGAAGAACACACCTATTACATCGTAAATCGTTAATTTTATAGTACGAGAAATATCGTGAGTTTCTCATCGTCTATTTGCCATATATATATAAGACACATTATTTTCCTTAGACAACAACTCTTCTTCTAAACAATGTCTTGGCTGTTTTCGTTCGTACCACTCGTCACATCACACGTTATATATACAATATGGACAATACTCGCATCCTTACAAAGCGCACATCCTACCTAGTAGTAATTTACAATCGAAAAATGGCAAATTTCCGACAATCGGGAGCAGGGTGGGTGTATTAATTATTTACGTATATGTGTACGAGTGTGTACGTAACAATTATACATATACATATACATATATATATATATATATATATATATATTATATATATATATATATATATATATATATATATACATATGTATGTATGTATGTATATATGTATGTGCGGTAAATATTGCTTTTTATACATTGTATTTTGGTATACACATGTACACGTAACTTACAGCCTACGCTTGTTACCCTTCACATAATTCCTCGCTGATCGTTTTTTATTCATAGAGGGGAAGGCAATAAAGCAGCGCGATTTGTGAAGATAATGCGAATATATTAACGGCGGCGATAGTACCTTTCTTTGTCTAATTAATCCAAGTCGATCGACGTCATCAAGTGCAATATCGCGTTATGGACTCTCCAAATTGATTTTATATCACATACAACGGGAAATAAATGTAATTAAATATACATCTATGATCTTGTTCAAAAAGATTTACGACTCTAGATATCTTAGATTCCTCTCGGTTATGCTCTGGGCAGTTTAAAAGGAATCGAGAAGTTCATTTTACAAAATTTAATTTTGTATCTTCGACATTAGGAATTGATTGAAAAAACATTTGCATTTCTTTTGACAATTTTTTTTATAAGATGTAACATAACATAGTTTTCTGTAATGTATTTATTTTGTCAGGAATTTCATCATTCGATTTCGTTGGAAGAATTAAATTTAATCCTTGCAGAAAAAAGAAATGTGAAATATGAAAATTAAAAATTTTTCCTTTCCAATTCCTGATTTTGAAGTTTACGACTTTATAATATTAGAAAGTGAATTCTTTATCTAACATATTTTTTTTCAATTTACTTAATGTTTTATGAAAAGTTATATTTTATGGTTGCACAAGAATACTTTTTTGCTATTCGATGAATTTTCCGATATTTCTACATTACGAATGGAAAAAACGATTATCGAAACATATATTAACGTGAAAAGAGAAAATTTTAATTTTAAAATAAAATTTTAAAATTAAAATAAAATTAATAAATTTTAAAATTAAATTAAATACAAATTTTAAAAGATTTAAGATTAATATTTAAAATTAATTTAAATGTTAACTTAACTTCTTTAATTTAACACGACAACGATATACTAGAAAAATATCGCATAGTGTTTTAGATATATTATGCATATATGTTATTTTAAATCTTTAAATCTTTCTTTCGCTTTCATCTTCGGATACGTATTAAATACAAAAATCTTGTTGGATTCTAAAACGCGTGCGTATGTGCGTATATATTTATAACTTATAGACTTATATTTATTAGATGTGCTTCGGAATAAATAAATCTTTCGCGTTTGATTTTCGACTTCTTATGCAATTTTTGTTACGATTAAGCTGGAGGGAAAGATCGAAAATTTAATTCGAATAATATTTATAATATATTTATATATACGCGACAATATTAATAAATACCAGAAAGATGAATAAACTTGTCTCGACAATATTGATTTTAGGCTCTCGCGATAGACTATCACGCATGGTATTGTCTCTGATGTTATTTGATAAAAAATGGATTAAGTAATTATGTAATAACAAATAAATGAACGGTCACTCAATTTTTATTAAAAGAATAAATTATTCCTCTCCATTTATGTAAATAATATTGCTTATTGGATAAATCAATTACGAATGTGATAGGAATTAATTATACATTATATTATAAATATCAATTGGAGTTTCAAATCGATAATGACATTTCTTATTCTAACAAGAATGGCACAAAAACAAAATAAGAAAAAGTTCAAAAAATTTTTAACTCATTTGTGATTGCAAAGAGATTAGGCTTTATTGGTTCGAAACGTAAATTCCAATCGCTTTTTTAGAATTTACCGTTTTCCTCGGGGATGTCTCGTGATTGCGTCGTCGCCCACACGATACAATTCTGAGGCACTTTAATCCCGTAAAGCGAATTGATTTTGAGGATTTTATCTCTCGCAGCCTTTCCGTCTCTTTTTTTTTGTAGCTTGTCGATGTTGTAAAACAAAACCAAGCTTTCTCAAATATTACATATAGAAAATGTACAAATAAATATATATAAAGTGAGAAAAATCGAAGCTG
The DNA here is from genome assembly GCF_025532165.1 of Camponotus vicinus. Lineage (NCBI taxonomy): Eukaryota > Metazoa > Arthropoda > Insecta > Hymenoptera > Formicidae > Camponotus > Camponotus vicinus. The sequence continues at coordinate 10,639,758 of NW_028141976.1, read as the reverse complement.
CTGCTTGGGTGCAGTGAGAAAAAAGATGAATTCAAAGTATAATCGTCGAAGAAGAGCAAAAATATATATTACATAAGCGGGAAAGAAATTGATAGAGGAAAACATATTTCACATAAGGACAACAAATGTGTAGGACCTAAATCCAAAATTGTTGTTCTCGGGATAGCCGAAATGGATAGGGGATTACTCGAAAATATTAGACAGGATAGATCACGCAATTAGTTGTCACCACACTTAATTTAATAATGATATCAAATTATATTTAAACGTTAACTCAACGGTATAAACTCAGTCAGATTCGTTATCAGAACTCTCTCGCGACTTTCCTCTACAACGGCTGATTTTCGAATGCCGACCTTTTGGGTCGTGTCTGTTTTGGTCCCGCAGGACCTCGCACCTCACCTATTCTCGCTACCGCCAGCCCGCTTACCAATGCCTAATCACGCTTGTTGTTAAGGCTCTCCTTCTAGAATCTTCGATTACTGTTGTCTATTATTATTCCGCTTACAAATCCAATAAAAAAGATAGAAACCTATGAAAAATATCCTGTATTTTGCGGTATACAATATATATGTAGAAAAAAGTATAGAACTTTGTATATACATGTATATGTGATTCTAGATAAATTCGGTAAACTGGAAAAAAGGAACGAGGAAAAACATAAATTCGAAAGACACATCCGATTTTAGCAATGGAATTAATAGTAGAAATGCGGAAAAATAGTAAAAGAGGAAAGATAGAGAAAAACTATTTTTTATATACAGGGTGACCCATTTTAACTTAGGCAGCCAAATAACTCGAAAAATAAGCAAGATAGAGAAAAATGTTTTAGACAAAAGTTGTATGGTTTCGAGGGGGCCATAAGATGGTATCATTGGTTTGACCTTGAAGAGTCATTTGAAGGTCACGTGAAGGTCACTTCAATTTTTTTAAATGGAACATCCTATATATTTTTGTACATTCTTGTAGCTCATCTCGAGAGCTTTCCAAAACACTATAATTAAGTACATTTTCGTTAAGTACTGTTTGAGTTATGAGGCTTGAAATAATTTCTTAATTTTACATAAACCGTAAAATATCTTGTAAAATATTCATTTTTCGATTACCTTACCTTAATAGTTTTATGTACAAAATAATGAGAGGAATCAATTGGTGTAAAGAAAACACATAGTTGTTTCGAAGAAAAAATATGTAATTTGCAATTAACAATTCCATATTTTTTCTTAAAAACAACTATGTGTTTTCTTTACACCAATTGATTCCTCTCATTATTTTGTACATAAAAGTATTAAGGTAAGATAATCGAAAAATGAATATTTTACAAGATATTTTACGGTTCATGTAAAATTAAGAAATTATTTCAAGCATCATAACTCAAAAAGTACTTAACGGAAAGGTACTTAATTATAGTGTTTTGGAAAGCTCTCGAAATAAGCTACAAGAATGTACAAAAATATATAGGGTATTCCATTTAAAAAAATTGAAGTGACCTTCACGTGACCTTCAAATGACTCTTCAAGGTCAAACCAATGATACCATCTTATGGCCCCCTCGAAACCATACAACTTTTGTCTAAAACATTTTTCTCTATCTTGCTTATTTTTCGAGTTATTTGGCTGCCTAAGTTAAAATGGGTCACCCTGTATATATACAGAAAAGAGAGAAAGAAAAAAAAAGAAGGGAAAAAAGAAGGGAAAAAAGAAGGATTAGGGGGCAAAAAGAGAGATAGAGACAGATGGAGAAAGAAAGAAAGGGAGAGAGAGAAGGGGAGAGACGCGCCGACGAAAGGGAGAAGAGCCCGAAGGGGAGAAGCTCTCGATACTTCACAAAGCCCGTGCGGCTCAACCCTCCGTAAATTCTACCCGGGAGGGCTTTTCGTTAAAGTCGAGCTATCGAAAGCGCGTCTCTTTAAAGGGAAGCGCGAGCGCTGTCCGCGTGAGATATGAGCATATCCATCTTAAATTGTCGAACACGCAGACTGAATATTTCTCTCTCTCTGCTTCTCTCCCTTTTCCTTTCTCCCCCTCGCATTCGTGAGCGAATCAACCCCCTCCCCCTCGCCTTCCCGCCCTTTCGCTGCATTTTACGCTTTCTCCGTTCCCTTTCTTTCGCTTTCATTCCTGTTGCTTTCGCATGCCAATTCCCATCCCTCTTCATACTCCCTTTTCCCTCGTCTCTTTTCTTTTAGAAGCGAGAACCTAGATTGATTATTTAATTTGCAATTTGTTTGAAGGTACCGATACAATTTGTATTTTTTCATATTAAAAGAGTAATATCGCGGAAGAATCGAAGAATACTCGGAAATATTGCCGGTAAAATAATAAAAGGACCGGAATTAGATTTGCCCAATTCAAGAGAGAGTATGTGCTCCCAAAGAAATAAAAGTCACACATATCACACATACGCGCGCGCGCGCCTGATATATCTGGTATTATTTTTTAAGAAGAAACTCATAAAATATCGGCCTGGAATAAGTCGAAAATGAAAATGATGACCAAAATGATTGCTTTCGTATGAAAAAAACTTGTATAATCCATTTAATAATAATAGTGGTATATAATCACATAGAGAGATATTAATAATATTAATAGCAATAGTAATAATAATAATAATAATAATAATAATAATAATAATAATAATAATAATAATAATAATAATAATAATAATGTAATGCTAGTAATGTAGAATGTTTGGCATCGTTATGTGTTTGCGTTTGTACAGTAGCCTGTTTTTAGCGGAGTCTTCGAGAGTCTTTTTTCGTCATTCATATTCCAAACACTGACAATACAGACAAATAAAGCCTATTCCCTTCTTTTCCTGGGGCGGATACAATTTAACGATTAATACAACAAATTAAGCAATTAATTAATTAATAATGCAAGTAATAATCACATAACTGTAATATCGATATCAATAATAATAATAATAATAATAATAATAATAATAATAGTAATAGCAGAAACATAATTCTAATAACAACGATAACTAATCGACAAATTAAATATCATATAACTAATGCAGCGGTAACAGCGCTGATTATTGTGCGATGGGTTAGGTAAATAATAAAATTAACGACACCGACTCCCTGCCGATCTTAATAATTTCGCGACCATGTAATTGCGAGAACAAATTCTAATCGACGTAACTTTACACAATCGTCTTGTGTTCCCGCTAAAACGATATTAGCAACACCTATCGTTGACAATGAGTCGCAAATTGAAGCTCTTACTCGAATTTTCCCATGTTACATCTCTACACAACATTGCCTTTCGAGAGTTTAAATTCATATTCGAAATAATATTTGATAGAAACGATAGAAAATACATATATCGCACTTGCATATTTATAAAATTCTAAATCATCTTTTTTTTCAGAAGAATGCGAACGGTTTGTAACACGTTACAAATTATATATTACTAAATAATATAGAGCAAGTTTTTTTTCCTCGGATATATGTAATAAACTCTTTTTACACAGGATGTGTTCCAGAACTATCGCCGTTTCTTTCTCATCGACAGATTCTCAGGAGAATTCGGACTCAATCTTTTCAGCTAAAACTCGTAAAGACTATTATTGGTAAAAATTTTCAACTCGCAACATTATATATTTTGATTGTTGAACGTCGTATTAAATTTTTAATATAAAGCAAATTAATTTTCGCAGCCATATATGTATATATATAGAGACGTTAATTGAAAAGTAATATGTACATGTATATTTTCGTGCATTCTTGAAGTTTAATTAAAAAAAATTTCTCTCTTTCAATTTTGAAATGTTAAATAATTCAATTTCTCACATCGAAGAATCTGCGATTTTTTAGGAAGGTATAATAGTTTGGAAACATTTATCTCTTTCTATATCCCGTGACTGAGAGATAAGCGAATTCCGAAGTATTGAGCTCTACTTGAAATATAGTGACTGTGTATTATGGCAACCCAGTCGTGTGTCTTCTACTTCTACGAAATGCGAGTGATGTTTGATTGAATTGTATGATGTTTTTGAATTTTTTAAAAACTCGCTGCGACTCGATCCTTGTGTTTCGGGAATATGAAAAATAAGCCTCTATCGTCAGATCACTTGATATGATTATCGTTGAAAGGGTGGCGAGCTTTTCGCTGTTGACAGCGCGTTGACCTTGTCAAGATTGACATTAGCATAGCACGGAGAATTACGTTATTACAGTGATCTTATGCGAAAAAACACATTATTCGCTCGCGAGTCCATCTCCTTTCTTTCATTATCAAACTAAACATCTCTGCGTAACAAATATTTCGGTTCGCACAAGCGGAAAAAAAAATTGTAACGCTGTATTCAATATGTAAGATGCAAATATAGAGCATGATCTCTTTCAGGCACCGACTGAAAAGATGACACGCTTATTTGTAAAAGTGACAAGAGAGTACATTAATTTTTTTCGAAAGAAGAGGGAAAGAGGCTCACCTGTGCAGACATTTGTGTTGTGTGTGTTCTTTATAAATTATTTTTTTTCTCCGAGAATTAATATATATAATCGATTCATTCTAAATTATTTTAGAATGTATTCGCAGCATGCTGCATGAAGAAAGTGGTTCTTGTATCAACTGACTATTTGTGTTACTATATAAATGCGCGTCTTGTCCGTAAAATTTGCACACACGTATACACAGGTTTATCGTTATACTTAAAAACAACTCGCGGCTTTGCTAAATATACGGAACAATTACTTTTGGTATTGTTTAACGATCAATTTCTCGAACGTTTCTCGCACAAGAAGGGCAAAAAGTTAGTCTCATTCCACTGGTATGGTTTACCTATCATATTAATTAAATTAATATCTACTAAAAAAACGAATAAAATCATCTTCTCAAACTTCAAGATAAAGTTCAATTATGTATAAATAATTTTTCATCAGACGTTCTAGAAATCGACCGCTGCGACTGAGACAGTCATTAAGAGTATGTTTAAGAGATAAGTGTTTATTACTGGTAAATTATACTATCTTAATCTAAAATTAAGGAACATCACGTTAAATGGGCAAGGGGTCACTGGAGTTGAAAACATTTTTTTTATCAACTAATTACGGCCATTTATTCTCGACTCATGTATGAACAGCATCTAGTGTGTTCCGTCTTCCATTTTTTTTATATTAAATACGTCATCTTTGTCATCATATTTTCATCGTTCGAAAGTAGATCTGTAGATAAGATGTGTCGCGCAAAATATGTTAATAATAGAATAATTTTATATAATAAGAAAGTGAGAGATCTGAATTAACTAATTAGTTTCACGGAGCTTAGAGTACGGATGATTGAAAAATTGTTGCCTTCTGCCCATCGAGCGCTCGTTCCTTCTCGGTACAAGCTTAAGCTAATTAAATATGAACCGTCTCGACTTCTCTCCTCGCTTTTCTCTCCTGTCATTGACAGAAAGAGAGAGAGCACGCGAGACAGCACGTCTTAGAAGCGCAATGAAAATATGATATATCTTCTTATGCATCTAGGAAGGATCAACGGTGCCTGCTCGCTCGTCGTCTTTGCAAGACTTTTGATATTTACTTCTGTAAGACTTCTCTTCTGCATGTATTACAAGTTAGGACCCGTATGACATTACTAAAAGTATAGCTTGTTACGTATATGCGATTCCTTGCGGACGAATGTTTCAGAAAAAACCGGTTCGGATGATCAATATTCCAAACTCGCGAATAATGAAAAATTTCCAAGGACGAATAACGATACACCTTCAAGGACTACGTATCAACACGTGACAAGATTGATGACAAGTTCAAACAACGCGTGATAACAATTGATACCATCGCATGGACATTATTTTATAATATTGTTATAGCAGCATTTTCTTTCTCTTTCTCTCTCTCTCTTTCTTTTTTTAAGTGTGAAATACACAAGTTGAAGAAGAACAATTGTCGGAAATAATTGTCGACCCTCGGAGAGATTAGCATTCGCTCAGTATAATAATTTGCGCAATCATTTGACGTATCAAATGAATTGAAGGTTCGTCAATTGTATTTGAACGAAAATGTTAATATTGATCCTGTGAGTTTCCGCGTAAATAAAATTTATTACACTAACGTGTCGACCTGCGCAAATGCGGAAAAGGAAATCTCTTTTTACGAAAAACGTGTGAATTAAAATTACAGCGTTGAAAAAACAATCGACAGATATATCTTGTTGCATCACTTTACGATTAATAGCGAATCGCGGGTGGACAGCTTCCTCTCGCTTATCCCTTACGTGTCATTGCACATTTAACGCCGAGTACGAAATTTCAGACATTATTGGAGGGAAATATCAACATGTTCGTAAAAATCATCGGACAAACCTCGAATATTCTTAAATTGCTGGATATAAAAATGTAAATTTCGACCGTTAGTATTCTAACATGACGTTATGCGCTTCCTTAAACATATGTCGCATCTTTCTCTCCCTCCCTCTCTCTCTCTTTCTCTCTCTTGACATTTCATGTGTGTCACGGAAAGGCACGCAATTGAAAAAGTGGAAGGATATAGATGCAGAGAAAGAGGAAGTGTGACATCGAGACACCAGGCTGTCCGTGCTTTTTCCTCGGTGTGTATTCTGAAGTTTCCGTGTTTCCGTTTGGAATAAGGGAGGCTGTCGTAAACATTTGTCACACGCGCTTCCATGCGTTCCAACGGGAAACGTCTTTTAAAAGGCAAACGATTCTGACTAGTCGACTATCGCGAGCGAATTTTTTCCTTGTAATCTCCCACGGAGCGTCGATCCTTTCGAACGTGCTTAAACAAGACAATTAACGAAGCGAAAGAGAATTGCAACAGAGAATTCGATGCACCAAAGTAATAATGCACATAATTTTTATAATAGATAGCACTCTTTCTTTTATAAAACAATCGATATTGCAATTAATCCTATTGAAGCTTAAATTACAAAATGCGACGTGTATAAATTGTATATTCTATGGATCTATAGGCGTGTAGACACCATAGAATATTTTTCACATTAAATATCAATCTATCTGTGAGGGAAAAAAAATGTGTGTATAGAGATAAACGCATTTTTTTACACATATTATACATACTCACACGCGTATACCAATATATTGAATCGAATTTCTCGCCAATTGCCTTTCGCTATAGCTTGTGATGGTTGCTTTGCATATGCGTAATCTAGCCATATTCGTCATATATCAATAAATTCATATCCGAAAATGACTATCGAGTTCACAGTCGCAATCGCATATGCAAATCTCTTTGATTATCGCGAAAAATCGAAACAATTGTGAGATTGTGTTAATGAGAAAAAAGGAAAGCGTATGAAAAATAGCGTCGACGTTTTTAAATCAGTCAAAATGATGCATCATTACATATCCCGCAATTTTATTAATTTTGAAACATAAGAAATTGCCTTCAACAATTCATATCTTGCCAACAATTTATATCCTGCCATTCGCTATCTAACAGTATACACGAAACATCTTAAAAATAACAAGAATATAAACAAATCTTTTCAATTTTCTCACATTGCCGTAAAAGTACATCATGTATAAACGAGGAAGCGTTATATAATTAACTAAAAGCACACAACTTGTTCGTGGCAAAATTCGATCTACATTGTAATCGCTTCTACAAAAAGTTTTACGAAACTCTTGTATGATCAACCCTAATTAGAAAGATTTAACGTAACGAGAATCTTTCGCGCGACTGTACATTCGATTATATATATCCGCATAGCACTTTGTATTCAGCGAGCATTTGTCACTTTTTTTTCAATGATTCTAATCATTAGTGTTTCCTTCTCGAATGTTTCGAAACGTTTGAATCTCGTTTTTTAGCCGGTCGCTCTCTGCCTTCACTTATCATAGGTATGTTTATTGTTTATGAGATGTGTGTATATAAAAAAATATGAATCGTCTTGTTTCTTCTATCAGAGGTAGATACGCAGGAAACAGAAGCGATATTCTTAGGTTCTCTTTTTTTTCCTTTCGTTCATCTTTTTTCATGTGCACTTGGCTATTATGCGTACCGGGTCTCTCTCGCGATTGTAAAACAATTTTTCATCGAATTTCACGTATACTTAAACATATCGCTCTTAAATTAGATTTCACAAAGTATACGAGACGACACGAACAGTCGTTCCACGTATTTTAAAGCATATTTAGAAAAGATAACGGATAATTAATTGCCGCAAGAGAGAGAAACAATTGTCGAATTAAAAAAAAAAACACGAACCTATAGATATTTAAATATAATAAAATAGTTATGTGGCATCCCGGTGCAATAATCCAACAATTTCTACCTATCGCACTTAAGGTGCCAAGTAATTTTAACTTACTTACATATACATTTCTATAATATAATAAAATAATTAGCTGGTCTACTACAAAGACACAAGAGCTTATATAACAATAGGAAGTTACAATTTTTTTTCCCTTATCTCTCTGACGATAAACACTTTTTTTTATTGCAAAAGAATTCGTGTTCTACATTTGGTTAAGTCCAAACAAAACTACCGCTTGCTTTGTACGCGCACACGTATATGTATATAAGGGTATTTATGCAAATATATATATATATATTTATATGTATATACAATCACTAGACTGAAAGATAAACTATAAAAAATGGAACGTTAATGGAAAGTTGCAATATCTGCGTATACAGTTATTTTTATGTACATAAATCCGATAATGCAGAATAGCACAATACGAATAATTAATGAGCGTTAAAATATTAATTAAAGCATTATGAACAAAAACAAAGTAATATCTCCGACTCGTGAATTTCTTTCTTTTTGATAGGAAATGCGCGCCGTAACTTAACGGAACGTTGGAGCCCCTAACGTCTCTTGGCTACTTCGTCGTTTTGCTAAATTGCTTTTATCGCGTCTCGTTATATTTCTTCCAAAGCAGGAAAGACGCTCAATCTTGATATCTCTGCGCTCGAGACACTCAACGAGGTCGCATATATCGAAACAATTCTTTCACTTGTGATTCGGCCCGTTTCAAAATCGTCATTCTCAACGATCGAAAAAAATGTTTCATCATCAACGAATCATATCAACATCTTGTATCGGCGATTGTTTCGTCTCTCGCCCCAAGAAAGCGAAAGAGATGCTTAACGGCAGAGATTCGCGTGAAATAGCAGCAGCGCAACGACCGGGATCCCCATAATATGTGATAGTGTCCTCGATGGCTGGGACGCTTCGCGCTAGTGTACATCGTCGGCTTGGCGTCAGTCACTACTGCCGCTGCTATTTCCGAAATATTCTCCGGCGTCACCGCGACAAATCGGACACGTTCGGTTAGACTGTGAAGCAAATAACATCGTCGTTTGCAATGCTGTGTAAATTTCAACACAAAGATACATTTAGAGTAAATTTAGATTACGAGAGAGATGACATGACTCTTACCTTAAGCCATTTGTCGATGCACTTGGAATGAAATTCATGAGAACACGGTAGAACACGTAGCGATTGGAGGGCCTCGAAATCGCACATGCAAACGACACAATTGGTCTGGTCGCCCTGGTGTGTCTCCGCGTTGAATTTGTAAGACGGCAATTGTTCGACCTCCGCGCGAGTCAAGCCGCGCGGCTTAGCCTCGCCCAATCTCTCGGCTAAGGATAGCAGCGCCTCGTAATTCTCCGTTACAGAGTCAGGCGAGGATAATTCAGCCTGATTATACGGAGACAGCGGTGGATTGCTGAACATTGCTCTGCGGAATTAACACAACTATTAAAACTAAGTCTTGTTGCGCATTGTAGTAAACACTACGACAATTATATAGTATATACATTACGTACAGGAAATGTAGTAGGTATCCCGGATACGTCATGGGTGGTAACGGAGTCGTACCCCTCCATCTGCTGAATCTCGGTCGTCGCAAAACGTTGGACGTTACTCGTCGAGTTCTGTTCTGCATCATCTCCAATTGACTGTTTCGCGTTTCGGACAGGAATATAGGAGGTGGTGTTGTCACCTGCGTAAGGGCCGGTGGAGAATACGAGTGCGGTAACGGTAGCGGCGCACCAGCCGCGGCGCCTACTCTGTGATGATGATGGGACTCTATCAGTTCGAGCTCGACTTCTCTCTAAAAACAAATGCGAGAAACAATAGAAAAAATGGAAAAAATACTGACGTCTAAAATGAGATTTGAGAAATATATGTAGATCCATTATATATTGCTTATCTTTCTTAGTTTAATAAGAAAGTTTCTCTTGTCCTACAAAGAAATTAGATGAGGGAGATTATAGATAAGATAAATTGAGCACGAATCAGTTCAAATTGAATCCAATTGTAATTTTTCCAAGTACCCATCAAATTTACCTGCTGAGATAGTTGATGATGCGCAGTATAATCGGTAGTATGGACGGGTGGTGGAGGTGCATGTGTGTGATGCAGTGCTGCTACAGGACCGCCAGCTGGTGCTGGATATCCTCTAGAAGGAGCACCTACCAAGGAACCGACAAGACCGTGACCCGGATGCGTTGGATGAGCGGCGGAATAGTGACTGTGATGGTGCGTCACCTGGGGATGAACAATATATTTATGTGTATTTATATATATATACATATATGTGTGTATATATATATATATATATATATATATATATATAATCAAAAGAAATATATAGATATATATTTCTTTTGAAGGGTGAAAAACATACCAAATCCATTTTTCGTCTTTTCGAAATAACACTGTGATGTTGTAGGTCTGATGAAATAATTTTAGATTATTCTATCATAAAGGTAGAGAATCTGTTTAGGTCCAAGGAAAAAACGGTGAAAGAATGCGCGTAGGAAAAGAACATGTTTAGTCACACCAATACAGGAAAATATTATGTCTAACAATAAATCTACTTAGGTTATTAAAAAAATAAAATAAATAAATAGCTTTTCAAGAAAGCTGCCTTTGGTAAATCTTGACATTAACTTACACATTACAGATCATTTTCCTTTTGACGTATATTATGGAGAGTACATTGCTAAATAGTACACGATTTGAATTATGTAACGCTTTTCCTAAGATATATATTTTTATTTACATTTGCTCGTTATATTACATAATTTAAAGTGTGTGTTACATAGTTATGCATTCTCTACAAATATGTCAAAAAGAAAATGATCCGTGATGTGTAAGTTAATCAAAATTTATTCTTCCTTCTGATCGATATTTCAGAGGAAAAACATGCAAAAGTATGATGCGTTTTTTCACCAGATACTCGTTTTTTTAAACCACTTTTTATTTTTTATAAAAATACATTTTAAGTTACTAATAAAATTACGTACCAAAAGAAAGTTATTACTATAATCGAGATTATTTTAAATGCTCCAGAAGAATAACATTATTATCAAGATTTATTTAAAATTTAAAAAAGTATTTAAATTTTAAAAACGGTCTACTGTAAAATGGACGCAAAGTGACTCGGTATGTTCTTCCCCCCTGGACCCTTCATATATAAATAAAGTAAAAGAAATATCTGTTAACTGGATGCAACGTACGTAAACCCAAATAAAACCCAAATGATATCTGCACTTGCATAGCACATATTAAAATAAAAAACTGATGTGAAAAAGATGATACCGAACTATGTTATTGTCATCGAGAATAGCGACCAGAACCGATCCGAGCTCGGTGAAACGCATACTCCCTCCATTTTTTGCCAACCGTAGGTTGGCAGCAGTCGGGAGTAAAAAGATGGAATTTACTTATTCGGGAATTAATTTACCTGGCACGAGTGTCCGAACGGATGTGTTCCGTGAGGCGTGTAGAGACTGTGAAGTTGACAGGGGATCCTGTAGCTCGGCGCCTGCGGATGCCACAGGGGCTCCCCGCTAACGGCAACCGGCAGGCCGGACACGCCGACCTGGCCCACGTCTACGACCACGGGCGCGTTCGCACCTTGGGCGGGATGGTGTCCCGTGCCACCGGCCGTTGGATGCGGATGGGGATGCGCCTGATGGGCGTTGTGGATATTGTGATGGGAATTGTGCAGACCGTGCGGATGGGAGCTGTGGATGTTGTGATGCGAATTGTGGAGGCCGTGGTGGGAATTGTGGATACTCTGGTGAGGATTGTGGCCCGGTAGGAACGGATAGGAGAGCCCGAACGAGTCCGTGTATCGCTGATAACGGTTCCTAACCGTCGGACTGCCGCGGGTGGACATGTGATTGCGCGGGGAGCGCCGTTGGGGCGCGCCTCCGAATTCCCAAGGCGGTGGGGTTGTGTGCAAGGGCGGCGTCGGCGCCGGGGGTGTTGTTTCTCGAACCTCTATCCCGGATACGGTGCCGTTGCGGGATATTCGACGACGTTTCCTCGACGGCGACTCGCTCTAGAAAATACCAATTGCTCGTATTCATCACCAGGTATCCACTCTGTGAATAACAGCACTTGCTGTGAAAGAAAATTAAGCAGGATTGAACGAAAAAAGCGTCTACTATTTTATCATTAGTAGAATAAGCAGATACTTTCACTATATTACATTACATTAAGCAAGCATCATATGCTCGTTGTGGGATAAAAAACTCGCAAGATCGAAATCTGAAGGTGTTTCCTTTGACATTTTGCCCCAACGAGAAGGGCAAAAGCTTTGTCAAATCGTCTTGGGAGAAAAAAAGGATAATAAATCGAGAAAAACCGAGTTTTTTTCTTTCAGAAATTGCGCATTTAAGCAGAATCAAAAAATTAATTCGAATTTAATTAATTACTAACTATGCACTTCTACCAATCATCGTCTCTCGCTCTTCCTACGTAAATTACTCAACGAAAAATTTAGATTAACACTAAAAATGACATCTCATCAAAGCACGAAACAAAACAGTGGGCTCACCTTTCTACCATCGTCCTGACTAGGCTGTCTGTAATACGGCGGTGACGGTTGGATCTGCACGGGACTTAGAGGTAGCTGGTTTGTGGCTGAAAAGAGAGAAGGATTACACAACTCCGTCTCCGCAATATTCCGATCGAGGAGCGACGCTATGGCAAAACTATTCTCCAGCAAATTAAATGAGGAGGAAGAAGAAAATTAGATACGGACTCGCAAGTAAACGAGACCTACCTTGAGAGTTTCTACGGTACTCCATGTCCACTCCGCTGGCTCCAAGGCCGGGACTCATGTTCAGCAGAGGACCGCGCATGGCGTTCTCCTGAAATCACATGCGAAACAATAAGTGATTTTCTTATCAGCCTAAGAGGAGAGGTAGGGAAGGGGATGAAAAAAAAGGACGATGACGCGTGCGTGTGTTCACCTGTCCGCAGATATTGATGTGCAACGGCGGGGAGTTGGCCGGCGGGCCTACCGACTCCTGGGGAAAGTGCGGTGGCGGACCCCTCGTCTGCGGACTGTGCTGCGGGGGCGGCTTGTATCCCACACTGGATCCACCCACGTTCCCGTGATAGGAAACCTCCTTGCCAGCCGGTCCGGAGGACGTGCCAACCCCGGGGCAATCTCTGCATATATATATATATATATATATATGTATATTATATGTATACGTACAGTTGGAGTAGCATGAGCGAGTGTCGCGAGCAAAATACACACGGAAGGAACGGATGCCGGAAAATATGTAATAAATTCGCGTGCGATACGCCGTGCGATACATTCTCGCGCAGTGATAACTCGAGCTAAAAACGCTGATACCGACCGCACTCGTAATAGAAATGAGTCATGTATACGATGTAGAACGAGGATGTGCCAACGCGCGAGTCCGCATTGATCTTTACGAAGGGGAATAATATTGTGCAATAATTTCTCGAAGTTTACTACGTAAAAAGAAGGGAAGATAGGTTATTTTTCGCGATAAAAAATTACCTCTATAAAAAAAAATAAGATTCTTATTTAATAAATCGAGAATAAAAAATGTTTGCGTTTTCTTTAAAAATTATATTAGCAATTATTCCGTGCGAAATATTATATGAGAGAGAAGATTCGATACGAGAATGTAAAATGTTTGTTTAATTCGATTGAATATATGAAATGACAACAATTCAATGTTATGGAAAAAAAGGAAAAATAGATTATTTTTTGCGATAAAATTTTCGCTATAAAAATGATTTCTATTTAAACGAGAATAAAAATTACCTCAGTTTTCTTTAAATATTGTATTAATCGTTTTCGCTGCTTCGTGCATTATGCGAAAAGATTCGATATAAGAATATAAAATATTTAATTCGATATCGAGTAGATGAAATGAAGACAATTCAAAGATTCCTAGCAACATCGAATAACGCTATTCGCGTTTCCAAAAACGTATCGATTCGAGCGAATGTAAAACGTAATCTCTATTTTGACAACTAATTTTAGTTTTGATTCTCTGGCATAGATTCTCTCGCAAACGCCAAAGTTCACTTAAGTTCCCTATCGCAAGAGAAAAATATTTTTTCCTCTTCTCGTGAAATAAATTGTCGATTAAATCCGTCCCGATGTTATTCGCAAGAATTTACGATACGCAACATCGCGATTAAGCGAAAATTGAGTTTATGCTTGAGCAGCTTACAATTAAGCAAACATCTTTCAACGAGCAGTTATGAAAGTCGCAGTCATCAGAATGCTACGACAATATCTACGACGATGTATCTCTTATTTACGAATGAGAAAAGGAATGTGCAACGATATGTATAAACAGAAACTATATGAAAATTATCGACTCTTTCTCGTTAAAAATTTAGCGAAATGTTTTAAGTCGCATGAGTGACAAAATTCCCGATACCATCTCAGCACGCAAACCTTGGATATGAATCGAGGAAACAAATTGGACTTTTTTCGACATTATCAGCATTTTATTAAGATAATCGATATCATATATTTTGTTTAATTTCAGAAAACATATTTGCATAATGCATTTATCTGCCAGTCTGCAAGTATTTGAAAAAAATGGAAATCTTCCGAAGAGAATTTTAATTCAAAATAATTTAGTTAACACTTTCAATATATCATCGTTATTTATCGTTAAAGATTTAAAAATCGTAGTGATCGATTTTTTTATCAACTCTCATGTGCTTATTAGCTCGATTTGATCCTGAATTTTCGTCTACGAAATGAGTTTGCCGGCGAATCCGCGGCTAAAGAGATATCCGATAGCGAGATGACATTTCCCGTATATTTGCTTGACCTACACAAGCACAAGGTAAAATAAAGTGACCGTAGTAGTTAACGATTCGACAAACTGGAGCGCGGCGGTTTATTTATTTTCGTTAGACGCGGATTTATTTATTTTCACGCACAATCGAAATATAAAACCGGATATTTTATGAACGACGCCATAAAGAATCTATATCAATGAAAATCGAACGTTACGTAATATGGCGTGGCGTTTATAAAACAGCCAGTCGCACACCACGCGACTCTCGTAATACATGATGTAACGTAACGCTATTTATATAATTTTGCCCGCGTATTTATACGTGGCTCTGGTAACATTGTGTTCAATTACATTGTTCACGCATTACTGTATCATTTAATTTTTCCTTCTCATCTATCCGAGATATGCTTGAATCCTTTCTCTCGAGTCCCACGAGTGTTAATCCACGATTCAATGCGTGGAAAGGACGAAATAACGAACTCGTCATAAATTTCCGATGAAGATATCTACGTTTCTTTTTCTGCGATAGGAAGACGTGGAAAAATAAAATAAAATTGGAATTTGATAAGTATGTGCACAGACATGCTAAAATGAGATAACCACTGAAACATACAAGTATGATATGAAAAAAGTTGAAGAAAGTTGGAATACTGAAGCGCGCATGTCCTAAAACACTATATACATTCCCGATAGACAGTCAGATTCAATTGACCGAGCTTATTAATTAACGACTTTCAAAGATGTCCATGCGTCGATGCTGGCGACATATCGTATAGGGTGGCACAAGATTACACCAGTTTATTCGTATGCGTTGCAATAAAAATGTTGATTTCGGGACTATCTATCCGAGAAAGTGATAGACTGTACAATTTATGCATCACGTGTTACCGTATCTCAATTATAAACCGCGATTTAAATTTGTTATTTATCGAAATGCGTGTAATTTTAATGTAACGTTTACCCTTGACGGATATATTTCTAGAACCAATTAATTTATATTTAAAATTAATTAATTTTTATTTAAAATTAATTCAGCTGAATGATTAAACTATCAATTAATTTATGTGATATTAATATGATATGAAACGTTAAAGGATCTATCCTGAATCAGGAATCAGAATTTTAGAATCAGAAATATTTAGTTTATTCCAAGTTACTGGTACAATCTTCAACGGATAGAGAAGAAAGAGCTGTTACTCGTAGAACGATGCAATCGCGTATTAAATGTACAGCGTGTATCATTTATCAAAACAGGAATTTATTATATAGAGGCGGAACTTTTGTTGAAACACGTAATTTTAAATCGAACGCATGAGCCAAATAAATTTTTCAATATCTTCTTACATGCATATCTTTTACTTGCAATTCTTTTGCATGCGGGACCAAGCTTCCTCGATGATGCGTACTATTTAAAAAATCGCGAAAAGAAGAGCATTGAACGTTTTTTTTTTCTTAATTAGGAAACGATATTCGATATACTGTTTTGATATTTGTGCAAGGATGCAAATGTGCTGCGAGATGCAATTGCATGAAAACTGTGCACGAGTAAAAATGACGCATATTTAACGCTTTCCCATTTTCGATCACTATATTCATGTCTTAAATTTCTCCTTTTTAATCTCATTCTTTTCTCTACTTGAACACTTGGCACGGCATCTGCCATTCGTGAAGATTACGAATAGTTGGCGACAAACTGCATATATATGCGAGACAGGATATCCCAGAATACTCGCTCTGTCTTTAATTTCAACAGATTTTTCTCGACAAACTTGGAGTTTTTCTCGATTAAGATAAATTTCGAACGAATTTCGCTATGTAATAATTAAAGCGTAAACAGAACTTTATCATTGACCTAATTACGCCTTCGTTCGAGATATTACCTAAGAAAAAATCAACTTCCAAATTCTCGGCTATTGGAATTAAAAGACGAAGTTATCTCGCGGGATATCCTGCAAAAGGGATTCAACGAGGAACTCTAATTGAACGTCCGAAGGCTGCAAAAGTTTACACACGTGCGACAAGAGTATAATAGTCACATACCTAATGAAAAAAGAGAAGAGAAAAAAATTCAGCAATACACACACACATACAGAAGAGAGACAACAAAAACTGCGCGCGAAAAGAGAGAGAAGGAAAATCAATAAACCGATTTAATTGGTGAGCGGATAAACGAGGCTGCGCGCGCTCGAGGAAGGCCCGAAGTGCAAACGCGAAAATAAAGTGCATGGTTGCAACGCGGAGCCGCGATGGCCGGTTAATTGTCGTCGATTAGAGAATCGTCTTCGCACGCACAATGTGTGTCGGCTTCTCTGAAAATTAAATACGCGCACATGGCGCGTAGTCTTGTCCGCCTGGCCTGAACGCATATTTTAAATATACATAACCGTACTCAAAAATATAATATGCGCAACTTTTGCCGTACAAGGAAATCCGAAAATTCTAATTTTGAGGAAACTACACATTTTTCTCAAAAATTTTTTTTCAAGAATTATTTTTTCAAAATTTTATTATTGTAGTTAAATAGAAGTATTCTTATCATGAAACTTTTGTAGAAACATTTTTTGATATCTCAAATAATTTTCGAGATATATTGAAAAAAGGAAAAAGCCGATCTACATATGAAGAGTGGTCTCGCTCTTTAGAATTGCTTTTGGGCCGCAACTGAAAATTTCTAAATTTTTTTATTTATCTCCTCTCCCTACATGTGTATAAAATTTCACCAAAATCACAATTTTCGAGAGTTTGCGAGATTCCCTTGTAAGTTTCACTGATATTCAATGCACAAGTGCATGGTAAATAATGGGAACAAGAATTTTTGTCGCACGAAAAAAAAGAAGCTTGATCCATCCAGTAATGAAACGCGTGTCGACTTTGTGAGCGATGGAGATCGAGCATTTTCATCGACGCGCGAACCGAATAAACGAATTTATTTACAGCCGAGTTTCTGTGGAAAAGTGCCCCAAATTTATTGTATTTTTTATTAGCAATGCAGTACAATTTTACTCTATCGAGAATATCGAAGGATTTTCGAGCCATCAATGATTTATAATCGATCTTCATGAATGATATGAATAATGAAGCCTTTTTCCTTTATTCAATTTCAATGAGTATTTTTTTTTCTCGAATTTTCACTCACAATTTAGAGTATTTAAAATTGACAGAAATTTAGATTTTCTAAAAAAACCTCTAAAAGCTACCTATACTTCAAAGATTCAAAATGATGAGAAAATATTAATAAAAGAAGCAAATATTACCTGGGATATTCTATATAAAATTATATCGATTAAATCGACAATTATATGTTTGTGTGTTTTTCGCTTTAAAATAAATCTTATTCAGGGACAAAGTCATTACGTTCAGCCCAAGCGTTAAACCGGAAGGTACCCAGGCGAGCACACATAGATAATATTTCAAATGATCGCAACATATATATCCAAATTTTTCTTTGGCAAAACAAAGATACATTTAAAAGCATGAACCATTATTTCGATCGTTGACAATTTTGCATCTCGAATAATAAATACATTCAAGCATTATTCTGCTACATATTGAAGCTCTTCGTGAAATATTAGCTAAATCAGTTTGATCTAAGCGATTTTTCGTTCGTTTGTTTGCGTTTTTATAAAGGAAAATGAATAAAGCTAACTTTACTTATACAGTTTTCTATCATACACAATCCTCTTTAAAAATAAAATATTTAATAGTAGGTCTGCTTTAAAAGAAGAGTAACATTTTCTGCTGCGCGAGTATCTAAAGATTAATAATTCTTAATAGTTGTGCCAAAGCTCAATTTGTGAACTGCAAACATATATAAATATACATGCTCATCGTATACCGATAATTACATTGATGACAAAATATCGGAGAGAAAGTTTGTCGCGCGCTCTTCCTTTCTCTAATAATAATTAAAAGTGCCATCAAAATATCAATATTTACGAACGAGGGGAATATTTAAGGGAGACAAAAATTCAGATATTTCTCTATCGCGTGCTATTGACAAAATCCCCACTCGCAACAAATAAAATTAATTAAAGAAAAAGAAGAAAAAAAAAATTTTTTTAAACACGAATAACTTAGAAAATATAAAATATTCTCGTCGCGGCACTCGAAGAGAATCATCGCCTGGGTCCCTCCAGTCCCTCGAAGCATGCACACGTAGGGTGCAGGCTGCGAGGAACATTCGGTGTTTTGCGTAGGATTTGTTATATACCCATTGTGATATCGTGGTGGCGGGCATTGCCGATACGGGTATTCCTTGTTGGCGGCAGCGTATTGCTGGGGATGCTGCTGCTGTTGCTGCTGTTGCTGCGGCGGCGCCGGCGGCGGCGGCTGATGCTGATGCTGGGGATGCCATCCGCCGTTGCGGGGGTGGGATGGCAGCGATGGGGCGCGCACGTGCGGACCCGACGAGACGCCATTGGACACCACAGCTCTATAACGACCCTGCATGCCCAAGCCACGATGCTGATGACTCCCGGGGCCGTTCATTCTTCCGTTCGTTTTTCCTTCTGTTCGCTCGTATATTTCTCTCCCTAGCCCCTTTTCCTCCTCTATCCTCTTTGGCCTCTCATCCAGCGGTATTTCTCCTCCTCGTCGTCTCCTCCTCGTTGTTCTCAACACTCGGGGACGGTTAATTTGATCCTTGATCGCGCAACGCTGGCTGCAGCCAGCCAACTGTCTCCGGACGCGCGTCTCATAAGATCACTCGCTGAGCCGATCGATCGTGCACCGAGAGGAACCTGGCGAGGGTATTTAAACGATGTTACCTAGCCGGCCAGGTTGGACGGATGTGACAAACTTCTCCCTTTCTCTCTCTGTCTCTTTTTCTCTCGCTTAATCCCCTCGCGACTTGACATTTCGGGACGCGTTGAAGGAACGTCCGAGCTGGCCCCCACAGCGCGAGCGTTGCCGAGTATCGATACACGTACGATATCTCGATATCTTTTGCCATGGAAACTCGTTTCATCGTATCTCTATATTTTTTCGAAAAAAATATTTTCTCTTTGCGCGTTGATCGTTGAATTTTGTCACGAGAGTTTTTCCATTATTTTTATTTAAAATATCGAGTCGCCTTCTCGAAATAGATATCGCAAAAAAAGTTGAAAAGAAATATGTAATATATCTTTCGCGATAGATTTTTAATTCAAGATATAATTAATCCAAAAACGAATCAAATGCATTAGATATGTCGATATAATATATATAATCGTGCGACCAAATCGGATGTGTTCCTCCACGCGTCGATCACGCTCACAATTTAAGGATAACTTTCGTTTTTACAGTGTTAGATACATCCTAATAATTTTTATACAGAATCTTCAATTTTCTCCCTCGCTCGTCCTTTAGCAATGTCGCGAACAACCAGTGTTGTTAAAATACACTTATCTCCTGCATCATGAGATAATTCTATACTTTCTGATAACTATGTTTGAATCCAGATACAAACTCGCCTGGATCTGCATATCTTGGGGACAATTAAGATTTCATGTAAATTCGTTGAATTTACATGACTCTTTCTTAAAAAATATTTCTTAAAATGTTTATAATAATTCGAAGGTCTCGATGTTAGATATTGCTATTAATAGAAATATCTAATATTAATAATAATAATATTATTATTAATAGAAAAAATCATTGTATTCAATCATTAACAATTATTATTATAAATAATTTTACAATTGTTTGTAATAAAAACGTTACACATTAAAATATTACAATTAGTGAATATTTTATTAAAAAAAAAAAATATATATTATGTACGTTTGTAGCCACAAATCATTATCGTATTTTTACCAACACTGATTTCGCAATAGGCACTCATGAAAAGGAGCAACTATGTAAATCGTATATTTAATAAACCGATAAAAAAAGAACGTTAGCAATGTCACGTAATATTTACATCGCTAATTTCCGGAAATGTCGCTTTTGTCATAAACAGCGCTAGCGGATGCTTTTTTTGATGTGACTGTTTTAAACGAAATAATGATATGATTTCTATCTAATAAGCGAAAGATAACAACGTTCTCTTTGTAAATCAATATTTTGTGCACTGCAACAAGGGAATCTGAAAATTCATGAAACTTGAACAGAGCATGTGTAGGGCACCTTGGAAAATAGCGATTCTTCACAAAGCGATTTCGACGAATCGTTTGATCGTTTTTAATTAATACGGAATATAAATCGTGCGTTAATTTAATCTTGTTAAGCTATAAGAGATCTCGCGAGGACAATTATAGATTAAAATTTATCGTTTTGCTACTTTATACTTGTTATTTTATGTCAAATGTAGACAAAATCTTTTTGCTTATATACAAATATATGAAAATTTAAAATATAATTTTTCAGTTAACAAATGCAACAAATTGATGTGTTTAAAATAACAGAATCAAATAAGGAAAGTAAGTGTACTCGAAGGTAATAAAGTCCTTGCATTTTATTGCATCGCAAGTAATAAATTAATAAATTAAAAAATAATAAATCAATTTTCTACAAATTAATTTGCGAATCTTTATAGAACGAGAATATTTTCAGGTAAAGAATTTATTTTATTTTCATCTAGAGAAAATTATTTATATATGAATGATGTTTACAACTAAAATATTAATAAAGTATCTATTATTAATACTGTAAATATACACGTATAATAAAAATTTTGGTGCTTTATTCATATAATTGACAAAAATATAACATTTTAATTTTACATATATTGAACTGAAGAAGAAAAATTAAAATAGAGCTATAGTATCATAGTATAAATTACTATAAATAACTATAAATAAAATACTATAAATTATTTTTACGATTTATATTCTGCAATGATTATAAAATATCAACGACCTGTAACAACAACGAAAAGTTGTTCGGACAACTTTCGTATTAAAGCCCCTCACACGTCAGCGCAACTTTATGTTTCTCAAGAATTCCCTTTGTGAAAATGCGATAAAATATCGACAATTATATAGAGAGAGAAATATTAGCATCTCTGAAAATTAATGGATAATCTGAATATGTACATATATGAACGCGCTCCTTTTCGACAGTTTGCCGACATACGTAAAGCACGCAAACACATTTAGGCATATTCGGTTCTGACAAGCAAAAGCGAGAAGAATCATATAAAATGCGAAATGCTGCTTATCAACAAAATTGCAATTTTACATATAATAAATCACTTTATACGTACAATCAATCGTACCGTTAATGCAATAAGAGAGAAATGCAATTACGAGTAATATACATGTAGCCAACAACAACTAGTAAAAGCACGTGGAAATAAATTAAGGAAGATTTTCAACATTCGTAAGGTGCACAAGCGAGACTATTGACGTAAACGCTAATGTAATCTACGTAAGCGAAAAGAACAGATACTCATGCAGAGAAAAAACTCACAAGGGTGCACTTTCGCGATTAACGTAATCGTGCGAGGGCGGAGGTGATGTAACACACGGATATATCAGAATGGATATGGATATATCAGAATGGATGTATCAGGACAGAGAGAGGGTGAGGGGGCGAGATAAATGACCCTCGTGATCGGAAATACGAATATCGCGTGAATAATTGAACGCCGTAATTTCAACAAGAATGCAAAACGCTCATTCAACATGGATATAATGGAAAGCGACGTAATAAAGTTCTCGCAATTTAAGGTCCACACTTGGCCAAATAATGTTAAGCCTTATACAGGGTGTTCCAAAAGTCCCGGAACGGTCGAATATTTCATAAACTATGCACTTTAAAAAGAAATGTTTCAGACAAAAGTTGTATGGCTTGAAGGGGGCCATAAGATGGTGTCATTGGTTTGACCTTGGAGAGTCATTTGAAGTTCACGTGAAGGTCACCGTCAATTTCTTAAATGGAACCTCCTGTTTTTTATTGCATATTCTTGTAGCTTATCTCGAGGGCTTTCCAAAACACTATAATAAAATATTTTTCCTTCAAGTACTTTTTGAGTTATAAGGCTTGAAATCATTTCTTAATTTTACATAAACCGTAAAATATCTTGTAAAATATTCATTTTTCGATTACCTCACCTTAATACTTTTATGTACAAAATAATGAGAGGAATCAATTGGTGTAAAGAAAACACATAGTTATTTTTAAGAAAAAATATGTAATTGTTAATTGCAAATTACATATTTTTTTTCGAAACAACTATGTGTTTTCTTTACACCAATTAATTCCTCTCATTATTTTGTACAGAAAAGTATTAAGGTGAGGTAATCGAAAAATGAATATTTTACAAGATATTTTACAAGATATGTAAAATTAAGAAATTATTTCAAGCCTTATAACTCAAAAAGTACTTGAGGGAAAAATATTTTATTATAGTGTTTTGGAAAGCCCTCGAGATAAACTACAAGAATATGCAATAAACAATAGGGGGTTCCATTTAAGAAATTGACGGTGACCTTCACGTGACCTTCAAATGACTCTCCAAGGTCAAATCATTGTCACCATCTGATGGCCCCCTTCAAGCCATACAACTTTTATCTGAAACATTTCTTTCTAAAGTGCATAGTTTATGAAATATTCGACCGTTCCGGGACTTTTGGGACACTGTATATATCTGTCAAAGTGTCGCTTCTCGAGCTCTGCTATTTTTCTCACATCTGTCAAAAACTGTCAATAACTTTAAAATTTACAAACGACTGGAAATTCATGATATTTAAGTAGCAATAATTTATAATCACGCATGTGTATTAGAGACTATTATTTTACAAAACGTGAAAGTGTAAAAATCAGAATAGAATAAGATAATTATTAACAAGACCGACTTGAGAATCGGTTATTATACCTGAAGTTATTTATGATCCTTTTCGAGTCGTTACCTTTGCTAAATAAATGCTTTGTTGGAAAATTTAACCTCCGAGAAGATTGCGCCAGGTAATAAAACCGAAAATTACCAACTCCGATTTACCGGTTACAAAACGAGATACGATTCGCCGAGCATTTCCTGCGCGCGCGCATCGAATTTTCATATATTTCGTATATCTCTGCACATTCCTTGCTCGTTTACATACTAAATCGGCTTGTATCGGTCAAAGATTTCTCGTTGCATGTTTCCACTAAAATCTACAAGTATCGAAAAGCCGTTTATTTTCATCCCTCGATCGTACGTAACTCGGAGATCCTTATTGTTCTTGCGATGGTTGACGAAAAGTAGACTTTCAAATTTATCAAAGGATACATCCTTACAATTTGACGCGATGAGAGGAACGTAAATTATTTAATTTAGCAAGAACAGTACTACTTTTCGATGGACAATTTAACAAAGTGTCTATTCAAATCTTGTAAAAACAATTCCCCGATCTTCCAGGTACTTTTTTATTAAAAGTTTCAGGTAAGGAGAATATTTTGAAGATATTTTGCAACTTTTCAAAGTAAACTTTCTTATCGTTATGCTTTCTTATGCGTTTTCTAACGCCTTTTACTCAACGAAAAACACAGAATCACTTAAGTTTCAAGTGTTAGATTTGCAAATGTACTAACAATAAGACACAAAACTGAATAGTTTTCGTAAGGTCAACATTTTCCATATTTTCATTCCCTTATCACTAAAAATTACAATAAAAAATATGCACTCAATATTTTAAGATATTGAATGTAAACAGACATAGATGTACAGTTATAAATATTTTCGACACAATTCTCATAACTTAGCTTATGGGTTGACTGTTGTTTACAGCATAAGAGTAAAATTATCCAAGAGAGAATTTAAAGAAGAAACTACTGCAATTTTTATAAAATTGCATGAGAATTCCCTGATTTTTCCAGATACAAAAGAAACCTCCGGCTTTTCTACGTTTTTTTTTTTTTCAGAATAGACATCCTGTTTAAACGAAATTATATGCGGTTAGGAACAGTTTGCATCGTTCGCGTGGTTCGACGGCAGTAAAGACCTCTCTCGAGGATCCTCTCTCGATTCGACGGCGCCGCCGCCGATTTTTGGGCCTTTTTGGGCCACGGGACCCATCGTGGCATCGCCGAGCCAGGCCGCCCGGACTCGGGTCCGAGGAAACGATTAAGTGAACCGGAATATCCAGACCCCGTTGCTTGGGGCCAGCCTTCTCTCCGCTTTCGTGCGCGGATCCGTGTGTTTGGGAAAAAATGTCTGCGGGCCCCGACGATAACCGTAAGGTCGTCGTGTATTTTTAGGCGGATTCTCATCTCGTGCTAGCTTGCCCGACGTTGACAGTAGTATGTGGTAAAACAAGTCAAAGAAAGAGAGAGAGAAAGAGAAAGAAGTAAAGAAAGTAATGGAGCGGGATTTGATCTTTAAACCTGCCCCTTGCGTAAATGAACCTCTGAACAAATATGATACGCCAACGAGAAACAATAACGATAATATATGTGAATAGCCAGCGAATTCACCTTCCTCCTCTCTCTCTTTCTCTTTTATTCGATTGTACTCATAATGTCATATTTCTTAGTGTTATATCGCGCTATTGTTGTTTGTATTTAAAGAATCGTTTCTCGTTAAAATAGAACAAGAAATGATTCTTTATTTTACATCATATGTAGCAGTAAAAATAATTTTTTTATTGTTATATATAGATTGCCGAGGGAAGAAAAATGGAAAAAGAACAACGTTTCGAAAAATCGAACAAACTATGAAATTCGTTGAATATAAATTGATAAAAAATATATATATTTGCGAAAACACGCTCTCGCGCGTTGCGCGGTGTTTACAACAAACGGAATTGGCATCTGTCACACGAAATCAGCTGTTCGCAACAAATAGTGATAAATATTCACCGCAATGAACGAAAACTTAACGAAAAAACAATTGAGCGTGATATATCAATGTCTGCCATTTTATAGATACAGAAGTAACCACTGCGTTATATATTTATACAGGCTTTCTTTTGCCAGTGCACAGGTGTTTTTTCATCGAACATCATCTTTAGTCGTCTCTTAAAGTCAAAAGAATCTGAAAAAATGTGACTGCTCGACAAGAAAATCGATTCTGCCAACAATGACAACAAATTTCGAAGCCAAGGAAGCTTTCTCTCTCTCTCTCTCTCTCCTTTCCTCTATAACCGTTCATACTACTTGCGCGCATTCTACTCCGACTCCTTATATCGCGCTCGTGAAATTTTGAAGCATCGAACACACACGTACGAGCGGGCAGGCACCGTTGCCTCGACATGCGTGGCGTTTCGTGCCGGGCGCACGCTGCATGTGTACCTTATATACACAGGCTGGCGAGGGAGAGAGTCGAGAGCGAGGCCCAGCCTCCTGGTGATGTGGTACAGCGTGTCTGCGCGAGCGAGACGAGAGAGAGAGAGAGAGAGAGAGAGGGAGAAAGAAACCCGTTTACCTTTAAACTCCTCTCGCGGTAGCGGCAATTCTCTCTCTCTCTCTCTCTCTCTCTCTTTAAAAAAAAGAGAGAAAGAAAGGCAAAAATTGAGCCCGGAGGAAGCCAAAGGAGAGTCTAAGTTAGACCGCCTGTGTGCGCTTCGGATTATCGTTAGGTTTCATGCAACGACGAACTCGGCGGATCGAATTTTGCCACGGAAAGCAACGCGAGATGCGTTTATACAGCCTGATTCGATACGCGAGAGACATGCCGTGCCGGTCTGATTTAGCACTCTCCGCTTTTGCGCCGAATACACCGCCTGCGAAATACCATTTTCGCGTAAATCCCGGATATGTAGAAAACATCGCTGAAATGCGCCTCGGAACGCGGGACAACTTCCCCTCCCTCTCCCCTTTTTCGAAATGGCCAATCAAGGCTCTGACGAAGAAGCACATATAAAATGGTAATATTAATGGGAATTAGCCATTACTTGAATCTCTTATTCGAATCGTAAACTATTATCGATTTGAATAATTAAATTTTTTTTGAACCTCTCTTATAAAAAGACCAGTTTCTTATGTAAAAAGATGAGCTTATAAAAATTCGATGTTTTATAAAAAGTTAAGTTTTTCTATTAATTCAACAAAAGACCTAATATATATAAGACAATCTGAAGAGAAAACGTGTAATTTTTATCTTCCTTTTTAAATAAATTTAAAAGATTTTTCTGTACAGTTTTGTAATCTAAATTTATATATCGCTCGCCCATGTCTATAAATTAAATAAATCACACAGAAAAAATCTTAAATTTATTCAAACAGATGTTTAAAAATAAAAAGTTCAGAAGAGAGAAAGAAAGAGCGAGGGAGAGAGAGAGAGAGTGCGTTACATCTCCATCTCTTTTCTATTTATTCCTTGTTACTCCGATCCGCGATTCATATATTATCCTCATATTTCATCGTGTCACAATCCCAACAGCCAAGCGTGCGCGCGCGCCAACTATTTCGGCACGGATTCTAATACGGCCCGTGTAACATTCTATCAGCTTGAAATCCATCGACTCCTTCGAAATAGCGCTCTCGGTGCGTTCTCGGGCAGCTGCATTTTCAATTTTCCGGCGCACACAGCTGGCGGCCGACCTGACGCGAGTCGATTTCGGACCTTCTCAGACGTCGTCCACTCGAAATCGAGCCCTCGAGAGAGAGGAACAAAAAGGTCGTTGGTCCCTGGGCCGGCTCGGACCGGAAGTCGGGCGGGGGGACCCGGTTCGTCGAAGGCATACCCTCGACACAGCGGCGTTTCGGCCTCCTCCCGAGTCCTCCAGGAATCGCCAAAGCCGAGA
The DNA here is from genome assembly GCF_025532165.1 of Camponotus vicinus. Lineage (NCBI taxonomy): Eukaryota > Metazoa > Arthropoda > Insecta > Hymenoptera > Formicidae > Camponotus > Camponotus vicinus. The sequence continues at coordinate 10,612,065 of NW_028141976.1, read as the reverse complement.
GAGGGCTCGAAGGAGCTCACTCTCTATCGATCCAAACCTCTTCGTATCACGAAACTGGCTGGCACCTCAGAGAGCTCGGGAGGAAGGGAGCCGCGGAATAGAAGGCGAGGAAGAGAGAGAAACGGGAAGAACGATGCCAAAAGAGTAATAGAGAAAGAGAGAGAGAGAGAGGCCCGCTTTGCTCCCCGAACGATAGTGATCCAATTACCGATTTCACGTTTCCTTCGTCGCATCAGTTTTTCTACTTTCCGTTGAACGCGCGTGCTAAACTTTCCATCTTTAATTAGAGAGAGAAATACATAGATGTTGCCAAGTAAGATAACGAATCTCTAAATGGGTTGCCATTATAATTGTGTGTGCTCGCCACAATTTCTACATTTTAGAAATCCGGAATGATACTCGTCTTCGTATAATATATTTTTCTGGTTGGAATAAAATATCATTGGGGGAAATACGAGGTATTGCGACAAAATTATCGAAATGAAATATTATTTTTTTTTTCAATGCACGTATAACACTTGAATAATGCTTTCTTAATCATATTTTTTAATCAGTTTTTTATCAATATCTCGATAGTCAATGTGTTTTAATCATATGTTACACACACACACATATAAAAAATACACACACACACACACACACACACATATTTACGTGGAAAAAAAGAAAGTAATATAAATATAAATATTTTATAAATATATAATGCTGTATGTGTAAATATCTTTATACAAATCTATAAAAATATTTATGTAACGCGAAAATTATTATTACTGTTTATTATATCGTGTGATGCAATTTAATCACGATTCGTTGCACATTATTTCAACTAGTAAATATTATATTACGTGCATGCATGCATTAATTATTTTACATCTTAACGAATATCGCGAGGTCAACTTAATTCCTATTTTTCAAAAACACCCCTTTAACCACGATTATCTTCTAAGACTGTATCGAGAAAAATATAGCGAACATTTTCAAGGTAATATCATTAAAAATAAAAAAAGCACGTATCTTCGTTCAATCAAACTTTGAAACGCGACTATAGAGAACTTCAATATCAGTTTCAAATTCAAAGTTTATGAAATGGGAGAGACGTTTCTGGTCTATGAATGTGCCAGATCTAAAACAAGACTTGTACTAGCACTGCTTAGGCATCATATAGACTATACGTGGACTATACGTTTAATTAATTAATAGCGATATTGACGCAGGCGATTGCGCCGTGTGACCGAACGGCATGATCGACGACGATATACATGATGCGCGATTCGTATAGTCGCATCTATAAGCGAGATTTCTCTGCAAAATATAACCGCAAAGTCCCTATAGTCCTACGGAAAAATATCGAGAAACTGTGCTCCGATTATCGAGCCGGACGCGCTCGAGTCTTGCTCCGACTCTTCGAGCGAACTAGTCATACTCGGAAAGATTGTGGCTTCTCTTAGTCACGACTAAGCTGACTAAGAAATTCCCACATAACTCCGAATGGCTTCTCTTTGCGAAAGTGATTCTCGCGAAAATATGCGCGCGCTTCCTTTGTCGAAATTTTTGCGCATAAATTTCGTCGATCGATGTAATTTGTGTAAAATTGAACGTGTCTTTAAATGCAGGATATTTATTCGAATCTTGAAAAAATTCCCCGAAAGTTTCCTGATTTTCCAAACATTTTCGTTTAAAATTTGAAATAAAGAGAATATTTTAAAGATTTTTTAGTGCAATTTTGAAATAAGTTTTTTTTTAACGTATGTGCTTTTTAATACTTTTCATTCATACGAAGGAAAAACACAGAGCTTAACCATTTAAGTTTTAAGTCACTAGTTCTGTAAATGTACTAAAAAACCTGAATAGTTTTCGTAAGATCAATATTTTTCATTTCCATTTTTTATCATTAAAAATTACAATAAAGAATATGCATTGTGTATTCAACAGTTTGTTAAAACATAGATAATACATAAACAGAGATAGATACGTATTTATGATATATATTTATATATTTATAATATAATTATAATATATTTTAAACACATATAATTTACAATTTAGCTTATCGACAGATTACCGATTGCTTTACAACATAAGAACAAAATCATCAAAGAGAGAATTTTTAAAAAATTCTCTGAATTTTAATAAAATTTTATGAGAATTCCCTGATTTTTTAGATGCAAAAGAGAAATCTCTGAGAATTCTAGGTCTTTCATGTTTTCTTGGAGAGTATGCATCCTATACACGATATAAGAATAATACTAAATTAATAATGTCACTTGAAAAATGGAAAATTTAGGAATTGAAGTGTCCCTTTGATAATACATATGATTGACAAGAAAATTATATCTTTCGATAAGAACGAGAGAGTGTGGTAATAGACCTAATTTTAACAAAATCGTTTCATCTTTGATTCTAATTCGAAAAATTAAATTTCTCCGGGAGATTTTTAAACATTCTATCGACAAGAGCAAAAATATAAAAATCCTCTCGACTTATTTACCTACGACCTGACGATTGCGCGTAACTTGGATGTTCAACAAAAAAAAAACTACTTTTTCGTCCTTTGAACGCATGATTAAAGCGACTTCCTTCTGGAGAAAGTTTCTGCGGATATCGAAGAGGCAGATAACTAAATTTTCGAAGTTAGAATTTCGAAAGATCAAGGCGAATCGTGTGCACATGAACATGTCCATACATATGTTTTTAATTTATCGTGTTGCATCAAATGAGTTGTTTGATATTTCTACTTTGAGGAAATTGAAGAAGCACAACATTCTGCAATGCAATCAGTCACGGGATTCGTTGCTTCGTGAATTCAAGAGAAGTATTAAAATTTTTAATGCCAAAAGAGCCGGCATATCGATATATGTATCGCACTATCATGTTGAATAAATTATAAGAAATGTATATATCTTTTTAAATATCTTTTCAAGTATCTTTTTAATATATCTAGAGAGAAATTATTGATATATATATATATATATATATATATATATATATATATATATATATATATTTCATCGTTATTATATTAAATTACATATAATAAACTTTGTATACATACTAAATTTTATATTAAATTACATATAATAAATTTTATATAATTATATATTATGTATCACTTTATATAATTTATTATATATTAAATTTTATATTGCCGTTTAATCTTGCATTCTCATTGAATTCGTATTTTATTCAATTTACGTGATTCGATTATTTTATCACATTCTTCTTAAAAGAAGAACTGAGAAAATGTTCCTATCGTTATGTCTTTTTTTTATTTTCTCTCACTCAATGAGTATCATAGAAAAAGATGTACAAAATTAAAATAAATATGAAAATGTGTGTAAAAATAAAAAACTTAATAATTCTCGTGAGATGCCATTCCGTGAGGAGTTCCACCTTCTGGAATAGTTCATTTGAAATATCTCGAGGTTAGTAAGCAACGCGCGCGATGTTGATATCTAATCTCGCAGAAATCGAACCAAATTGGCTTTTTGGAAGATTGTTTGAAAATCTTCCCCCTAGAAAACGCGAGATTCATCGATGAGAAACGAAACGCATCTCTCGTGATTCATCGTTGGTCATCGTTTAGGTATTTCAGAAGAAGAGACCTCTGAATAGTCAGAATGGCGACTTATAGCGTGGTAAATGGTGGATTTATGATTTATCCTAAAGATAAGTTAGATATTCTAGGTAGTCCTCGAGAAAGAAAAAGACATGGAGAATGAGAGAGAGAAAAAGAGAAGGCGTTGGTTTCCCTTCGTCCTGCGCAACAAAAAAAAATATCGTCCACATCCACATCTCTTCCTAAGGAGCGTTTCTATATATGAAAAGTTCTACTAACTCGGAACTTTTTCACCTGAAAAACATTGCGCATTAACGTGAGATGAAGATATGGAATGTGTTTCGAATATAAAATATTTAAATAAATCGTGAAATATAAGAATATACAATTAACAATCGTAAAATAAATATAATCTCTCAGGGAGATGTCTATTTAAATCTTATAAAAAAGTTCCCGGAAAATTCTCTGATCTTTCAAGCATGGTTTGTTTAAGATTCTTGCTAAAGAGAGAGAGAATATTATAAAAAAATTTTTAATGAAACTCTCCAAAGTTCTCTCTATAATTTTTTTTTATTGCATGTATTTGCTAATATTTTTTACTCACAGAAAATCGAAGAAAAAACGGGGCTTCTTAAGTATTAGATTTATAAATATATTTCTTTCAAGTACTAGATTGATAAATATACTGAAAAAATGAATATAACTTTTATGAGATAAACATTGTTCACTTGCATAACATTTTCATTCTTTTATCACCAAAAATTATAATAAAGAATATATACTACATAATTGTTTACTCAATATTTTGTTGAAATTGAATATGTAAACAGAGATAGAGATATATATTTACAATATATTTTAAACGCATAATTCACTTGGTCGACTGTTTACAATATGAGAGCAAAATTGTCAGTGAAAATGTTTTTTTTTAATTTCTCGCGCGTCCGAGTTCTCCGATAAAATTTTATAAAAATTCCCCGATTTTTCCCGGAAAAAAAGAAACCCCTAAGAATTCAACATTTCCCATGTTTTTCCAGAAGGTGGACACACACTCTATATATCGCTATATTATTTAATATTAAATAATGTTTCTATAAAAATTCCCTGATTTTTCCAGGAGAAAGAAATCCCTGAAAAATTCCTGAAAAAAGAAACCCCTAAGAATTCAACATTTCCCATGTTTTTCCAGAGGGTGGACACACACACTCTATATATCGCTATACTATTTAACATTAAATAATGTTTCTATAAAAATTCCCTGATTTTTCCAGGAGAAAGAAATCCCTGAAAAATTCCTAAAAAATTCCAAATTTCCCAGGGGATGGACACACACACCTCTGTCACACACTATACTATTTAATATTCCAAATAATATTTCCATGAGTTACATATATCCGAAAGGAGACCTGCGTTCGTGCGCAAACCATCATGGATGTTTGGGAGCGAGATGGAATTTATAACATTCAACTTTCTCGATTTTCATACGCGCGCGAATCGCGAGAGAGCTTTCCCGGTTTTGCTGAATATTAACCGCGGCTTCTCTCGACGGCGTTGTTCGCGAGAGCGAAAGTGCTCAACAATTGCGACGTGTTCCGTGATTGTGCGAGGCTACGCAAGCTGGTGAATTGCGTCGCTCGTCCGCGACTACAAGCACGTGTGCGAGGCTCGCTCTCTCGAGCGAATCGCCATGATCGCCTATATTAATGCGAGGGCAACAAATGCAGAACAAATTTCAGTGTGCACCTTCGATCCGCGGACGGAACAAGAGATCGAGAATGGAAATGAAAAATTTAGACGCACGTACGTTCGCCTGTTTGTACGCGTATCTATCGATGTGCTTTACAGAATCACACATACATTCCGTTGAAGCCATATTTCAGATACAACTGTCGATTGCTTATAGGTATTCGTCATTTCTATTTTCTCATTCATGTGAAAAGCGAAGAAGTTTAGACTGTCTATTTAAAAGTAAGAAATGTAACAATAATTTTTTTATAATTTCAGAGATAAATAATTTTAAACTAAATAATAGATAAATTATAGAAAAGTTCACTCTTTTAGAGAATTAATTTTTTTTAAAAACTAATAATTAGAGTATAATTTTGTACAAAAAATCGAGCTGTCTTTGAGAAAAATAAAAAAAAATTATTCATATAATTGTTATTATATTATAAATTTAATCATATTATAAATTTCAATATCATCGAAAAGCACAAGTTGAAGAGCAACAACGTCAAAATTCACGTCGAAATTGAAAATACGAGAACTATCGCTCTTGACAACGAATGAAAACGCGCTGCTTCTCATTTCCTTCTTCTTTCACGGGGGGGGGGAATCTCTCCCTCCGAATCTTTCAAAGATACAGAGAAGGATAGATCTCGAGAATAGTCCCTCAAAAAAAGGATCTACACTATTGTTGGCCATAAATTCTTGATCCAAAAGCTATCCATGTGTGGCGTAGCTATTATAGAACATATGCACCGATCGAGGTAGTCGACTCAACGATAGGGCACTTCTTGAAAAACTTAGAGAGAGAGAGAGAGAGAGAGAGAGAGATACCTGTCTCCCCGATCACCACCTGCTCTCTCAGTACTATAAGACCTTCGTGAACATATGCCATGTCTGTGACGTACACTATTCTCGACCAGCTTGCATGTTTCAAGATCGAAGCACGAACCGTCCGCTCGAGCTCAAGGTAGTTGTCTAGTGAAAAATTAATTCCTTCGATATTTTTTCTCATTTTTTTTCAACTCAATTTGCATATTAATGCAAATAGTACTGCAAACGAAGGCAATGCAAATAAATATCTAAATATCTGTATAATTAGAGGAAAAAACTAACCGTCTTAAATATTTATGTCATTTGTAAATATCATCATTAACACACGCGATGATCCGTTTGCCAGTATATACGCTGAATAATGAATAGAAGTAATCAACATAATTTATTCTGAAATAAAAAAATCTATATTTGTGATTATTTAAATATTACTAAATATTTTTTTTAGATTTTGTTCTCATATAACACACATTGTAATTTCATGTTTTTTTTAAATATCACATAGGATAAATTAGTTAAATCTGAGTGTTTCTTATGTCATACGAATTAATTTGTAAATAATATTACTAACAAATAAGAGTTTCTGGCCGCATATAATTTTTATATCATTTTTGTTCGCCATTATTTTTTGTCGAGAATATTAAATATATAATTTTTAAAAGAGATAATCAACGAATGTCGTCGAAACGTTCATAAATCGTTCAAGATAAAAAAAATTTTAATGATAAAAATCGAATATTTCGCGTGCAAAGTAAATTTCCAACGCTACTCTAGTCAGGTGTTTACAGGAAGACGACGTATCGCTGTTTGATCGCATCGTAATGAAATGCGGTTAGCCACTCGTACTCGTAAATATGCAACATCTTGAGTGTCTTAGGTTGGAATAAATTTATATTTTATTCAAAAAAGGAGACAGCTTCAGATATATAGTCTTCTTCCGTATCACGTGATTAAGATAATCGCAATGTCAAAGATAATATTGGCAATTCGAGCGAACTTTATCCTTTGTTCAAACTCATTTATGATATCAGCAACATATTGCGATAATATTCAGCGTAAATATGTAATATTTTAGGACAAAGGAATTTGTTTCTTCATTCAAAGAGTTTATTTTTTCGACATTAAATGACTAACGTATGCAGTGTACAAAGATTGCGATATAGATTTGTATGTTATTTTCAATTAAAAGAACGTTCCTTCCATGTAGGAAGCACAAAGAGTCTGATTTTTTATAAAGCTGTCGAGTCTTATCCTTTGTAAACAAAAAATATGCCAAAAATAATTCCTACAACAATAAGCTATCTAGTAATTTTTATTTTTTATTTCAAATTATTAATTGAAGAGATTCTAAACAAAATAATCATTTTATGCTTCATATTTTTCATGCGTAAGGATTAGCAAAGTTGCCCTCAACATTTCGATTTATCGTACATTTAAAAGTTTCCCCGACTCACGCGCGCATCAAACGAAACGGAACGAAAAGTTATTTTTTTCATTCGAAACAAAGAGCTCCGAAAGCGTTTCCTTCAGCGCCGCGGCAGAGAAGCGAAAGAACGTATCTAGTGGCACGAGAAACAAAAGTATAGCCGTAAGTTTCGGGATTGTGGGTGTGATAACGCTACGATGCGTTCAGGAAAAGAAGAAAGAGACATTGTTTATCGCAACGATATCGTATTTCTCCGGGTGGATGGCCGGATGGGCGCACCATGAATCGACGATAGCTTCGACAAAGGAGAGAAGGAGCAAACCGGGGTAACAGACGAGACGAGAGAAAGAGAGAGAACACACGTCGAAGACGAGACAAGGACGGAACGTACACACACACACGCGATACGTCATCGTGTTTCGCAGATCGTCCTAAAGTTACAAGACGAGGCTGCTCCAATTTGATCCGTCAATTATACGAAGGTGAATACATCATTACACAAAAAAAAATGAATATAATAACGCGATCGAAATTATTGTTAATTAAAGTAGACGTTTAACAGAAGTGAAAGAGGTCGGAGAATCGGTTGAAAACACCAGGCTCGACTCGGGAGAATCTTGAAAATGAAAATATCCTACAAGTGTCAAATCAATTTTCCTTCATCTCGCGGCCACGTTTCATTAAACCCTAATGATGTGGCGCGGAAAATTTAGATATTATCACACACACGGACACACACGACACGTGATAATATAAATGTGACCGGCGAGTGTTTGTATGACCGACGTCAGCAAAGTTCCGATCGTATAACCGACTCACTTATTCTATTTATTTATCGTGCATAAACGAGGAACATTAAAGCGCTCAAGAACGAGTCGTGAATCTAACTGAATATACATGCGCGCGTTCAATGTCGGACCTCGAAGACAATCTTCATTCCCATTTTATACCGGCGGTTCAAGCGCACGTTCAAAGCATTTACATGGTGTTTATGCGTCTAAAAACTTTCCTCATAGATCCCAGTTATCTTTAATATACGTCGTGTGTGAATAAGTAATTATCATATATATAAAATATGCATACGTCCTTTTTTTTAACTCAAATAATCTCGATTTAATATTTTTATATTTCTTTTAATGGATATGATAGTCGCGACGAATCTTTCAATGACGTTATTTTAAAGAAGCTCGTATTCGCATTGATAATAAATTTACCTGTCACGTAACTAATTCATAATAATCATAAGCAAGGGTGTATTGTATTAATTTTTTTCTCTATATTTTATTATATATTTTATATATATTTGATTATCATATATATATTTTGTATAAATATCATATATATATTTTATATAAAATTTTATATATATAATTTTATACATATTTCTTATATTTTTTTACTATATTATTATATTTATATTTATATCGTCCTTATCGTACTTATAATTTTAATTTAATTAATTAATCATAATTGTTTTTGCTTTAAATACATTCAAAGATTAATTCGCAATAAAAAAAATTCGCATAAAAAAGTATCAATATTTTTTAAAAATATATTATAGCCCTTCGATATCTAAAATTAAACATACATCTTCGTACGAAATACAAATGTTTCACGCAACGAGCAATTAAATCTTATTTTCTGCAAGCTTGAGAAAGCTCGAGAATCGATCACGAGGAAACGGAAAGATGATGCTCCAAAGAGTCACCGATGACATTTGCTGTCAGCAAGACGTAAATATTTCATCAGACAATGCAAGAGTATTTTAAATGCAACGTCGATTTAAATGAAGATGCGATGCGATGCAATGCGATGCGATGCGAAAAATACAATGCAAATCTGAAATACAATGCGTCTTGTACAGTCTCGTTTATGTATGTAAAGAAAAACATGTCTTCTAAGTTTAATCTCTTGTATTCAAGCAACGCGAGATAGAATTTGTTCTATCTCCTGCGAACACATAATGACATAATTGTATGATTCTCATTAAATCGCCTAAATGATCAAAACTCGATAATAATTAAAAAAAAAAAATGAGAGAAAAAAAAGCGTGAAAGAAATTAATTCGTAGGACGAATGGAAAAAGTACTCTTTTGAATGTGTGTGTCCTCTTCGTTAAGGAACATTCGATATGCGTGAGAAATGCTATTTTCGTATCGCATTTTTCCTATCAGATCGAAACGTCTCGTCGAGAGTTTGTGAAAAAATTTTGTGAAATTTTTTTCTTACGAAAATGTCGACTACGCGAACACCTTTAGAAAATCATTAAAGTTACTAATGAACCGATAGAGACAAGGACAAATAATAAAAAAATTACATAGAACAAAACTGTAGAACAGTGATTTTTCCTATACGAGAAAAGATTAATTCTACTCTGATAAAGATATCTGACAATATCGCTATTATTAAAAAAATCACTATTAATAATTAAAATGGAAATTTTTTTTTAGGTAAAATTCTTGAAAAAGTGCAGAATAGCAAGTGCATAACAGCTTTTGTCAAAATGATATTCATCTGAAATTGCACTATATATATTCCTATCTTCCGTTAATTCTAGGACACTACGATAAGTATCGATTGAGTGGCCAAGTGCCATAGACGTAATTAATCGTATCGAAGAAAAAGGGGAGTTTGGCAAGTACACGGTATCTATAGATACCAGCGATCTTAGAAATCACGAGTTAATCACGACGATAATGGACTCGATCATCGCGATGCTACAGAGACACGGGGAAGAGGGGGAAAGCAAACGTTTCATATAAATCGTCTCGTTCGTCGTGTCGAGTAAACAACGCATGTTTTGCGTAGTTTCTACAGAGCGTCTCGGAATTTCAGCTCTCGTTCAAGCCCCCTTGATTTTCGTTACCTGTTTATATCTCTCGCTCTCAATCCAAGTTTACTAAGGTTTGCTCGACCGCGAACACAAAGGTACAAGGGTAGGCTCGCTCGTTATCGGCGCAGAAAAGTGCTTCGGTTCGGGCAAAACACAAGTCTTGAATACCGCCAGCTGCGAGTCTACAGATCGCCAACAGGAAAAGACTCCTTGGCACTCGTTTGTATCGCGGAGCTAACCGTGGTCGACGATGACAATCGACAGTAACCATCACGACAATGACGATGACGACGACACGACGACAACAAACGTCTGAGACGGCAAAACTCTCGGCGCGATATCTCGCGATTAAACGATATATTTATCTATTTATTTATTTACTTATTTATTCATTAAATTTTATTTAATTATTTATTAATTAAATTTAATTATTTATTAAATTTATTAAATTTATTATTATTTATTTATTTATTAAAAACGAGAAAGAAAAGTTCTCTAGTAAACAATAGGGAAGAAATGCATTTAAAGAAGGTGATTAGAAGAAAATTAAATTTTGAAAAATCCGAGTGGAATTGGATGGACTGTCAAATTTAAATATCTGAATCCCTCGGCATGCGAGACACTTGGACTTGGCGATCGGACAAGATTAACGCAATGAAAAGCATTGGTTAAGAGAGTATGTCGGAAAAGCAACCAATAAATAAATAAATAAATATATATGCGTGCGTGTGTGTGTGTGTGTGTGTGTCGCGCGCGCGCACGATAAAGGAACGTGGATGAAAAAAAACAAAGGATAGGAAGAAGGTGAAACGTAGATTTCGACTCTCTCCGCGGCCTCGGCGAACACGAACGTTACACACACACACATACACACAAAACACACACACACATACACACGCGACGAAAGTCCATTTCCGCCGTGCGTTCCACGGCATACGAAATGCTCGCCGCCGCCGTCGACGTCGTCGCCGGAGGGGCGTATCGATTCGGACAAAACAATTGTGGCCAAGTCGTGGCCGTCGTTCCCGAGTCACACTCGGTTACGCACTCGAGGTGCTCGTGTAAGGCAGCCTTCGCCTTTAGTCGCCGCCCGTCGTCCTCGTCGCGTCGTCATCGTCGTCATCTGTCTCTTTTTCTCTCTCTCTCTCTCTCTCTCTCTCTCTCTCGCGATCGCGCGAGGGCAAGAGGGATTACGAATGTGTTATAGTTTGTATTCTCCTACCGTATGGGGTAACACTCCCGCGTCGCTGTCATGCCTCCGGATGGTGCGTGCGTGTGCGTGCGCGCGCGCGTCTCTCGCTCGCCGTGTATTTATATGGAAGGCGGGTGCGTGTGCGTTTATGTGTGTGTGTGTGTGTACACGAGAGCAGAAGCCACGACGAGAATCGAAAGCAGAGACGGAAACGTAGTATACGGCACACGCCGATACACACACACACACGCGCACACACACAGCGATCAGTAGACGTACGGGATCGCACTCGCGTGCACGCACTCTTGTGTACCGCTGACACACAGATACACATGTACACTCTCCCTCTCTTTCTCTCTATAGGGCGCGCATCACTCGCGACTTGAAGGAACGAGACACGAGAGGACGAGTCTTCTCGCGCGACACTTGCCTCGACGGCGGCGCACCACGAACTGAACCGAACGGAGCAAGCAGAAAGGATTGCGGAGAGGTGGGGGGAAGGTGGAGATGGTCGCCCGCGAGGTGGGGGAAACTACTATAGGCGATGACGGTGGTGGGGCGAGGAAAAGACGTATCGCAGGTGCGGATGTATCGCGTCAAGTGCCACGTCAAGTTCGAACTCGGAGCAATTGTACGATAAATAAATCATGTAAATGAATAAAATAAAATGTAAATAATGTATAATGGCATAAAGTATGAAATAAAATTAATGAGATATAAATAAATAAAAATATAATAAATAAAATAATATATAATAAATGAAACGAGATGAATTTTTACATTTAGATTGAAACAATGATGTTGTCCCTTTATAAATCGATAGAACAAAATAGACATGTAAAAGAATAGAGAGGCAAATTACAACTCGTATTCTCGTTTTAAAAGTGCAAAAAAATTCGAGCGACGATTTATTAATTCCCTCCTTCTGCAAATAAATAAATAATAACAAGTAAATAATATATAATAATAATATGAAATGTGAAATAAAATAAAATGAGATATAAATAAATAAGAATATAATAAATAGCTATAATATCTAATAAATGAAAGGAGAAGAATTTTTGAATTTAGATAAAACGTTGATATTGTCCTATTAAATTGATAAGAACAAGATAGAAAAGGATAGAAAAAGTGCAAAAAAACCTCAAGCGACGATTTGTTAATCTCCTTTCTGCAAAAAGATGGTATTTCGAAAATATATAATGATGAGAATAATTAAATGCGCACATGAATTGTTCGATATATTATTCTCTCGCGCAAGAGATACATCGTTATCTTTAACGCGGAAAGAATTTCAAAAGAGATTGCAATATTAATGTGCGCCTAATTATTATGTTACTCGAATATTACGCATGAATGTTATATCAATGTATGTATGCGCATATCACGTCGACGTTATATCACCATCATTACACCACGAATTACTTTTGTCGAAGTGATTTGACGTTAAATTGAGTGTATACACTTTCTAGAATTAAGACGAGACGTTTAATAATAGTGAGCAAATTTTAGTAGCTATCGATATTCGTGGGAATACAAAGGAGATTACTAGAAAGTGGAATATCGTGTATATATGCGATAAAACGATATTGGGCCAATTGAATTAAACGCTACGACAATTGGAATAGACACTGCAAACTCTCTCTCTTCTCCAAGTTATATATAAATTATAATATATACATATTTTGTGTGTGTGTATATATGTGTGTCAGGGTTGTACTAGATTCAAGACGATATTCGTGAAAATATTGTATTGACAAAATTTTCGAAAATTTATATCTTATCTTGAGCTTGAGTGAATTTCTTTGTAGTAAAAATCTCGCGTATTGTCTTGTTCCGATTTTATTAACAATTTTTATCTAATATTGAATAATTATTTAAATTAACATATTAAGGAAAAATCTTTATAATATTCAAAATAATTATTATTGTTTATGTGTTATTCCCAAAAAACACAATGTATATATATTATATATTTGTTGTTTCTACGAAAAGACAATTGCATACAATGATGCCAGAATCACACGCACGTAGAGGAAAAAAATCGCATACATTTATTGTACATAAAGTTTTTTGTGTAACTAAATATTGTATAAAATTTCATGTTGTTTATTTTCTTTATCGTATTAACTTGTCTAAATTTGTTAATATAAATATTTTTATTTATTAAATAAAATATTTTAAATACACGATATAATGATTCGTATATAATATGTGATTTTTTTTTCATCCCCAATTACAAACATATTTTATCTTTTTTTGAAAATCAATAATCTTAAAAACCAATAATCTTAGTCTTGGTATCATTTTGATAATTAATTAAAAATCTTGTCTTGATCTTGTCTCGAATTTTAAGAACATCAAGACTAGTCTTGGTATCTCGTGCAACCCTAGCATGTTTCCATCACTAATATATAAGTAGCACAATCAAGTTTCTGAATCCAAAATTCCATAAATCTCGCGCACATCGCGTTAATTAATCATAAATTGATTAACAACAGAATTAAATTATTGTTATTATCGATTTCTCAATCAATTTCATGTTTTCCAATCTCAATATTTTCTAGTTAAGATTATTAAGAAAATTATGCGAAGTAATATCGTTCAATCAAATTATTTAATTCAAAATTACTAGTATACAAACTGACGCGGAAAAAGTGGAATTGTATGACGGTAGAAATAAATTTAAAATATACTTTTCGCGAGATTGCAAAGTTACGAAATTATGTAACATTGAATATCAGAGTTTTGATCTCAAAAACAGAATTGAGTCAGAATTGAGTCACGAAACTTTGTGTTCTCTAGTTAGAAAGCAGAAATATTTTTAAATCCACTCATTCCATGTTAAAAATAACAATAAAAATTCCATAGATAGGTTCTTATCGAAATGATATTCACTGATTTACCAAGAAAACAAAGTTAATAACGTAACAAATGTCGTTCTTTAGTATTTGTGTTTTAAATATTTCAACTAGAGGAATAAAAAAACCAACTGAACGCTTTTAGTCAAATTATCGACCTTTTTTCTCAGTGTCCACGTATTATTACCTAATCTTTAGGTGATTTTTTCAATAGTTTTACGATCTTAAAAACCTATATACATGCGTTTAAGCGATATGGAAGCTCGAAATATTTCTCATGATTCCAGGCGAGTTTCGTCCCTACAAATGTATCTCCCTGGACGCTACGGGGCTTAATATTGCCGAGGGTAGCAGAGAGGAAAGGCAGATAGGGGCGACCTTGCGAGAGGGAGTGTTGATGCCTGAAGCCGTAGGCGTGGGGGACCGTCGAAAATATAAAAGAGAGAGAGAGAGAGGGGCAAAAAAGTCGAACCTATTCCGAAAGAGAGGAGAGTGTCGGCGTCTCTCGCACTAATTCTCTGACGAGCGAGCAGGGAGGGCCTCTTTTTCCCTTTCGTCGAGAGGCCGCACCCACGCGGGTCCAAAGCGCTCCGGGAAGCCAAGCTGACGTAGCCCTGAAGGAGAAGCCGAATAAACACGCCCGATGTGCACGAAGGACATCGTAAAGATAGAGTCTACGTTTTGAAATCGCTATCCAGGAGATAGATTAGATTTTTTTTCCTGCAGCTATAGATATATACATTCGAGTAAAATAATTCCTGACATTATTCCCTATCTTGACGCGACGATCTCTACGTTTTTTATAGAGAGCTTTGCGCAATTGATGGATAAGATTTTTATCATTTTAATGAAGGATTTAAAAAGAATAAATGGATGACTACTCGTTTAGAGGAAAACACTCCTCAAATTGAAAATATTAAAAAAATTAAATTATTATTATTAAATTATTATCGATATAAATGAATCAATCATGAAGAAATGATGATAAGTAAGAATCGAAGTAATATAAATATCACCGAAATATTCCTCTTAAGCATAAGGAATGTTGGGGAAAAAATTAACAAAATTTACTCCAATAAATATAAAGATAAATTGAATATTTAAAAGAAAAAAATTTTTTTATTGCAGACAAATGTATCCAATTTTTCGAAATTATATTTTATTTTAATCTCCAAATTCTTCGTTTCTTTTGGAAGGGTGACTATAAAAAAAATCGCGTTTTTTCCTTAAAATAATCGCCGAACTATCGCAATGATAACTGAGTAGAAAGTAAGAAAAGCGAATTTCAAGTTTTGAGTCAAACAGTGAAATTGGTGCAATGTCTCAGTTTTTTAGTTCCACCGATGTGGTCGTGATGGAATAAAACAATCAGGAATAAACGAATCGCTGTCTTTGAAATTAAATTTAACGTGCATTATAAATTCGTAAAGCTTACTCTATTATTTTAGAAGAAAATTGAGCGATTCGTAAACAAGACTCATACACAACGTTTCGTTCTACAAACATAGAGATTCCGAGGGCTATCCTACATCTTGTATATTAAACGTATTTACGATAATGATACTTGAAATTATCTCGAATACTCTTGGATTTTTATCAAAAAGGAAAAATTAAGAAAAAGAGAAAGGGAGAGAGAGAGAGAGAGAGAGAGAGAGAGAGAGAGAGAGAGAGACCTCACAATATTAAAACAAAATATCAAATAATTTAAATATCTAGATTTATTAGAGCAATCAAAACATGTGTCAAATATTTTCCAACAATACATGTAAACATACAATAAACATACATTATTTGAATATTTTATAAATTCAATAGTCTCATTAAAAAAAAATCCGTGTGTGTGTAATTGATAACATTTATAGACAATAGTCGTATATTTATTATATCCTATAATATAAATATTAATAAAAATTATGACGATGACCTCTGTAGTCCCCATTATATTCCTGCTACCATTACATTCCTTTAATTAATATTTCCCTAATGTCGGGAAGGTACTGCGTCGGAAATATACTATGTCTATACGTGCTATAAGCTCGTACTGCAATCGCGCCACTGCGCAGCACCGTCCTGTTCTCTCGTGGAGAAACGTCAGGCAGATATCATGGCCGAGCACACACTAAGCGACGCTGATAACTCCAAGTTAAGCCAAAATCAACACGCGCGTTCACAGCTGCCGCGAGTGCGTCACATCGCAGCGACAAAGAGCCGGAGCTATTCCCTCTCCTCTTTATCTATCGCCGACGGGTATCTCTCCCTCTCCCTCCCACCCTCGTCTCTTTATTTTTCCTCCTCTCGTGACTTGTGCCTTCGACGCAACGTGCAAGTACGATTGCACTCGAGAATTCATCCGAACTCGATAAATTATGTATCGAAGAGAAAAAAGGCTGCTGCGTAAAAAAGGAGACGTCTTATCTCTTTCCTCCCATCCAGCCTCCCCCCCCCCTCTTCTCTCATTTGCGTATCGCGATCTTGCTATATCTTTCGTAATATTTTCTCATATTGTCTTCTCTTTCTCTTCCCCTTCTATCCTCCCTCGCTTCTACTCTCTCCTCCGAAATTCCCCCCCAGACGGGAAAGTGAGTCGGAACACGACTGTTAATTTTACGCAACGCGCGCGCGCGCGCACGCTTGATAGGAACGGAATCCTCCCTTCGCTAGTTGCGTGTGTTTACCGAGATCCCAAATCAATAACCAACTTTCCCGACTAGTCGATGGACTAGGCTCGGTGCCCGCAGGTTTCATCTTTCCACGAGAACGCTTTAGCCTCGCAAAATATCGGTCGATACAGGATGGCAGAGGCTCCAATATTGTATATCATATGCTTGGGTGATGAGAGTCGGCAATTAATGTAAGAGGAGAGAATCATGATGAAAGAGAAATGGTGTTCGGAAAATTATTCCAATAATAAAAAGAGATGTAGAGGGGAAAAAACAGAAATCCTTCTTTTAATATAAGTTCTTCTTTCATGTCGTCAAATAAAGATACAGTCACTCAAAAAGAATGAAGGAAAATATGTTTCGAATAAGAGAGAGATGTCTTCTTTCTCTCTCAATTTATCTATTTACAAATTTATTAAAAAAATGTGCAGATCCATGTATGATGTACACATGCACCAGGAGAACTTTTTTAAAAATTTATCTTAAAATCGTGTTAATTAAACAACTTGACATTTTAATTTAATTTTTAAAATATTTTATGTATGATTTTTCTGGCTTATTAATATATTAACATATTAAATATATTGTAAAATACATAAAATATTAAATATTATAAAATATTAAATATATTATAATAAAAAATTTATGGATTTTGTCGCATGTATTTGTGGAGATGTCGCTTTGTTTCCGAAATGACGGCGAAAAATCGCGTCTCTAGCATAATCTAAATTGTCTGTACTTGACTTATTTATGGTTCGCGTGTCTTTGTGCAACGAGAACGTGCGAGTCCGTTTGTTAATATTTTAAGCGATAATCGCGCGGTGCGCCGAACTTGACAAGGTACGCGCGGAAGAGAGGCGAATGAAGCTCGGAAAGAAGAGGGGGAGAGAGATAATGCGGAGAGGAGGAAGATAAAGCGGGGCACAGACGGATAGGGTTGTTCCTCTGTATCAACTATGCACCCTTATCAATTGGAAAATTGGTGTGTGCAATGGGAGCGGAAAGGGAGGGGGAAGACTGTATCGTACGAACGAGGGTGATGGTGTAAGGACAGAAAAAGGGAGGGAGAGAGAGAGAGAGGGACAAAACCAGTGACGTATCTATCATATGTCGTTTTTGAGGCTGATCATCGAGAAACCGCAAAGACGAAATACTTTACACAATTTTATATATATATTTACATTTCCGTATTTTATCCTATTTTATGAAAAATCCTTACAGGAGGATTAATCTTGCTCAATTCAATCCTATTGTTGAATATGCAATGTGCAGAAAATTATCGTATTTCAGGAAAATTATTTTTGTACAAACAAAGAATTATCAAAGTATTATACGAAAATGTTATCTTTTAGTGTTCTCAATAATTAAAATTCTATCGTATTGTTATTAGGAGAATTAATCTCCTTCAATTTAATATTATTTTTAAATAGGTAAAAAATAACCGTGTTTGAAAAAAAGTTATTTTTGTACAAAAATATCGATGAAATATTTGGAAAACCATTTTATACATGTAGTTACACAAACACACAAACACATACACACACATCTTCATATTTTATCTTATTATCAAATATTTTGATAGAAGGATCAATCTCGTTTAATTCGATGATATTAATTAAGAAAGTTTATAAAGTGATCGTATTCAGAAAATTATTTTTTGCATAAAGAGTTATTAAAATATTACATAAAAGTGTCATCTTTTTGTTGTTATATAATAATTAATATTCTTCTGTCCCATCGCTTCTCGATATTGAAGATATTTCTCTTGGAGCTGCCAGAAGTTTAAATCCGCCATTGGGGAGAGGGAGAAGTAAACACGGCAAAGAGGGGACAGAAAGACAGACGATTACGTTTACGCTCTCAGGACAGGACCGTATCCGGTGAAAGGATGCCTCCGACCCTCGTAGCGCGAGTAACTTGAAATTTTTCTCGTCGACACGTCACGTTCATCAGCGAGCGACGACGTGCGGAAGATGTTGCGAGCAGCTGGAACCGTGTCGACGACCCGCATCGTCTATGCACCCTTGTGAATTGGAAAATTCCGCGCTTGCGGAGGGACTTGTTGGCACGAGAAGAAGAGGGTATACCCGTAGAAAAGCCAGGAGCGTATTCAATGAACGGGGAAACTTGGGGGGAGAAAAAGAAGTGGCGGGGGCAGAAAAGAAAAGAAGATAAGAAAGGGAAGGGGAAGAATGAGACGGGGAGAGGGGGGCAAGATGGAAGGGTGGAGGAAGATTTATCAGGCATTCTCTTGATTCTACTCACAATAGTTATTGTAATAATAGTTATTGCACGTAACATGCTTCGCAATATCCTTCTTCGCGTCTTTCACGAATGGAACGGGGATCATTATTATATTAAATAAGTTGTTGTGTATATTGATTGCGTATAAAGTAGATTCGCACTTTCCTTTATTTGCAAATTGCTTAATTAACTTGATGATTTCAATAAGCGAGAGACTTTGACTCACATTTTTTTTTGCTAACTCTCTCGTTAACATTTTAATATAACATCTTATTGCCAATTTACTCCTTTGTGAAGCTCACCTTTCTATATATTTTCAATCCTCTATACCTTGAAAATCATTCTATTATCTCGACATCGTCGAATCCTGGGAAAGAATTTACTCCAAATTTTGCTGCGGGAATCGACGAACGAAAGGAAACACCCTGTATCTGGAAAGAGAGCGAGAGAAAGGGACAACACAGACGCAGGGAGTGTAACAGAGATGGAGAGAGGGAGATAAAGCGAGAGACTGATAAGGTGAGCGGAGCGCATGCGTCACTCGTCGTGGGCGTCGGAAACGTGTTGACACATGAGAGAAACTGAGAGCGAAGGAGAGGAGAGAGAAAGAGAGACAGAGACAGAGAGAGAGAGAGAGAGAGAGAGAGAGAGAGAGAGAGACAGAGACAGAGACAGAGACAGAGAGAAGAAAGAGGGAGGGAGGGAGAGAGAGGGAGAGCATGTGTGGCTCTATAATGCCCGTATGTATTACCGTCGATGCAGTTCCCATGCTGCGGGTACGCTCTACCATCGCCGTCATCCTTGTGGGAGAGATCTGCCATCGCGTTGCCATAACCACGCGAGAAACGGAGATCGCGACGATCCACGTTCGATCGATCGCGAGGTCTAATAAAGGGAAATTATTGCGCGGGTTTAGAGCAGTTCTCGTGTGCCCTCTCGAGTCAGCAACGAACCGTCAGAGCCGGGAGTCAGATTGGGGAATTTCTCCTCGAGAAAGTCGGGACTGTGTGTAAATGTATGCGTGTGTATGTATATATGTATGTATGTATTGCGAGGAAAAGGGAAGGAAAGAGAGACACACGAGAAACGTGTATGTACACTTATGTGTTGACAGCATTAAAAGAATTAATCGAAAGCAATAACGAATTAGACATCGAAATTAATATTAATTAAAAAAGGTTGTGTAAGTGGGCAGTGATAAATTTAAAAATCGATAAGAACTTTTTTTTTATACAAACCGAGTCTATTTTTCTTTGTTTTTTTCTTTCTTTTAATTAATTAATTAAATTAATTTATAGGCAGCTCGAGAAATAAAAAAAAGTGGAGTTCTCAGAAAAATTTCTTCAAATCAATAGTGGATCGAGCCATCTTTCCTCACAATGTCCTACTTTTTATCAATTCTAAAGATAAGAATGTCTTAATAATTCTATTAAGTTAAACGTCAGAAATGTCATTGATGACGTATTAACATCGCAGAAATCACTACAAGTTTTATAAGAAACTGGGTGGGATTTTTCCTAAAACGAGTTTTCACAGAACACAGAAGGTCAGGTCCGTATACGCGTTTGAAGAGTGCGTTTCAGAGACAGGTGAGACTTTGAAGGAAGAGTAAGAAAGGGGGAGGGAGAGAGGGAGAGAAGAGAGACGGTGGATGCGCAGGTCAACGTCGAAGGGAACGTTGCTTCGAATAATTCTGGGACGGTGTACATAGTCTTGCGGGTGCTTTGTAATTTTCAAAGCGTTATCCAGGGACGTAGTTATCGTGGGGCGCGATAAACAAGAGTCTGTCTTTCTCTCTTCTGGGAAAAGATACCAGAAACCGGGAAATGCACTGTATATTTTACAATTGTATGCGTTTTCTAAAAATTGCACTATTATTCGTACGTTTATTTTAAAGCAAATTTCTCCAGAATTTCTAACAGAAGTTCCTCAAAATGAACATTTATGTGTTTTCGCAGATATTCACTTCTTTATTTATAGATCATCGATATACTTTCGATAATAATATTTGAAATTTTTTTTCTTAATAAATGATTTTCTTTAACACTGGTAAAATTTGAGATTTAAAAAATAGATATCCACAAAATAGATGTATTTGTTGAAAGCTTTAAAAATATAGTAGTGAAAAAAATACGAAAAAAGAATGAAACTTAAAAAGACAAAAATCGATGAACAAATGAAATAACATGAAATTATTAAGAAGGAGATACTCCGCTAGTTATATTACATAATTCACCAAAGAAAGTCCCAGGAAAGTAACTTTCGAATTTCAAAAGAATTCTCCCGATACGGATTGACTTAGCATACTAATGCACAAACACCGAATTCCCGATAAAAGTCTGCTTGTGAGCTAATCGCAAACAGACCAAATTCCTATCTTTATCTCCGATAAAGTGCGATATCCTAATTATTGAGAAATAAGATTACGATTTAACAGAGAAAGAAAGAGAGAGATTTACCTTGCGATTTTGATTATTTTCCTTTTATTTGAAACGCGAAAGCACATATACAGAATGTTTCTTAATAAGTGCGAAAAATTTTAGGAGATGATTCTTCATCGTCTTTTTTTCTCAAATTTGGAATAAGTTAAAGAAATGAAATTAGATGGATATTTTCTACTAGAAAAAAGGTTACTTATTAATATTTTTTTCAGCCTCCCGTATTATTATAAGAGAATAAAACTAGCAACTCCTATTCAATTTTTTATTAGAATTTTTAATGTTTATATGAAAAAAACCCTTAATTTTCGACAAAGAATCATCTCCTAAAATTTTTATACAAATATGTACAGGGTGTACTCTAGTCATGCCTCATTTCTGGAAGAATTGACGAAGAAAAAATGAGTCGAAAATAAAGAATGACAAAATTAGGTTTGAGCCTTCTTTAAAAAATTACAATTAAAATAATTTTAAATGTCCTTAAATGTCATCTGGAAATTCTGTCGCAAACAATTATATAACAATATATATATATAATGTGAACCATAGTTTCTATATCCTATTCGCGAATGGAGCTGCATGCAATGTTCGCGAAAGACGGTTGTTCGCGACAGGTGGACGATCGACGCGCGCCCATAGACGATCTATCGTCCGTTAAATTATTACGCTGCTCGCAGGGAACTTGGAACGCGCGCAAAGTGGCTCTTATAATTTACTCCATAATGTAAGAAGAGTGACGAGGAGGACGCGCGCACCGCGTGCATCTATTATTTCCATCATGGGCGGTGGTCGTTACAAGGGATGTTATTTTTCATGAAACTTTTAACGCCTCGATACTCTACGGTAGGGCTCTAAACGCACGAACAATCTCGATTCGAATTTTATATCGACTGGATTCGAAAAAATAAACCAACGGTCGTTTGTATGATAAATCGTGGACAAAACTTTACATTCTTTCGGATGAAATCCATGTCCAGCGGTAAAAACTGATCTTTTCTATTAAAAATGTTAAAGAAAATGGAAAATCCTTTTATCGATATCCTCCAATTGAGAGAATGTTTTTTAATTTAAACTTTATCCGTAACATAAAATCTCTAATAGATTAGGAATCGACGTAGCAAATAAATTAATTTTTCGTTAGAAGATGTTGAAAAAGATAAGCGTGAATCAGATTTATATTGGTAAAAATTTTTAATTCTGTTATTATTATTATACCTGTCTTTAAACTAAAAATTAATATAAAATTTAATAACATTTACATATCTCCAAAGTTTATTTTAAAAATTTCATATATTTATTTGAATTAAAAAAAGATTATTGTTATTATTATATTGATTTTATTTTTGTTAACTATGTATGTTAACTATGTATGTTAAATATGTATAGCGATTAGTATGATTTAAAGCAAAAAAAAATATCTTTTTGCATAAAGTTATACAAATACATTTTACATATTAATTTATTCTATAGTTTTCGTCCGTTTATTCCATTAAATAAAATTAAAAGTCCGGGATGGTAAAAATCGGAATTTATCATGGTTTTTTCTCTCGCTGGACTTTCCCGGCCAACCATGTTAATCGTATGAATAGTTAGAAGCCGCATATAAACCCGGTACTCCGTTAAAGGGCGCGAGATACGCCCTCCCTTCTTTCGCTCAGATTCTCCCTCGATTTTTTCTTCATCTTGAATCACATACGCAAAGGCACAGCAGGCAGGATTCTTGAACTTTTACGCAAAGCTCATCCGGTGCTCCTGTAACCTTCTCCTGCAACGCTTTCTAATCATGTCGAAACGGACGTGCCACGAGACAGATCTTTAAGGTCAAAAGACAATTATATTTTTATCGTTCCTGCCGACATACTAACTTTCTCGATAATGCGTCAATTAACTAAGCGTCCCTTTAATATTTTCCCCTCGACGATGGAAAGCAATCGAATCGGTGTGTATCAATTGCAGAGATATGATGGGGCGACGTTGCGATTACACGATGTAAATCTTGGCGAGCGCGACGAGTCTTCGGAAAAGCCACTACAACTACTATGCACCGGTCTTTCTGGTCCGCCTATTGAAAAATTCTATGCATTTATAAGTGTGCGTTTCACAGGACGACCGGGACATCGGGGATTCAGTTCTGTTGTTACTTATATATTTTTCAGTTTGTTCTTTCCCAAGTGCGTTTTTAATTCGGGGTTTAACGACCGACCATAAATCCCGCACGACAGACGATAGTCATACAGATAGAGAAGATCATTTCCTTCCAAATCGAATTTTTAATACATCGATCAAGATTTATCCCTCCATCGTCATACTTTATTCTCCGTCGAAGATACATGTTGCAAGTCGCAGACACAATTCCTTGGCCGATAGATTTAACAACTGCAAATCTTGTCTGCAAGATAATTTATAAAACATTTTATAATTTTTAAAATATAACAAATATATGCTATTTAAAGAAAAAATATATATTTTTTTTTCCTTTAAATGACATGGAGCATAGTGATGTCTTCAATCATGTAAATCGTTGTTAAATATTAAGAATATTGTTCTTATTTTTATTCATTACATTCCTGAATATAAAGTTTCATTATTATAAATATTGTTATAATGATTAAACGTAAATTATGATCATTATTATAAATATTTTTATAATAATTAAATGAAAGATTTATCACGAAAATAATTCCACTTTAAATTTATCCAAAAATTACTGCTAGAAGTAAATAAGTAATTTAATCATCTTGATCTAATCGTATGCGTATGATGTAGTTGTTTAAAAAAAGTCATCGATATCTTTATTCATATATAAGTATCATCAGTCAGTTGCATTAAATATGAATACCGCTATTATTCTCAAATCTTTGCTTATGCAAGTATAGAATTAAATTATTATATAAATAAGAAAATATATAAATTAATTTAATTTTCCTCATTCTCTCTTTCTCTCTCCTTCTCTCTTTCTTTTTCAGAAGCTTTCAAAAGCAATTCAAGTGATCTATAAGAAAGGCAGAAGTTGTACTTCAAGATGAACATCAAGATCTCCCATCAATATTATAATACCAAAATATCGATGGAAAGCTGTCGATAGATACCGGAGTATCGGTGAAATCCCTAACAGGGAGGACACCCAGTGTGCAGAAACGCAATTCCCGGCCAACACACACACATACACACACACACACAAATATATATGTATATTACGCATATACACAAAGAGACAAACAGACAAATACGTACACACGCACACAAACACGACACAGAATCGATCGAAGGGCGTCACAAGCGGATTTAAAGGGTCAGCGGCTTAAATGCTCGAGTGGCGATGTACCGTTAATTGCTAAGACAGACCCGTACAGAGTCCGTCTATCTGTCTGTCCGTCCGCCTGCCTTGTCCTGTCGCTGTCTCCGTCGTTAAAGATGTGTTTGGCGATCGTTCAATCTCAGGCGCGTTCGATCTTTCCAACCAGCCCGTTTTACACGTCGATCGTCGTCATCGTCGCTGCTAGTGACGTAAATCTACGAGACGCGCCTGTATGTCATCCGGCATGAAACAAAGATAGAAAATGCGTGTCCGGTATGTGCGAACTCTTACGTATGCAATTATATATGTCGTTGACACAGAACCCGTGTCCTTTCGACTTTTCAATTCTTTCCCATCGCTTGCTTTTTCTTTTATTGTGAGCGCATGATATTCAGATATTATCGTATCACCTGGAGAAAAGATGATTCAGTATTTATATTATTATATAGTTATCATAGGTCTCTCTCTCTCTCTCTCTCTCTTTAACTCATAAAATTAGAGCTTTCAATAATCTGTTTTTGAAATTTCTACGCATTCCCCAATGTGACGCCATGTAAATAAGTCCGAAATATCTCTACGGACTACTGTATTTTAAAATTTTATATTTAAAAAAAATAACTCATTCCTCGATTGTGTGTATCTCTCTCTCTCTCTCTCTCTCTCTCTCTATTCAGATTATTAATTCCATTTGTTATTGTACCAATATATCAATATGATATTTAAATTTCTCACTTGTTCAGCAGGATTCTGCTGAAAAATTAGTTGAAAAATATTGCAAAAAAAAATACTTAGAATAAACGCATCGAGATTATTCACATGCAACAAAATGTATAAAATTCCCTTCAACTTTACCATATACACACATCTACACTTTTCAGATTTATATCTCTCTTCATCTCTCCGAGAAAGCTCTCGAATTGCCGATCGGGGACACCGAGGAAACGATACATGAAAGGGAAGATACTCTCGCGAGTATCGGATACATACATATGTACGGCGCGTGTTTAACGGATATTTGTGTACAAACAAATGTACGGTACGCGCGTGCTCGTTCACACGTACATACATACATACATTTCGATCGGCAGACAAAAGGATCAGATGCGCGTTCGAGGAGAAATAAGAGAGGGGGGAGGGGGCAGGATGGGGGTAGAGGACGGACGGAAGAAAGGGGGGGAGGAGGGGAACGGAAACGGGGGAGAAAAAAAAAACACGTATATCGCAGGTGCAGCGTGCGCGGCTTCGCTTTCTGTGGGTGCAACGAATTTCTTTCCCTCCTCCCCCCCATCCTCTCCCTCTCGCCTCTCATCCCCTCCCCCCCTCTTTCTCTCCTCCAGCTGCGCGCATTTTTGTCGGGGATCTATATGCAATCGTGCGCCCCGCATGTGTTGATTTCGTGCGTCGGAGCGATATATTGGCTCTTATCGTAAAATGAACCGTCGCGTTCTCGATCCGCGACAAAAGGAGGTAGAGAGAGACGGGCGTTCCAGGAACGGCTTCTCGGAGCCGGCGAGAGGACGAGTAGGCGCGATAAACGTACGTACATTTTTAAAGCCGACGAGAACGCGACGAGGAACGGTATCTCGTTGGAATTTGCTCCGACAAGATCGCATGGAAAAACGCGGAGCGACGTCTAACGAGCGAGGATCGGGGAAACGTCTTCAGGGGCGGTAGCGAAGGAAGGGGAGAGGGAAGGAAACCGAAGGAGAAAAGACCGATGTAGAGGGATAAAGAGAGTGGGAGGGAAAAAGCCACGCGTAGAGAGACCGAGAGAGGCAGAGCGAGCGGCAGCGGTATCAGCGGAAGAGGTGAAGAGGGGATGAGCGGGGAGGAGGAGGAAGGGGGGGGGGAAGGGGTAGAGACACGGACCCGCGTCCACATTTCGGTGGGGAAAAAATTCCTACCTTTGGAGCGCCGAGTGTGCGAAGAGTGTCACTTTTTTTCCTTCTCTCTCTCTCTCTCTCTCTCCGTCTCCTGTCAGAGAGACGTCACGAGTCGTAGGCGTAGACGCTGACGCTGACGCTCGAGAACCGCGCCATTTAACAACACGCAGCGGCGACGCTCACGCACAACCGCCTATATCCACGACGGCAGCGGCAACGGGTTCGGGCAAAAGAGCGGACCCGTTGACGGCGATGGCCGCGACGGCACACCGAGGTCGCTCTCGTGGCCCGCGTTCGCGACCCCGCCCATTAAATCGGGGGCCCCCCCCCCGATTTATACTATCGTAGCCGCGAGACGAGACGCGCCGAACGTAGCCGGAGAGGAGCCCACCCGCGTCAAAAGCACTAACCGCATGACACACGCGCGCCCCCGATTGATGCGTGCGGCCCGTGACGTGACGTGAGGCACGGCACACACGGCGTCGAACCACGACTCGCCGTCGCGCGCGCGGCCGCTTTATCTCCCCCCTCCCCCCACCCCCCCGCCCCGTGTTCCAGGGCCGGCTCCGAGGGATACGCGTTCCGGGATTCGCGAAGACTCGAGATCGAGAGCGAGCGAGCGCGCGGATAAAAGTATCTTTTATCGACGAGCATTTCGATAAATGTCCTGGTACATTTAAAATTGTCAATTTAATGGAGTGGAATTTTACCTTGCCTCGTCGTGGATCGGGAAGGATGACGGGGGTGTGATACGCACCTCGAAATGTTTCGATCCGGGGGGGATACGGACGCGTAAAGACGGTGCTGCTCGCGGTAACGATATTGCGTCGCGGTGATATCAACGTCTCTCTGTTGACGTCAGAAGCATTTCGAACGTGACCGCCGCGAGTCAGTGACAGCGCCACCTGACGGCGAGGAGCTTGAAACAGGGAGGAAGACAACGTTACCGACAGCTGATATCATCATGGGTAACGTATCAAAATTACCAATAGCGGTGATTATCGCGCTTAATTTATTAAAACGGAAAATTTTTAATAATTATCGAATCGTTTGAAAATTGAAATAACTATACTATAATAATGAATTTATACAGCGCACAAAAAATAATAAAAGGAAAATATATTTATCTTTTTTTAATTATATGTATTTAAATATTTTTGAATACCTTTATGCATACAATATATAATTATCTTATAATCTATTAAATAAATAATAAATATAAGTAGTTTTATTCGAAATAGAGAAAAATATTGTCGGGATTTGAAAAATTCTATTCGATCAATCGCGCGAGGGATGACAGACTGTGTTTTCTTACCGGAAAGCGCCCGATGTTTTGGCAGCCCTGACGCGGAGCGTCTCGCGTCGTCCCGTCGTCTGCATCGAGGAGCGAGTGACAGGTGACAGCTCGTTCTCTCGGCCCGCGTCCCTCGACTGGCACTGTTCGCGACGACGAAACGGCACCTCGTCCCATCGTCCTGGCGTCGACGGTGTAGGCGCGCGATGCCGCGATGCCACGCGCGGCGATGCCCTGAGTGTCGAGCGCGGTCGAAACGGGCGACGTTTGGCGTGAACGTCCGATCGAACGTCCCCGACGTCGACGACGACGGCCTCGGCCGCCCCGCGTGATCTCGCGCCCGTCGCGATGTAAGACCTCGCCGACGACCGGATCGATCATCGTCCACGTCCGTCATCGTCGTCGCTGCGTCTTCGGCGACTGTCATCGACCGTCGTCGACGGCAGGTGGTCTCCCGCAGTTTTCCCTACGGTAATCATTACGGTATCATTACAGTCGTAATCGCCTGTTTGAAAGTATTAATGTCATGTATAGTGCCCTTTGGGACGTTTCTATAAGGATTTTATTAATTAATTACTCTTTTGCATTGTTTTGTTGTTATATTTACTGGTGATATTTATATCCGAGTTGTTTTGTTCCCGTTTTCTTTAGTAAGAATTAATAAAGTATATTGAAAATTCTCTTTTTTTTATAATCTTGCATTAGTAAATTTATGCATAAGTCAGTCTTCGTGCAACCCATAAAAAAGTTCTATAACAATTACAATTTTACAATTGATAAGTTTTACAATTTTTATTTGTTAATCTTTGGAAAGAGATCTTTTAGTACATTTTATCAATCTATTATATATTATCAAACATGAGATGATATACAAAAATAACTAACTTATTTTGACGTATATTATAAGAAAGATTTTTTAATTTCTTGCTTTAGAAATCAATATGATTGCAATGAAACTTCAGGAATCTTCAATTATGGGGAGTGTAATGAAACTTTTAGCATGTAAAGGATGTTTATATTATACTTATAGATACTTATAATGTAAACATATGTTTCTGTTAGAGATAATATAGACAATACATTTAAAGAAAAAAAATCTAATTAATAAAAAACACTAGTTAAAAAAGGGGAAATTAATATAAAAGATGCTTAGTTAATATTACTTAACAACAATGACTATATGTTTGAAAAATCAATATTATACTTTGCAGAAAAACAAAGAGATATGAAGAGATGTAATTAAGTCGGGTGAAAGCTTTTGTCTTCAAAAAGCAAGGATCTCTTCAATCAAGAAAAAGAAAAAAAAACAGCAAAGGACAACAGATAATTCGGCATGATCCGTGGCAGGAATAGAGTCAACTTGGAATCATTAGATGGGGCGGTGGAGGCATGGAAGCCACAGCTGGCCGACCGTCTCTTCAGAGACTCTTCAAGGATACCTTGCCATCACCGGGAATACCCGGATTAGATGTCATAAGAGCCTTGCACCAAGTACGATTCGTTTCTCTTTCTATTTGTACATTTTTCCTATTTTTTTCATATTCCATATTTTTCCATATCTTTACATGCATCTTTTGCATTTTTATTAAAAATTTAACTTTTAATATGCGTGAAGCTAATATTTGGCTAATCATGGCTATTCGTAAGAGTTTTAGCTTATTTTTAATATAGTTCTACAGTTTTTATTTAAACAAGAATTTTATAATTTAAATAAATCAGTCTGACTATATTGAATTTATGCAACATGTTCAGTTTGTCACCTGAAAATTCTCTATATGATTTCTCATATGATTTTAAGAAACTTATAGTTTTACAAATTGAATTTTAAAGAGTTTTCATTTTTTAAAAGTAAAAAATATCAATTATTTATGATGATTATTTCTTTTTGTAGTCGACTCAGCTAATCATTTATTTGCTAGAAAATATACTAAAATATTAATATGTGGAACATTTTATTTACTTTTTACATACTTCGACGAGATAAAAGACTTGCATGAATTATTCTAATAATGCAGACGATCGTGTCATTGCGTACGGCTTTGGACTCGTCGCGCGAAGAGCTTCGCCGATTGCAAGAGAGCGTCGGAGATTTTTCCAGCGAAAGCTACGTCGACGCAGTGGGTCGTCTGGCTCTCGAGAATCACGTCCTCAGACGAAGAATCTTGAGCAAGAGCTGCGAATTCTCGTGCGATGCGGCGCCCAGCTCGCCGATTCAGTCGAAGCGCATCCGACTCGTAGAAACCTCTCGTATGGAGTAAGCACAATTTTAATTAATTTCAAATGTTAGCACAAGATGAATCCTTTCTAAACAAAGAGTTGGTCGATTAATTAAGAGTTTTTTTTTAAATATCAGGCGACCAACAGATTCATCGAAAACTACCATGGACGTATCTAAAGCGAAGGTCGATGCTGATGCTCGAAATACATTCAATCAACCTGCTTCTGGAAATAGTAGCAGTAGCAGCAGCGGCAACGATAGTCCCGATTTGCCTTCTCGTACTAGTCGATCCGGCAGACTCCAAACTTTATCAAAATTCTCCAAAGCAGTTACCAAAGGCACCACTAGTTCCACAATTACCGAAGCGGCGTCTACGATGCTAAACGTTGCTCAAAATGAGAATGATAAACCCTCAATTTCGACAACGAAAGCATCTAGCAACGAGGAAGAGCCTCAAGAAATTTCCGGTAGAGTTAGCTGATTTTTTAATAAATTGATATAATAAATAATTCTTGACTAAAAATTCTGTAAAAACAATTAGGGGAATAAAGTAAAAAATAGCGTTTTTTTAAACGAAGAGAGAAACGACTCAACTCGTTGACTCTTAAGAGTCATATTACATTATCATTGAAATATTTTCAAACGTACTTCTTTAAGAGGAATTTATTGTTCTAGGCGACGCAGTCAATATGGTCCATTTGGATGTTCCTGAAAAGGATACTGGCGAGGACTTAAGTTTAAAATCCATTTCCGACGGTGATAATTCCGTATTCAGTGATCACACGGATCAACCACAGGCACCTCGGAGTCAACCGGGTGATTCATCGAGACCGAATGAACATTCGGAGAACGAATCAGAGGAGTTGGACGATATCGAGCTGATATTTACGACAGACGAGACCTGTCGCGATCTCGGTCTGCAAGAGGATTTGGTATCTATCACTGAGACCGAGTCCTGGCAACATCCAGGCGCCGGCAGCGGCCAACCTGTTCTACTCAAATATACAAAATCGACAGAGAATGAATCCTTGGTCTGTAACGGCGACAAGACCAATTCTGTCGAGGAAGCTGTTTCCTCGCAAAGTTCCAGCATCGATCGTGAGGAGAGTGTCGATAGGTTCGACGAAAGTTCCAGTACCAGACTCAATAAGATGTGGTCGCAGTGTTCCGTCTTGGTCGAGACGGACATCAGCAAATGCGGTATAGTAGAGGATGCTGAGAGCTCAGCGGGATCGTCCTTCCGACATGTCGCGAGAAGAAACACTCTGGCTGCGCCGCCGACAACTTACAGGTTTACTTAATATTAAACAATTTTTTTCTTACAAATAATTTCGTGTCCAAGAAATCCAAAAACGATATCTGCAATATTCATATAATTTACGTTGTTCATTTCCTAGCTTAAAAATGAATTATTAACAATCAGTTAATCGAGATGTTGTTAATTTTTAGTTTGTTTTATATATTTTTTTTATTATTAATATAGATTTGATAAAAATGTATTATATATTATCGGTTTTTTAGACCTATCATTCATCGGGAGGCTTTGGCTAGTAGTCGTAGAAAGAGCTCTGCTCCGTTGCGACCAGTAATGGACCGTAGCAGTGGTGCTCGAAGAGAATCCGGTGCTCAGACGGATATCTCCGCGCTTCCGGCACAATGGCGATCCGAAAGCTACCTGGCCCACAAGGTTGCGCATACCTTTACTACGTTGCCGAGCAAGTTTGCGCTTCCAACAGGCGTGCCCAGTCGATTGAGGCTGTCGGACAAGACTCGAGAAGCTAGGAGAGTGATGTTGTCAGACATCAGCTTCACTAGCATGGTACCAGAGTTATCAAGAAGCGCGGATCATTTATGCCATGATTCACATGCGCAGGTAAAGTTAACATGTAAGAGTATAACATGTGTAGAAAGAAAGGGAAACGAATTGTTATAATTTCCTAAAGAATCTGTAATGAAAAGAAAAATACGATAATGTTTCTTCTTTAGTGTTTCAATTCGCGCAACTATGGTCTTCGTACACCAGAAATCCATAGACGCGAGTCTCTGGGGTCTCCCGCGGGATACTGGCCGCGTTGCAATCCCGCAACAGGCCTGCCAAGTCCCTGCGATTGTCGATTATCGACCGATTTGTATCCTTCGCGATATCGTGGCTCCTTGACATCGATACCGTCACCTGGTCTCGAGGTTGTCGGTGGTCCTCCGCGAAGACACTCTTGGAGAGCGACGGCAGCGTCCTTTGACACATGGAGGGTTCCGGTCGCAACTTCTACGTCACGTCCGACCTGGTCTTCGATGCCATCCTCTCCGACACATGTGCATCCTCCGTCGATCTCCTCCAGAATTTCAAAAAGTGCACCAAAGAGAACCCGATCAAAAGTGACTTTCCAAGGTATAATATGTACATTCCGTCCTCGCTGCGTCTCAAACGTATTCACGATATAATTATTCAAGAAAGGAAAAGGAATATATGTAAAAATATTTGAGAGAGGAGCTCATCTATATTCGGAAAGTAAATTCAAAATGAAGATA
Organism: Camponotus vicinus; assembly: GCF_025532165.1. Classification (NCBI taxonomy): domain Eukaryota; kingdom Metazoa; phylum Arthropoda; class Insecta; order Hymenoptera; family Formicidae; genus Camponotus; species Camponotus vicinus. Next base: position 10,579,074 of record NW_028141976.1, on the reverse strand, counting down.
GTCGTAATTTTCAGAGTGTCCAATGACGCGCGGTAGTCTGCCCAATTTGCGTTCAGACTTGGTTGGCGGTGAAAATAGCGGAGATTCCACCGAATCATTAATCGATGAAGCCGAGGATTATTTGCGGCGAAGTATCGATTCTATGCTGACAATATCAAGCGTCAGCACGGATTATTGGAATAAGCAAACAGCGAGACGAAGAAGGACGCGAAGACATTCGGAGCCTGATTTAATTCACGATTGGCACCCTCCCCAGGATGCCAGGCCATATTTGCCAAAGGTAAAGTCATGTTTATCTTATATTCATAAACGCAGAGATTCTTGCTCTTAAGTCATATTTTCAATATAATAGATTTTCATTTAGATTAAAATTTTTGCGTAAAATCTTTCAGATACCAAGAGATCTCAAATTAGATCACCTTGTGAAGGTTATATCGCCGGAAGGTAGGGTCCTCCAGGGCCGTGTGAGATACGTAGGTCCAGTTCCAGGTCGAGAAGATGCGCACGTGGGTGTGGAATTGCCATATGTTAATGGTTCATCTGATGGTACTTTTCACGGCAGAAGATTCTTCGATTGGTAAGCTTGTGAGAAATTAAATACAGAATATTTCGCAGACGCATAATATTTATAAAAATTAAATATGTACGTTTTACTTTTATTTGAAACTACGTTAGAGCACAAAGAAATAATAGAATATACTTTTCCTCTTTCTGCTTTTTTCCTTCTTTCTTCCCTCTTTAAAATCTGATAGCTCTAATCTCGGCTTTAATCAAGAATAATTTGTCATTAACAGTGAACCGGATCGTGCGATCTTTGTCCCGTTCAAGAAGGTGGTGCTTGCCTGGTGCACTACTTGACCCGAAGCGCCAACTCCCATGGTCACGCCTCGTATTCTACTCTCCCAGTACACCATGTAAGAAGAAAGGGAGAAAGAGAGAGAGAGAGAGAGAGAGAGAGAGAGAGAGAGTGAGAAAGAGAATTCGGCGAGTAAGTTGTATTTATCACGCCTCGTATTCTATTCTCCCAGTACGTCATGTAAGAAGAAAGGGAGGAAGAAAAAGAGAGAGGGGAGAGAGAGAGAGAGAGAGAATTTAGTGACACATAAGTCGTATTTACAAATTATCATATGTGAAAGCTGGCCAGTCCTCTGATTAGGTTCAGGTCAGAGATAATGAGACTATTCTTAATCTTTGTCGATTAATTCTCTCATCCCCATACGGAATTATATAACTGTTTAACTACATGTGTAAAAATATCAAAATTAAAAAAATAACTTTGGATTCCAATATAATAATGAATCATATGTCGGTGTAATACTATAAACATGTATGTATATAACATACACACACGCACTATATGTATATACATACATACACTCATCCAATGATTATATACTATAGACTATTTCGTTTCAGATAGATGGATAATCACTACTAGCCTTAGAGATAGTAGTGACGAGTTCCGTGATATTATCAACATCTTACTGTACTTAATTTTCTACAAAATATTTTTCTTATAGATATGAAGCAAAATTGATAAAGTCTCATTGTATGTTTTCCTAATAGTGCAGTTGAAAAAATAAGTCGAAATTTGTTAAAGGAACGCTAAAATGTAATCCTTTATCAAATTTGCATGATATATACATTCAACTCGCAAAATATAAGCGAAATCACCCAAGTCTGAGAACAAATACAGAAAGATAGATCATGAAATCTCGCAAATTTTCGTCATCCTACTCACATTAACAAAATGGTTATATGTACAAGATGTATGTACAAATCGTAAAATAATTTTCACAATGTTCAACGTATAATACCATATACTAAAAAAAATATATATATAAAAAAATAAAAAAACATATAACACACCTATAACTTGAAAGAACCTAAATCCTAAATGTATTATGGTGTTATACGCTCTAAAGATAAGAACGTATTTGGTTGAACAGTGAATTTGGGAATGAGAGAATTAAATTACAATTTCATGTAACTGGAGGATAAAAGCAGAATCAGCCGCTAATTAATTTTTGGCAAAAATAATCAAAATTACCTATTAATTAATTAATTAATAGTTTCTATCAATAATAATTCGAGAGGCTATGTGCAGCGAACGCTGGTCTTTTATTTCGGATGGCGTAGTATTGTGATCATACTTCAATCTCGATAAAATGTCGTTTGCTTGCGCTGCGATATTATAATATTAAGCTATTAAGAGAAAGATTGTGTTCCTCGTTCAAAGGACAAAATGACAAATTTATTTTGGCTACTATGATTAATTACTTATTATTATTAATACACACATCGAGAAAACTTTTATCCCGAGCACTCTATTATATTTCAACTTTATTATATCTTAATATGGAAAAAATTTTTCTCGTTGGATAATCTGTATATAATTGATCACATTTTCTTCGTTGCATGATATCACCAACATTCTATTTCTCTTACACATGATTAAATGTCGATTTAAATTCTTTCCTTTTTTTAAGAGAAGCTTGCATGTTCCTTCAAGATGCAGTCTAATTCGATTATTTGGCATATAATGTGGCACAAAATCTCCTCATGAGTTTTCTTATTGTTAGTCATAAGTAAAGTGTTGGGTAAAGTCTATAGTAGAGCATTCATCTGATGATTGGTAATTTCCAATTCATTTTTTATCTACATCTCATGTCTTTGATTTCGTAGATTGACAGGATTATCTTGAAAATTTAATTTCGCTGAGTTAAAAATTTGACACACTCACTAAGAAAAGTTAATTGAATAAAAGAATTAAAAGTATTTTATTAGAAAATTCAAAAAAGAAAAAAAGAAAAAGAATTATAGATATATACAGGATAATCTGATGAAAGCTCCAATCGAATCTTTGTCTACCAATTACAAGGTGGCTATTCTAATATCGATCTATCCAACATTCTGTGCAATTTAATTAATATAAGATTACAATATAAAACTTTTTTTCGATGTGCGTATTCTTGACTGGAACTAACGAAAATAGAGACAAAAATGGATCCGTAAAGAGAAACGTGCAATAGTAATAAATGCTATTAAATTTGTTATCAACCTAATAATATCTTCGCGCGTTGCTTACGAGCTTTCAATAAACAAATGCTTTAGTGTATGCCAGGCATCAAGAGTGTTTTTTTATGTGAAATTAGACCCATTTCAAGACATACCGTATCGTGTCTCGATATTTATGATTCAGAATTTTATCTGATAATTTGACGTCTCTAAATGTTTGATACGTCTAACTTGACGTGGCAAAGCTCTTTGATGTCGCAAGTGATGTACGCGTATGTATATGTATTTTACGTATATATAATATATATATACATCAATTTCTGTACATTTTAAAAAGACACGCGTATGTAAAGTGTAGGCACTACACTTGGCTGTACAAAGATACAAATAATCATATCCTGAGGCTGTACCTATCGTCTTAATCGATGGATCTGATTTATTCGAACCGCAATGAGAACTGATCGATGCGTTTCTCTGAATTCTTAGATCCATGGATACCTAGCTGAATATAATATTAACGTAAAAACGGCGAGATGTCAAATTCTCTCACTATTTATTGTATCGTAACAAATAAAAACGAAAAAATAAAGAAAATTGGCTTACAATGTAAGATACATTATTATCTTCCTTAAATGTAACTCACAGGAATCATTCGATGTTAAATCTTTTCCTGCTTTAGAAAAAATTTCTTAATTCGTATCATAATTCTTAGATTGTAAAGTTCTTAGATCCTTAGATATTCGAATTTATTTAAATTAGAATTCGGAGAATTTCATCTTTTTATATTAAGTATATAAATCTCCCTTTTCATCTTTCACACTTCCAACAATTACTTTCTCTCATTCGTGCAATCTTGATCATTGTACAATTATACTTTTAATTACGATTCAGAATTCGCTTTCTCTTTTATTTAATTTCGATAAAGCGAAGTAATTATAAATGATGAGCCGGATAGTCGGCGTACCAGCTGAAGGCTCCGTTGGAACCGGTCTGCCCCCCGAAATCGACGTAATCCAGAATGTGTGTGGCTGATCGCTCAGAACGGTGTTCTCTCGAATCATCCTGATGAACTATGCTGGGTACGGCGACTGGCACGTATGCCTCCGTTTGTCGAGCCACCCTCGACAACGAGGCTGTGATTGGGCTCACCTCAATGACATCGATACCTTCGATACCGTCGACGGGAATTGCAATGTAACGTCGACCTCCTAGTACGCCATAAACGGAGCACAGCAACGTCAAAATGATACCCTACGATACGGAAAACATATTCGATTATATTTAAGATTTATATTTCTTCATTTCTTTTTGCTACTATTCATTTTTATAATATAAATTGATAAATATATATATTTTGAAATCTTTATTTTACCAAAATTAAAAATCGCAAATGGAATAGAAAATAGTTCTTATTTCAATGTTAATATTTTTCAATTGGAGAGACTAATATTTAATTGTAAAGATTAGAAATGTAACTTTACTATATTAGTTTATTTTACTTATTTTTCTGAATATTTTCGGTAAACTTTCGTATTCAAAGCGCTCTTTAAAAAATTATGAAAGATTTTTATTACTTTTGTCGCAATACAAATATTTTTTAACACATATTTTTTCTCTTATTAATTTCTTCAGTGCAGAAGTTTATTTAGAAAAAATGATATTAAAAATGATATTTTATAGTTTTTTTTATCCTATATTATAATATATAGTTTTCAGAGGATGCTAAATAAGAATTTATCAAATTTTCAAAATTAAAAATAGAGAATTGAATATAACAGACAACAAATTAAAAATATATGGAAAAATGAAATTTTTATTTATTATATATGGAAATAAGATTTATCATCAAATTTTTCAAATAAAAAAACAGTGAATAAATAAAAAAGAATTAGCATTCAAAGTATTGCTGCCTTCACAGTTAGTTAAAAAAATAATTTTATAAAGTTTTGTGACCTCAGAAAGAGTATGCTACGAGAAAAACATAAAAAGATAAAATTATATATTCTATTCTTTTTTTGCTTTTAACATTTTTTATTCTTTTCGAAATTTGTCTAGTTTTTTTGTGCTTTTCATAACTTTATATTAGAATTCATATTTTAGTTGAAAAGATTCGTAGGATTCATATTTAGTCTTACGATATGATAATCTTTAAAAAATACAATTTTGTTCATGATGCACATATGCGTCAACCACACTTCTTCATGACGCACATCCATACTGAAGGAGTTAAAAAACTAATACCTCATCATGTTTAAAATTGATTTAATAAAAAAGGGAAAAAATGAAGTGATTAAATTAAACTATAAATATATTATTTACCAAATTATTCATCGTCCTCTCGTGATGAATTGAGAGCAAGCTAGCAGTTCGGTCCGTCGAACTAAAGTGAGGGGTTTCGTTGCTGCCGTTTTATACGTTTCGCTTGGCCACAGCTTTCTAGTCTCTCTGAGAATAACCGACAATTACTTCTGGCTACTTCTTGCACCATGCTTATCCCATCGCGAAGCTGGCCGTTGACCGCAAGCCGCTGAAATGTCTCCTCTGAGAAAAAGAATCATTATATCCTTCTTCCTCGATTTACGCCTCGATACTTTTGATATTCAGTCAAACTTTCGATCATTCTTTCTTCTTGCTGGCTTGTTTTTCTTCCTGATTCAATTCAGTAGTTTCGGCTTGCTTGCCGATTCAGCGGTTTATCAAAGATTTAACAAATTTCTCAAAAGCTATTTATATTTCTGCTAATACTATTGACAAAAAATAATCTCTTTAATTCATATATTACACTATAATTATATTATATAACTATTATAATTATTAATCGCTTATAATTATTTATGCACTTACACAATTTGAGAGATTTAACTATAATGTAAAAATATAATAAAGAATATATTCTTTTTTATATATACATTATTATTTTTCTCATTATTGTCAGTAATTAAGACACATAACAAGAAAAGTTATTATATAATATTATATATAGGTAATGAAGGAAGAGATGATACATTTATTAAGAAAAACTGACTCTCTGATTATATTTATTGAGAAAAATTGTATTTCATAAAAAAAATAATATTTTAATCTTAAAAACTAATCGCTAAAAATTATTCCATTGTATTGCAATTATCGAAGCATATCGTATTTGTGTATATTTTTGTACTAATATTAATATATATCTATATATTGTATATGTACATATGTACATATATGTACATATAATATGTATATTTAATGTATATTAACGTTCATAAAAAAATACAGGAATTAGTGCAAAACAATATGGAAATTTACAGTATATTATGTCTATTATATCATATTGTCTTAATTTTAAAATTTTAAACATAAATATTAATGATTAATGACTAATAACTAAACTGCAAAAATTCATATTGTTGCTATTTCATGGCACAAGTGTGAGTTGTATAATTCCAGTACAAACGGATTAAAAGTATAAATTATATCTTACATAAAGACATAAGATCACTACATATTATATATCATAACATGAAAAGTACGTATATCTAAAAAAATTCTTTTTATTTTCTGGACTAATCTAGAGAAAAAAATTTTACGAAAATTACTAAGATTGAAAGAAAAAATTATTAAATATACAGTTTCGAAAAGGATATCTTTCAAGATATGTTATTTGGTCCTTTATCGGCATTGCTATGCCTATTTCAATTAGTTGCTTAGATTCTTAAAAAATTACTAAATAAAAGAAAAATTCTTCAATATTGTTTACATCCAGAAATTAATATTAAATATATAAAACATATAGTTTATTTTTTAAGAAAGAAGTTAGAATAAAAAGATTTCTTATAGATTCTTCACGCACTTAATACTGAAGATCTTATTCTGAAATTTATATGCCTAATGTATATAGATTAAATTTTAAACATAAGAAAATTATATGAAAAAGAAAACTTTAGTAAAAATTTATCATGAATTGAATGCTAAAACTAGTATTTTAGAAAAGCTGATAACAATCAATTGTTTCTACAAATTGAGGAATCGGTTTCATCACGAATGTTTGAACCATTTTCAGCCACCAAGGAAGATGAAACGGGTTGAATATCATATTTATCTTTATAATAATTTGGAATTCTTCAAAGAGCTATGCTTCGAATTTGGCTAATTTTAAATGTATCAGAGTTTCTCTAATATCAATGTTCTGCAAAGAAAACAATAAAAAACATTTATAAAGCGAAACTTTTAAAAATGCACGCATAATGATGGCAAAGTTTTCTCTCACAGAGTAAATTGCTTCAAAACTTTTTTAAATCAGATATCATGGAATCACAAATCTCATAAATCTAATATAGAGTTATATAAAATGTTATTTCAAAATGAATTTTACATTTTTTCTATGAATGTATAATATGTATAAAAGTACACATATAAATACTATATATCTATATAATTACTTCAATTTGACAGAAACACAGCGTGAGTAATGATACAACTGATTTTTATTTCTCTTTTTTTTCCATCTATATTTATCCACGTCTTACATTTACTAGCAGCTTGCCTCGTTTAAGCGCGGTAGAATTTGGCAAGTCTTTAACATTTGCGACATAGCGCAATTATTCTTGTATAATGTAAACTCAGATATTAAATTTAGTTAACAAATTCTTACATAAAACTTCCATAAAAATCTATATATATTTAAAAAAAAGTAAAGGGAGAAAAGAGAGAGAGATTCTGAATAGATTTAAATGTATGACCATTATAATATAGAAATATTCATTATTATAGAAATACTCATATACAATATTGGTCAAAAGTATCACATCATCTCCAAAAAAATATAAAAGCATAAATAAATGAATTTTTTATTTTTTTCCCTAATTGCTTCGTTCATGTTTATAACATTTATTAAAGCATATAATAACAATAATAAAATATAATTTAATAATATTATTTGATATGTTTTTAATATATTTGATATTTTTGTTCATTAAACTAATGATTCTTCTATTTCTATAAATAATGCAATACTTTTGATTGATACTATTCGATATTGATTATTTATATATCAACAACTACTTTGGCTCTTTTATTAGTCCTTCTTATATTATTAAATTTTAAGCTTCTGTTAACCATCTAACCATTATATATCGATTATGATGTCAGAAAAATCACATGAATTTTTTTCCTTATATGTCGGATCTCATTTCTTTAAATTTAATTTACAAACAATATTCAAATATTCACAACATCGTTTTTGCTTCATCTACCTTTCCTAAGGTAAGTATCAATTTTAAAGCTATCAGGAATAAATGTAGAATATTGTATAAAATCTCAACAAGTTCGTGCATTTGTGATGCGATGTTTTGTAGAAATATAAGCAGACTTGTAGAAGATAGAAGAAAATAAATATCTTTTTTTAAAAAAAAGCGAAACTATCGGCTTGAAAAAATTTAAAAGAATTTAACAGATTTTGAAAAAAATCGACTTATTTTCTTTCCTTACCTTATCGTCATTCTTCTCGTAAAGCTCGATGTAAAAAACCGGTGAGGAGAAATAGTGAGATTGGTCATCGGACTCGGATAACATCGGATATTCATAGTATTTAATTTTAGCGATGAGAGGTTTCCACTGTGCCACATGAGTGAGATCAGCAAACTTGTCGCAAGCTTTGGGAGTCCACTCGGTTGCTCTAAGAATAATAGTCGTTATCATCATTGAAATCAATGCCGAGAAATTAATTACCGAGAATCATTAATTTCGGCTTACCGTGGCTTCATATTTGCCAATGAACACTCGATAGCCTGCAATTGTAAACAACACAACATATCCGAACGCAGCTCCAACACGTCATTTATGGGAATAGTTTCAACATCTCCATAATCCACATAGAAGACTTTACATTGAGAGTTTTCTATGTTCAACACTTGCGCGCGATACCATTTGTTGTCATGATTGAATTTGGCTGCTACTATCTTATATAATTTTACCTAAAATTAGCAAACATTTATAAATAAGTAATATCTATAAGTAATTATATATAATAATTGTACTATAATATGATAATTAATGTATAATTATTCTTTACATATTATTTTAAGCATCTTACTACTTAGCGCGTTGAAAAAGTTGAATCTTCAAAATAATTTCGTCATATAAAATTAAATTTTATAATATCTACAGCATTTATACAAGATATTAAAAATATATATGTATTTAGAGAAGTTACAATATATAAAATATCTAAAGTTTGTATTTTTCTATATTATCTTTTTGTTTTTACCTTTTTTCTATGAAGTTCACGATTTTCCGTTTTATTGTAATACTCTGTCATTTCAGACACTAAGTTATTTAAAGCTGCATTTCCAGGGCCAATCATATGAATCCAGAATTTATCTGGTGTTTCCACCGCAGATACGAATACTTCTATTTCTCTTTCTTCGCCTAAACAAAAGTTAGTTACAGCTAACGAAAATCAAACAAATTAATAAAATCCACATTAAATCCACATTAATTAAACATAAATTCATTGTATCTTTTTTGAGTAACAGCTAATGTTCTTTACTTGAATTGGAATTGAAAAATCGAACATTTTACGAAAATAAAGTTGTTTTATGTATATAATTGTGTATACCTAGTTGTATAAAAGTCTCTGAAATATCATCGAACATGTTAATACTATCATTAGAGGATGGTTTTTTTTTTTTGTCTAGACTTTTAACCTTATCTCTTATTTGCTTCATGGCTTCTGTTACTGGTGTAAGATATCCTTGTAACGTTACTTTATTATTGTCTATGAAAACAAAATTAATATATAATTACCACAATGATTGCTATAGACTCTTGCTAGTGTCTTCGATACAAAAATAATAATATATAATAGATACAATTTGTATTAAAAATTTAAAATTCTTACACAAAAGGTAGTTGTAATAAAATTGAGTACCAGAACATAACAATAAAATGAAAATAAATTGTCAAAATAAAAAAAGAGGAAACACTGAACATACATACCTGGAGATATAGGATCTTCCTCAATTATAATTTCTACATCTCCAAAATCTTGTTTTATTTGCTCTATAGTTTTTCCACTTTTTTCTATGAATTTTTCCCATACTTTATATGGTACAGAAGGTTTATAAATAAAGGAAAACCTATGCCCTTCTTTAAGGTTATCTGTTATATCTTCAATATTTGAGTTTTGAGCTTCTTTTTTTTTGAAAACTCTAATCTTATCTCTTATCCGCATCAAGGCTTTACTTACTGGTGTAAGATATCCTTGTAACGTTACTTTATTATTGTCTATGAAAACAAAATTAATATATAATTACCACAATGATTGCTGTAGACTCTTGCTAGTGTCTTTGATACAAAAATAATAATATAGATACAATTTGTATTAAAAAATTTAAAATTTATAATAAAATTCTTATACAAAAGGTAGTTGTAATAAAATTGAGTAAACCAGAACATAATAATAAAATTAAATTAAATTGTCAAAATAAAAAAAGGGAAAACACTGAACATACCTGGAGATATAGGATCTTCCTCAATTATAATTTCTACATTTCCAAAATCTTTTGTTATCTGCTCTATAGTTTTTCCACTTTTTTCTATGAATTCTTTCCATTCTTTATATGATATAGAAGATGAAATAATCTCTTCTAAAGAGTCAACATCATCTATTTTATCATCTATTTCACCAAATATTTCATCATATGTTTCATCATTTATTTCATCATATATTTCTTCATATATTTTATCTTCTATTTCATTTTCAATATTTTTATTAGCGGATGATGTAAGCATTCTTGTATTTGGTGCTCGTACATGTTTCAGCTGAGCTTGAAGTCTTACTTCGTAAATTTTATCTTCTAATTGAGCAACTGCATATCCTATTTGATTGAGAGTTCCTTTTATTATTATTTTGCTTTTCCACCTACCTATAAAGAAAAAAATTAACATGGTTATTACAATAAATAATAGATATTAAATATAATTCTTATATATATATATATAGGATACAATATATATACATACAATATATATACAATATATATATATATATATATAGGATCCTATATATATATATATATATATATATATATATATATATATATATATATATATATATATATAGGATACAATATTAATAAATATGTGCTTATACATTTAGAAAATAAATTTCGATAAATATTGTATAAAAACACAAATCTGTATATAGTAAATGAAAATAAGATATTGTAGATTTAATGAGATTTATAAAGCAAAAATTCATTTATTTAAGAATAGAAAAAAATAGACCAATTGGAATTTTTAAACTTTCTAAGACATTACAAATCTAGAGAAAATTGTAATGAAATTGTGTAACAAGAGCAATTGAAAAATATACAATTGAAAAATCATTATATAGAAACACATAAACACAAATAAAATAAACTTTTAAGCTGAAGAAAATTTAAAATTTAAAATAAAATTATATGCTAATAAAAATAAATAATCCAAAAACGATAAGAAAATTATATGGAACGTAATTAATTAAAAAAGCAAACATGACTGAACAAATTATAAAAGAAAATATTAGCACACACCTTTAATATTATGAGCAGCATAGTCCATTGTGATTTTTGCACCAGAAGATCTTTGTATTTGCTGTATAATATCCTTATTTTTATTTAAAATTCCAGACATTTTGCAAACTTTATATGACGCTATCAATTCATAGGTTTCAATGATAGGTTGACTGTCTAGTATATTTTTTATCATTGACTCTGCTAAATGAATGCCTTCTATTTCATTACCCTGTATGATGCAGATATAATCTGGAGATCCTACATCTTTTTTATCAAGACGAATATGCGTGCCAGTTTTATTTTCTATGTTACGTCTTACTGAACCACCAATACCAATTATAGCAGATAAAAATTCCTTAGGCACTTTATAATGTGCTGTAATGCATCTAGATGTTATTATCTGTTGAGATTTCTTATCACTATCATCTTTGGTCCCATCATCCTATTGTGCAATAATAATAAATTTATATTCAGAAAAAATAGATAAAATTTATTAAATCTTACATCGAAAGAAAGAGAAAGAGAAAAAAGGAAAAACTGATTTATAATTATAAAGAAATAAATATGATATAAAAAAAATGTATACCAAAAGTATAAAATTTACCTTTCCAAACATAGAATAGAGCAACATTGACAGAGATACACAACTAACAGTTGTCAAAGATATGCCAAGTAAAATAGGTACTATGAACTTTTTATCCAAATTTGATATCCAATTCATCTTGCAATGAAAAGATTACACAATCAAGATAATAAATTTTAATAAGCGTTGAGAAAAGCTCTCTTTAAATTAACAATAATTAGAAAAAATACAATAGGCAATAGAGAGTAAGAGAATTAAATTTAACTTAAAGTAAATAATCAGAAAATATAATTCATTTAAGTTGTACAAAAAACTAAAAACACGGTAATAGAAATAAGTACATGAAAAGGCGAACGTTTCTGGCTCTCGTTTGAGCCTTCTTCAGCGCATTAACAAACGGTACAAATTTAAATACGTAATAACATTGATGTAGGAAAAAAACGAATTGTATTTTTTCTAATTATTGTTAATTTAAAGAGAGCTTTTCTCAACGCTTATTGATTTACGCCGGCTGAAAGTATGCGTCGCAGATTCAATTCGTTTTTTTCCTACATCAATGTTATTACGTATTTAAATTTGTACCGTTTGTTAATGCGCTGAAGAAGGCTCAAACGAGAGCCAGAAACGTTCGCCTTTTCATGTACTTATTTCTATTACCGTGTTTTTAGTTTTTTGTACAACTTAAATGAATTATATTTTCTGATTATTTACTTTAAGTTAAATTTAATTCTCTTGCTCTCTATTGCCTATTGTATTTTTTCGAATTATTGATAATAAATTTTGTTGTGTGATCTGTGACTATGTATTAAAAAAAATTTACATATATTTATAATTATTCACATATATATTCTTATTTGTTCGATCAATACATTTTTCAAGATTAAGAAAACACGATCTTTTTTTACGGATGTTACTCCTACAGATAATTACTTTTTTTTCGTAACGATTTTAATTATTTTTGTCAATTATTATACTCAAAATCTCCGCAATAACAGCAACATATTTTATAAGTTTAATACATTTTACACGTGACAAAGGAAGCCTATATACCGCATACTTACTATAGTTTGTATCTAAAATGTGTTTTACAGAGGCACGGTCGAGATATGTAAAAAGGAAGACAAATTTTATATATTCAATAACAGCAACGGTTGATCAGTAACAATTGATTTTTATTTTCGATGTCTAACAAGCTGGGAAAAATATGTTTTAAGGAAAGTCCAAAATGTTTACCTTAAGCCACTCGTTTCCTCTAGAGGTCTAAATATCAGAGAGACGCCAAACTACCCCCACCATGCCGCCGCGCCGCCATCTTAAGCCGACGGCACACGGTACGATTTTTCGTACTGGATTTGATAAGATTTAGTAAAATACTAAAAATGCACCAATCAGAATGCAGCATTTCTAATATTTTACTAAATCTTATCAAATCCAGTACGAAAAATTGTACCGTGTGCCGTAGGCTTTAGATCCTACACGCACGTGATGTTATAGCGGTAGTGACGGTATTTCAGTATTAAGCCTACGGCACACGGTACAATTTTTCGTACTGGATTTGATAAGATTTAGTAAAATATTAGAAATGCTGCATTCTGATTGGTGCATTTTTAGTATTTTACTAAATCTTATCAAATCCAGTACGAAAAATCGTACCGTGTGCCGTCGGCTTTAGTCCATGTAAATCGCATGAACGTAAACAGAGTATTCCCTAGGTTTACTCCCACTTTGTCACCGTAGCCGCCATCTTAAGAACGGATAGCTCACCACCAATCAGAAGGAGGCACGAGTTGGCGCCTTTCTGATATTTAGACCTCTAGTTTCCTCTACGTTTCTCCTACGTACAAAGCTGGGTATACACTTAAGGTGCCTTTTCATGCAGCGAATTTTTCGCTGCGAATGATTTTTAGCGAGTAGAGAATAATTCGCCGCAAAGTAGTGAATTATTCGCCAAGAATAGTTTATGAACGTTACATCTATATGATTGCGTGTCAATATACTAAATATTTAAAATATTATTTATAATATTTATTTTTATTTTATTAATAACAAATAACAAAATCTTTTTTAATAGAGGATTCAGTTATAAACTGGATTACTTGCGGTATAATCAACAAATGCAGTATTAGTTATTTAATAGTGTATAAGAGTATAAATAATTACTACCAATTAAATAAATATACCAAAAAGGAAAGCTGATTTCTTTGTTAATTTCATTTTGTATTAAAATTGATGTTTCTTTATAAGCTATAGATTTGTATCTTGCTAACGTTCGCGAATATTCGCTGAAAGCTGAAAAAATCCAGCGAACAGCGAATACTCGCTAGTGAACAGCGAATGATCATGTGATCTTCAATCGCAGCGAAAAATTCGCTGCATGAATTGGCACCTTTAAGGTGCCTTTTCATGTAGCGAATTTTTCGCTGCGAATGATATATAGCGAGTAGCGAATAATTCTCCGTGAAGTAGCGAATTATTCGTCGTGAATAAGCGAATAGTAAGAAGTGAGCTGAATTTTTATTTTTCTAAAATGGAAGAAAATTCAATTACTACCTGGACGCGTTGGTATAATCAACAAATACAATTTTTTTTCAATTATGTACAAATAAATAATTTTTATCAAGAAAATATACGGAAAAGGAGAGCTGCTGCCCTTGTTGCTGTACTCTTAAATGTGAAAAAAAGAAAATATTCTCATAAAAAATATTGGATAGCACCCATTTTTCAAGCAAGAAAAGAGCATGGATTCTTTCATGCTGTGCTACCCAAGCTGGTTTTAGAAGACTTGAGATTTCATAATTACATACGTATATCTGCAACTCAATTAGAAGACTTAATCCTAAAAAAAGAAATTAAGAAAGGCATTTATAAAATAGATAAACATACAAAGTACTTATAAATTCAATTCCTTATAAAAATTCTATAAATATAATTATATACAATAAATATAATTTCTTTTTATAAATTCAATGACTTACTTGTGTTGAATCCATTTTCAAAATGTTGCATCAGCGAATATTCGTAAAAAGCTGAAAAAATCCAGCGAATAGCGTTTATTCGTTAGCGAACTGCGAATGATCACGTGACCTCTATTCGCGGCGATTTATTCGCTACATGAATTGGCACCTTTAGCGAACGAACACCGAACGAACAGCGAACGCGAATGTTCGTTGTTATCATTCAGTAGATGTATACGCCAAAAGAAATGCGAATGGAACGTTCGATTCGCGTTTGGCTCGGTTCGCTCAAGAGGCGGTACATCAAAGATAATTCGTGCGCGATGTGGACGCACATACGTACTGTTCGCTGCTATTCGTTATTCGCTGCTATTATTGTGCAATCATAATACTTATATGTTCATATACTTTTAAACTATATACATATATGTTTATATGTACATATGAAGGCAAAAATATTATTAAAATATATATTATTTATAAATAATGTAATTCATATTTTAACAATATATAATATAAAATCAGAATATAATATAATAATTTAGCGTACGTTTATTGTACAATTCTACTTATTGTCTATCTATTAGCTAATTTGTATTTTTTTTTATATGCTACACGTGTCTTGAAATCTTATAGCGAACACATAGCGAATCTGACCGAATGCTCGTGTTCGTTACAGCTGAGAAAAGGAACGAACAACTTCAGAACATGTACGCGAATGTCCGAACGTTCGCATTCGCTGTTCGTTCGGTATTCGTTCGTAGATGTATACCCAGCTTAACGTATTATATGGCTGCGGCATTGAACTATAGAACTAACTGGAATGAGCGCTCCTTTGTTACGAGTCGAGCCTGCCTGTGCGATGAAGGCCATCGCTATTTGGAATCGCTTTCTCTGTTACACTAACATGCTATAGTATATTTCTCCTATAGTTTCATGATGTACTATCTGTGCCCATACTTTAGTCAGTATATATTTGAACAATGAATATACAAAAAATATTATTGTAATGAAATGGATTATTTAAGGAAATATAATGACGACAATAAACGAAATAAAATAATGCTTTATTTTGCTAAATTTTTGGTGAAAAAATTCTGTACGCCACTTTAATGAGTAGACGTATATTTTTAGCTAAGGTAACACATGAAAAAGAGAGACGGCAATACCAAATAGATACTGTCTCCCTCGGCTCGAGGGTCATCGGGCAATAACAAAGGCAGCGCTCGTTCCAGTTAGTTCTATAGTTCAATAGGCTGCGGTCAAAGTGACGCTGAGGATGCTTTGAAGCGTTTGATTGACCAATCAGGTTAAAGAAATCTTTACTCCTTTTACCCTGATTGGTCAATCAAACGCTTTAAAACATCTTCAACGTCCCCTTGACCGCAGCTTATATAAATACGTGAAACCTTGTGTAATCTTCGAAGGAATGCGATAAAAGTTATCGGATGTACCGATTGGCTATCGCATAGAGAATTTCTCAAGCTTCTATCAAGAATTAAAGAAATTCCCTATTCGATGGCCAATCGATACTTGATAAATCTTTTGACATAATAACGGTTTCAATTTTTCGAATTCTTGATTGAGGAGATTGAGAAATTTGATGTCAATCGATACGTCTGGTAACTTTTATCGCATTCCTATATATTAAGTCATCGAAGATTACACAAGTTTCACGTGCTTATATATAAATTAATAAATTAATCGCTCCGGGGTAGTTTAGACGTTAGCCATTCTTTTGAAGAATATATGGTTACATTTTTCAGAAGAATGGTTGTGATTGGTCAATGACGTTTAGTAAACTATCCTGGAACGATTAAACCCGACCATTTGAAAACGTCATAAATAAATAGCGCCAAATATCTCGCGCGATATTTAATATTGTAATAAATATACACAAATTTTCTTTTTTTAAATTTCAATTGCGTTTGAAATCAATACTTTTATATGCAGATAGGGCTTACGTACTATTCGCGATTAATTTAACGTATATGTAAATAAATAAAGATATATTCAATGTGTATATGTTATACAAGATATATCTTATCGTGTTACCTTCATAAACCGATTTATGCTGATTCATTCAGATTGCTTTTATCACAATAAGATAATAAGAACGCGAAATTATCGGAAGCAGTGATGCCTCTGTGGTGAAAGGATACATGTATGCCAGAAATAGCTGTTCGCCACATTTAATACAGCTGTTGAAGTAGCAACTTCGGTGAATTCAATTTTCGCTAAAAATACTCGTAAGAAAATTCTTTACATTAATCGTCGTGCTATTTCATTGCCGACAAAATTATTTTCGTATATCCTTGTAACATTCTTGTATATATGTGACCTTAATTTCGAATTTATATCGTTTTTATAATCTTATAATATAAATCTTATAATATAAATAGCGCAATGAGTTTACTGGATCTACCGCGTGTTTTGGTTACTAGCAATGCAACGCCGACAACCGGCATCGATTTGCTTCGACCAAAGTAAGTTCATATTTATAGAAAGAAAATATATAAATATATATAAAAATATATAATGTATATATATATATATATATATATTTACTCATTTATAAAATTATATATATTTATAGAATATATTTATACTATTATATATTTACAGAATATATTTATATTATTTACATACTTATAGAATTTATTTATATTAATTATATATAATTATATATTTAGGGGATATATATATATATATATATATATATATATATATATATGTAACATTTTAAATGTATTGGTGTGTGTGCGATATGCATCATTTATCGTTATTTTTATTGATATATAGATGCAATCTCACTATTATGCCAGCTGTTGTAAACGATCGAGAACAAGTACTACAAGCTCTACCTGGACACGATGCTGTCTTTCTCGTCGGCCATAATAAAATTGACAGCGAGTTCCTGGATGTTGCCGGTAAATTCAAATTTTATTTTTTATTTAATTTGCTTATATATGCAACCATTTTTAAATACATTCATTAAATTTCCACACAAAACGAAAATAAACATCAATTAACAAATTTAACTAATATTTAAATGAAGTTTAATGGCAATTTCCAGAATCCTGGACATAGACTAATACGGATTAATCATCATTGAAAGAAAAGCAAATTAGATTAATTAAATCGAGATTTTATCGAGCTAAAAGCTAACGGATATTTGAATCTCTCCAACATTTTTCAGGTCCAAACTTGAAAGTCGTATCGACAATGTCAGCCGGTTACGATCACTTAGATGTCCCAGAAATTAAAAGGAGAGGAATCAAGATCGGGCACACGCCGATGGTGGTGTCGGCTGCAGTTGCGGAGATAGCTATACTTTTAATGTTATCCGCTGCGAGACGCGCCTATGAGGGTCGCACGTTGCTGGAACAGTGATTAAATATTTTCTCATTTTATATTATAATTTATAATTGACATCGAGAAATCTCTCTAAAAAGTACGAAATATGTGTACAGAAAAAAAATTTAAGATTTATTGATCAATTTAAAACTTTAAAATTGTACTTTCAAATAATTTCCTGTAGAAGTAAAAGTCATGTAACATATGTGCTAATAAGTAATAATCTAATCAAGAAATCAAGTAAAACCCGGACCGCAATGGCTGTTGGGACAGGAGTTACGAGGCTCGACAGTCGGCATCTTTGGTTTGGGAAATATTGGTCAAGCGATCGTTAAACGATTAGTGGCCTTCGAAGTGGAACGCTTTATCTATACCGGACATTCGCGCAAGAAAGCAGGTACATATGTACACAAACACACCCACTTCACAGGCAGTTATCAATCAATTAAATGTCCCACATATCTATATTTTTTATCCGATATTTACAAGAACTTCAATTATAACAATTACTTTTTATGTTCTTTATCAATTCTTTATCAATTTTATCTATATATCTTAAAAAATTTATATAAAGATATATTCAGGAAAGATATTATCATGTGTGACGGTCATTGTAAATTAAACAGATTTTTAATAATAAATCGCCTAATTGTAAAAATTAGTTAATTGTTTAAAAAAATCTCTTTTGCTGTTTGTTCAAGAATATAAATTTATAAGTTATTTAGGGAAATCTTTGACATTTTAAAATACATAATATAACATGTTTACAGGTGATGAACTTGGGGCAATATTTGTATCTTTCGACGATCTTTTGAAGCAGAGTGATTACCTTGTGGTTGCGGCTCCTCTAACTAATGAAACCAAAGGACTTTTCGATGACAGTGTTTTTGATAAAATGAAAAAAACATCCATCTTCGTGAATATAGCACGCGGTCAAATTGTCAATACCGATTCGCTTGTAAGAGCTCTTCGTAATAAGAAAATATTTGCTGCCGGACTGGATGTTACTGATCCGGAACCGTTACCACCGGATCATGAACTTTTTAAGCTACCTAATGCAGGTATAATTACTTTATTCTTTCTCTTTGTTTATTTTAACAATCGATTATTATTATCGTTAAAATATAACAGCTTAAATTATTAAAGAGGACTAAAATACTAAGATATTATTTGAAAATTCAGGAAACTAAGTTTTTAAGGACTATAATTTCGCAGTCGATATAATATGATACAAAATTATATAATTGTTATACTATCTGTTACTTATACACATATAGTATATTATATATTATTAGTTTTGGTCTAATTGCAGAAATTATACCACATTTGGGCAGCGCAACGATCAAGACCCGCAACGATATGTCGACGATTGCAGCACAGAATATTCTTAATGGTCTTGAGGGCAAGCCTTTAGTTTATTCTTTATAACAAATTTTCCTTGCATAATTTTGCTTATATATATTTCTTTTTCTAATGATAAATGTATATAAATATATACATATATTTAGTTACAAAAATCAATGTTATCGATAATTTAACTTTTGTCTCTAACAGATACCAGATTTTTTCCAATACAACACAATAAATACAGGCGAAAATACAATATATATATCTAAAGCACATATCTTATACTCATGTAACGAACAAAAGAAATAGTTTGTATGAAATAGAACAAATACCTATTTATACTTTGCCTATATTTTTTCTTTAATCAAAAATATAACTTGTGCATCTTTATTCGAACAGTAAAAGTGATATATGGATCCAATATCCATTATAATGTTAGTCTGTCTAAGGATTAATAATAATCTCCATTCTTCTTATGTTTAGATTGCACAAATGTGACAAATCTTAAACTCAATTTGATTACCTATAATCATTAACTACACTATTTAGGTTAAATAAATACTTTTATTGGTACAAAATGAATTATCCAAATATTTTTAGATATTAATATTTTTTTGCTTATTAAGTTCAATTATTTAGTTCATTATTACATTGGAATGACTTTATAAAAGACGTGAAGGATATCAAAAATTGTACATTACTGCCATATTTAAAGTTTCTTATAGTTTTATATAAAGATTTTTTTAAACTTATTTTTTCATATCTGTCAATTTTCAGAAAGTTCATCCTAATAGTGTTTTACTTGATTATTTCTTATTAAGCAATTTAATGTAAGAAATTAATATAAGTTATGGCAAGTAATATAATTTTATAAAAAAAAAGTATGCATAAAATATTTTTTCTCTGGATATAAATTAACACTTTAACTTTAGAAATATCTCTAAATTCCTTGGAAAGAATTTTTCTGTAATGTAATATTTAACTTTAAAATATTACAATAACCTTTTATATCTTTCTTTTTCACACACATAAAATATACTTTCCAGCATTATAAGAAATCATAAGCATAGAAACAAAACAGACCTGTTATCCTTGAAAAATTGCTTAAGATCAATACTATTTACTGATATTTGCAACAGTCCACAGATTTGAGATCCATGCTCAATATTTATCACCCATAATGGACAACAGGTAACCATCAGGCTTCTACTACTGCATTTTTTAAACTACATAGAATAGGATCGATCTTATTTTCCAATGATAATATGTGACCAGTATTGCAATTGTGACTAGCAATAAAACTAACAACCAATGGTAACTTATTCATCTGGATTACCTGAAATTGATAAAAAGAATTCTTAAATTTTTCAAATTGCAAATATATTCCAATAATAATGAAAGAAGCATATAACAAAAAATTGTTTATAAAAATTAATTATAATTGATAATTTAACTATAAGTATCTTTATATATTTATTTCTAATTATTAATTATATTAAATTTATTGAATTAAGTATTTTATGTGCATTATTTTATCAAATAATATAAATTATTTCTGCTAGTATATCTAATAATTATTATTTTTTTATTTCTTAATTCTTTCTTTCAAGCAAGATTTATATATTAGTATAAATATTTGTATAATTTGTATAACTATTATATATATATATATATATATATATATATATATATATATATTATTATATATTTACCTGATAATTACTATACATGCACATAATAGTTTTGTTCTTTCCAAGACCTAATTTACTTCCCTGGTCTGTAGCCATTCCAAAAGTAGATAAGAAACTAGCTCTTGTAGCTAATTCTGGTGCCTTTTCATCGGCTACAGATATGACAGGTACTCCATCTCTGTCTGTAATTAATATGCTATGCAGTCCTTCGACATTGCTTAATAATTCATAGAGAAACTTTTTCAATTCCTAAAAACAAAAATGTCCAAATAATTTGATAATCAATCGTTATATTTGATTATCAATCGTAATTTGGTTCAATCATCATATCAATAGAATAATGTCTAACAAAGAAAATGTTAACAAAGAAATAATTCATATTTTAAGTGTAAAATGTACATGAAAAATAAAACATGAAACATCTCGCATAAAATATTCATTTTGCAATTCTATCTTTACGATAGAGAATTATTGAAGTATTTATTAATTTGTTCCACACATATAGTTTTGTTAAACCTTCTATTTTATCGTATTATACAAAATTAATTTCTAAAGTTTTTTTATTGATATCTTATATAAAGATGTGTATTTTTTATTTATGTTGAAACAAAATATACATAACCTCGAATGCAAAAGATAACGCTACTTTCTGCAAAAATGTTGAACTTACAACTGTCATTTTTTCCACGATAGAGTCGAGAGTTAAACGGCAATTGATCTTATGGCAAGGGAACTTATTTCTTCAGACGACGTTGAGTGTTATCACCCGTTTTCTGTTGATAACATGTCAATTCCCATAAGAGGGGTCACCAATAAAGTGAGAAAAATACTGTGATCGTTCTGCGCAGATATTATGCGCAGGCGGTTAAATATAAAACAGAATTATACAACCGATGACATGTTTCTTGAAGCGACCAGAAACAAGTGTTTCTCGTGAATGCATTTAATGGGTTTGTATTCATGTGAGCATCGAATGTGTGTTAACACATATACGTCGAGATAATCTACTGGGATCAGTGGGATCATATTTCCGAGTGTTTTGTTTCATTATTTCTTGATAGTCTTTTGTCGATGGTTACCGGGTTACAAGCGTATTTGTCATCAGCGCTGCCAGAAAGACGCGGCTGACACGCACACAATTAGACAATCATGTATATGTGTAGAGAGCGCTCTGCGCAACACATGTATGTATGTGATTCGCCGATCGTGTGCGTGCAAGCCGCGTCTTTCTTCTGGCAGCACTGATTTGCAGGACTGTGCAAGCAAGCGAAATCAGGTGATATCAGATAACAAGTTTCGAAGAAGTCTTCGAAGGAATAAAGTATCACGTAAGTACTAAATAATATCTTAAATAATATCTTAAATTATATTCCTCATCTTTATTAATAATAATATTACAATAGAACAATTTTTAAAAAATATTTATTACAATATTTATTAATATTATTTAAAAATATTTATATAAATATGTGTTCTATTCTGAACGGTTATAAAGATGTAGCGTGTTTATAATTTTAACAATGAAAACGTTTATTATCTTATTGTTAATAGAACCGAGTTCTCTATAATACAATTATATTTTAAAAATTTTGAACTCACAATAAGTTTTCAAATATTTATCACCGATTTCAATGTATTTTGCAACTCGAATGAAAGAGATGTGGTTTTTTCTTTAGTTTCTTTAGTCGATATTTATTTTTCACTAACAGCCAAAATACAATCAATTCGTCTCATCGATAATGAGATATTTAAAAATTTATTAAGTTTTTTCATGTAATTATATCATAGAACTTGCTTCTATTAACATAAGATAATAAATATTTTTGTTCTTAACATTGAACATACTGTATCTTTACAACTGTCCAGAATAGGACAATTATCTCTGAAAGTTCTCATTATAGCAAAAAATGTTTTGGATAAAAGGTATTTGAAGGACGAAAAAATATAGGAATATTAATTTAAGCTTGGTTGTAGATATCAAGATCAATTTATTTTTTTTTAAATGGAACCATACTTTTTTATATAAATTCCTCGCAATATTTGGCATAAAAAAATTATAAAGACAGGGTACTAAAAATTATAAGAAATTGAGGTTTATATAAAAAAGTTTATTCCATTTAAAAAAGTTTGTTTTATTTAAAAAAACTAAATTGATGTTTATATAATCTTGGCATCTACACTGAAGATTAATATACATTGCTATCTTCTTTCTATCTTCAAACAAAACATTTAAAAACATTTTTTGCTATAAATATTTCTAGAGATAATAACTTGTAACATTTTAAATACTTCACCTTCTATAAGCTTATTTGTTTACAATTATGTCCTAAAATACTGATCATTTTTCTTGAATATAATCTTAAATACATACACCTGTATATGTATTTATATATACATATTTATATGTTTCTTATATTTTTACAGAAGAATTATCTAAATAAGCAGAGAGAATGCCTCTAGAAGGTGAAGAAGAGTCTGAATCCAATATGTATAATTTAGTGCAGCAATTTCTGCATCAGCAGTACCAACATCAAAAACTGCAACATGAGCAACAGCTACAGATGCAACAACTTCTGCAGCAATTGATTCAGCAGGAACAACAACGACAACAAGAGTCGCAAGAACAGGAGCTGCAACAAACAGTTCAGGAACCGCAATTAAAAAGTATATTATTTGTCAGTTTTTTAATATATTTAAATATACAGAGTGTTTTATTTTAATTAATATAGTCAACTATTGCTGAACTATGATTATCTGATTATCTGAACAAGAAAATATTTTATACAAAAGGTTTTGAGGAAAAAAGTTCATAAATTTGAAATTAAATTCAGATAATTTTTCAAGTCATTTAAAGGTCAATTTGATTTATTTTTTTTAATGGAACCACTCTAAATTTTTTAATAAAATTGATTTCTCGCAATATTTGATATAAAAAGTTATAAAGATAGAATACAAAAAATTGTGAGAAATTGATTTTATAAAAAAAATTAAAATTTTCATTTTAAAAAAACTACATTCATCTTTACGCGATCTTTTGACATCTACATCCAAAGTCAAACTAATATCCCTATCTTATTTCCTCTTCAAATGGAATATTTGTTATTTAAACTTTTTTTCTATAATGCATACTTTTAAAAATAATAGCTTGAACACTTTAAATGCCTTATCTTATTATTTGTTTAAAATGATGGGTTATAAATGATGTGTACAATTATATCCTAGAATACTGGCTATTTCTCTTGAAACATCCTATATATATATATATTTATTTATTTATTTATTTACATATTTTTTTTTATTTTTACAGAAGAAGGGTCTGAGCAAACAGGAACAATGCTGTTAAAAAATAATGAAAAGTTCATGTCCGATATTTATAATTTAGTGCAACAGCTGCTGCTAATGCAGCAGAAACAGCAAGAGATACAAGAACAACAGATACTACTGCTGCAACAATTATTTCAGCAGAAACAACAACAGGAGCAACAGGAGTTGCTACCAAAGTTTCAGGGACCGCAAATAAAAAGTATATAAATTATCAATTTTTTAATACATTTAGATATGCAGAGTGTTTAATTTTAATTAATACAGTCGATTATTACTAGTTATTATTATAATTATAATGAGAAAATATTTCATATAAAAACTTAAAAAGTTTCGAGAAGAAAAAAATTGATCTTTTATTTTAATTAAGATCACTTGTCAAGATTATTTAAAGTTCAGTCTATATATCAAATTCTAATTCTATCTAATTCTTTTGTATAAATAATTTTTCGTAATATTTGGCAAAAAATTATAAAAGTAGAAAATGAGTGGTTATAATATGTGTGTGTGCGTGTATGCGTGCTGTGCGTACGTGTGTATACATATTAAATTAAAAATTATTTATTTTAGATTTTAATCAAAGAGGCAAAAGTGGCGGGCGTTCGCGGGCTCGCTGGTACAGACGGAGGAGTCTTGTACCTTATAATAGAAACTTCCAAGCTAGTGTAACCAACTATAATGTAACTATAATGTAATAACTATAATGTAATAAGAGAAAGATCAAAGAGTTCAAGAGACTATCTACAATAATAACAAATTATTATTTGTCGTAATGATTAACATATACTATTCTAATTCTATTGATTTTTAATGCATGTTATTTTTAATAATTATAACATAAACATTCAGTAAATAAATGTAAAATGTAATAATAATCACTGTTTTATTTATTAATTTAAGAAATTTTTATTTATTAAGGAAACTTATAATGAAAAGGTGTATTGATCCAAAAGATGAATTTTTAATAATTATTAATAATTAACATTTTAAATAAAAAGCTCGATTTAATTTATACTTAAAATGTATTTCAATCTTTATGTAAAAAATCTATTTGTATAAAATTTGCTTTTGTATACACTTTTGTTACGATTATATATATATATATAATCGTAACAAAATTTAATTAAATAAATTATAATCGTAATTAAATCGAGCTTTTTATTTAAAATGTTAATTATTAATAATTATTAAAAATTCATCTTTTGGATATATATATATATATATTATATATATATATATATATATATATATATATATATATATATTTTATATATATATATATATTATATATATATATATATATATTTTATTTATTTATATATATATATTTTATATATATATATATATATATATATACATATAAAAGTTTTAAAAAAAGAAATTAATACGAAAAAATTGATAAACATCACTATTATTATTTACGCTGCGCACGCGCGGAGGAAAATGTTATTCAACACTGCGCAGATGTGAGATTTTCAAAATGGCGTAAAGATATCAGACGTTACGTACTCCCAAGATTAATCTTATAAATTAAACGAATGCACAACGAAATGATAATCCGAAAAAAGATATGGCCACGTACTATCGGCGATCTACTGTCAATGATCTTTGTATTGGTGATAGTGCCTCTCATGTACTGGTTCGGACTGTGGATAGTGTTACCGGCGTTGTACGAGGACAATATTCTGCCGTACACCCTCCACTTCGTCCTCGGTAATTTCATCATGTTTAACATCGTAGGTAACTTCACGTACACGGTGCTGTGCGACACCAGCACCAAGAGGCGCATAGTTCCTGTAAGCACGGCGACAGTCGCGGACGGGTGGAGATTGTGCGCCACCTGCGAGTGCCTGTCGCCGCCGCGATCCTGGCACTGCAATACCTGCGACACTTGCATCCTGAAGCGGGACCACCACTGCGTGTTCACCGGGTGCTGCGTGGGCCACCACAATCACAGATACTTCGTCATGTTTCTGTGGTACTTGTTCCTCGGCGCGGCGTACGCCTTCTCCTACGGCAGTTTCTTCATCTGGACCAGAATGTCCTTCGAGTTCCCGATGTCTGTCATTAAGATGGTCTTTCCCGTAGCGATCTTCTTCTTCGGCTTTGACAGCTCCATCGATCAGTTTTACCTGTTGCTGTACGTCGTGTCAGCAGTGGGTACCTTGTATACCGCAGTGTTGTGCATTTATCACTTTAATTTGATTCTCAGAGGCGTCGTGGGTAATGAGAGCAATAAGAAAGACTTTACATACGATATGGGTTGGAAGGACAACGTTAGGGAGGTGTTTGGAGAACGATGGTATCTGGCATGGTTGCTTCCTTATATTAAGTCACAGTTACCTCACGATGGGATCTCGTGGCATTACTTGTGTTCAAAGAAAGATTGAATCACTTTCATTGAGTGCTACATAATTTTTATAAAATTGTGTTTGAATGAAATGTGTCAATATATAAGCATTTATTAAAAATGTCAAAGACATTTCAATGACTGAGATGACAAAAATTAATTTGACAGTTGAATGGATCACTTTTTTAAAACAAAAATCAAGATTGTTGGTTACCTTTCTATATTTTTAACTGTATATTATACATATTTAATTATACATAACTGTTGTAAATGAGATTTATATCTGTAATTAATGGACAGTATTATATTATTTCATTAAATTGCATACACAGATAATACACAATTCTTTCGCACTACATCTGAAACACTATGTACATATTGATTATCTGTAATTATACATAAATTAATTGTACCTCTTATTTTAAAATTAGAAGAATATAAAAAACTTTGCAGTTTCTCCTGGTTTCCTTAATTGTTATCTAAATTTATTATTTGATGAAAGAGGAAACTCCAACCATTCACAAAGATGTTGATCATTATTGTGTTTAAGGGGCTATTCTACTGTGACGGCTCAAAAAATAAGCTATTTTTAATAATTTTTTTTTTGAAAACTGTTGCATGTATCGGTACAAACTTTTTTTTCGCTTAAAGGTACACTCTTAGAGAATAGAAAACAATTTTTTTTGTTGCATATAAATGTATATTTATTTAACAATTTATAATCGTGTAAAGGCATGAAAAAAAAAGTATGTTGCTGGCGTTGATGATTTGCGCTCTCCAGGTGATCTGAAACAAAAAATTCAAAAAGGTTCTTAATCTGTATGAGTGTCGCTATCGCTCGAACTAGAATTATTATTTTATATTGCAAAATAACAAAATGGCGTCGTTTTTTGCAAAAGTGTTCGAAAAACACGTTTTTTTTCGTCATATTTTGGGCAAAAGTATAAGTTAAAATTAATATTTTTTAATAATTCTAGTTCGGGCGATAGCGACACTCATACAGATTAAGAACCTTTTTGAATTTTTTGTTTCAGATCACCTGGAGAGCGCAAATCATCAACGCCAGCAACATACTTTCTTTTTCATGCCTTTACACGATTATAAATTGTTAAATAAATATACATTTATATGCAACAAAAAAAATTGTTTCTATTCTCTAAGAGTGTACCTTTAAGCGAAAAAAAAGTTTGTACCGATACATGCAAGTTTTCAAAAAAAATTATTAAAAATAGCTTATTTTTTGAGCCGTCACAGTAGAATAGCCCCTTAAACACAGAAAGAATATATATTTGATTGTACATTAGATTTTATGAAATATATTGATTATTTCTGTGTTTAAACACAATAGGAATATATATTGTACATTATATTTTATTATAAAAATCTACATAAGAAATATGAGAACTTATATATGATCAGTAGAGAAGTAATTTTTCCTGGCAGCCTATATTTACAAAATGAAATATTATCCATGAAAGATAAACTTTCATCCAAATTTCACAGATATATTGAATCACAACCACATTTTCTTTATGCAATTCCTCTGATTTCAAACGCAATTACAATAAATTAGTCGAAGATTAATCTTTATATAATCCAATATTTTGGACATTTATTTAATTACACATCAATATAGTTATCGATTCTCTTTGCTTGAACATCTAACGGTAAACAGTATAAAACCTAAACAGTATAAAATTTTTTATATAAATATATATAAATAACTGTATAAAAAATATAAAAGGAAGGCGTAGACAACGTTTCTGGAAGATACAACCTATAAAATGGAGAAATAATAATTTTGTTTTATTTGTCTTCTTTTATTGTATATTTAGTAATTAATTAATTATATTGTATTAATTATATTTTTATACTGTTTAGGGTATAATATATTCTAACATGTAATGAGATATAATTTCGAGAGAATCAGCCGCGACACACTCATTATGCATCAAGTAAAAAAAATCGTTTACGTTTTATTTTGTTGTAATCTCTGATATAAAATTTTATGACAATTAATATATTATATATTAATAAATATATTATATTAATGTATGCTAAACAATGCATGGCAAGAGTATTCTGTTTCTCGTTTCATGAAAGTATTATTCTATATAGTCCCCATTTCATTTTATGACATCTTATGACATTTTATGAATCAATTGACAGCATTATAACTTTAACACCAACAATTATTTTATTCTCTCTCACTTTTATATTATTATCTTATTTTCATTTTCAAAAAGTTATCAGAAAAATATATGGAAATTTTTAGAAACTGAATAAATCTGATTCATGTTGTGGTAATTAATTTTAACATGTATCACACATGAAACGAGGAAAAATGTAGTAATATTAAATATAATCATGTTCTATTTAAGAGAGAATATATGTATAATTTATTCTTATTTCGTTGGCTTTATGTATTATTAGGCATATTTTCTTACATTCTGTCGTAAGATAAACTTAAACATTCTTTGGACGAGACAAGATTATGAAAAGTCACTAAGTTCAGGATAATTAAGGATATCGATCTTACAATTACATA
Organism: Camponotus vicinus; assembly: GCF_025532165.1. Taxonomy (NCBI): domain Eukaryota; kingdom Metazoa; phylum Arthropoda; class Insecta; order Hymenoptera; family Formicidae; genus Camponotus; species Camponotus vicinus. The sequence continues at coordinate 10,549,365 of NW_028141976.1, read as the reverse complement.
TTTGGCAATTTAACTTTTATTCAAAACTGATAAAAAAAGAAATTTTGTTGTTAATATGAGGAGCATTATTTTGATTCTTGTTTGAAAAATATTATTTTGTTATTATTTTCAACTATAGTGACTTTTCTTAACTTTATACCCTATTAAAAAATGATTGTTATAATTGAAGGATATATTACAATTTGAAAATTTGTGACTTACCTTTTTTTTTAAATTAGAAATAATATAAATGACGCTTACTAGTCTAGGAATGTTGCATGATGACGATTATGCATAGCACAAAATATGAAGAGAGGATCACACTTTGGGCAACAGACTGATGTGACTCTTTTTCTTAGTTCTTTTAACAGCAAACTTAATGCATACTAGTACTAGTATTGCTGCTGAAGTAACATACAGCACTACACAGATGCTAATGTCAAATACATTTAAGTCCCAGCCGAAAGCGGTGATGCGTTTCTCTTTGGCGAGTCTCTCCAATCTAACTCTTGAGCCATTGCCGATGTTGATCATGCCGACATTGCTATTGTAGCCGCTAATCCCGTCGTATTTGATGCTACTATAGCTGTACTTGGTTTTCAGATATTGTAGAACTTCTTCCTCATTCCAACTGCCGTTAACGTATCTGCATGCCGGGCAATGCTCGATCGCAGGGTACTGTATTTTTTTGTGCTTGGGGTCCTCCGTAGTGTCACCCGACAATCGAGCGTTCACCTGGTTATGCGCTCGCCATAACCAGAGTACAGCCTCGTCTCTGCTATGTGTGTCGAATATCTTATTCTTGCCAGCCATCTCCACGAAATGTGCGACACAATCAGCACATCCGAAGAACGTCCCGATATAGCCATGCATTGCTCGCAGTACCGCCGTAGGATCTTGTGAGAAATCTGCCCGAGGAACCTTGTTTGGTTCTAACGCGAAGTTCACGGTTAACATGTGAAACATGGTCCACAGTCCGCAGGGATATCCCCGATATGAATTTGTGCTACCTTTACATCCTATCCACTGATGAGGCGCTCCTGAGTACACCGGTGACATCTCTTCTTCCGTCGTCTTCGCCAGCTGGCTGAATTCTTCACCGGTCATGGTGCTTCTGCTTTTGACGACGTCGTGTATCACCTCTAGATACGTGTTACCACGTCGTAGAGGAAAATACGCCGCCAACACTGTGAGATATTTTCGCAAGGCTTCCATTTTCTCGCCGTCTATCGACTTCGTTAGAGATATTTCGTTATTCATCGAATAATGCAATGCGTTCTCCAGATCTAGTTGGTATAAATAATCATCAGTTTTTTTCGATGAATGTTCTTCCCCTTCTTGCTCCTCGCGAGACTTTACGATCGTTCCAATTGTTGTTTGATGCGCATTCTCAACATTCTGCGCCATATCGTGGGACACTGTCGTGCCTATTGTCTCGTCGATATTAATTCCTTTCGCGATTACGTAATCCTTAATAGCTCGTCGAACTCCTTGTCTCGACGATACTTTTACATTAACGACTTTCTGTGACTCATTGCGCCCAAAGACTATCAAAGTTGGAAATTTGGTAACCTTGTTCACCACGCATAACAGTTCATTATCAGAAGTCACCCTGCGTATTTGCAAGCTGCTGATTCTGTGGAGATCAAGAATGACTTCCGTGCCTAAGTGGGAATCCGTATTTTCGAAGATAAAAAAGAAATACTTCACATTATTGGACGTTGTCCTCCATACGTCCGTTATTTCGACATTTCTATAACAAATTATTTTATATTTTTACATATATTCTTTTTGCAATGTAGTTGCAACAAGAAGTCTAAGAAATGGCTGTGGAAAACTCATATCATACCTGTATGGTGTGATGTTAGGCCACGTGGATCCTCGTCCTTCCTGTTGTTCTATCTCGAGTCTACTAATCAAATTATGCCTCACAGAATCGATGCTGCTCCCCTTTTCTATTACTAAACCTAAAGATGGTGGATGCGCATTCACAGAGAAATACTTCAACATTGGATAATGCATGATTTCGTATTCGCGACAGATTGGATTGTTGTCATCGTCGGCGCAATCTATCGCCGCAACTACAACGATATCGTTCCAAGCTGAAATAGTTACCACTCCTTTAATCATATTTTATTTAATATTTTCGAAAACCTTATAAATATTTCTTAAATTATTATAATATATTTTATAACATATAATTCCATTAAAAAAAAAGTTTATCACCTTTTTCTTAACTGTTTACTTAATTTGCAACAAAAAACTTACAAAGAATATCGCTCGCCAAAGCTTTCCAAGTTGGCGCAAATCTATAACAAAAACCACACCAGCTGTTGTAAAACTCAACTAGCCAACTTTTGGTGCTGCCATAAATATTTGTTTTGAAATTTGTGGCATTGAGAATCACTACATCATCACTGGCATTATATAAGCCTTGACCACCTATCAGAGTTTGATAATGATCTTTAAAAGGTATCATTGCACTGCTGCAGTTTATTATTAGAACATTCATTAGCCACAATTTCAATGCAGTCCCTATTAGCTCCATCTTCTTTTTATATCTTTGATAATTGACATTAGAATTTTATCACTCTTCTTTTCCTGTAATTAATTTTTTAAATTAAATATCAATATTATGTTATAGATATTAATTATTTTTTAACATGACTCAATTGAAATTTTTTACTCATTTAATTTAAATTTTAAATTTCAAGTCAGTATCTAAATAATTAATGACTCTAAAAAAAATTAATAAGATAATAAATTTGAGTAATTAATGACTATGACAATTCAAGCGAATTAAGTTAAAAAAAAATAGAATCATGTTTTTCAATTGATCTTATATAATAATGGAAAATTTTAATATGTCAAGCTTAAATACAAAGATATAAACTGGAAAAGTGTGCGAAAATAATTGTCTTTCTTCTCATTTTTATTAAGAAAAAAATTTCAAAATTAAATTAAATTAAAATAATTATAAGATTGAAGGAATACAGCCTAAGGCATCATAACTCTATTTTTTTTAATAAAAAATTACTCGAAACATATGTACATAATCTAAGATTTGCATGAGATATCTATTTATAACGGACGCATAAATTTCTTTATAATGTACGATATTTTATAATATACGAATTTAATTATTATAAAAAATATAATAACACAATACCTGCGTACAATCCACGCGTGATCTCGTACCTTTTGACGTATACGTTCCTAGTCGGTTGACACCTCGAACGACGGTGGAACCTCGTTGTTTCCACCCTTGTAACATTAAGTGTAATTTATTAATTTACGTTGATTTATGCGTATATACGGGATACCGATCTTTCTCACGACATGATCAAACATAACCTGACATTATGTGACAAGATTTATGACTCTCTTGTCCGACGAATAGATACAATAAAGGGGGTTAAATCAATTAATTCTATGTATACATACCTCTATACACAAGCAAAAACTCTAGCGATGAAAATATAAAATTGCGACCATAGACATAAAAAATACATAGACGCAGCTTATCAGCGATGACAGGAGGATTTGCAATAAATTTGCAATATACATATATATATATCTACCGAGCCCCGAACCGAATCTATCCGAAAGGAGCCGAATGCGATCGCACTCCGATGTATTTACCCCCTCCCCTTCCCATATGTATATATATGTATATATTTATATCAGTAATTTAAGTTTCACTATTTTGAACGTACTTATGATGTTAAGTTTGTTACATAAGTTAGAAAAATGAAGGTGATTATTATTGGAAACACTTCTAGTTGAACAAGATTGAGACATTGAAGTGTGTACTTTTCGAGGTTATAATTTCGATATGTCAAAGCTAAATGCAAAGCTCCAAATATCACAACGGAATTGAGTTTGAGTATTTTATATACTCGACATGTGCAGGTAATGTATTTCAGTCGAAAATTTTACTTTGACATGTTTGTGTGACAATTTGAATTAAATTCTCCAGTCGAAAACAATGCTTGTTTTCAGACGATGTTCATTAAATTAAACAATTTATCATTCTACGTGTGAAACAATTTACTATTGTACATTTAGTTGTATGTAAAAAAAACTTTAGGCATGCAGTTTTTCTACAACAATTGGCATTGCTATGGAAGTATGATCCTTTCGAGCGGAGCTTGTGGCGAATGTATAGAACACGTGCGAGTTACAAAACCAAAGAATACGAAGGTCGCAAATTAGTAGGGTAATAAAAAAACTATTGTAAACTATTGTACTTTTATAATATATTTTATTCTTATTTATTTTTTATTATTATCGTTTATTTTTTTTATATTATTTTCTAGAAAATAACATTAAGTCATTTCTCTTATCATTTATTGTGTCACTTATTGTAAAGTATTTGTTTGAGATTTTAACATATTTATTTATTAATATCATTGAAAGTTATTGTAGATTGTTTCTTATTGTATTTTCATCCTTATTATAGATTGTGTTATTAAAACTGTCATTAATATTTAATACAATATTTATTATTTAGGTTTTCAATGGAGAAAATGTATTACGTGGTTGCTGATGTAGGAAATTACAAGAACTTTATACCTTTCTGCAAGAAATCTGAAATTACTTTAAAAACTGAAGACTTCCTGAAGGCCAATCTAGTAATAGGATTCCCACCTATAAATGAGAGTTACAGTTCAAAGGTGACTATGGTGTATCCAAGAATAGTTAAAGCAGAATGTAGAGATGGCAGATTGTTCGATCACTTGAATACGCTGTGGCTTTTTAGTCCTGGACTGAAAAACAATCCCGAAACATGTGTGATTGACTTTTCCTTGTCTTTTGAATTTAAATCTGCCATTTATTCTCATTTTTCAAATCTCGTTTTCAATGAGATTGTAAGACAAATGGAGAATGCTTTTCTCAATGAAGCTGAAAGAAGGTATGGTCAACCATGTTTAAGGACAGTAAAATTGCAAAGGTGATTAGATTCAATTATATAGATAATTGAATATAGATAACATATTTGTTTTTATGAATTAATAAATTTATTTATTGCCATCAAAATATTTTTTAAAAATAAGCACATGTAAATTTGTCAACATTAATGATAGATCAAAGAAAAACTCAGAGATTCTTAATATGTATGCATAAGGAATAGAGATAGCTGTTGATTTTAGAATCACTTTTTTATACAAGGATTACATAGAAGAGCCATGTATAAGTGATGTTGAATGAGTGATCGAATTTGTTATTAAATTAAAAAGTAAATCCATGTTTTGCATATTATATAATATGAATAAATGTCGAAAATATATAGAATTTGATTAATTGGAACAAGAGAAACAATTTCATTGTTCCGATTGGTCAAATCTCGATTTTTGCTCTATGCTCTAGTTTCCATCAAATGCTTGATTCGTTTGGTTTCAATTTGGAATGAAATAAGATTAAAATCAATAAAGATTTTTACTTTAATTCGTTTCCTTCATAGGAATAGTAGTTCAGGAGCAAATTAAATTGATGGAAACAATACGAATGAATGATATCAATTTCAACTCTTCCATTAAAATTGTTAAACTTGCAATAACTTTATAATAATGGATAATAGAATATTAAATTAAATTTTTTAATAATATTAAAATTTTGTAACATTATAAAAGATTATATCAATATATGTCAATATAAAATTTAAAATATATGTCAATGTAAAGTACAAAAAAATTGTAATTCTGAAAGAAAAATTTAATTAAAAGGAAGTACAAAATAAAAATTAATTTAATTCACTCTTTACTTCCGATGGAAACCGATTATTATATTTGTTCCGTACCAAAATACATTTGATGGAAACTAGACTTTTGATACGTCATTTTAATCGTAATTTGATATTGAAGGTCTTATGGCTCGTACACATCGAAGATTGAGATTACGCATGGAATTTGACAAATCGAAATAAAAATTATTTTTCATTCCGATGCAAATCTCATGCAATCTCCATCCTAATACAGGGTCCGATAAAACTCGTCAGATCAGATTACGCATTGAAGATTGGAATTTAGTCGAAAGGAAAGCGACTAAAACTTCCCTGTCCCGATTGGTCAAGTTTTAATCTTTAATGCACGTATTCTGATACGAGCTTAAGGCGCAGTACGAAGATTGTCCAATTGCATCGACAAGTCGCGGTTAATGTGTACATACACGTATCGAATATTAATATATTTCCCTTCTTTCCTTTTTACCGCATATACATTTAAAGTTACACATTACGCACACAAGGTCGCGGATCGTGGCCGATTGTCATTTCAGAGACAAGCATGTGCGCGCGCGACGCAACACGCGTAAAGATCCTCCGTATCGAGGCATCCTCGCAGCCACAAGGATGAGGAAGCTGCACACGTCGATCCGTCTCGAAAAGTAGACTTTCATTCGTGGCTCAAGGCCAGGCGCCGCCTCGACAACATGGCCAAGTTTTCTACGTCGCAGTCTGGACGTGCGTAGACTGGACGTAGGTCGCGTGTCCAAGAGCGCGAGCCCCGGAGAGCACGTCGTCGAAACGACGCCCTCGTTCCACGAAGCGAAACCGAAGCGTGCCGAGGCGAGGCAACGCGCCGTCATGTCGTGGAACGAATAGCAATGAGCCGATAGGTGTGGCGCGTGAAAAGGGAAAGGCGCGCGTCGTCCCCGGAGCTACGAGGAATGGCGTAGTGCGCACGTGTCCCGGGAGAAGCAAGACGCCCGACGTGGCTCGCGGCATTCGTCATCATCGACATTCGATCAGCGAGAGCTTCGTTGCTCCGATTCAAACGCTCGCGGTTGCTCCAGTGTGCGTGTGTCACATCGTACACGCATAGTACAGTGGTGTGCGCGTGTGTCATTCCTGCGCCTATGCGTCTCCATTCGTGCGGGAGGGGAACGACGGCGACGCGGCGGCGGTGGCGGTGGTGGGGGGGAGTGACGCGAGCGAGAGAGTGAGGTTAGCTTGTGTGCGTCGCGCTCTCTCTCCCTCTCCTTCTCGCGCGCGCGTGCCAATCGCGTCTCTCTGTCGCGCGCGCGCGCGCTCGCTCTCTCTCTCTCTCCCTCGCACACCCTGCGTCTCTCGCGCGCGCTGGCCCGTTCACTCGCTCGCTCGCTCGCACGCTCGTCCGTCCGTCCGTCCGTCGACTGGCGCGCGCGCGCGCGCGTTAACGGAATTCGCGATCGTGCACGCAGGGACCACCGACTAATGTTTAAATGGACGCATCGTCCATTATCACCCAAGTGTCGCGGGATGACGAGCTAGGCGCGTTCAACAGCGAGAAAGGTGCGTATCAGTCCCGTACAAACCGTCGTCCTCGTCCTCGTCGCTCGCGAAACTTACCGCCAGATGCCGGGGTTTCGCTCGCCTTGCACCTGTTACGGCGAGATCCCCCGCCGTTTCTCTCACTCTCCTGAATCTCGGCCTAATCTTCACCATCTCTCCTCTTCTCGTTCCATTTACCTCTCCTCTCCGCGAACACCTTTGCCCGTCTCCGTCTGCTACTCCCTAATCCCCTGATGCTCCTCGTCTCTTCGCTATCGTGTTTTTCAACCCCCCTTGTCATCTTGCTCTCCATAAACAATGTCACGAGTTTCTTTATTTCCTTACACTATGTCATGCCCTTTAACCTTTCATGCTTTGAGTGAATCTTCTAAGGGCAATTTGTAAAGAGAAAAACAAGAAATTCATTATAAAAGGTTAATCGCAGTAATGTGCCACTTCTATGTAAGATACAAATGTCCCCTCCTGATTGTAAACTGAAAGCTTCTTAGTTTAACATTATTGTTGTCAATAATTGAATCCTAGGATAACTTAAAATTTATATCAAATACAAGTATATATATTGGATTTAAGATTACTGTAACTGTTGATAAAAATTTGATTAAACAAACATGTATGTATGTGTTTGCGCTAACAAGCTTTTTTAACACTTTCTTCTTTTTCTGTGCAATGTAGCTCAATTACCTCGGGAGAATGAAGCAGCCAGCAATAGTCCATCGAGCAGCAAGAAGCCAAGGGGGCGCGGACTCCTGCGCTCTCTGCTCTGCTGCTTTGGAAGGGGTCGTGGTGGCAGTTCAAAGAGCTCCAAGTCGAGTTCTTTACAGGGAGATGGTCGTGGCTCGCCACCACCAGGCACCGGATCTCCGAGATTCCTCCTGCCGCCGATTAGGCATCAAGACATGCACAAGAAGTGCATGGTAATTGATTTGGACGAGACCCTGGTGCATAGTTCTTTCAAACCAATCAACAATGCGGACTTTGTTGTTCCTGTGGAGATTGATGGAACAGTACACCAAGTGTATGTCTTAAAGAGGCCTTATGTGGACGAGTTTTTGCAGAGAATGGGTGAATTGTACGAATGCGTATTGTTCACTGCAAGCTTGGCCAAGGTATGTTAAAAGAAAAAAGAGAGGGACTAAAAACTTTTAAGCATTTAATGAGTATAAAAGAGACAAGTTTTAACTAGACTATTATATTGGATTATATTTCGATATAATTAAAACTATTCTTATATAATTATTGAAAAATTGTTTAATGTTTTATTATTTATTTATGTGAAGGTTAATTTGTGAAAATTCTTTATTTTTCGAATTTGTTAGCCAATGGAAAATAGTATAATAAATTTGAATCATTATATTAATTATGTTAAGTATATTATTTATTTATATTATTACATAAGATATCTTACATAAGACAATTATCTTTTAAGATAAATTAACTCATAAAAATGAATTTTAGAAATTATTATTGTATAAAGTCATTATTACTGTGCAAATGCAAAAATTTTAATACCATTTGTCACAATAAGAAAATTGTAATGGAGCAAATTTATTAGTAAAAAGAAAAGATTTTTGGATTTTTATTCATTGTTTAATGTTTTGTTTTATTGTATGGTATTTTACAGTATGCAGACCCAGTGGCAGATCTATTAGATCGATGGGGTGTATTCAGAGCAAGATTATTTAGAGAATCCTGTGTGTTTCATAGAGGGAATTATGTTAAGGATTTGAACAAATTAGGTCGTGATTTGCAACAAATCATTATTGTAGATAATAGTCCTGCCAGTTACATTTTCCATCCGGATAATGCGGTAAGATATGCTTGATAACATATATAAAAAAAAGAATTATTTATTTTAATACATAGAATGTGTGATTTTTCATTCCTATAAAAGCATATTAAAATTGAATAATTAAAAGTAAAACGTTTATTTTTTTACAGGTTCCAGTGGCATCTTGGTTTGATGACATGACGGATTCCGAATTACTGGATTTAATCCCCTTCTTCGAGAAGCTCAGCAATGTGGAAAATATCTATACAGTGTTGTGCAACAGCAATCATCCTTACAATCAGGTGCCCGCGCAAGCGGTGCAAAGTAATCAGAATCCGCCGGGATTAGGCTCGCTGGCTGCTTCCTAGCCTCATCTAAATTCTGGCAACACGGCCAGTCTTGTCGCTCAATGCACCTTCCGGAGAATCCTGAGGGGATTACTCCATGTGAGTCACTTGCTATGCGGCGAAGATCCTCGAAGTGCCCCTCCTTGTTGATCTTTAGGAGAATCGCTCCGTTAAGCGGGGCCAAATGTCCTATACCTTAAAAACGCGTCATCCAAGTCGACACACAGTGACACATAGCTGCTGATATCCTTCTTCCTAGCGAGAAACGCAACGAAGACTGAGTCAGCTTCGAAGCGCGAGTGTTCTTCCATTTTGCACCAGGCATCAAAGACGACGAACTATATCGGTCCTGTCTGCATGGATGATATGTGCTCGAGAAAAAGAATCTAGCGAAGGATGGAATCTCCATCGATAGAAGAAATTGCTTATAGAAAAGCCGCAAGAGAGGGAAGAGCGACGGTTAGGATTAACAATGGTGATTGTATACTGAGAAAAAAGGATGTATAGGAAAATACAAGAGGGAATGTGAAGAGAGAAGAAAGAAGAGAGCTTGCTCCGAGTTATTTAATGGGCCATATTGCTGTCGCTCTTTAGTTTATTCTGTTCAGATCAAGACACAAGCTTCAATTAGATCCGATTATAAGAATAATCCGATATAAAGAAGATATCAACGCTTCGATTACGTTTTCGAATGCTTCTGACCCAATGTTTACAGAACGTTGAAAGAGGAGAGTAACAGTAGCAGGTAGAATTTGGAATTTGTATATTTTACTTCTCAATATAGGATGGAAAAATTTCACTTTAATTATTATTTTAATTATTTTTAAAAGTAGTATTTTTTTGTAAAAGTTTTCAAGATATTTTAAAAATTAATATCAAAACATTTTGAATCTTAAAGTGTAGGGATACAAAAATAAGTGTTTTAAGAAATTATAGATATCTATGAGCATTTGAAAGCATTCGGGAAGATAGAATTTTTAATAACCTAGGATACCAATATTTTAAAGTGTAAAAGATTATAGAAATCTAGAAATCTATTTTTAAAAAATAATTAGTAATGTTCCAAAGCTTTTTTTAATTATTTGAGAAGGAAACTTGAAAGCTAACCATGTAAATCAGATTTTTAAAGATCTAAAATTTTTTTGGAAGATATTTGTTATTTTTCAAGAACATTATTGTAATCTAAGATTTTTAAAGAAGAGCTCAACTTTATATATATATATATATATATATCATATTTATACACATATATATACATATACATATATATATATATATACACATATATGTATACATATATAATATATAAAATAAAATGTGATTAATAACAACTACTCGCTTTACACTGCCGAGGAATAGGAACAATTTCATGTATTCAGTTGTGCAAACTTTTGCTTTTGATTTATCTAGAGTGCCATAGATTGCTTCAATCAGACAAAAGATATTTTTTAAACCTAGCACAGAAATCTATATCGTAATAAAATCAATTATAAGATTGTATCTATTAAACTTTTTAATTACTGTAATCAAGTGAACTACTAACATATATCTCTAAAGCATCTATGACCAAGTCTCGCGGCATTCGAAAAAATTAAGAGTGCAAATTAAGCATTTTATTAATGTCGCATTTTGGTATTGCGTTAGGTACATTTCCTGCTGCTGGTACACACCTTTTGTAAGACGCTCTGTAATGTAGCATTTAAAACAGTGACATTGAAAATGAAAACAATGTGAAATTTTGCACGGGTATGTATTACCATTTTTCTTATAGATTTTTTTCTATATAATACCTGTTTAAATATACATTTTCATTTTTATTTATCGTCTTGTTAATAAATAAACACAACTCTTGTACTCTTCTTTCTGAAATATTTATTTATAAAATATTTTAATTAGAAGTTTATATATGTATTTATGTGGATTATATATATATATATATATATTAATTTTACTTTTTATCCAGCAGCAAAATTCTTTTCTGATGTTTGCCAAAAAGTTTGAGAAAAATTTAAAATTATGATGTGGGAATTGGAGGTTGTTAATTAAGTTTATCGAAAAATATTCACTGATTTACAGAGAAATTTTACACAACAGTCGCATAAATGATAAATTAAATGACTTTTATTGGAAAAGGAGAATAAATCAATTAATTAAGGATAATCATGGATCACATCATATTGTTGCCAATATTGATAAACTGAACTGGGCCAATGCATATCATTTTTTCCCTCCAAGCTACGAGGTTACGTCATATATGATCATTCGTTTTCTTGGAGCAAGAAAATGGCAATTGATTGAATAATTTGCACAATTTGCACTTTGTTTGTCTTCTTCACATATATATTTTTCATATATTTTCGACATACCACACACACACACGCGCGCGCACACATATATATATATATATATATATATATATATATTATATATATAATTTTTAATTTAAACATTTACAATCTTTCTATTTATAATGCTTTTTTTATTATGAACACATCTGTTGATTGCTAATAATTATCAGAGTTGTTGGATACGTATGATTGTCATTGTGTGCAAAATATATCAGAGAGATGAGAGATAGAACAGAGAAAAGAATTTATGCTGTAAAATTTAATTCTTAATCTTTAGAATCAAGAATTAATTTTAACATTTTTTCTTATTTTTAAGTTCTATAGTCTTTTTTTTTTTAAATCGCTTATTTTTTAAAGAGCGAAATATGCGCATATTATATGCATGAAAAAATATATATTTTGAAATTAGATTTTACGAAAATTGAACCATTAACACATTTTCTTGCTCCATTTTGAAATGAATCGCACGATGATGTCATTAACAAATTAGAATAATTTAGATGTAGCCCTTGAAGGGCGACAAATAAGCGGCGGTAATATCTCCCTATGTGCATATATTTACTAACGCGTAATTTGTAAATGATCACAGCTGCTTGAAATTGAGCATAACAAATGTACAAAGTGCATTGTACTGTCGTAACCAATTCAGATTGTTATTATTCTTTTGCTTTGACTTTTGTTAATATTATTTTTATTATTATTATTATATTATTATATTATATTATTATAAGTATCCGCGCTAATGTCGTTACTTTAATGTAAGAAAAGGCGAACATTTTTTTACTCTGCACGCTTTGCTGTTGCTATAAAATCACAGCTGACTTAAACAGGAAATATTTTTTCTGAAATTAATTTTAGATCAAAATTGTACATTTTTTTTCTATTCTTGCACTGAAGTAACGACATTATTATCGATATATTCAGTGAGTTAGTATTAATTATCATCAATATCAGCTTGTATGTGTGTGTATGTATGTATTGGTCTGTCTGTGTGTGTATGTATGTATATGCGTATTAAACTCGGCTGCGTCTGCTGTTTTATCTTTTCTTCCTCGTCTGAATGTAGGGTAGATCGAAAATCATGGTACAATTGATAAGAGACTAATTCCTTGTCGACATAAACAATTTGAATATGCAAAGACCAAACTTTTCAATTTTTAATTTGAAAATGTAAATATTAATAAATCTTTATTTTTGGAATTCGGGATTTCAAGTTACAAGAATCTATCAAAGAACAAATAAACTATAAATCTGAAAATGTGAAATTCTAGACAAAAAGATATTACATATTCAGAAACGGTATTAAAATATAACTGATAGTAATCATGCGTAGCATTTTCAATATCTAAAAATAAAACTCAAGGATACAATATACACTTATGAGAAAAATTGAAGAGTGATTTACTTATTAAAATGAAAAAGATTGTGTATGCAAATTAGAAATTGCTTTTGACAAAAAAATGCCCCGAAAAAACAAAGTTACTTGTATAGAAAAAATTTGTTTTTTTTAAATTATTTTATCAGAAAGTTGTTTACCTTTATATTATATTGTAACGAGATTTTTGAACTATCCTGTGTACTTTTCTAACATTTTATCGAAATAACGATATCTCTCTGACAGAGGTCTGATCGTTCGAATTATCGTTTCTACTTAAAATAGGAAGAGATTTAATACGAAGAGATTTTTGATGTGGCTTCCAATTCTTCCATCCTTCTGTACTTAGTAAGTAACGATGTTTCTTATAATCGTTATTATGCGTGAACGCATAATGTATTATAAAATTCTCTTTGTATAACGCCCATCGAAATGATTCTGTATGTATGATTATTGTACAAATCTCTGCACGATCTAAGAATCCGAGAATCCATAGATCTAAGTATTCGAAAACCGAAACGAGTTAAGAGAGTTATAAAATTCATGGATCTGCTCAGTCGAAAAGAAGCCAATATTAGAATTGCAATTGAGTATTCTAAAATCTGAGACTGTAAGAATGTTAGAATCAATGAATATATACAAGTGTGCAATTATTCGATACAATGTGTGATAATTAAAAAATTTATTAGTATAGTAATCTATGATGTAATTAAGAATCATGAATAGAACGATTAGAGATTTTAAGGATATAGAATTCTTTGAAATTTTAAAAATCCCATCAGAAGAATTGAGAGAGCCTACCAAAGATTCAAAAAAAATTCGAAATTCGTTAACTATAAGAAATCAAAAATATCCAGAAATGTGAGAATTGAAAAATATATTGATATATTGATATAGGATTGAAAGAGATTTAGGAATTTAAACATTGATTAGATTAGAGTTTCAAAGAGCCAAAGATCTAAGGGCTTGAAAGAATGCACGCAAATATACAGATCAAAATAACACACAAATCTAAGGATTCAAGGATCTAAAAATGTATTTTTTAGGTATACTATATGTATTATTATTACGTTATTGCGTATGAAAAGTCTGTTTTTATTTAGACTGATGTAATCTCAAGAAATTTTTAATGAAATTAGAAATAGATTATTTTTTATAAGAAAATATTTTAATATATAATCATACACATTCACAGCTGAAAGATGTGTACGGTGTTAAACAAGCTAAAAATTAAATCATTTTATTTATTTATTAGCGAAAAATAGAATTTGTACACTTTTCTACGTTTGTAAATTTTATGATTTAGCTATATTATATTAATAAAGATAGTTTTTAATAATATTAATAAATTAAATTATATGCGCGCGTCGGAATAGTTAGTTTTATAATCTGCGATTAAATTAAATCTTAAAAATTTAAAATAGTTCGTATGCTTAATAAACAAATATTAATTTGTAGAACAGCTTTTTACCATGCACTTCTTTGGAATTTAACCAAGAGATATACATATAATCAAGAGATATACAATAGAGTACAAGAATATTAACACATAAATACATATTAAATGTACTAGAAGCAAGAATCTAAAACTAACAGAAATTGGAAATTATTCTGGAAACCGAACAATTAGATTTTAATATCGCGGATTTTAAAAAATGTTAATTGTAAAATACTAAAAATTTGAAAGGTTCTTAGAAGCACAGGAAATTAAAAAATTTGACATTTTCATACGCAAACATGTAATATATCGATATCTAATTAAAGCAAGGAGAAACGCGAGTGAGAAAGTGTTGCCGATAATGTTCTCAATCTTGAAATCGTAATCACAAGGATTTCAAGCCGCTGCCTTGCTGTGCGTAATGAAGTGACAAATGTGTAAAGAAAAATATATACATATATATATATATATATATACATGTGTATATATATATATATATTCAAAAAAACGGCAGAAGCAGAGAATGCGCGCGTGTATGTGTACATGTACATTTGTATGTCTGTATGCGTGTATGTATGTGTAAAAAGAAAAGAAAGAAAAAGAATAGCGTTCGAGGCTTTCGCCGAGTGAAACGGCCGCCGATTCGAATCGAGACTTTTTTATATATACGAATTCAGAGAAAATTTCTTAACAAAGACAAAAGGATAAAAAAAATGCGATAAAAGCGACTGCTGTGCGCATTGTAAAAGATTAGAAACAATTGTATTATATTATTATTATTATTATTGGAATTGTCTTATAAAGATTTTTCTTTTTCATGATTTATATTTTCACCCGTTGAAGGCCCGCTTCATCGCAACAATAAAGTAGCATGGTCCTATTTACATCGACAGCGTTTAGTACGAAATGCGGCTATCCGATTATGGTTCCAAAATAGAATTTTATCAATTATATGTACAGAAGATTTTATATATATATATATATATTTTTTTTTGTCATTTTATTTCATAATTTTTAGTATTATTTTTTTAAATATTTTTTTTTCATGTGACTATGTGCTTTTATAAGAACGTAGGTCATCTCGGGAATTTCTGTAGATTTCTCCCTTGCTTTTGACGTCATCGAACTATGTATATATATAGCCGAATCGATTATCATACCGCGTTAAAGTTCAAGATCAATTGACTACATTTAGCGCTAAACGCAGCGTTAACCTTAGAATACTAATCATACTTTTAAGACATTTAACATTAATCATACGTTAAATTTACGTATGTTGAGATTTTCCCGAAGAAAAAAAATGTCGAGAGAAAAAAACGAGAAAAATAAACTTTTATTAAAAATATATCATGCTATTTTAATGGAGGTAAAAATTTACTTCCGTTGTTTTTTTTTCAGTGTGCATTTTTTTCTTTTTTCATTGATAAAATACAACTCTGTATCTCTTGTTTGTATATGTGTATATATATAAAGGCTATTATTTTTAGATATCAGAATTTGTGTATGGACACTTAGTATTAAATACAACAATAATTAAAATAAGTTTAAAAATATTTAAATAGTGAGCTATATATATACAAATTGTATATATTATACAATATAATTAAAAATATCTGCTATTATTTGTCGCACATTTAAAATATAAATTATTAGCATTGTGCCTTGATTGGCTATATAAAATGTGTCAAAACTATTGCACACTTTTTCTTTATAGATATCAAATTAGAAAAGAATATTAGAACATTAATAGCTTCTCAATTGTATAAATTGCATTAAAAATAATTACAGCAATCCTATATCCAAATATTTGCAGTAGAATAATAGAATAGCTTTGATACATCCCATATAGCTCTTACAATGCAATATAAAAGATTTAATATATTTTTTTATGTTAATATATTAGGCAGTATGTTTTAAGGCACTGTAAACAAAGAATATTTGATCGGTCCTTGTAGATTCAGAGAAGTCGGACACCATTTCCACTATTTGATCGATCCTTGTAGATTCAGAGAAGTCGGACCATTTACACTGGTGGAATTCTTTTAGGATTCAGATCATACATACGTCGCATTCGCTTCTTTAACTCTTGCGGAAATTTGTCATAGCACTTTTTGCATGCGGGTTTTAAATCGAATTCAAAGAACTTTGTCTTTTGATTCATCTTCTGATCGCAGAATGCACACGCAAAATGATGGACACACCATGCTTTGTTCAATGCTGTAAAAACTGAAAAAGATATTGCATTAGATTAAAAATGTTATTAATATTCACAAAAAATTGCAAAAAGAAAACTTATATAATTTCACGCTTTTGGCAGTTCAATGTAACTTTATTGAAGAAATTTTAAGAATTGTAGAAGTCAAAATATTAATAGAAGAGAAATATTATACATTATTACGAAATATATATATATTAAAAAAATCTCTAAAGAGTAAAAAGAAAGTAAAAGTCCAAAAAAGTAAAATAACTTCCGTTTATATCATGTAAATAAGATTGATCTTTTCCAATGAAGTTTCCATTCATTGTATTTGGATATATAATTTTTAATGTGTAGCATTTTTCTATTATACACATACCATCTCCAGAAATAACTTGATTGCAGACAAAGCAAAGATTCCCAAATAATTGATGATAATGAGTCTCGCAGTATGCGAGACCCTTCTTCTCATAATGACGATGACCTAGGAAGGGTTTCTCACATTTTGCACATACGAAATGTTCTACGTGCCAATGTTTACCAAGTGCAGTTACTACGCGCTCTTCAATGGGACGCCGACAGGCGCCGCAAATGGGAATTCCCATTTTATCATGACATCTTAAGCAATACAATTCGTTCTAAATAAGATAAAGTTGAGTGTTAATATATTAGACTATGAAAATGTTTATTGATAGAAGATGTCTTTGTACATGTAATTATAGATTGCTTAAAATTTATTGTCAAACTTTTTGGCATAATTATGATTAAAATTATTTTTCATTCGTATTCTTGTACATATAAATTTAGATATATATTCTTTATAAAAATCTTTTTACTTGAGTGATTACGATTCAATCCACATAATCTTACCATTTCATTGGCAGCATATCCAGGTCGAGAACGAACTTCTCTGGCTTCAGAATTAAGTTCTATACCACAAGTTGTACAATTAAAGTGATATGGATGATATAATTCGCCACGGAAACGTAAAGGCTTATCATCAATCACTCCACTGGAAATTGTGGAAAATAATACTGATAAAAATAATTTTCTTTTTTTCTTTAAATTCTATTTTTGAAAATTTTTCGGACGTTTCTTTTTATTAAATGAAACTTTTATGCAAAAATAAATAACAAAACATACTGGCATTGATGGCATATGTGTTTCCCGAGCACGCCGGCTTTCACTCTAGCATTGCATGTGTGACATAACGCTCTGCCTTGACATTTGATAAAGCCTGCATCCGCCAATTCACCATTACACTCTTCACAGCGGAAACATTGTGGATGCCAGTTTGAATTCATCGCTTTAATCACACGGCCAATAACAAACTCACCTATCACAAAAACAATAGTTTGAGTAAGTATATTTAAATACATTACAATCTTTTATATGACTATCTTAACATAAAGAAATACTTATATTGGGGTAATTGAGTGCAAATCTTTAAGATTAGCTTACCACATTTGCCACAGCATGGGGCAAACAGAACATGAAAGTCATGCTCACAGTATTTGTATCCTTCAAACTCATAAAAGATTCCATCTGGAAATGGCCGAAAGCACTGTGCGCATCTGTCAAAATAATCTCATGAGATTCAATTCATAAAATAAATGGTATAATCTATAATTTTGTGTATTGTGAAAAATAACAAAGAAACCAAAATGATTAAAGTACTTGAAAAATAGAAAAATAAAATTTTGTAAAAAGAAAAACTTCTCCAAGTGCAATATTTACAAAAATAGAAAAGATAAATAAAAGATATATATATATACTTACACGAAACATTGTGGATGCCACAATTCGCCATTTGAGTTCACAATCTTTTCATGTGCAACAAAACCTTCTCTGCAGCGAGAGCAAAACATATGATCCAATGACATTTCTGTAACCCTGCATACATATATAAATGCTTATTAGTAATTAAATAATAGAAATAAACTGAATGTCATATATTAACTCGAACAATTTTTTCATTATATATTCCTTAAAGAAATACTACTTACCCTGGCATATTTTAATAGAAGAACACGATTATATGTTTAAACATTAAGAAATATTTCTACTTTTTTTTTTTTATTATTCACTTGCACTTAACAAACTCCTGTTAACAATGCTGTAAACAAATTTATATTATTGAAACATAATTAATTAAGAATTAATAATTATGAAATTGTTAAAAAATAAAAATTCAATTAAGAATAATGTAAATTAACACATTATATTAATATTCAATTTCTGTATTATAACATCATACTATTTATATATATTAATATATATTTATTTAAATTTAATTCTCTTGCTTGTATTTATTATCTTTAATGCTTATTTACCTCATAATCTATTTTAATTAACTCAAACACAAATGTCATTTAAAAAATATAATTGAAATTACTTTTTTGAGATATTAATGTTCTGCATTCTATAATTAACGTAAAGTGTATCTACGAATTTAATATTTTTAACAAAAAGTATTTACTTACTATTAACTAATTAATTAAGACAGATAATATCCGAAGGATTATACGCGTATGATTGTCGTACAATTGTTACATCCATATTCTTGTTAGATTTTAAATCAAGATAGCCAATCCGATCTCGGCGAATGTAACATGGCCTTTTATGAAAATGAACGTGAAACTCTATGGATGTGTTACAGATTTTGCAACTTGCCCTACGCCACACCCTTACGGGAGTAATGATGACGCGAGAAGCGAATGATGTCAAGGCGCAAATTTGGAATCATCAAGGCAGTTTTTCAGCGAAACGTCTAAAATGTAAAAGTTTTGTCACACTGACGTTTAAAGCCAAGTCCAGACGTACATACATGGCATAGTCGCACATGCGCAGTATGTGCGCTATTGAAAATTATTTTGTTATAATTAATAAATAATCCAACAATCATCCTTGAAAATATAATTGGGACTAACAATCGATTTTTTATCGATTTGAAACATAATTGAAAAAAAAATTTTAAATTATTTCTGTAACGTCACATTAATTTTGCTAATAATAATTAAATTAACAACTAATAAACGTCAAAATCAGGCCAACAATAAACACTAAATATTATCAATAATTAGTTACAATTGTTAAAAGTTAGGAGTATCGAATTGTAATTATATTTTATACATATATATACATAAAATTTTTATTAAATAACATTTATGTCATTATATGTGAATAAAAATATAAAATTATCATTGTGCTGTGATAAATAACAATATTTGTTACACAATAAGCAAAAGATTGCGTTTTTTTTTTTTAAGAATACAATGTTATAAATCAAAATTCAAGAGTTACAAACAAAAAGTAAAATGTGATATATTAGAAAAGCAAATTTTTATTTAGTTTTTAATTTTATTAAAGTTTTTAAGATATATTAGAAAAGCAATGTGATATATTAGAAAAGCAAATTTTTATTTAGTTTTTAATTTTATTAAAGTTTTTAAAATATAATAAATATTGAGAAATTTCTCGAAAATCTAGAATGTAAAAAGAGATCAAATGCTCTGATACAGAAATGAAAAATATAAAAACTAAACTAAAACTAATTTTTTATATAACAACACATTTTTATAATATATCAACTTTTACTTTATAAAGAAAAATATAAAAAAAGTATATCAACTTATACATTCGGACATATATGACAGAATCATTAAATGTTTATCTATACTATAAAGTAGTAAATTTTTACCCATATTATAAATATAATTTAATTCGTCAACATTTAATCAATGATGCACCTAATTGATTAATTAAATACAATTCAATATCCTGGAATGAGAAACTCTCTCTATACATCAGGTTTTAATTTTAGAATGATTTTCACAAATTTGTCTCCAATAAAATTATTCTTATTATATAGGAGTGTAGTCAATATAAATTATTATGTAATCATTGTGTTTTTCGCAACTATTATATGAATGTTGTTTATTATAATACATAATCTAATTCATATCTTATGTATTGGTTCTTTGGATCATTCATGATACGAGGATAACCAGCTACAAGAGCATCCTGTCCGCCAATGTAAAGAGAATTATATATCTTCCAATAAACGTCGCGAACTTTGCGGGCTGGATGGAATAAACCCTGTAACAAAAAACAAACACTTGTGAGTAATGTATATATTTTTAATATTTGCCAAGATAAAAAAATTACTAATATATAAATACGCGAGCACGCAATTATAATTACATACTTGTAATGTGTATTGCAAAATTTTGATTGGTCCAAGCGCGACACGTAATCCATCCACAGCATCCATGAACGCCTGGACCAAATGCGGCGAAGTCTCGAAAACATTGGGCCACACGTGATTCAATAAATGTATCAACGCATCTTCACATCCAAATCCGTAAACACCTAATGCCATATGTTTAATAGCAGCACAAGCTGTCTGTCTGTGTACCAAATCTCTGAAAAGCATAAGAGAAAAATCAGAAATAACTTACAAAATTAAATCCAAGTGTCTCAGCAAATATTTATAAAGAAAAATCGATAAAAGAATAAAATATATTATAAACAATAAAATTAATATATTATTTTAACATCTCTTACCTGTCCATAAGCGCATCTTCTAGCAATGGGCTGACAGCATAAATGTAATCTTTACCCATCTCGCCAATATATTCGAATAAGAATGACAAGGATTTCAACACTCCGTTCTGTACATTTAACTCAGGTACCCTATACTCGTTCATTAATGCCGGTAATACTGTGAAGGGACTACAAGTTTCAGCAACTATGGCAATAGCAACTGTGGTACAAACACGATTCTGACGTTCCTGTACTTTTAAATTGTTTAAAAGTGTCGCTAAGACATCGTGCGGCCTGTTTGAGAAGAAAGAAAATACTATATTATATAAATATATACATTTATATGTATAAACAGTATTGAATTATTTTTAACTTACCCAATAGCTTTCGCGATATAACCAAAAGTGTTCACCGTAGCTCTTCTAATAGCTTTCTTATGTGCCTTCAATAATTCCAACAATTCGAAACATATTCTCATCCATTCTCGCGCGGAAACATACTCGGGACCTCGATCTGCGATTCTACCCACAAGATCAATACAATTTTCTTGTACCTATGGCAAAGTAATATATTAAACTCATATCATGTATATTTAAGATAAGATAGAATTTTTATAATATTGAAATTTATATCATTTAACAATACGTTTTATATGAAATAGTAAATAGCCCAAGGTGTACATGAGTTTTTACCTTTTCATGTCTGTTTTTCAGGATGGGTGTAAGCCTTGGTAACAAATCCTTGATAGGTGGTGTCATCTTCGTCATTCCTATAACATTAACGATAGCTTTTAACGCTCCTAAAATGCTACCTAATACTTCTGGATATTCTTCGCCTAAATATTCATACAGAACGACTCCCAGATGTCCCATAAGTTTTTCCTAGAAATATCGCACATATATATATTTCGTTTATTCTAAATTTATAAATGGTAAAATCAAAACATATTGTCCATTATGAATTTCTTACCTCTTGACAGGTCTTCATAACCACTGCGATGCGCGAAATAAGATCTGCAGCTTGTTGTCTGACTTTCGCAGATTTGTTATTCAATCTCCACAATATTGTACCACATATCTGTGGAAGATACGCTTTCACTCTTTTACCCAATGTGTTCACAATTGTACCGAAACCGTTCAGCATAACAACGTCCTATAAATAAAGCTTGTTTTAATTATCTGTTCTTTTTTTAAATATAATTTAAAAATATAGGATCAACAAACCTCGGTCGTTTGCTCCTGAAAGGCGTATAAAATTCCATCAATAAGTTGTTCCTCTAGACGAGAATCGACATCCGCCGCTCCTAAGTTGCCCATTATCTTCTCAATGGTTTCCATCACCATTTTCCTATATTGTTCATTTTCGTCCTTCAAGTCATCCACTACTCTATTAATAATTTCTGATGCGCCCACTTTGTTGGCTATTTCTACTGTTGTATCCACAAGCTGCAATTTTATTTTTATTTTGTTATTAGAAATTCATTAATTTCTCTTTAGAATTACAAAAGGAAATTTTTCAATGATTTATTTATTTTATATTTACCTGTCTGTAATTTCTACGATCTAGTGCCATACGATGATTCCAAAAGTGTTTAAAGAAGTGAGGCAGAATTTCATCCTTTATATATTGAGCTTCTACACCATCAGTTGCACAGCATTGTTTGACTACCTATTTTAAATATATATAAAAGTATAATGTAATTAAATCATATGATATATGTATATATATAAACTTATATACGAAATCTGAGATCATTTTCACGATAAATAAAATAATTTTTTTACCTTCAACACAATTTTCTTCATTTCTTCATCAGGAGATTGAAATTCACGTATAAGAATTAACATTACTTCCCTAGTATAATAGTTCGCATACTCCGCGTCCATGAGAGGGATGAGATAACCGATAGCTTTTAGGAACGCTGCTAATCCTTTTCCTCTGTGCGTACGAATACCTTTCCAAAGAGGTTTTAGCACAGAATCAAAACTTTCGATACCATAAGGTGTTGCTGCTTCAGCCAGCGCGGCGATGGCCAACGCAGTAATTGTTCGTACTTTTTGCTGCTCGTCCACCAAACCTGTAATATTTCGTGTTGCGGTTATTTATTAAAAAGATATATATAATGATATATATAACTTAAGAGAAAAAAGAAAATTAAGATTAGAAAAGAAGTGAATTTAATGATAAAACTATGTAACTGTTAATTTATTTACATACCATGCTCTATAATTTCCACCAAGCTTTTCAAATGCGGCAAAATAGCACAGCCCATCAGAATAGCTATTTGTTGCACGATCTTGATACCAGTATGTCGCGCTTGCCAGGATTTCTTGCTGCGACAAACAGCTTTTAAGAATGGAAGAAGTGAAGGGATTCCGAGAGCGGATGCTACAACAGCGAACGCTCTTGCTGTTGTATTACGAACATATTCATCGATGTTATCGATATCTGGTCTCATTGTGGAGATCATTGTAGCCAGTCCTGCGGCCTTTGCCAAATTAGAAATAATCTCTCTGCCTTCGACGCGAGCATAATAATCCTCGTCGATCAATAGAGGCTCGATGACGACCAAAATCTAAATATTGATAATGCAGTGATTAAACAAAAAATTGAAATAAAACAAAAAATTGATTTATAATGCAAAAATAATTACCTTGTGTACATACGGCCGTACTAAATCGTCGAGTTTATATAGAATGCGGTCGATGACTTTGACCAAAAGATGACGTTCTTGATCTTCAAGGGTCGGTGACATGAGAAGAGGGAGAATTTGATTAAAGAGTGGTCCGGCGCCAAACTCCCTCGCTTTATCAGTAATTTGTCGTAACGCAGCCTTACGCATCGGTGGAGTTCCGTTTTTAATTTTCAAAAGCAATTTCATAATTTTTCTTTCTTTCTGTTCTTCAGGGCTCAGCGTTTCTTCGTCCACATCAACTAGCAACTTATCAAAATACTGCGCATCTTCCGGTTTCATAAATGGTAAATTACCCTTCGGTTGATTATCTATGTACTTAGCGCTTTTGTCTTCCGTTTGAATGAAGAAACCTTGAGGTGTACCAGCGATGGGCGTGGGTGTCGCCGTGAGTTTTCTAGCAGGTGTACGAATAGGTATGTATCCTGAAAAAACACATAGTGATTATGCATAAGAAATATAAAATCAAACATAAATATTAAAGTATACAAAATTTTTTTAATTATACGATAATTTCTATTCAAAAACTTTTAGTAAACTTTATAAATTTTTATTAGATTCTGAATATATATCTTTAAAGATTTTAAAAAGTATATATATATATCTTTAAAGATTTTAAACTAGTGTTTATTTAATTTTTAATTGATGTATTTAATGAATATGTAAAATAAAATTATATAAAATTATTCTCATTTAATAGTAGATTTAAAGATATGTTTAGAAAGAGAAAAAATATAATTCTTCATATAACTTGTAAAATGTTAAAATGTTAACTTGAATATTTATGTATTGTGTTTTACATTTCATTTTTATTCTTTGGATTTTTAAAATGTAAACAATAAGCTATCTCTTCCAATTTTATAATATAATTAAATATACAAGAGTTACTTGTTACTTAATTGCATGTGTATGCAAATATTAATTAACCAATTATTATTTAACTGATCAATCAATAAAAATAATTGACCGTTTAAAGTAGAAATTATTTGTGAATGTTTGTTTTTAAGATTTCTGACCCTTTAATATTTTAAAAGCTATGTAATTTATATTTTCAGAATATCAAGCCATAGTGCACATACTAAAATGGAAATATTTTTTATATCTTGTGTATCTTACCTGCCGGAGGTTGCAAGATCTTGTACCCAGGTGGAAACAGTGCATCCAACTCATCATCCGACAGAGGTCTATTTCGCTCATCTATCTCGCGTTCCCAACGGTAAGCCTGCAATTGTTCAGGTGTCATGGACATTAAATGTCCTGGAGTTGGAGTAGCCAGACCCATTGCCTTGGGTCCCGTCGGTGTGGTAGCACTTGGGGTTAATATCGTTGTCTGATGAGGTGTCGTTAGAGGTGTTGCCGGAGTTTGCGGCGTCATCGAGCCTGGCGTTTGATTCGACGGCGTCTCGTCCCATCGACTTCTTCGTTTGCTTGCCGAAGGAGTTGGAGTTTCTTGTATTAAGTCCCCAGCAACACGATCAGTTCTCGGAGTCTCTGCCCAACCGCTGTTATGTCCGGGAGTTTCTACAATATAAAATTTAAACAATTATAAAAACCATGTCGCTACTTAAGAAAAATAACTAATACATATATAATACATATATAATCAATAATTAATTATTTCTACAGCAAACAATACTGAGTATTAATAATAATTTAGAATTGTATAACCACCTCTTTCAGTTTTTGGAGTTTCATCCCAACGATTTCTCCGACTCGTTACTGTTTTTTCATGAGAAGGCGTTTCTCTTCCTGGAGTCGCAGCTCCTGGCGTCGCATGCGCAGGCGTAGCATCCCACATTCTTGTACTCACTCCTGGAGTAGCTCCAGGAGTTTCTGCTCCTTTACCATGACCTGGAGTTTCATCCCATCTAACAGCAGCTGGCGTCACCTATTACAACAATTATAAAATAAAACATTATAATAAAAAGGGGAAAAATTTAGATTATAATATTGATTTAAACTAATCAAATTTTAAAAGATTTTTTTCATATTGAATTCAATTCAAGATTTGAATGAAAGAATTAAAATAACATAAAGATAATATGACAAACATACATCTGCATTGTCCCAAGATGTGGGTGTTGCTGAAGTACCAGATAACTTTTTCTGCACTGGAGTATCATCTGTCTGATCCCAACGGCCTCTCTTTTTAGGGGCTGGTTTAGGTTCACCATTGGCTTTTAGAGTACCATCTTTAGCTTTTTCTACTAATCTTTTTCTCAGCTACAAGAAGATATAAAAATACAAAATATAGACATAAAATTTTCTTTTTATATGTATTGTATATGCAAAAAATATTTGAATTTTAACATACCTCTGTCTCTTCACCTTTAAGCATTTGTTCTCGCATAATCTCAGTATATGTTCTAGAACCAATGTCAGGTGTCTTACCACCTGTAATTAAAATAAAAGAAGTCATATCAATGTTGTAATTAAGTTGATTAATTTAAATATGCTAAATAATTGTGTATAGATATTTAATATAATATATAATTGTCGGACTAATTTACAATCATTTAATATTTTTTCATTATTTAATTTAGTCACAAGTTACAAAAAAAATTCTACCAACCTTCAGCAAATGGATCAACACGTTCAGGGGAGATAATCATTCTACGTCTTTTTTGCCTGTATTCATCTTCCCTATCAGCTATAGTAGGTCGTCGTCTATCCGCAAATGGATCATAATCTTTCTCCTCTCTATCTGCTACGGTGGGTAGTCGTTTGTCCGCAAATGGATCATAATCCTATTCCATACAAAATAAATTTGTATCAATTTCAAGATCTTCATACATACATACATACATACACACACACACATATATATATATATATATATATATATATATTATATTAAATAAAAAAATTGTACTTCATACTATATTTTTCTATCAAATCTTTATACTTTTTACTTTTATTTTTCTACCTAATCTTTATACTTTTATTTTTTTCTTAATCCTTATTTTATAAAGTGAATATAAAAATATTAGTAAATAGGTCTTTTAATGTTATAAATATTGTAAAAATATATTGTAAAGTTTGAATCAACAATACCTCAATTTCATCGTTGGTTGCAATCGATGTAACATAGCCATCAAATTTATTATCATCATAGATGTCTTGATCATAAAAGCCAGTCTTTCCCAGAGCAACCTGTTCTTTCTCAGATGTTGTATTTAAAAGCTCCTTCTTTTTCGATTGTATCTCTCTTATCTGTGCTTCAATATCTACAATATATGAAATACAAATGAAATATGTGAAATTATTACACTGTACAAAAATTCAGATATATACATACATATATATATAAATAAGTACACACACACACACACGCGCGTGCGCGTGTGTGTGTACTTATATATATACTATACTATACTTATATATATAGTAGCCAATTATAACTAATACAACTGAGAGAAAAAAGTATATTTATTATTGATATGCACAATATATCTAATTAAAAATAAGGATATCCTAAATATTTAACACATTGATTCTAATAATTATATTAACTGACTAATAAGTATCATTACTTATTTTCAATATCAATAATTTTAACTATTAATTATCATAATTGATTAAAAATACCATCACTTATACACACAATGTTTTAAAATCTAAGGAACAAACTTCTGGAAATGGTAGGTTTCATTAATCAATTTTTTTTAACAAATCCATGCATTCTGCAACGCAGAACTATGCATCCTTGATTGAACTATGTATCCTTAAAGAACTATGCATCCTTGATTGAACATTACATGTGATATCTGTCCTTTAAATGAAACAAATAAATAAATAAATAAATAAAATAAAAACTATCAAATAAAATAAAAACAAAAAAATAAAAATCAAGGAGGATTGTTAAGAAGACATTTCTTGATAAAAATTTATTTTTTTAATGAAACCTATCACATTCCCACATTCCTTATTCCTTAAATCTTCCGAATCACTTTGTATATAATTATTCTGAAGTATGTTAAATGATGAGTATGATAAATAACCTGAAGTATGTTGATAAATAATAGAGGTTAAATTAATAGTCTTTTATATACATTTATATACATATATTTATATGTATATAAATATTTATATCTTTAAATTGTACTTATCAGTGCGTATCAACAAATTAGAAGAAACTGATCAGAGAAGATGTGTGGTAGATATGAAACCTTTATGCGTCCTCGGAATGGAGTCCATTGTGAAGAAAAAGCTGGCGGCGAATATGCCTTCCCTTCTTTTTTCTTCTCCTCTGTTGGATCACCTTCCTCAATAGGACGTAATAAGACGAGAAATTATGCAGTTTACGCAAGATATATATCAATATAATAATAATACGTTGAGAATTCGGCA
Organism: Camponotus vicinus; assembly: GCF_025532165.1. Taxonomy (NCBI): domain Eukaryota; kingdom Metazoa; phylum Arthropoda; class Insecta; order Hymenoptera; family Formicidae; genus Camponotus; species Camponotus vicinus. Next base: position 10,521,056 of record NW_028141976.1, on the reverse strand, counting down.
AAACATTGAATTATTCAATCTACAATTGTATTATCCACGCATACTGTCACGAACTTTAACGGTTAGAAAGAGAGCCTGTCGGCTCAGAAACAACTCTATACCATAGGAACTTTCTTTGAACAGAGATTACTCTAGTCGAAACCACAGACTTCTATAATACACTAGACTGCTAACATCTGTATAAAATGGTCCATATTCTGAATCCTCTTTTATCGATAAAAGTGCTTCTAAAAGTGGCCTATAGCCAATCAGAAAGCTTATATGCCACTTTTAGAGGCACTTTTATCGATAAAAGAGAATTCAGAATATGGACCATAGTACAATCCTCTTACAATCATAAAATAACATTTTGGACACCCTATATAATATGCCCACACGAAATATGGCGTCACGTGCACACCTGTGCATCATGTCCGCCTGTATCTGTTAGCAGTCTAGTGTATTATAGAAGTCTGTGGTTGAAACTACTGACAAAAATTAGGGTGCCGTCCCATGGACGTCGGAATAATCGGAAAACGGAATCGGAAAGGTGGAATGGTGGGGAGCTAACCAATCGGAATTATTCCGTTCCGCTTTTTCACAGTTGGGTTTCCCATGGTGATTATTTTTCGGAACAGACTTCAGCGTGTGCGTGAACTTACCGGATAGTAGGTTATGTTATGTGCGTTTTCAACTTCTGCAAAAGTGTTATACAAAATCTAGTATTTGAAAATCTGAATAGTCAAGACAATCTGTTCCTTGCCACAAAAGAAGAAGTGAAATCTTATTTTATACCTGGGTAATTAATATAATAAAATAATGAAAATAGTACATAATATTATTACATAGTATTTTATAATAAGTATATTTTGTAATAGTAGTATTTTATAATAAAAATAATACATTACATTTTGTTAGATTTATTTATCATAGGTTTATTTGATTATAAAAATAAAAAAATGAAAGCAAAAACAGCTAAATTACTTCTTACAAAAATGATAATGAAGTGGCAAAGCACTCCACAGTTATTTTGGCAACGAGAATTTCAAAGAAGACAGCTGCTGAAAGCTTTCAGTATCTATAAAATAATGAAAAAGAGAGAAAAGCAGAAGAACCAACGACGATTTTGGGTACGTCTAATATTTAACGAAGAACAAAGGCGCTCGCAGCGAGCAAGTGATAATTTAATAAGAGAAATACAGTATATTGATATGGAAAAATATATTGAATATCTTCGTATGGACATCTCAACATTTGACGAACTATTACGTCTCATCGGGCCGAAGATCGAAAAACAACATGTAATAAGATCTCCAATATCTGCTCGTACACGTCTAGAAATATGCCTCCGGTATTTAGCATCAGGAGATAATATGGCATCAAATGTTCAACCCAACCCTATTGATGGATTTATGTTAAGATTAGCGGAAGGAATGCGTCGACTTGCCTACAGAGAAAGATCTAAGTTAGAATTAGAGTTTTTAATGAAATTGCGTGAAACGGAGGAAAGATTGGGATTATATATATTAGATAATAATTAAAAGAATATCTTATATATATAGCGAGTAATATCATATTTATTTAATCATTTATTTTTAAAGTTTTATAAGAAAATGTTGACATTATATATATAAATAAATAATATAAAAGTCATTATTGAAAACTTTTAAAAGTTAATTACCCAGGTATAAAATAAGATTTCACTTCTTCTTTTGTGGCAAGGAACAGATTGTCTTGACTATTCAGATTTTCAAACATTAGATTTTGTATAACACTTTTGCAGAAGTTGAAAACTTACGTACATAACATAACCTACTATCCGGTAAGTTCACGCACACGCTGAACTCTGTTCCGAAAAATAATCACCATGGGAAACCCAGCTGTGAAAAAGCGGAACGGAATAATTCCGATTGGTTAGCTCCCCACCATTCCAACTTTCCGATTCCGTTTTCCGATTATTCTGACGTCCATGGGACGGCACCATTATTGCTCGAGGATAATCCAATGAGATTACAGCCATATGATACATGTTTATCAAACGATTGGCTATCGCATAGAGAATTCTAGTTTTCATCGGGATTCTGGAAATTCTCTATTTGGTAGCCAATTGGCATCTTTAATAAATTTGGAAACTTTCCAGCTAAAAAAGACAGGTAGATATGCATAAAATGTCACGCAATTGGTTATTAAATAGAAAGTTTTCAAAGTTTCGAAAAATTTTCTACTTTATAAATGCCGGTACAGAAAAATTAATTATGAAATGAATTAAACAATAAAAAATAAAAATAAAAAGTTAATTAAATGGTAAAAAGAATAAGAATTAATTTTCAAGTACATATGCTCTAAGTATAGAATTTATTTCTATTGAATTATAATTAGAGTATGTGTACTTGAAAATTAATTTTTATTCTTTTTATTTTTAATACACAATTATTTCTAAATAATTAATTATCACTACTGTTATCAGTCAAAAGAAAGGAAGTTAAATTATTAGACTATATATACAATATAAAGCAAAAAATAAACAAAAACCGAAATAAAGATAATGATCTTTGATTACGTTTATTCTCTCTCTCTCATTGAAGGTATAATTAAATAATGAAAATGATTTAAACAGAGTTCCCGCGTTTTTTTGACTTCTCATTCTCCGCTTCTCCGCTGGATAGCGCCACGGTAGCTGTCACGAATCCGAGGGGAGGTTTCCCATCTCGCTGTCGGGCTCAATCTCCGACTCGGGTTCAATCTTCGCCCGCGTAAGCGCAAGAAATGTCACTCTCGCGATCCGCAAAGTGCGCGATCAACAAACCCGCGTCACGCTCGCGATAACGCTCGCCCGTGCCATACGATACGCGAGCACTGCTCGCGAATTCCACGAAAGCCCCGCGTTGTCCCGCGCGCGGCGGGAGCCCTCTCGTCGCGTTCCTCGGCGCAATTTTCGGATCGCGACAGTGCGGTGCACTGTGGGCCAGCAATGGTGAGCGCGTGATTTTGAACAATTCGAGCTATCGAAGGAACGCGCAGGTACGTACGCCAGGCGAGCCAAATAATTCGCGGTCCTTACCCTACGTCCTCCTCCCCGTCCGCCCCCGTGGAACCCGGTCAGACTCCAGGGAAGGTCGAGGAGGAGGGAAATCGAGCCGCGGGTTCCCGCGGACCCGTGCGCCGACCCTCGAGACCCGTTTATCGCCTACTCACTCGCTCCCCGACTCGAAGGCTTTGAGGTTATGTTTCGCGTTTATTATCCCGCTCTTGATCATCGACGCCGATCCCTCCGGACTATCATCCCGTTCCTCGAACTCGCGAGTAGCGAGTCGCGCGCGACTCGCTGCTCGCGAGTTCGAGCCCGCTCGAGTGCGCTTGAAAATTCGCTCCGTAAAAATGGCGCGTTCCGCCTTGTTGTAAATGGCGCTGATGTTCGAAGCGGGACTTCGCGCTTCGAACTTTCGTCTTTCTTTTTTTTTTTACGCAAATTCGAATCCTGCGTTCGAATCCACTTCGTCCTTCTCGTTCGAGCTTCGTTCGACGAGTGACTTTTCGTTCCCGCGACTTTTCGAAAGACGACTGTCAACTTTAAAGTGCGTTTCTCTCTCGAAATTTTATACAATTGGAAATCATTTCAATGAGAGAGAGAGAGAGATAAGTTGAAAAAATTGAAATACAAGTGATAGAAACAATCATTGAAATCGTATGCGTTTGACAGTGTTTGTATGCTTAGCTTATGTTGATTATGTTTTTGATATATATTTATATGTTAAATATTTATAAATAAACAAAAAGTTCTACGTGAAGAATACATAAATATTTGAATTTTATATGGGATTTTATTTTGTGCTATTGCAAGTTGGTATATAAGTGTGTACACACAGAGAGATATCCTTTGGATTATAATTTAATTATATTTATACTTTTTTCTATATTTGCATTGGTCTATAACAATAAAATTTTCATTATTTTTCTTTTTTATTGTATTTATTGTAAGATTATCTTTGCACTTTGATACTGTTTATTTTTAATGTTACAATTTATACTTGAATAATATATATTTAAAATTAAATGAAGATAAATTTGTTATTCTAATTACATTCATATTTCATCTTCTTCGTTAAATGTCACAGATATCTTTGTTAAAATTTTGTTAAGATAATTTTATGAATTGAAGAAATATATCTTGTATTATTGTAACTTGTTTAACATGTATATATAAGCACATATGCTTCCCACAATTTGCAATGATTTATAGAAGGAAAGAATTAAAACTTGATGTTACGTAAGTAAAATTTGCAAAATTTGACTTGGACTTAATATTTTTATTATTTCAATCAGGGATCATCGTCATGTCCACTAATAAGGGACAGAATGCGAGGGCTTTGGTGGAACCTATAGCCTTGGACTCGCGTACTCTAGGAGACAATGATCTCAGCGCACTAAGCTTGTCCCACAATAGCGAGCAGTACACATCAAATGACTTCGATGCCTTCGCGAATATTCAAGCAGAACTTGAATGCATGAACGCGGACGAAGTTATGACAGCGGCCGACGACCGGATAATAATCGAGCGGAACGTTGAGACTGAAACGATAGTACCTGATGTGGAGATGGCCGAGATCTCTGAGCAAGTGCAGGCTGAACACGTTTACACGACGGCCAATCAGAGCAACCAGAATGTCGTGTTTCAAACGAAGCCTACACTGCAAAGAGTACCCGCCTCGGCCGTCCAGGTAATAAATTTCGCCATCGTAGCGTATTATTAGAGTGCGATCTACACTCTGCTCATGTTAGCTTATCTCCAGGTAAAACCGAGTATCCAAGCTACGCAAAGTCAATCAATTATGATAGTGTCACCTGCAAGCGGACAAGGCACTAGCCAAATACTGAAGATATCACATCCGCCAACAGCTTCGGCCGAACAGTTGCAGTCCTTAGCCCAGACTCTCATAACCGGCAAGTCCGCGGATGGAAGCGTCGTTCAACTAAGGTCGACTCAGCCTGCTAAATCTATCGCGACAACTAGTGCCTCAGGAAATATCACAATTAGTAACATGCAAAATCTTAAGATAACGCAACCAACGTTGAAACGAGCAACGCAAAATGTCCAACAAGGACGCAATGTAAGATATTGTGTAAAATTTGTGATCTTTATGAATAAAAAAATCGTTAGACAACAAATATCTTTTTTAATGATAAAAATCTCGCGAAATCTGAAGATAAATTATCTTTTGATTAATCTTGCAGGTATACACAAAAATGATATTGACAGGAAATCAGCCGCAGCCTGGTACTCATCAAGTTCTCATTACAAGTTCCCAAAGTGAAAATCAGTCGAGCTCAGGAATCAAATTCCTCAATAATAGCTCTTCTAGTTATGGTATAACAAGCCCGACGAAAACTATAACGTTAGCACAGGCCCAACAAATGGGTATACTCTCTACCAATAAGGTGCAACACATTTTACCGTCATCCTCGCAAAAGCAGGTATGTTATAAATTTTTGCACTATACAATATAACTTAAAAAAAATATTTAACATGCGGTAATGTTATGTTACATTTATCTTTTCAAAGGGTATGATATTGAATAAGCTATTACAAACCTCGACATCGCAACAATCTAAGGTGACCATAATACCTAGCAATACTGCAAAGTCAATGCCGACCAAAATCCTACCTGCACCAATTACGAATATTCAGGCTAAATCCTCGAATCAGCAATCCACATTTATTTCATCTAAGTCGTCCGTGCAGCAAAGTCCACAGAAAGTCATCATCAGACAGGTTGAAAGATTGTTTGAAATTATAATCAATAAATTTAATTTTAGTTCTGATATCCATTTTGGAAGTAATTATGTCAAAAATAGATTAAGTATTTTTCAAATGTATTTTAAATCAATATTATTATCAAGGATAATAGGAACTATTGGACATCGATATTTATGCTATAAGATCTTTAAAATACACATATAATTTATTTTTTATGATGGAAGTAGTTTTAATCTTGATCCTTATCAGCTAAATTTTGGCAACTAACTGTATGAAACTCTGAACCTTACAAAGAGTAAGCTGAATACTATGAGAGATATATTTTGTACATGGACATTTATGTCTGAAAACTTATATTGGTTTTAACAGCTTGGCTTGGATTTTTTTAAGATAAACAAAAACTCTCTTAATATCATTGTTTTAATTTTGGCAATAATCAATAATTATAACTTATTGATTTATAAGATGCATATTATGCTATCTTAAAATAAATTACGAATGAAATTTTAAATTATTAAAAGAAATCTTTTTTTAGAGTTCTTTGAAACCTGGCACTGTACTTGGAAGTGGTCAAGTAATTAGAATACCTGCTAACCAGAATATTGTAACTGGATCAAATCAAGTCCATCAAATTCAGATGCCTGGAAGACAAGTATGTTATTTTACATTTTATTTATAGGTAACTTTATTCATGAATGTGTATCATTTATATTATGTTGTTTCTTAGGTGCAATATGTAAGATTAGTCAGTACTTCAACAGGGACTACCAATGTTGTTACTGTAAGCAAATCGAAACCTGCTACGACTCTTCAGACTGTAGGTATCAGTCAGAAAGTAGGAAGTCAACAGCAGATTGTAAAGGTATACACGAGAATTGAATATTAATTTTGAACAAACGGTTTTGAGAGAAAAAAATCATCATGTACACTTGAAGCATACATCATGTATATTTTTGTTTTCCATACATCTATATTCTATATATTTCTTTAAAACTAAGAATGCTTTAATTTTTATAATGATTCATATTATATAAGAAATATAATAATTTTAGAAATTTATTTTAATTAATATTAAAGGCAATACATGAAACAATATATTATAAAATGTTATACAATGTATTTAAAATGTATATCACATGAATTTTTTCTATTTTCATCTAGGTTGTGCCGTTAAATACTGGCAATCAATCTCTGAGAACTGTCGCACCGAAAGCAACGTTGACAAGTGGCAGCCAAAAACTACTTATACCTGCGGCGGCTGCTGCTGCGGCAGCTGTTGGCAATCAGTCGAAGAGTGCGGTAGCAATTCCAGCATCAGCATTGAGTCAGTTAGCGTCGGGACAGGCAGTTCTGTCGGCTAATCCGAGCGTCGGGAACATCGTTGTCCTTCCTGCTCAATATATTCAGCAACAGGTTCAATACATTCGTTTCTGTTCTTTATTATCCAATTTGCCTTTTGAGACGAGAATGTCGGGAATTATCACAAACATCACTTAATATAATCATTTTTGTATATCAAATGTTGCATTTTAAATTAGTTAATTAAAACTTTTATTACATTTGTACAAAATTAAATAATTCTATACACATTTAAATATTAGAATATTAAAAAATTGATAATACTATAAATTTAAAAATAAAAGTCATAAGAGACTTTTTAAAATAGAGAAAAATCTCTTTTAATTTTTTTATCTTCATATAAAATATAACTGACTCACAAATGATACTTCTGTGTGAGAAAATTTTAAGAATTTTATAGATAATCCAATATTGCAAATATTATTTTAGTTTTAAATATGCTTGATTTTATATATAAATATTGTAGAAAAAATTTAGAAATATTAATCAATAGTCTTTGTTCCTAATAATCATAAAATATCTTTAGTAATTAAATAAAATTGTATTATTTTTATTTACTAAAATATAAATTATATAAATTTATATTATTTTATTATAAAAATTATAATATATAAATTTATCTTATTTATATATATTATATTTGTGTGTGTATACGTTTTCTTATTTATAAAATTTTCTAAAAATTTGTGTCTAATTTGTGTATGTGCAAAATATATTTCTTCTGTCAAAGCAGTCAACAGATGACGGAAAATTGAAGTCCCAAGCAACGTCCGGTCTTCTAGGAAATTCACAAAGCTCTACAGCAACTCTATGCGTGATTGATGGAAAGAATTCTCAAAGAGGGACTTATAGTACTGTCGAACCGAATGGTATCAGGCCAAGAAAACCATGCAATTGCACCAAGTCACAGTGTCTTAAACTGTAAGCATTTTTTTTTAAGCAGAAAAATTTCTACACAAAATATTTAAAAATTCTATGTGAATCAAGATTTTATAATTTCTCAAGCCGTCTTAAAAATTATTTTTTATTTTAAACGATTTTTTTTTGCTTGAGTAGGCGTATTCCTAAATATCTTTTATATATAGTAGGCTTTGAATTTTACTACATTCCTTTGTTATCAGCATGACAGTTTGAGGCATCTTTCTGAAAATATTCGTAAATATATGTTATTTATCTTATGAAAAGATTATTAAAACAAAATATTAATTGAAGTAAATATGTTATAAAATTAATGAAGAAATAATATATCCATCAAAAGATTATTTTTAGTAGAATTAAACACAACACACACAACTTTTATAAATATATTCTTTAGGTAAAATCGGCGCTAATAATATCTTTATTTTAGTTATTGCGATTGTTTTGCGAATGGCGAGTTTTGTCATATGTGCAACTGCAACAATTGCTCGAACAATCTTGGGAACGAGGAGGAGAGACAACGCGCGATTAAATCCTGTCTTGAACGCAATCCTAATGCCTTCCGTCCTAAAATTGGAAAAGGTCGTGAGACTGGTGATGATATAAGGAGACACAACAAAGGCTGCAATTGTAAACGTAGTGGTTGTCTTAAGAATTATTGCGAATGTTATGAGGTATTTTAACATCATTCATGTCGTTCAACAATTATGTTTATATGCGTTTTTTTCTAATCTGTCATTGTTTGATAAAATACATAGTTTATCTCTTATTTTTTCATTGCATTTTCATATTTTATTTCGAATTAATGTAAATAATATGTTTAATAATTGCTATTTAATAAAAATATTAATGACAATATTTTTGATAGTTTTTTGAATAGTTATGTATTTGTTTGTTAAATATATATAAGAAAACATTGTATTTTTTCCTTGTTTTTTAGGCAAAAATTCCGTGCTCAGCGAATTGTAAGTGTATTGGTTGTCGCAACATCGAAGATCCAATACTGGAAAAAAAATCCTTAAAGGATCTAACGAAAACGACCGAAGTCAGAACGACTCAACTTAGTTTAAACAAAGCACAGCTACAATTGTCAGAGATGGCTTTTAGACCTCCGGCTGTGTCTAACACTGGTACAAGGTTTGTATTATAACTGTGAAATGAGATTTCTTTATAAATTTTATAACTTAAAAAATTTAAGATTAAAACATGCCGAGTTAGTTATTCATTAATGACTAAATTAAAATTCTCTGCATATAATTCTTATTGCAACAATTTTTATATTTAATTAATATTTAATTATTAATTTATAATTACTATTTATTCTTTAGTTAATTATGATATTGTTATTCTAAAAGAATCGAATTGCAACGTAAAAGGAATTAAATCTGTAAAATCACATAATTTTTGTTTCTGATATGTAAGCAGTCAGGAATCTTAAAATAGATAAATAAATTTTGAACGTAAATAATAAAAATAAAGGAGAAGTATCGCTAAGGATTCAAATCATATATATATATATATATATATATATATATATTTATAGTATTGTTGGAATTGATAGTATTATTTGGAACATTAATAATGTATGTTTCATTGAAATATTTACTTTTTACTTATCAACCAATGACATGATAATAATGTCTTAAATAATATTATTAACCTAAAAAGAATTAAAAGATAATTCAAAGATGTTATTGAAATAAAAATAATAATATTAATAGTATTATAACAATATTATAATAATTCGCACAGCTTCCTCAATGTCGCGAATACGTTGTATTGACGTTCTTTTTTTATTTTTTTTCGTGCAATTGTATGACCTAAAACAAATAAATAATGACATCCACAAGTAAATAAGATAGCTTATTCTCTCTATACTTTTCAAACAATACTCGTAATAAAACATAAAACAGTATCTTGTACTATGAATAGATTTTAAATATTTTTTACTACTCGCGCGCATTGCAATACTTCATCTAATTTTATATATGTTGCATCTTATGTAGTCATATACAACATACATATGTACAAATTTTTGTATACATAAAAGCTCTATGAAAAAATTGCAACTAAATGCTAAAAAAAAATACGATTTTTGACGATCAGACCTAATTCAGGTGTATTTCTTAATGGCTGTAATTGAAATAAGAAAGATATTTTCGTATTTCCAAAGATTACATGTTTCCTATATTTACTAAGATAGAAAAGAAAGAAAATTTCGAATCACATATTTAAGAAAAAGCGATATTTTAGAACCGAGTTAGAGACCTTTATTGATTTTCCTTTATAAAATAGAAATTATAAAAACATTGTACATTTGATAATTCCTCGAATTCTACGGTTATGTATATATTTATGTGTATACAAGGTGTCCCTGAATGGTCTGTACAAACTTTGTGAATAAGTTCCAGGGACCTAAACAAGCAGAAAATGTCCCATAAACATGGGGTCGGAAACGCTTGCTTCTGGAGTTACGACGGTTCGAAGTTTTCCTGCAATAGCTGGAGAAATTATCACGTCAAATCGCATAGGTGTTACAAAACTGTGTTTATTTATTTCCTTGGTTTTGCCACGGACATAACAGGACAGTACACTTGCTATAGCAAATGCTCGAAATGGTCTCCGTTAGATTCCAAGGAAGCCTGCGCACGTCGCCGCATGGTCTGGCGAACCGTCCATTTCCACTGGCACGGCCATATACCAGATGGATATCCGCCAGTTCATCAAATAAATAATTTGATTCATTCATGTTTTTAAACACAGTTTTGTAACACCTATGCGATTTGACGTGATAATTTCTCCAGCTATTGCAGGAAAACTTCGAACCGTCGTAACTCCAGAAGCAAGCGTTTCCGACCCCATGTTTATGGGACATTTTCTGCTTGTTTAGGTCCCTGGAACTTATTCACAAAGTTTGTACAGACCATTCAGGGACACCCTGTATATTTGCATTTCTTGCTTGTTACAGACAACCTTTCAACTTTTTAACGGACAAAGTGGTAGATATAACATGTCAATGTTTAATGGCGCAAGCAGACGAAGCGGAGCGTAATATGCTCGATGATGAGACGTCGCAACGTCTCATTATCGAAGAGTTTGGTCGCTGTTTAAAGGAAATAATCGAATCAGCGCATAAAGCTGAAGCTACCTAGCAGGTGTATCCGCGTGATTTGTATTGCAATTTTCATTCGCCGTTATTGTTTATGGGAATTGGATAGAAATGAAGAGATAGTACAATATGAGTGTTGTTACCAAAGACGTTATCATACAAGATACGAGCACTGGTCTTCACCAAGCGAAATTTTGGAAATCGTTCTGCAAACTTCGAATCATCCGTTAATAACTTTCAAGAGGGAAATTCATGATAAGTAATTCTGTCTGTGAACTTACTTTTAAATAATAAACCATTCTGAAGATAATGTCAGCTATATAAGTAGAGGCAAAACGCTTTCTTCAATTTCTATTTGCAAGAAAAATAACATTATATATTTATATTATAAAAATGATTTTGTTGTACTTCAAAGATTCTGCTAAGCTATACGTTGCTTGTGTGAAATTTATAAATAACATGGAAGAAAAATTCGCAATTCAATTTTTCAAATACTTTTCAACATGGCATTACTTTATAATTCTAAATGAGAGAAAGAAAATAGATTAGCTATATAATCAAGAATATCTTTCATCATATTTTCATCATTTTTTTAATCATATTTTTCAGACATGTCATATTGTAAAAAAACGATAGCATCATATTCGCCTAGTAGTACAATTATGTAATCAGCATTAACGCTTAATAAGTTCACACAGTGTCACAGTAAAAATATATATAGAGAGAGATGGTAAAACATTTTGTGGATTTATCTTATGAATTTATTGATTATATACCATATATTTTTAGAAATAATTCGTTATATTTGCAAAATAATATATATATATATAGAAGGCAAAATTAAAATAGTTATAGAAATTTTATTAATCTGCACCTTCTTTTTCACAACTTACTTAATCACAGAAAAAGCAAAGAGTTATAGGAGTCTAAGTTGCAATTATTGCATTATATCTCAATTAATAATATAATACAAATATACAGGGTGACCCATTTTAACTTAGGCAGCCAAATAACTCGAAAAATAAGCAAGATAGAGAAAAATGTTTTAGACAAAAGTTGTATGGTTTCGAGGGGGCCATAAGATGGTATCATTGGTTTGACCTTGAAGAGTCATTTGAAGGTCACGTGAAGGTCACTTCAATTTTTTTAAATGGAACATCCTATATATTTTTGTACATTCTTGTAGCTCATCTCGAGAGCTTTCCAAAACACTATAATTAAGTACATTTTCGTTAAGTACTTTTTGAGTTATGAGGCTTGAAATAATTTCTTAATTTTACATAAACCGTAAAATATCTTGTAAAATATTCATTTTTCGATTACCTTACCTTAATAGTTTTATGTACAAAATAATGAGAGGAATCAATTGGTGTAAAGAAAACACATAGTTGTTTCGAAGAAAAAATATGTAATTTGCAATTAACAATTCCATATTTTTTCTTAAAAACAACTATGTGTTTTCTTTACACCAATTGATTCCTCTCATTATTTTGTACATAAAAGTATTAAGGTAAGATAATCGAAAAATGAATATTTTACAAGATATTTTACGGTTTATGTAAAATTAAGAAATTATTTCAAGCATCATAACTCAAAAAGTACTTAACGGAAAGGTACTTAATTATAGTGTTTTGGAAAGCTCTCGAAATAAGCTACAAGAATGTACAAAAATATATAGGGTATTCCATTTAAAAAAATTGAAGTGACCTTCACGTGACCTTCAAATGACTCTTCAAGGTCAAACCAATGATACCATCTTATGGCCCCCTCGAAACCATACAACTTTTGTCTAAAACATTTTTCTCTATCTTGCTTATTTTTCGAGTTATTTGGCTGCCTAAGTTAAAATGGGTCACCCTGTATATGTACATGTTTCAAAATCATACAAATAAATTTATTAATCAAGATATGTGCAATAAACACTATGACTTAGATTCTTGTAAGTCTCCTGTTTTTGTGATTGTACATTAAAAATCCTTTATACCCATAATATATATTCACAGCTTGTTTAATTGTGAATATTAAATACCTTAGTGACATTAATTATAAGTACTGAATAATTTTATTTAGTATATAAAAAGTATTTGATATTATGTATGAATAATTATATAAAGAATTTTATATTATTCACTTTGAATGAAAGATATTTTCTTGAAGTTTCATATTCATCTTTAATTTTTAATAGTTTGTAACACGTTAGAGTATCTATGACACTGATTTAAATAAACCATTCATTTGGATTCTAAAAAAATACAAGACTATGTATCATATGTATATGTATGTATTTCTTCAATTAAAATGTTATGATTAAAATTGTCATGATTAATAATTCTATGTGAATTTTAATTATATAAATCATTTTAGAAATACGTATGCAATAAGTAAACAAATCACTTTTGTCAAATTTATACAGATGGATTTCCACTTACTGATTATTAATCCATTGCTCCTATGCGAAGCTATGTTTCATTCCAATTCTTGAATATTATTCGAACGATTTCAATTGCATGTCAAGAAACAAATAATTGAAAATACATAGATACATATTTCTTGTCTCATTATTTTTATCATTTTTTATAAATATCTCAAATATTAAAAAAAAATATATTTCACAATTTTGTTATAATAATAAATTATTGTATATGTTATACAGGGTGGGCCATTTTAATCTATGCACCCAAATTTCTTTGTACCTAAGACAGATACGGAAAAATGATTCAGACAAAAGTTTTATGGTTTCGAGGGGGCCATAAGATGGTATCATTGGTTTGACCTTGAAGAGTTATTTGAAAGTCACATGAAGGTCACCTTTAATTTCTTAAATGGAACCTACTATTTGTCATTGCACATTCTTGTAGCTTATCTCGAGAGCTTTCCAAAACACTATAATTAAGTACTTTTTTGTTAAGTACTTTTTGAGTTATGAGGCTTGAAATAATTTCTTAATTTTACATAAACCGTAAAATATCTTGTAAAATATTCATTTTTCGATTATCTTACCTTAATACTTTTATGTACAAAATAATGAGAGGAATCAATTGGTGTAAAGAAAACACATAGTTGTTTTTAAGAAAAAATATGTAATTTGCAATTAACAATTCCATATTTTTTCTTAAAAACAACTATGTGTTTTCTTTACACCAATTGATTCCTCTCATTATTTTGTACATAAAAGTATTAAGGTAAGATAATCGAAAAATGAATATTTTACAAGATATTTTACGGTTTATGTAAAATTAAGAAATTATTTCAAGCCTCATAACTCAAAAAGTACTTAACAAAAAGGTACTTAATTATAGTGTTTTGGAAAGCTCTCGAGATAAGCTACAAGAATATGCAATGACAAATAGTAGGTTCCATTTAAGAAATTAAAGGTGACCTTCATGTGACCTTCAAATAACTCTTCAAGGTCAAACCAATGATACCATCTTATGGCCCCCTCGAAACCATAAAACTTTTGTCTGAATCATTTTTCCGTATCTGTCTTAGGTACAAAGAAATTTGGGTGCATAGATTAAAATGGCCCACCCTGTATATATATATATATATATATATATATATATATATATATATATATATATATGTGTATATATATACACACATTACATATGTGTATACACACACACACATTATATTAATATATATATGTATATTTTATATATTAATATAAATTATGTAATAATATATATGTATTAATATATATTATGTAATAATATATATGTATTAATATATATTATGTAAATTTATATACACGTATATATAATTAGTAAATTTATATATATAATTTACATAATGTAGTAATATATATAATAATTTGTTATGAAAGCATATATATATATATATATATATATATATATATATATATATGTATATGTATATATATACATACACAAATTACATCATATTTACTAGATATTTACAAATTGCACTATATTTTATTTACAATCATTTGTTTTCAAAATAAAGAATTTCAGATATTAGTGTGCATGAAATAATATGATATAACAACAAAAACTTTCGTTCAAGATTAAAATAAATTATAAATTTAATATATTATAATAATTTAATGTATTTTATATCAATAAGAAAAAATAATAAAATGCTAAGTTGTGTGCAGATATTATATTTTATAAAGATATCACACAATATATATTTAAAATTTGATAATTTTATTTTTTGGCAATTTATTATCCTCGCCATTCTTTTTTACATCTTCTTGCAGAGATTCTATAGCAGAATTGTCCATTTTCTCTACTGTAATGACATTGTCTTCCTTGCTCTTCATCAAGTCAGGACAATCTTTCTTTAAATGTGTTACAGCTCCACAAATCTTGCAACAACCACCATGGGGATAAATTCCTTTTGGATTATCAGGGCATTCCACAGCAATATGTCCCTGCTCGCGACAGATAAAGCACTTAGCGTATCTATAAGTAGAATTCTTGTTGACTTTGCATTCAAAATGAGTGTGCTCTGTCGAGCCGCATTTGAAGCAGATGCCAGTACAGGCTTCATCGCGGCCAAGCTCAGGACAATCCGACAAATTGTGTCCAGACTTGCGACAATTAAAACAGACTTGTTTTTTAATGCGCGTCAAAGCCTTCTCAGCCCTGCGTCTCTCCAACTTCATTGCCATATCCACTTCTGATTTTGGTATGCCTGAAAGTAATGACATTTTATACTTATTTTATATTGTTATTATCTAACAATAATAGTATATTTTATAGAAAACTTGCTTATTAAATTCAAATCCTCTGAGACTTATTTACATCTTTAAATTAGATTTCTTAGTATTTTCTCAGAAAGTTTAATAAAAATATATAAAGAAAAGTTGAAATAATTGATCTATGTGATGTCTTTGTATCAACGATAACAATATATAAGCTTTAAATATGTTTCTGCCATTTCTTATCATTTTTTTAAAATTTTATATAAATTCTTAAATATATATATCTTAATGCACTTTTTTGTCAATTTTTAGCATCAAAATTTGTAATATTTAACACAATGTATATTTACCCTTTAGTATCAATTTTTGTTTAAGTTCTGTCAATCTTTCTGCATCCTCCTTCTTTACAGGAAATCCATCATACGTAACGATTTCAATTTCCACACCATTAATTATCATTTTTGTAACACCAACATTTGGTTTCCTCCTTTTATATTCTCCTCTTTCCTTAAGTTTCTTTTTCCCTATTATGCTACTTTTATCTGATGTATCTTTTTTAAACTTTTTAGACTTATCATTAGGTGTTTCCAATTTTCTCTTCCGATTTCGTTTCTGTCGTTTACTTAATATAAGAGAATTTGAATTCTTGTCATCTTGTGAAATTATCGATTCTTTTTCATTTGGTATATGTGAATTATTAATGTCTCTCTTTTTTGGTTTAATTTTGTTAGGAAATTCATCTGATCTATTATTTGTTGTTTCAATTTTTGTGCTTTCTGTTTCTTTATTACTATCAGATGCAATATCATTTTTAGAAATTTCTGTGAAATTTGTACGATCTTTCTTTGATTCTGACTTCTTATGTTCCTTTATGTCAGACTTAGATCTATTGTCATCAAACTCTGCCCAATTCCGATCAACATTTTTGTTAGTACTATTATCAAATGTATCATTTTGATCCTTTAATAATTCTTTCGCCGATTTCTTTTTCTCCAACACTTTTTTATTTTCATTTTCTTCTCTTTGCTGTTTCATTATATGCCATGGTGTGGCTTCATTTGGCAATCTCTCATTTGATGCTTTGGATCCTCTTGCTCTTGCATATCTGGTCATTTTCGAGCACTGAAAAAAAAATTTATATTACGAACTCTATATAAACTTACTGAAAAAAAATTTGTTAATCTTTTAGTCTGAGTCTTCCTCTTCGATATTTTAATTTATTGATTCTTTGTAATTTCACATTAAATTTCACTTAATTTTCCTGTTAATTATTTCGATGTTGTTAAATTCTTACGTTATTAAACTGCTAAATTTCTTTAATTTGCTTATATGCCGGATTTCTTAAGCCTTTATTTTTTAAATATCAATACTTATAACTCTCGTCAAAATATTTATCAATAGACACTCACGTGTATAGATAAAAATTAGAGGTTAAAAAAAGCAAACTATAGTTACCACTTACAACTAGAAATGTAGCTAAAGCCGACGGCACACGGTACGATTTTTCGTACTGGATTTGATAAGATTTAGTAAAATACTAAAAATGCACCAATCAGAATGCAGCATTTCTAATATTTTACTAAATCTTATCAAATCCAGTACGAAAAATTGTACCGTGTGCCGTAGGCTTTAGTTGTTAAAAAAAATGGCCGCATTCAGCGGATTCAACTGCTAAGTAGCAATCGAACATGATTGGTTTCTACTTTCAGATCCGACCAATCAGAGTCAAATTACATCGGAAAACCTAGTAATGTTACCGAATTATTGAGGCCGCTGAATGTGGCCAATGACATACGACGGATTCGTCGATTGGTTGTTTGATAGGGAATTTCTAGGATCCCGAAAATTTCTTGCAATAACAGTCAGGCTGTGTTCCAAAATTCACTGCCAGCATTGAAAATCTATAGTGTACGTTACGTAAACTATAGATTTTCAGTACTGGCAGTGAATTTTGGAACACAGCCTCAATCATATGCAACCTCCGGGAACTTAGCCGGACAACTTCGACTTTTTAAATTTTTTTTTTTTTTAATCGTTTGTTGGTCGTTTGTCGGTGATTGTTGGCCTAATTTCAACGTTTGTTGGTTTATATTTTTTTTTTAAACAAAAAAATAAAAATTAGCGCGAAGTTAGCTGGAAAAATTTCATTTTCGTTCAAAAAGCGGTTAAATCGATACGCAATCATTCGCTGATGATTGTTGGTTTAATTATAACGTTTGTTGGTTCGGTATTTGCTTAAAAAACGAAAAATAAACTTTTACATTAAGGCCGAATCTACAATAGGAATAAGCGTGTGTGTGTGTGTATGTGTGTCAGCTCCATGCTGTCGTAAGAAATTAACCAATCATATTCGATTACTATTTCACATTCAACTGTGATTGATCATATTCCTTAAGGCTTATTCCTATTGTAGATTCGGCCTTAATGTAAAAGTTTATTTTTCGTTTTTTAAGCAAATAATGAACCAACAAATGTTATAATTAGGCCAACAATCATCTCCAAACGATTCCGCATCGATTGAATTAATTTTTTCAATTTTTAAAACATATTTCAAATTTTTTTCAGTCTTTTAAGTCATTTTTACGTACCATGTGAACAGAGCCACACCAAAGCGTGCGTAATGCGGAATAGCGCTGATTGGCTGCTCTATGACGCACTTTCTATTCCGCACGCTCTATTCCGTACCGTGTGATTTCACCCTAAGTACGAAGAAAATACCATTGAAATAAGTTGCTCTCAAGCTTCTCTCTGATACAAATTCGCGAAAAATGGCAGAATTTGTGGAAAAACGATGTCAGGATATGATACCTCAGTTGGAGCAAATGAAAAGCATCAAACTTTTTGATAAAAATGAAATTCGGTGAGTCTTTTTTTTTGTGGATTTCAGAGAGCCTGTCTTCAATTGAAATGGATTAAATTATATGAGTGTGTATTTACAAGCACTATAATCGTTAAGTGTGTTGACATATTTCAGGAACATTTCTAAGAAACTCAAGGAACATGAATATAAGATTCAACGACAAACAAAGTGTAAGGAGGATTATCTCTGTTATATACAATATGAAATGGATCTTTTAAAGTTGATTAAACAACGTAGAGATGTAAGTAATTGAGGCTTATTGTATTTAAATATATTTTTGCCAGAAATCCAAGTAAAATCAATCTTAGGATGTCATGTGCTTCAATATTTTAACATTTATGTTATATGTGAGCTTTGAACTGAAGAACGCAAATAAAGTTTGTCTTAAGATTTTAAACAGCCTGACATTTGTTTCTTCAAGTTCAATAGTCGATTTTTGAAAAGAAATTGTGTATATAAATCTTTAAATTTTTTATCAATTCAATGTTGAGTCAGAAAAAATTACATATGTGTATAAAATATAATATTCAAAGATATGACTTGAAAAAGATTTTATATATATATATATATATATATATATATATATATATATATATATATTTATGCTGTAATTTTAAACAGTTTTCACAATAATTGTTCATAAATTTATAATTAAAGTAATATTTAATTTAATAGGCTTTCTGAATATTAGATAATCCTTAAGATATATCCTTGAAGCATTTGATAAAGATTTATAAGTCCAACTACTTTGAGCTTTGTAGATTTTGTCACATAATAAATTCTTCATATAGTTTATATATATTATAAATAACATCTGCACACATTATTTCTGATACATCTTTTTTAGAAATATGGTATTAACCAAAATAAGTCAGACATTGAATTTGCTATAACTGCTAAAATGAATAAGTTGTACGAAGATGCAATATGTAATTTTCAAGACGACATTAGATTTTGGATTGCTTATGTGAAATTTTGTAAGCATATAGTAAGTATCAAATGTAAATAAATTTTTCTGTTTCGTTACATTCATATAATTTAATATCAGCATTGTTTAGCATTCTTACAGTAATATCAGCAAAATATTAAATAAAATGTTGCAAGTGAACAGAGATAAGCCAAAGTGCTGGCACATAGTGGCACGTTGGGAATTGGAAGAAAACAAAAATAAACAAAGTGCTCGGCAATATCTTCTTAGAGGCTTAGAAATTCATCCCGATTCTCAATTGTTGTACATTGATATTTTTAAGCAAGTATCATAAAAATGTATATGTCAGATATTTCTGTTGCAATTTATTAATCACAAAATTTATTTGTATTTCAGATTAGAATTAGAGAATCGTTTAACTGTAGCTCCTAATAACAGTGAAAATAATGAGAATAAAGAAGATAATTTGGCAGTGGAAAATGACGAGATACCATTCTCACTAAGAACAGCATACATTGTATATCAACAGGCTTTTGAGTGTATCAAGAATATTAAATTTATAATAGAGTTGCTTAACATTACAAAGGAATATAATGACACAGAGAAATTACAGAAGAAAATTATTAGGTATGTGTACACATATGTAATATAAACTTTCATCAAATAAAATGAGATAAACATAAGCCAATTTGTGTAAATGATTAACTTGCTAAACATAATTAATCTGTAATTGTAGTGATATGATTCGAGAATATACCCTTGAACCTTTAATGTGGGATACAATGGCACGTCGTGAATTGCAAGGTCTTAACGATATACCAATGGAAATCGAGAATTCCGAACAGACTTCCCTGAGAGATCGCATCACGTCCTGTACCAAGGTTTATCAAACCGCTGTAAAGAAAATTAGAAATGAAGAAATGTGGTCATTATACATAGAATGTTTACTGGAGATCAATCATGATCTGCAATCGTTACGAAATTTCAAGAGGAAACTCTTGAAAACTGCTTTGATGCAGGCTCATCAGACAAAAAAGCTGAGCGAAAAATATTATTTACACTGGGTATGTGTTTGAAGATACTTTCTATCTATGTTTTTTATAGTATATGGGTCTTATTTAACAATAAGATAATCAAATAATTTTTTTATATAAAAAACAAAACTTGAGTAAACAATTAGTTTATTTCTAAATTAAGATTTATCTTCTTTAAAATAATATCTACCTTCGTCTGTATTATTTATCTATTTCAATAATATCTCTGCTGTTTGAGACACTTTCGCACATTCAAAAAAAATATATATATCTCAGGATAAAAATGATTATGATGTCGTTTTATAGATCGATATGTTGAGCATCGACAAAGAGCGCGACGAGAGCGCTCGGAAAAAATTTTTCGAAGTGTTGTGCGAAGCGACTGATATTATACCAAATAGCGTTAATCTTTGGCACGCGCGAATCAGTCATTTGTTGCAATCTGGCCAGGAGAAAGAAGTGGATGCTATCTTTCCCAAGGTAAGTAAATATGCGAATGATTACATAATCTTGTCGACACATTAAGGGACGTTTATTGTGACAAAATTATTAGATGACGCAAATTTTGGAAGAACAAGCATTACCTCTGTGGAAAATGCGGATTTTACACAGTCAAATAAGAAGCTCAAAGGAAGCTGAAGAGAATTTCCGAGCGGCTTTAGAGGTGCATCCATTAATCGCCAATGGTATCAGGCCCATATGGCTCGAATGGCTTGTCTTAACGAAAGGTATTATCAAGTCAAACTAGTACCGTTATAATCTTACAACTTTTATTTTACTTCTTGCCTTCGTTATTAAAAAATTCTAAAGTTATTAACAAAAGAGTCGCGTGCGCGCGAATATATTGATATATTTATTATAAAAAATCCCTCTTTTTATAATATTGATATTTTTACTTCAGGTATCCGTGCAGCTCGCGAAGAATACAAGAAGCTTGTCCTGCAACCTCCCAACTCATTGGAATTTCATATGAAAATGATCGCGCTGGAATACTTACAGCCGGAAGTTTCGCTAAAACACATGCGGTATATTTACGATGTGATGACGCACCAATTCGGAGCAGAAAACATGTCTATCTGGATAGATTATTGTAGCTTCGAGATGAAGCATGGAGATCCGAAGAAACCCGGCGAAATATATAAGAGAGCAATCAACGTGTTGAATCGCAATTTAATAGAGACCTTTATGGAAGATTATGGTATACTCTTAACTAAATTCTCAGCAAAGTGATAGAATGTTAGCGCGTGTTATAAATATATCATGCATGCTTAACACATACTCGTACTGATTATTTGTTAATTAATAATTTGATATCAAGTTCATGTCATATCATCTAAGCAAATGTTTAATATACCGGCCTTACATCATGATGAAAGTCTTTTCATTTGATATAACATTTTATATATTGCTTTTCTCCTTCTGATTTCTTTGTATCTGTTGAAATAGAATGTACAAACAAAACACAATTTATTGTTATCTATTTTGTGGAGTAAAAAAATATGTTCCTATAAATAAAGATAAGTTGTCCAAGATACAATAATTGTCCTACAACACATACTGATTGGCTGTCAAAAAAATATGTAGAAATTTGATAGGAATTTTGTATATTTCCAAAATGATAAAAGCCATATGTTTTTTTTTATTATAGAAAATTTCTTATTTGCTAAATAATTTTAATTCTTGAAAATAAAATTATATACCTTTTTTGATAAATATTACAAATAACATAATTCATATTATACAATATACAAATAATATACAAATAACGAGATGAATGCCGTTAAATAAAAAAATATGCTATGAATAATTAAAATTTTCTTGCATTTTGTTTAAAAATTATTTATTATTACATAATAAAACATAGTAAAAGATTTAACAAAAAAAATTTATGTAAAAAGTGTAATATTTTACATAGACAAATAGAAAATTTTTTACTACAAAGAATGATTAAATAAAATTTAGACTTCCAAACGAGGAAGAAAAATATAAACGATTTCAGCAATTTTTATTGATTGATTACAAATATACATCAACTGTTGTATTATTGTTTATTATTTCGTATCCTCTAGCTTCGTTTTAATGACTTTTACTTAAGAAGGATAAACATGCTAGAGAGATGTCTGTTGTTCCAATTTTGTTTTGAAGGTTTAAAAAATTTAATTCTTTATTTTATTTAGAAATATAAGAATTAATTTAAGAAATTAATTTTATACATTTATATATAAATATATATACATCATACACATTATATAATTTATAGAGAATAGATATTGAAAATATAAGAATTGGTCATGTGAATCATCACCATTTTGAACAGCATTTTTTACTTTTAAGTTTTCAAATAATTTACAGATTATAAAAATACTTGAAAAAAAGTTTGAAGTATTTTCTAACACAATCATAATGTTTATCTTTTATGAATCGTGAAAGCACTTAAGAATATAAAAGAATTATATGCGAGTATATTTTTTTATCCTTCTTATCTTACAATGAAAAAAGAATAAAATAATAAATTTAAAGTTATTTATTAAAGCAAGTTGAGATTAGTAGTAAATCAATTGCTCAACATCATCTCACTCATATTTATCCCGTGACAAGAAATTTGAAAATAATCGAATGTTCCGCGCGACTATATATTCGTGCAGCACCAAACACCATATTTCGAATAATGGCAAATTGGATTACATCGACAACTAATTACAGAGACCGTCGGCGACACACTCTTCGATTCTTACATTAGTTTTATATAAAATGTGGCCTTAAACTTTACAAAACATGAGGCACGCAGCTTTGCGCGCGCTAATTAAGAAACATCGTTATTTTATTACAATAAGATATTCATCTGAAATTTGAATATAAAATTTTTTTCACAACAGCAAGGGTTAAAAGTTCTAAGAATATTTAAATGAGTTAAACGTACATTTTTATTTTTATATTTTTTAGATGTAAATCAAAATATTTATAGCTTCTACTAAATTATTTTTCTCTTGGATTTTCAATTTTAATATTTTAAAATAATAGTGTTTATAATTATTGCTATAAAAATTCGCTAGATTTTTTACTTTACATTTTTAGTCTGTTTTATTGAATTTTATGATTTTTAGATATTTATATTCAAATTTATTGATTATAAAATATTTCAATTTCTGAACTTGAAAAATTTTGAAGATTCTTATACTTTTAGACCCTTACATGCTCCAAAGATAAATATCTTATAGTTTCTTACACTTATATAAAGTTTAACAGGCTGTTCACTTTTAGCAATGCGATTAAAAATTACAATAACTTTGGTATGTGACTATATTAAGAGTCTCAGTCCTTCCTAACGCACATTGTGATTAATGCTTGTCTTTAGTTAATAAAAGTATTTGAATACATATTTCCATTACACTCTGTAAGTTATTTTTACATACATTATTTTTGACATCTTTGTTATTTTCAGATCCATTTGCAAATTTCGAATTACATAAATAATGAACGATAAAAAAATTTAGATTCATTCTATAATTTTCAATCATGATTATTTCACTTAAAACATTTGTATATTACGTAATAAAGTAAATAATTATACATTTTTTTCTTAGATTTCACATATGTATAATCTGGATAATTTTCACTTAGGATTTTAAATTTCTTAAAATTTCGATTATGTTTTAGACTCTGGATGTCTTAAATTGTAAATCTTTTTTAATCTTACATGATTTGGATACAAAAATTTTTAAGAACCTATAGTTTAGACTTTAGACCTTACTTTTATATTTCGGCTATTTGGAATCAAAGACATTTGAATCCTCTAAAATCGAGAATCTTTAAATTATAAAAGTAAATTCTTATTGAATTTCTTAAATTCTGATTTTTTTAAAGTTCTACATACATGAAAATTTAAATTTATTAAATTCTTGAATTCTAGATTTATTAATGTAATTGTAATATATCTAGAGAAACAATAATCTTTTTCTGACTACTTTAGACGATTTATGATTCGTGACGAAATTCGGGACAGATTTCTATTTATATAATTCTATGTATTATACAATGTAGAAAATATTTAAACAAATGAAATATATATATACAGTACCCTCCATAAGTTTGGAAACACTCTATAAAGGTATACAATATAAAGAAAATAACTTTAATTTCTTTGATATTTGCCGGATGTTATATCCTTCTTCTTGTAAAATAATAATCTTGACTCGCAATTATGGAATCTGGCACGTCGGAGCCATTTTTAATGATTGTAGTAATTTTTGTTACTTTTATAGAAACTAAAATCAAACTGCACTTAAATGAGTTCTTATTACTCTGATGTATGTTTCTAATGCGCGTAAACATTACAGGCATTCCACTACAGCATCTGATATGCTGTAGTAGCACTAATTGGCAGAACAAATTAACGCGCGAAATTTAACTCCGAGCAGTTCGCGTAATAATTATTCGACATATTTTCGGTATAAACAGGCGTCATATCATCATTTAAACGTCTTGCAGTATATTCATATGAAAAATCTGCACAGATTGCTGCCATGCGATTGTTTATCTGTAAAATGCAATGTGTTTCCAAACTTATGGAGGGTAGTGTGTATGTGTATATATATATATATATATATATATATATATATATATATATATATATATATATATATATAGCACAAAAATCGCAAATAGATTTCTGTTTTGTATCTTGTCGCGAATTATAGATCGTCTAAGATAAACTTTAGAATATAATCTAAAAAAAATATATACGTAATATCTCATAAGTATTTAAAAAAAGTATATGTGTCGCGATAGACTACAATATAGTCTCGTTAATTTTGGGCCTCTAGGAGAAAATTTTTGAAGTACAAAAATTAAAAATCTGAATATCGTGTGTAAATAATATCTTCTCCACAATGTAATTACTATACACTTACGCAGTTCGCGTATACAAAGCTAACAAATTAGAGTAAAAGTATGTGTGGTGAGGTGCCAAAATTAACGAAGCCAAATTTAAGAAAATTCTACTGTATTTAGAAATTAACAAAACTACAATTCCTGTTAGCGAACGCGCGACCCATTTACCTATCTAACGGTTACAATACTCTCAATGTAAAGATGAATAACGCAGAGAGTTATATATATATATCGAGAGAAAAAGAAATGTTGAAAAAATAAGAAGATACAAACTCAGCATGTCGAACAAAACGGACTCACGCGAAACGTCAATCAGAAAGGCGCGACAATCGCTGTCGCTTCGCCTCTGCTTGACGGTAAAGAGGCGCATTCGTGCCATTTGTTTGTGTGAGGATCATAGCACTCGACGGTCGAAATCGTGATCTGCGTGCGGTAGAAGTTGATCTCTTGCGACTGATCGCCACCTATGACATAGAGCCGGCTGTCGGCTGCCGCGACAGCCGGATAAGATCTGCCCATACTCATGGGAGCGACGGCGCTCCATTTATTCTGCAAACATCGGTATTAACGAGCATGAAAATCGATAAAAAACTAGGAAGATCCGAAGAACTTTACCTTTTCAAACGAGTATCTTTCGACCGACGTTAGAACTTCTTGATTTTTACTCGTTCCCCCGACAACGTACATGTATCCATCGAGGATCGTGATTCCCATTTGTGAACGTGGTGTGAGCATTGGCGCCAAGTAATTCCATTCTCTGGTCACGGGATTGTAACTCATCACATCCTGACGATGTCGGCTATTGTGAGTACAGCCACCAACGATATAGATTAGTCCTGCAAAAAATGTAAATTAGAATGTGATATACTTTGTTCAGAATTTAAAGAAAAAGATATATGATCGTATACTGTCTTTTATAAAATATTACTTAACATTTTTAATTACAGTGAAGAAATATCTTACTAAATAATTACCTTAAATAAATGATTTAATATTATTGGATTAAAATGCATATAAAACAAAAGATAGATATAAAATGGAGAAATGAGAAATTAACTATGTACTTTCAATTTCATTACGCTTTCAATGCTGCCAAATTGAAAAACAATAGATACATTTACGATTTTAATTATCAGGAGATATACATATAATCGAGTTGTAATGACGAGCTGTAATGACAGGACACTGTTAGATCTTAGAACCGGAAGTATTACCTTCGTACGCGACGACGCCCATACTAAATCGTGGCTCCGGAAGATAACCGTCGAGAGTCCACATGTTGGTGATCGGATCGTATATCTCAATGGCACCGCCAATGTCTTCGCCTACCCATCCGCCAAACGCATACAAGCAATTATCCAAGGCACAAAGACCGAAGTCGCATCTAGGCTCCTCCATACAAGCGATCGGGGTCCACACGTTGTCACGAGGGTCGTAGCACTCGCAATTGGCTATTATGCAAGATTCTAATTCACCGCCGACAACGTATACTTTGCCATCCAGAAGAGCTACTCCAGGAAGAATGCGTCCTATGCTAATCGGAGCTACTTCGCTCCATTCTCTAGAGAAATTAATGAGAGAGTAAGATGCCTTACTTGATTACTCTTATTTAATAAAAGAAGACATTTTATCCATTTATCAAAAACAAAATCCATGTAAAACATTAATAAGTGAGTAAAGAGTAAAATGGAATAAAAAAAGAAATATATAAAGTAACAATTTATTTATCAAAGAATAAAATTGAAGTATTGAGTTTTGTTTTACTATTTTCACTTTAATTACTAAAAACTGCGAGGGAAGAGAAGAAATAATATATTGTTATATACCCAGTGAATATGTCGTATTTTTCGATAGTTTCGTAAGTACTCTCGGCAGTTCTACCCCAGCTGTCCGCGGAGTGTTCTCGCTTGGATCCACCAATCACTAAGATGTTCTTCCTAGCGCAGACTCGGGGCTGGGCATGAAGAGGCACCAGGCAACCTTTATTCGAGACTAAATCTTTCTGAATGGATCGCAGTGCGACGATAAGACTTGCGTCTTTGCACTCTAAAATAATACGCTCTAGTCTTGCTAATGAACACAATCGCAAGCGTATGTGGCCGAGGATCTCGAATACATAGCATCTCCGCGCGGGGATGTCGTGAACGATCCAATTGTACGCAGCTTGGAAGACCTAATAGAAAAGAAATGAAATATATCATATACACACGTGTGAGAAAATTAATTTATTTCGACATGTCTCTAAAGAAAGAAATTCACCTTTCTCGTTTATAACGTCATGTCGTCATCAAATCAATATAGCAAAAGTTAGAAACATAAGTTTAAATTCCGGGACTACTTAACGTTCTTTCTAACATTCCAAAACTTTCAAATACATATAATAAAGATATAAAAAAAAAAAAACAATTTATTTTGAAATAATTCGTTTTTATATCGCTAGCCATTTTAGATATTTCTAGATATCTTGATTAATTCATAATTAATTTAGTTAATTAAAAATTAATTTTAGTTAATTACAATTAATTTAAAAATCATAGAATAACAAACCTGACATTCAGTATCAATGTGAATGTAATCGCTACTAAGAAACTGAACGAGATGCTCCTTGGGCAGATCCAGAAATTCTTCTTCCTGACAGACTTGAGGAAAATTGACTTCTATAAAACGTAGGGCAGTCTCCAAAAGATCCAGTCTGTTATGTGCTTCAGCAAATCTGTAATCAACAACAATGATAAATATATATACATATATTTAAATATATATACATATATGCTATTTTTATATTTTATTTTTAGAACAATACTTGTGATTATATTAGCATAAATATAATTGATTTCAAAAATATCAAAAGATTCCTAAATTATTAATTAAAAAAATTCAAAGAAAGAAACAAATATCTTTTTTTCTCATTTTTTTAGTCAAATTTGTGTTACATGAATTGTTGAATGTCATTATAATTTAATTGTAATTATAATATTATACATAATTTTATATTAATATATTATATGTAATTAATATATTATACTTATCGTATTTATTTATATGAAAAATATTTTTACTTTGTGTAATTTAAATAATAGCTAATATTTAATTTGTACTTGCATGCTGAATAAAGATCGAAAAATTCTTAGGTAATAAATTTTTTTTATTTGCTCTAGAGATTTTTATAGCATTATTATCTATAGCTGGTTCGGATTCTTTTTCTCTATTCTTTGAATTTGTTGATCTTATCTGTAATCTCACCTGTAAATTCCAAGAGCATTAGAATAATGTAGCTGCTGTTTGAGATAGTTGATACAACCAGCTACTACATCATCTAATTCTAGCATATCGGCAGCAGCGAATAGCTCCTGTACATTATCCTGAGTGATATCCACATTGCCACTATAGATAAAGTCCACCAGCTGGGAAAGAATGTGAGGGGAGATGGAATGAATCTCCACGAGTTCCTGCTGCTCTTCGACCAGGCCGACAGTGAACATGGCATTGAAGTAGGCGCTACCGGCAGCTAGAACTGATCTGTGTGCCCTGATGATTCTATCACCAGCCACCAACCCCACATCACTGAATTTATTCTTCAGCCTCTGCGCATTGAGGTTGCGCAAGAGCTTTGAAGGATAGTGGCCCACTGTATAAACGACACTGGATACTTCGGATGATTGCTTCACTGACTGTTGGTTAGTAAAACCTATATTGGAGTTGTGACCATTTTTCAAGGTCGGCGCCATGCCATCCGCCATGAAACCATCAAGTTGCCCTTTATCCACAGATCCTATAGAGGTTTTTATAATAAAAATGATGTTAATTTGCATGAACTTGTGTGAATTAGTGATAGCATTATAGTATTTTGAAAGATGCTTCAATAAGTTTATTTTAACATAATTCTACATATATAAGAATCTAAAGATTTATGTAAATGATAATAAAATAAAAAATAATGATGAATGTAACGATATGGATTCAAATTTAAAAATCTGAATTAATGCTGGAATTAATAAAAAATATAACATATTTTCTGTCTTTCTTAAATTCATAAATTTTATATTATTTCTCCTTCCAATACAAGAATTATTTTTACCTTAATAAATTAAATATAAAATGTATAGTAAATATATTACAATTTATATAAGAAAGCACATTGAACATATATTTCTAAATAAAGATGCAAACAATAACTTAAAAAACTATATATCCAATGGCAAGGACTTGTTGAAAATGCAATTGTTTTAATTGAAATTTTTTCTTAATGTGTTAAATTCCTGTTGAAAAACTCGAGGATTGTAAAAACTTTGAATTATGAATTTTTCAAGACTCTCAAAATTGCATCGAATAAGAAGAAATAACAGAGGTATTTTATAATTTTGTTTGCATCGATAGATTTTTGTCCAATAAATAATTCGACTCGATGATTTAATTATTGAAAGCTTGCAAAGACACTCACGACATAAACGAGAAAATACTCTGTAGACGCTGTTAAAGGATTTTGTGTTATTTTTCCCTTTTAGGCGCATCACTACCACCACATTTTTGACAAATTCAACGTTCGATATTTTTTTTAATTCGCACACGCGAACAGATCCTTCTTCGGAAACGGCGTCCGTTTACAATTTTTTTTGACAAGAGAAATTTGACATACGTCAAATAACCTATTTAAGTACGTGAAATCAGCTGCAAGCTACGACAGTAGTAGCATCGACGAGACGAGGAAATCCCTACCGAATTCCTAGAAAAATTTCTCCGAGTGTCTCTATGTTAATTATAGTCTATGCTTATAATTAAAGGTCTTGTGCTAATGCTAAATAGCTTTTAGGCTGAAAGCATTTTAAAAATAAAAAACAATGTTCAAATGTGCTTTTTTGTTAAAAAGAAATCGATTAAAAATTTGTTGAATTGAACAAGATACATCATAAATAAAAAAACGAAATTTCAAGAAATAAATGCAATGGCAAATTTAAAAGATTTCTATTTTCCCACGCACAAAAATATCGAAGATCAAAAAATTAGGAAAATCATCCTATATTAAACTATTAATCAACAAGAGAAAAAGAATATGACAATGTAATATAGATTTATATATTGTATATATTCCATATTCTCTATTGACACATGAACGTGTATATACAAGGAGTCTTTCTGTGAAAGATTTTTTTTCATTACTTTTCTTTTCTTTAATATAAAAAATGGGTCCTTACTAATTTGCAGCATATGTTTTATACATTGATTTGCGATCATTAGTGCACGCGAATTTCTCACTTTGTCTGACACGCTGAGATTTAATAATTAATTACCAGTGCATCTCTCAGAATGTGGTCCTGCTTGACAAATATTGTACATAAATGTGACTGTAACTGATACTTGACATTCATAACTTACATGTTCAGTAACAATTACATATATTATATTGATAAAAAAATTCATTTTTTATTATAGTATTACATAAAAAAAGAAACAAATTTTTTGATCAATATAATATAATGCTTACACAATATAATTTTCTTTTTTTAAAAAAGAAAAGAAAAACGCAATTGTTAGTGGTGTAGCCCCATCAACTTTCCTTATTAAAAAAAAAGATAATAATGTGATTCCTTTCTTTTTCATTATTTTTTTTTCTTAGCTTAATGTACATATCTTAATTCAGAAATGTCAATTGATTTGGTTTGCACAGTGTTTGTGATAAATACATATATAATAGAAAATAGAGATACTAGCCATAATTGTAGATGCAAAGTCAAAAATTTAAAAACGCTATGAAGCAAGAATCCACAGAAAGGAATCTAAACAAAATTTAACAATCATAAAAGTTTCTAACATAATTTCTTTGGAATTTATGTTAAGTTGACAAAATATACACCTAAACGCAAGTGTGACTTATGTTTGTCTTATAGATACATAAAGCTAGCACGCCATTTTTAAAATTATATGCTTCTGGATTCTCACATTTATTTTTAAATTCTTATCAGTTTTATTTCTGGATATTCACTCGAAAAAAAATTTCAATTATATAAATTTTTAAATCCTTAAATTCTTAAACCCAATACATATATATTAATATGTTTAAATATTTAAGTTTTCAAATTATTCTGCATTCAGATTTTATTCATGAAATCACTGTCTGTTCCAATTGTTAATGTTCCAGAATTCTAAAATCATCATTATACTATTGAAATATATACATATATACTTGACATAAATTTTTTAATAATACCTAAATTCTTGTATTTAGACTCTAAAAATTTTTAGTTACATCTTTATCATTTTTAAATCCTTTAATTTTTATATCTTTATAGATTCATACATAGGTCTCTAAATTCTTAAATATCATATGATTTTAACTCATTTAAATTATTCTATTCCTTTTCGAATGTTCTACATCCTAAGAGGAATTTCTAAAGAACTCTGACAATCAAAGGATCTAAGTTCAAAAAAGCTCCAATTCTTTTTCTTTGTATATATCTATTGTACAGTAGATCATGCTTTTAATTGGAATATTTACAATATATTTACGCTTTTATTTACGACTGTTCTTTTGTTCTTATATCAGTAACTACGTTTTTAGATCCTTGAATTCTCAGATTTAGATTCACAAATTGTGTATTTTCCTTTTTAAACCTATGTTCCTTTTTTCAACTTTTTGATTCCTTCATTCCTATAATTTTATTTTTGTAAATACTCAAGCCTAAAACAAATCTCACATACTCCTCATAATACAAGAATTTAGATATAAGCAAACATATATCTCGACTTACAAGGATTTAAAAATACAAAAGTTGACAAATTCTTTCTCGAGAGAATATAAATATCCAGAATATTTTCTTTCCCATTCAATTTGATAACTTGCAAACATTACTTTTATTGCAAAGAAAAAATAATGTTTACAATTAATATTATTTACAATATGTTTATTTTGCAAACGGATTTTCATAGATTTTCGTAGATTTGTAGATTCTTAAATCCTTTTTGGTCACTGGTTAGCTGAATTATTAAAGTCTTGGGATTTTACATTTTTTAATTTCTAATTCCACAGATGTTTAAATATTCTTTTAGTTTTATAAGCTTTTTTTTAGATATTAATACTTTTAATCTTAATAATTCTTTAAATTTCTAATTATGTATGTTTATATTTTTATATCTTTCCTAGGTTCTTAATTTCACAAGAGTCAAACTCTTGCTAAACGATTTAAGACCGAGAATTAATTGATTCGACTTTTGTTGCTGCTATATTTTTGCAATATGTTTCAAGTTAAAGAATCTGAAAATTCAAAAAATGTACCCAAGAAAACAGAAATTTAAGAATTCAAGACTAGAAGAATAAAATCAGATCTATAGATAGATTATAGATAACTGATGTTATCCAGAATTCTATCTATAGACACCAATTCTCTAAAATGTTATTTTAAAAAAGAATCCAACAACCATCTAAGGATTTAAGTCTCCAGAAGCGTACAAGATCGTGTCTCCCTTTCCTCACAACGAAGAGGATGACGTTTATCTCTTAATGAATATTATTTACACAGGGCATATACATTTATACGATATGTTATAATCTCTTTTTTGGCAACGAACCGAAGGCCGATATAACGGTAGGTTTGGCGCCGGACGACGCGAGGGTCGTCAGAGTAGGTTGTGCGAGGAGCACCGTGGGCTTGGCTGTCGCGGCGGCGGCGGCAGCAGCTGCGACAGCAGCAGCGGCGGCGACGCCTCCGGACGCCACTTGGTCCCACTTACTTTTCCGCTTTTTAGCGTCGTCGGTTCTCAACGGTTCGTCGGCACCGCTGCCGGTGGAGCTATTTGGCCGCTTCGCAGTGCCAGATACGATCTCAATCTTGGTTTTCTCCTTGCGCGCCTTCTCAAGTTTGTCCATCTCCGTTTTCTGCACCTTGGCGAGTTCCTCGTAGTACGAATCCTTGCTCCATTTGAACGGATCAAACCTATCCGGTGGATAGTTGGTGCCCAGCTCGTTGATGCTACAAAACTGAATAAGTTTCTCGTAAATGGATGGATTCCGGAATTCCTTGCGCTGCTGGATCAATGTGTTCATGTCTAGCCCGTCACTTTCCATTTTCCGATACAACCTCGCAATCTTGTCCTGCAGTTCGGCGGGACATTGACCCGTGGGTTCTGGTGGTATCGTCACACCGTAAGGGTCCTTAGTTTCCCCGTTATTATCTGAAAGCAATTCTCCGGAACGCGAGGAGGGCGACCGGCGCTCAGCGCCGCCGCTACCGATGGCGGCGGTGACGGCGGTGGCGGCTACGGCAGTGCCAATGGCTGTCGCGACCGGGAGACCGTTCTCCTCGGGACGACCTTCCGCGACCGTCGTGGCGACCGTCGCGCTCGCCGTCGTCAACGACGGTGCCGGTGCTGGCGACGGCGACGGCGACGGCAGCGCAGCAACGGCCGCCCCCTCATCGTCCTCGGAGACTACCGTGTCGTCAAAATAAGAGACCAATCGTTGCACCTTCGTAGCCGCGCCCGGCAAGTCGCTACTACCGGCAGACTTGCCGACGACGGGACTGTGCGAGGCTGAACGGCCTCCAGATATGGGACTGGTGGCAGATCGGGCCTGGGGCTGACGACCGACTTGGGCATTATGCGGGGCGGCCCCCTGGGGAGTGTTCGAATTCTCCTCCTGCAGGCGCTCGTCTTCCACCCCGTCCTCGCCCTCCGAGTCGGTATAAGCGGAGTTGAGAGATGCCAGAGCAACACTTTGTACAGACATGGTTAGTTGGTTTTGAGTGCCCGCCGTGCTACCAAGCAATATTTTGTGTGGGAACTCACCGGTCTAGCGTTGCACAGCCTGGCCCAGCGCCCAACTGTGCCACGTGAGGGCTTTAGAGGCGCGGGGACAGGAAGGCTTTTATGGGCCCGATGGACACGTTGAGCTTTGGTCGCTTTTAGTACGAACCTAAAATTATATTATACATATATACCATGGTTGTCAATTATGTTATGTTAAGTTACATTCGCAATATTAGTCTCTTCAAAGATACATGTATGTTAAATTTTAATATATAAATAATAATTCTTATGTATATGTGTATACATTATTCTTTACAGAGATTTCAAGCATTTTGTAAATTTTTGTCTTTTAAATAATTATGAATATATTTAAAAATTATAAATAATAATTTAATTTTGGAGTTATGAATATATTTTGAAAAAATACAATTGAAGAAAAAGATAAAATAATTTTGATTTCAATAAATCTGTGTTTAAAAAGAATGTCTTTGTTATTAAATGGTGTAAATATACTGAAAAAATAAATTTATTCACTTTGTTTCTTTATATTTTTGTTGCATTTGTTCACAATGAAAAATTATACGAGGCGCGTACCTAGCGATATTTAATAATAATGCATTTTCATAGAAAATCTATATTTAAACTCAGATTATTGCTTTTACTGGCAAACATGTATCCATTTTATCCTCTTTCTTTTTTCACGGTTCTCTGATGCAAAATGTGTGACCGAATTAATATTTATTCAGTAAAATTTACTCCAAAATTTTCTCATGCCATAATTAGAACACAATCTCAATAGTCATTAAAGTCAATAAATAAATAGTGATAACGTTAATAGAAAGTAAAATTATGAAAGGATCACCTGATTTGTCTACTTCAGGTCGAACTGGCAAACAAAACGTAGGTTAGAATTTAACCAGATCACGACGAGTATATCGCCAGAGAGAAACCTGAAGGCGGCCACCAGCCTCGACGGGCAAATTTCCCAATGCTTGACGCGCCATCTGAAAAAGTGGACGTGAACTATGTCCGTTACGCTCGGTACATGTGGTTCGTGTCCGTGCTATGGTTCGTATCTGAACTAGATAAGCTGGATGAAGTGAGGTCGATCATCTCTACGGAAAATGTGTTCATCGAGGCTGATGGCCGCTTTCTCTGGTTTTTCTCTGATATCGCTAAGCAATGAGAAACTTTTCCCACTGACCTTAAACTTCAATGTCCAGGAATACCGCGTACAATTTAAATTTGTTTGTTTGCACATTACAATCGAATTATTAATACAATCGAAAATATATATTCAACGAAGAGTGCAAAATTTTATTCCGCCATCGGCAACCATCGACGCGTCCTCCCAGAATTCCCGAGATACTTTATTAGTAAGTTACTAGAATTGTTTGGTAAATTACTAAAATGTTGCTGCTACTGTTGCTCACTGCCTATGGCCTATCAAGTTAAAGAAGCTTTACTCCTTTTATCCTGATTGGTCGGGTGGCACCCGATTGACCACGTCGCCAATTGGCCAATTCAAAATAGGACTCTCTGATTGGTCAATCGTTGTTGGTTACCCTAGGCACAGGTCGATATAATTGGCTGTGGTCAAACTGGATGCTCCCGATTGGTTGATCAAAACATCTTCAGCGTTTCCCTGGTCACAGCCTATGAAGTGTCACCTTTCTATCAACGCGCAGATTTTTAGTTACATAATGAGCGTGTGTTGATAAGAAGTAATTCGCGATGATGGTCGGGATAACACCGTATACTTGCAGAAATGCGCTTCGTCAAGTGAGTTCTTTTTGAAGAACAAGAAAATGATCAGTAACAGACAAGACGTCATATAATTTTTCGTTTCATTTTTCGTATAAATGTGTTTTTGTCTCTATCCAGTACAATGCAAACACTTGTCAGCTTGATGTAATGAGCATGTAATTAAGAATGTCATAATATACTTGTCATTTTTCTTAACAGATAACTTTAAATCCTTACTTGTGAATTAGAATTTAATGTTAAAGTAACAATCCTCAGTTCAGTAATTAATAAAAAATTATTTTTTATAGTACTATACCTTGATTCTTGACAGATTCAAGACATATGTATTTTATATGTTATCTATTTCTAATTCTAATTCAGTACTTTCTCAATTTTACAGATCAGAAGTTTGCATACTGCAGCAATTCAAAATGCTGAAGCCAGGTTAAAAACCTTCTCGATTTATCGTTGGAATCCGGATAAGCCTGATGAGAAACCATATATGCAGAAATATAAAGTTGATTTGAATACGTAGGTACTTTTTATTGAGCAAATTAAATAGTTTTGTGATCTTATGAAATTACATCATTATTTTAGTTTTTGCATTTTATGTATTTTATTTAGTTGTGGGCCAATGGTGTTGGATGCATTGATTAAAATTAAAAATGAAGTGGATCCAACTTTGACATTCCGCCGTTCTTGCCGTGAAGGTATCTGTGGATCTTGTGCTATGAATATTCAAGGAACAAACACACTGGCATGTATCAGGTATTATATGCATTAATATATACATATATATGTTTGTATTATTTAATCATAAAAAATGTAATTTATAATTCTGATTGACTTCTATTTCATACAATATTTCAACATAAATTAAATTTTACATATAAATCCATATTATAATAACTAATTAAATAGAATAAAATTATATATTTCAGCAAAATTGATAAAAATACAAGCTCGTGTGAAATTTAT
Source organism: Camponotus vicinus (assembly GCF_025532165.1). Classification (NCBI taxonomy): domain Eukaryota; kingdom Metazoa; phylum Arthropoda; class Insecta; order Hymenoptera; family Formicidae; genus Camponotus; species Camponotus vicinus. Next base: position 10,484,092 of record NW_028141976.1, on the reverse strand, counting down.
CCCTTACCACATATGTATATTGTCAAGGATTTAGTGCCAGACTTAAATAATTTCTACGAACAGTATCGTAGCATACAGCCTTGGTTGCAGCATAAAGGTACAAAGAAAGTTGGTAACCAACAGTATTTGCAGAGTGTAGAAGACCGAAAAAAATTGGTAAGTAAGCTTCTTTGGCATCATGTTTATTTGATCTTCCATTTTGATTATAGTTATTTTTATTACTTAAAACTAAATACATAATTTAAGCTTTTTTCTACAGGATGGTCTCTATGAATGTATTCTTTGTGCTTGCTGCAGTACTTCTTGTCCATCATATTGGTGGAACGGTGATAAATATTTAGGCCCTGCAGTACTTATGCAAGTAAGCATATTTTAATATTACACATTATACTTTAGATATTGTATTGCGTAGTAGAATAGTCAATCGCAAATAATAGATTTAAAACAAATAAATATAAATAAGAAATTCTTTAAGAATGAGATAAACACATATATAAACTAAATTAAATATCTAATTATTATCTTTTAAACAAATAATATTGCATATTTGCATCTCTAAAGATAAATCTAATTAGAATATATATAATTTTGTTGCTAAATGCTAATTCTTGGTTTTTTTTTTTTTTAGAATTTATCCTTATAACATTTATTTGTTATTTTTTTCTAAATCTGTTCTAACTATTATTTTTATTAGGCTTACAGATGGATTATTGACTCGCGAGATACTCAAACGAATGAGCGTCTGGAGAAACTGAAGGATCCATTTTCAGTTTATCGCTGTCATACAATTATGAATTGTACACGTACTTGTCCAAAGGTGAGTTTAATTTATTATTTGAAAATTTGCAAAATTATGTTAAATTAAAACACAAATATTTTTTTTGTCTTTACAGGGTTTAAATCCTGGAAAGGCAATAGCGGAAATAAAGAAATTATTAGCTAATATTAGTCAGAAACCACAACCGGAACTTCCAGCATCTCCATAGCTAAGGGAAATCAGGTAGACACAATAAGTTCTATGTATATATATCTGTCTTATACATTATACTATGTGCACAATAAACATATATAATCAGTGTAATATATTTCATACAACCAAAAATGTGCGGATCTAATGGATAAAATATTTTAGCAACCAAAAAATCGGTTACACTCTATCTTTCAATAAAACAGGTTTCTTACTATGTGGAACTCTATATGGAAACTATGCAGTGCAGTAATTAATAATTAATAGCACGAACCCTCAAAAGTTACTCGGACTGTGCTTTATTAGTCCTTCACGGTTCGGCAGCCATTCGAATCCTAGCAGTCTCATGCGATCGATTGTGCACCTCAGCTGTGCGCAATGTTATACCAAATATGTCTTCATGATAACGATTCTCATCCTGAAAGAAAGAATTATTCCATACAAGTGAGACAATTTATATTTCTGTGGCTATTATTTGCTCATATCATATGCTGTATAAATAGTAAATAAGCGATAGGAAAAGAATAATAATGGGCAAAAAATTTATACTCTGAGTGATAACATATACGCTTCGACTTCCTTGTCCGTCATTTGGCCATGCGTTTGTATAATTAGTTTCAAGGTTTGATAAACATCCTCTGCCATTGTGCAATCTCCGCAAACGTAGAAATGTCCGTGCTCATGTACTACCATTGTGTAAATCTCAGATGCTTTCGTTTGGATCAAATCTTGCACATAAGTCTAGGTAAAATTCATATAAAACTTAAGTTTATATCATAACATAGATCATATTTGTTATTTTATAAATTTGTTTTTACTTATATTTATTGATATAAAATGATGAACAAAAGGATTAATTACATTATGCTGAAATAAATCTAGAGTTCAAGGAACATGATAGAGATCAAGTTTAATTCAAGTATTTACAAATATAAATCGAATATTGAGATTCGAGTGTTTGTAAAATCTATTATGTTATTTGCTGTGATTGGAAAATTATGTTTGAACTGCATATTTATAGCTTTCAAAAATTTTATTTGAAAGAAAGAATTATGTTTCTATGCATGGAAGAATCAAACTTCTTAGAAGTGCTCTACCTTTACAAACTTTTTCTTTCTAGTTATTTTCTTAGATAATAAAGAACATACATGTATGTATTTTACCTTTTCGATACCGGGTTCTCGGGATAATGCTAAGAATACTTTATCTAAGACACCAGCCTCCAACATTTCTTTTTTCTCTTGTCTATACAAATCCAAGTTTCTTTGACGACAGCCAAAGAATAGCCAAATCTTTCCAAACGTTTGATCTGCAAATATAATTTCTGGAAAATAACTTCTGAATGTTGTTTTCAAGATTTAACGATCGATTTCAAACAATGATCTTATAAATCACTTATAAATGAAACATATTGGATTGCTATTATTTCTACACAATTATCGACGATTACTTGGTGTTTTTATATAGCAATACATATGATTATTGAAATGGCATATGGCATATTTGAAATTAATAAGTATGTATGAGAAAAATATACTTACTCTGTTTCATGTCAAATTTCATCTGAGCAAACCGATGGTGCCAGAAGCCTCGGAAAGGTGCGATTCCCGTACCTGGGCCCACCAATATTATTGGTGCTTTAGTTTCCGTTGGCATATAGAAATTTGGCGCGCTTGAATATTAATAAATCATTATGTATTTGATGAAAAATTTGTATATAAGCAAAATTTTGAAATAGTTTACCTCCGCACAAATACATATAACAATTCCCCGTCGGATATTTCTCGCAGATAATTGGAACAAACGCCAAAATGTACTGGTCCAGACCCATCTAGAATCAATAATTAAATTATAATTAAAGATTGCAGATGTGTCAGCATGAATGAGAAAGAAAAAAACAAGAAAAGAGAAAAATAAGATACCTTGCGTTCGATATTGCACTACTGCGACTGTAAGATGAATTTGTCCTTGATGCACAGAGGGAGATGACGAAATACTGTAGAATCTCGGCTGCAAAGGTGTTAGATGAAATAGGAGCAATGGAGCGTACGGAGTCACGGATGGAAATTCATCCAGAACTTCGGCCAAATTAGGAAACTTCCAATGCCTCCAATCCTCGTAAGCCGCCGGATCCTATTTTAAGAAGAATTCCTTTTTAAAATTTTGTTTTCTTGAGAATATTTTTAATTAAAATAATATATTTTTAGAGTTAAAGTACGATAACATGTTAAATTTTACGTATTAATGATATTTTTTTCTTTTGTTTTTCGAATATTTTTAACGTTAAACCTTAGCTTTTTTTCTCTCGAAATTCTGATGTGCTTCGATAGAGCTACATTTATAAATATTTACATATTTACATATTTACAGAAGTTAAAAGATCAAGTTGCTTCCGTTCTTTTGCATTCGTAGCTATTGAAGCAAAGTATCTTAAGAGATTCGGCGTAGGCGGCGTCGTGATATCCAAAAATCGAGTTAATAGCATTCTTAAAGAATTCGGTAAATATCTGTTATAAGGTACCCATGTTTTTACAATGCCTGGAAAAAGTCGCTATTATCAGTTATAGAGAATGTAATAGAGAAGAAAAGAAAAAAATGTATTAGATCGATCACCGTTAGGAGTATGTGCTTGCTTCTGCATTTGAAGCTCGATCGGTGTATCAACGTTAAAGGTAGATTGTATACGTTGCAAGATCCTCTCCACAAGTTCTGCCCGATTGCATGCAAATACGCCTAAATGATCCCCAGGCTTGTAAGAGATATCCATGCCCACTATATCATCCAATTCCAGGAGCAATGTCGTTCCACTGGACTCGTCGCCGCTCAAATTGGTCTTTCGCAGCATATTGCACATCGTCACATTTCTGTTGTGGCATTTGCTCAATGCTTTGTCAATCGGTTGTGGATCAGCCTCCACGGAACGGACTGTTGCCGCGGACAGTGCCTCGGAATCTAGGGACAGGGCCACCTCTGCCAATGTATCATCATCATCCAGGCAGAATGTTTCACACGCGACCTTAAAAGTGTCGGCCGCCCATTTCCGGAAGGTTTGTTCCTGTCCGCACATCTCGTCACCCTGAGCCAATCGGGCCAATCGTTCTCCGCCCAATTCGCCCAACAGATTGTCGACGTAACGACCAAACGCGCAAAAATTTGGATACGCGGACGAACCTAGCGCAAATACGGCGAATCGGACATTGCTGAGAGGTCCAAAGGTATCCTCAGTCTGCGAGTCTGTCGTAGAGCCGCGCAGGGAATCTAATCTGTCTAATTTCTTCGATCCGCTCACTTCCGTTTGACTATTGGCCTTGATAAATGACTTCGAGGTTGCCAGATTCACTTTATCGCTGTTGGTGATATAAGCGTCGTTCATCCTCATTGCATACAAATTCTGCGCGAAGACCTCCCCGTTTTCGGGCGGATCACCGTTCCCGAAAGTGGAAGTTACCACAAACAGTAGAGCCTCGTGTTCTATATTACTGATGTCGTAATCCGCCATCGAAAGTACCTGAGAGTGAAAAGCGTGGCCTAGCAATTCGTTTAACTTTTCCGCGTACATTTGGGACGTGCCGGTTTCTGTACCAAACAATATGGTCGCTTTTATACGGCGCGATAGCGCTCGTCCAAACAATTTGGACGTAAACTTTACGGCTCTTGCGATTTGCTTAAAATGAAACTTTCGCCTCGGTTTCTTCGTCGTCGTTTTTTTGTCGCGTCCCTTTTTCCATACGTGAATTTTCCACGCTGGCTCCTGGTTATCGTAAGCGGGTTTCAAATGATAAAGCGACATTTCCTGGTGAAATACTGCCGTCGCGGATCCAGATATCGGTGGCACAATCCATAGCCAGTCTGAGGGACATCCGTTCCGAAGACGCATCTCATTATCGAGATGTTTCATGAAAGATTCTGAAGCCGTATGATGATCCACGATTGTCACATTCTTCAGCTGAAAACTATGCAGCACCGCGATATTAGCCTCCACCATTGCTTTGTCCTTCCATAACGACGTAGCTGTTCTAGTGTCTAGGCCCATATTCGTTGCAATTGTCTCGAGTAAGTTATATCTGTGACCATCGCACATATTTCTGCAGCCAATCTCGGTGCTCATATACCAGCCATTGAAAGGTGCCGCGGTAAATACTAAACCTCCACAATCGAAAACCATTCCAGACACGGCCGGAACGGCGAACCATTTGAAATACAATTTTTCAAACCAGTCGTACCTGTCATCCAAGCACAGATATTATTTCTTTATGGAATTATGATAGAATCAAGGCATAACTCTTGAATTTAACGAGACAAATCCGACATTTTCTTTTTCAGAGAACGAAAAATTATTTATCTATGTTAAATAGATTTATTTTAAATGCATTTTTTCTTTTTTATTTAAGAATCTGAATATGCTTGTCATCGGATGTATAAAGTTCTTGATTTCTAATATATTTATATTGAAATGAGAAATCATGTAGTTTGAGCCATTATAATTTAATATAATTAATAAGACACGAATAAACCTAATATAATAAATAATGTCAACGTAATAATTAAATAATAATTAAATTTACGTAATAAATGAAATTAAATTTATGAAAATTAATTAAAAATATAAAATTAAAGTTTTTACTAAAAGCTTTAATAACTACTTACGTAGGATGAACTAGTGGTACTTCGAGTACCAAATCGCTGGGAATGTCGAAATAATCCGGATCGTGTCCATTGGCGGATAAAAGAATCGGTAATATATCGAATTTAGTCCGCTTTCCTTTCCATCCTAATTTCATGCAAAGCTGTTGAAACAAATTGTTCTTTTGTTAAATTACTTTCAAAATACATTCCTTATAGAGGAGATTTTATATTTTAAGAAGTTAAAAATATTTCCTAATTTTAGAGTGTTGACGGATTTAAAATCTAATATAACCGTACATAGTTATCATGTCTTTTACAATCTAAAAAATTTTAATGCTAAATATCTTGCAAATTCCGCTATTTACCAATAAAGCTCCTACTATACTTGAAACAATAATTAAAAATGAAATTTTAAATTATATATTTATATACTTTTTAAATTTATTTATATTTAATCTATATATATATATTTTTTTAAATTATTATATAATATTAAAATTTATTATAAATCTTAAATAAATAAATAAAATATTTTAATATCATATATTTTAATATATTTAAAAATATATTTAATTATATATTTTATTAATTAATTAAATATATATAAATATTTTTAAATTAATATAACATTTATATATATATATATATATATATATATATATATATATATATATATTTACATTCAATTGTAATTGGTAGTAATATTTTAGAGTAGTAATTTATTTCGTATAATAATTTCGATATGTAACGCCTTGAATTCTTTGCAATAATGTTTAACATGAAGTCATCAATATTAATCTTATCGACAATATAAAAGTATGAAACAATAGTTGTTGGCTGACATATTGAAACAACGAATTTGCCTTTTATAGCCGAGACCGCCGAGACAATGTAAACGCAACGATTTGCATTATCAATGTTTTCCAGAAGACATATTTATACGAGCTATATATTGTATACTATACACACACACACACACACACACACACACACACACACACACACACAAAATTGTTTATTTGTAAAATTAAAATAATTAATTTTACAAATAAATTTGTATCGAATTTTGTCCTATTAGATTTGATATTGAATATCATTTTATCCCAAGTTTATTTTTTCCAATATAGATATTGAAAATACTAAATGAAATTGTGAATTATGATTATAAGACAAAATGAAATTATTTTAATTGATACATTATACAAGTTGCCACAAATAATGCGAAACGGTTTTATATTATTTATATATTCTGACCTCTGTAAACTCTACGGTAACAGGATCTCCAGTAATAGTGCCATCTGGATTTTTATATCCCGCATAATTAATTAATTGCTGATTCCATACTCTGTAATCGTGTTTTCCATCAGTACGTTGCGGAAATATTGTTATTGCAGATCTGAAAAAATATTTAAATATGCTATAGTAAAAGTAGATAATTAATATTAAATTTATTTTAATTTATAATATGTGTAATTAATTTCACTAATTTTTATAAATATATTTATATATAATTAAATTTATTTTGAAATTTAATTTATAATATTAAATTTTAATTTTTTATTTGTTTAATGTAAAAGTACGATTTAAGAAATAATCAAGTGTGATTATTTTTTCCTAATTAATTAACTACTAATTAATTCATTATTTTTTACCTTATGTTCCCTTTATTTGTAGCGTATTTGATATGATTGCACAAAGCCTCGAACATGCCACTTGTAGTCGTAACGTAGCGGCAATCGAAGACCTGCAAATATTTATTTTATAGACTAACAAACGTATGTAAATTTTTTCCGAATATGCACGAATGGGCGTTTTTGGAAAAATATCATTAGAAATGTTGCGATGTGAAATAGACCTGTAATTTTGACCATTGTATACGACCGATGCATCTCACGGCGTTTCGCCAAGCTATTTTTGCACCGAACACCAATTCCGTTTCTGTTAACTGATATGTACCAGTGGACATCACTTCCTTTTGCACATTTTCCCAACGTGTGCGATGAGCATCGCTATTTAATCTGTGTAAATCATAAAGGCGAATTTGAGGAAAAGTGCTTGTAAGATCTATTATAATTTAAAGAAATCCACACGCGAATATACCTTCTGATGGAAGTGAAATATTGCTCCAGAAAGTCTTTTGCATGAATTAGAACTTCTTCTTTTGTACGTGGTTCAGTTCCATGAAGCGGTAGCTGCATTATACTACCGAGACATGATTCCCTTGAGCAAAGGGTTTTCTAAAAATTCATTTAATATTATTGTTTCATTTATATGTTTCTTTCGTTATTACGTTTATTATGTAATGAGATGTGCGCTATAAAAGTTTCAATAAAAAGAATTTTAAAGTGGTTTGTTATTAACGACATGTAATCGGAAAAATAACGATTCTATGTAAAACAAGTAGAAAATGTAGAATTTTTATACATTTAATAGAAAATGTAGAATTTTTATACATTTAATAGAAAATGTAAAATTTTTTCATACACGTTAAAAGCTTCGTTTTTAAGAAATCTTGAAAAAATCAGACAATTAATATACCTTCTATCATTTGTTTGGTCATTTTTTACATTTAATTTTGAAATTATAATCTTTCGGGATATCACTCGTCAAATTTTTCGAAATTATAATTTTTCAAGACATGGTTCTCTTTCAATCTTTCAAATATTAATCTTATTTTTCTCGAAATATTTTGTATATTTATTGAAAAATTTTAATTACATAAATTATTTATAGGTCATCTAATGCAATAACGACGATCAAAGTAAATGAATAAAGAGAATTAACATCCTAATTGAGCTATAATGGAAACATATATATATATATTTTTAATATTATATATTAATATTAAAAATAAATTATATTTAATTATATTTAAATTAAAACAAAAATAGATTTATAGCACTTATCAATGAAAATTGATAATCAATGAAACTTGAAAATTGAGCAAACTCAAAACAAGAAAAATAATATTACTAATATTTCATTTATGTAAAAAAAGTTAGATTTTCTTTTCATATAAATTTATATAAGAAAATTTTATTCTGTATATTTTTGACTGTTATAATTACATTTTAATACGTTAATTAGCTTTTTTCCGATTATATCACCGATAATAAACCACTTTGTATTATTTATGATAAAAAATACTCTAACATTTCTAATTATTTCTAATTAATTTTTAAAAGAAAAAATACCTCTTTAACACTTTTTAAGTGCAAAGAATCAAATGCCTCCGTCTTATCCGCGAGATTTTTCAATTTCGTAGGTTTCTTTTGTTGAGCCGTTGCGTCGTGATCCTTCATCTTGTATTCACGAATGTTTAACTGCTTCTTGCTTAACAGACTGGAGAAAAGAGTGACGATAAAGAGGAAAAGATGAATGGATAGGACACAGAGATGACACAACGCAGCATCTCACGTGCCGTCATCTCACATGCGCCAGCATGCGCAACATTGATCCATTCCGCTTGTCCTCGGAATGTTACAAGATCGATCAACAGATAATACTTTTTGCGTTAAAATGAAAATTTTGAGCAGAAACGCGATGTGTGCAACACATTAATGTCTTACACATTAAAAATATCATTTTCTTATGTTAATTTTTAACAATAATAAATTACCATAATAATAATCATATATAAATACATACGTATATGTACATAGAATTATGATCAATAATTTAAAACCAGTTATAAACTGGCCAGAATTAATTTGCTAAAGCTTGAAATAATTATAAAATATATTATTTGTATTTTGGCTAATTCAATTTAGCATTAACTGATCATTTTGAGAATTGGTCGAATTTTATAAAACACACACATATTATGTGTGAAATTGAGTAGCTGAAGGACAAAAAAATATGATGTTCTATTTTTAAAAATTTCGATTTTGATTAATTTCAATTTCCTTCTCTCTTTTTAAATAAATCTCTACAATTAATTTCAAGTTTTTGATTAATTAAGTCATAATTTAAAACATTAACATTTACAGTACATAAGACAATGTATTGCAAAATTTAAGCAACAGCAAATAAATTGAGCTCTCCTTTTTTATGATTTAAAATAAATAAATCAGTCAATCAATCAATATATAAACATATATATAATTAACAAAATTTAATTTGTCAGATAACGATTAAATGAATTTATGATGAACAAAATATATTTTTATAAAAGTAACGATTTTATGGACTTATGTTAATTTTAAAGATATACATTTTAATAATTTTTCTGAAGAAATAAGTTATATAAAATAAATAAAAAAATTTGTTTAAAAAAAAGTAAATGTGTTTACTACTGCTAAACGTGTCTAAAGTTGTAGAGAAAATACAGCTTACGACTCTTTTTCAGCTCTTGCCACACACGTCAATGATATAGCTAGTCAGAACACGAAATGACCGCTTTCTATATCGAAGGTTCGTGCTTTGGCCGACAGAGTTAGTCAAAGTATCCGGCCGATTTGCTCTTCGGCCATAATAGTCGAGGCGGAAAATCAACTTATATATTGTACACATCATTTATTACAATATGAATGAATCATATTATTATACTGATTAGTTCATCACAGAAATAGAAACATTTAAGTACTTAAATTTTAAAATTGAAAGAATAATTAATTAATTTTTGAATTTTATATATAAAGAAACAAATGGATACAGAATCGTTCTTTTAAGATCATTATTTTTGAAATTCAAAATCAATGTAATTATCTTATTTTTTTAAATTAAGAAATTAGATATTTTTTATATTTCTTATATTCTAAATATAGTCTTTCCAATGTACTTATTTAAAAGGATTTTTATAATATATTATATATAATATAATATATAATATACAGGGTGACCCATTTTAACTTAGGCAGCCAAATAACTCGAAAAATAAGCAAGATAGAGAAAAATGTTTTAGACAAAAGTTGTATGGTTTCGAGGGGGCCATAAGATGGTATCATTGGTTTGACCTTGAAGAGTCATTTGAAGGTCACGTGAAGGTCACTTCAATTTTTTTAAATGGAACATCTTATATATTTTTGTACATTCTTGTAGCTCATCTCGAGAGCTTTCCAAAACACTATAATTAAGTACATTTTCGTTAAGTACTTTTTGAGTTATGAGGCTTGAAATAATTTCTTAATTTTACATAAACCGTAAAATATCTTGTAAAATATTCATTTTTCGATTATCTTACCTTAATACTTTTATGTACAAAATAATGAGAGGAATCAATTGGTGTAAAGAAAACACATAGTTGTTTTTAAGAAAAAATATGGAATTGTTAATTGCAAATTACATATTTTTTCTTCGAAACAACTATGTGTTTTCTTTACACCAATTGATTCCTCTCATTATTTTGTACATAAAACTATTAAGGTAAGGTAATCGAAAAATGAATATTTTACAAGATATTTTACGGTTTATGTAAAATTAAGAAATTATTTCAAGCCTCATAACTCAAAAAGTACTTAACGAAAATGTACTTAATTATAGTGTTTTGGAAAGCTCTCGAGATGAGCTACAAGAATGTACAAAAATATATAGGATGTTCCATTTAAAAAAATTGAAGTGACCTTCACGTGACCTTCAAATGACTCTTCAAGGTCAAACCAATGATACCATCTTATGGCCCCCTCGAAACCATACAACTTTTGTCTAAAACATTTTTCTCTATCTTGCTTATTTTTCGAGTTATTTGGCTGCCTAAGTTAAAATGGGTCACCCTGTATAATATAAAATCTCATAATATATAATATAAAAAAAATAAAAATTATTTATGATGACTAATTTTATAGTGACTTATTTTGTATTTATATTATAATGATCTAATCAAAAATGGAAAATTTGGAAAAACGGAAAAAGGTTTTATTAAAGATACATATAAAATATAACTATATAGCTATAATTTATTATAAATCGTTTTATAGTTCTATATTATAATATTTATATTTTCCCCTCTAAAGATATTTATTTTTTTTGTTATAAAAAAATATATGTATACATACGATTAATTATTTATTAAAGATGTAGAACAATCCCACTTCATGGATCTTTCAACAGCCATTTTCCATTTGGAATATCTGAGATCTCTTTCTAAAATGAAACATTTAAATATTATTAAACGAATTAACTTTTTTCAGATATAATTATTACAAATATGTAAAAAAATCTAAGACTTACCATTTTCACCAATCACAGGTGAAAACTTGGTTATTTGAGACATATCCATTTCATCTATATCAATTAAGTCTATACCAATGGCAGCTAAAATGGCGGCACCTAGTGCTGTTGTTTCAACCATGTTTGGTCTCACTATTTAACACATATAATTATTTACTTAAAACATTATCTTATTAGTGATTGTAATATGAAGGAATCATATTAATATTAATATTTATTTACCGACAGGTATTCCGGTTAAATCTGCTTGTAATTGCATTAACAAATTGTTTACAGTCATGCCACCATCCACTTGCAGCATTGTCAACTCTGTTCCTGAATCTTTCACCATTGCCTCTAATATATCTCTCGTTTGGAAACAGACTGCTTCTAATGCTGCTCGTATAATATGATATTGTTCCGTATCCTCGGTAATGCCGCAAATTACTCTGATTTCATCAAATTATATAAATGAGATAGAGATATACTAATGCTTGATTAAAGAAAAAAACTTAAAATTTTTTAATAGAAAATTAAAAAAATAACGAAAAAGAAAACGGTAGAAAATATAAGAAACAATACCCGCGCGCATCTTGCTGCCAATAGGGCGCGTATAGTCCTGAAAAAGCTGGCACAAAGTACAAATCACCAGAAGATTTCACACGCTCTGCCATATCTTGCGTTTGCATTATATTACTGAGAAGTTGCATATTATTTTTCAGCCAGGCTAAAGCAGCTCCAGCGACAGCGACGGATCCTTCTAGCGCATAAACAGCTGGAGATCGTGCAATCTTGTAAGCAACAGTAGTTATTAAACCATGCATTGAATCAACCTTCTGTAAAGTGGAATTTTCATGAATTACTTTTCAATGTTCTTTTTATGAAAAAAGGGAAAGTATTTACTTTTTCTTTTTACATGTATATTTTACATTATACATACTATATTTCCTGTATTATAAAGTAGAAAACATCCTGTACCATATGTAGCTTTTGCTTGACCAGGCTTCAAACATAATTGACCGAGAAGAGCTCCCTGTTGATCACCCACACACTATACAAAGGAAAATATAATTATTATATAATGTTGTCTATTTCAAGTGTCATTAAATTTGTTATAGAATTTCCTGCATTAATGAAATAAATCTATTATTCTGTTTAGGAGAAAATAATGATATAATTTTAATAACAACTGAAGCTGAAATAATTTTAATAATAACAAATTCAACTATTGAAATTATTACATAAGGAAATAACTTTATATTTGTACTAGCCTTAAAAACAAATATTAACTTAAGTTTATAATAAATAAAAATTATATAAAATTCTCTTCACATACTTACACCCGCTATAGGTATGCCTGCAAGAACTTCAGGAATTGAAATATAACCATAGACTTCTGCGCTGGACCGTATTTCAGGAAGAATATGTTGTGGGATACCGAAGAAGTTGCATAATAAAGGATCCCATTTCAATGTATCAATATTCATTAGCATTGTACGAGATGCATTTGACACATCCGTAATGTGTAATTGACCTTTTGTAAGATTCTAAACACAAGAGGTATTTGATGATAACATTTAAAATATTTTATTTTTATTTTAGTACTTACCCAAATAAGCCATGTATCAATTGTCCCAAAGGCACATTTTTTTGCATCTACTGCTTGTTTGACACGTGAAATATTATCTATCAACCAACGTATCTTGAGAGCACTAAAATAGGGAGATAATGGTAAACCACATAGAGGTTTCAAAAAATTCTTGTTTCTAGTTTTATTAGGGATATTATCCCATACAGCTTCTAAAGTTGTTGTTGTCCTCATATCATGCCATACTGTAAAATTGATAATTTTATTTAATAATATTTAACATGCTTATAATGAGACAAAATTTCTTGCACAAGTAATTTCTATTAATATGCGTTAAATTAGTAAATGCAATGTAAGTCATAAAATTTGACTAAAAATTTGAGTAAAAATGAGATGTTTTATAATATCTATTTATACCAATTGCATTATGCAAGGGTTCTCCAGTATCCTTGTCCCAAACCACTGTTGTTTCCCTTTGATTAGTAATCCCAATAGCTTTGATATCCGAGATTGATAAGCCCATGTCTTTCATTTTTTTTATAGTCTCTTGTATACATTCTATGACAGCTTGTAGTATCTCTTTTGGATCCTGCTCCACCCATCCTTCCTGAGGATATTTCTGCTTGATTTCAATCTGATGCAAAGCAATTACCTTTCTGCGTAATACATCAAACACCTAAATAAATAAATATAATAAACTTTACAAAATATATCGACTTCTAATGATCCCTTGTTTTTATTTTATAGTTTCATTGTCGAGTGACGATTCTTATTGTTGAATCCTCCTTTATACTTTACCAAAAATCTGGCGCTACTCGTTCCCTCATCAATAGAACCTATATAAGGTCCAGTGGTCTTCTTAATGTTCTCAGGCATATTGTTCTTTCGTATAGAAAGCAATTAAGTCACGTTCATCCAGCGTTAATTTCCGTTAATGACAGACATCGATACAGATCTAACCTTTGTAATATCCTATTACGTAATACATATAAAATTAATAAAGATATCGACACATATATTTCCGATATTAATATTCTCAATTTCGGAAATAATTAATCTTAAGATATGTACCAAGGTTTTATATTGTTTATATCATAATTAATATTGACCAACGTATAGTTAAATTCGTTCATCTCTCTCTTACAGATTTTGAGAAATTTTGACAAAAATATACACTCGTTTAATTCGCTTTCTTATATAAAAGAAAATTTAAACAATATAAAAGAGAGGATTAAAAACGTTTGAAAATTTCGTCCAAGTAGCATTTAAAAGGATGACGTTCTATGACGATCGGAACTTCGAAAAATGAAATTTCAGAAATGAGGGGGGCGGGGGGGGGGTCAACCCATTCGAGTTATCTAATTTTAGCGCGTTTGTTTGCCCGAGATCACTGCTCTTATATTAATTTTCGATTTAATTAGATTTAATAATTCATTAAATGCTGGTGTATCTCAGATATTCAACTTTCAAATTTTTTGATTTTTCATTTAATTAGATTTAATAATTCATTAAATGCTGGTGTTTTATCCATTTTCAAATATTCAAATTTATCCAGATCAGAATTTTCCATTTTTCTTTAATTGTTGGTTGCATTTTGTAACATTTTTTATTTCGTTTGATAAATATGGGATGGACTCAAAATCTTCTCTGAATATTTCCTTCTTCCCTCTTATTCACTCTTTTATGTAAAAAAATATAACTTCAATAACTTTTGTCCTTCTATTTCTTTAACTATTGATGATTGTGGAGTTTGCTGCCATTTAATAATTTCTTTCGTTAAAAAGTATTTTTCTCGATCCCACGATGTGTACATCCACTAATAAAATTAATATAAAAATTAATAATTAATTATTAAGCCCAGCCAAAAATTCCGGACCGACAAACATGCAATTTTTATCTCTGATAACATGATAACTATATTTATATGAAAAATTAAATATCTATATATTAATGAATACTTACTGAACAATCTCAATTTTGATAATCTTGTATTTAAAATGATGCACTAAATTTTAATTAGTTACCTTTATTACTTTACCGAGATTCCATTTTCCGTAGTTTCGATCGTGAAACGGCACCTTAGTCGACCAATCAGGACAAAGGAATATTTGTTCCTATTATTCTGATTGGTCAATAAACTAGAATACCCGTGAGTAGATTTTCGAACGCAACGCTAGAGATGAGGTGGCATTTTTTTTTATTAATCTGGTAACCTTGAATTCTCTTGAATTGCGAGCTTTCACCGCAAGATAAATTTGAAAAATTGGCCCGTCTCTTCCATCGATTCCTAATCTATGGACAATTCGTGGGTGACAGAAGAGAAATAACGCAGAAGAGAAGGCGTGACATGAGATAAAACTTATCAATTCACGGCGGATCACGACGGACATTTGTCAAGAAGACTCGACGAACTGCTTTTAAATAGCGGTTTCGGTGGTCTTGCGTGTGGTGTGACTGTCTGTGACTCTTCCCTTGCGGTTGTTTCCCGTGAAAATTCCGTTCGGCAAGCGCGATGGAAACGTACGAAAGCGTCCTTCTGGTGAAATCTGAGATTTTCGTCTTCAAAATCCCGCCAAGGTCAACCAACAGGGGTTATCGGTAAACGCAAAACACGTTTTAATGCGAACGACATTTCGTAGATGTTCAATATGTCAGAAACAATGGATCTGTTTTCGGTTGTAACAACGCTAACTGTTCCATTGCTCGCGAATGAATCTTGTAAAGTAAATTAATTTAAATCAAGTAAATTATTTTTTTGTTATTTACCGAATTTGTACGAATGCATATGCAGCTTCATCCGTGATTTCACCGCAGGGCGGCTGATTGGAACCTGCAGGAACCTTCGTGGACTGGTCGTATGCGATTAGTGTCACAGGGAGATAACATAATGATAAAGCTGGAGGATAAGATTACGGGTGAATTGTTTGCCAAGTGTCCTATCGAGCAGTATCCTGGAATAGCGGTAGAATCAGTTACCGACTCCTCCCGATACTTTGTCCTGAGAATTCAAGATGATAATGGACGATCAGCCTTTATAGGTGTTGGCTTCTTAGACAGATCTGATAGTTTTGATTTGAATGTCGCTCTTCAGGATCATTTCAAATGGTTAAAGAATCGAGAACAGATTGAGAAAGAGAAGGAAAAACCAAAACAGGAATTAGATCTTAGATTCAAGGAAGGTGAAACTATCAAGATTAACATGAAGATCACTGTAAGGATATGTTTATTATATATTTGTTTTCTTTTTCAATTAATTTCTATATGTTTTTCATTAAAACCTAAAAATTTTGATAAAATAATTTAAACAGTTTTTTTTTAAATTTATGTGTGAAGAGAAAATATTTCAAATCGTATAAAAATGTTAGTCAGATATAACATATCATATGTCTGTTAGCTTCTAATAAAAAAAAATGTTTTTACTTTTATTATTTTTTTTAGAATTGTATAGAGTTGCATCAATTAATGTGGAAAATTTTATAAATCTTTGTAAATTATTTCTGGAATATCTTAAAATTACTTCTTCACATATTTGTTACTTAGAAAAAAGATGGTAGTGAGATTTCATCTAAATCCAAACAACGTACTGGCGCAGTTACGGGTTTGCCACCTCCTCCAGGTGGTGTCAAGATTGCTCCTCCACCAGCAAAAACTCCTACTTCCTCACCAGCGCACAAACCACAACAGGGTCAGAATCAAGATGTTACAAGTTCTGAGTGGGGTGAGTTTGCCAGTGCTTCTCAGCCAGCATCAGCATCCACACCTACAGTACCCAATGCAAGTTGGGTACAATTCTAACTTTAAAATTATATGTATAGATATTTTATTATATATAGAGTAATTTTGAAACAGATGGTCAAATTTTAAATCCCAATATATTATCAAAGTTTGTCCACCTATTTTTGAATCACCATATATATTAAAATAGCTAAAATAATCGATTATACAATAGATACACAAGAGAACTAGAGATTTTATGAGTGATTGTATTGAAACAACATATGAATAGTAGAAGTCTTATGTATGTATGTGTATGTATGCATGTATATATGAATGAATGTATGTATATGCATATTTTAAGTATGTATTTTAGTACTATATTGTGAGATAAAAATTATAGCAGCATGAAAAGGGAAACTTATTGCGAAAAATTTTAGTACTTATAAATATTATTCAAGTTTGTCTCAATTGCTTTTGGACATCCAATGTATCTAGAGATACAATTTTTACATGTGTAAATGTTGATATTAAAGATGTATTTAGTGCCTTGTATAAACTAGTCCAGTAAATTAACTGCAGTATAAATTAGAAGTAAATTTGAGCCAGACACTGCAATAATTAACACTGTCTGTTCAGTACTTACAAGAGAAGACACATATTTTTTTCAATTTATGATCAATAATAATTATTCATAACAAATTATTCTCTAGTTTATGTTTAATTGTCCGACTTTTACAAATTATATTAATGCCATACTAAAGTCTCTTCTATAGCAAAAAAAACACAAGTTATAAAAAAATAGAAAAGAAAAGATGCTTCAATTGCTAGAAATTTCAGTATAATATAAATTGTAAAATATAAATTGTAAAATTTGTCGAATAATTAGAGATACAAGTAGAGATTAATTTAAAAAATTGGCATTTAATCAGATTATATAAACTTCATATATATGATATTTAATAAATTTCACATATATGATATTCAAATAACATTTTTTAACATTAGTATATTATATTAAATATGTGTAATAAGTTACTACCATTTGGTCTCGGCTATTCGCTTGCAACGTTTGTAAATATTATGAAGGCCTACTGTAAAAACGGGCCTAATTTTCTCATACACTGGATGTCCATAAAGTTCTTTATTAAATTATATATTTGTATCACAAACCAGGTTTTCATTCATTGAAATGAATGAAACAATTCATAGCTACAGCTTTTTTCATGTTACTTTATACTGTCTTTTTTAAAACTATTTTTATATTTTTCTTTTCTCACAAATATGTTAATTATTATTGATAAATTTTTATAAAGAATATTTTTAATAAAAGAAGAGAAGAATATTTAATAATACTACACAAAAACAATATTTTGTTGTCGAGTATAAAAATATTTGTTTCTAACATTTGTTACTATAATGGTTTCGCGAAAACCATTAGAAAATTAATTTTAGATCTTCTATTATATCTCTTTTGCAGGATAATAAAATTTTTCCGTCTAGAGAAAAATATTACAATTTTATATTTGAAATAATGTAAATAAAAATGTGTTTGAGTAATATTTGCTTCTTTTTAGGTCGAATGTAAAGAAATATTGAGAAATATATGCAAGCACAATTTACTTTACATGTGCATTCACATGTAGGGATTATGCATTTGTTACTAGAAATGTTTCACATGCCTATATGTATAAATTCGGCATAAATGAACAACAGTTGTCTCATGACAAGAAATAGAATCTGTTATACTGTATGTGTTTATGACTCGTTAATTAAATCATAAATTGTACAATGTTATTTACATTATCCAACTAAATTTTAATGTAAAATATAAAATAATCTTGTTAAACAATATTGTTAGGGTGAAACTTGTTGAATGAATGTTTTAGATGAAATTTTATTATATATTACTTTTTTTTCTCTACAAGGATTTTCCTTGTTGGAATTGTTTCAAAAAAAGTATGAAATGACAGCAAAATATTTGTATAAAAATAATAGTAATCAAAAAAATTTATATAATATTTAACATTAAAAATGAACTTCTACATTATATACATAAGAAACAATGTTTGAATAGTAAATGAATTAAATAGAAAATGAATGTAGAGTATGTGAATGTAAAGAATATTATTTTTAACATAGAATGACCGAGGGAAGAGGGACAGACCTGTTGATATTAATTAAAGAAGTAACTAGCTTAAGATGTGATTATCATTCAACATTATAATTAATAAAATGAGTAAACTTTTTCAATCATTATAACAGTTTTAACAAATAACTGGAATTACGACATGTCAAAAGCAAAAATGAATGCATAAATACAAATAATACTTGCAATTTATATACATATAAGTGACATTTCCACGGAATTATTTTTTATTTTGATGAAACAATTTTTTGAAATATGATAAAAACTCTGCCTTATTGTAAAAATCCTTTTTGTGTGCATAGCTTTACATTTGTTTCTGCAATCATGATCTGATATCAAAGATATCATAAATATATTAAAGATATTATAAATTTTAAGAACAAGATTTTGCTGCTGTCATATCTTTTTTTGAAACACTGTATAACATCTTAACATTCATAGTTCTAATCGTATATTAATAATATAAGATATTGTATTACAAAGTGATATAGATGGAAGGCACATTGAAATATCCCTTGTATCTGTTCTAATTTCATGTATATGATAATAAAAGAAATTGCTGCAATGTGTATATCGTATTATATATATGTGATAGCAACTAAAAGAGAATTATTGTAATTCTGATTTATGTATAATATTATGTGTATGAATGCGTGTGATATTGCGTATGTGTGTAACATTCCATTTTTTATTTTCTGTAAACACATTAAGAGAGTAAGAATAAATATTGAATGGACGTTAAAACTTATCGAATTTACTTTTCGATAAAAGCTCGGGGAGGTAACAAGACATAATCAGATAGCAATAAAATTCTTGCATATTTCTTCATATATTCTCTTTTCCGCGCAATACATAATAAATAGTTAAAGAGTGCATCCCAAGAATTGTTACGAATCGTATTACAAATAATATTTTGCAGGGATATAAGTCGTTATAGCAATGAAAAGTTATTCTATCACTTGTACGAACGACTGATTCGTCTAGTAATGAGTCATCATTATCAACAACGTTTATTGCGTGCAACGTTGAGTCGTAAACTACGCATAGCCATAGCACGACTGAAATGTCGTTGTACCGGACGCTGAAGCTGTCCACTGACTAGAGTTGAATCCTCGTCACATTCTACACTGCTCAACACAACCAAGAGCACACCAAGTACCTAATGATAACAGGCAATCATATCAATAACAATTTCCGCCTTCTGGATATAAATAGAAAAAAAGGAGGAAATCTCTGTTTTTGTGTAAAATCTCCCAAATAACTTGTTATGTTAAATAGTTTTGAAGAAAATATTAGAAATTTTAATAGTCGATAAATATAATATAGAGACTAAATAAAATTTGTAAATATATTATCAATTAATTTACATACCAAACAAATGATAATCAGCAACGTATAGATATGTATACTCGCAGCCGGCAATGATTCAACTTCCTTTAACGCGTCGGCAGCGTCAGAAAGATCTGGTTTTAATTCTAGCGCGTGACGCAAATGAACAGCTGCTTCTTGAAAGTGTCCATATGCCTGCAAAGTGATAAGATAAAAATGTAATTAACGATACTGAATTCTATATCGCATACTCGGTATACTCTGTAGAAATTTGAATATAAAACTATCAGTCTTATTTTTATATTATATTTTTGTTAGCATGTAATTATTTATTGAAGTAACAACAAAAAATTAAATTTAAATTAATTGTATTGAGATGCTAAATTGTAAATTATTAAATTATATTGAATTTTGCATAGTAGATAAATAAATAAACATGTAGAAGAAACAAAAATTTGTTGTCAAGAAAATTAGTTAATTATTAATATAATTAATATAATTATTTATAATCATTATTTTTTATAATTTGTATTTTTATTTTATTATCGCTAATTTTTATCAATTAAATCTTGTATATTAAAGATCTCTCAGTATGTTGTAATTTTAATACACAAATATGAATATATTTGAATGATATTTGATTACACTGCTATTAAGTTATTGTCTATATACTTTGAATATTTGTCCAAGTGTAAGATATTGTTCCCATGCATTGCGATCTGGAGGTTGCAACTCTAACGATCGCCTGGCTAAATACGTCGCGTCATCCAAGTAATGTTGTACCAGTAATACTCTAGCCAAGTTCAAGAGCACTTCTGCATTATGCGGCGATACTGCAAGTGCCCTACGAAAGCACTCGATTGATCTCTGTGCATCGCCTTTAATACGCCAAAAATTTCCTATTTGATTATACAGTTGGACAGATTTTGGTTTCTGAAAAAAAAAAATCTCATTTAAAGAGAATAATTAGAAAAGCTATGCTAATATATATATACATATTATTTTAAAGATATCAATATCTGAATTGCAATTATATTTCTTGTAAAAATAAAAATGCTAATTAAATGTTCCTATTTAGAGTTCCTCTGTTCTATTTAGATCTGATACAGAATATCTGTGATTTAAATGAGATTTTGAAATAAATACCTCTCGCTTTGCTTTTTTCAAGCGTTTTTCTAACAAGTCAATATCAACATCAATAGTTTTGCCACCATTTTTCTTGAACATGAGTGCCACATTGGGTTCTGGTACCAATGGGTGCTTGTTCCTGTTTGCCACACCAATCAGATTATCATAATAGGTAAAATTCACTGGCTTGCCACAATCCAATATTATATTGTCGCACTGCTGGCCAGAGGTGCATGTCACTAGCTCGTTTGACACTTGCGAAGACAGAGGAAAGGACTCATTGATATTTTTTGTGTCCTTCAACACGAATGACGAGAGTCGTCTGCCAAGGGGACCAAAGTTAGGGCTGTTCTAACACTGAATCAACAGCAAGCCACACACAAAACGCTAACTACAGGAAGAAAAAAAAAAATTATGTATCATACAAATAGTATTGCTTGTGTATAATAAAAACATAAGAAAAGGCTTCGTGCAAATTTACACACAGACTAAGAGGATTTTGGCTTCCTTTCTGAATCAAAATAATATCTTATTACTTAAGTTATGTTATAAAAAGCATACGATATTTTATACCATCGAGAAACATGATATATAAATACATAATATAACAGAAAAAAAAGACAGAGAGAGAGAGAGAGAGAGAGAGGTAATTGAAAGTATAAAAAATGTAGCTAAAAAAAAATCTAATTCTATGGATATAATTTTATAACCTAACAATGCGACACAATAAATATGCGGTTGTATATTTTACCTCTCCTGACTAGCGAAAGCTTTACACTCTTGACAGTAGAGCACTTTCTCATGTTTCTCCAGAGTCGCAGTCCTGCTCCAGCTCTGACCATTGCTAATAATGATGCCGTTTGCGAGAATATCAAAAATCGGATCATCCTCGATCGGGCTCACGTAATCGGTCGTCTTCACGACCTTGTCGGCGGCGTTTAAACGCCAAGATGTCCGCGAATTCGTCAATTTTATTTGCAGAATTAGCAAGCAAAGCGCGTACCTCCCTTTGGTCCACGACAATCGCATTCTTCCTTTCAATCCTTCCTCCGAACGAATTGTTTACAATCTTGTAAACGACAATGGGGGGAAATAATGAAGAGGGGCGAGGGGCACTATTCCCGGAGGACCGGGCTTTTCGCGCATGCGATAAATATGCGTTCTCACAAGGGAATTTCGCGAACACGGAAATTCTTCTTGAAACTTTACACACATGTAGGGAGGGAGGATAAATAAATAAATTTAGAAATTTTAAATTGTTGCCCAAAAACGATTTTAAAGAGTGAAACCATCCCTCATATAAAAGCGGCTTTTTACTTTTCTCGATATATCTCGAAAATTATTCGAGATATTGAAAGAATAAAATTAAAAAATTTTCTATAAAAATATTATTTTTCCGAAATTTTATAGTTTCACTTAGAATCGCTTTTTGGTAGCAATTGAAAACTTCTAAATTTATTTATTTATTTTCCCTCTCTCACACATATGTAAAGTTCTGTCAAAATCAGAATTTCCGGGTTTCCTTGTCAATAAAAAAAATATTTATTCTGAGAAGAGAAAGATGTTATAATCTTTTGTTAAATATTTCTTAATAATGAGTTATAAAAAATAAGACTATGCTAAAGCAGAGAAAAGTTTTGAAATAAATATTTATATAAATAGAACATGTTTTTATATATTTTTTACAATTACATCAAGATACAAAAGTAACGTATGCAAAAGCCCTTAAAATAAATTTTTTATTTGGCAGAAATTGTACAGAATACTAACATTTATTTCAAAAAGATCCAAAATCTTAGTAATACTCGTAAAATAGAAATTCATGTCTTTATAAAATGGAAAAAGTGTATAGTTTTATATATATTTAAGATACAAATATAAAACAAATATTTTAATACATTTATAAATACTGATAAGTAGTGATAATAATATTCTAAAATCAGTCAAACTCTTACATCTATATTACACATACTTTAGATCTGTTCATATTACTTGTACCCCTGGAAAATTTCTGTATTTAAAGCGCGATAAATATATATTTCAACCTCAAAGGGCAAGAGAAGGAGAAAGCTGGATGTAGAAAGTGCAAGCAATATAGATCTATTGTAATATCAAACACAATGATGTATACACACACAATACATACACACACATACATACACAAGTTTAACTAATAATAAGACTAATTGTGGATTGGAGGGGGAGATTATTAAATTTTAAAATAGTTTAAATTATTTATCAGAAATAATATATGTTCTTTCATGTCTTAATTAGAAGATTACATTTTTATTTTATCATTTCAATATGAAAATCATCAGCTATCTATATCATCTTCTTTCTCTTTTTCTGTATATATTTAATACTTATATAGTTATATTCTTGATTGTTTTACATTTTGCATATGTTTGAAATACTAATGTATGTTTACATTATCATTATTAGATTATATTTAAAAAAAGAATTTGTTTACTTCTGAAAGAGTTTCAAAAACATTAAAAATATCTATATAATATTTACAAAATATAGATAAATTTTTATATGTTACCTTTCACAGAAACAAATTACACTAGAAAAATGCACTTCTCCATATCACAATTTAAATATAAAATGTTACTAAGCATTTGGATTTTTTGACATTAATTCCAAATCATAATCCATCATATCCTTTACAAGTTCCTACAATATATATGTATATGTATTATCAGTTTATATATATTTATAATATGTAGAATAATTTAAATTATTTAATTTAACTCTTTGATTTCTATTATTTTTCTTTTTTAAGCTGAAGATGATTAAGTGATTAAAAAGTTTATAAATAAAATTAGAAAACAGAAATTCATTAAATATATAAAATTAAAAAATTTTTAATTACATATATTGGTATATTAAACTTAGTACACATATTATAAATCAAAAATATAAAATAATAATTTAGCAAAGAGAGGCAAACTTCAAATATTAATTCAAATTAAATAGATATATATTTAATATAAAAGACAAATATGTATCAAAACATTTCTAAACTCAATTATAAGTTTATTTTTGTGTATATGATTTTCTAGGAGACAAAGAGTTAAATAAATAAATGTATTAAATAAATAGAAAATTACCTCAAATGTGATTGTTGGTTTCCATCCGAATTTGTTTCTTGCCTTTGATGCATCACCCAAAAGTATATCCTGCACAAGAAAAGCAGAGTTGGGATCGTTACTTCAAAAAAGTAACGCGTTACCGTTACCGTTACTTTTCGTGAAAAGTAACTCGTTACCATTACTCGTTACTAATTTTGAAAAGTAACTCGTTACCGTTACCGTTACTAAGAAAGTAACGATTCGTTACTTTTTCGTTACTTTTTATAATACAACAATTAAATTAATTTATTTTAAAATATAATTATTATTTTATAGTATTTACTATAATTGATTTTAAAATACAATTATTACTTTTATATATTCGATAATTATAAATTATTTCATCATTGATGTTCTTCATATTCAATTTTTCATTTATTGTAATTTAAAAATTTTAGATTTATGAATACAGAGAAAAACATCATGCATGTATATAATTTTCCAAAATATTTGCAAACTGTTTTGTAATAGGAATAGATTTTTCAATTACTAAGGGGATACTATCCAGGATTACAGAATTAAAGTAACGATAAAAGTAAAAATGTTAAATTCGTTACCGTTACTGTAAAAACGTAACGACGTTACCGTTACCGTTACAGACAAAAAAAAGTAACGATAACGGTAACGTTACAAGTAACGCGTTATTTCTCAACTCTGAAGAAAAGTAAGATCAAATCCACGCCTAGAAATTTATTTTTAATTTCTCCTAATTTATAAAATGATTATATCTTACCACTTCTGTTGGTCGAAAGAATTTTGGATTTATGCGAACTAATACTTGACCAGTTTGTGCATCTTGTCCTGTCTCATTTATGCCTTTGCCTTCCCACTTAATTGTACGACCTATATATTGGAATGCTGTTTCTACAAATTCTCTTACACTATGAGTTTCTCCCGTTGCTATGACATAATCATCTGGTTGTGTTTGTTGGAGCATTAACCACATTGCCTACACACATATGCATTATGTAATATAAATTATATATATCTAGAAATTTAAACTATTTAATTTATCATAAAGTGCAGCTATACTAACTTCTACATAATCTTTGGCATGGCCCCAATCTCGCTTTGCATCCAAGTTACCTAATTCAAGCACATCCTGCAATCCCAACTGTATTTTTGCTATTGACCTAGTCACCTTTCTTGTGACAAAATTCTCTCCTCTTCGTGGGCTCTCATGATTGAACAATATACCATTACATGCAAACATATTATAGGCTTCTCTATAATTTACAACAATCCAGAAGCTATATAATTTTGCGCAAGCTAAAATTTGGAATTATATGTATATATATAATATATGTATATGCATATGTGGGAATATGCGCATCTGCTTTCTGTCTTTCAATTACCATATGGAGAACGTGGATAAAATGGTGTCTTTTCATTTTGTGGTACCTCTACCACTCTACCATAAAGTTCAGAAGTTGACGCGTGGTAAAATTTTACAGACTTTTCTAAGCCACACGTACGTATTGCATCTAATAATCTTACTGTTCCTACAGCGTCTACTTCTGCAGTATATTCGCTCACTTCAAAGCTCACCTATAAAATAGAAAATATCAAATTTAATTTCACTTTATATAAATATTTACACAATATAATGTTATATATGTATTTGATACAATATACAAACCATAACATGACTTTGTGCCGCAAGGTTATAAATTTCTGTTGGCTGTACTGTGCTTATGACCTTGATTAAACTACTGGAATCAGTCATATCGCCATAATGCAACTTCATTTTACCTTGGCGATGGCATTTTGGATCTTCATAAAGATGCTGAATGCGAGCGGTATTAAATGAACTGGCTCGTCTGATAATACCATGCACATCGTATCCCTTCTCCAGCAAAAATTCTGCCAAATAAGAGCCATCCTATAATAGTAACAATAATAAAAGAGATTGTGAATACAATTTAAATTATACTGTTATATTTCAAAGCATAAATAATAATAGTATAAAAATAATAAAAAATATATTCAGTAAAGCGAACCCTATATAAAAATTGAAACACTATTCACTCTTTTTAGTATAAAATGCAATATAGAATTAAACTGCCTGTGATGAATTCAGTGTATATTTAATCTTACTTGTCCTGTTATGCCTGTTATTAGAGCAACACGTCTACCATCGCTAGTTGCCATGTCGGCTGTCAACACATAACCAACCGTTCACTTTAAATTCTCGGTCTACTGTGTCAGACCATTGCCAGTAACGATAACGTTTATCAGTTAAAAAAAATTAATGCAGCAAAAAAAGAACCGTGACAGTTATCATGCCCCACTCATTTTCAACACATAGGCTAGGTAGGCCGTACACCAATGAGCGGTGATTATAGATTATAGTCGACAATCGATAATATTATCGATTTTTCTGTTCAATTTCTTTGAAATTTAAAATTTTTATTTAACGTATAAATTTTAATTTTTTACTTGTACTAGAATCTTAAACATATGTTATATGATTTAAAATTTATGATGAGTAAAATAGGTAAATCAGACCTCACGTTGCACTAAAAGAATAAAAAAAAAATAACAAAAATAAAAAATATTTAAATAGGATTAATAAAAGGCCATTACGCGAATACAGAAAGCTTGATAAAAATTATTATCAATGATGTATATTAATGTCAATTAATGTTTAATAACGTTATAAAAACGTGGATGTCTGACACTTACTTTTGGATCTCTTATTCAGTCACATTATATTAAATCATTAAATAAATATAAGAAAAAAATTGATACAAATTATCAGGTGTGAATCATTTTTATTAATAATTTGTTTAAGAGATAAAAAGTTAGAAGAAATACAAATTAGACATGAATGAATGGTTATGAAATATGATAATGTAATCAAAATTGTTTTCTTCAACAATTATATGACTTGCACTGGAATGCATTACATGATTATTTTAATTATCTTGCATGATTATTTTGATTTTTTTTTAATTTTACAGAAAAACGAATAAAATAATTTTAATAATTTAAGTATACCATCATCTAGATCATACATTAGTTTTTATATTAGTTTTTATATTTAGTTTTTATGCAAATATTAAAGCTAATTTTTGCTCTTGTTTACTCATATTGTTACTGCCATTGTCAGGTGCTGTAGTATCATTTCCATAGCAGCTGGATTGTCTGCTGGAACCTGCGCAATTAAAATTATATATACATTAAAATAAATTAGATATATAATTAATATATATGTATAAATCAAGAAACACGATGGCATTTCAATATCAAGTATCTAAAAACAGGTCGATCATGATAAAAAAATTATCATTTAAAAAAAGGCACAGTCTATGCTTCTAAAAAACTATGAAAAAAATATTATTTCAACGTAATTTTATTGATTAAATCTGTTTCTTTTTAAATAATGATGGATTATAGAAAGAGAACTTAATTCTGCTATAAAATATAATTCCCGTATATTTTAATTTGTATTTTAATTTTTAATAATTCTGTTGAAGATTTTTATTAATCAAAAGTATTCTTTATTCTTCCATAGAAGAGTGTCAACCTCTTCTGCATTAAAATTTTTTTATTTTTAATTATTTTAATTTTATATCATCTAACTTTATTATTAATTATATACTTTAAGAAACTTTTCCGTCTCTCAATTAACTTTGCCATGTTATGTGAATTGCATTTTATATATCAATGGACATAATGGATATAACGTAAAAACTATAATGATATCAATTTGCATATGTGACGAGAGTGAATATGAAGACATTAAATTTATAAAGAATATATTTCGTTTTAGAAATTTTGTTACAAATTAGTCTTGAGGATTGCTTGCAACGATCTTACAATAAATACAGGAGTTTAATGAAAAGTGAGTATATGTACATACCATATGTCCGGCTCTATTGACCCAGTACACCCAGAAATTACGATGAGCTTTGAAGTAGCCCTCGATGATATCTTGAGAGATGAACGGATGACTCTCGGAGATTTTCCAGGTGTCAATGTGTTCCCATTTTAATTTTTCTATCCAACGAAGAGTGCCTAAAGTATAATAAAGTAACTGTGGATTATATGATATTAGTAAAAAAAATATGTACAATAATTCAATGAATAATATGTCAGTAAAAACATTAACATAAAATATAAAAAAACATTTTATTATTCGCAATGTAATTAGAAAATAATAATTTTATATAAAAAAATTGAAAAAGTAGAATAAAATAATATCAAAGAACGATTTCTTTATTAATATAATTAAATTAAAATACAAAATGGCTGTAAAAGCCAATGCAGGAATTTAACAATAATGGTATATTTACAGTTGTAATGTGGAATTATTGTATCAAAGTGTACGTTTTAAATACAAAATTTTCCCATACAGAATTTGATTTCCACAAAATAGATTCTAAATTAATTAGAACATTAATAATATCTTTTAAATCTTGACTAATTTTTAATAAAAATCACTGAAAAATATTATTAAAATACGAAGGAAAGAATTAAAAAATTTTTCTATTTACTCAGCTGAGAAATATCTAGATGTTTGATTATTTTAGATTTTGATCTCGAAATATTTCAATTTATTAATATATTTTTATTATTTCCTATTTTTATTATTTAGATACATTTAAAATTACTGTAATGTGTTTTAATGTTAATTATAAAAATTATAAAAATTTCTTACAAATTATTTTATTTGTATTAATACTATTAACCTTACTCATTATGTGTTGTACTTATAGACAGTTAATATGTCTATGGTTGTACTAGGATAAAACAAATTAACTTACCCGGTGTATCAACAATTAAATCCAATTGTCCGTTGTATACGAATACATTCAAGTTGGTTTCATTAAGTAATTGCTCCACTAAAACAAAATATATTCGAATTTTAAATTATAATTATTATGGAATATAAGCTGCAATTACATTACGAGAAATAATATATCTTAACACTTCACGAAAGATACGCAACAAATGCGTCTAAATGTATTGAAACGCATGTGTTGCGTGTTTCAAATTTACACATGTATTTACGAATCTTATCCATCTTCTTTTTACTTTATGAATTCATATAACTTATGAAAATTGATTCAACAGTTTTTTTGGAAACTTATGAATTATTTAGCTTTTACATTTATTTCACTTAGAAATAATGCATTAAGTTATACTACTTTTTTTCTCTTATTTTTATTTGAATAATACATATATCATATATTTAATTGATACCTATATTAATAACAGGTTTCATAAAATCTTCTCTTAAGAAGTTGTAAACTGTGCCAGATTGGATATTATGAGTAATGTTAAGTCCGAGCGCTTCTTTTACCGGGCCATTCATCAAATTATAAAGTGACTGAATCCCAACTCGAATAAAATATCGAAAAATAGGGTCTGCAATTTGTTAAAAAAGAACGATATATATATGATAATAATTATTATGTTATCATTTATTATGTTAAATAATCATACCTTCAGCTGAAAGCGGTGAGCCACAATGTGAGGAACAATGTGAGCCTACATGTATCTTTGTCAAAATATTGTAGAAGTCAACATTGTAAGTTTTTTTGGAAATTTTAGCTTGCATATAACCGGTATAATAAGTTGCTTCTTCCCATTTACCTATTTCTATTTTTTCTTTTATCACTTTTGCATCAGCGTCAATTTCTTTAAAATCTTTTGTGTCAATTATACCCTGTGAAAAATATTCAAGAGTTTTAATAAGAACATATATAAATCATAAAGATTTTACATAAAATTAGTGGGAGCCAACAAAGAGAAGAAAGATGGAGTAGAGGAAACCAGTAAATTACTTTATTGGATTATTTTTGTTTTTCTTTCTTTTTCAGTATTATTTATTATTTTTACATGATCTGTTTTGATAAAATCGGTGTATCCTATAATAGATTGCGTACAAATACCACAAAAGCAATGAATAATTAAATATGTAATACCATGTTGAGTAGATATGGCGCCCATGTCATTATAGAATCGATTGGAGAAATCCAAGCGTCCCCAAGTGCAATTCCCTTTAAATTACTTTCAATAGTGCCAGCTTTTTGGGCCTAAGGAATAAAAATTACAATGCAGACAATTTGTTTCTACATTAATCAATTTTTTAATCTATATTCGATCGGAGAAATTATTAGCATTGATGAGAGAATTGTGTTGTAAATGTATGCAATAGCTAAATAAAAATGTATTCGTTACAGTATCTAGTTTTCGTTATGTTAGACATGTGCATATCTCCGTTTAATAAATTATTACGTCACTTTATTCAATATCTTATTTATGACAATTATCAAAACTTATAAATATTATGATATTATAAATATTTATTATATTATTATAAATATATTATACTTATATTATAAATATTTATAAATATTATGATTCACAGAAAGAGAGATAAGATATTTTAAATATCTCTTATTTTTCACATATAAATCTGTTATTTTTCATAATATAAAAACGCTCTAAAAGCATTTCGAAGCCGTCCGATCGAGGCAACCGTCCTTTTATGCTCTTACGAAGCTGCACTGCAACTAAGGACATGACACGCGTTTTCTTCGACGTGGCTGCAGATGACAAGCCCGTGGATCGCATTGTGACGGAATTGAGGAAGGATGTTGTTCTTGAGACGGCGGAAAACTTTCGCGCTCTCTGCACTGGAGAGAAAGATTTGGGCTACAAGGGTAGCAGTTTCCACAGGGTGATCCCGAATTTCATGTGCCAGGGTGGTTTCATCAACCACAATGGTACTTGCACTAAATCTATGGTGCCATATGGTACATAAGTCCATTTTTTCTCAGAAACTTATGTATATTTTTATAAAAGATTTGTGCGACAATTTTTGCAAAATCCAATCCTTCCTTACATTCGTTTAATATCGTTGAGTGATTTTTTGAGGAAAATTATAAGCTTACTCATACCGAATCCGCTACTTTCTATGGCGAATGTTGAACCCAACATAAATGGCAGTCAGTTCTTTATCATTAGCGCCAAGACTAGTTGATTCAATGGAAAGCATATTGTGTTTGGAAAAGTCATCGAAGGAATGGATGTTGTTAGAAAGTTGGATGCCATGGGTTCTCAGAGAGTCAGGACCTCCAAAAAGATCATAAGTGGACAGTGGAGAATGATAGATCAACTAGAACTGTAACAAAGGCATTTTTATTTAGCTGTTGCATACATTTACTGTCTTTATTGCCCTATTTTATCCATTCACAATTCTCTCATCAATGCTAATAATTTCTCCGATCGAGCATAGATTGAAAACTTGTTTAATGTAGAAACAAATTGTCTGCATTGTAATTTTTTTGTATTAATTTAAATAAGCTTATTTCAATTTCTATTAGAGAGATGTCTACTAGAAAATTATTTGTTGACTT
This sequence comes from Camponotus vicinus, assembly GCF_025532165.1. Lineage (NCBI taxonomy): Eukaryota > Metazoa > Arthropoda > Insecta > Hymenoptera > Formicidae > Camponotus > Camponotus vicinus. Next base: position 10,451,940 of record NW_028141976.1, on the reverse strand, counting down.
TTTTTAATGAAGAATCTACCAATTTCGAGCTCTTTTTTGTGCTTCGTTATATGATTAATATAACCCGAGAAAAAATGGATGTAATATGATCAGATGTAAATATATATAATTAGATGTGAAAAATATGATAATTTATATAATTTTATATAATTATATATATAATAAGATCCAAAAAGTGATTTTATTTTTATATTATTTTTATATAACAATTTTATTTTTATATTCGATCATATCTGTTCTCATATATAATCAGCTGATTATGGATTAGGATAATTCCACGTCACTTGCAATTGACTATTCGTAATGACGAGCTGAATAAATTACTGTCCGGAGTGACTATTGCTCAAGGTGGAGTTCTGTCTAATATTCAAGCAGTCCTGCTGCTGAAGAAAATTGGTAGTTTTGAAAAAGGCGACAAAGCATCACAAGAATATTATTATATTTATAACTCTTTATCATACTTTAGAAGTATGTCTCTGTTTCTCAAAATAAGAGGAAAAAAAAAATAATATTCCTATAAATCTCAACAATAGATTTTACATCCGGATCTATGACACATTTTTTTGTACGCTTAATTGATAATCTGCAAGCAAATAATATTATATGGAAATCCTGGAATATTCTACTACTATTTTGATTCATGTTTTTACATCGCGCGAAGTTCTATCTTGGACACTGTTGAAAGTATAATTACTGTCTCAATAAAAAATAAAATATATTCGTTTCCTGACTTATTTAAATATAATGTTTGATTTAAGTGATATGTGCGCGTGTTATATATATTTTCTCTTGCTATAATTTATTATTTACTATTATTATATTACTTTTTTTTTAATATAAGATCATATCACGCCAAATTTCGAATGTTATTTATATATATATCATATGATATTTATACATATAATTTTGTAATAAATAATAATTATATATATGAGCTCATATAATTATTTATACATGATCATATAATAATTATATGTGAATTTACATAATTATATAAGTCCATTTTTTCTCGGGAACCTATGTATATTTTTACAAAAAATTGATGTAATATTTTTTGCAAAATCCATATTCTTCCACGAGTATATTCGCTTAATATCGTTAAATGATTTAACAAAAGCACACAAGCAATGAGCTCAAATGTTTCCATACTATCTTATATTTTAGTAAGTATTAAGAATACGAAGATCTTCAATAATAAAATAGATATTTCAAAAGGTGTCTAAGAAAAAGATTGTTTTCATATTAAGAGCATCTTATATAATTGATAAAATTTCTTTTTCTAAGTTTAATATTCTTCCTCTTTTCGAAAATAATCGATATTTCTTTAAATAAATTTATACAAATTATTTTTGTACTTATCAATTTGCTTTAATAAGTATATTTGTGTTTCTTACTCGATCCCAGACAAGCGCAAATTCCGCGCCCATTTTTCCACCATACGATTCAGTAGTGATGTATGTTGGGACAGGCCTAAATTTTGGTAATTCGTTGTAGAATCCTCGAATACATTCTACAAGATCGTTCGCGATCTGAGCGTTTGTCTTCACGAATCCCGATATATCTTCAGCATTACTGAAGCCGGTACCAACAGGATTATCAATGAAGAGAACATTGTAATTTTTGACCTATGACACAAATATAATTATATATTAAGAACTACAAATTACAAGCTTATTTTAATAGAAAAGTCGCAGTTTTCTATATTTTATTATTCTGTAATTTTTTTTGATTTTTTATATAAATTATGATCCTCCCACATTTCCAAATATATTAATAATATTGCGTCACTCTATGCATTTTAGTAAAAATAGTATTTCCACTATTAATAATTTATATTTTATATACATACGACTAAGAAATAAATAGATATTATGTTTAACTCCGACAGAATATATTTTATATTTTTTTGTATCACGTAATAATTGATTACCCAAGTGTAATTTCTTGGATGTAAATCGATATCAAGAGGTCCTAGTTCTACGAAATTTCCATACGAAGTCGATGATCCGCCTGGCCCACCTTGTAACCAGATGATTAGCGGTTTATCGTAATATGATTTAACGTCTGCTGTAGTATAATAAAGCCACCAAAACATGTTTGCATAGGGACGTACTTGAACAAAGCCCCATTCTTGTTCTCCAGGACCGAATCCCTCTTTTGCTTTGTTAATTTAAAAAATTGTTATTATTAGTAATTATTTATAGATAAAAAAATTGAGTATATAATCGTTACTAAAAACTACAAAATCGATCAAAAAATAAAAGAGTTTCTTGCTTGTGATGATATAAATGACGTGTCTGACTTCGCGGTGTACTTGGATCGTGTTTTTATTGATGTTTACAAGAGATATTTTAAATGTTCTCTTTCAAATTTCGGTTACAATTTCTTCATATTTTAATTTAATAGAAAATTGCGAATTTAAAAAATTCCTGCCTCTACTCGTATTGCATACGATAATTTGATTTTAAATTTTATCTAATAATGACTAATGCTATTATAAGTACATTTAAGCATTGAAACAAGATGAATAAGGTAATTCTTTATTCGCATAATGCGTATAATAAATAAAAGTACAAACAAATTAGCTCCCGACAATAGGCATATTCTTGAAAATAGGCATATTCCCGAAAATAATAGGCATTCTTATGAATAAAATAAATGATGTGTGATATTTGAACATATTAAATTAGAAATTATTACTTTTTTGCATCGAGTTTCGAAATGAAATATTTCAATTATGAACAATGATTCAAAAGTCGACTGTGTAAAGTGCTGAAATGGGATGTGTTGCCAAGATTTACATAATTTTGTCAAGTTTAAAAAAAAAATTATAAAGTCAATTTTCGCAAAACTCCGTGTCATCGTAATAAAAGCTAAGATTGAAGGATTTTTATCGCTTATATTAAATCAAATTCGTAAAAATTGTAACGAATAAAAATTTAAATACATGCATAATTGTGTACGAAAGAAAACAGCTTATCTACACAATTGAAAAATAATATATTTTAAAAATCAAAAAAGTAAAAAGAAAATAAATATTATAAATATGATATCTAAGATAACACACGTGTTAAAAAATTATAATAAAGATACACATCTGCCAATTTCTTAGGACACCTTCTATAATCCACATCTCTTATTTCATATATGTTCGTGAATTTCACATTTAATCTTTCTTATATTTATAACAGATAAAATCAACTATTCAATATAATATTGCATGATAAAAAAATCACACTGATGTACAATTAGTATTTTAGCTTACCAATATTTTCAGGAACAAAGCATAATACAAAAGTAAAAATGCAAATAAGTAACCGCTCCATCGTCTTTTCGTGTTTTCCGTTGCGAGGTCTCTCGGAGACTGATCGTTGAGATTAAATTGCCATACATACAAAGTATAAATATGACCTTTATTGTCTTCTCACATGTTTCTGCGGTGAAATCATTTGAAAATAAATCGAAATAACATTGTTACAAAACATACATAAAAATAACTATTTATTTTATTTTTCCTGTATATAATCTGTTCTTTTTCAAATTTCAAATGTACAGTAATATTTCATATTTAATTTTGCCTGTTATCTATACACAGTTAAAATTGTCAGTAATAAATTCAATGCGTATCATAAATAAAGAATCTGAAATAATAATTTAGAATAAAGGGGCAAGCGCTTTACACACATACACATAGATTAATGTATCAAACTAAATAGTTATACTTACAATTAATACAATAAATACAAAATGTATTAAAAAATGTATTAAAAAATTTAGTTCTAATTCAATTATAAGTTTATTGTTGTGTATATAATTTTCTAGGAGACAAAAGATTAAATAAATACAATAAATAAATAGAGAAAATAAATTTAGAAAATTACTTCAAATGTAACCGTTGGTTTCCATTCGAATTTGTTTCTTGATTTTTAAGGCAGTAATTTCTTATAAATTCTATATCGATATGCCTGAAAATGAATCGATGATTTAGAGATTAGTTGACAGCTACTTTCATAGATGTCAACGTACTTCTTATGTATAAAAAATTGGAAAAAGATCATTATTTAAGCGATATCGATCCATTCTCATTATTCTTTTCAATCAATTGTTTATTTATAATATATATATTAAAATTATACATAAATATTCTCATATTTCTATATCTTAAACTTATCATTTTAGAAAGTAAAAAAGATTGTTTGAAATTTTTAATATATATTTCTGTTTACAATCATTAAATTAATCTGAATACTAGAGAGCACACACATTGGAACGTTTTATAATATATACAGGGTGAGTTTTATTTCGTGTGTCAATCTTTTTATCATGCGGGAAATTATCGACTGCATAATAAATTGATCGGTACATAAATGTCAATTATTTGAATCGACCGTATCAAAGGCTCGAATATAATGTGTAAAATTAAAGCAAATTAAAAGCTAAACTTATGTAGTATGGATTTATTATTATTATTATTATTAAAGCTACGTATTTATTATTATTATTATTATTATTATATACACATTATATTCGGACCTTCGATACGGTCGATCAAAAAAATTGACATTTATGAACCGATCAATTTATTATGCAGTCGATAATCTCCCGCATGATAAAAAGATTGACACACGAAATAAAACTCACCCTGTATATAATTACATTATTTGAAATGTATATAATTTATAAATATAACAGAAGATATCATTTTCCTAAAAAATGGAGTATTACTTTATTGATTTCGTGGTGTGTGTGTGAGATGTCACGAGAGAGAGTATCATCATTATTATATTTGAATATTATCGAAACCATTTTTCAATAAAAGCTGTATTTGCGACTATCTCGCAGATTTTTGTAGAATGTTGTCGATGCTAAATGTCACTGTTTTAGCAATGGGTCCTGGAGAATTCGTATTTTCGATTTTAGTATCTTGCACCGTGGCATTTTCTTCATTTATTTCAATAACTTTACTTTGTAGTTGAAGTTTCTCTTGACGTTTTGTTAAATTGGGTAAAAGTTCGACCTGCAATTGAAACTCACATTTCAGTATCGTAAAATCATTTCACGATAATATAAATTTGCATTTTTATAACATAAAAAAATATCTAGATATGATGTAACTAAAAGTCTAATTTCGGAGAAAACACATGTGGCGTTTAGTATATGTTTAGATAGATATTATTTCGAAAAGTTGAACAATATCGTGTGCGCATAGGATTGCACAAGATACAAAACAAAACAATATTCGCAAAAATATTGTATTGATATTGAAAATTTTCGAAAACTTAAATCTTATCTTAGTCTTGAATGAATCTTTATAGCAAGTCTCGTTTGATATCGTTTTGTCTCAAATTTATTAATAATTCCTACTTAATATTGAACAATTATTTAAAATAATATTTAACATAATCTTTGTAACATAATTTATTTTATTTATTTTGTTTATTTTATTTATTTTATTTATTATATTAATTATTTCTAAATTTTCCAAGATAAGTGATTTAATTTATTAAATAAAGATTTTGAAATTTGTATAATATAGCACACCTTAATCAAACAGCCTTGATATTGTTTCGATACTTAATTAACAATGTCAAGATTAGCCTTAATATCTTGTGCAACTTTAACGTGGATTGTCTCGCAGAAGATAAAATTTTTTCATACCGATAATCTCGCAGACTTCTGCATCTCTTGAGCAAGGGTCCGCTGCCGTCTCGTTCTCCTTCGTCTATAATTGCCGTATTCGAACATCTCACTGACGGATGGATCCAGCGTCCAATAACTCCCCTTTCCAACCGTATGATCATCGTCGTTGTCCACGCTCTTATTTCGCGGGATCTTTACAAAGCAATCATTCAGACTAAGATTGTGCCTTATACTGTTCTGCCAACCTTGCCGATTCTCTCTGTAATAAGGGAACTTGTCCATGATGAATTGGTAAATTCCAGAGAGCGTCAGTCGACGTTTCAGCGACGAACTGATGGCCATCGCTATTAGGGCAATGTAGGAATACGGGGGCTTCTCGTAATGCGGGGTTTTGTAACTAATGATTGCAGACGTTGGTCTCGATGACTGGCCCAAGACCGGCCCGGAAACGTCAGCGCGCAGCATCTCCGGAACGACGACGTTTGTGAATCCGTAGATGCATTTCATTGTGCACGTCCCAGATAATGCTTCATCAGTCGGAAACATCCACCAATACTCCGGACATCGACGTAGATCGTACGTATGATTTTTTGCATCCTCGAGGAAACTTGGAACTTGACTGTGATAACTTGGCTCCATCCTTTTGACTATCCAGAACAAGAGAAGCAGAACGTTTCTTAAGATCCCGCAATTTTCACGCTATTGTCTTCAAGAGGAAACTTTTTAATGGCATAAAAATTTCTGAATATTATCGTCCGATGTATATTAATAAAAAAATATAATTAATATAATATTACGTCAGTTTTATTTTTTAGAAGATTCTCTTGCCTGGGAGAACAGAAAGAACGATTTGCACTGATGTAAGGTACCCTGTCGATTAGGACACAGACTCATCACAGACTTCGGTACATCCAGTCTTTTCCAACGAAGGATGTTTCATTTGACACGAGAATCTAAAAGTCGGTTCAACCCCGCCCCATCGATGGTTTTCCAGGGAACACCCGTTTACATGCTGTCGTAAGGAGGCGGTTACCTATCCGAGACCGCACTACGTGTTTTATTGCTGTTTACACATATGCCGTTTCAACACCCACGCCGGCAGTAACCGAGTCAATATATAAACAGTGTTGCGGTAATTATATCGAAGCCGAACGGCTTCTCGGAAGTTTCTTCCTTCCTAACTGATATTGCTTACGATCGATGCAGAGATGTATAATTTAATACAAAAATCACTTATGTTGATTAAGCACTCAATCAGTTTAATAATATATACATGTGCTATCATATAGATGTGAATCACTCTTATTATCAAGAGATGAAAAGGTAGCAGACATGCAAATCATTCATACGTATAAATAATTATATATTGAAGTACAAAACTTAAATTACGTATAATATAAATTATACGAAATTATTTTTAATTTAGCATGTGATAATTTAATCAGAATTCTGGTTATATTATAAATTATATTATATTACATTAATTATATTAATTATGTTTTTTTCATAATTGGAACTGCATAGTAATTTTAATTTGCGTTTTCGTTTTTATATTTTATGGAAAATGAATAAAACAATTTTAATAATTTTTGAGTAGCATCACTTAAATTACATATTTAATTTTTATATTTACAAATATAAAAGCTAAGGTTTTGTTTTCGTCTCCTACACGTTGCTTATTAGCTAGTATATTAATTTTATAACTACTGGATTGTCTCTCGAAACCTGCGTAATTAATATTATACACACATTAAAATACATACAATAAAATAAAATATGTCAAGAGACATGCAATGATATTTCGACATCAAGTAATGATGGATCAATTATGATAGAAAATGGTCTTTTAAATGGATCATATGTTAAAAATAATTTGAACAGCATCTGAAAATATAAATTTAAAGATGTTTATTTTTCTAGTATTGGCAAATTTTTAATTTTTGCTTTAATAATGTTGCAAAATTTAAAATAAATAATATTTCATAAATCATTAATGAATAATTTATGTATTTTTCAATTAACATTACTAAATTATATATACTACATTTTACATGTTATAATGGATACATAGCATAAAATCTGTGATGAAATCAATTTGCATAAATGTCGAGAGTGACCATGAAGCCATTAAACATATAAAAAACATATTTTAATTTAGAAATTTACTCGTTACAAATTAATCTTGAAAATCGCTTACGGCGATCTCAACAATAAATACGGAAGCTTAATGGACAGAGAGAAAGTGAGAGTATATGCATACCACATGTCCGGCTCTGTTGACCTAGTACATCTATAATTTATTGTGAGTTTTGAAACAGCTACGATATCTTTAGAGACAAGCAGATGCCTATCCGATATTTTCCAGGTGTCAATGTTTTTCCATTTTAGTTTTTTTATCCAAAGAAGAGTGTCCCTAAAATATAATAAAGTAGCCGGATTATATGACACTAGTAAAAAAAATATGCGTAATAGCTCAGTGAATATGTCAATAAAGAGCATTAACAGAATATATAAAACATTATATATAAAACATGTAGAATCCTCGAATACATTCTAAAAGATGGAGATTTGAGCGTTTATTGTCACGAATCTCGATGTATCTTCAACATTTTTAAAGCTAACAAGATTATCAATGAAGAGAACATTATAATTTAGGTAATGGCTTAACACAAATATATATTATTTACTAATTTAATTCAATAAATGTAAAAAAGCAGCAGTTTTTTATATTTTATTATTTTGTGATTTTTCATTTTAATTTTTCATGCTAATGATTATTTTTCCTTTTCTAAATATATTAAAAATGTCACTCTACATATTTTAATAAATATTTCAACTATTAATAATTTATTATATTTATTATATTTATTATATTTATAATATTTTATATGTATACGAGAGAGAGAGAGAGAGAGAGAGAGAAAGTGAGAGAGAGAGAGAGAGAGAGAGAGAGAGAGAGAGAAAGTGAGAAATTAAATATAAATTATACTTCATTCTGATCAAATATATATATATTTTCAAATATATTTTATACTTTTGTATCACACAATAATTAATTATCCCATAATTAATTACTCAATTTGTATAATTCCTTGAATTTAAATTTATATCAAAAGGCTCTACTTTTTTGAAATTTCCATTTCCGGTTGAAGAATTGCTTGGTTCATCTTGTAACCAGATGATTAGCGATTTGTCGTAATATAATTTAATATCTGCCATGGTATAATAAAATCACTAAAACATGTTTGGATCAGGACGTACTTAAACAAATCCCCAATCTCCGAAAAGGACTGAGCCTTTTTTTTCTTTTGTTGGTTAACAAATTTTATTATTAATAATTATTTATAGATAAAAAATTGAATGTAATAATTTCGTATATAATTGATATTAAAAACTGCAAAATTGATCAAAGATAGAAGATTTTCGTGTTTGTGATGATATAGATGACTTGTTTATTTTACGATGTTTTTATTATTGAATCATATTTTTATTATTTACAAGAAATATTTTAAAAATAATTAAATAAAACAATTAAATACAATAAGTAATTAAATAATTAAATATTTTCATCTTTTCGATTTTTATTAAAATTTCTTTATATTTTAATTTAATAGTAAAATTTGTAATTTCAATTGTGAAATTGAAAATTATTGCTGCTATATATTTCTTATTCATATTACACGCATTTTCTACTTGTTGCTGTAATTCTTGTACATCATCTATCGATGACGCGCGAATACGTAAAATTTTTATTTATTATGAAAGGATTCTAAGAGATTTAAATTGAATGCGAAAAGATCAATCAACTTTTGACTCATTTCACCAAATCATTTTTTGCTAATATATAATATGATTTATTAATATGATTTATTATCACTTAAAAACAACTAATATTATTGTAAATAAATTTAAGCATTATAGCAAAATAAATGAGATAATCCTTTCATCCCATGCATATAATAAAGTACAAATATAAATTATCTTTTCGCAACAGCAAAACAAAATATTCTTGAAATATTTTTCATGAATAAAATAAATCGCGTGATATTTGGACATATTAAATTAGAAATTATTACTTTTTTGCATCGAGTTTTGAGGTGGAATATGTCAATTATGAGTAATGATTCGAAAGTCGACGGTGTAAAGACGAGTAGCTGAAATGCCATGTTTGTCAAGCGAAGACGTAGGTAAATTTACTAACTCTTAAAAGAAATCTTAAGGTAAACTCCCACAAATCTCTGCATTGTACAATAGAAGCTAAGAATGCAATGATTTTATCGTTCATTACATTAAATTCACAAAATGGTGACGATAAAAAACTTAAATATGGATAATTGTGGTAAATGGTTTATTTGCATAATTGTTAATATATTCTAAATATCAAAAATTAAAAAAAAATCAATATTATATATATATATATATATAAAATATATGATATAAAATAATATTATATACATAATATTTAAAAAATAAAGATAAACACATATTCGTTTAATTTCTCGAATCACCTTAAAAAATCCGCGCTCTTTATTTCAAATGTGTTTGTGACATTTCACACGTAATTTTTCTTACTTGTCATATCTCTTGTCAAAATCAGTTGCCTTGTAGGATAATGTATGATAAAAGATCTATCACTCCGATGTACAATTTATTTTATCTTCCCATTATTTTCAGAAACAGAGCACAATAGAAAAGTAAAAATGCAAATTAGTAGCTACTCCATCTCTCGTTTATTTCTGCTGCGAAATCTTTCAGAGAGTGATCGTTGAGATTATATATTACTACACACAAATAAAATATAATATATCAATATAATATTTAAATATGTCTTTCATCATCCTCTCGTGTTTCTACAATGAAATTATTTGAAAATTAAACGTTGAAATATCATGGATACTCAAAACATATAAGTATTTATTTATATAATAAACTTATATAATAAATATAAATATTTATTTTATTTCGTCTGTATAAAATCTATGCCCTCTTATTTCAAATATACATACACGTAATATTTCACATGGAAATTTGTATATCTGCAACATCTAACAGTCAAAATTAATTAGTATAATATAATAAAACCTATAAATATGATATCTATCATCAATTTGAATTCTTTTACTAATAAACTGAAACAAAATACAATATAATAAAATGTAAATAAATAATTCCTTCTGCACACGATTGTTCTTTTATAGCTGCATTTTTTATCTACATTGTAAATAAATATAGATTTGATATACACGTATCACATAATCATCCATAGAATTTATATCAGTTAAATTAAATTGAGATATTTTACGATTAAAATATTAATGTATAATATATAATATTAAAATATATTGCTCTCAATATTTTACTTTTTTAAAATTTTTTCTTTGTAATTAATTCTTGGCTAAAGTAATTCAGCAAATAATCTGCTTTTTTCCCTCATTAACTTGTCTTTGTATTTTTTTAATCTCCAGTTTTCGATTAAATGACTTTTCTATTTATCATATCGAACATTATACAAATTTTATAGACACAGAATTGTTTTTCATTAAACACACTTACCAATACTTACTTTATTCAGTTTTAAATCAATTCTTTCTTGATAAAAATGTACCTTTTGAATAACAAACGATGGGAAAATGATGAGAGCTTTTTGAAAATTTAGCTCTAGAAAAAAAATGTTCTTTAATTAAGTTCAAGATGAACTATATTAATTTAAGAATTAATTAAAATTAGAATGAATTAGAACAAAGATATATAATATGAAAAAGTGAAAAGATAATAAATTATGTTAAAAAAATCACAAACAAATTATAGACATTGTATAAATTGATTTTCACAAGATACTCAGAGAACCTGGTAATTAACGTAGGATTAATAGCAAAATTAATACATAATTCGCGACTTAAAATCGCGTGAAGATTTAGCGTTGCACATAAGCACATCAACCGAGAAAAATAGCGACGGAGGAGAAAGTCGTTGTCATCGTTCAAGCATTTGACTGTCTATGGCGATTGGTAAAAAAAAAGAGTCAAAGGAACGAAGTAGAGGAAAAAAAAATACGTGGATGTTATAATCGATGCGAAAAAAATACCAACGAGATGCGCATTTTTAAACATTGTACATTTATTAATTCGACGCCATTAATGTCACTCGCGTGAGAAATCGGATTTATAAACGACATAAATTAAGTTTCCGCGTTCGAGCTTGAAAACGTCATCCGGTGAAACAACAGGGAGGAGGCACTCGGGAAGTACTTATTTAAAGACATTCTCTTCTCGGCGAAACACTGCTACATTGCCTTCGTAGGAAAGCTCGTAATAGCATGAAAGTCACGAAACTAGTTATGTCATTATGAGAAAGAACAGAGAGAAAATTATCCGGCTACTTGTAACGCGAACGCTGAAATTCATACGTCGTTATCACATATCGGCACGAAGCTGTGCGCAATAAATCTCTCGTTGCAAAATTGTGATGCCGGCTTTGCCAGAAGAAATTACCGTACCCGCATGTCTTCACGCATGTCTGTCAGCACGTGTATTACGTGACCCCGCTCATTGATATTCGCACTTTGTGTCTCGGAAACGCTTCTTAGGTTTGTAAAGTATTCCCGACAGGTTTTTCGATCTATTGCTACTCCGGAAATTATCCGCGAAGCATGAAAAGGCTAAGCCTGTCGAAATCGAGAATATATACATATGCGAATATGTGCACGAATAGTACGCCCCTCGCGTAGCACAGCCAACGACTGTTTATTTAGGACAACCATTTAACAAGTAGGCGCGTAAAAGTACGCGAATAAAATAAGTATGTCAAGTGCGTACGCAATTTTTAATTTGTCTATGAGAAAAAGGAATTTATATAAGCACCCATATCTTTCTCTTTTTTTCTGTATTCATGAAAATATGTTTCGTTCCGCGTACATAAACAAGTCATTAAAATTCGCCAAAAATACATTTGCTCAAACAGCGTGTTGCGTTTACGCGCTTGCCGTATATATTTATTTTACGTTTCGAATACGAAGGGATCGGCCTCGAGGAGATGGTAGAATTTTCTATGAGAAAAAGAGAGAGAGAGAGAAAAGGAGAGAGGGAGGGAAAGGGAAGAAGACAAGAGGGAACAGAGAATAAAAACAACTTATATTGTAAAATATTTTTGTTCTCCCAAGTCGAATAAGTTTTATACTATATTATATAGAGTTGCATAAAACTCAAGACCATGTTTATAAAAATATTGTATTGATATTGAAAATTTCGAAAACTTAAATCTCGGTCTTGAATAAATCTTTATAGCAATAATCTCATCTTGTATTGTAGTGTCTCGCTTATATTAACAATTTTTATTTAATATTAAATAATAATTTGAAATAATGTTCATAACATAATCCTTATAATAATTTAATTAACATAATCTTTATATAATTTGAGATAATTGTTATTTATGTGTCATTTGTTTACTTCCCAAAATGCAATATGTATAAATATATGATGTTGATTGATAAAATGACAGTTGCATATAGTGATGCAGACGCGACTCTTACACACACGATCTGAGAATCGCTAAATAATTGTGTAAAATTGTATATTGTTTATTTTATTTATTGTATTAATTGTTTCTAAATTTATTAATATAAATGTTTTTATTTATCGAATAAAATTTTTGAAGTTCGTATAATAGTATATTATTTTCTCTCATTTAATTTACAAATTAAAATTTCAATTTACAATTAAAAATTTTGTTTCGATCTCTTGTTTCGAATTTCGAGACGAAACAAGACAATATCAAGTTTTGATATCTCGGACAATCTTAACACAATACATAAGATAGTAAATGCATGAAATGTGTGAAGCAAAGAAGAAAATATTCATTTCTCTATCACTAAAAACTGATCGCATGCACATAACAATAACTAGATGGTCGAACTTTATTTTATCGCGCTTTTAACGAAGGAATTTTTATGGAAAATAATAATGTTGGAAGAGGAATGTTTTATTAGATTATGTTGTTGCATTTTCGATACATGTATTCGGGATATATGAATATTTTCAACTTTCTTTTAAATACATTATTGTGATTTGTGTCAGAGATACGATAAGATGCGCAATCTCAAAGTCAATTCACGATCATTGTCGTACCATGCTTGCAAATTATAGCAATCGGTCGCAGGTCAAGACTGAAAGTTTAGCCGAGCCTATGTAATCTTCGTTCTACAATTCGTTTTTTTTTTGTACGCGATACAACGAATACACTGAACCTTCGCATTTGTATGTAACGACGCGGACTGTATCGATTGTGCAACATGCCAGCAGAATCGCCCGCAGGAACTGTTAAATGAATTTCACATAATGCAAAACGGACGTCTCAGACTTTCTGGTGAGAGAAGCCTATCTTTTTATAAGTGAACGGCACCATTTATCGTAGTACTCGTCATTGTCATACATATAAATCTACTACTAAAATTAAAAAATTTATAAACAAATAAAATTGATCTCAGTTTGATATTTGAGAAGCTCACAGAGGTGGAAAAGATTCGTGAAAATCTAATCCAACATTGGTAAAATATACGCTATTGAGGATGTGGAGAAATTTGTTACGAGTCTTTACGTATAATAATTATGTTCCACGTTTTATAGACAAAGTAGGAAGAGGGATCGAAAAAGTATTCTATCGACGTATCCGGTAAAAATAAAATTTATAACATGATTTCTCTCTTCAGGAATGCCTTTTGGTGAAAATTCCTTTATGTAGCCCCGAAAGTAAATTTAATTACGAGAAGTCGGCTTTTCTATCTCATCCGTAAAATGATGAATTCAACCTTATATTATATCTTCTTTCTAGCGTGCAAATGACTTGCAATGATTACTACTATGTATAAATGCGGAAGGAAAGCGAACCTTCCGTGACGCCAACTTTATAGATCTTCCTATATTATACGTACCATGAGTGTCTGTGAGTATATCGTACAGTTATGGGAAAATTAATGTTCAGCACTTTAGTAATATTACTCGTACTAATAATTCTCCTATCTATTTGGTGCATCTTCTTTTTAATATATACTTTCTTTTCAAGTTCGTCTTCTTGATACGTTGGGATTTTTAGTAGCTATTGTATTCAAGCTCTCGTTCGATATTTAGCCGTCTATCATTGATTCCACTTATTTTAAGGACTGTCAAGCAAATTCGATATAACTTGTACTTGAGATTTGCATCTTTGATCATGCGTTAGCAGCAGAAATCGTATATCGTTCCCGAGGCACAGTGAAAGTAACCAATTCGATTATCTGCGTGAAGACAAAAAAGTCGAAAGGACAGCTGCTTCAGACATCATATCGAAAGAAAGTCAAAGTAATTCCCCATCCTGGCGCCCGGGTAAAGACTCTTTCAGTTTGTCGCTTCCTTGTCGCCTCATCTACGAAGACCGAGAGAGATTCTGCGTGCACATTTAAATTCAAATTAGTTTTACAAGAAATAAACGTTCGAAGATGCCTCAAACGATTTTCCAATTTTCAAGATTGACTTTCTCGAAAAATAGAGCCTCGTATAAACGCGAAAATTTCCGACTTTGCATACTCCCTTGTATAAAATTATCGTGATTTTCTGGCTTGTTCCACCGTCAATTATAGGACATATACAATTATAAGACATATACAAGAGCCGATGATAATCAATTCTGATCATCTAACGCGGGAGCATCTCCCGGCAGATATATCGTCGGTGAAAGGCAACCGCGATGCATGCACTTTTCAGGAACGACAATAACCCTGGGGAAGAAAGTCAAAGTGAGATTCCGCAGGTGGCGAAGTGCGAGTGCGGATGCACCAGTTGCGATGCAGGCGAAAATTATTCTCTCACGTGCATTACAAAATGCGCTTTTCCGTATTGCTGCATCGTGGGATGTATCGTGTGCCACTATAAGATGAGAAAGGCATTTCTTCAAGTTCTGGGAAACAAGTTGTAAGATTATTCTATATGTAATTTACAGCAATATGTTAATTTGTTTCAACACAAATACCGCCAATTCTGATGTTTTGTATCAAACTCATGCAGCAATGCAATGAGAGAAAAAAAGAGAAAGAGAGAGAGAGAGAGCTGCATGCGAATAATAAATATAAAATTATTAATGGAATCAGAATGAAATCATTAAATGAATATAATTAATGGAATTAGAATGGAATCATTAAATAATTATAATTTTTGCTAATCTTATGCCGGAAAGATCGTGATTTATTTTTGAACAATTTTGAAGAAAAATTATTGTAACAGTCACTTTATTTATAAATATTTTTATCAAACATTTTTTATCAAACACTTAATAAAATAAAATTAAAATTAAAATAATAAGTTAATAAAATAATGAACGTGATTGTATATTTCTGTGTATGTATGTATTTCTTTTAAAACTACAATATTGTAATCAGCGATGAAAAATATTGTAGAAAGTCCAATCCCCCCCGCGGTAGTAATCGCTTTAAAAGACTGATAATAATTAGCGAGAAAGTGATCGCTGGTTGTGTATCGTGTATGTTGCATGTCATCGAACATTGGCTGGTTACACATCAGCGTTTACATCCGTCATATACGTTGACATTAAATTTACTAATTTGATAACTTTTTTATACCTAATTTTTTCTGTATTTCTCTTTTACAATTCTTGTAATCTTTTAATCATAAATTTGGAAAATTAATCATCAATTTTGCTAATCAATTCTTCAAAAATTACATAAGCATTTTTTTGTACCAAGATTTTTTAACTATTTTTGAGGCATACTTTTTATATAAATTCCATTGATTGATATATTATATCGTATATTTTATGTTAATTATGCAACTATGAGTTTAACATTTATATATAAATAAATGTAACTTTTTTCTCTACAAATTTTCTTTCTCTCTTTCTCTTTCCTTCTTTTTATCATTTTTTCGATATAAATTATATCTGTGATTAAGAGACCAGGCAATAAAAAATTTAAATTATTTTCATTGTAAGAGAAGAGCAAAGAGCAGTTTTATATCCAGCAAAGAGATATTTTGAACTTGCTTTATCATTTATATTAAAATTCAGGATTATATTACATTTTATGTTGCTACATACCTCATCGCCCTGCATTCACTATGAAGCATGAACGAGGAAATCCCCTCCTAACTGAAGATGTACACGAAGAGTCGGAACCCCCGTATGGCACCGTGGCACTCTTTGTATCCCTTCTCAAAATACCTGCGTGTCTAGAGTATCTAGGCGTCTAGACAGAGGAGCACTAGCTATAAAAGCCTCGAATGTCATGATGAATTCGTCAGAAGAGTGACGAACCGTAAAAAAAGACGGCAGTCGTTGCCATCTTTTGCACCTACGATGGGCCACACGGTTCCCTTTCGAGGAAACATGCAGTTCATTCTGGTCAGTGTTCATCTCTCGCCGTGCTTTCATTTCTCATGTCTTAACCGTGTGTCAGTGCGCCTGTGATATATGTGAGATTTCGAATGGGAAGTGACGACATTATCATATAACATCGTGTGGAGCAATTGTTCGATTTAGATTCTGCTGAACATATCGAACGGTGCGATGCACGATACTCAGCTTGTGCGCGTTTTGTCCCTTTGATTAGAATTTAATCAATTGAAATATATTTCCTCGATAACAAATTAAGATTTATTAAATTTTTATATCGCTCTCTGACTCTCTTCTTTTATTTTGATATTATGTATAATAATGATAACATTTTCCTAATATTATATTTAGAACAATTTTAAGATGAAACTTGATGTTTTTGCAGATAGAGTTGGTGTTTTTATAAATATTTATATGTATAATATTATAGGTAAAAGATATTTATAATACATTATTTTAAATACATAATAATTAAGAAACGAGCAATCTTTATATAGATGAAAATTATTGTAAAGAAATAATATTGGATTGCTATCTCTACAGAAAACTTTATATTTCGTGAAAGCAATGTTTACTGATAAAGCGTAATTCTATGTCATTTTTATATTAGTGGCACATACAAAGAGTAATATATCATATTAGATACAATGACTTTGTACGAAACAGTAGCGTTACATTAACGTAAATGACCATAAATGAGCCGGTAAATCACTGCAATTTTCTAACGGCAATTGCTATAAGCGAGCATTCTTGTCACTTTTCCCTCGCCGTGAAATGGAAAGTCGTGCAAGCAGGAGGCACACATGAATATACATTGTGGAATTGCATTAAATGTCATGTGTAAAATTTGATAAAATCGATGCAATACAAGTTAATGATATGACAGATTTTTAAAAGCTATATTTTTATTTTTTAAAACAAATATTTTATTTATTACAGAATGAAATTGTAATACTTTAAACAAATTGAAGGCAGGTTATTTAAAATCTTTAAATAATACAGTAATTATAACGCAATAATAAAATTATAATTTCCTATAAAAATAAAATAAAATTAACATCACAGACGTTTCGGTCCAATTTGGATTCTCTTAATAAAATAAAGAATTAAATAAATATTAAATTAATTTAACATTTTCTTACAAAAAAATTAAATAAATATTAAATTAATTTAACATTTCCTTACAATAAATTACATGTAATGAACAAGATATAAACAATAATAATAAAATCTAAAAGACTGCTGTACAAGTCAAACTTTAAAACTGTAAATTATATATAAATCCTAGTTGTAATATTTTAAATTTTATTATTTAAAGATCTCAATATTTAATCAAAACAACATATGTGCAAATAATTCTTATTTGAATTCTCTCACAGAAAATCGGAAATATCTATAGCGTATTATTAGCTAGATAGAACGATAATAATAAAGCAAATTAATCATCAGGTAATTTTCACTTGTCAATGTCAATATAAAACAGAATAATGTAGGAGATAATAAAATGATCGTAAAGTCGTATTAAAACGAAAGTAAGCCGAGGCCATTATTAGTATGTAGATAATATGCAAACAATTATTATTGTTATGTTAATCTGAGAAGAGTAAATCTATGCCGTTTAATCAGTATAATGATGTGTAATTACTGAAATTTCTGTTGGTGTTACTGCAATACCCGGCGCAAACGGAAGAAAGCGTTTCCGCAGAAATCTCGAGATTTTTGATATGAAATGATTTGAATATATTAAAATATTTGGATAATATTCTCTGAATGTCCAGTTTAATAATTACATAAATACGGAAATGTAGAACTGCATGATTATGAGCATCGTTAAGTCATAAACAATCAAATACCCAAATACCCAAATACCTCAACTGCTTTAATAATTATGTGGCTATAATTTTTTCAGAGACTTAATATAAATTTTTATTTATAAATCCTCTGATTTCTATCGGGAACTAATCTTTTTTGTGGATCGAAAATATCGAGCAAAGTTACTTCATTTGTCGCAATCGTTTGTAATTTTCTTTAAATATTTTTATGATTAATTCTCAAATTCGTTTTCAAGTTTATTTCTTATTACTTTTTCGATTGTTTATAATCTAAGAATCACCAATCTTTCGTCACTTACATTAAGAAAGATTCGATATTAAATGTATCGAAACAAAAATTCGTAAAATGACAAGATACATACTTTATGTATCCAAATATATCTCAATTATAAATAGTCAAATGGTCCCAAAATAATTCTCATAAGAGAGAAAGAGAGAAAGAGAGAGAGAGAGAGGGAAGTAGGACGTCTAAAATACGATATTAAAAAAAACGACATCACATCGCCGCAAGGTTGGATCAACAGGTACCGCCTAAGGGTAATACTCCGCGAAAAAAAAGAATTTCGATGGGGCCCACTTTCCAGTCGGTACAAATTTCACGGTCCCCCGATGACCCCTTCAGGAAGCGTGAAGAACATGGAGTGGAAGGGGGGGGAAGGGGTCGACCTAATTCGCGCCGGTGTTTACGTCGTCCGCGAGACCAATACTTTCGTTTTTGAGAGACGCGCTTGTAAGTTGGTAAATGCGTAGAAATTCGCAGATTTCCGTCACTCGGAAGGTCAGCTTACATAGTGAAAAGTCGGCGAGAAATTGATGGCCGGAAATCATTCGAATATACGATAATTATGAAGCCGTGTGACATATTTAAGAGAAAAAGTGATTAATGTGGCAAGGGTGTCGTTCTTTTCGCACGGTTAATCGTATAATCAGTATTTACTAACGATCTTTTATATGTAAATGTATTCGAGATAATGATCATTTTCAGAAATTCATATTGTAAATAATCATCATAATTATTATTTTATTCCTTGACAATAAATTGGATTATTTACTATGCAAATATATATTCGCAAAACTAATAAAAAAAATTCTTTCAGACAATATTGTATGGCCTCTTTGTTATCTCCGCGTTTGGAGACCCGATTAGAACAAAGAGAGAGTGAGTATATAAATAATTAAACATTAATATAAAATGTTTTTAAAAATGTATTTTTTTTTAATAATTTTTTTTATTTGATAAAAAATAAATAAATAAAATTGATAATAATAAATGGTAAACTTAAAATATATGTATTATAAAACTAACGATAGATTAATATTAATTATTTTTACTTAAAAAATAAATAGCGACTAAAAAAGTTTTCAACAAGGCAAGTAATAAAATTTCTCCTCTTCTTTTATAATATGATATAAAATATGTGTAAGTATCTTTTGTACAGATAATTTTAGTTTTATTAAAATTTTTATTAAAATTTGCTATATTTAAACGTATACAATATATGCTATTGTCTCATATTTTATTGAGAAAATATTTACTTATGGAATAACATTTTTTCTCATACCTCTCTTCTTTTCGAAAATTTCTCAATTTATATAAAAATATTTAATATTCAGTCAGATTAAAAACATTTTATTGATTAAATTGCGGCGGATTATAACTCTTATATAACTTAATCTCTTCTACTCTAACGGAAATAAATACTGTAGGCCACCCATAAGTTCGCAATATGGCGCACCACCAGCAACGTCTTACGGATCACCGAACGTAGGGCCATCCGATTCTTATGGTCCACCATCACAATCTTACGGTGCACCGTCCAATTCGTACGGTGCACCACCTCCGCCACCATCATCGTCTTATGGTGCGCCACCATCGTCATCATATGGCGCTCCATCCGCGCCTTCGTCGTCTTACGGTGCACCATCCGCACCTTCGTCGTCTTATGGTGCACCATCCGCGCCATCGTCATCGTATGGCGCTCCATCCGTGCCTTCGTCGTCTTACGGCGCGCCTTCATCATCTTATGGTGCACCATCGTCGTCTTATGGTGCGCCTTCCCAGAGCTATGGCGCACCGTCCGGTCATGGTTCCTCCGGCGGTGATCATGGCGGAGGATCATTTGGCGGTGATCATGGCGGAGGATCTTATGGTGGTGATCATGGCGGAGGATCATTTGGCGGTGATCATGGCGGAGGATCTTATGGCGGTGATCATGGTGGAGGCTCCTTTGGCGGTGATCATGGCGGAGGATCATTTGGCGGTGATCATGGCGGAGGATCATTTGGCGGTGATCATGGCGGAGGATCATTTGGAGGTGATCATGGCGGAGGATCATTTGGCGGTGGTCATGGCGGAGGATCTTATGGCGGTGATCATGGCGGAGGATCATTTGGCGGGGATCACGGCGGAGGATCCTTTGGTGATGATCATGGATCCATCGGAGGAGGAGGGGGAGGTGATTCATTCGGTGATCATCATGGATCGAGCGGTTATGGCGGTAGTAGCGACTTTGGATCGTCTTCCGGATCCTACGGACCACCTTCGGACTCTTATGGACCACCGGCGCATGATCAGCCAAAAGGTGTATGGAAAAAGAAATTGGTATGGAAACCCGAGTGGAAGCAAATCTGGAAAACAGAATCTAAAATGACTTGGAAACAAGTATGGAAAAAAGTTCAGGTGCCAGTTTGGAAGGAAGTTCAAGTGCCTGCCTGGAAGGAAATCAAAGTACCCGCCTGGAAGAAGATACAGAAACCTATCTGGAAGGAAATACAAGTTCCAATTTGGAAAGAAGTCCAAGTGCCAGCTTGGAAAAAAGTCTGGAAACCTGTTTGGAAGGAAGTCCAGGTTCCTGTGTGGAAGGAAGTCCAAGTACCTGATTGGAAAAAGATCTGGGTGCCGGAATGGATTAAGGTCGGTATACCGGGCGAGCAGTACGTGGGTAAAGACCACCACGGCTGGCAGTATACTAGTCATGGTCTCTGGAAGAAGAAATTGATATGGAAGCCAGTCTGGAAGAAGATCTGGAGGACGGAGAAGAAGCAAATATGGGTGAGTGACAAGAAATTGGAATGGAAAGCCGAGTGGAAGCAAATCTGGAAAACGGAGAAGAAGCAAGTCTGGGTAACGGATAAGAAGCTGATTTGGCAGGAGGAGTCAGTGCAAGTGTGGATACCACAGAAGAAACAGATCTGGGTCACTCAAAAGAAACAGGTGTGGAAGGACGAGTGGAAAAGCAAGTGGGTTCCGGTTTGGAAAGACGTGCAGGTGCCGGCTTGGAAGAAGATCTGGAAGCCCGTCTGGGAGAAAGTATGGGTTCCGATTGAATCCCACCATGACGAAGGTCATCATGGTTACAAATAGAGGATTCGGCCGGCTCAATCTTCTTTTTACGACTATCTTGCGAGATGTGCAGAGATCGAAAGGTCAACTCGGAAAATTATCTGGGAATTGTCGGCGCAAGAAAGTCGGTCAAACTTTATAGTCTTGTGATAATGGATTATACTTGCCGATATAGACATACATTTCAAAGAAAGAAGGAGAAGAGCTCATCAATAAATTCATATGACAAAGAGAAAAGTAAAGCCTGCAGTTAACACGTTAGAAAGCATCATGACGAGCGATGAAATACGCACGAAAATAAATGGTAAAAATTTTCAATCGGTCATCTTGGTGCTAAATGTAATGAATTGTATATCTTTCGATTTTATGTAAAATATTACACGAAAATAAGAAATCAGAATAATCGTCGAATAATCATCAAGATATTATTGTAGCGAATATGAAAATGTTAGTTTAAAAAATATTACTTATATACTATTTCTCGAAATTACATGTATTATTATTACATATACTATGTCTCGAAAAAAGCAAGGCACTAATAATTGATCTTTGTCAAATAAATTCATAACGACAAGATTAAATTAAAAAAGAAAAATCAGATATTTTATTAAATTAAGTTTTAAAGCGAATTGTTATTACAGAAATTATATTATCAATTAGGAAAATATTTACCTTTTAAGATAATTAATTAATTTTATTTTATTTTAGTAACTCAATATCTCAATCTCAAATTAAATCACAGCGAACATAAAAGTTATACATGTAAGAGTTATATCTTTTTTGTTCACTTTTTCCAGAGTGGATCACCTACATTGAATAGTATCGTCCAACATTTGTCTATAGATGAGGCTTCTTAATATAACTATGTGCATATATTAATACTGTACGTAATTAATTCGTTAATTTGTAAATATTGTTCGATTGCCGAGATGCATGCATGTTTTAATACATTTTATACGTTAATAAATATTATTTTTTATGCTACTTTCTAGATTAATATAATCTCCATCTTTTTATGATTATTTCCTTTTGATTGTCTGCAATATTGAAATCAATTCTTTAAAATGAAAAGTATATAAAAACATTGCAAAAATGTAATAATTTCTTTTGGAAATTTAAACATGCAACAATTTATCTTTATTTATTTATATAGTTAAAATAGAGTCTCTCTATGTTTTTCATTTTAAAGAGAGTTCTTCTTATAGAATTATCCAGATAAATTTAATAAAATAATGTATTAATTACGTTTAATTCGTAAAGTTTCATTAAAAATACGTATAAATTTTTATTTTAGATAAAATGTTTTTTAATTAGTATAATTAGTAAAATAAAATAATATTTATTAGTATAATAATATAATAAAATTCAGTACATCTATTTCGTTTTGTCAAAAGTTAAATAAAACATTAAATAACACATTTTTTTAGCATAATAAACTGTATAACTTATTGATTTTGAAAATGATTTTAATATTATGAGATATTATTTAATATTATGAATTATGAAATATTATAAATATTATTCATATTATGAATCATGAAATATATAATATATGAAATATATATAATAATATTCTAAAAAATATTAGTATTAATTGATAGAGATATCAGTGTCGAAGTTATACAGCAACGTTCAATTTTATCAATTGCAATGCGTATACATAAAAAATATTATTTATATTATTGATTTTATTTTATAAAATATCAATAATAATAATCAATAATAATAAGTTTCCGTAAGTACAAGTTACATTTATTAAATCATTATAGTTTCCTTGGAAAGAATGATTTCTTTTCATCTGTCTAAATTTCCATAAAACACAAACGAAAGACGCGAAATTTGTTCTTTAATTTTATAATTGAAACAATGTATTATACATTCTTACATTTCCTGACAGTTCAACAAATCTGATGTAGCCTAAGACTTGAAAAAGAATCGTGTGACGATCATCGATCGTAGTGATCGTGCGTTTGAAAGTGTCTGTTCATGTTTTCCGGGACATTTATCGAGATGTCGTGAATGTAACTTACTCGTTCGTGCAACCATTAATTCGCATTAGATGAAAGTACGATGGCTTTCATACGAAGATGCGCTGTGCAACATCGGGAAGGGAAACAGAGAGACGATGATGAGGCGGACAGGGAAGGGAGACAAACGATGCTTTCTAAGGATAAGAGAATTGAGTGAGCAAGCGTATCTCAGGGTCTTCAGGGTCGCGAGACGAACTCACGACCTTTACTTTCTCCATGATCGTGCGGCAAGTGTGGGGGCGATACGTGAAGCTGTAAAAAAAAAAGAGAATATGTAATCAGAATGGAAGAGAAGACATCGACCGGAAGTTATATGGCTGGTAAATCTCCCATGGCAGTTTAATGAGGATTTGTGCAAACTCGAAAGCTATTCGAAAGAAATGCCAAAAGTACTTTCGATTCGGACAAAAGATTATCGATCAATCTGTTATGCTTTTCTCTTCCGGCAGTTTTCGATTTTTTAGATCGCCCGAAATTATTCGTTGAGAAATATAAGCAATATGCAATCATTATTTTGACGATGTAATTTAACAATTATTCTCAATTATTTTTTTTACATAAACAATGCAAGAGATTTCTATTTCCGCGATAAATTTTTAATTTTCAAATTATTAAGCATAGATCAAAAATATGAAATTTTTTTATGGAAATATTTATATTGTTTAAGTTAAATTAAATTGAATTTAAAATTAAAAATTTTAAATTACATTTGTTGTATACGAATTTTAAATTATACTTTTGAAAAAAAAATATAATAAAATATAAATGTATTTAAAAAAAAAGAAACTTAAGGAAAGAGAGAAAGGTTGCAATAAATGATGAGCTTTCTCAACAATTTCGCTTAGAAACAACCGTATACACCTTTGCCGAAAAAGGAAACTCTCATTTTTCGATCTAGCGAAAGCGTAGTCATCTAATAAAAAGTAAAAGCGACAAGAGTTTTTATAGCGGAGTTACGCCGGGAGACAATGTCGAAATCGGTGATGCGGGGATGCGTACCTGGTTCCCGCAGATGATCTTACCTTCCTCATTACCTCGACCTTAATTACAAACGTTCCGGCAGTCTCTCTTCCTTCCTCGTCGGGGCATAAACTCGCTTTCGTGCCTTTCGCCCGCAGCTGCCGGCAAAAGCCTCGAGCAGATTCTCACAAGCCGGACTCTCCATTAGCATATAATGACGCGAATGTTAAGCTTGAGGAAAAGCTCCGGTTAACAGATTCATAAGATCTTGTCTGGAGAGTGAAAGTATTGTCGTACTAGTTGGACCAGCGGGTATATATCTCGCGGAGGTTACACCACGTGCAGCAGACCACGTCTACGATACATCGATGTACAAAAGGATATAAATCTACGGCCAAGAGAGAAAGAAAGAGAGAGAGACAAACGGAACATTAATCTTTTTCAACATATTTTTTCTAGAAAACATCTCACACTCGTAACATTTAAATTAAAAAAAAATTAGATAGCGTTGGAAATGTATTATTCAATAAGCCGGATAATGGACTTTAAACTTGGTGAATTCTTCAGGCTGTCTAATCGATTATACGCTGATCATGTTAGACCAATGAAGCATAAATCAGCCGTTAACGATGGGAAGAGAATTGAATTGTAAATTTGTCGATAAATGCAGAAAGCGACAATCTTTTAATTAAAATTCCTCGCAGCTCATAAAACGACAATGATTCGTCGCACTAACAACCCATTTCATACTAAAAATTCCGAGAAGATTTATATCATTTTAATAGATTCATAAATTCGATTACGTTAAAACCGATGTATCCGTATTAATTTTCGCGAGCGCATAATAAATCAAATTAATATGTCAAAAGGTGCAGCAGTATCTTCTAATTAGGACGATCCAACGAAAAGAGTTACCTGGATAATTCGTTTTAAAAGGCATCTCGGTGACCTTGATATATTAACCTTGACCCTGTTTTAATTCGCGTGCTTCTGGTATTACATTATCAATATTACAAATGAGATTAATTCTATCTATAAAATATGACATAAATCGAACACTTTCGCGTAACAGATAATTACACGCCTATACTCATGTCCGCCCATGTCTGCGGGAAGTATCTGATTCACGTTTGGAAAGTGAAATTCGCTCGAATCTGCGATCGGCGAAGCGTTATCTAGGTGAAATTACACGCCTAATGACCAGTGTCGTAAGGAATTATTACCGCGTATGGTTCTGTCACTCGTAATATCCTTAATATGCGCAATACGAGTATATATTTTTGCGTCTTATAAACAATCAAAGAAGTTCATGATTGGAATTTTTATAAATTAATTAAATATTAATAATTAATTAAATATTAAATATTAATAATTAATTAAATATTAAATATTAATTTTTATAAATTAATTAAATATTAAATATAAATTAAATATTAACCAGCATAGAATCTCTCAGTATAAATTAAGCAGATATTCATTAAAAAATTGCAGTCACTTCGCAAAGCGACACTTTTGCTATGTCTCTTTTTTATGCTTCACAGTGCATAACTTCTTATAAAATTACTCGTCTTATAAAATTAGACAATTAGATATCTTTCTTTTTCAGGAAGGTAGTGTTATTTTGAAGAGATTTCCTTTAATTACGTTAATTTTTTTCATCCAGCTCTAAAGAAAAATATCTTTTTGCTTTATTTTGTTAAGAAGATAAATTATATTTATTTTAAATATTATTATTATCTTGGTACATTATTACCATAAGTTTAATTGATTCATCCATTTTTCATATCTAATAAGTCGCATTTCCTTAAATTTTCAAAAATGACTGATTTTTTTAAGTTTTTTCAAAAATGCATTTGCTGGTGTATTTATTGTATTTTACAATTTTATTTTAGGTGTCGTTTTACTTTGTTATAAAGAGTATAAAAAAAACAAAAATTTTTACATAAGTATAAAAATATATTAAATAATTAAAATAATTAACTTTTGATATCTTGAATCCAATTTTTCTTTTCACCGATTATATTTACATTATGAACTAATTTAAATAAATTAGAAAAAAGCAATCATGAAGAAATGAAGAAAGGTTTGATGAAGTTAATAACATGCCTTTGTGTAAAAATAATCTCTTGAATATCTAGAAAATTGCCGAATTAGTGCATATATTTGATTGAATTTTACGGAATGAAGAGAAATTTAATGGAATATAGTTTTAATTATTTAAAAAATGAAAAATAAAAAAACAAAATATAAATCATCGTAAAAATATTGATCTTGTCTTTTATGTTTTCATTATTTTATTATTGTTAGAATGACAAGTAAGAAAAATTTATATATGTATGTGTGTATGTATGTGTATGTACATATGTATATATTATGAAAAGTAAGATAAAAATTACAGAATAATCTCCTAATGAACTTGAAAATTTGCCAAAACTGGATTTTATTTACCTGTATCCTTAGCGCTTCAATCGATGCACAAAAAGCTACACTTCGTGAATCGGTCGAGCAAATACTTACACAGATTTCACCTAGATAGGGCGCATCGCTGATCATAGGCTGCGTCAGGACAAGTTTCACTTTCGAATCAGGC
Organism: Camponotus vicinus; assembly: GCF_025532165.1. Classification (NCBI taxonomy): domain Eukaryota; kingdom Metazoa; phylum Arthropoda; class Insecta; order Hymenoptera; family Formicidae; genus Camponotus; species Camponotus vicinus. The sequence continues at coordinate 10,424,169 of NW_028141976.1, read as the reverse complement.
TCGTCTCGAATGCATCGCTTGAGCGAGCGATGCACCCATACAACTCTCTACTCATCGGTTAAGTACTGCGGAAGGTCGTTTGCGGGTCGGAAAGTGCTCTTGCGGCACATTTCCCTGTTTCATCAGAGGACAGGACCGCGAATCTTGGCGCCGTGAGACAGGCATTTAACTTCGTTTTGTATTCAATCAGGTTACCTTTGTTTCCTGAATCGTTAAAGATAAAAAAAGTAATTCGAATTCACTTTATTAATGACATTTAATGTCTTTATTAATGATATTTACACAAATATACAGATATAAATTACGATTAAACAATTTAAACTTTTATGCAATCGATACAATTGCATACAAAAATTATATAATTACACAAAAAATTATTATATATAATTATAATAAATTATTATATATAATTATTTTGTATTAAATTATTTTAATCGATACAAGGTATTTCCACGATTGTGAATACATATTTATTCCTGATGAAAAATCTTAAATGTGCTGTTATTTATCTTGTTTTATGATGATTGTTCCGTTGAACGGAAATATTATTTATTGTGAGTAGAGCGAAAATATGTACGTTTATCATTCCAACTTAACTACTTTCCCGTCGTGGAAACGCGCAATGGATCGCGGAGAAATTGTACGAGATAGATATACAACGTGGGAAACAGAAATTCTGATAAAGTTAGCGAAAAGTCATCAATTTCGAAACAACGAGGTGTCATCTTCGAGAGTAGATCTCTTCCAGAATAAGTTACATACATCAATCTCTATAAAATGTCTCCCTCTCCCTTTCTTTCTTTCTTTCTTTAAAAAAACGAATATTAAAAAAACTATAAAAAAAATAAAACTAAATACCTTTTATATATTGACATATATCATAAACAATAGAAAACCCAAAATTATAATAATTCCAAGTAATAATTCGTGATATTTAAAGAATAAATTAAAAATAAAAAAAGAATAAATTAAAAAAATTGCTTGTGAGGTGAGCAGTCGAAAATTTATTTGTCAGTGATTAAATTAAAATCGTCAATTGCGAAACGCGCTTTCTACACACTCTTTCTTACTATTAATCGCAATGCTTGTCGTGCAATGTTCAGATACGCAAATTTATCGAGTGTGAATTCAGTTAGAATTCAAAAAAGATAGGTGATTTATGTTTCTCTAACGAGCATACAAAGCGGTGTCATTTTTTAATCAACGCATTTAGTTGTAATCGATGAAACAAATACGCTCGACATGAAAATATAATTTGATGCGCATCTCTAAATCGAGTATCCGGTCATTGCGATGTGGGCGTAGGAAAGTTTGGTGAAAGTGCTAAACGACCGACTATGTGTGATGTAAGAGCCTGGACTCTGCATTTCAGTACGACACGTCTAGTCACTGCCGCATTTTATAGATCGAGCCAAGCTCTCCGGATATTTAACGAGTACACATATCAAGAGATTCGCAAAAAATGTTTCCGTAACGATCTATAATTGTACCATTACATTCAAAATTTTGTTATGCCATGGATATTGATCTTTCAATCAGCTCTGTAGAAAAAAAATTTGATAATTGAAACGATAATCTCAACGATATAATTTCTTCAGTTTTTTTTATACATACAAGATATTCATGTTTGTATTTATTCCGATTGATTTTTTGCTTCACGTATGTATTGTACTGTAATAAAACATTTTACCGCGATAATTACATTTACTTTACACGGTTAATGAAAACAGTAAAGAAACACGAAATTTCCTCATCAGTCTTGTTAATAACAAAAGCATTTTCATGCTTCTTGTGCCGCAGTGAAATATATTTCCGACAATAAATTATATGGAAGTAACCGTCGCTTATTGTTAGAGCGTAAAAATTGATTGCGTGACTTTCTACGATTGCATCGATTCAGAGAACTCGCTTTAAAAACCGGAACAAATTGTAAAGCATAAATCGGGATTACCTCGTAAGATTTACAAGTCTTTCTTTTATTTTTAAAGCAAACTCCTCTTCTAAATTTATGCATTGTATTGTATAGATGTATACACATTATGTTTGCAAATTCGACTCTTCGCAAATAATTCGCGAGCATAATCATGAAAATATACAGCAGACAGATGCGATATATAGATCACTTTATTAAAGGAAGAACTAATTATATGGTACGTGAAGAACTGGCAACGGCCTGGATGTGTAACCGTTGGGAATATGCTTGACATCTTAAATAATAATGAGCGAAGACCAACAACGATTACGTAACGAGCCTTTTTTATAGTCAGGACACACAATCCAGGACGCAACGACATTATGAATGCTCGACGTCACCCGCGGTTCCGGTGTCATCGCAATATGACTTTTCGCTCACGAAATTATGTGCCGTTGTCCGCCGAAAATAATTCTTCGCTTAGTTTTATGCAATCGAAATGACGTTAGCATTTAAAGAGACTAGACACAAATAACTTGTGTATTTACTTCCTGAGATTTTTTTAGAACTAGTAACATATAATTATAGGTAAGTAATTAAATTAAAAAAGAGAAATTAAATTAAAAATAAAACTTTCCACGTAGAAATTTAAAAGTATCGATTTCCTTGATATTTTGAAGGAATTTTAGCATATATATCTCATATCATAATCTCGAAAGATTAAATTTCTTCCATAAACTTTCTTAAACTGGTATTTGCAGCAGATTGCTATTAAATATTTGAAATGCGTAGATAAAACGATAAGAGCTGCGGAAATATAATAATGGCCAAGCCAATGGCGTAAAGTTAACGGTGGAAAAGTAACAGGAATTTAAGAAAGGCTGTAAAGTCATAAAACGCGTTATAAAACTTGTTCGTGGTAAGCTTAGAAGTTTGGTTGATTTAGGTCGCCAAAGTCGAATCTGAAGAATCGGAAATGATGAGAAAATTATGAAAACCACGATTAAAATGCAGTAGAAACTATTAATTTGAACTTTTATCAGGTGAAATGTGAGAAACTGATATCAAAAATATTTTTATTCCTCTTAATGGAATTTATTTATCTGAAACGCGTTGAAATATAAATATAAACAAATAATTAAACAAACAATGAAACATACAAATATTGTAATGATTTGTCGGCGTCGTTTCTTTCAACTTGTAGAGAATCATCCTTTTATAGCGTACAACTTCGTTTTCGGAGTATATAATGTTTGCAAAATAAGAGGTGTGAGTGCAAATAGAAAAATGGGGCCGTTAGAAATTTCCGTTTACATTTATACAGCTTGACATATAGGCCGATGCGTACATTTTTTTGCTTTCTAAATGTTTCGGCCCTCGAGATATCTGGATACTTCTTTCGAAACGTTTTCTCGATATTTGGGTTACCTGCAACTGTCAAGCATGATGGAATTTCATATTTTCCATATGTTTATGGTTATATCACGTATTTCATCTTCTCTTCCACTCGCATTTCAAATTTTTTTTCAATTCCTACCAGATTCTAAAAGAGAAAAGTGTGATAGAGATAGACAAATAATAGATAAAAAGTATTGATACATATAACAATTTTTAATTTTTTCTCAATACAGGTAAAGTGTAAAAGGATGACATCTTATCTTATAATCTAATAACATTCTATGTAATAATTTTTTAATTGTTACATCAATTTTAAAAACGAAAATAAAAATTGAAAATAATTTAGAATTTAAAAAAATTTCCAAAAAAGGAACTTTTAATTTTTTCATATCTTACAATTAGAGCCGTTTTCCTTCAACACAATTGCAGCCAATTACGAGCGAAAATGCGTATCCGACCGAAAGCGAATATCCTAGACATATCCTAGAATAAGAACGTCTCTTTTGTCAGGACTACTTTCGTGTCTGGACTCGAAAATCTGGAGCAGCAGCCGCTGTGAGTGATTTACGAACCGGAATAGCGAGAATGTATACCTCGCGGGTTTCAGTCACCAGGACGTCGAGGCGCGCGAACTCTCTAGCGAACGAAGGGGAATTCACTTTCATCCGTGAGTCGGCGCGACATGTTAAACGGATATACGCACTTAACGTGGTTTAACGCCTATCGTTAACCGCTACTTATAAACCACCGCCTTCGGGAATTTTCGATGTTGCTTTTGAGAGATATCGAGATACGCGAGATATGGTTTTTCCGGGAATGAAGGAAGCATTTTGCTGGCGCTTTCGCTATCGTAGTAACTCGCGCGCGTGAACCTCGTTAAATCTAATTTTCCTCGGTTGTGGCTTGATGAACATTGTCTTGTGACGATAAAAAGCGGAAAATACACTCGCGCAGTCTCGCATGTACGCGAAACCGTCCCTGCTCGGTATTGCTTTCTCCGAACGTGGACGAAGAAGTCGTAAATTTCGCGCAAAACTTGATCAAGTACAGCCAAGGGCCTTAATAAAGGCCTGTTATACTCGCTTTATTACAGGATCTGTCAATCGGTTCGCTTTTAATCGCTTTGATTTCTTTTCTGAGCTGTTTCAATCGATTTAATTGTGATTGATAGCATCGATCACAAGCGATATTTCAAGCATATTTATTTCATTCTTCTCATCTCGTATCGTTGCTTTAGGGATTTCTAAATTATATGATTACAATCATAGATCAAGATTTTGGAATTTCTTGGAATTCTTCTCTTTTTTTCAAATTAATATATTTAATATTAATATCTCAGTGGGTTTTTATATTTTTGAATATGAAAAGAAAGATGTATGTACAAAGATATTTTATTTTTTTTTTATACAGGGAATGATGAATGTGATTGAAACTTGCTTCGGAATCGCAGATTCTAATTGTCTACAATTTGAAAGCATGCGTCAAATTATACGGTGTGTATATATATGAGAATCGTAGAGAGAGATTGAATAATTTGCTGCATTTCCATTTATATGTATATGTGTATAAACTAAAAATAATATCAACAGGAAACGGATAGGGCAACTTTCGCGGCAAATCTATAATGAGAAACAGCGGTCGGGTCAGATTTAATAAAAAACTGAGAAACTTGATTCCAAGATACTTGATTTGACGGAAGGAAATTCGCTCAAAAGAATAATGTTTCGTTGTAAATAAATTTCTAGAAGTAACAAAAATTTATCGCTATTTTTTTGTATCTGCTAGAACATTGTTTGTAACTTGTAGAACTTTTAATAGTAATTTCGAATATCTTCTGGCAAATTTAAGACCGTAAATTTGCCAAATATTAATCACTGCATTGGATGAATACGAGTTTTGCTCCTATCAGTTGGTATAATCTTTGTCAGAAACAATTTTTCCATGTATCATAGTCAAGCTTTACAACAAGTGAATGATTAATCTTAACGTGGATAGACGTTTTTGGAGAGAAAATTATCGACTAAAAAATATACAACAAAATATATATATTGCAAATAACCAGATTTCTTTACATTATTTTAATAATTATCAAAATAAAATGTAGAGAGGTCCACACAGAAAGATCTTCTTTCCAAATTTCACTGACAGTTCAGACATAAATTCTGTCTCTGTCATTTAGATTGATTAAATGCAAAACATGTGCGATGTCACAGTGTTTGCTAATCACCTATTTCTACCTGAATTAATTCTTCGTAATTAGAAAATTATCTCGCTCTAGTTGCAGAGTTATTATTTTCGAGTGATTATTTCGTGACACATTTCGCTTTTTCTCTCCCTCCGGCAATCGGATATAATCCAGAGCGCGATCGGTGTGTAACCTTGTCTCGCGTAACCTTGCGAGAGCTTGAACTTCACCGTTGAGACGGATGCGCTCGAATAAAACGGGGGTCGGTCGTTCGATCGTTCTGCTTGCTCGACCGGATCGTGCTCTCGATCACTTTCTCCGACGATACGGCTCGACGGAGGTCCGGTCGCGTACCGGAAGTGGGGGCGAAGGAGAGAAAGAACGCGGTGAAGAAGGAGGTGGTGAAGGAGAATTTTTATCCGCGGGGGGGCCCGAGGCCCCCAAATCGACGACGATGGTGGTGGTGGCTTCTATCTCACCTTCCCCGATGGAATTCCTCTGATTTCCACCACTTAAGGCCGAGGATGGACCACCTCCATCGGCCTCCTCGTCCGCGGACCGTTTGCCAGTGATATGCCTTCGGGGAGGATACGCGCCTATATAACTACGACGTTCCGATGATTGAACGAAGTAAGCTAAGTTTTCCTGCGTCCAGGGAACAGGAGGTACGCGGCCCGAGCCCAACGGGCGGCATTGCGAGAAATATGAGGATTCGCCCGGGATGCGCGGTCAGTTGTTCCACTTCATTCTCTCTTTCTTCTCACACAAAAAAGATACAGTAACGAAAGATTTTTCGAGAGTGCTTTATAATTCGTTCGCGACCGAGATTAGGCCTCGAGTTTATAGAGTCGTGTTTACTTGACGAAGCGTTTCTGTGTGATTATTAAATTGTGAATGAGCCTAGTGTCGTTTTTGATTCTCTCGTTAATCGCACCATGAGTTGCGATCAAACGGAAAGATATTTTTCATAAACACGCATTTATTCTTTGATTGCAGATTTCTTTGGATTTATTAACTTTGTTCACTTTATTTATAGGCTGTATTAGCGCTGCTACTGCAGGCCGCTCTTGTGGCGAGCAAAGCTGTAGATCAAACGCAACGTCTACAACAACAGACTCCGTACGTATATGAGTTATTTTAGTAATAAAAGAATAATAATTTATTCGAGCGTTGTTTTAATTATAATTGATTTAATTAATTTTTAATAATAATTTTTAATAATAATTGATATATATATATATATATATATGATGTACAAAATTTAATTTTAATCTACGAAGATATTAACAATTACTGTAATAATAATGCATTTGAAAATATATTTCTTTTCTTGCATTCGTGTATTCTAAATTTTACCTTGATATTTTATATTTTATCTGGACCTCTCTATTTTTATTTTGATAAATAATTAAAATAATGTAAAGAAATCTGATTATTTGCAATATATATATTTTGTTGTATATTTTTTAGTCGATAATTTTCTCTCCAAAAAATTTCCCTGCACATTGTAAAAAACAGATTGAAATATATAGAGATATTTTAAATATAATGTATAGAGATATTATAAATGTTATAAGTGAGATCAAATATATATTTTATTCCATTGAATCGCGTGATATCTTTGATTGTTATAGAGGTGTTAAGGAGGCGCAAAAACGATGGGGAGGCGATTCCGGTGGCGATTACGGCAGTCTTGAGGGTGGTGACATTGGTGGTCACTATGGTGGCGGTGATGCCGGCCAGTTTGGTGGCGGTGATGTCGGCCACTTTGGTGGCGGTGATGTCGGCCACTTTGGTGGCGGTGATGCCGGCGGCCATTTCGGGGGTGACGGCGGTCACTATGGTGGCGGTGATATTGGAGGTCATTTGGGCGGTGATGTCGGTGGTCATCTAAATGGAGGTGATATCGGTGGTCACTTGAGTATCGGGGGTGATATCGGTGGACATCCAAGTGGCGGTGACATCGGCGGAGGCATCGAAGCACACGGAGGCGACGACCATCATCATCATCATGATAAAGGCTATTGGAAAAAGAAATTAGTATGGAAGCCAGGTTGGAAGAAAATCTGGAAACCTGCGAAAAAGCAAATCTGGAAGCCCGCATGGAAGAAGATTTGGAAGCCTATTTGGGTGCCGACGCAAAAAGCGGTGTGGAAGGAGATTCAAGTACCGGCCTGGAAGAAGATCTGGAAGCCCGTGTGGAAAGAGATTCAAGTGCCGGTGTGGAAGGAGATAAAAGTGCCAGCCTGGAAGCAAATTTGGAAGCCCATCTGGCAACCAATCAAGGTACCTGCTTGGAAGGAGATTCAAGTACCGGCGTGGAAAAAGATTTGGAAGCCGGTTTGGCGAGAGATTCAGGTACCGGCGTGGAAGGAGATTCAAGTACCTGCTTGGAAGAAACTTTGGATCCCCGAATGGGTAAAAATTGGTATACCAGGTCATCATTATCACGGTACGGATCATCACGGATGGCAATATACCAGTCACGATCTCTGGAAAAAAAAATTGATTTGGAAGCCGGTGTGGAAAAAATACTGGAAAACGGTGAAAAAGCAAATTTGGATACCGGATAAGAAACTCGAGTGGAAGAAAGCCTGGAAGCAGATATGGAAACCAGCGAAAAAGCAAATCTGGGTAGAAGACAAGAAGCTGGCTTGGAAGCCGGAGTGGATACAAATCTGGAAGCCAGGTAAGAAACTCATCTGGGTTCCTGATAAGAAGCTCGAGTGGAAGGAAGCTTGGAAGCAGATCTGGAAAACCGACAAAAAGCTGGAATGGATACCTGATAAGAAGCTCGCCTGGAAGGAAGCGTGGAAGCAGATCTGGGTGCCCGCTTGGAAGGAAATCTGGGTACCGGCATGGAAGAAGATTTGGAAACCGGTCTGGATATCCGAATGGTTCCCCAGCGAGGATCATCATCATCATCACGGTTGGGATCGTAAGGATTCGCAGACGCAGAATACACAGGTTGTGCCTTACAGCCCAGAAACCGCTCTACAGAAGAGGCAAGCGCAACAGCAGCAGCAACAACAACAACAGCAGCAGCAGCAGCAACAACAACAACAGCAGCAGCAGCAGCAGCAGCAGCAACAGCAAGTACAGCAACATCAAACGGATACTAACAAAATCAGATGGGACAGATCTTTTCAAGCAAATCCGCCAACGGTGTCGCAGCACCTGGTACCACCGCCAGTTAATCAAAACGGAGGTCAAGCCGGCTTCGGGTTTCCCGGCCGCTAAGATGAAGCTGGATTGAGCTCCGTGTAAAATAATCTTGCACTGTAATCCCTGAAAATGCTTGTACAAACGTCTCTATAAGAGAGTACTGTAACATAAATCGCTGTATATATTATGTTTTAGGAAAGATTAAGATAAGTCGCGTATAAAACTAAGTTACCCGAAATTGTTCGACTGATTGTGTACTCGCTGCTCTTCGGAGTACCACTCTTTGATGCTTTATAACTCTTACCTTTTCCCCTCCCTTGTTTTTTTTACTCACGTTGTTGTCATCCCAATTGTTAATTCTAATACTGTTATGAATAAAGTTTATAAATATTTTGTTAATTTTTTGACTATATTATTTCACATTTTTAGCCCTCGTATTGTGTATTATTGCATATGCAAAATTCATAATCATCACTTTTATTTTACTTGATAACAAGAATAGATTAAATTAAATATACAAGCATCGCAAATCATATAATCATTTTTTATTTTATAAATCTTTTATATATGGATTTTTTTTAATTAAAAATCGATTTGTTGACATAAATGTCAAGAAAAGTCAATTATTATAAATCTTCAATCTTAAACAGAAAATTGAGTGTTTTTTCAATGGAGAAAATTTTATGCTCATTGCGTTTAATAAATATACAGTAGTAGATTCGTCATCTAGCAAGCGTAAATAATTATGAAGTATATAATTAACATATTTTACTTTTAAATTTAAACATTCACTTTCTAAAAGTCGATTGCTCAATTATTTTGTTCGCTGAAGACATTTAAAATAAATAATTTAAAATAAATAAGAATTATTTGTGTGTGTAAACTGTTTATTTGTTAATCTGTTTATTTTTTAATCTTGCTATTTTATATAATTTTATTACTTCTATGCGTTTTGGAAAAGATACGGATCTTCTTTTAAACGAAAATGATGGAATATCTGTCTATTGTAAATTGCGTACAGTTTATATAAGTTAAGAAGAGAAAGAAAGAGAATATCGAAATAATGGTAGCCAAGCTTTGAAATAAAGATAACATCAATTATAATGCAAATTCTATTTACGAAAGAAGTATACGCTTCGCATCATAATGGAACAAAGCAAATGTTGAAAACTGATGGATTAATCTATTATTTTTAATGTATATATTCAAGATTTAACCCTTGTAGAGGTCGTATGAGTCGTCTCTTTTTTGCTCTATTCCTAATCACAATATCTTGTTACAACTTTAATCTCAAAATGCTTGAAAAATCTACAAAAATTTATATATATGACATCTGTAAAAAATGATCATGCACAAACAAAATTGAAAAGAATGAATAAAAATTCTTTTTTATTAAGACCTTCTATTGATAAAATATCGAATAAATTCTGACCTATTAGATCTATATGAGAGCTAATTAAATTAATTATAATTATAATTATAATATAATTGAGCTAAAAAACATTTATCTTTTTATAATGGATATTTTACTCTAGTTCTTTTTTCTATTAGACAGGATAATATTCGAGTCTCGTACTGTTTCAATTAGTGTGCGACAACTGTCTTCTTAAAACTAGACACACGTTTCGGTAAAAGACGGTATGTCTAAATGGCAATCCAATTTCAAATAAATCGACCGTCGACATTCTGAACTTGCGACGATGATGATGCAACGCAAATACGCGCACGTATCCCTGCGAAATTGGAGAAAGTGGAGTCTGTTATGGAAGGCAGGTGACCAGCATGTAGAGGACCTCGACCGTGGAGAAAGTATCGGTGCACCCACACAGCAACATAAATTAATCCACGACACCGTACTGTCCGTCTCGATAGGCTACAACGAGTATTGCACGACGCAGACTCCTATTCGATTGATGACGCCGACGACGACGACGACGACGATGGCGGCAGCGGCGAGATTTCACTGGCGCCAACTACGGAAGAGTGGACTTTTCTTCGTAGCACGACCATAGGTAGAAAAATAAAATCAGAGAAATCATGATACGTGCGTTTTTCTGACATGACACGAGACCGGGATACGGGAAACGTTTTCACTTTTGTCTCATCTTTACTTTCATTTAATTTTGCGCAGATGAGTTTTATCCGAAAACTATCTGTGTCATCTTTTCGTGCTTACAGAAACTTTATATACGATGTCATTATATTGTTACCCTTATACTTAATATGTAATTTGTATGTAATATTTGTCTCTTTACAGCTTATTATGACTTTTCTTGCTATGATTTTTCCCTGAAACGATTTCGATAATAAACCGCTGGAACAAGTAATTTCAACAAGACCTAATTCCACCTAAGTGAATTTCTTTTCTACGTTGTTCCTGTATACGAAAATAACGCATTCGTGTGTAAATTGTGATCTGTGACCGATTATCGTCATAATAGTCATTTTACAACACAATAGGCGATTTCTAAACGTCTCTCTTTTATATATGTTTTTCTCACGATGGAAAGAAATGTATCATTTAACTCAATTTTTGCGTGAAATTACGATTGAGAATGTTGTAAAATTTTTATACTTAAATAAAAGATCGTATTCTGATAACTTTTGGCGATGCAATTTAATAATTTGTATTTAATTATTTGTAATTATATTTTTGCAGCAAAAAAACAATGGAAAAAGAATTTGATTGATGTCTTTAATCCCACAAATATAGTAACATTTTTTTAATCTTGTCCTTTTTTATATAATTCTTATAGAAAAATATAAATAATTAATATTTTTAGTTTTTAATTAAAATATTTACATATAAATAACTTTTTTTAATATTTTTTTTATTTTGTAAAAAAAATGATATTTTGTGCTTATATATAATATACAATATAAATATATTAAATTCTCACAATTTCATTAAATTTTAGAAGAAAATATTAATTAGAAGAAAATATTAATTATTATAAATTTAGAAGGGAATATATTAAATTCTTACAATTTCATTAAATTTTAGAAGAAAAGTTATTATATATATGAGTTTTCTAAAATAGTTTTGCAGCAACAATATTTTTCATTAGCACCAATTTTTTGTCAGGAGATAAATGCGTGGAATTTTAGTTAAAATATAAAATAAAAAATAATTTACATACTATTCATCGTATATAATAGCGTATAAACATGCGTTTCGAGATGTTGATGGAGCATAAAAAGATATTTTTTTTTGTTCGTGGGGGCCATAGGTTGTCACGTTGATAGTATCTCGAGGTAGCACTAAGTTCGTTTTTGTTAACACATAAATACGAATACATATACAGACACGTACACACACATATATACCATATGCCTTTATATATAACATGCTCATATAAGTACTACGACAGAAGATACGAAGCGTGAAGTATCTCAGTGCACTTAAGGATGCTGTACCTAACGATCCTTCTTTTCCTTCTTATATTCATTTGCCTCTATTATTTTTGTGATTGTGCCAAACCAAAAAATTATCCACCTGGTAAGTATACAAAATAAGTCAATAATGATATAATTTTTCGAAAATCCGATGTCTTGAAGTGTTTAATCTGGATGATATTAACGTTAGTGCAATTGTGCTTTAATTTACATGATTTTAATTAATATGTCTATAGATTTATTGTACATTTTTCTACATTTTTCAACATAAAATAATAGATAGAATAATAGAGAAACGAGATTTATATTCACCATATATTTATAAAGCGTCCCTCATTTATGAATATATTAATCATACAGGTCCAACATGGCTACCAATGTTGGGATGTTTCCCGATATTTATGCGATTACGTTTAAAATTTGGATTCATCCATCTGGCTCTGCAAGAACTGGAAGGTAGGTATGGGCCAATATTAGGACTAAAACTCGGAAATCAAAGGATAGTAGTAATCTCGACGTACGATTTGGTGAAGAAAGCCATTCTCCGCGATGAGTTTAATGGCCGACCGGACGGATTCTTCTTCAGGGTACGAGCGTTTGGGAAGAGAAAAGGTATGTTATTTCAACAGAACTCAAAAAATTAATTCCCACTGTCTCAATTTGCATATAAAAGCTACTCACGCGCTCTTGACTTACGTAGAGAATGAGATTTTCGTATTTCTCATTGTCTGGCGCAGGTCTATTGTTCACCGATGGTGCCGCTTGGTCGCAGTGTCGTAAATTCACGATGCGACACCTGCGAGCGTTCGGTATAGGTCAGTCAGCTATGAAACAGCAATTGGTCTTCGAGGCTCAAGAGCTCGTTGATCATCTCCAGAAGATGAGCGAGCGCGGCGCGGTGCTGATGCAGACGGTATTTGACGTCGCAGTCCTTAATTCATTATGGTTTATGATTGCCGGGCACAGATTCGGCTACGAAGATGAAAGACTGCAACAAGCGCTCGAGGTCTCTCACGATGCCTTCAAGTAAGAGCGGATGAAAATCTCTCGCAGAGTTTAATAAAATAACATAAATGTATTATTTTTGATATTATGGGACATGAACTTGTTTTGATCACATAACATATGTATTATACTAATATTTGCACAGAAAAAAAATAAGTGTCAATTCAAAACTTATATACTTAAACTAACGCGTTCATTGTTTCATATATACGCAACAATTTATAATCTTCTTAGAAGAATTTAATAATTTTAAATTTTAACAATATTATAGTCTTATTTTAATATTGTAATCATCTCAAGAATATATAATTATTTAATTCTACTTTAAGAAAATTATAATCTTTGATTTAAAAATATTATTTTCTATCTAACATTGTTTCTTTTCCATTCAAGAAAATTAAATCTTAAATCATAAGAATATATTTTTCTTGATTGAACTATATAAACTGGCTTCATTCAAGTAAGCAATTATTCAAGCAATTATATTTTTCTTAAATTAACGCAATATAATCTCATTTCAAGATTTCCATGTTAAAACTAAATATATTTTCAAAACAAGAATGTCCTTTTTTTTGTGTGATAAGGTGTTCCTCGACGAATCCGACAAATTTCTAGAAGGTATTCTGGAGGTCATTCTAAGCAAAAAAGTTCAGTTTATAGATCAATTCGGTTCAGTTATAGATATAAAATTAGGGATATGAAGATTCAATTCTTGTCAATGACTATAAATTTTTGACAACGGCCCCTCTTTGTTTAAAGCACTAGTTTCCGTTAGATACGTAGTGTTTCACTCTAAATATTTATTTAGTAAACCAGAGGCCCGCCTACAATTAATTAATAGAAAAATTGAGGCCACCGATAGTATTCGTATTGAACTTATAATTAATTAAATTAATTGACAGTAGTCTGTTACAACGAGCAACATATTTACAAATGAACATTTTAATTAGAGAATAATATGCACGTAATAGAAATTATAAATATCTAGTATTTTTTGTCTGTGTTATAATGTTAATAAAATTGCCTGTTATCTCGATAACTGAGCCAAATTGACCTACAGTGTATCGGAATTTTTGTGCTCGGAATGAATTATAGAATACATTCTGGATCAATCGGATGTGTTTCGTATTCTAAAAGTTCCGCATTCTAGAAGTTTGTCGATTTCCTCACAAAGCACCTTGTATAATTTATTCTATTTAAATTTAAATTTCGAAATATATACTTACGAAGATTAATGGACATCCTGGGTGGAGTAATGTCGCAGATGCCCTTTTTACGTTTCATTATCCCAGAATTATCGGGATATAATGAACTGATGAGGATCCTCGAGAAACTATGGAGTTTTCTTGACGAAGAAATTAAGATGCACGAGAGCGAACCGCCCAACCAGCCGCGCGATCTTATTGACGCGTTTCTTTTTGAGATCTCGAATAAGAATGACGATGAAAATACTATTTTTGATCGTAAGTAATATCCTGATCTAGAAGAATAAAAATATCAATAAAGATTAGCCGATCGATTAATTTCAATTCCGCGGAATGAAGTTTCGCTTCAGGTATTTTCACAAGATTCCATATAAAAATAAATTCAAATTTAAATATGTAAATAAATAAATAATAAAAATTCCTATTTAAAAGATTATATAAGTAAATAAAAATAGAATTTAAAAATAACTGAGATTTTAGATATAAATCGATATATCGATATATCGCGATTGGATTAAATATTTAAATTGGATTAAAAATTTCTTTTCTGAATAAAAGTTTGATTTTTGTGATTGACGTGTATTTCACGTCCCCAGGTGAGAATTTATTGGTATTATGCCTTGATCTCTTCTTGGCCGGATCGAAAACGACCATCGATACATTAACGACTACGTTTCTCTTTCTGTCACTAAACCCTGAATGGTTGAAGATACTTCAAACTGAATTGGACAACGTCGTCGGTAGATCGAGAGCTCCTACTGAGGACGATTTGCCATTTTTACCGATGACAGAAGCTTTCTTAGCCGAGGTAATTGATTGATACGAAAAATTGATGAGATAAAAGATAAAATAGCTAATCATCATATACAAATAAAGAGAAAAATAACGGAGAAAATATATAAATACATCGATATTGGTTTTTTTATACGTTCTTGTGTGCTTGTAATCTTTTGCTACATATTGTTTATTATATTTTATATTTCACTTATATTTTATTTTATATTTTATATTTAACATATTTTATATTTAATATATTTTATATTTTATATATTGATATATATTGATATATACATATAATATAGGCACAAAGATATTTGATTTTGGCACCACTTGGCATACCTCACAAGACCTTAGAGGAAGTTTTCATAAACGAATATCGAATACCTAAGGTAATGAAGATCTCTTTTTTTTTGTTTATAAATATAATCAGTACAATCGTACACAATATGAATTATTATTTCTAATCTGATTCCTTGTTATTCATCTTCAAAATCAACTACGTACAATTTACTTAATTTTATATCATAAAATTAATTTCCTTGTTACCGATTTTCTTGTCGAGCTTACTATGTTGAATCGGATAAAAAAAAAAATTAATATTTATTACATTCGTACATATAACATCGAGTAATTTGATTAATACCGCGAGTTTAAGTATTAATTGCATTCTGTAAGAAAATTATCCTCTTTGCAGGACACGTTTGTGATTTTCGACTATTATAGCGCTCACAACGATAAAGCGTACTGGGACCAACCGGAAGTGTTTCGTCCGCAACGTTTTCTAGACGAACGGGGCCAATTTCGTCGCAACAACTACAGCTTACCTTTCGGCCTAGGTAAGTTTGAGGCGGCGCGAAATCGCGAGTATTTTCGCCATTGTCTCTCTGTCCCTATATCGCGCAAATTTCACGCTTTGCGATGAAGGTGCGCGTAAAAATAATCAACGCACCTCGCGCTTTCTCACAATTATTACTAATAATTGCGAGAACAATGAGGGTGATATTGTTTCGTGTTTCAAGGCAAGAGACGCTGTCCGGGTGAACAGCTAGCTCGTTCTTCATTGTTCATGTTCCTCACCAACGTCGTGCATCACTTCGACATGGAACTCCCGGCCGATCACGATAAACCAGAGCTGAGAGGCTACGACGGCTTCACCCTGTCGCCGAAGCCGTATTATCTTAAATTCACGAAAAGACCTCTCGAAGATCTCCGGGTGCCGGAGACGCAACGAGCCTGTTTTATACGCGATGACCATCCATTTGGACTTCGGCGAAGCGCGGGATCGGTTTCGTCGAACTCGTAAAACGAGACGTAAAAGTCAAACTTTCGCGCGCCGGTAAAACCAATAAACGTCACTTGCAAACATTGCGCCAGATCTGTAATAGCTACAAATGTTTTTGACAAACATTAGTTCACGCTGCACGTATAACACGTAAAATATACAATGTGTCAATTATAATGATTACTTTCGCTACAAATTATAATAGTAATGTAACAAAATATTATTGCAATATAATTGTTACATACACACGTGTTCTTTCACTTGCTACTATGCGATAGAATCAAATTTAACTAACTCGTATTTCTAATTTTTATTATAAAATAGAATACAAAGCCTACAAAAAAGGACATACATATATATTATAATATACATAAATACAAATCATATATATAAATCTGTAAATTTACGTAAGATCCAAAATATATCTTTTTATTGTCACTATAATTTCTAACAAAGCATTCAAAATTTAAACAAATTATTTGAAGTGGGAAATAATTTATTACTGTCTAATTAAAGCAAAAAATGCAATTTTTATATATATAAATTAAATCTCCTGAATTTTATAAATTAAATACATATAATTTATTTTATTTATTTGATTACCAACTATATATGTATGCTAATAATTGTATATAGTATATGATCAAAATGAATTTATCAAGTATACTATGATGTAACAACGATATATATAACATATATGTATTACAGGTTAAATTTATGAATGGAAATTATAAAAATTATAAAATTATAATTAATCAGAAATTTACTAATAACATTTACTTTGCTACATTCCATTTTATTGTTTTTATACAATAATATTAACATAACAGTGCTTACTGGATAATACATTTGGTTTAAAAAAAAGTTATTATTAATTATATAAATATATTTTTAAGAAAGATTTCTCGTTATTAATTGATGTTTTTAAAGTTAAAAGACTTAAAATTATGTGTGATTATAAGATAATAAGAACATTTTTATTAATTAAAAAAAAGCATGTCTTTTCCCTTTCAAATTATCGGTTATTGCTGTTAACATGAAGTATATGATTTTTCAAATATAAAACGATGAATATACTCGTTTCTCTCTCATTGCACTATGCTATACTGTAAAAAACACTTTATATGATATAAATTTAATTATAGAAAAATATTTTAATATTTGTTTATATAGTCTAAAATATTATAAATATAAAAGAAATCAATGAAAGGAAGGTGAGCGAGGAAAGAAAATCTATCTACTTTTTTTGTGGTAATTTTACAATTTTTTTTAAGATACTTTTTTAGAGAATGTGAATTCAAAGTTTCTATATATATATACACTTCAAAATATATAAATTAATTTTAATAATATCAATAAGATGGTCCCTATATTAAATATTTATTAATTATTAATAATTTATTTGGTTAATGAACGTAATCAATGTATGATAAAATTAAATATTAAAAGAAAAATATTCACACAAGACATAGCAAGCTTGTGTGCTTGTAATCTTTTGCTATATATTGTTTATTATATTTTTTCTAAAATCAATATTTTTGAAATGAATATAATACATTAACTTACATAAATCTTTTGACTTTCTTAAAATGTTATAACACACATACACACGCACTCTCAATCATTCGCGTCAGAGTTTCAATTAGAAATAACTTTTGAGATATTTTACAAGCACATGCACAGTTAAATTCGCAATCAGATAACAGGCATACTTCGATACTAAAGATATTGCAGAATGAGTATCGAATCAACAACAAGCATACTTTACACCATATAAGAGTATTAGATATACATACATACACACGCGCACATCTATGTTATATTATATATTATAATCGCATTAAATTACCTAACTTCACATACTCGCGTGCATACATATGTTATATAATATTGGTTATTATGCTTGAAATTTTATAATGAAACTATAAATAGATATAAATGGACTGTGGCAATCTTAGACATGCCATTAAAACCACTCGCAAATCGGAGCATTTGCACTTATAGTTAACACCATTAGGATCCAATTCATAAGACACGTTTCCATTTCTTTGTATATATATCTAACATAATGACGCTATTTTTTGGATACTCGTAAAGCAAGATTAGATAAGAACGTCCCTAAGAATTTGATCAGCCTAATATCCTGCAATTGCAACTGTATTCACAAATAGCAGTCTCTTATAGCGCACTATACTCCAACATGCTGTACACTGTTTATTTTTGTATATATATATATGTCTATTTAGCTTTGCCAAACTATGATTCCGATCAAAATCGATAATACGACTGCTGCTATCAGCACGAGAATACATTTCTTTTTACGCAATTTAGTTTGATAGATACTTGCTTGCCTCACTTGAGAAGCACCTTCGCTGACAGATACTTCAGTTCTTTCGACCGAAGCTTCTATAGAATCGATAACTTCTCCTTGATCATATACTAAAGCTCCAAGATCTTTAAATATTTGATTAATATCGCTAATATTACTCTGTGAAAAAGATAAATAACATAATTATTATATATTAAGATAAATAACATAATTTGCATGTATATTTTTGTGGTAATTGTAAAAAAATATTCACCTCCAACTGTCTTATGCTAGCTTCTTGTTCTTCCAACATTCGTAAATTCATTTGTTCCTGCAGTTGTTCCTGTTGTAGTTTTTGATGATCATTTGTATATGTTCTACTGTCTTGTAATTCTATGAGCGTCTCCTGTTTCTTTTCCCCGAATGGTGCAATACCCGCACTAGCCTTAGCCTTTCTGACCATTTCTTTTTCTTTCGAAGCAGCCAACCTTTGTACAGCCTAAGTTTACATAAATGATAATTATTAAAAGTGTAATACGAATAAAATACAATTAAAATGCACGTCAATATTTACTTGGAAAGAATTCAATGCGCTTGTAAATTCATCTTGCAGACGCTCTCTTTGCATCTTTCGCTGTCTTTGTTCTCCAGGACTCGTAGAGCCAGAGTTATTCGCTAATACAGCTAAATCTCGGAGATGGACACTAGTGTCCTTTGCCAATTGTTGTGTATAATGCTGTATCTGATGCCTGTAAGATAAAATTTCGTTAACTATTGATTTTGGTCTCCTTGTATTTTACAACTTACAGTTGATTCCTGAGTTCTTGAGAATCAGTGGAGCTGCCCAACTGATTGACCATCTTCTGCATGGAAGACACTGCGAAAGAATCATCAATGTAAATACCTCGTAATACAATTCTCAAATCAATTCTATTGTTTCGATATTCACCATTCTGTGATATCTTGAGTATCGAAGTACCAATAGTCTGGGACAGCTTGCCAAAATCTTGCTCTCGAGCAGGGCCACCATTGTGATACGAGGAGAATCCAGCATCCATTTCGACGTTATTAGCTAAATTATACATACACACAAATTTAATTGATAATACAATACACTGACATAATTGTATTAGTAAGTAATTTTTAATTTAAAGCAAGGTTCCAGAACATGATCGAGCATGACAGCACATGACCTACAGAAATTCCAATCAAGTCCTTTGCACAATGCTAGGCAACAGGCAATATAAATAAGGAATAGAAACTATTCACCAATAAATACGCGGAACAGAAAATATTCGCCAATAGGAGCAGAGAATAAATATTATTTCTGTTCTTATTGCCTGTTTCCTAGCATTGTGCAAGGAGCTTAAATTTTCTCACGCGAATGACTTTAAATGCAACTAACCAATTTTCTGCGAACGATAGTATCAGCTGATCCTCGATACTCGATGAAACTCTGGCGACGAATCTGATAAAACTCACATGAAATAGCAATACTTAATGAATGGCAATCGGAATCCTTTGTATCACCTGATATATAATGCTACTTGTCAACAAAACTACTAGTGACGACTGAGTGGGTCAATACGTTTGCGCGATGACTCACAAAATTGCCATACTAACGAGGAATTCCACCTCTCGATGCCTCACGCGCATATGTATGCGATATAATACACATATATATGCACTGCGCGATTCAAAGGATTCTTCCGAGATTGTTCCGTAATGATTTGAAATGCTGAAAAAAATTTCTCGCGTTGATCAATAACGCCGGGATGGATCTTGAACGAACCTCGTCGCCGCAAACGTATCGAATTTATAGGTTCCTAGTTTCGAGTTTCAGCAACAGAATGGACGGGATCTTCGTGGAAGTAAATTTATCAATTTAACATCGCACACATATGATTTCAACCGGTATTTATGATTTTTTTTTCGTTTTTTTTATCGGACAGTCCACTTGGCGCTAGCATTTCATTGACCAATCAGAATAGGGGAACTTATCTTGCAAAGTAGATTACATCCCAGAGAGAGAAAGAGAATAAGAACAAGAACGAAAGTGAGAGATAGACTTTATAATTATATCGCTCTCTCTTTTTCCTATAATCTTCTATTAAACTATGGATGTGGGAGTTTTCATCATATTTATGTATCATGCGCACACACTCACATAATAAATATGTAAAATATTGACTGAATATAATATACAAAAATTTCGAGCGGTCACAAAAATCTTTTTCTATACGATAATATTTTATATTACTTTTTTCTATTTTTTTTAAAGTCAATTTAATACAGCTGATGTATAGATTACGGAGATAAAAGATATATAAATACAATTAGTTCATCAAATAATTAAATTTAAAATCGTCTGAATTGCTTTTTAAATCTCTCGTAATGATAATCATCCGTCGCCTTTTCTCCATTGTCTTTTCGTTTGCCGCGAATATCCTCTTTAATAGAGCTTTTTTTCTTGTCGTCCGATTCTTGTTGCGACTTCTGGAAATCCGAATCTTCTATGTTAACTGAAATTAAAATTATAAATAATTTGTGTCTTTTCTGAAACAATTGTTTGTTAGATGAATAGAAATTCACGTACATCTATTGTGCTGTACAAAATTTACAGCCATATTAGTAGGAACAAACTGCGACGGTCCATCTTTCTTTCTGTGTCTGTCCCAAAGTAATTTTAATTTTGCCTCCTCTGTAGCTTCAATATTACGGATTTTAGCCCTGAAAGTTATTGTATTTTTAAAAATAATTGTAATAAAACTTATAATTTTAAAATTATATTTAAATAATAAAAATATATATTTAAATGCTCTCTCTCTCTCTCTTTTCTCTCTATAATATAAATAAACCTGTTGAAGAAATTTCCTTTCTAGAAAAAATAACTTAAGTGACAAAATAACATACATATGTAAGTTTTAAGGTAATTTTTAAAATTTTATTATTTAATATTTCGTGATATACAAACAATTTTATTCTAATAAATTCTGTAAGTATGTATTATCAAAACATTTTCTGTTTTAATTATCTGAAAGCTATGAAGAATTTTTGATTTTTATGCTAATGTTAATTCTATTGTTATTGTTTCCATTGTTTATGTTATTGTTTTAGATTTTTCAAGAGAATTTTTATCCTAAATATTCACTATTGTCAACTTTTCATCGAGTCTAAATTATGAAAAAATACTTACTCTATACCAAGATCAACTTCTGGAATGCCAGAAAGCATTTGATTTGAAAGCATTTCTTCGCTACGATTAGCAGAACTTTGTCTTAAATGTCCTGGTACTGCACGTAATGCTGCTTCTTCAGGAGAGCAATATGATCCTTTTTCATTATATGTACTATTTGCCATATCATCATTATTTTTACTTTTCCTTTTTGATAATTCCTCTTCTATATATTTAACCCTAAAAACAGTATTTATATTAGCTTGTAATACATCTATATAAATTCTCTTTCAATACTATCAATATATAATAAAAATAAATCTATATACATTTCTTCATCTTCATCGCGTTTATTAGTCTCTGCATTAAATTGTGTTCCAATGCCAGTTTCATACGCATCATTTGGCCTGTGTTTTGTATTTTTTAACACAGCCATATTTACCATTCCACCAGTTTTCATATTGAAAGGATCAGACTAAATTAACATAAACTTGTTATTAATTTTTATATCACAATTTTTCACATGTTTTATGTTTTAATTTCACTATGTATGCATATATACCGTTATAACATCAGATGCACCATTTTCTCCAAGAGCTAAACCAACAACATTGATACCTGCTGGTCTTTCACGTAGCTTTTGGATAATTTTCATCTCTTCGACTTTCTCTCTGAAATAAATCTTCCTCTTTATAATCAGAATAATTTCTATTCTATTGATATTTAATTAATATAATATAGGAAATGTGTGTGTGTGTGTGTGTGTGTGTTGTATATACCTGACAGATACTTTTTCACCCTCGCTGTCATTGTCATCTGACAGAACTTCACGTTTCCTTAGTGATTTTCTTTTCTTCTTCTTAAACTGAATATTATGGGACTCCTCGTCATTGTTATCCATGTTTTCTCAAGTCAAAATTAACATTGAGAAATTTATGTGTTGTTATTTATTTTTCGTATAAGCACATTCACTTTAAACAGAGAGAAGAATGAGAGGTGTCATGGCCCGCTTTTAGGTGATCCCTGAAAGCGATACGCCCTCTGTGAACCTTAAAAACGTGCACCTAAACTACGAAGCCAAGGTGCACGAATGTTCTCAGAGGGTAACATATAAGGTGCACAATTTTTGGTTCTATTCCGTGCTATGTGCACAAAATGTCGGTAGCACCAGTGCTGTATAGCAAGGTATGCTTACGTATATCAAATAAATTAATATAAATGAGAAATGACGAATTTGCGATCCTCTCACACTCTCTCTCTCTCTCTCTCTATATATATATATATATATATATAATTTTTTTTTTGATATATGAATTTGCAATGAGCAGCGACATATTTTTTCTTAAGAACAATTATATGTTTTTTTTACATTAACTGATTCCTCTTATTATTCTATGCATAAAATTATTAAAGTAAAATAATCGAAAAATGAACATTTTATCGGATATTTTATAATTTATATAAAATTATGTCAACTTAAAGAATCAAATATCTCGTTAACTGTTCAATTTTTGACTATACTATCTTTATAACTTTTTACACGGAATATTGCGAAGAATCGATTTATATAAAAAAATTAGGATGGTTCCATTAAAAAATATGAAGATAATCTTGAAATTTCTAAAACGCTTCCACTTACGAAAATAATATTACTAGCATATCATGGTCCTTTTAATCGTACAATTTTCGTAATTACAATTTTTTCATATCTGTAAAAATAGCGTAGATATTTCAAGTGAGCAAAGTTTTATATACATATATCTGTGTGTGTGTGTGTGGGTGTGTGTGTGGGTGTGTGTGTGCGCGCGCGCGCGCGTGTATAGCGTATACGGGAGTTATGTGAGCAAGCGAGAAGGTAATAAGAGAGAGCGAAATGGCAATAAGAGCGAACGAGATAGCAATAGCACGAGCAACGAAGCTTGGATATAGAGTCTTTCTTGCAGCCTGGCATACTATTTCTCTCTCGCTCGCTCCTATTACTATCTCGCTCGCTTCTGTTATTGTTTCACTCGCTCTTACGTACTCATATACTGTCATGCTCATCTCGTTATCAAATCTGCCGCTGGCAAGCGGCCGATGACAAATTATGACAAATAAATAAGTTAATTATTTTAAGATATATTTATAAGGGTATAGAAGTAATTTTAATGGAATAATGAAAATTTTGCGATTAAAATAACAAACACGGTATCAATCGGATAAACGTAGTTAAATATATAATCAAAATTTTTATTATCAGACCAATTAAAAATTATCCGATTTACGTCGTGTTTGATATCATTTTAATCGCAAAAATCTCAATAATTCATTAAAATTACTTTCAAATGGATAAAATAAAAATTAGGAGTTTCAGTTTTTATTTTATAAGATGTTTACATTCGCGAGGAAGCCGAGTCCGCTTATCTTTACGACCTGTCAAGTGCGAGAGCGACAGCGAAACCGCGAGTCGAGAGCGAGCGAGATGACCTATCATCAAAGAATTCCGAAGTCTCTTACAATCGGCTTCTTCACTTCCTCTATCCATTCGCAATTTACGAGATTATAAAGTAAAAACTGAAACTTTTATTTTTTATTTTATCGATATGAAAGTAATTTTAATGAATTATTGAGATTTTTGCGATTAAAATGATATCAAACACGACGTAAATCGGATAATTTTTAATTAGTCTGATAATAAACATTTTGATTATATATATTTAAATACATTTATCCGATTGATACCGTGTTTGATGTTATTTTAATCGCAAAATTTTTATTATTCCATTAAAATTACTCGCATACCCTTATAAATATATCTTAAAATGATTAACTTATTTATTTGTCACAATTTGTCATCGCTTGCCAGCGGCAGGCTTGATAACGAGATGAACATGACAGTATATGAGTACGTAAGAGCGAGTGAAACAATAACAGAAGCGAGCGAGATAGTAATAGGAGCGAGCGAGATAGTAATAGGAGCGAGCAAGATAGAAATAGCACGAGCAACGAGGACTCGAGCTCGAGAATCGGATTTTTCTTGCGCGCTATTATTTTCCTCTCGCTCGCTCCTATTACTGTCTCGCTCGCTCCTATTATTGTCTCGCTCGTTCTTGTTGCTGTTTCGCTCGCTCTCGATTCTTGGGTCCGCTTATCATTCCGGGCTATCTATCACGACTGCCAAGTGTGACAGAGAAAGCAAGACCATGAGTAGAGAGCGAGCGAGATGACCTATCATCAAAGAGTTCCGAAGTCTCTTACAATCGGTTTCTTCGCTTCCTCTATCCATTCGCAATTCACGAAAATGTAAACATCTTATAAAATAAAAATTGAAACTTTTATTTTTAATTTCATCGGTTTGAAAGTAATTTTAATGAATTAAAGAGATTTTTGCGATTAAAATGATATCAAACACGACGTAAATCGGGTAATTTTTAATTAGTCTGATAATAAAAATTTTATAATTATATTTAACTAAATTTATGCGATTTATATCGTGTTTGATATTATTTTAATCTCAAAATTCTCATTATTCCATTAAAATTACTTTCAAATGAATAAAAAATGCATTTAATTTTTTGACATATATTCGTGAATATTATAAATGAAGTCTCGTGTAAGAAGCTTCGGAATCTGCGACATCGGAAATTTTTTCATTATTTATAATAATATACGACTTTAAATTGCCATAAAATAAAAACTAAAGCTTTGATATTTTATTTGATCTTTTTGATTAAAAGGGATTAATGAAATTTTTGAAATTGAAAATTATTCTAATAAAATATTGGATTTAATGTGATTTCAATCGTAAAAATCAAATTAATTCTAAAGTTATGTTCAGTAAGATAAATTAAGTAAAGTACAATGCAACATTTTATACAATGTAGTCTTATTTTCAAAATTATAGTTTAAATTAGACACTATTAATTTATTAAAATAAAATTATAATTATGAGAAATTAAGAGTTTTATTATATACATGTACACATTGATTTTTACGATTGAAATCATATTAAACCCAATATTTTATTAGAATAATTTTCAATTTTAAAAATTTCATTAATCCCTTTTAATCAAAAAGATCAAATAAAATATCAAAGCTTTAGTTTTTATTTTATGGCAATTTAAAGTCGTGTATTATTATAAATAATGAAAAAATTCCCGATGTCGCAGATTCCGAAGTTTCTTACACGAGACTTCATTTATAATATTCACGAATATATGTCAAAAAATTAAATGCATTTTTTATTCATTTGAAAGTAATTTTAATTGAATAATGAGAATTTTAAGATTAAAATAATATCAAACACGATATAAATCGTATAAATTTAGTTAAATATAATTATAAAATATAATTATAAAATTTTTATTATCAGACTAATTAAAAATTACCCGATTTACGTCGTGTTTGATATCATTTTAATCGCAAAAATCTCTTTAATTCATTAAAATTACTTTTAAACCGATGAAATTAAAAATAAAAGTTTCAATTTTTATTTTATAAGATGTTTACTTTTTCGTGAATTGCGAATGGAGAGGAAGCGAAGAAACCGATTGTAAGAGACTTCGGAACTCTTTGATGATAGGTCATCTCGCTCGCTCTCTACTCATGGTCTTGCTTTCTCTGTCACACTTGGCAGTCGTGATAGATAGCCCGGAATGATAAGCGGACCCAAGAATCGAGAGCGAGCGAAACAGCAACAAGAACGAGCGAGACAATAATAGGAGCGAGCGAGACAGTAATAGGAGCGAGCGAGACAGTAATAGGAGCGAGCGAGAGGAAAATAATAGCGCGCAAGAAAAATCTGATTCTCGAGCTCGAGTTCTCGTTGTTCGTGCTATTTCTGAAAGCTATTACTCAGGATGGCTCTGAATTTATGTTAATTCCGCGGCTGCCGTCAACCAGATTTGAATTGTTCGTCGAAGGAGGATGATGACGAGAGAAACCGGACGGATGGAATAGACTCTTTTAATTAAATATATATACTTTATTGATCACAGTTTGAAAGACTTCTTTATTCCGCTATTCGGAGGCGAGAGAGAGCTGTGCGACTCCGCACACGCGTTATATTGGCGCCGCCAGCTTTCACTGCCACCCGTTACATGAAGGCGGCGGCAGTTACCGGCTTTTCAATTAACGCCATCTATACGTAACGGCTTTACATTTCTATCTCGTTCGCTCTTATTTCACTCGTCCTTCTCGCTTCCTCACGTAACTCTCGCATCGCTTTTATGCATATATACGTACATACATACGTACATACCACACATACCCCCACCCACATATACAGGGTGACCCATTTTAACTTAGGCAGCCAAATAACTCGAAAAATAAGCAAGATAGAGAAAAATGTTTTAGACAAAAGTTGTATGGTTTCGAGGGGGCCATAAGATGGTATCATTGGTTTGACCTTGAAGAGTCATTTGAAGGTCACGTGAAGGTCACTTCAATTTTTTTAAATGGAACATCCTATATATTTTTGTACATTCTTGTAGCTCATCTCGAGAGCTTTCCAAAACACTATAATTAAGTACATTTTCGTTAAGTACTTTTTGAGTTATGAGGCTTGAAATAATTTCTTAATTTTACATAAACCGTAAAATATCTTGTAAAATATTCATTTTTCGATTACCTTACCTTAATAGTTTTATGTACAAAATAATGAGAGGAATCAATTGGTGTAAAGAAAACACATAGTTGTTTCGAAGAAAAAATATGTAATTTGCAATTAACAATTCCATATTTTTTCTTAAAAACAACTATGTGTTTTCTTTACACCAATTGATTCCTCTCATTATTTTGTACATAAAAGTATTAAGGTAAGATAATCGAAAAATGAATATTTTACAAGATATTTTACGGTTTATGTAAAATTAAGAAATTATTTCAAGCATCATAACTCAAAAAGTACTTAACGGAAAGGTACTTAATTATAGTGTTTTGGAAAGCTCTCGAAATAAGCTACAAGAATGTACAAAAATATATAGGGTATTCCATTTAAAAAAATTGAAGTGACCTTCACGTGACCTTCAAATGACTCTTCAAGGTCAAACCAATGATACCATCTTATGGCCCCCTCGAAACCATACAACTTTTGTCTAAAACATTTTTCTCTATCTTGCTTATTTTTCGAGTTATTTGGCTGCCTAAGTTAAAATGGGTCACCCTGTATATATGTATATATATATATATATATATATATATATATATATATATAAGAATAAAAATGTTAAATAATAAAGATGTGTATACACACACACACACACACACACACACACACACACACACACACACACACACACACACACACACACACACACACATCTTTATTATTTAGAACTTTTATTCTTAAGAAATGTATACGCGTTTTACATTAAAAATAATATCAAACTTTCTTTCTGTAAATATATAAATTATTTATTAATAGCCTAATAAAATATCTTATTTTCAAGTGTTGTAATCATATAATGAATAAATTTCTCTATTCCAAGGAGAACAGAAATGTCAAAATGATGTCAAATTGATGTATAAATATGGTCAAATTTTAGTTCGTCAAAATGACATCAAATTGTATAAAATTTTGATGTTGTCTTGATGTTCACAATGACGTAATTTTGACATTCCTTTTTGACTGTTCAAAATTATTGCTAGAGACATTAAGATAGTAATTAATAAACATATTTGACTGTTTATGATACATTTATTATTAATATCACAAATAATATTACATGTTACAAATAATATCATTTATAAACGTTATTATTGCACAGTAATAGTAGAATATATTAAAGTAGTTAATATTAAAGTATATAGTAGAGAATATAAATATCACTTTTAAAAACATTGCACAGTAAAAATTATTATTCTTTCATTTACGTTGACCAGAAGTATTCAACCAGCGCTTCATAGACTCCTCAGCTGTTTTCAATGATTCATTTTTAAAACGACTCATTATGGCACCTAAACAGAAATGGACAAGAAATAAAAAAGTGATCTTTTAATTTTATTGCAATTATATTGAATATTGTGTTAAGTTAAAAACGAAAAATCACGTAAGTCTTTCTAGCAATTCTTTGATTTCTTTGATCACTGAAATAAATTAATTTGCAAGAAAAAGAAAGGAAAAGTTCATGTAATCTCTCGTTTTTCATAATTTAATACATGACAATGATTAATCAGAGGACTTAATATCTTAAAAATAAGAAAAAATTATAGAAAAACAGTAGTAAGACTATGAGGTTTCTAACCCAGGTCCTCTCAGGGGAAGTGAGGTGCGAGGGAGGAACCGCGGCGCGGGGGGTGACGTCACGCGTGGGGGGGGTGACGTCACGCGCGGGGAAGGGGGATCCGCGGCGCGAGCGATGGTCGAGGGGGGTCCGCGAGGAGAAGGGGGATCCGCGGAAAGAAGATGGTGCGAAGGTGTGAGAAGGATAGCGCTACGTGTGGGAAAAGGATAGCGCTAAGTGTGTGAAGAGGACAGTGCGACAAGGATGGCATCAACGTGCGAGAAGGATAGCGTCAACGTATGACAAGGATGACGTCAACGTGGGACAAGGACGACGCATTGTAAGATGACGCATAGGTGGGAGAAGGACGACGCAAAAGTAAGTGAGTGAGTGAGTGAGTGATAGCGACGAGCATATGAAAGAGAGAGAACGATAATATCGCGAACAACGCGTGCGAAAGAGACAACGATAATATCGCGAGAACAACGCGTGCGAGAGAGACAACGATAATATCGTGAGACTTACTAGCGCTAATGACGTGAGACTAACTAGCGCGCGAGAGAGAGATAACGCGAGGGATGGGAGCACAAGGGAAAAGTGCGTAAATAAATACATTTCTTTTTTCAAAACTAAATATAAAATTTATTAAAGTTGTACATTTTTTGTGTCATAGCGCGTGCGAGAGAGATTACTTATTCTATCTAAGCGCGAGAGCAAGAGATAGCGCGAAAGATCAATGACAAAGATAGAGAGAACTTAAGATTAACGCGCGAGAGAGAGCGCAACGAAGATATCGCGATACTTACAACTAGCGCGCGAGAGAGAGAGAGATACCAATGGATGGGAGCGCAAGGGAAAGGTGCGTAAATAACTGCATTTTTTATAAATGACAAATATAAAATTTATTTTAAAGTGTGTTATACATTTGTGTGTGTGTGTGTGTGTGTGTACTTAATATATAATATATATAATAAAATATATAATAATAATAAAATATAAAAAAATAAAAAAAATTGTCACGGACCAACTCCGCGCTCGCCGGCGGATAATCGCAGCCGGGATCAGGATTCGGTTTTCGGTTAGGCAAGCTCAAAGATCACGCTCCGGGTTTTCGTCAGAAAATAAAAGCGAGGTTTTATTTACGTTAAATATGTACAGAAGAGAAATGTATAACTGGTCAAACGTATGCGGGTATAGTATGACGGTACGATGCAGCGTGTATAAATGAAAGGTATAAATGTTCGATCGTATGCGTGTACGGTGTGACGGTACGATGCAGCGTATATAAATAAAAGGTATAAATGTTCGATCATATGCGTGTACGGTGTGATGGTACGATGCAGCGTGTATACGGTCGCGATGCACAAGTAACCCGTGCTTTAATATCTTTCGCGGGTTCGCACGTTGGAATGCGCGTATACCGCGTGTGTTTACAAACGGCGCGGTCAAAGACCGTTTGACATAGCGTGGCTCTTGTTTTTGTCGCTCGTCTGAGCTTTCGGTCTAGCCCCGTTTTTACGCAGATGATAAGCGTACGGTTCTTGGAAATTCGCGAGTATTTCCTAACGGAGATAAGAAATTCCGGGAACGCCGTGCCGACGAGAATGCCTCGTCCGAGGTAGCTCTCCTCTCTACCCCGAGGTGTATGCACCGGGCGTTTAGGCGGTCTGATGTTAGACCGATATCGAGATCTCTCGATCGAACCGGAGTGCACTCTGATTCGGTTTCTCTCGGTCGGAAGAATGCTCATATGGAACGAGCCTATGTCAAGAATCGAGAGTGCTCGATGGAGGAAGAGTGCGCTCTACCTCCGGATCTTGAAAGTTGGCTAATTCTTTTGGAGCGGTCTAGGTTTTCGGATCTTTTCACTTGCGTGAGCGGATCGGAAAAAGGTGCTTAATTTGCCGAATGCGGCCTTTTTATACCGGCTAATTACCCGCGTCGGCACGCGGCGGTATTACCCCTTCCGAATGGGTTTCGGAAAAACGGTATGGTCGGGCCCGTTCGGAGGGGTTCGGGAAGTGCGCCGAACGCGGGTTTTCGCCGGTCGGCGGTTCGGGCCGCATCGGCGACGCTCGGTCGTTTTCGGCTAATTTAGCCTAACGGCTTAAAGCCGTATACGGTACGTGTTACGCTTAAAAAAAATGTGGGCGCACCGCGCCCCTGCCTCTGCCCGGCGGGTGTTCTGCCGGGCGGCAGCTTCCGGCGGATCGCATGCCGGGTACAAAGTAACGTGCAGGGGGTGCATCGTTACAAAATATATATATATATATATATATATATATATATATATATATAGGGGGGGGGGGGTGACGCGCCGGGCTAAGGGGAAGGCAACTCCTGGAACAAAAAAATGATGCTGCATTAATAGAAATATATTACGATAAGATTTATAAAAAGAAAAAAAACACTTACATCTGTCTCAATCCATTCCTCTTCTCTTTCTTCATCCTGCTCCTCATTCTCTTCTCTTTCCCCATCCTCCTCTTCCTCCTCTTCCTCCTCTTCTCTTTCCTCTTCCTCCTCCTGCTCCTCTTCCTCTTCTTCTATGTTCCAATTTTCTTGTTCCCACTGTTCTTCTATGTTATCGTAGGGCTCTTCCCCGAAGAGCCGCCGCAGGTCGAAAATATCTTCAACTTGGCGACTCTCCGGGGTGTCGCCCCACATATAGAAGAAGTCCTCCCTCTCAGCCCGCACCCAGCGTCGACGCTCAATGTTCACGAACCCGGGAATTTCCATTTCGTCCTGGAACTATATCAAAAATATTTATTATTACACAATTTTTTTTTCACAAGTTTTTCACAATTTTTCACAAAATATTCACAAAAACGATACTTACATTCCACAGGGACGTCAGCTTCATAAATACGATGCATAACATATCGAATACTGTATTTTTCCACTCGGGGTAAATATTTATGCGATCCATATATATTCCTTTATTTTAAATCTTTACTTAATATAATATTTCTTCTTAACTCGTGCACCGGTCAGAACTTTCTGATGAGAGAACGAGGTCTCGGCACGAGATTTTATAGTCGAGATGTGGCATTATCACCATATCAAAAACGCGTCGTAAGACAAAAGTATGCGCGGTCCCATGCAACTCAGCATGGTATATAATATAATATTAATATTATCATATCGCGACTTTGTGAGGAGACAACGAGGTCTCAGCACGAAACTTTAGAATAGGGACGTATCATTATCGCTTTACCAAAAACGCGTCGTAAGACAAAGTATGCATGTTCCCATGCAAATTAGCATGATATAATATAACATTATAATATAATGCGTCAACCCTGATCGAACGGTTATTGAACGGTCATCGAACGCCCGTCGAACGGAAATGAACGACCGTTGAACGGCTATTGAACGGAAATGAACGCCCGTCGATCGGCTATCGAACGGAAATGAACGGTCATCGAACGCCCATCGAACGGTCATCGAACGGTAATTGAACGGCTGTCGAACGACCGTTGAACGACATTAAACGGATATTGAACGCCCGTCGAACGGCTATTGAACGGAAATGAACACAATACTGCGTATACACACATCAGATTTATTAAAATATCTTAGCAAAAAAAATAATACATTCCTACAATATGGTAACACATTTCTAATAAGCATTACAATTAATTCTTCGTACTATATTTTCGTTACTATACTTTTAGCTTCTCTTCTTACTTTTTAAAATTGATAGTTATTTAGTTAACCAGTCGTCCCAGGTATTTTGACATTTGGGAGTCACTTTTTTCGCTTCTTCGCATACCTGATTAACGTAATCAAAATATTTGCCCCAAGCGCAAATCTGTAGTTGCTTCTTATCCTCTATGCACTCGTAATACAATCTGCAGTCACATTCGTGACGCCATAATGTAGGGACACCTTCTGGACATTCGCCAGGTTCTCCAGGTGATGGTGTAGGTGTAGGTGTAGAGTTGCATTCATCAGCTTCTCCCTTTATACATTTCTGTTCTGTCGAGCTAAAATATTGACCTTTCTTACACTCCTGAACGATCCAGCCTTCATTTTTGCATGCGTAATATTTTTTACAGTTACACTCGTGTTTCTTCTTTTCGCCCTGAGTACACGTTTCGTTATTTACCGGACAAGTGCCTTTTACGCATTGCGTCGAATCTACATCAAAGTAGTATCCTTCCATACATTCGTGCAAGATCTTCTGACAGTTCATACATGAGTAGTATTTATTACATTGGCATTCGTGATTGATAAGGTCACCGTCTTCACATTCAGTTCCTATTGCCTTGCAATTTTTCCCTGGAACGCAAGTTTTTCTATCCTTGTCAAAAAATTGTCCGAGCGGACAATCGCGCAGGGCCTTTTTTTTCTTTTTGCATTCGTAAAATTTAGTACATACGCACTCGTGCGGAAGTAGATCGCCATTGTTAACACATTCGGTTTCCTCGCCACCCCCGGAGCTACCCCCATCATTGCAGTCGCACTCCGAGTTTTCGGGCTTAACGCAACCTTGCCATTTGTTACTAAAGTATAAACCGGTCTTACAGGTTTTCAAGATCTTTTCTTGATTTTTGCATTCGTAATAGTGACTGCAACCCTTTTCGTAAGATATCAATTTCGGCGGGCAAGGGTCCGCCGCCGGACATTCGTTCTCTGCTTCAAAAGTAGCAGATTCATTTCCGGCGATCACATATGCGGCGGCCTGAGATGCCAGGAAGACAATGGCGATTAAGTATATTTCTGTGCCGAACAAAAAATATTGGGATCAAATTGACTGTTACAAGTGAAAAAATATATTATTTACATATAAAATTCGGATTCGTGCAAAAAAAATCTTGAGAAGTATCTCAATCAATTTTTCATAATCTTATTCTAGAAATTCATTAAACATGCTCACCCTTCATCGCCTGTCACTTGCTTTACTCGTTCTTGAAAAGAAGAGAATATCGTATCGTATATAAATATATCCTATTAACACGTCACTGTGATTAGTTTATAACTGTCCGAATTAAGGCGTATCCGCTTTTATAAATATGCATGGCGTTATCGCAAAAATCTTATGTTGCTTTATCGCAAAATACAAGGACAGATTATTACATCTGTTAAAAAAGATTAGCAGAACTGTACTTATTTTTTATGGAACCCTAAATACATTTTCTCTAATTCTCATATAAATTTGCATAGGTCCACAGAAAAAAACTATCATGTGTATTTAATAAAGATATAATAAAATATTTATTTTTGAATTAATAAATGTAACACGTTTCATACACAAATAAATTATTAATTTAAAAAATTTGTATAAATATTTTATAAAAGAACTACAATTTATACAAACATTTTCATATACCATAATATTTAAAAAAATATTTTCTTTATTTCCTTTATTGATTTGTACAATAATATAATTCATTTAAATCGCAAACTTTACTATAATTTTGTGATTTATCGAAATTTTTAAACTTGCAAGACATTCATCTAACATCTAGTAGCATTCAACTAATGCTTATAAAATATGTACGATCTTGATTGAAAATGTATTCTTTTTTAGAAGAAAGGATTATCAGTCTTATTACTCCGAAAAAGATATATTGCACAATAAAGCAATCTTTTCGTAATAATCATAAATTGATAAGTTTATGAAACATGAGGAAAGGAAAATTGAAATTATATTCATATATAAATTTGATTTCAATCAAGATAAGAGAAAGAATATTATTATATATATTCATCGTAATTAAAAAATATAAATAATGCATATATTAATTTTATATTAATTTTCGTATTACAAATGAATTTTGATTTAAATAGTAATCGCGATAAAATATTTTATCATTAACTCCTTTTAGATACGGTAAATCCATAATGTGAAATAATTAGCAATATTATTTATCGAAGTATTAATTGGCTCATGGCCGATGACAAAAGATGATAATAATAGAAAGATTAAAGTATTAATTCGTGATTCTCGGTTATAATATCATATCTATGGAAAAATCACAATTATACAATTGTGTGTATCGAGAAAGTAGAGACTTTTTAAATGAAATACTCGTGCGTAAATAGTTTCTAGTTCTTTTCAGTTCATTTTATTTTTTAATTCTTATGATAAAGCAACATAAGATTTTTGCTAAATAGCATTAAATAGCATTAAATAGACGATTTTAAGATTTGTTAAAATCAAAACTTTATTAGATAAATTTGTTAAAAATATTTCAACTTGTAGCAGATTATTTATTTATTACTTGTTAGATTTATTTTTTGTTAAATTTGTAATAAATTCGCTTGTTAGATTCGTAACAATTTATTTTCATTTATAATTGTTAAAAAACTTATCATTACAGACAAAGATAAATTCATCATATAATAATTATCGAGTAAATAATGTATAATTATCGAGAAAATTTTCAGAGATATGTATTATATTGAAACTTTTATTTCAAAAAAGAAAAAGAAAAAATGACAAATATTTCTTTAATATATTGTATTTTTCTTTGGCTTAAATTATATGTACATAGGAATATACTACAGAAAAAAAATATTGTTATTATAAGCATATTATTTCTTATCGAAACTATTCTATCAATAAAGTATTTTATCAATAAGGAATTGCCACATTATACTCTTGATAATATCGTAACAATGAATCGAGATATCGCCAAAATAAAATCTCATTTTCATTATCTCAAAGTGAAAAGTTGAGATTTTATTTTGGCGATATCTCGATTCATTGTTACGATATTATCAAGAGTATAATGTGGCAATTCCTTATTGATAAAATACTTTATTGATAGAATAGTTTCGATAAGAAATAATATGCTTATAATAACAATATTTTTTTTCTGTAGTATATTCCTATGTACATATAATTTAAGCCAAAGAAAAATACAATATATTAAAGAAATATTTGTCATTTTTTCTTTTTCTTTTTTGAAATAAAAGTTTCAATATAATACATATCTCTGAAAATTTTCTCGATAATTATACATTATTTACTCGATAATTATTATATGATGAATTTATCTTTGTCTGTAATGATAAGTTTTTTAACAATTATAAATGAAAATAAATTGTTACGAATCTAACAAGCGAATTTATTACAAATTTAACAAAAAATAAATCTAACAAGTAATAAATAAATAATCTGCTACAAGTTGAAATATTTTTAACAAATTTATCTAATAAAGTTTTGATTTTAACAAATCTTAAAATCGTCTATTTAATGCTATTTAATGCTATTTAGCAAAAATCTTATGTTGCTTTATCATAAGAATTAAAAAATAAAATGAACTGAAAAGAACTAGAAACTATTTACGCACGAGTATTTCATTTAAAAAGTCTCTACTTTCTCGATACACACAATTGTATAATTGTGATTTTTCCATAGATATGATATTATAACCGAGAATCACGAATTAATACTTTAATCTTTCTATTATTATCATCTTTTGTCATCGGCCATGAGCCAATTAATACTTCGATAAATAATATTGCTAATTATTTCACATTATGGATTTACCGTATCTAAAAGGAGTTAATGATAAAATATTTTATCGCGATTACTATTTAAATCAAAATTCATTTGTAATACGAAAATTAATATAAAATTAATATATGCATTATTTATATTTTTTAATTACGATGAATATATATAATAATATTCTTTCTCTTATCTTGATTGAAATCAAATTTATATATGAATATAATTTCAATTTTCCTTTCCTCATGTTTCATAAACTTATCAATTTATGATTATTACGAAAAGATTGCTTTATTGTGCAATATATCTTTTTCGGAGTAATAAGACTGATAATCCTTTCTTCTAAAAAAGAATACATTTTCAATCAAGATCGTACATATTTTATAAGCATTAGTTGAATGCTACTAGATGTTAGATGAATGTCTTGCAAGTTTAAAAATTTCGATAAATCACAAAATTATAGTAAAGTTTGCGATTTAAATGAATTATATTATTGTACAAATCAATAAAGGAAATAAAGAAAATATTTTTTTAAATATTATGGTATATGAAAATGTTTGTATAAATTGTAGTTCTTTTATAAAATATTTATACAAATTTTTTAAATTAATAATTTATTTGTGTATGAAACGTGTTACATTTATTAATTCAAAAATAAATATTTTATTATATCTTTATTAAATACACATGATAGTTTTTTTCTGTGGACCTATGCAAATTTATATGAGAATTAGAGAAAATGTATTTAGGGTTCCATAAAAAATAAGTACAGTTCTGCTAATCTTTTTTAACAGATGTAATAATCTGTCCTTGTATTTTGCGATAAAGCAACATAAGATTTTTGCGATAACGCCATGCATATTTATAAAAGCGGATACGCCTTAATTCGGACAGTTATAAACTAATCACAGTGACGTGTTAATAGGATATATTTATATACGATACGATATTCTCTTCTTTTCAAGAACGAGTAAAGCAAGTGACAGGCGATGAAGGGTGAGCATGTTTAATGAATTTCTAGAATAAGATTATGAAAAATTGATTGAGATACTTCTCAAGATTTTTTTTGCACGAATCCGAATTTTATATGTAAATAATATATTTTTTCACTTGTAACAGTCAATTTGATCCCAATATTTTTTGTTCGGCACAGAAATATACTTAATCGCCATTGTCTTCCTGGCATCTCAGGCCGCCGCATATGTGATCGCCGGAAATGAATCTGCTACTTTTGAAGCAGAGAACGAATGTCCGGCGGCGGACCCTTGCCCGCCGAAATTGATATCTTACGAAAAGGGTTGCAGTCACTATTACGAATGCAAAAATCAAGAAAAGATCTTGAAAACCTGTAAGACCGGTTTATACTTTAGTAACAAATGGCAAGGTTGCGTTAAGCCCGAAAACTCGGAGTGCGACTGCAATGATGGGGGTAGCTCCGGGGGTGGCGAGGAAACCGAATGTGTTAACAATGGCGATCTACTTCCGCACGAGTGCGTATGTACTAAATTTTACGAATGCAAAAAGAAAAAAAAGGCCCTGCGCGATTGTCCGCTCGGACAATTTTTTGACAAGGATAGAAAAACTTGCGTTCCAGGGAAAAATTGCAAGGCAATAGGAACTGAATGTGAAGACGGTGACCTTATCAATCACGAATGCCAATGTAATAAATACTACTCATGTATGAACTGTCAGAAGATCTTGCACGAATGTATGGAAGGATACTACTTTGATGTAGATTCGACGCAATGCGTAAAAGGCACTTGTCCGGTAAATAACGAAACGTGTACTCAGGGCGAAAAGAAGAAACACGAGTGTAACTGTAAAAAATATTACGCATGCAAAAATGAAGGCTGGATCGTTCAGGAGTGTAAGAAAGGTCAATATTTTAGCTCGACAGAACAGAAATGTATAAAGGGAGAAGCTGATGAATGCAACTCTACACCTACACCTACACCATCACCTGGAGAACCTGGCGAATGTCCAGAAGGTGTCCCTACATTATGGCGTCACGAATGTGACTGCAGATTGTATTACGAGTGCATAGAGGATAAGAAGCAACTACAGATTTGCGCTTGGGGCAAATATTTTGATTACGTTAATCAGGTATGCGAAGAAGCGAAAAAAGTGACTCCCAAATGTCAAAATACCTGGGACGACTGGTTAACTAAATAACTATCAATTTTAAAAAGTAAGAAGAGAAGCTAAAAGTATAGTAACGAAAATATAGTACGAAGAATTAATTGTAATGCTTATTAGAAATGTGTTACCATATTGTAGGAATGTATTATTTTTTTTGCTAAGATATTTTAATAAATCTGATGTGTGTATACGCAGTATTGTGTTCATTTCCGTTCAATAGCCGTTCGACGGGCGTTCAATATCCGTTTAATGTCGTTCAACGGTCGTTCGACAGCCGTTCAATTACCGTTCGATGACCGTTCGATGGGCGTTCGATGACCGTTCATTTCCGTTCGATAGCCGATCGACGGGCGTTCATTTCCGTTCAATAGCCGTTCAACGGTCGTTCATTTCCGTTCGACGGGCGTTCGATGACCGTTCAATAACCGTTCGATCAGGGTTGACGCATTATATTATAATGTTATATTATATCATGCTAATTTGCATGGGAACATGCATACTTTGTCTTACGACGCGTTTTTGGTAAAGCGATAATGATACGTCCCTATTCTAAAGTTTCGTGCTGAGACCTCGTTGTCTCCTCACAAAGTCGCGATATGATAATATTAATATTATATTATATACCATGCTGAGTTGCATGGGACCGCGCATACTTTTGTCTTACGACGCGTTTTTGATATGGTGATAATGCCACATCTCGACTATAAAATCTCGTGCCGAGACCTCGTTCTCTCATCAGAAAGTTCTGACCGGTGCACGAGTTAAGAAGAAATATTATATTAAGTAAAGATTTAAAATAAAGGAATATATATGGATCGCATAAATATTTACCCCGAGTGGAAAAATACAGTATTCGATATGTTATGCATCGTATTTATGAAGCTGACGTCCCTGTGGAATGTAAGTATCGTTTTTGTGAATATTTTGTGAAAAATTGTGAAAAACTTGTGAAAAAAAAATTGTGTAATAATAAATATTTTTGATATAGTTCCAGGACGAAATGGAAATTCCCGGGTTCGTGAACATTGAGCGTCGACGCTGGGTGCGGGCTGAGAGGGAGGACTTCTTCTATATGTGGGGCGACACCCCGGAGAGTCGCCAAGTTGAAGATATTTTCGACCTGCGGCGGCTCTTCGGGGAAGAGCCCTACGATAACATAGAAGAACAGTGGGAACAAGAAAATTGGAACATAGAAGAAGAGGAAGAGGAGCAGGAGGAGGAAGAGGAAAGAGAAGAGGAGGAAGAGGAGGAAGAGGAGGATGGGGAAAGAGAAGAGAATGAGGAGCAGGATGAAGAAAGAGAAGAGGAATGGATTGAGACAGATGTAAGTGTTTTTTTTCTTTTTATAAATCTTATCGTAATATATTTCTATTAATGCAGCATCATTTTTTTGTTCCAGGAGTTGCCTTCCCCTTAGCCCGGCGCGTCACCCCCCCCCCCCTATATATATATATATATATATATATATATATATATATATATTTTGTAACGATGCACCCCCTGCACGTTACTTTGTACCCGGCATGCGATCCGCCGGAAGCTGCCGCCCGGCAGAACACCCGCCGGGCAGAGGCAGGGGCGCGGTGCGCCCACATTTTTTTTAAGCGTAACACGTACCGTATACGGCTTTAAGCCGTTAGGCTAAATTAGCCGAAAACGACCGAGCGTCGCCGATGCGGCCCGAACCGCCGACCGGCGAAAACCCGCGTTCGGCGCACTTCCCGAACCCCTCCGAACGGGCCCGACCATACCGTTTTTCCGAAACCCATTCGGAAGGGGTAATACCGCCGCGTGCCGACGCGGGTAATTAGCCGGTATAAAAAGGCCGCATTCGGCAAATTAAGCACCTTTTTCCGATCCGCTCACGCAAGTGAAAAGATCCGAAAACCTAGACCGCTCCAAAAGAATTAGCCAACTTTCAAGATCCGGAGGTAGAGCGCACTCTTCCTCCATCGAGCACTCTCGATTCTTGACATAGGCTCGTTCCATATGAGCATTCTTCCGACCGAGAGAAACCGAATCAGAGTGCACTCCGGTTCGATCGAGAGATCTCGATATCGGTCTAACATCAGACCGCCTAAACGCCCGGTGCATACACCTCGGGGTAGAGAGGAGAGCTACCTCGGACGAGGCATTCTCGTCGGCACGGCGTTCCCGGAATTTCTTATCTCCGTTAAGATGCATTTTTTATTCATTTGAAAGTAATTTTAATTGAATAATGAGAATTTTAAGATTAAAATAATATCAAACACGATATAAATCGTATAAATTTAGTTAAATATAATTATAAAATATAATTATAAAATTTTTATTATCAGACTAATTAAAAATTACCCGATTTACGTCGTGTTTGATATCATTTTAATCGCAAAAATCTCTTTAATTCATTAAAATTACTTTCAAACCGATGAAATTAAAAATAAAAGTTTCAATTTTTATTTTATAAGATGTTTACATTTTCGTGAATTGCGAATGGATAGAGGAAGCGAAGAAACCGATTGTAAGAGACTTCGGAACTCTTTGATGATAGGTCATCTCGCTCGCTCTCTACTCATGGTCTTGCTTTCTCTGTCACACTTGGCAGTCGTGATAGATAGCCCGGAATGATAAGCGGACCCAAGAATCGAGAGCGAGCGAAACAGCAACAAGAACGAGCGAGACAATAATAGGAGCGAGCGAGACAGTAATAGGAGCGAGCGAGAGGAAAATAATAGCGCGCAAGAAAAATCCGATTCTCGAGCTCGAGTCCTCGTTGCTCGTGCTATTTCTATCTTGCTCGCTCCTATTACTATCTCGCTCGCTCCTATTACTATCTCGCTCGCTTCTGTTATTGTTTCACTCGCTCTTACGTACTCATATACTGTCATGTTCATCTCGTTATCAAGCCTGCCGCTGGCAAGCGATGACAAATTGTGACAAATAAATAAGTTAATCATTTTAAGATATATTTATAAGGGTATGCGAGTAATTTTAATGGAATAATAAAAATTTTGCGATTAAAATAACATCAAACACGGTATCAATCGGATAAATGTATTTAAATATATATAATCAAAATGTTTATTATCAGACTAATTAAAAATTATCCGATTTACGTCGTGTTTGATATCATTTTAATCGCAAAAATCTCAATAATTCATTAAAATTACTTTCATATCGATAAAATAAAAAATAAAAGTTTCAGTTTTTACTTTATAATCTCGTAAATTGCGAATGGATAGAGGAAGTGAAGAAGCCGATTGTAAGAGACTTCGGAATTCTTTGATGATAGGTCATCTCGCTCGCTCTCGACTCGCGGTTTCGCTGTCGCTCTCGCACTTGACAGGTCGTAAAGATAAGCGGACTCGGCTTCCTCGCGAATGTAAACATCTTATAAAATAAAAACTGAAACTCCTAATTTTTATTTTATCCATTTGAAAGTAATTTTAATGAATTATTGAGATTTTTGCGATTAAAATGATATCAAACACGACGTAAATCGGATAATTTTTAATTGGTCTGATAATAAAAATTTTGATTATATATTTAACTACGTTTATCCGATTGATACCGTGTTTGTTATTTTAATCGCAAAATTTTCATTATTCCATTAAAATTACTTCTATACCCTTATAAATATATCTTAAAATAATTAACTTATTTATTTGTCATAATTTGTCATCGGCCGCTTGCCAGCGGCAGATTTGATAACGAGATGAGCATGACAGTATATGAGTACGTAAGAGCGAGTGAAACAATAACAGAAGCGAGCGAGATAGTAATAGGAGCGAGCGAGAGAGAAATAGTATGCCAGGCTGCAAGAAAGACTCTATATCCAAGCTTCGTTGCTCGTGCTATTGCTATCTCGTTCGCTCTTATTGCCATTTCGCTCTCTCTTATTACCTTCTCGCTTGCTCACATAACTCCCGTATACGCTATACACGCGCGCGCGCGCGCACACACACACCCACACACACACCCACACACACACACACAGATATATGTATATAAAACTTTGCTCACTTGAAATATCTACGCTATTTTTACAGATATGAAAAAATTGTAATTACGAAAATTGTACGATTAAAAGGACCATGATATGCTAGTAATATTATTTTCGTAAGTGGAAGCGTTTTAGAAATTTCAAGATTATCTTCATATTTTTTAATGGAACCATCCTAATTTTTTTATATAAATCGATTCTTCGCAATATTCCGTGTAAAAAGTTATAAAGATAGTATAGTCAAAAATTGAACAGTTAACGAGATATTTGATTCTTTAAGTTGACATAATTTTATATAAATTATAAAATATCCGATAAAATGTTCATTTTTCGATTATTTTACTTTAATAATTTTATGCATAGAATAATAAGAGGAATCAGTTAATGTAAAAAAAACATATAATTGTTCTTAAGAAAAAATATGTCGCTGCTCATTGCAAATTCATATATCAAAAAAAAAATTATATATATATATATATATATATATATAGAGAGAGAGAGAGAGAGTGTGAGAGGATCGCAAATTCGTCATTTCTCATTTATATTAATTTATTTGATATACGTAAGCATACCTTGCTATACAGCACTGGTGCTACCGACATTTTGTGCACATAGCACGGAATAGAACCAAAAATTGTGCACCTTATATGTTACCCTCTGAGAACATTCGTGCACCTTGGCTTCGTAGTTTAGGTGCACGTTTTTAAGGTTCACAGAGGGCGTATCGCTTTCAGGGATCACCTAAAAGCGGGCCATGACACCTCTCATTCTTCTCTCTGTATTAATATGCTCTTACTTCAACCCATTTTCTGGAAGCGTCCCTTTTGACTACGTTGCGATTGGCCACAGCCAATTATATCGACCTGTGCCTAAGGTAACTAGCAACGATTGACCAATCAGAGAGTCCTATTTTGAATTGGCCAATTGGCGACGTGGTCAATCGGATTCCACCCCATTTTCTTCATAGGAATAGTTTAGAAATTGGTCTAATTATTATGTCATTGTGTCCAGTCAGACTCGTGCATAACTGCGTAATGCAAGAGGAATCCACCAATCGCTTTGAACGTATGCGTACAGATCGAAAGAGACACGACCAATCCGAGTGATTGTATAAAATTGAATTCTAATGTAATTCGTTCAATTTAAATCCTCTGACCAAGGACAAAATCTGATATATTCTAACGCGTCCTTTGCATCCTATCTGTAAGTTTTATTCTCTTCTTAAGAGCACCTCCTCTCTGAAAGATCATCTCTTATTTTTTTACATTCATTTTTTGTACTCATCTTCACCTACTGATGGCGAGCCAGATTAAACTCAACCCCTTTTTCAAAAATCAACATATCAGGTCCATTAAAGTAGAAGAAAAAAAATTTTAAATCCTCTATATATCCTTCTTATGCTATCTGTATTTTTTAAATGACGTGCACTGCAAAAA
Source organism: Camponotus vicinus (assembly GCF_025532165.1). NCBI lineage: Eukaryota > Metazoa > Arthropoda > Insecta > Hymenoptera > Formicidae > Camponotus > Camponotus vicinus. The sequence continues at coordinate 10,380,134 of NW_028141976.1, read as the reverse complement.
TTAAAATTATATAATAATTTCATAAAGTAATTATAAAACAGATACATTAACGTTTTATGATTTATAAAACTATCATACAACTCTTTAATTAAATTAGTCTACGCATTTTACGCCGAATAAAGAAGATGAGTATTTATTTTCTTGTCACAGATTGAGTAAATTTTGCACTTTATATGCGAGACGCCGCTTCTCTACGTCGACATGGGATATCCCCACCAGAGTTCCGGTGATATCAACAAGCACCCACCGGCGAGTTCCCAGCTGACCGCCAGTTGTCAGTTTCGAATCGCGCGGCGATCAAACGAGCTGGGATCAAGCGAGCTCTCTTTATTTCTCCTTCTTTCTTGTGTCGCAATATGTTGGGATGCACGGTCGTCTTCTGTCTGTTGACGGTCATGTCACCACATGGGATTTATTGTGGTGACGTGAACATCACCGATGTCGCGGAGCAGACGGAGAACGCGCTGGCGAAGCTGGTGAAAATGTTCTCCAAGCCGGGCGCGTTCAAGCAAGTAAGTCCCGAGATGTCAAAAGTTCAGATTTCTTTAAAAATAAAATAATATATCTCTCTGCTCATCTATAATAAAATTACGCATATATTATTATATATAATAATTTGAGACGAAAGATGAAATATTAAAGTATTTAGTACTCACGCGATGTTGACTCATCTCGAGTTGTTACACAAGATGAGAAATCGCAAATACATCATTTGTTATATTGTTACATAAGCAACGGAAACGCTCCACCGAAATTGGAATTTCGTTCGCGAATCAAATTTATAATTCCGAACGTATCGTTTCGCATGTGATGCAATCGTCACGCGAGAAATAGACCATGATGATGTGCAGTGGGAAGAAGTTATCACATCAACACGATGTGCCTTCTTACGTGCATGTAATGATAATGACACGAAAAAATTATCTCGAGTTAAGCATGTTTCATTTCGAATATACAAACAATATAGAGTCCTTCAATTATTATCAATTAATTTTAAGTCGCAGATTTTTCAGCCAACTTTAAATCGATTAAATCGATTTTCTTTACAAAAATGCCGGTACAATGGACTTAGAAAAAATATTTAACAAATTTTAATGAAGTCAAATTGTTAAAGACAAATTTTTTTACTTAAACTACAAAATAAAACAATATACATAACGCATATAAAAATATACATAATGCATATAAAAATCATAAAATTATATGTATTCTTCAATCTTAATCTCAAATGAATTTTGCTATAATTTTGTGCTGATTTATTATGCAAGTTTTATATTAATAAAAAAATTGAGCTGCATTTTGTAAAATGACAATCATCTTTTCGTAAAGAAAAGAACGTAATAAAGAAAAGAACGTAATAAAGATTTAATAAAGATATTTTTGTTTTAATTTAATAAAGATATCTTTGCAAAGATCGTATTTCATCTTTGAAACACCCTAACACTTGCGGATTTAAAATTTTTTTTTCTCACACACAAATATATAATCTAAACATATAATATTTAATATACTTCATCTCTGTACGATATAACATTTACGTTCACTTATTAGTGAAAGTGTCAAACTTTCTAAGTTTGAAATTGACAATGAATTTGAAATTGGAATCAAGACGCAATAAAGGATTTTAGAAACAAAAACATCCCACGAGAAGGTATTTATTTAGCGTTTGCCATCGAAATGAGAATTTCGAAATAACAAGTATTCGCGACGGAATTTCACGCTTAGATAGCTATATGGTGACGAAATATTTTCAGATCGACACGATACTTGGCGAGAATACTATCGAGGCGTCGTACACGAGCTGTCCCATGGGCGAGGAGGGTCTGGAGTGCCGAAGGGCCGAGGCTCGCCGATCGGTCGACTGTCCAAGAGGTAAAAATCCCCGTCGTCGAGATGGATGCAACATCCTGAGCGCACTCGCTATTATGAAAAATGTCGCTCTTATTCGCTCTTTAACAATAGAGATTCTGACCTTGACAATAGCCGCTCCCAGATGACTATATGTTGATACAACGGGCGGTGTTAATGCTTCCCATCCCTAAAAACAGCACACAAGAATATCGTTAAAAAGAAACATCATCTGCAAATCTATATCATTTATTTTAAAATTTAAATTTATTTATTAATTATATTATTTATTGAATCTATTTCTTTTTATCATTATATTAAATTATTTATTAAATTTATTTATTAACTTGAATTTAAATTTTTACTTTTTTTTAATTTTAAAATTTTGTCAAGAGACTCGAATGGAATGATAGAATGAAAGAGCTATTTTATGCGACGATCTAATAGTTGAGATGATTCGACATCGCAGAAAAGAGAGTGCGGTAACTATGAGATATTTAGACCAGCGTTGCACCTTTCTCTACATAATGCGTTTAAATGAGGACGATTCAACTTGCGCGGCGATCATTACATGCACGCACATTACATGGACATTGCAGATACGTGGTATAAAATGATATTGCGACAACAAATGTTGAGATCTCTTAGAGAGTATGTCAGTCTAATTAGAAAGTCTAATTATCATAACTAGCCGATACATTAAATATATACACAATCGTTGAGTAGACTATATCTATAATTATAACAGTTATCCTCTCACTTGAGTTATATAATTAAAGATTTTAATTATTAAATTAATAATAATTAATAATAATTAGTGATCAAAGATTAATTATAGAGTCAAATGTATTATTTTTTATTATGGGATCGAATTTCTCGTGCGTAGATAAGTTTTTTTTTAATTAAAGTTCCTCGAGAGAAGTAGCAGAAAATTCAAGTAGTACATTTTTTGTATCTGTTTAAAACTTTCCCATTTTTAAATCTATCCTTTTATTTTCTACTGTCTTTATAATCCCGTAATAGGAATGTGTACTAAATATTATCTAATTCGCATAAAAGCACGCGATTGAAAAATACTGTCGCGCAAATATCACTTTAAATAGGCGCAAATATCTTATGATATTGCGTGCACTTTAGCCTCAAAACAAAAGACAAAAATGCGATATCCAAGCAAGGAAAGACTTTTTCATACTCTCTGTAATTTTTTATAATAATCCACGTAAACGATCATCCTTATGTCACTGCAGGACTGCAGATATGTTGAATATGACACGATAGGTAAAATATGAAATATATATATATATATATATATATGTATGTATGTATGTATGTATGTATAACTGTAATGAGGGAAAGTAAGTGATACATAGAGAGATTGAGAGCATCGACACAAATTATTCATGTATCAATTTCCAATTACAAATCTGATATTTCAAATATTTCAAGATATTTTTAAAATATTACATGAAAATGCAAACACGCACATATATACATATGAAATTTCTACATGCAATCAAAGAATATATATATATATATATATATATATATATATATATATATAAATGATAAATTATAAATAAATAAAATTAATATATAAAATTATAATTGATATATAAATTTATATATACAGGGTGGCCCATTTTAATCCATCCAATCGAATATCTCGAAAACCAAGCCCGGGAGAGAAAAATGTTTCAGACAAAAGTTGTATGGTTTCGAGGAGGCCATAAGATGGTACCATTGGTTTGACCTTGAAGAGTCATTTGAAGATGACGTGAAGGTCACTTCAATTTTTTTAAATGGAACACCCTATATATTTTTGCACATTCTTGTAGCTTATCTCGAGAGCTTTCCAAAACACTATAATTAAGTATCTTTTCGTTAAGTACGTAGTTTAACGTAAGTTTTTGAGTTATGAGGCTTGAAATAATTTCTTAATTTTACATAAACCGTAAAATATCTTGTAAAATATTCATTTTTCGATTACCTTACCTTAATAGTTTTATGTACAAAATAATGAGAGGAATCAATTGGTGTAAAGAAAACACATAGTTGTTTCGAAGAAAAAATATGTAATTTGCAATTAACAATTCCATATTTTTTCTTAAAAACAACTATGTGTTTTCTTTACACCAATTGATTCCTCTCATTATTTTGTACATAAAAGTATTAAGGTAAGATAATCGAAAAATGAATATTTTACAAGATATTTTACGGTTTATGTAAAATTAAGAAATTATTTCAAGCCTCATAACTCAAAAAGTACTTAACGAAAAGGTACTTAATTATAGTGTTTTGGAAAGCTCTCGAGATAAACTACAAGAATGTGCAAAAATATATAGGGTGTTCCATTTAAAAAAATTGAAGTGACCTTCAAATGACTCTTCAAAGTCAAACCAATGGTACCATCTTATGGCCCCCTCGAAACCATACAACTTTTGTCTGAAACATTTTTCTCTCCCGGGCTTGGTTTTCGAGATATTCGACTGGATGAATTAAAATGGGCCACCCTGTATATATATATATATATATATATATATATATATATATATATATATATATATATATATATATATATACACTCGTCAAAAAAATTATCGCAACACGCAATTAATATTAAAATTTCACCTAAATTCAAATAAGCGTATCTCCGCGAAAAATTATCGCATTTGAAAAATTTTTTTTTTGTTTTAAAGGGTAAAGTCTCCACTTTAAGAAACTTTCCTTAAATTTTGATTTCATTCTCTCTCCCTCTCTTCATCCCTTTAAAAGTAAGGACGTGTTTTTTTTTTCAAAAAATTGCAAAGTTTGACGAACTCTACGGGGTGTACTAAATTTTTTTCGTGAATATCATCATAACTATCATAAAATGTGGACTTTTCTTTACAAGTTTAAAAAAAAATTGAAGCCCGTGCGATTTTCTTTCGCGGAGTTACGGCGTATCAAAATTATCTATGCATTTTTGTGCAATCGCCAACATTTGTATTAACCGATGGGCACCACGGGGACCACTCCACATAGCGTATCGCTGTCATTCCGGGAGGTAATAAAATTATGGGATTTGTGCGTTTATATGTGGATATTCCACCCCTAATTTTCGTTTAAACGAAGAATTTTTGTTTTCCGAATGAACAACAGTATTTTTAATACTGTGAAGTTTCGTACGTACTGAAGTAAGTACTTACAGTACATAATTTCACAGTACTGAAGTTCTTACAGTACATAACTTCACAATACTGGAGTTCACACAGTATACACTGTGAAGTTATGTACTGTAAGAACTTCAGTACTGTGAAATTATGTACTGTAAGTACTTACTTCAGTACGTACGAAACTTCACAGTATTAAAAATACTGTTGTTCATTCGGAAAACAAAAATTCTTCGTTTAAGCGAAAATTAGGGGTGGAATATCCACATATAAACGCACAAATCCCGTAATTTTATTACCTCCCGGAATGACAGCGATACGCTATGTGGAATGGTCCCCGTGGTGCCCATCGGTTAATACAAATGTTGGCGGTTGCACAAAAATGCATAGATAATTTTGATACGCCGTAACTCCGCGAAAGAAAATCGCACGGGCTTTAATTTTTTTTTAAACTTGTAAAGAAAAGTCCATATTTTATGATAGTTATGATGATATTGACGAAAAAAATTTAGTACACCCCGTAGAGTTCGTCAAACTTTGCAATTTTTTGAAAAAAAAAACACGTCCTTACTTTTAAAGGGATGAAGAGAGGGAGAGAGAATGAAATCAAAATTTAACGAAAGTTTCTTAAAGTGGAGACTTTACCCTTTAAAACAAAAAAAAAATTTTTCAAATGCGATAATTTTTCGCGGAGATACGCTTATTTGAATTTAGGTGAAATTTTAATATTAATTGCGTGTTGCGATAATTTTTTTGACGAGTGTATATATATATATATATATATATATATATGTATGTATGTATTTTATATATATATATGTATGTATAAATTTTAAATATATTTTATAATTGAATATACATAAATTGAATATAAATAAGATTGATAAATTAAATTATTTATAAAATTAATTTAAATAAAATTTATATATATATTACATTTTATGTGGATTCTCTCTATTGCAGGAGACTGCTTCTGTTATGATTGCGCAGCTGCCGGTCCCGATTTATGGGCCTCTTGCTGCCGCGAAAGCTTGAGATGTTGCTCCCATCTTGCTGCTGCCTGCAGGACGTGCGATCATCCGACACTGTATCCTTTCTGCGCGAAACACTTTAAGAAATGCTTGACCCAGTACAACGAGAAGAGGCAGAATTAGCGATCGTATCAACATTCCCGGCGATGTCTCAACTGTGATACATAGTGGGTTTACCGGACCATCTCATCAATCTTACAATACAAAATTTCGACTTGTCCTCTTCGCGGTCATCAAATTGTCAAAGTCCGATCGTAATCAATCTAACCAAATGCCACACCGTTATTATAAAGGACATTTAACTCTGAATGGTATCACACAGATTGCGTAACCAAAGTTTAAACGCCATGTTTCTAAATATAGCATTTAACTCTAAAGTTGTTAGACTCGTTAGTTCTACCCGATTAGTTTGCGATCAGCGCGATTTCGCGCACAAACACACACACATAGACACATTCACACAAACGAGAATTTCAGCTCAATCGATTCTATCTAAAATCGATATCAAATGATGACACAAATTTATATGTTGTATATTACCTTTGTGTAATAATATTACTTACATAATACACGTAAAATTCTTGTTTACTTAGAAAAGTATATAAACTATTTCAGTTTTCTAAAAATATTATACACACATGAGCCAATGCTTGTTACAAATAAAATTTGTAAAAAAAATGCCGTTTATATAAAATTACTTCAAAATGCAAATTGTTTAGGAGGAATTCCATCTCGCAAAATATATCTTAAAATCGAGATGATCGGTGAAATATTATCTCTCATGGATATGTATCAAAAAAAATTTGTCTCGATATAATCTCGATATAAATCCAAATTTTTTTGCTAAATATCCATATCGAAATATGTAGAGATCCATAAAGTAAACTTGTACACATCTGTGCATTTATAAATATATTTATACATTTATAAATTTATATATATAATATTATATAATATTATATATTTATACATTTATAAATTTATGATTTACAAATACACAGATTTACGCACGTATATCAGTATTTTATTTTCTGATTCTTGGCAAGACATTAAATAATTAAAGAATAAAGAGACACACGGAATCTTGGACTCTTCGATAAACACATACTTTAATTATCAATACAGTTAACGAAAGTCTCGTAAATATATTAATAAAATATTATAATAAAAATAGAAAAAACTGAAAATACGACAAAAAGATAAATGAACATCACTTTTTAATACAATCATTGGTAAGCTTTATTCGTATAGTTTCCAGAGAGAGAATATTCGGTAATCTGTTATTTATCCACTAATTCTATAAATCGTGAGGACACAGATTCAAACAGGCGTTCCAAGATCTCGATGTGTACAAATTTCACAACAATTTTTCTTTGACAAAATAAAAATATGTGCGCATATATAACACACAGTCTTTGACGATTTGATTCAATTGTCATAATACATAAAGCATAAAATGTTTACGTGTCCCCGTAAAAATGTGCAGTCAAAAAATTGACTCCTATCTTTTCACATTTTGCAAAATAAAGAATTCCAATTCTGTTAAATATTCGCAATCCCTCGTTTCCGTCGTACAGCGAAAGGTTCTTATATTTTAAGGATATAAAATTCTCTCCCACTCTTGAAAAATGTTTAATTGCTAACAGCACCACATAGAGGTCAAAGACAAGACTAGAAAAGAAGAATAGAAGAAAATGTATTTTTTTTCGTTAACAAAACGAGACGTGATCTCTGATTACCAAATAAGATGATGATGATGATGATTTGATGATGATGATTCTGTTTTCCATCGAAACAGCGTTAATTTCAAGAGTCACACATCAGGCACATCTTCGCGTCGTTAGAGAGAATTTTATAGAGAAAGCTTCACACACATAATCTTCGTTTATCATCAGAAAACAGGGGGTCGATTGTGTATCACACAACTTGGTGAAAATTACAAAAGTGAGCAAATGTACTAGAATATTTATAATTTCATTAATCAATATCTAGTAAATTTGCTCACTTTTGTAATTTTCACTTAATAATGTGATACACAATTGACTCCCAGATTCAAATTTAAGTTTTCCACACACATACAATATCAGGTTTTTCGCGTTTCACATAAAATATATGGTAAGCGATTGTGAAATTGAAGAGCTTATTTTCAAACCGTCTTAAGAAAAAATCTTAAACCGAAAACTTCACAAAAATGTAATATTAAATATAAAATTGTATTTATATATTAATTATAAATGTATATATATTAAATTATAATTATTATAATTATAAATGTTTATATGTTAAATGTAATATTTCTGAATTTTTTTTAAGAATTAATACTTTCTAAAAATAGTCATTGTTATAACATTAATGAATTTTGAATATTAAATTGATCTGATAATGATTTTGCGTGAAAATCTTTGACACTTATACTATATTTCAAATTTTAGCATAACTTGTGTATGCTTTATAAAAGAGGAAATAAAAATTGAACGGAATGTATTAACGAATAATGAATATTTCATATATGTATTTGTAAATGTATATTTTATGTATGTGAACATTGCAAATACATATTTTCACAGAAAATGCATATCAACACGTATTTTACATCTTTATAAATATATATATATATATATATATATATATATATATATATATATTCGCCAATATACATAAAAATCATTATTTTATTATTCGCGAAAATACACATGTTGTTCAACATTGGTCAAGTCAAAAAAAAATCAAAATTTTAAGAGATTTGAAAGATTGCAAGTCATTTTAAAAACAAAAAATCGACTCAGCAATTAATTAAAAATTATATACACTAATATTATTATGAAATCAACTTCCATTTTCTTTAAAAGCAGTACAAAAAAAAAAGAATTTAAGAATTAATGTCTAAAATTAAATTATAAAAATTTCTTTATTTATTTTATATTTGTGGAGAATACTTCCTCTCTTCCTAAATAGAATTTGTCTATATTTGTTTATATTTAACGTTACCATGATTTTTATATAATTTTTGTTAATTGTTTATAATTTTTGTCTTGAAATTTTTAACTTTTCCTTTTTTACTTAAGACGGCTTTTAAATAAATTGTTCAATTGTCAAAATTATACAAAATATTGCTCGATTCTCTCGGGGAAGTATATTCAAGTTTCATCCTCTTATATCTCATATTTTCCTATTTCGCTTCCGGATTCCACCTTAGAATAACAACGACGACGACGGTAGTGCCCCGATGACAATACATAATTAGTTGACGACATATTATTACGTTTTCTCTTACACAAAAAACACAGATCTTGATCTATTATGCGATCGTAAGACTTATTATGGTGTACATGTATATCAAGTACGAGTTCAAAATCTATCACGTTAGTACAAAGAGAGATGATTATGCGCTATTTTAGTTTATTAAGTTGTGTATCATATACCCCAAGAAATATCAAGACTTATAGTACTATATATTTAATTGATTCGGAAGTGTGTATGACCAAGATCGGTTAGTTCAGAATCAATGAAATCAGACTATTAGTGGAGGGAGAAAGGGAAAGGGGAGACTGGTAATTAATTGGTATTATTATTGGGACAAGAGTGTGCCGGATATATTTTTAACTCGTTTCAAGTGCAGACTTGAGTATAGGACGTCATAAAAATCCGGCGGTCGCCGTGTTGTAACAATTCACAAAAAAGAAAAAAAAAGAAATTCTTGTTTATTAAAATCTCTCCTCTAGTTCTCTTTAAATATCTTTACATCGAATGTTTGACATGAAATCAATCGCGCGCCGATATTCAACTCGAATATTCCGATTATTTAGCCGCTATTCGTTCGCAAAGAGTCTCGTTCTTGGCGTTTAAAATTAGTCCATGTTAAATCACGCATACTGGAATCACGAGCCCAATTTTTAACGTTCAATTTTAACGTCCATGAAAAAAGAAAAAAATGTATTTGTGTGCGAAAGACACTCGTGTCATTCTCGTTAAAAATTCATCAATGCATATTCTGCTAAGTATCGTGAGAGAAAGAGAGAGAGAGATAGATATATAGAGAAAAAAATTGCTATACATTTCACATATGTCGGCCTTGCTCACACGTGCTTTCTTACAAACGTCTTTTTTTTTCCTTTTTCTCGTGTACAGCTATAGCCTTATTTTGCGTTAAATTCGCCTTAAAAATACAATTCGAAGAAAATAATGAGATATACACATAGTACAGGTACTGCCGGTGGCTCGCAAAAACTCGTTGAAAGCCAGCGGCAAAAAGATCGTCTTAACTATCTAAGGGCCTAGAAAGATCCTTTCCATCAGTTTACCGTCATCTCACATTACACTCTCCGTGCACCCTCCGCAATTATCCCTACTTATTCTTAATCATCCGATTTGTTTTACACTTATTATCGGTTTATTTAGTGCCTTGCAAATGTCTCTATTTGGTTCTTTATATTATATTGTATATAACAAAGAGCTGTCTAACTTACGACGTCACGCGAGCGCGAATTAGCACTTTGCAGCTTTCCACATATCACATGTTACTTATTTCGTTCAAGTGAAAGGAATGAAGAAGAAATGTACAACGGGAGAGATGTAGTAGATTACAACGCACAAGTAGAAAATACTTTAAAAATTACTTTACCAATAACAATGTCTGCGCTTTTAGTAAATAATGCAAGAAAAGCGCGAGTAAAAGAATGAAAGTAGTGCAATATGATCGAGCGCAAGCGAGGGATGGCGCTCGCGAAGCGCCTAGTCAGGCAAATCCGTGTCGTTTCTAATCCAAGCAATCGCATTCAATATTATAATATATGCTTGTTGACATGTTTAAATCAATTATTATATTTATCTATTGTTCAATCGAATAACGTTAACAAAAACTAATAATGTATATGTACGCCTCATGTACAAGGAAAGATCAGAAATAAAGAAGGTGAAAACGACAATCCCAATCGTGGAAAGTTCTAGTATTGGTCTGCACTAAATAACGACGTCGATTCTATGATTTCGAATTCCCACGTAATTCGTTACGTGTGTTTGTTTCAGTGACGGAAATAAAACCTTGACCCTTAAGAAAGAATAACAATAAACTTACACGTCAATTGACATATTCACAACGGTTATTATTCTTTATACAATACTAACGAATGTCTTTCATTCCTTCAATGTATCAAGTTGAGCTTCACCTTAACCAGAGACATTAGCGCTGCGATTGGTACACAGCATAACCATTCCAGGCGCACGTATTTATGGCCAACCGTGCGTTTACTGGATCTCCGTTAGTCCTCCATTAAACGCGAGTTCATTAATGTCTCATTTATTTGCATTTACCGTTACATCATCCCTTAGATGCGTCCGGTTACGTTTTCCAATTGTGCGGATGAGCTCTCGGCGGTGCTTGATTGCCTTGCGCTTGGGACGCTTGCGACGGAATCATATCGAGTAGATACTGGCGTTGGAGATCAGCCGCCTGTCGTTGTAACTCTACGAGACCCTTGCCGCCGGCAGCCTGCGCCATCGCTAATTGATACGGGTATAAAATAGAGGTGAAATGCGGCATCATGTGAGCAGGAAGCGGTTGATGCGGCGATATAGCCGGCACTGGGTTTTTCGCTAATTCTGTAACAATAATAAACGTCATCGTGCGAATAATAATATTATTTTATCATATAAAATTAGAATTTTGCAATTTCACTGTATAAAGTTCTTTGCTCCTACCTCTGAGCAATTGTTGTTGCAAGGCTGCCGCGGCAGCTGCATGATGCGGACTGAATTTCCCGCTCTCGGCCAATTTCACCAAAGGATGTTCTTGTAACTTTGGCGCCGGGGGTGTCGGCGTTAACGTGGGCGCCGGTGGTACCTGCGGCGGCGGCGCAGGCGGCGTGGCCACTCTTCTCGTAGGTGTGGCCGCCTTAGGAACTGGTTTCGGAGCCGGAGGATCTGGACTTGGACATGCCGCTTGTGCTAATCTTTGCTCTATCTCTTGCTCTTGTTGCAGCGCTTTCACGAAAGCAGTTTTTAATCTGTGAAACCACCGTAAAATCGCATTTGTTACAAGCGAAAGATAATAATAGCGTCATTCTATTTATGTTTCTACTTCACATTTCTTTTTTTATATTTTATTATTCTGCAGTATTTAGTTTTCAATTATCATCTATCTACACTAATGAAGTGTGTCTAATTGGACAATATTTTTGTCGAATCTTTTATACACAAAATAATAAATTTAGCTATCGCAATTTGTCAAAAGATTAAATAACAAGAAGTGAAAGAGATATCAAATTTATATGTACATTATTAATATGTAAAAATATACGTAACTAAAAACATACCGATTAGTGTGCTCTGCTTTCAATGCTTTCTTCACATTGGTGGTCACGCAATGTTCACATATAACTCTCGGATCGCGACCCGCTGACGGCCGTTGGAAGGTTGCATGTTGCCCTCTAGGGCTGTCTTTCTTACCACCGGGCATAGGTTTCTCCCATTTCCACACGGGTGTGAAGTCGGTTTTGCATTGCGAGCATTCAAACGGTTCGGGAGGTGGCGGTATCGCCGGTTCCTTTGTTATAAAATCGACTACATGTTCCAAACCAACCAAGTATATGAACTCAGTGTTGGAGGGATTTGGTACAAAGTGCATCTCCGGGGGCGGTGGCTTCGGCGGCGGTATTTGTAACAATGTTTTCTCGAGCTGCTTTCTTAAGGCCATCTTGGCGGCTGCTTGACGTTGAGCAGGTGTCTCTTCCCGCGTCGTTCTCTCCTAAATTGACGGAAAAATACAAAATGTATTTTACTTGGTATATTTTACTTGAAACAAACTTATAAATCATATGCAATTAATTTTCTGATAGCAAAAATAAACAAATGGAAAAAAAAATACAAGAGTTGTATTTAAATAAATTTGAACCAAAAAACATATTATCTAATAATTTTTTAATACTTATTTATATATAAGCATCTATATAAAATAGGTGTGTTATATAGTATCGATATGTATCAAAAAATATGCGATAACTGCATGCAATTACAATTTTTCCTTCTTTACGTAATATCTTTTGACATTGTAATATAGATATGCTAAAAAAATAGATATCATTGTATTAGTCAAGATTTCAGCTATATTGCGTGTTAACTTATATTACACACTATGATAAAAACTATAGATAATTGCTTCCCTTTATATAGTTTTGCCGTACAACAAAGAACTGTTAGAAACAAAAAGCATAGGCAGAAATAAAGCTTAATTAAAACGCCATAAATAATATAATACTATATATAAATAATCAATGTGGAAAAAAAATTAATAGCTCTTAGAGGACACACAACAGATGGGAAGGCGTTACACATTTATCGACGAATGAATATACCTGTTCTGAATTCACAGGTGTGCTTAAGGATGCGGTGGTTTTATTTTCTTGCGATCCAGCAAGCAGCTTTGTGTTTAGAAAAACACAATAATCAATTATATATGTCATTTCATTGGAGAAAATTATTTAACACTTTCACGGCCAGTCAGAGCGTTCGCACTACGATCGCTCATAATATATCAATAACGTATTAGCGGTGAAAGTGTTAGTAAGATGTTTTCTTACAATTACTCGATAAAAGATGATTCAACGACTTCTAACTTGTTTTAATGCCTTGTATAAGTTAAAGTTACAATTAAGACTTATAAGAAAAATGATAAAATGTGATTTGTTATACCTTACTTACTTGATGCGCAGGGGCAGGCGTTGGATCTTTCGTGGATCTCTCCGTTCTATCCGTCGGTGCATGATAACTTGGCACAGTCGCAGCAGTTACACTGGAGGGCGGTCTCCCTCTAGGATGAGGAGGTTGTGGTATCACCATATTCGGAGGCATTCCTGTACTTGGAATGGTATTTCGACCGGCTGTAGGAGGAAGTACCATGGCAGGTGGCGGAGCGTGTAAACTGCTACTTCTGCTTGGTGCAGGTTGACCTCTGAGCAAAGGTGGCGGCGCTTTCCCTGTTCTGTGATATAAAACAAATTTTTATTATTAGAATGTGACAATATGTAAGAATCACATCTTGGAAAAAGAAATATCATGGCAAAGACTTTTACCTATGAGGTACTTGCTGCACCGTTACTGGTGGTGGTAATTTGCTGGGAATCTTTGGCACTGCCGCAATATTTTCCTTGAGCTGTTGCGATTGACGTAATTTCTTTAAAAGTACCAATTTCATCTCTTCCGTTTTGAGTTCCTCTCTGCACTTTCTTAGCATTCTTTCGCGTTCAGCCAGCTCATCGGATGACAATTCCTTAATTGGCAGCAACGGAGGCATCTCACCTATGAATAAAATATAATAATTCAAATAAAATTCTTCATAAATTCTTTATTTTTTACGACTAAAATGAGATTCAAGGACAACCTTCATCGCTATCTGATGCATTTCCATTTAAATATCCGTTCATTCTAGGTTCATCAGGACTTTCGGCATAACTCCTCTCGATTCTAGGTCTAAGATTACGTCGTGGCTTCCGTTCATCCCCATGTGATCGTTTAGGAGCCAAAATGCCTCGTGTTGCATTTTGTATATTACGAGCCTCTAATATATCATTCTCCGGTGGACTGGGAGAAGCATGAAGATGAATCCCCAGGTCTAACGGGATATCTCCAGAATTTACCGAAAGGGATGGGGAATTGCGTCTGCCACTACTGCTGAAAAGCATAAAACAGGTACAGAGAATTAACATACTACATTTATTATATGTCGTATGATATAGGCAGAAAACTTTTACGGCGCTTGTCAAATTATTTCAAAAGTATACTCGCACATGTCACTTAAAGAGTAACAACGACCTACTTCTTTGTCCATCACAAGCAGCGATAACAACCTGACACTGAAGAAACTCACTTGGATAAAAAGTGGCATTATCATTAATTACCATAATGTATATTGTTCCACTTTGAGCTCTAGAGAATTATACAATTTCAAATGAGATCATACATGGTAGAATATAATTTTACGCAACATAAAATGTACATATACATACATAAATATATATATATATATATATATATATATATATATATATATTTTTTTTATGTAAATTAAATTGTATCTAAAGAGAGAGATATTCGATAAATACACCTGACGAACCTGGTGTGGTTAAAATATACAACACTCTTACCTGATACTTAGATCCACCACCGAATCTCCGTCCACGTCCATGGCCACCGTTCTCTCGAGCGCGGGGTCACTCTGCAATAACGAGGCACGCGTTAAGGTCGATCAACAGGCCGCGGGACGTGTCGTCGTGACGTTTCCGAGACCGCGTCCGATATTCGGCGACACTCGGTTAACATGCCCGCGTGTTCATCCGCTCGTTTCGACTCGAGACGAGAATCCGAGTCGCGACCGTTCCGCTCGCTCGCTCGCACGCGCGATCGAGTTTATTCGGCTCTTTCACTTCCTGGGTGAATCCGCGAATTGGTCGCGCGACGAGACGACGCGGTCACGCTTGTCGAGCGGCGACGCGACGAAGCCCTGAGCGTACGAGATACCCGAGGAACGCATCCGCGACGGGGAGACGACGCCACCAGCGCGAGGAGACGCGAGGAAGAAGAGAGCGAAGAGGGGAGGGGGAAGGACAGGGAGAAGGGAGGGCGATCGCCAATATCTGCGGAAGTAACTGTCCTAACCTAACTTCCACGAATTTGAAGACGCGGAGAGAGAGAGAGGAGAGGAGAAAAAAAGAAGACGCTCGAGGATGCCGTCGATTTTTCGGAAAGAGCGACGAGCGGTGTCCCCCTCCCTCCCTCCCTCCCTCCCTCCCACCTTCCTTTCCTCCTTCCGGGATGTCGCACTCTC
This sequence comes from Camponotus vicinus, assembly GCF_025532165.1. NCBI lineage: Eukaryota > Metazoa > Arthropoda > Insecta > Hymenoptera > Formicidae > Camponotus > Camponotus vicinus. The sequence goes on along the minus strand of NW_028141976.1, from coordinate 10,364,289 downwards.
GTTCGCGGGCCTCCGCGTGGCCGCTTCTTTCGCGGATTCTCCGACGCTCCTCCTCTCCCGCCCGATCGAAGAATTCAATCCGCGATCGCCTCGGAAGCGGCGTCCCGACACAATGGTAGCTTGAGCGTAGCGGTACAAGAGACCCGTAGGTAGGTCGGTCGACGAGGAGGAGGAAGGGGGAACGGACAGAGAGAGAGATAGAGAGAGAGAAATGGTCGCACATTAATTATTTCTCCCCTCGCCCCTCCCCCCTCTTACTACACGACCGCACGCTCACCCACACGCGCGGTGGCATCGGGAGAGAACGCGGGCTAGAAAACCAATTTCTCTCTCTCCCCCCCCCTCCCAGCGCCACCCTCTCTCTCTCTCTCGCTCCCTCGCGTATCGGTTTATCGCGCAGCATCAACGACGGTGCGCTCGCTCCCGCGCGTTCTCTCTCTCTCTCTTTTTCTCCGGTACCTTGCGGATGATTTTCCCGAATTTCGCGTCCGTACGTGTTCCCTTCTCCCACTGGCCGCCCTCCCGGTCGCTCGCGCGCCCTTATGCCCTACGGGAAATCGATTTTTCGGTATGGCAGGGTCCCCACTGCCGGCTGCAGCGGCGGCGGCGGCGGCGCCGCCGCCGCCGTCGCTGCCACCGATACGGAGGACTCGCGACATTTTTTTTCCCTTTTTTTTCCTTTTTTTTTTCGGCGACCGCGTTTCTCGCGCACGCATCTCTCGCGCGAACGATTGCCGGTGGAACCGGAGGGGGTGGGCGAGGCGGGGTGGGGCGGGAGGGGTGTACGTCCGCGCAGCCTCTCGCGTCTCTAGATGCGCTTCCCCCTTTCTCCCCCTCGAGTCCCTACTTCGCGCGTATATATTTTGCGCGTAGGTTTAATTAGCGTCGCGTGAAAGAGGCTCTCGCGTCTCGTGTCTTTATCGCGCGCGCGAGACTCGCGACCAATAAAAAGGATTCGCGTGGATTCTTACATAAAGCGATTAGAGCTTAGAGCGCGTTGCCAATGGTTTTTCTTTTTTTTTTTTTTATACGACGCGATTCGATCCCCCTTCGATCAAATTCTTGAACGACTTGATCAGCGATTAATATTCGTAGGTTGATAAACGAGTCGGACAACTGTTGCCGAAAATTTGTCAGTTCGAGAGGGGACCTCGTTTTTGACTTATAAATAAAGTTGATGACGCGTAGATTACCGTTACTTTTCCAAAGAGAAAATGGCCGATAAGGTATTTTTTTATATGAATGAAAATTAAAATTTTTAGAGTGAAAATATATACGGGTCGATTCATCTGGAAACTTGTATTCGTAATCTAAGCGTCGTAAACTTTACTTTAAGGCTAAAAGTTTAGACCAAAAATGAAATCCAATCTTAAGTTGGGAAAATTTTGGGCGACAGACCCAAGGACACTTCTTCGTACACTTTCCAACGACATAATTATCGTATATAATAAGTAGAATCCTATTATTGATTGTTCTGGAGAGTTAATTGATGATTAATCGATATTTGATCAAAATGATCTTGAAAACTAATTTGTCACTAAGTAGAAAACATTTTATATGTAATGTCAAATATATATATATTTTCAAGATCAGTTTTCAAGATCATTTTGATCAAATATCGATTAATCATCAATTAACTCTCCAGAACAATCAATAATAGGATTCTACTTATTATATACGATAATTATGTCGTTGGAAAGTGTACGAAGAAGTGTCCTTGGGTCTGTTGCCCAAAATTTTCCCAACTTATTGTAAGATTGGATTTTATATATATTGGTGTATGTGTATATATATATATATCCACTAGCGGATCCTGACATCGATAATGGGGGAAGGGGGGGTTTCTGCAAAATTATTTGATTTAATATTTTTGGTTTCATGCTTACAATTAATGAATAAAAAAAATAATAGAAAATGCATCCGGAAAAAAAACAAAAGAAATGTAAAGTGATATGTTTTTTACGGGAATCGCTATACTAGTGACAATGATGAAAAGAAATCAAAACTTAAAAAAGAAAAAGAAAAAAAAGGAAAGACAAAAAAGAAAAGAAAAAAAAAGAAAAGAAAAAATCTGAGCAACAGCAGTTCTTTGAAGAGGAAGAAGACTATCATGGTACAGGAAGCATAAGTCATAAGTTACAAATTTTAATTGCAAATTTTAATTGTTATTACCATAAAAATTGTATTGAACATTTTAAATGCATTTTTTGAATCTATATTTTTCAATCTAATGACCACACGATATTTCAAAAACTAATCGTAATCGATTTTATTTATCAAAACTCATTCAATTCATAATGAAATTACTCAGCAAACATAATAACGCTTAAAAACGTCTTAACGACGTATTAATAATGTATTATATACGTCATTAAAACGTTATTAAAGACGTCCCGAGCTATGATTTCTATTTTTTTTTTTAGCCTCTTAAAGCAGAAAAAATAAGTGAAAAATCGAAATTTATTCTTTGAAAAATCACCTTTTAATAAGCCTTTTTAAATAATTTCCTTTGGGTTATAGCCAATCTTCTTGATTATGAAAAAACCTATTTTTCAGATAAATACGCGAAGGACATGATCGTGTGGCATTAAATACAAAACATTTTATCGACTCAACATGGAATAATTTACAAAATCATCATTTTATTTACCAAAATCTTTAAAAAATTACTCATATCAATAAATATATCCTAAAAACAGCTGACTTATGTTATTTTTTTAAAATCATTAAAAAATCATAAAATCATTAAAAAATCATAAAATCTATATATTATTCAGCCTTCTAAAAATAGGAATATCCTCTTCTATAAATCTCTTTCCCTAGATTCATTAAGTCTCTAAACTTTCTAAACGCGCGAGAAAATGCGACTCGATCGCGAACAGTTGTGTGTTATGTCATTTTGCGTGCATAAACAAACTCCTGCCGTGACGATTAAATATCGATGACAATCGATGGACGGATGACGATTCTAAATTTAGAGCAGGATTGGATAAAATCTCACATTTTTTGGATAATCCAACGTCAACGATAAAAACCTGTATTTTATGTAAAAATCCGATAAAAATTAATATCTTTTATATTAAATATGTTGACATAAATAGAAAATCTTTTTATCGATATTCGTCAATTGAGTGTTTTTTTTTTAATTTAAGCTTTATCCAAAATAAAATCCGCAATAAATTAGGACGTAGGAAATAAATTAGTTTTTTGTCAGAAGATATCGAATAAACGCAAACCAGATCCATATTGATAAAAATTTTTATAATTCTATTGTTATTGCATTTGTTTTTACTAAATTGAAAATTATTATAAAATTTAGTAATGTTTATATATCTGAAGTTTCTGTTGTAAAAATTTTACATATTAATTTGAATTAAAAAGACTGATTTCCTAGATTGATTCCATTTTTTCAACTACAGTGATTAGTATGATTTATTAATTAAATCAAAAGTATCTCTTTTATTTATTAATTAAAGCAAATATATCTCTTTTTATATAAAGTTAAATAAATATATTGTAGAGTTATATACATATGAATTATTTTCACAACTTTTCAGTCAGTTTATTCCACTGGATAAAATCCGGGACAGTAAAAATCGGAAATTCGCCATGATATTTCCCACTCGCTAGACTTTTTCGACTTTTTCAGAAAAGACGTCGCGAGCAGTGATGCCAGTTTCGAGACGCTGCCCCCACTACTACATGTAGAGGAGGTAGCGCACACAAAGAAAGAGCCGTGTCCGTACACGCCGCCCGAGCGCTGGGCGACGTGTACGGACACGACTCTTTCTTTGTGTGCGCTACCTCCTCTACATGTAGTGGTGGGGACAGCGTCTCGAAACTGGCATCTATGGTCGCGAGTCGAAATCTAGGCCCAGATTTTGACGTGCACACGCGTGCGCGCAAAAGCGATCGCCTCGTGTTATTTCACACGTGACAAAAGAAGAAAAGTCGGTCCGTGGAGCACCTTACGCTTGACCGCGCGTTCGATTTTATCGTAGGGCGGCTTTTTTTACGGCTTATCGAGTTGGAAAACGACGGTTGTACGCCTATTTCCCTGTAGCGTATAATTTTTTCGCATACGGACACGCACGTTTTTCCGACTTTCACGATCGACACGAAATTATTATCGACATTTCATGTAATTCTATATTATTTATAACAGACCAGGATTATATTTGACACATTTTCTTAAATGTTTATACATATATCTATACATATATGCGTGATATATATATATATATCGTTTAATAAATAAAAAAATTTTAAAAAATAAATAAATCGTAAAATAAAAAAAATTAATAATAATGTTAAATTAATAAAAATTAATAATATGCGTAATTATTCATTATGTGATATTAATTATGTGATATATGTAGATAAGTACATTTACAAAATTATTATTTTTTTCCTTATACAATAAGAATAATAATTAATTTATTTAATTAATTTATTTATTTATAATCAAAATAATATACTTTTTTTTAATTTTAAGATATAGGTATGTGTATAATCATATATCAGACATGTATAAAATATAGTACATAAAAAACAAATTGTGGAAATATGTAATCGAAATTATGTTATATTTTTATATTTATTCATTGGTCGAACAAATAAACTAAACAAATGAATTAAAGGAAGTATTAATGAATATCTAAATATTGTATGGATTTGATGAATCAAATAATCCTTATATTCATAAAAAAGCACGTTTCGTTCAATTTATGGGTATCAAATTATCAGTATCCACCTACGTGGTCCAAATTCATTTATGCAACGTAATATTGATTGTTGTCTCAATACCAATAATTTATATACAAAATCTCTATGAAATCTCATTCTTCCCTCTCGTATCAACATTTAATTCCACGCTCTTCTCTCACTCTTGAAATCTCCCCCAAGAAAAAGGATAAATTAAAAAAGCCACAAAGATAGACCGCGAGAAAAGCTCAGGGTCGTTGATTTTTCCGATCGGCGGAGTATCTTGAACCCTCCCTCCCCCCTCGTTACGCCCATGCACATATGCACACACGTACCTATAAAGTCGATCCTCGGGGTTGATCCGATTTCGAGTGGTTCAGCCGACATTCAGCGGACCGACGAGCCGATTCTGCCCAATTTTCCGCTCCCTCCTCCTCCTCCCCCGGTCTTCCTTCGCGAAGGGACGAACCTATCCTTTTCTCACGATTCGCGCACACACATGTACACACGCGCAAAACCGTGAACCGAATGCCTATTATTCACGCGGACGCGGAGGAGAGCGAGACGCGAACGCGCGCGCGCGCGCGCTCGCTCGCGTTGCCGGCGTCGTCGCTCTTTTTTTCCCCTCCGCTTCGCGCGTACGTCACTTTGAGGAATGCGCGCACTCTCTTCCGGTGGCTGCTCACCTCGCTGGCAAGAGGATGCGCTTCCCTGGTGCACGCTGGTCACTGTCGTTCACTTTGCGGCGATCGAAACATTGGGTATCCGCTTGTATCAGGGTTCACGTCGCTCGATCCCCTGGACCAGCGTCGTCGTCGGCGTCCTCTTCTCGTTTAATATTTATCGATGTGGCGTACGCGATTCACCGACACATGTCATCGAGACGCACGCCACGCACACGATGATTTTTCGCGAGAGAAAGAGAAAGAGAGAGGAAGAACGTCTCCCGAGGCCCGCGCGCGAGTAACGAGGTAACGATACACACGGCGACCGAGTTTCCGTGGCGATGGAGATGGGAGAAATGCCGCTGGCGCATGCGCAGCCGCGCGCGCCTCAGCAGACGCGCGCGAGGCCCGGTGCGCCCGGATCGCTTACCGCGCATGCGCCGCTTTCGTCCGCGCAACTGTCATGAAGCGCGAACTGTCTAGATGCGATGCGCTTGAGTCCGAAGAGCACGTTCGACGCGCATGCGCAAACGAGAAATCTCGCTTTGAAGCGTTTGATTGACCAATTGGAGAGGCGCTTTTCTCGCGCATGCGCAGCATAATAACAATGAAATCCAGGGATGTGCATTTAATGAGAATCTTAATATTTTTCATGTGGTGATTTAATAAAGCAACATATATTTTACATATTTGAAGGAAAGTAATTTGTAATTATTTAGTTTATTTTTTGAGTAAATTTTTTTAGCATTTTCAAATTATTTTTATAGAGGAAAGGCGCTTTTTTGAATGACGTTTGACGTTTATTTTCAGCGTTAAAGGCATCACGTGACTAAAAGTGAAAATACCAATTCGTCATTTTTTGGTCACGCGATGTTTTTTTGACGCTAAAAATGAATGTCGAGCGTCCCATGAATTTATAGAGCACCCTTTTTCTTGCGAATTTGATACTTCAATGAGACCACGTTCAATGCGCACGCGCAAAAAAATCCCTGAGAACTACCTTGAAAGTGCATTCGCGCGCATGCGCAGTCCGACCTACTGCATATACAGTGAAATTTATTCAATTTTGATCACTTTTTTTGTTTTCTTTTCCCTACTTCCCCCTCCCCTTCGCTCTAATCTCGTCTCGTTGGTGTGCAAGATCGTCCGAAGTCGCGGAAGCGGGGCTGCAACAACGATCTATTCTATTGGACCGTAGTTCAATAGTAGTAGTTTCCTTCACGAGAATCGGCGAGTGCGCGGACGGGGATTAATTTTCAGGGGGAGTAGCGGCTGGACTTTTAGGTTAGGACGCGATCGTTGGAGAATGCATCACTCTGGAAAACTGTCGGGTGAAAGTGCGCGTCGTCGGGGATTCCGACAGAGCGAAGGCCGCTCTCGAGCGCCTTGAAGCGAGCGAACGTTTCGGGAAATCCGTCCCGAATAAGAAGCTTCGTCGCGAGTGGTTTCTCCGATTTTCCTCGACGATCCTTGACGATCGCTGACGATCCTGGACAGAGAAAGATGATAAAAGCGAGATCCGTAGGTTAGTACTACCTATCTCGGCCTGTTTTCTCGGTGACGTATGAAGGGGAAGACTGTGTCATGGACTGGGAGAGTCAGCTGTCTTGTTGACCATTGCATTTTTTTTTCTAAGTAAGAATCAAGAAGAAGAGGCAGGATAGAGTTTTTTACACAGCCAAGCTGTGTCGAAAACATCTCTTGTAAAGTTTCTAGAATGAATTTTATCGGCAGAAAAAAAAATGCTGATAACGGATTTCTGATAAGAGATTTCTTTTACAAGATTGTTAGCAGAATACAGCTAAATTTGCCAACAAAATATGAAATAGAAATTGCGCAAATCACAGTTGGATGCAAATTGATGATAAAGACTGAAGAATTTACCAAACAAATTGACATCAAAATGATAACAGAAATTGTGAATATAATTTCTGATTGATTTCTATCATCGATATTTATCATATTTGCAAGCTTTGCTCTAGCTTTTGTTCAAATTAAATCTTATTATAGATCAGTTTAATTTGTTTGCTTAAGATTTTGCTAAGAATTAATATTTCAATACAATCTAAGATGATAAAGTTTTCAAATCTGAAAAATGAGAAATTTTCATTTTAAAGAATTAATTTTAATATAAAAGTATAAATTGAAGAATGATAATTCTAAACTTTAAAATATAAATTGCCAAATAGTCAATTAATAAGATCAAAAATCTAATTTTCCAACATTCTCAAAATTATAAAGTTATTACACAGAGCTTTCAATTCTGCTTATAAAATTATATTAAAAATCTAACTGACATAGAGACTTATCAATTGAATGCGATATCTAATATGATTAATCATTGGCATTCTTAGAAATAGATAAGAAAAAGAAGTTATTTTTTATTAATGTTTAAGTATAAAATATTCTTTATCTTATATCTCAAGCGTTAACGTTAACTAGATATATAGAATATTCAAGTACATACTTTAAAGAATCATAAAGAAAGATATAATTTCAAAATATTCCGAAAAAAAATATCTCTCTTTAATATTATTTAATGTTATGTTGTTTCCCAAAATGATATCTTTTGTCTAAAGTGAATATTAAAAAATTAGTCTGCATAATAAATATCAGTTTCTTTTCAGTTTTCTTTTCCAAGTTATGATATGGAATTAATGTTAAAAAAATGTGAGATCTTTTGAAAATTTAAAATCTTTCTTAGATCCCTACATATACATATGTTAAAAATATTTTTATATATACATTTGTAGAGTGTTGGATATCTGAGTGAGTAAGAAAGAACTGCAATTATCATGGCAGATGAGGAGGGAACAGAGTGGCTTCAGGAGCTATTGCTTGACGTGCAGCTTTCTCAGTTCTTCACGCGTATACGGGATGATCTACAGGTCACTCGGTTGCATCACTTTGATTATGTTCAATCGGAAGACCTGGAGAAGATAGGTCTGGGTAAACCTGGCATCAGACGCCTACTGGACGCGGTAAAGAAGAGACGGAGTGCTCAATGGAAGAAAACTCTGATCACCAAAATTAAACCCGGCAGTAGCAGTAAGAGCAGCAAGCGAGCCTCACAGCCTATCGAGACTTCCTCAGCACTAACTTGTCTCATACAGGATAAAGATGTGGTATTGTCTGTTAAATTGGGCGATGGAAGCTTCGGTGTCGTTAGAAGAGGAGAATGGACTTCCCCCTCTGGACGAACTCTACCTGTCGCCGTGAAGGTCCTGAAGGCGGACGCTCTCACGCAACCAAGTGTCATGGAAGACTTCGTGTCTGAAGTTCAGGCGATGCACACCTTGGATCATCATAATCTCATTAGACTATACGGTGTGGTGTTGTCCCAGCCAATGATGATGGTGACCGAGCTCGCGCCTTTAGGTGCGCTGCTTGACCACTTGCGGCAGCAATGCGGCAGAATTTCAATTCTCACTCTTTGCAATTATGCGTTGCAAGTCGCTACAGGTATGGCGTACTTGGAGGCAAAGCGTTTCTTACATCGCGACCTGGCGTGTAGAAACGTCCTGTTGAGCTCGATTGACAAAGTTAAGATCGGTGATTTTGGATTGATGAGAGCACTTCCTCAAGAGGAAGATTGCTACGTCATGACCGAACATAAGAAAGTGCCTTTTCCTTGGTGCGCTCCAGAGTCTCTCAAGGCTCGACAATTTAGTCACGCGTCGGATGTCTGGATGTTCGGTGTGACGTTGTGGGAAATGTTGACATTTGGCGAGGAGCCCTGGCTGGGCCTAAACGGTTCCGAAATACTGCGGAAGATTGATCGTGAAGCTGAGCGGCTGCACGAACCGGAAGCAACACCTCCATACATGTATGAATTGATGCTCCGTTGCTGGGCGAGAGAACCTTCGGAGAGGCCAACATTCGCCTCATTGAAGGAATCATTGACCAGCATGGTGCCGTCCGTGATGAAGGCTGTGACCGCCTTCGACAATGTCGAAGGAAAAATGTCTATTGAGTCAGGAGACCAAATCGTAATTATCGATGGGCGTCCGGAGAACTACTGGTGGAAGGGCCAGAACCAGCGAACCTTTCAAGTGGCGCACTTTCCACGCTGCCTGGTCGATCCGATGCGCCGGAAACAGCCAGGGGATATCAGCAAGCCACTGGAAAATTCGTTCATCCATACGGGACATGGTGCACCTTTCGGCAAGAGCTGGGGTAGCCCCGTTTACATCGACGATGTATACTTGAGGAACCCGATGGATCCTCCAGACGTGTTGATGGCGGCCGCGACAGACAACCAGACGAAAAAGAGATTTTCTTATGGTACACCACGCACCAGAAAACAATTTAATTATATGAAACTGCGCAACGATATTCGATCGAGTCCAGTCAAAATTTCACAATCAGCGTCGACCTCGAGCGTTAGCCAGGAGGACAACCTGATTGATTTGTCTGCCGAGGAGTTGGCGAGTACGAGTGCACATGAAGAAGTCGCATGCAGGCGAGTGGTCAATATTCTAGATGAACCAATTGACGGCGAGAAGTTTTCCTGGCAGGACGAGGAGAGCAGGACGTATGCAAACTTTCCCGGAAACGTGGATCCCGCGTATTCTGATCCCTTCGATACGTCTGCTGTGTTCATGAAGCCACCACATTCGCGATATTATAGTCATGTACCCACTGAAGTCGCCAGTCGCTATCTGAAGACGCAGATGTACGGAAATGTGGACAATCAAGAGGCAGGAGATCACGCTCAAGGCACAGCGAATTTCGTTGCTGATTCTGCTAATACAGAGGTATGTTGGATCATCTTTTGAAAAACAATCTTTTCAAGTAATTTGCGAACTTAGTTATAACGATTGACACTCAACTTTTTTAATTATCTATACCACTTTGTTTTATTTATTACTTTCTCAGGAAGCTCGTCAATACTCAGTGAATCTGAATAAGGAATGTCGACAGGACGCAGTAAACCTGAACGTGAATACGAATGCGGAAGGTGATGATGTGAGTCATTATAGTGAGATAGATAAGATTAGCCCTCGCGGATCGAACTGGTCTACCTGGCCGGAGGATCTACGAAATTCTTCTGCCGCGCAGACCTATGTCAACGTTTCCGGCGTTGAAGAATCTGCATCGTCATTTGTCGCCCCTACTCCCCCGCCTCCTCCCTCCATTGGACCAAACACGAGTCCGTCCAAGCCAAAATCCAATTGCGAGCTTGCACGGAGTATGAACGAGTTATCGCTAAATTCCAACTCCAGTGCCAATGTCACAAAAAAGTTGGATCCTGGCTTTTTGGCCGAATTAGAGAAGCACTTGGGCGAGAAGGAGGCTACAAAGAACACGAATTCTGCCAATAGTGAAGAAAACCAGGAACCGGAAGGCGCGAGTTATTTGCGCTCATCGCAAGACAAGTTGCGACAAGGTTCCACGTCGATCCAGCAGCTTTCAACTGTAGAAGATGCCACCAAATCTTTAACGGTCATTCCAGTGTTGAAATCTCCGCCACACAAGAAATCAAAATCACCGGTAACGACGATAGATCGTCGAGCATCTTTCTCGTCAACATCATCTACTAGCAAAGTACAAAATTCTTGGCAGTCAAAAAGTACGAACATTCAAAGACCACGTCCTCAGGATGAGCAACGTATGTCAGAATCGACCACTGACGCCATAGTGAGTCAAATCTGGCAGCAAACGCAGACTCTATCGCAGCAGCAGCAAAATATCTGTCTAACCGATTTGGCTACTGGATGTCAGACATTAACTCCTGTTCCAGTGGCTCAAGGGAACGCTAAATTTCAAGAAACCGCTGGCAATATTGCCAGCGGTGCGAGCAATCACGATCAACATGGTCCTTGCAATGTCGCCAAGGCCATCTTCACTCAGTCGCAAGCCTGCTCATCGAATCAGAATCATTCTCCGAATACGACGCATGTCAATCAAGGCAATATCAACCTGCTTCACGAAGCTGCCAGCAACATTGCTGGTAGTAGCACAAGCGAGGCTCAACATGGTCCCTGCAATGTTGCCAAGGCTACGTTTAATCAAGCTCAAGTTTGCTCAGCAAATACTGAGAATTATTTTCAGAATCCATCGACCCTTGATCATGGTGTTTTCAATTTACTGCAGGTTGCTGCCAACAGCGTCACAAACGATTCTCAGTATAATGTCACAAACACTTCTAAAGCGAGCTTGAACCAGATGCAAGCTTGTTCGTCAACCAGTAGCCAGAATTATAATGCATCGAGCGCTGCTCTTAGTTTGCTTCAAACTGCCAATCATGTTTCTGGTGCGAGTGCAAGCGAACCCTCTCCATATGGATCTTGCAATATCTCCAAAGCCGCTTCCACTAATCAAGCGCAAGCTTGTCCGACGATGAGTCAGAACTACTCGCAGAATCAGAGCAGTTTTGGTTTGCATCAAATTTGTCCTCAGAATGTGCCAATGTCATCCGGTGCGAGTAATGTCCACAAGATCGCTCACATACAGAATGATTTGCAACACCTGAAACCTGCTACACTTTTATCCGAACAAGTATACGCCGAATTGAAACAAACGGTATGTAACTTTCGTAATTATATAATAGATCTCGGAAGATATTTTTTCTTCAAAATTATCAAATTTAAAAATAATTACATTTAAAAATAATTGGAATTAAACAATGTGTAAAAAGTAAACGCTAACATATGCGACAATACTTATTAAAATCTGATAAGCCTCGAGATTTAAAATTCAAACGTATAACAAATCTCTTAAGCTAAGTGATTCTAAATATTTTACAGGTACCTAATCTAGAACAGCTGTCTCAGAACGAATTCAATACTCTCTATAATAAGACTGTTCAACAGAATATACTGCGAAATTACTATTCTAATAATCTGAGCGGAGATTCGGGCCAAAAAAACGCTCAGGAAATGACTAGCAATCAACAGCAACAAAAGACTATGATTGGCAGAAATCAGTCTGCCCAGGGACACTCTTGTGACTTTAGTCCTTATCTAAAACAGCCGCCAGTTTATAACCCACCTCCTCCTCCGACCTGGAGCCCGCTCAATTCCGGTCAAAATGGTTACACGCAGAATCATTATTCTACAGCCAAATGCAACTTGAGCGGACCCTCCAATCTGCTGCAAACTGAAACCTCTTCTTTAGCAAGAAATGTATCTGGATCGGCAACAGTAAACGACTTGGCCGCCGTCAAAGTGAACCTGCTGCAAGTCAATCAACACCAAACCGGTACTAGTCCTCCGCTCACCGCGGCCTCCCAGCAATTGGTAATGTCGTTAAGCGACGAGTTTCGAGCGAGCAGGATCATGAAGGTGCAGAAGGAGGCTGCGGACGCGTCGCAGCAGGAGGTACTGGCTGCGCTGCAGGCGACCGGCTGGGACACGAATCAAGCTGCTAAACAGATCGCAAAAGATAGACAGGCGAAGGTTGAAAGTCTCGTGAGGTAAGTGTCTCGATATTCTTTGGTAAATCGATTTACTCACGCGAGATTATCTGTGCCGCTGTAAAATAGACATGACTTGACATTATATATTACAGTTATAAAGATTTTATATAGACATTTATATTGGGACAACAGACTCGACATTAGTTGTACAGATTTGCCGTCATATAAAATTCAAAAATTCTTTAAGACACTTGTGATAATGTGTCAAAAAGGGGAAAAATTACGATGCAATCGATTTTCTCATTTTTTATAGGTTGGGCTTGGCTAATAAACAACAATGCGAAAACGCTCTGAAGCAAACAAAATATGATGTAGAAATGGCAGCTTCATTATTGCTCGATCAGGTCAGATGAGAAATAACCACGGTCAATAATTCAAAACTTCCTGTGACATAGTTGTAACGTTGCTAAAACCTTACGTTTATTTATGAACAAAAGCGATAGACAAAAATTTCATTTGGGAAACAATTACAGCGATCTGTCTGAGATTACTCGCGGATTTTTTTGTCGAGCTTTTGCATTCCATTCTATGGCACAATTTAATGCTAAACATGACTGATGCTTACTATTTGGACGATGTAAAAACAGAGTTATTGTGCATAATCGATAAGTGATAAAAATATTACTAGTGTGACATTATTCTTAATACGTAACAAGTATAAATCTGAAACTGTGATATATTGTTCATCTTTATCTGGACTTACAATTATGGTGTTGTTAATGAACTTTTAGGACAGTGAAGATAAGAAACTTTATTTATAACAGATGTTGTTGAAAAAAAATTGAGATTATTAAATTAAATAATATTTAGTTTACATATACAAGATAAATCAGCAGCAATTAAGATTTTTAATATCTTCGAAAATGAACAAATAAGAAGATTTGTCAAACAAAAATTACGTATATAATGTGAGTTACATATATAACATAAACATGAGAATCATTATGGCACTCTTTGAAATTTGTGTTTGACAAATTTTTTTTCTATTCTTTTATTTTTTTTATATAATTGTAAAGATAAAATGCTAATTGCTATCAGTTTCCTGTCTGTATATGTATTTCCGCGTACATCCTGTCTGTATATGTATTTCCGCGTGCGAATTGTATGTGTGGGTAACACAATTAGTGGCAAATCTACATTTTCGGTTTATCATAACTATAGAAACGGGTATAATCAAAAATTTTATTTCAATTACATATAAAAAAATATATACTCTCTCTTTATGTTACATGTAAAAAAATATGTACTTTATGTAATTATCATTTAACATAATAATATAATCTTTAATTTACGAAAAATAAATTTTAGAATTTTATTTTAGAACTATGTATATCATAGTTCAAGAACATATGTTACTATCTATATAATAAAATCTCTTGATTTATACTTAAAAGTTCCAAGGTTTCAAGGTTAAACTTCATATCGATGGATCTACTGCTGGTTACAACATTATTTTGAATTTTAAGTTTGAAGTTTATGTCATAATAGATATGTACAATATACACACACATACGGAGTGTTTCATAAAACTTGTGCCAAAATCTGGCATATGCTTCACAAAACATTGTATACATCACAGTAGAAAATTTAAAAGAGAAAGAAAATTCAAGATTTATAAAAATTTACAAACTAAAGCTTTCAAATTAAAAATGGAAAAGTTTACGAGTTTTACAGAATTTAAAATTCTGAAAATCTAAAAGAATCTTTAAAAAATTCTTCAAAAAAATATTCTGAAATTTATAAATCCAAAAATTTAAGCATTTGAAGATCTTAAAAAAATCTAGGATTGTAGAATTCAAGAATTTAGAAATATCTAGACATATACATGTGCATCTAAATATTGAAGAACAGAAAAATTTATTAACCGGCAAAAGAAAAAGAGAGATTAATAAAGATAAATCATTGTTATTATTATTATTAATAGTTCTGATGTATTATCGAACAAAGTAATATTAGGAAAATCACACAAACGCGATTGTAGGTCCAGATAGAGATTAGAGGATTTAGATATTATCATGACATGTAGTTTTTCTTCCTACATACGTTGAAGAATATCGAGAGAGTTATTTTATTATTACATATAAACCAAACCAGAGTGTACATAATTTTTTTTTTATTTAAGCTTACAGTCAATACTCTACTCATTTCTTTCTATTTCTTTAGGATGCCTTTTTTTCTGTTTGATGAGCGAAATTATATGAATGAATAAAAAAATTATGTTGAAGTTACCGCTTTATATATCTAGATATGCAGACATGCATCTCATCTTCTAATCCCAAAATCCTTCATTCTTAATACAAGATTTAAGAATGTATCTAGGAATCCATTTATTCATGAATATGACAATTGCATACAAATAATACATTAAACAATTCTCTTTATAATAGTACAATTTCATTTAATGTATTTTATATATAAAAATTGTATATAAAAAATGAGAAATCTACGAGGAGAATTGAAAGTCTATTAATATTCCAAGTTAAAGTGACTAGTGACTCAAAGTGTGAATAATGTAACAAAGTCTTCTCTGGTTTTACTTTTCAAATAAGAGATGCGTACGTCAGCAAATTGTCTAAATCGTGAAAAGAGATCTGAATCGTCCAAGCACTTGCTATCGAAAGTAGCGTGTCCTTGAATAGAGCACACGCACGTGTGCTCTAATTACGCTCGATATATCATCCGTTATGGGATTCAGAATTCAGAATATACGATGATTGGCCCATGAGATTCGCGTGCGGGCGTGAAAGTGCGAATGTACGTACGAGGTTTCACCGAGAAGAGCGTAGAGGGAAATGTTTCTGCTTTTACGGCCGCAGAAGCAAAACTGCACTCGCAGCGTGTGCAACTCTTGCGCGAGGACCAAGGAAGAACGGCTTAAATAAAAAAAAATTACGAGGAAATTGTAAATATCTAATCGAGATCATATGTTATATATAAATACAAATAACGCGAAAAATAGAACATAAATGAATAGTATAGTTATTTTGGAAGAAAAAGTGGAAAAATATTTTTTATAAATAGAAAAGTGGAAAGAGTTTGTTAAATAGAGATCAATTAATATGAAATAATTTCGTTAAATATTTGTCAAGTGTGTAATAAAAATTTCAACATGTTCATCTAAGGATTTCACGGGGGAAACAAGAAGATTTATAATTGTCTTAAGGTAAAATAATCTTTCATAAACAAGTACATGGAAGAATATAACATATAAATAAATGTATAGTTTATATTAAAATTGTTATATTAAATAATAATTGTTAAATTAAATAATAATTGTAAATGAAAATTGTTATATTAAATAATAGTTTATATTAAAATTATTATATTAAAATTGTTACCAATAAGAAACAGCGATTTTGATTAGACATTAATTGATAATTGATTTAATAATTGTCATTAGTTAGATTAATATAGAATAAATATATAAGAAGAGACCAAGAAAAAAAATAATTTAACATTTTTCTCTCCAAAAAAGCTGCACATTACATTCCCGAGGTAGAGTCCGAGAGAGAAATGCCAGTGGAATCGTCGATCTATTGGAGCTCGGTCGATTCACGAAAATCGACCTCCGGCAGTTCCGGAAGCGACGCGGGCGGTCGTCATTACGTGGACCCGTGGGACCTGGAGAATTATGCTTATCTACGCCGTCACAACGTCGCCGAAGCACCGCGTCGAACGCGACGTCCTCCCACGAACGAGCATTCTTCCCGCGATACGCGAACATTCCCGGAATACTGGTAATACACAGAGAGAAATTCCGACATGTGAAATTAAGGGTCTGCAACTACACATTAGGCGATTATATCAATAGCGAAAAAATGTATGAAGTTTTTTTTCTCACTCTATACATCGCACGAGATATAATTTAGAGGAAAGAAATTTTTTTCATACCAGAAACCTCTGTGTAATCTATTTGGAATTACAGTGTCTATTTCTCTAATAGAATAGATCAGTGTCTATTTCTCTAATAGAATAGATTCAAATTTTGATATTTATAACTTGAAATTATTAATTTATATTAATTGCTAATATTAAAATCATCTCCATATTAATAATAATTAATTATATAACATTTAATATTAAATATAAATTGTATATGCAATAATAACTTGAGAAATGAAGAGAATTTAGAATGAAACAAAAAAGTCTGATCCATATCTTTTTAGCTTGAAAATAATAATCTGAAATCTTACCTGAGAATTGTTAGATTAATATAGATTAATTTTTATAAATTTTGTTAAGGGAAGTTATTGATGTCCTTAATTTCACATGACCATGACACCAAATTTTCAAGGTGAAATTTGATAAGTGTTTATTCTCGTTTTCTCTCGTCGCTAATCAATTGGTTTCTAAATGAATTTTTCAGGTATGCTTTACCCTCATTGAGAGAATCGGAATATGATGGTTCCCCATACGCGCAGGAACTGTACCGCAGACCAATTAAGTCAACGAACAATGGCTTCTATTATCAGCAAGCTATCTACGAGGACGAGGGAATGGATTATGTTGCACCGTTTCCGGTTTACACGCCTGGATTATTCGGTAAGATCTATAGTCTATACCAGCTCGGAGTCTGAAAATTATTTATAATACTTCAGTATATGATTTTTAGAATTTTTACAAACATTTTTTAATTATTTATATGTTAAATTATGTTTAATTTTTTAATTTTAAAAAAATTTTTTTTAAAACAGTAAATATCGGTTTATTCCATAAGTAATATCGTATTTAGAATATGATATTGAATATAATTTTAATTGAATTTAATTTGAAATGATAAAAAAATATCTAAATTCCTACTTGCAATAAAAAATAAATTAGTCCATAATACATTTTTCATAATACAACGTGCCATTTATTTATTATTTATTTTCTAGTTTGTTGACTGAAAAATTTAATAAATTTTAAAATGTAATCATTTAATTGTGCCATTTTAAAATGTGTCTCAAATTTAAAATTTTACGTTACAATGCGGAACATTTTAAACATTATTCTAATAAAATGATCCATTACAACTTATGAAAATTAGAATCAAATTGAAATGCACAGTATTATTATATTCGCAGATTATGGAATTGTTAAATGTAGTCTCTAATTTGTATGCCAGTGGGGAATAGCGCGAATTTGATTCTGTCAGATTTCACGCCTTACTGGAGAAAAAAGGAAAGAAAACAGACCTTTTCCATTCGAAATGCACTTCGAGAAATCAAACGATTTCTATGGTCCGTAACGCGTTAGAAAGTTTTTATACGTGCTGTCGTTACATTATAATGTCTTATGGTGCGACACGATGTCGCAAGGATTGCCCTGTTGCGATGCGTTCATGCGCGAATCTGTACATCAATGTACGAATCGATCTTCACCGTGTAATTGTAATTTTCATCGCGTAGACTTTCTCTCCTAGATATTAAATCGTGCGCGAAATTTGTGGCGTTCACGAGCGCACATCAGTTGTTCTCGGATGTTACTGTAATGTTCAAGGATTTTATAAAGTTTGCAATTTGTAAAACAATTACATTATTTTTAACATTTACTTTTTGGAACTTAATTACCTATATAATTTTATATTCGTTAAAGTTCGATTTTTTTTTAATGAAAGGAGGATGTAAAAGTATCCATGGCATCTTCCATTTTTTTCGATCTCAATATTCAATTTAAATTTCTCGTTGCGATTAAAAACGGCGCGCAATTAATAATAATTTATAAAACAATAACGAAACGTCATTTTTAACATTTATTTTTTGGGAATTGATTGGCCGTATAATCTCATATTCATTAATTAATTTGAAGAAAAAATAAAGATAAAAAAGATATACATATATTGAAATATCACTAATTTTGAATTGTAGATGGTTAGATTGTATCTTACTCTCTCTTTTCTTTCTTCTTGTCTCTTTTACTATTGATTTATGTAAAATTTATTTGTTCAAGAAATTTCTAGATATCCTCTGCAAGAAGAAAGATGCTTGCCATATGCAATTCACACAGATAAAGACAGATATATAGCGGAAGCGATCTGTCCACCACATATTGGACATTTAAACACATATGGTCATCTGAAGATCGACTACACAAACAGCTGGAACTCGCTCAATCGTCGAATTAGGAAGTAAGATTGACTTTTCTCGGATTAGAAATGAATATGAGAAATGAGAATTACTTGATAATATGTTACATAAATAATATTGTTATATGCTCAATCAAAGCCTTTAATTAATTAAGGGTTAATCGAAAAAAACGTGCAATTAAATTTGCAATTTTATTACTCTTCTTATTTATTAGTTAGTAATTCATAAACACCTGTTTTGCTTTCATGTTATATTAGTAGATATATTTAAAAAATTATATTTATTTTTTTTATTAATTGTAATTTGTAACTTTCTTATAGTTTCGCGCAAAATAATATGTAATAAGTGAAATATTAATAAATTATTTGCGCCGTGTAAACCATACATATATACATATATATGTATATCGTTTTTACATTCTAATTAAAAATATTTAAGTTGTAATCGAAAGTAAGAACTTCTTTTTATACATATATGTTTATAATAATTTATAAATCGAATTTAAATAATATCAACCACAGTTTCATCGTCTTTTTGAAATAATTTTCTTCTTTTCCGGACGACATTAACAATGTCCAAAGCAGGCACTCTTAAAAAATCAAATAATTTTATATTATTAATATTTTTCAAATCGTTAATATTATTTTTTTGGATTTCCAGATCTCAAAAATTATAAATTTCTAATTTTTAAAAAATCTTTTAATATAATTACTATATTTAAAAAAAAAATTTACAAGATTATTAATAAATTATCCTAAATACTATTTTACTCTACATATGATGAAATTTCTCGGTATGCAAAGTTTTTAAATAATAAAATTATATTCTCGATAGCACTTTAATTAATTATCTAAATTAAAAACCGAAAAAAAAAATGATTTTTCTTACTTGCTAGGTCGATTTTCCTTTCTTTCATCATTTATAAAAGCAGGATGTTTTGTATTTTTCGTTCGTTGAACATTCTTGGACACTACATTTTGCTTTGCAAACCCTGCTTCTTTCTAAACAAATAGGGGATTTACACTTTAGAATATAACGTACTGAGAATAATTAATTTATAGCTCAATTAAATAAAAAAATTATCTTACTTTCATTCTTAAATCTCTTTCTTTCTTTTCTTTCTCTCTTTGTCACATACATTATGTAGAAAGAATTTCGGTAAATTTATTAAATGGATAAACGCATATAATAAGAAATTAATAATTAATACCAGAAGCAATTTCGCCTCCGTGCTATCCAAAAGACGTTTGTACTTCAAAATCTCGTCCTTGTGATGTTTGTCTTGCGACAGTAATTGTTGCTTGTGCTTATCCTCGAGTTGTACTATTTGCAAATGCAAAAAATCGATTTCGCTCTGCAATTTAGAGACTGCGCCAAATTAATTTTTAGTTTCCACTTTTCTATTTCCTCGTTTATTATTTTTCGCGAATTTTCGTACCTATTTTTTTAAATCACACTTTTATGCAACATTCAAAAATTTTTGAATGCGATTTAAATATCTTTGAATTTCAAAAATTAAAAATTTTAAATATAACTTTTTTATCTATGCACGAAGAGTCATACAAATCGAGATTTTAAAAAATTAAATACTTGTACCTTTATTATTGCTTAAAAGTTTATTACGTTCGTATTCTTGTTGTGCAATGGCTAGGGCACAGCGCAGTTGTTCGTTTTCCTTCTCTAAGATATCCAAAGATATCTTGTATTTTTCCTCACGTTTCATTAACCAGCGAAGCATATCCTTCCGTTTGTTCTTCATCATTTCCAATTTGTTGCGCTCACATTCTAAGGAATTTTGTTGCGTCTCGCTGAAAACATGCAGCGCGGCATATTTCTGCCACGCATGAGGATCTTTTTATTCTTTTATTAAAATAATTTTTAAGATTAAACTCGTTTTTAAACATAGTTTTTGTATAGCAAATATTACTCTTAATGACAAAGATAATAGTAAAATATATGTGTAAAAATGAATCTTTAGCATTGAAAGAAATAATTGATCCAATTAAAATCTCTTTTTGAAATTTTAATCATTTTTGATGGGATTTATATACGATCGTCGTAATAAATGTTTAGATTAGACAGAATTTACGATACTTGTCGAGGATTAAAGTAAAATGGGATATAAAATTTTATAACATTTATGTACATCTTTCAATTTTTTAAGAATTAATTTTACGCATTTCTAGTAAGGTTGCAAATTCAAAAACAAAATTTAAAATAAAAAGACATATTAATAAATATTGTATTGATAACGAAAATTTAAATCTTGTATTAGTCTTAAGTGAATCATCTTGTACTATCTTGTCTCAAGTTTATTAATAATTTTCATATAAAATTGAGTAATTGTTTAAAATAATATTTAATATAATAATTAATTTAAAATAATATAATACTTAACATAATCATTAATTTAAAATATTTATAAATAAATATAATTGTTTAAATCATTATATTATATAATTATACAATTATAATAATTAAATTACTTAAATAATTATTATTTATGTGTGTCATTTTTTTACTTCCCAAAATGTTATATATTGTATACATATACATATGTTGTCTTTATATTATTTATATTTTGTTTATTGTATTATAATTGTATTTTTATAATTGTATTTTTAAATGACTAATGTTTTTATTTAGAAAATAAATTTTTAAATTGGTATAGTATGTGTTGTACATGTACGTGTGTGTGTGTGAGATCTTTTTCTCATTTAATTTAGTATACATATTTTTATACATATTTATATACATATTTTAGATTTTTTTTTAAGTTAACAATCTCTTGACAAGATTACATAATATAATCTTGACACACTTGATAACTAATTAAAAATCTTGCCTTGAACTTATCTCGAAATCGAGATAAGATAAGACAAAATAATATCAAGAGTCTTATGCAACTCTAATCTGTATCAGAAATCCAAGCTATCGATCAATCAAATGTATCAATTGGAATATCTGCTTTTACAAGTGGGCACAAGAGATACGGTTCTTCACTTACATCGCGTATCTCTCTGTATTTATCCAGAAGAGCCTGGAGATCAGAACGCAATATTTGGCTATAAGCCATTCTTCTTCCTTTTTCTATAAATCTTTTTTTGGAGGACTCAGGATCCGCTTTCTTCTGCTGCCTATTGTCTTCGTCTTGAAATTTAATGGCTCTCGTTGACCAGGGGAAGAGATTAGTCTGATTTAGCCGCCCATCAACAGGTGAAATTACCGTCTTTTCTCCGATATTTGGTGCGCTACTTTTCAGTCATTTTAAATCGATCCTGCGCAAGGTAATTGAAGAATCGCGTACGAATTGTATTACGAATACATTTTCAAGCGTGTTCGAAAATCTTGTCCATGGAGTAAAATAGTAAAATTTAACTGACCAATCTCAGGATAAAGTGTGAGCAAAGATTTCTTTATCCTAATTGGTCAACTCAACGCTACTCTAAAATTTCCTATTTACATCTTAATTGGATGATTTTATAGTACTTCCTAGTACTTCCTAGAATCACTGTTTAATAGAGTGAATGCAACTAAAAATAGATAATTTAAGACATTTTCAAAATAATTTTTAAAAAAATGAATACAAATAAATGTACCTAACGAAATATTTACATATAAATACATTTAAAAGTTTATAAATGATTAGATCTTGCCGCCAAAATTAACATTAGTTTTAAAATTGAATGTAAATAAATCGAAAACAAATCACATACATGGATTTAAATATAAATATAAATGAACACAATTAAATTTAAGATAGCTAAAAAATAAATAAAACAAATTAAGTAGATAATCTATGTATTTTATATTTGTATGTAAAGCAAGTATAAATCTAAACAAATTTTTGTTTGAATGATATACTTCAACGTACAGAGTATCTTTTCAAAAAAATCTAGGCTCTGAAATAAATTTTATCAAGTATACAGTGATAGATAGGTACATTATTGTTCTTGTTATAAAAAATGAGTTAAAAAAAATCGTTCGAGACGAGAGGAGAGAATCCTTTATTTTGAACACTATGCCATCATAATATATTAATAATAGGCAACTATAAAACGATATTATATATATACATACATATATATATATACATATATATATATATATATAATACAATTACGATACATTTTTTATAGTGCGTCAATTTGAGGATCCAAAGATAAGATCCAAATATAATATAATGTTCAAGGACGTGTGAGAAAATCTGAGGAAAGAAAAGAAAAAAGAGCCACGAAAAATAAATATATATATATCATAGATTCATTATCCAAGGATCTGTAAATTCAGATGTGCAATTTATAGGTCCGAAAATATCATCCAAAGATGTAATTCTATCTAGGCAATACAATAAAAATCCAAGGATCTCTCAGAAGATCAAGAGCTCAATCAATTCATTGATTTAGAAATATCGCAGAACATATAAATTGTTTTAAATCCGGTAAATTAAAATTGCTTATATTATACATATATTTTATAAAGTCTACTTTGTGTAAATTTATAACATGTGTGTGTACATATATATATATATATATATATATATATATATAAAATATATAATATATGCATATATAAAACATAATATGATATAATCATATATTATACATATAATATATAATAATAATATATTATATATTATATATTATATATGGATGTATATATATATATGTATAAACTAGGAATTATATTATATAAATAATCTCTAGTACATATATATATACTTAGAAATACAAAGATTTTTCAAAATTTTAATAATCCTTGAAATTTACAATTTAAGATCAATAATTTGTAATAGCTATAAAAATCCAAGAAAAAAAAGGAAGGAAATTTTAAATATTCCAACATTTTAGTAAATATTTAAAGATGTAATAAAATTTACAGATCAAGAAAAAAATTATTGTAATCCACTCATTTTTAAAAATATATTCAAGTATCTCGAAATCAGCGAGAAATATCAAATATATATAATGCTGTAAAAATTTAAGCAGAATCTCCTCCTGAGATCTAAATTGTTTAACGCTAAATTTGATGATCCATGAATCTGAGAGTCCGAGGATTTTATCATCAAACGGACATGAGGAATTATATATAAGATGCGCAAATAAATCTAATAATAATATTAATAATAATATTTTTACTAAGAACCGAAAGACAGATTGTGGAAGGTACAAAACAATCTTCAAAATTTCGTGCGTGCCATTTGTGTTTTGGTTCGTGTGAATACACCTTACGCACATTATGTCATTGTGTCAAATAAATAATTATATATAACTAATAGAGTTTTAGCGTTAAATGATACAGATTGAATATATATCTCTTAATTATACTAATATCGTTATACATCCTTGTGTCTTGTTCGTTCGAGGACTTTGTTAACCCTTTCAAGACAAAGTTATGTTTCTCAAGTATTGCTTCGGTCAATTGTACAAGGCCACAAATTTTAAAAAATTCTTTTGTACATTTGTATATTTCTTCATTTGTTTTCTAGAATATAATTTATTGAAAAAAATTGATCAGAATTTATTTCGTAAGACTGATTTATCAACACTCGATATATCATAAAAATTTAAAAATCATTTCTTGTTTCCATGTTTTTTATGAGGGCAAGAATTCACTTTATTATCTCTCGTTAAAAATAAGTTGAGATTAATATATTTTTTTATTCTTGAACATAATGATTTCATTAATGGATTATCTATGTAAAATACGTAGGGATTTATGTAAAGAATCTTATATGAAGAGAGGGAGGGTAAAGGACTTTGTTATCAAACATTTTCTTTAAACTTCTTTATGTCTATGATCTTTTTTAGAAAGGGTTAAACATGTCATTCGAACCTTTTTTTTTCTAAAAAGAGCTAAACATGTCACATGTATCTTTTATCATCATTACCAAATGTACACACTTCCTCGTACACTTGTGCGAACAAGAACGCATTTGACGAGTAAAATTTCGTTACAATGAATTCCGAATCGGTCGAGCAACTTGAGATCACTGTTCTGAGCAGCAGCATTTCTTACAAGTCGCAATTGTCACATTTTTGTTATAAGCAATTCTTTTGTTTCTGCTGCACATATGTTATATTTTCACTTGAATAAATAATTAAAATAAGTCGGGGATTATATATATATATATATAATAATAGATAAAATAAATCTGGAATTACATACAATTATATATAATATTATATATAATATATAATAATTATATATAATATGTACATAACATATGTGTATAATTATATATAATACATAATAATTATATATAATTGGCAAACACACTTGTCAGTTTTGCAGAGCTTTGTCATCTGATCTATATTGTCTTACATAAATTGCATAACAATGGACAGATCAAGCCGCCTATTCTTTGACTGAGAGTCTGACCATTTTCGACTTTTTATTAATTGATTTAGTTCGAAGAATTAGGCTGAATATATTTCTCATGTTTTCTTTCCATCACTAGCGAAGAAATGTTATCGAGAGTCATTTGGCGCGTTATTGAATTACAATCACGCGTACAACAATCAGCCATTTTTGCATAATGTATCAAAAGAGATTAGAGTGAACTCTATAACAATTATTACTAAACACTATCGCCGTACACACATACATACATATATATATACATACGCACGCATTCGGTATAAAATCTAATAATAGCCAGACTCTCATCTAAGAGGTTTATCTCATGTCAAGCAGATTAATTTGTATCATCGACGAAAAAATATGGACATAGCATATACTGCGAAACAGTAAAAGACTATGTTACTTTTTCATCGATGATAATTATTATAAATAAGATCTTTTGTGTCATTGCAGCGAAATTTCACCGAGTAATCAATTGTCATAGCGTTGGTCGTCGTGTTTTAGGAAGATGTTTAAGTACAGATTGACCTGAGATCGGATGACTAGCATTTTCGGTTGTTATTGGCGCCGCTATGACAAACGCGCAAACGGTCCTGACGACGTAGCCGCTTGCCTTTTGCTTGACGCACCTTGTTGCTCCTTTCCATGCGGGCCCTCTTGAGACTCTGAGTCGAGCGTTTCTGCAACATCTGCCCAGACAAGAGTAGCGAATTTTTAATTTAACGATCTTATATTAAATGCTTCGTATCTTTAATTATGAATTTTAAAGATATTAAGCTCACCTCCTGAGCTCGTTCCTGGGCGGTCCGGAGCTGTTTTCCGATCCTAGCACTGTTATTATTATTGCTATCTGATGCGGGCAGTCTGTCGTTGTGGATGGCTTGCAATTCTGCAACAACTCTACGCGACAATTCATCGATGTTACTTCGGTCTAGACTGCTGTCCAAGGACGTAGATACGGTACAAAGCGCGGAGGATGTGGAGGACGAGAGATCAGCTGGCGGCGCCGGGGGGACGTTTTGAGGAACGTCAACGGTTTGTCCGACATCGACGTCCTTTTGGCCTTCTATCCACCTGTCCGGCGACGGGGGCGGAGTGTCCGGAGTGACAGGGGGAGACGTTCCTGACACGACGGAGTATACGGACATGCTAGGATGTTCTATCAGCAGATTCTCCATTGGCGAGGTTGCCACTTTAATGGGCCCTTCTTGGGTGAACACTGCCGGTGGCATTTCATACCACGGCTCCTCCAGCGTACCCTCAACTGGAAGAACAGAAAAGAAAGCGCGTAAGCACATAATCAGTCGAAATAATCAAGATGCTGTAAAGTATAAAAATAAAAAGGATAAAGAAACTGATTTCACAAAAGTAAAAAATTATAGTTCAAAGAAAAGAAAACGAGTTAAAGAAGAAAAGAAAGTTGCTGTATATATATATTGTATACATATTGAAGTATATACACTCAATGGATTTCATTCAATAAAGATTGCAGAAGTTATACTTCAGATAAGATGTATCACTATATAAATAAACGAAATCTGCCATAGATAAGGCATAGAATCAATATAAAAGGACTCGTTTCGTAATCGAGATTCCGGAAGTTACTACTAACAATAAGTTTATTATAATTCTTGTGTATAACAAAATTGAATAAATTGTCATACTCATAAAATTGAATAAATGAATAATATGTGAATAATTAGGTAATGACTAAAAACACTATTGTGATTATCTCTATCACACGTAAATATTTTTAAAAAAATCTTGATCAAAATTAAAAATTAGAATAAAATTTAATTAAGATAAAATGGTCTTTCTCTCCCTCTGTAAACACACATACATAGTTTTAAGTAA
This sequence comes from Camponotus vicinus, assembly GCF_025532165.1. Taxonomy (NCBI): domain Eukaryota; kingdom Metazoa; phylum Arthropoda; class Insecta; order Hymenoptera; family Formicidae; genus Camponotus; species Camponotus vicinus. The sequence goes on along the minus strand of NW_028141976.1, from coordinate 10,337,215 downwards.
ATTACTAAAAAACGATAAATTATGTACCAGTTCGGTCAATGAGGATCCATTCATCGTCCTCGACCTCCACTTGCCTGAATCTCCGCATTATCCCTCGGGTTCGAGGATCCTCTTCGAGTGAATCTTGCGTGCCGGAGTAATTACTCCCAAACAAGTAACCGACAAAATTGCCCAACATCCTGATCGTCTGATGTCTGTAACACAATAGCCATTCTATATCAATTTTATAAATACATACATATTTTTTATTTGTATAAAAAATATATAATTAAATTAAAATAATTTTATTTATTTATTATTATTGCACAAAGTAATTATTTTTCAATTATTATTTAAAATCATTATTTTAAATAATATAAATAGTAGAAATAAATATTACAAAGTATTTTATAAATTATTTTATAAATAATTACTTTATAATTCTGCTGAATATTTTGATATGCAAAATTAATTTTAAAAAAAATCAATTAATCATTTAAGGCTGTAGAACCATGACCGCAGAAGATAGTGCGTGAGTGAAAAAAAATATATAAACACACAAAATACATTGCTATCTATTTTTTGAAAAATTAGCAAGTTTACGAAAAACACAAACAAGAAAGAAACACATAATATTTTTAATAGAGAATATGAATAAATGTTATCCACAAATTTCATTTTTTATTGATTTCATTATACTAAACAATTCGTTCGAAAATTGATGTTTTAATCGTTTTTTTTGAATAGTGACATTTTTCAACAACTTCTAACTAACTTTCGCCCTTTGATTTAAGGTAAATCGTATTATTTATCCCGCTGGAAAAGAGGAAGGAGAAGACAAGGAAGAAAATTGTATTCTTAGATAAAGACCTCTAGATTCTAAAATGGATTCTTGGATCTCTGCATTTTGACTTTAACTCTATTTCTCTATCTCTCTTTCTCTTTCATTTTGTTGTATAATCTCGATGAGTTTTCGTGGGCGCGCGAACGAGGTGATCACGTCGACCTTGATCTCGAATTTGCTTCTCTCTGGCTAGAAGGGCAACGAGTCCTCTCTCAGCCAATAGTTTTCCTCGGTGCATAACCACGTGCCAATTATATAATTACAAGTATCCGAACTGACACGAATGTACATGCTTATAATTCATTTTCTCGATGTTATCTTAATCCAACAGTAAATCCTCCTTCAGATTTATTATTAGAGTCTTGTTAAGATTTGCATAGATATACATACACACTCTGTCAAATACACGTAATAGCCCATTGTGGTATGTTTAGACCGATTTCATTCGATAAAGTCGACCTTAAAAGTTTTTTTGATGTAAATTTTTCAGAAAAATATTACACAAAGATTTTTTCATTACACGATATACACAAAGATAGGCAGACATACTCAATATGATCAATAATTCAATAACCATTGAAAATGTTATACATATATGTGATAATCTCTTTAATTTTCTCCTTAATTTTCTAGAGATAAAATGACGTATAAATGATTCTGCTTTCTATTTAATTTAAAGATTTAATTTTTTGCAATTCAAAAATTATTAATATAACTGAATTTTCCAAGAAAAAATAATAAAATAAAAAGTAAATGCAATTTAATAAATGCTAACAAATTAAAAATATTAAAATAGATTTGCAAAAACTATTAGGGAGCAGATTAAAAAAAAATAGATTTTTTTTAACGTAGACGGCATCTGTAAATTTATTTGAAAGAATTCACGATTGAATGCAAATGTAACAGTTTTATAACATCTTACACGTCAAATCACGACATTGCATAAACGACAATTTTTATACGATAATAATCTAACGCTAACTCTAATAAAAAAATCATCACATTTGTGTGTATATGTGAGTGAGTTTATGTAAAAAAAAAAAGAAAAAAAGATTGTATAATTTATTCTTGCCATATCATCCTGACTTATTTCGCAATTGGCTGCATGATTCACGTGATTTTAGAATCCGAACTATTACCCGACTAGCGATACTAACATCTAAAAGATTAAAGTATAGTTAATCTCCTTCTGTTTTTTTCTTCATTATGCAAACTTTCAATTAATGCAAAATTAAGTTAAATGAATCGTACAATAACAACGTATAACGATGTGTAATCGGCCCTCAAGTCGCTCTTCTATCGTTGCTGATCCATCTTTAATTAGCATATTTTTTATGGAAAATTCTCATCTTGAAAAAAATAGCGTAAAAATAAGACGTATAAAATAAAACAAAGAAATTCATATGACTTTCTCCCCCTCCTCTCTCCAATATCTCTCTTCTTTTTCCATTCCCTCCCCCCCCCCTAACTCTCTTTCTCAGTAATCACAACTTGACATCCTAAAGTCAGAGTTGTCTCGTCCTTAATGTTTTTATGGGTTTTTTATGTTCTGTCTTTGTGTTCTTCGTTACGTATACTAAGTGACAAAGTTATATAAAAAAAAGATAACAAAAAATGAGGAAAACCGTTAATGAGACATTTCGAAATATCGCTGTCGTTCCGATGAATTTTCTTCATTATTTTGTTTCGCATTTTCTTATTTCAAAAAAAATACAAGAAGTATACTTTCAGCAGACGGCAATCTTATTCTTTTCGCTCCTCAAATTTCATCATCCTTTATAAAATCGAAATAAATGATTTATCGATAGAATATAACGATAATTGCGAAAATTCATGAAAATGGCTCTAGGATCGCCTCTCCCGCGACAGATTACTCCAGTTTGCTGTCTTACTCCGTTTTCGAATTTTCCTCAGATACACGCACACACACACATACGCACGCGCTGGAGCACGCACCCTGATCGTGTAAAGCAGCTCGCTTTACATGATAAAGAAAGCGAATAAATTCGACGTCATTTAGCTATCGTTCCACTTGCTCTCGCTCGTGAACGCCTCATTTTCCTTCTTTTCCCGAATTTCCCTCACTTTCTCGTACCGTACAAGCCATCGTACCGTGGCGTAGCTCCGAGACTGAACGTCTCAACCGTACAACACAATCGCGAAAATCATTATTCGCCAGGATTCGTCTCGCTTATAGACTTTGCACTCCTAGTTCTCCTCTCCTTTCTTCTCTCCGGAATCTCTGTCACATTTGATTCGAGCGCGTCAATAATCTCCGAAACCGTGACAAGATACAAGTGACAATACGATCGCAGAAAAACCATCGTCGTCATCACTGTCATCGTCTCCCCGTCGTCTTCGGTTACGTCAAAGTACATATCAACTCTCTGGAAATGTATTATCGTCGACACAATGCTATGCACACAATACTACGAAAATAAAATAAAATAAACGACATACAGTTACTGAAGAAGAAGGAAGAGAGAAAAAGAGACTCGCAAATATAGAAAAAAAAAATGAAGAAGATACGATATGAAAAAGCTTGCAAAACAATCAACTCGCCTGAATAGTATCGCGTTTGAGGAGCCGTGGTAGCAACTGCTCGCCGTCAGCTGATTTCGACTGTTGGCTGGCTGGCTAGGCGACCGATTACGAGGCGCTGTGCGGGGGTGAGAGGCGAGATTGGCGAGGACGGTGGAACGGAGGGGAGTAATTTCCGGGAGCGGGGCTCGAAAGGGAAAGAGGAGAGGTAGTTGGACGCAGCGGACAGAAATGAGTTGCCTGGGAGAAGAAGGGATTTTAGGAACGGGAGAAACGAGGTGGAAGGGGAATTCCCCCTCCCACCTCCCCCCTCTCGCCTCCGCCTCCAGTCATCAGAGCCAAGGGAATAGCGAGGGCGAGGGTTACAGCGTAGAAGGGAAAGACAATGTCGATGTATGGACGGGAGGAGGAGTGAAGAGAGAGGGGGGAGGAATAGGGTAGGGTGGTGCTTCATAGAGCGATGTCAGGGGTGTATTTTGACGAGTGTGCTTGGTATAGATCCGCGGAGTCGATACGTTGCGTTAGAATAATGATTTTTTTTGCCCTCTCCTGTCCGCTCCTCCCCTCCTAAAATGCTGATTCCAATGGTTCTTTGGATTCCACGATTAAGAGATAGCCTCCTGATTTTATTTATTGGCGTTTGCGTCTTCTATCTTCGTTGGCAGAGATTTCTCTAAAATTATTATTCGTATCGCGATAGAATAAAATATTTATTTTGATCTCACAAGGATCCTTATATATCGAAAAATGATGAAATTCGAGGAATAAGAAAAGGATAAGTAAGTGATTTACTCAAAATTTATTTGTATTTTGATGTAGAAAAAAAAGTTATAGACTTTGAATTTGATTTAATAATATTCTATTTAATATTTATAATGTAATTTTCGTATTTGTGCTCGGTATTGTATCTCAAATACTTCTGATAAAATATTTGAGATGATTTGTAAACTCTATCTGAGAGTATATGCATATATCTTGACTTTTTTTGTTTAAATATAGATATTCTCAATGTGTATCTAACAACTCTGACATTTAGTGTTTTTGTTAAGAATTTTTATAAGATTCTTAATTTATGAAAAATTTTTTAATTTGTAAGATTATCATTTTATATAAATTCCGAGATTTTAAAATAAATTTTAAGTAAATAATAAATCTTACTCTATTTCTTTCTTTCTTGGAAAATCATATCAAATCTTTAAATATCGTCGTATTGCATTTCCTCGTTTCGCAATTCGTTTTGCAAACTACTTGTCTCGTCTACCTTTCGCAAGATTTTGTCGTGTCGAAGTTTCGACTTTGCATAACACATCGTTAACAATGACAGATTTAAAGCCCGACGAATTTTAGAACGAGTCGCTTTTCCAAGCTGAAACAGCTTTATGTCTCTTCTATTGATACAATATACAGAGATTTATTTTCTTCGTACCGTGTGTCTCTGTGGTTTCCGGAGGCACCAAAGCGCCAGCTTCGTGAATGCGCGATATTCAGCCCTGACGGCGACAATCGAAGCTCGCTCAGCTGGTCGAACAGCTGCCGGTCTCCGGCTGGCTCCCTCGCGCGCTGCCTACAGAATCGCGTGTCGTCATAGGCGCTGTTGGCCTTTTAAATGTCCGACAAAGGCCTGGACTCTCTCCGGATCGGGCGCGTTCTCCCATCGGCCGGCTGTCTTCAGGTATGATCCCACAATCAGCGCGTCCGCCGCGTTCGCGTAATTGTCCACGTTGTCCAATGTCACGCCCGAGCCGATCAGCAACGGCAGCCTCGCCACGACATGCTTCCGCACTTCTGCAAGGTGTAATATGTACATAAGGCGTCTCTCACGTATCCCGAGTTTCGCGAGTTCAATTCAAATCATCATCGCATATCGTCGCGACTCACTACCTCGTCTCGAATTTGATTTCTTTTTTTTCTTTTGATCTTTATTAGATACACACAAGATAAACCTCTATGCTTGTAGCTGACATGATGTCATTGAGATCAATAATATCAATAGTATATATATACCCTTATGTTTGAGTTCAATTCTTTAGAATTTATTTTTTTTTAGTTACATGGAATGTAAAATATATATAAAAATGTCACTTCTGATTAAGCGCTAATTTTTAATGTTACGTATACGTGAAAGATATATAGTAATAATAGGAAAACAATGCGAGAGAAAGTGCTAAAACTACAAAAATTAAAAAGATCCGGTTGTTTATCAATTTTCTATCCATTTATAAAAGATAATAGAAATTTTAACCAATGGACCTGATGTATAATTTATGTATATATCAATTATTTGCACCTAAAAATATATGTCTTCTTTGGAATCGTATCACGTTATGTGAGACACAAGGAAAAAAGAAAATACCTGAAAGATCCCTTACGCTTACTTCCTCTCCGGTTGCATTACCGGTTAATATAACACCATCGGCTAAAAAAAATTCCGCAGCTTTTACCGTCTCCAACAAGCTTACGTCGGAAGTAATCGCGTGCGAGCTGTAAAAATATCGGAGAAAGATGACGAAAGAATAGAATGTTTACGCAAGACTCTATTTTCGCGACATAAAATTACGAGGAGGGAAAGGGAAGCACAGCGTCAGCGTATTATTATATATATATATATATATTTAATATATTCTCTCTCTCTCTCTCTCTCTCAACTCTTTAGAAAAATTCCGAATGCAGATTCATGACGCTATTTTGTTAGTGTTTTTTTAAATCATAATTTGTATTATATGATAATTTAAATTATATAATTATAATCTTATAATTTTAAATTAAATTATAATTATAATATTAATTTTTTTTTAATTTCTTTTCATTAATTCAAATAATCTCACCTATGCTTTTTCTTGACGTCAGCGAAAATGAGAATGTTGTCGGCGTCAATCTGTCTTCTATATCTTAATAAAGTTCCGGCATTTGCATCAATAAAGCCTTCATCGGCCATGTGGGAGAAGACGAATCCTTCGGCTCTAATAAATTGCAATCCCGCAGCCTTGGCAACCGCGATCGCTTCTCTGTTGCACCCTGCGAGAATCTATCAAAGTATAATATTCGATCATTTAAATAACTTGATGAACTTGTGAAAAAAGAACAATATATAACAAATATTAAATATAGGATAATTATAACGTTAATTAATGTGTCAAATTTAACGTTAGATGATATTAAAGAAAAAAATTAAATTGATATCATTAAAATCAATAATGTGTGTGTATTAGAATAGTTTAATAAATTTAATATAAATAAAATTGTTAATAAATTAATCTTAATATATCTTAATTCACCAACACTTTAATATTAATAATTTTAATATCATCTTGATAACAAATTTAATATTTATAAACTGACGAACTTTGGACTTTAAGCGAGAAAAATATTATATATGTGCATGTGTCGATTTTTTAATACCTGAACGCCACATGCGATATTTTGCGGCACAACTTTTCTAACTTCCGAACAAATTCTTGTCATCATAGTTGTGATCTCCGGTGACAGATCTCTCTGCCTAACGTAGGGAATATCGTGCATATTTTCAATCAATATGCCATCCTAGAAAACACATATGCGTTCAGATCGATGCAATCGCGGGTATTTTCATAGAATTTCATATAAAAAAATTAAAATTAAAAAAAGTTTATATACGTTATTTATATTCTACAATTTATATATCAAATTTTGTCAATTTATATTTTATACTTTATGTGTCAAATTTATTTATACTTTATATGTCAATTTGCTATACGAAATATATTTTACAATTTTAATCTTTAAATTATAAATTAAGCAAATTAAAATCTATTTAAATCAAGATAAGATTTGATTATTTATTTGGATTTTTAAAGTTCAAAAACTGTACTTTTTGAATTGTCTTGTGACTTAGAAACTGATGATGTTTTTATTAAAGGAAATTTAATTCGCGAAAAAACCAGAAAAATCTACAAATAAAAAATAAGCTAGACAGGAAAACTCGAAAATGTCTCGAACATTTCTCATATATATAAAAAAAATCAGTATTATATATATATATTACAAAAAAAAGAATTACCACGTTATAATTCGCGTACATTAATGCCTCTTTCGTCGCATTTTCCACGATTTTCTTGGTGCAGCCTTTATACCTTGGTGTTCCTGACGCACACATACATACATTTATTTTTTGAACCTGAAATATTTCTATAATTTTCCAAAATATCGTGAAGAAAAAAAGGAAGCGAAACGAATTTACTGACTATTAATCGTAATTGAAGCGATTAGATCGACCTACAATTATAATCGAGTTCAATTATCATATACGTGATCAAGAAATTAATCAAGCGCGACAAGGATAGAGAAGTTCATGTACCAGGGAGCGCTCCCACGTGCACCATTGCTATAATTGAGCAGGGTTGTGGAAATAATTTCCGGAACCTCAGCATATCACGGGTGATAAATAATCGGACGTGTATGTACAATCTAGCAGCGCCAAAGCCAAAGCCAAAGCAATAAAACAGCCGCTGTATCGAGAGATGCTGGCGAACGCGAATCAGCTGACTGGCTGACAGCGCGTAGTTGCGTTTATTTACTCTTTTTCTTTCTTTCTCTGGCTCTCTCCCCGCGCTGAATTCTCGATAATCTTTTTTTTCTTATCACGTTTCTTTGTGCACTTCTACTGTGCCTCTCTCGATCCCGCGACGTTAGGTCAGACCGGTTTTTGTGTGCACGCTTGGCACAAAGCCATATGTGTGTAAGAAATATTATGAACGCTAAAATAAACGTTCTAAAGGAATTACTAAAAAAAAGAAATAAGATAATTTTTAAGAATAATCTAACACACACACACAGACATCCTTTTATTAGTCGAACTAATTGTAAGCCGCTATACTTTAACGCGCATGCGCGCAAAAAACCGGCTGCCAACTTAAAAAAATATAGTTTTTTCATAAAACGCGCCGAATACGTCGACTTTTTATAAAAAGACTAAGGTCCATATTCTGAATCCTCTTTTATCGATAAAAGAGGATTCAGAATATGGACCTAAATTTATAAATAATAATTTATAAATTATTTGCTTTATAGAGTACAAAATTAAAATATAATTATTACTATAGACGATATGTTTAAAATTTTAATTTAATTTCTGGATTTTTGACACAAAATGTGTAATATAAGTTTGACATACTTACTTATTATGTATAAATATAATTTTTTTAAGATATAAATATTTTTTCACAATTTTGTTATTAATTTGCTTTATAATTAATTAAATAATAATTATCTTTACATATTTAAACTGTAACATTTCTCCAGAGTGCACAAAAAATGTTAAATAACTTAATTTAAAAAATATTTCTTTATTATTCTTTAAATATTGATTTTTATTTATTAGAGATTTATTATACATGTTATACATTTATTTTAAAGAGTCTTTAACCAAATCCTTCAAAAGTATTCGAAAAAACATGAAATAATTCGAAAAATTTGTCTAGCCACGAAATAATTGAATCAATTATTAAAAAAAAACTGCTTTATATAATATCTTAGATTTTTATGCTTACAAAATTTTGCAAATTTGGTAATAATTTTGCAAAATTCTGTTCTTTCGAATCTGATTTATGTATAAAAAAATAAAAAATTACTACCTATTTTTAATCAACTGTTAACAACAATCCATTTTCTTTTTCAACCATCATATTCTTCATCTAAAGACTTTTCTTATAAAGTATTTAGATAAACAAGTAAATAATATTGCAACAAATGTAATTTTATTTAGTTTTTACTTAGAATAATATTAATTATGAAAAAAATTAGAAATAGAAAATTAAATGATTATTTTTTTTAACCAGTGTCGATATTTTTTTTCCATATACAAATCTCAATCATAATTGTATTAGAAATTGATTTGAAAACAAATGTAGAAAATATTATATAATCTAAACTACATCATAAGTTTAATATGTTTTAATAAAAACATAATAAATATTTGTTTTAGCAAAAATGACTAGATTGTAAGATCCTTAACTTTCTTTAATAATTTTAATAATCTAAATAATCCATAAAATCTTCTCGCTCTGTGCTCCATTATTATGAAAGTTTTGATTCGTGAGATGTTTTAAAGTTTTTTAAATCCCTAATACTTTGAATTTGGAAGTTCTTTATCCTTAAAAAAATTTATAAATATTCTCAGAAATATTATAATCTAAGAATTTAAATTTGAAGCATTTTGGAGTTAATGTATCTTAAGAATCAAAAATACGATAGTTAATAGAACATAGAACGAGAAGATTTCATGAAATTATTAAGACAAAAATTTTACAATAAAATAATTTTTTTACATTATCATCAATACATAATGACCAAGTTATGATACTATCTGCGCTCCTGTATTCAAATCAAACTGTAATTATCACAAATAAAACTTACATATAAAAAAATATCGACACACAATAGATAAAATAATATTAAAGAATATAAATAATAAAATATAAAATTTAAAGATACTTATGTGAAATAAATTTTCAAAAGTCTGCATTCTAGAATACAAGTGTAGTTCTAGAATTTTTCATATAGAATACAAGTGTATATAAATAATTTTAAAAAAATGTAATTGTATTGAAATCAATTTTTGGAATGCATTCAATAAATCTGTACCATTTTTTTTCCATAATATTTTATTTGCACTAGCGTTTTCTTAGATAAAGAAAATTGCTTAGGCAGTTTTCGCACGAATAGCAGCGCGTTTCCCTGTAACAGCCTGTGGAACAGATATAAGAAAAATATTATTTGTAAAATTATTTTATCTTAATATATATATATATATATATATATATATATATATATATATATATATATATATATATATATATATATATATATATATATATATTGATCATATAATATAATAACGTCACTACGTCATCTCAAATACAATAACTTACTTGGAATCCAGACTTTATGCTAGCGACGGAGCATCTCGAGCCACATGTCTCGCATTGCAAAAAGAAGAGTCGAGTATCTTTTTGAAGGATCGTGTCTGGCGAACGACATGTATGACATGTAACATATTCCTTGATATATCTCCTAAGGACGTTCTCTATTTGTTTCTGTTGGAAACGACCTTTGATAATCAATTGACTGTTACCGTCGACCGAGCCGCTCGTACCCAATTCGGCCAGCAAAAAGTCTAGTAAATGTTTTGGCTGCCTATGTAATGTTTTACAAATCTGCAAAACAAATGTATTTACAAGATACAAATTCGCAGATAGAGAATGAGAGAAGGACACAAAGTACATATTAAATAATAATCATAATAATAATGTTATATGTACATATATATATGTATACATAATTATTAAAAATTATGTAAATAATTAATGCAAAATAAATAATTAATGTGTGAATTAACTATTAATAATATACTTATAATAATTTCAATTAATAATTAAAAGAGCACATACCTCGGTGAAATTGGCGAAAGACGTTTTTTTCGTTCCAATGCGTACCACTTGTGGCGGACGCATAACAAACTTCTGTTTCTTACCAGCCACCATATCAGGATTCTTCTCTCGCATGATATTAAATACTCTAACTAATAATTCATCATATGTATAATCCCTGTCCGAGCCCACCCACAAACTCGGTTCCTCCACTGAGAAAAAAGAACAGAAAAATTGTTATCTAGTATTAACTAGATAAAAGTTATATAAAAAACAACTGTTAATAAATTTTATCAAACTTATATGTGAAAAGATTACAATTGAGCAAACAAGAGTGCAAGTAAAAGCAATATATGTAATATTCATAGTGTTTAACATTAACAATTTTTAGTAATTTAATTGATAAACATGTAGCGTAATCTAATATTGCACATATGGAGATATAGAAAATGTTTGTAAAATATAGAGATATTTTAAATATATGGAAAATTTTTCCCAAATCATAGATACAAATAGCAAACTTAAAGAAAGAATATTTTAAAATTCTTGATTTTAATAATGAAATTTGTTGAAAATTTATTGAAAAAATTTTTCTTTCTTTTTTAAATAAGTTACAAAGCAAATCATTATTTATGTTTAAAATATCTCTTCTATTATTCTTAATAATGCACAAAGTTTTTAGAAGTTTTTGTGTGAATCTTAATACTAAACTCTTTCTTCACAAATATATTGTAAAGAATAAACACATTTATGCAATGATATTTAAAATAAAACTATGTAACTCTTTTATATATGTACACAGTTATATACATATGTATATCATGTTTCTTTTCAGTCATTGCACTAATTATTGAAAAATTTACCAACTAAATCTATTTAATTAAAGAATATTGAACAGGATGCAATATTGAACAGGATGCAATCATGAATATTATTACTCACACACATACACATAACACACATGCACATGCATGCATACACACTTAAATTTTTGCTTTATGCATAGTTTTTAATAAAATTGAAAAAAAATTGCTTAAGATTTCTAATTAAAATTATAGTCATTGCATAAAAGCATTTTTAACTAATATCTCAGCTAAGTTATATACACATTTTTATATTTAAAAAAGATACAATACACTCGAGTATTAAAGTTTTGTTGGTATATGTTAAATGTGATAAATATAATATATATTATGTACATATGTGATATATATGTACATAATGCTTAATATTTTCTAAATAAAAATTGATCTTCTTTGCTGTAAAATATGATGTAAAAGATTTAAATCTAAATATTGATTTTATTAAAATTAATGAAATTTATGAGTGCAAGAATAATTAGAGAATAATAAGTGCAGAATTGATGCAATTAGAAAACACAAAGCATATGTCTTACCATACTCTGCACTTCGCTCAGATTCAGTGCAGCATGTTAACAAATAATGAGTAACATAAACAACTAGATGCAAAAAAATATTGGCACAAGTCATTTCTTATGATACATACCATTCTCCTTATCTTCAATTTCCTTGCGTTCCTCTTCAGCTACTAATTCATCAAGATCCTTCTTCTTTTTTTTCTTCTTCTTTGTCTTTGAGAAGTCCATATCTAAGTCAAAGTCATCATCCATTATAATTTCTTCAACTTGTTGCTCTATAGGTTCCTGTTCAATAAATAACAGAATTTCAGAAAATTTATAAAACATAACTTTATCAAGTCTTATTACTTACTATTAAAAGAAACTTATGTTAGATGATTTTTCAATTTGCACAATTAACTGAATTATCTACAAGATTAATTTTTTATTTAATATATACTATACACATCCCCTTATTTAATTATATTATTTTTTAAAATTATTTTTTATTTATTAAAAAAAAATAGCTATCTTCAGAAAATTGTCAAACAAAAATAATTAAAGTTTAATCATTAATAACAGCAGTAAACAAAAGAGATTAAGATGAATAAAAATATTCAGTATAAAAATATTGGCTTCCACAAAAATGTTTTTTTATTCTTACCTCTTTCTTGGTATCGGGTAAAGCTGCTTCTAACTCATCTAAATTAAAAGCCTTTTTCTTCTTTTTCTTTTTTTTACCGAAATTTTCCAGATCCAATGTCTCGTCATCTTCGACAACTGTAGGTTCAGGCTCCTGATTCTCTTTGTCAACAGTGTTTTCAGTCGCATCACCGCTACTACCTCCTTCGTTGAAAGCTGCATCAATATCAAAAGTAGTCTTCTTCTTTTTTTTCTTCTTTTTCAAGGTTGGATCAAATACCTAAGAAAAATTAAACTAAGCAATACTATTTCTTATTTTTATAATTTCACAATTATACAGATATATGAGAATATAATGTAAATATGTATAAACATATTACTTTTCATAAAAATTTTTTTGCAATAATTAAACAAATTATTAAACGACAGCGAAACATTCGCGTGGAACAAAGATTTTGAGGTTACTAAATTGATAATTTTCTCCTCTATTTTTTCTAAATATACTTGTTCACCGAGAAATTAATCCTTCGTGAGGAGATCCTTTGTAAATAACGAGAAGAAAAAGCGAAACATAATATTCTCTCATAGAAGAAATTCGAATAAAAGAATAGAAAATATTTACCAATTATGCATATTTACCTGAATGGAGCATTGTTAAGAATTATACTTTACATACCGAATCCTCTTCCGTCATTTTTTTCGATTATAGATCGTTCTCTCGTTACAAATGAAGAAAATTCGAAGTAGTTTCAAGCTCTTGTCATGTGCCACACGTTGCTTCAAGAAAATCGGAGGATTGCATCAGAAAATACTGGAGAACACGATGGCTGTATTCAATTACCAACCCACTCATGCTCCCGATTTAGATAGAATTTTAAAGTACTTAGAAGTCCCTAGAACGCATTTAAAGCGCCTCTATGTTCAGATATTGAACAGAGAGAAGACAGAGATGTCATGGCCTGCTTTTAGGTGATCCCTGAAAGCGATACTCCCTCTATGGACATTGAAAACGTCGACATGAACTACAAAGCCAATGTCCATGAATGTTCTCAGAGGGTAATATATAATGTGCACAATTTCTGGTTTTGTTCCGTGCTATGTGCACGAAATGCCGGTAGCACCAGTTCTGTATAACAAGATACTTATGGATGTAAATTGATAGTAAATAAATTATTTAATCGCGAAAGATACTGTAATATTTAAAGATGAAATAAATATTTTTCTATATTCATTGTCATATTTATATCTTTTTATTTACAAAACACAAAATGCCTCCTGTGGAATAAAAACATTTTTAACCGTATTTCTATAAATCTTCTTAATTAGCAGTAAACTGATCTTTGATATTTATCAATCATTTTTTTAATTATTTAAAAATTTAATTATTAATACATGTATAGAATTTGTCAAATTAATCACTGATTCTTCTGAAGTTTTTATAATTAAGACTCGAAAAATATAGATGTTGCAAAATATTTTAAGTCTCTTTCTTTATATAAAATATAAAAAATTCATATGTTCCATTTTAATATAGCTAACATTATTTTTATATATTTTTATTATAATTTCATACCAACATAATATTTTTATGCTTAATATAATATTTTTATGCTAAATACATATTACAAAATATATGACAAAATATAATACAAATTTAATATAAAATATAATTCGAAATTTAATACAAAATAATTTATTACATGGAATAATTTATTACACGAAAATGTCCAAAATATACGTATAATATAAAATTTACTAAAAATTTTTACATAGTCCAGACGAGACTGATCAGCGAAGATTAATTACGCGACATTTATTATTAATAATAGATATGCAATAATAGAATTTAATAAGTTTTATATAACGTAAATAATCGTGATCAAAAGAGTCATTAATAAAATTATTGATCGTTTCTTCGATTGTAAAAGAAAGTATTTGCATTACTGGCGCATTTTGTATAAATTATCAAAGGAAATATTCAAAATGAAAAGATAGAATAAACTTCGAAATCAACAATTAAATTACTAAATAAATCGCGATTTAAAATTAATAAATAAATCGACAATAATCGAAATATTCGATTGCAAGATACGCATAATTTTTATAATATGATAATCGAAATCATCAATAGACACGCGTGCGATATAATTATTATCACACAAATGATGACAGACGAAGATATTTTAGCAAACATTTGTGACCCGTATTGTTTATGAACATAAAATTTACTGTCCGATTTATTTGCGATTAATACGCGACTTTATATGAATTTTACGATTGAGAATAAAATACATATCCTATTTCGCGCATGATTAGCTGAATAAGATGAAATGAGCTCTATAAGCTTTAAAATATAATTAAAAATCGCGTTGTGACCACGTTTAATAGAAAATAACGGAACGAATGATTTTCAAAGTCCCTCTAATAATCGATGTAATTGTAGAGTTTAATAAGATTTAAATAATGTAAAGAATCACGTTTAAAACAGTCATTAATAAAGTTATCGATCGTCTTTTAAATTATAGAAGAAAATATTTGCACTACCAGCATTTTGCACGAACTATTAAAAACAATATTCAAAGACGTGGAAAGATAAACAAAGCTTCAATGTATAAGTCAACGATTAAATTGTAAGATAAATCGCGATTTAAAATTCCCGAGAAAACGCGACGAATAAATAAATCGATAATATTCGGAATATCCGATTGTGATATTCCGAATGTATTCCGATATGTATACCTTTTATAATATAATAATTGAAGCGCCTCAATAGACATTATAATCGCGCGCGATATAATTATCACATAAATGCGAAGATATTTTGACAGACAATTTGATGACTGTAATATTTACGAATACAGTACTCACTGTCCGAGTCAATTGCGAATCTTTATAAGATAAATCATGACTCGAATTCATGAGAAAACGCGACGAAATAAGTCGATAATATGCGGAATATTTGATCGCGATACGTAATATAATTTTTATAATATAATAATCTAAGCTCTCAATAGACACGTGCGCGATATAATTATTATCACGTAAATATAGAAAATCGAAAATATTTCGACAAACATTTAAGGTCTGTAATGTTTGTGAATATGCAATTCACCGACCGATTTACTTGCGAATTTTTATAAGATAAATCGCGATTTAAAATTCGCGATAAAACGCGACGAATAAATAAATCGATAATATTCAGAATATTCAATTGCAGATACGCGAGTGATATACCGGTAATCCGATAAAAAGAGGAGCGATCTTAAAAATGGAGAACGATTAACATCTTGTTTCTACATCAGATTTCGCAAGATCAATCTGCGAAGAAAAGTTAAGTGATCCATTGAACGTCGGGAACTTCACTGTAGGAGGGAACGAATCCTGGATTTTCCGGACTATTCCCGATAGCAATGATTTCAGTAATAAATCAACGACAATTATCCCTCGTCATTATCTTTAATTCACGAAATTGATATGCACATCAGAAAACATGTTCTTCCATTATTAAGAAATATATTTCTTTATTGAAAATTAAATGGATATAACGACCTTTTTTATTGAAATGCGATTACAAAGGTTATATTTATAAATAATAAAATATATGCATTACTGGAGTATGTGTTAAATGTGCGAACACATAATTTGGGGTACCGTCCGCGCGCGCGAGACAAATTGAACCCGATATCAGCAAGATTTAAAAAATTTCAATTCGAACAGTGCAAAATAAAATAAATCAAATAATTTTAAACAATTAATTCTGGATTAATTCTCTAGATTCTTATTCTTATAACGTTTAAATTAATAATTTCTTTTCTTTTAATCAATATCTTACTGATATAGGGGTACCCATTCGATTTGTCTCGAAATTTTTAAGTATTCGCACATTTTATGTAACATTCATGTATAATTCCGCTTATATATAATATATAACATTATTAAAAATTATAAAAATATTTTGGATACGTGAATTTATGCATGTATTTTATTATACATATATATAAAATGGTAGATACCTAAAAACTAATATTTCAAAATGGCGATGGATGTCCAATACCTGCAAATAGTTTTTTAAAAGAAACTAAAAATTAATGTTAATATCCTCAGCACTTAGAAATAATTTTTCAAAAGAGACAAATTATATTAATTAAAAATATATTCGTTCGTAATCATTTTTATCAAAAAATTTATACAAATTAATTACAATATGAAATTACTTGAAAAATTAAAATTTATACAACGCTATAACCATATTTAATCTAGTATTAAATCTTTCCGGCATTATATATATAGACAATAATAATACCAATCCTAATAATGATAGAACATTTTTAACGAAGAAGAGAAAAGATACATTTCTCTCATCTAAATATATATTATTTAATTAATTCGACGTTAAAGAAGCGTATCGTCGTTGAATTACTACCGAAATCATTACTTTCGGAAATTGCAAGGAAAACCTGGGATTAGTTCCTTCAATCTTACAATAAAAATTCCCAATTTCTAACAGGGCATCGAACTAGACGTCGTGAATAGATCTCACAAGAATGAAGGTGAGAAATAATTCTCCATGATGAAAATTATTTTGACTCCTCGGCGGTACGAGCCACGCAACTTTCATTAAAGTTTATTTAACGGAAGGAACAATGATAACTCTTTTATTAAAACGACAATCTCGTCTAAGAACGCGAAAAAGAATGCGAAAAGAACGCGAAAAAAACACGGTGTTTTCGCAACGGTAATTTATTAATTTATTTATGAAAATTTTCCGATACAAAAAAAAAATTCGTAAATACAAATATAACTGAAAAAATAAATTATTAAATTCATAATAATTAACTCGCGATTCTATAGTATCGAAGGTGATTGTTAAATTTGGTGAAGTTAATATTTAATCGTTGACTTATCACGAATCTTATCGAATCTTCACTCTCTTATTCGACATTTCTTTACATTTAATTAACAATATTTAGGAATATTATCTGACGAGAGGGACAGCGATAAAATTCTTCTGTTAAAATGATAATCTTGTATAAGGACGCGAAGAGAACGCGGAAAGAACACGGCATTTTCGCAATCATAATTTAATAATTTATTTTAAGAATATTCAGTTCCGCGCGATATGGAATTCATAAATAAATAAAGCTAACGGAAAGCATATCATTAAATTTATAATAATTGACTCGCGATTCTGTAACGAAGGCGTCCGTCAAATTTTATAATGCTTATATTTAATCATTAATTTAGCATCGAATTTTTACATTTTATATAAAAATTTTCCGAGTTTATTAATGACTCTTTGACATGAAAATACAAACAGTTACTCTTTTATGAATATTCCAAAAATATATACTACAGAAACAAATACTTTAATTTAATGAATTACTATTATGTTAATTACTATTATGTAATCATTATACGTATACTTTCGATCATTTTTCGTGTAATGTACATAAGAATTTACAATCGTAAATACAATTTCATATAATATAATTATAGTCATAATTGTATTGTATTTTACAATTAAAATATCAATGTTAGATTATAACTAAAATACAATTATAACTATTTATAATTTACAATTTACAATTTACAAATTTATGATGCTATCAATATCAAATAATAATATTCCATTTATTCAAATATTTAATAACATCGATATAATAATTTGATATTGATAGCATTAACATTTGGATTTAATATTATATTTGATTTAATACACATATATTTTTAAGTTTTCAAATAAAATATAACATGTTAAGATTTCTTAAACGTTAATAATTATGCAATTTCTTTAATATTTCTGAAGATAATTTTGATAATTTAAATTTCACTTTTAAAACATTTTTATTTTTAAAACTTGTTATATTTATTTTTACAACGTTTTTAAAAATAAATTCAACTTAATTAAAATAATTTTAATTTACCCTTAGGATTATTGGAATATTAAAAGAAAAAATGAATCTTACTTAATAGCCCTAACAATCCTTTTATTAAAGAATTCTAATAATTTTAATAGCTCTAACAATCCTACTATTACAGAATTCTAATGATCTTAAGAGCCCTAACAACCCTAATATTAATAGAAGAATTCTAATGATTTTACTTAATAGCCTTAACAACCCTACTTCCTGATTAACTAAAATTATTCGAGATTTGAGGAACTTATCTCTAATCATCACCTCACCTAATCATGTATATATTTTAGTCACGTGCCCTAACCGCGTGCCCTAACCGCGTATCCTAACCGTATTCTTCAGGCCAGTTGAACCTACCTTTCGTTGATCCTGACCACTTTCTTTCTCGATCTCTAATCAGAGATCGAAGAAGGAGATAATTACTCCTTCCTTTGCTGGATAATTACCGGCAAAAGAGCGTGAAATATTTACGCTCATTTAGGAATGATCGTTCGATTTCACGATCGTTCGTTAAATATTGAATATAACTTTATTTTAACTGAAATAAAGCCAAATTACTAAAAATTCCTATAAATTATATTTTATAATGAAATATAAAATTAATGTGTGTATTTATCATATTACAAATTATTTAATTAATTAATCATTTGGTTTTATATTAAGTTAAAGTAAAGTTTAAAAACAATATCTACAAACAAATTCTACGATGGATGAGCTATGAGCAATTAGAAGATAAGTGCGTATTATAAGAGTAAATTACCATCAAAAATTGATAAAATTGATAATTATTAATGCGTATCCTTTATTTAATAAATTAGACAAAATCTTTACAAAAAATCTTTTTTTGATCTCTTCCTTTTTTAATTAATATTTCAATATATTTTCGCAATAGATGTAAAGCATAAGTTCGAAAGACCTTATTAAAATTATTTAATTTAATTTAATTAATTTAATTTAATTATTTAATTTAATTTATTTAATTTAATCCATCCTAGCTCATCCATTTTAAGGCAACGGATTTATCTACAATCTATAATCTACATCTACATCTACGTCTACATCTACAATCTCTACGAATCCGTTACCTTAAAGTTAAATAAAAGTTTTTTTCACTCACCGGCACTGATGCGCAACAGCGGAGTTGTTGTTATCGAAGCTAGTTGTCTGTAACATACAAATATAAAACTCATTTATAATAATGCTCATAAAATGCA
This sequence comes from Camponotus vicinus, assembly GCF_025532165.1. Lineage (NCBI taxonomy): Eukaryota > Metazoa > Arthropoda > Insecta > Hymenoptera > Formicidae > Camponotus > Camponotus vicinus. The sequence goes on along the minus strand of NW_028141976.1, from coordinate 10,317,320 downwards.
ATTAATATTTAAAAAAATTTTTATCGCGCGGAATTTTATATCCGATGTGTAAAATAATAAGCAGATAAACACGTATGGAAAAATTTTATAAATTTTTGAAACTGTTTTTTAAATAGAAAATTTTATATGACTTTTACAAAAATCTTTCTCTTTAATTCATTTAAATAATAAGATCGAATTATTGTTCGTTTATAACAAGTTGACGATTTATAACAATTAATATATAAATAATAGATATTCACCATCAGGTTGCTCCGCCGATGTAAGATGCCTCTCCCAAGCCTCCTCCTCCTCTCATGTTGTTGGCGCGCGATAACGACACTCCCGCACTCGCGAGCGATATTTTTATATCGCTATTTCCGCTATTTTACGCGCGATACTTAACGGTGTCCGCACTATTTCGGTACGATAAAAAATTTTCTATTTGATCGCGCGATGTATATACTTAATATGTATATACTTTGAACGGCACTCCCGGTTTCGGTACGAGCGAAAATCCCATTTCACTTACAAGAATCAGCTTCGAGTCAACAGGTCGGGAATGCAACGATACAACGAGCAAGGACTAAGCCCAAACCGGAAAGAAGACGAAACGATTGACGGAAATAGAGGAAAATGAAGTTAACCAACTCTTTTTCGCGCATAATTATCCTATCTCGTATCGAACCTGGACCCGCTAAGCACGATTTCAGGTGCTTCGCCCAGAACACGAAGTTTCCCGCGATTGCAGGACATGGCTACACCAGGCTGGTAGACGGCAAAAGAAGAGGATACCCACATTTTTTAAATGCTAACATTCAGCAATTTAGAAAATGGGGAGGCAACCCCTTTTACCGAGCGAAAATCGTGCCTAGGGGAATCCACTCGACTCCTCGACAGGGTTAACACACGCAGTGCGTGTGGCTGTAGACGAGCAAAGAGAAGGGACCCATTGACGACCATTCCGAGCAATCGATCGAGTTCTAACTAATTCGGGCCGAATCACTTGACGAAGCACGAAGCACGAAGCGCGAGTGTACGTTGCATAGCAATGTGTGCAAACTCGAAACATCTCAGTTAGTTGGCATCGGAAGTAGAGACTCGTGACAATAAATGAAATTGGGATTTTATATGAAAAAGTCCAAAAGTTTCGCGAAAACGCGACGACGCGAGAATACTACAACGCGAAAACGCGGTAACGAAGCGCTTGCCGTCCGCGGCACGTTGACGGCACCGACGACGCGAAAGGGTACTTAGCTTCCCATTCAGGCACCTTAAGATTTATCATAAATAGAAAAATTTAAGATAAACCTCAAGGCACCATCCAAGTACTAAGCCCTCCCACCGCGACAAGGTGTACCCCATGGGAGGGTTATATTATATATAATTTTATATATAATATAATACATAATTTGAAATTTATTTTGTAATACAGTACATAAATTTAAATTCGCAAATATAAACGATAAATAAAAATATAAAAGATAAAAGAAAAAATCTATTATATAAAGGAATGTTCAAAATAATTGATTTTAAAACTAATTATTGCGCGCACTTAATTTTTACTTTTAAATAGATATATTTTAATGTTATAAATCGCGTAATTACAAAATAATTTGTATTTCTTATAGATATAAACTTTTAAAAATATGATAAATAAAAAAATTTCTACATTTTTATATATGAAATATTTAAATAAATATATTAATATGAAATGTTTTATAAAATATAAGAAGTATCTGAAAATATTAATTAATAAAAAATTTTATAAATGTTTTAATTATTTTAAAATAAAATGGAATATTTTTTATAAGTATATGTATTATATATATGTTACAATTTAAAATCACTATTAAATCACTATCAAAGAAATAAAACGAAACGTGAAATATGTATATTTTGAATATATATTAATGATAAATAATTTATATATTGTTGCGTCTACGGAACGATATATATCGAATGCGCGCGACACAATCGGCATACGTTGACGTTCGTGTACTCGTAAATAATAACGCGATTTAAGGTGCACAAGAATTTTAATAAACCGCGAGTAACATACAAGAATTCAGAATAATCGTAAATCGGATCACAAATAAACGCGCGTCCGCATAGCTTGACAGCTGGACCCAGACTCTCTAACAGTCATTGTTTATAACAACATCTTGACAACGCGCGCGGAAACGATCTTCTTCGAAAGAATTCAACGGGTGACGAATACATTCAGCGGGACGGGACGCGGGGACGCAAAAATATAATAAATAATGAATGTGATAAATAATTTATATTAGTGACTTACATCATGTCATTGGTCCATCCATTTCCAAAATCTCCTTTGTTCTTTTGCTTTCTTCGCTTTTTCCTCGTGGCACTTTAATCCTCCTTGCACTCATTTGAATTCCTCGTTGCACTTGCAATTGTGTTCAGAGAAAGAATTTGATAATATATGATACGTCTCACATCAGTACTTCACTGCTCAAGAGCCACTGAGCGAATGATCGTAAGTCAGAAACATTGCCGCGGTACTGTTTATATCGCCAAGGTTGACTATGTAAAGGAAGAATTTGATAATATGTGAAACGTCTCTCACGTCACTACACAAGGTCACTGTGCGAATGATAATAAAGCCATGTGACGTATTAACAATAGCGCGATACTGTTTATCAAGGTCGAACACGGTGTTATTGATAATTCTCTCGTTGCCGAAATATTTTCTGTAATATAAAATATTTGCGCGAGGAATATTAAATTATAAAAGTATTTTAATTTATTGATTAAGATTAATTGATTATTTATTAAATCATTCATCACTCATGAAGTCTTTCGTTATGCTAATTATTTCCATCTATAATTCGATTGTTTTACTTCGTGTTTTCTCACAATCCGAATTATATTGAGATTGTTAAGTAGAGTGATAAAGTAACGCGGATGGAATATATTTGTGACTTTAAGTATTAAAATAATAATTATTGTCCGTAAAGATTGCAAACATCGATGTGATTATTTAATATGTTGGATTCCTATCACATTAAATCGATTCTCGATTAAATTGTATATTGTTTAATTAACCAGGATTGAGAAAATTTAAAGCATTGGTCGAAATATATTTAATTCTATTATTGTTAAAGAAATATTATAAGCATATAATAAGCATCGATGATCAAAAGATCATAATATATTTAATTCTCTTGTCCTTTTTCATGTATCCCCTGTTTCAATTTTTATTCGCAATAATGAATGATTACGATTCAATAAATATTTATCGTTGCGATACAGTCATCAGTCACGTTTCATGTCGTTTATCAAAAGTTAATTAATTTTTAATTATTAATATTTATAGCAAATTATGTTTCGATACTAATCGTAATCGTGTTTAGTACAAAAATTACAATATACGAAACGTTTCTCATCACTACTTTATTACTCGAAAGTCACCGTGCGAATGATGACAAAGCCGTAATGTAGCGCGCTACTGTTTATATTTTATATTGCCAAAGTCGAACACCGTGTTATTGATAATTCGTTGCCGAAATATTTTATACATTATAAAATATACATTAACGCAAAATATTAAATAACAGAAGTATTTTAATTTATAGATTAATTAATCGATTATTTATTAAACAATTAATTAACATACGAAGCATTTTGCATCACTACTTTACTGCTCGAGTGTCACCGAATAAATGATAGCAAAACCATAACATACAAACAATAGCATCCTATTGTTTACGTCGCCAAAATCGAACAAAATGTTATTGATAAGTCGTTGCCAAAATATTTTATATATTATAATATGCACTAACGCGGAATATTAAATTATAGAAGTGTTTTAATTTATTGATTAAATTGATTATTTATTAAGTATTCATCACGGAGCCTTTATGCTAATTATTTACGTATATAATTCAATTGTTGTTATTGCGCGTTCTTTCGTAATCCAAATATATTTTGATTATCAAAGGAACACGCGTGAAATACGTTTTATTTTAAGTATCATTGAAAAAATAATTATTGTCCGTAAAGCTCGCAACGAAATGATTATTTATTATCTTAGATTTCTATCACTTTGATTTTTCTACTTGACAATCTCAATATAATTTGGATTGTGAGAGAACACGAAGTAAAACAATCGAATAGATGCAAATAATTAGCATAACGAAAAACTTCATGAGTGATGCACGATTTAATAAATAATCAATTAATTTTAATCAATAAATTAAAATATTTCTATAATTTAATATTCCTCGCGCAAATATTTTATATTACAGAAAATATTTCGGCAACGAGAGAATTATCAATAACACCGTGTTCGACCTTGATAAACAGTATCGCGCTATTGTTAATACGTTACATGGCTTTATTATCATTCGCACAGTAACCTTAAGCAGTAAAGTAGTGACGTTTCATATAATATCAAATTCTTCCTTTACATAGTCAACCTTGGCGATATAAACAGTACCGCGGCAATGTTTCTGACTTACGATCATTCGCTCAGTGACTCTTGAGCAGTGAAGTAGTGATGTGAGACGTATCATATATTATCAAATTCTTTCTCTGAACACAATTGCAAGTGCAACGAGGAATTTTTCGTGAATAAGTGTAAGTGCAACGAGGAATTCAAATGAGTGCAAGGAGGATTAAAGTGCCACGAGGAAAAAGCGAAGAAAGCAAAAGAACAAAGGAGATTTTGGAAATGGATGGACCAATGACATGATGTAAGTCACTAATATAAATTATTTATCACATTCATTATTTATTATATTTTTGCGTCCCCGCGTCCCGTCCCGCTGAATGTATTCGTCACCCGTTGAATTCTTTCGAAGAAGATCGTTTCCGCGCGCGTTGTCAAGATGTTGTTATAAACAATGACTGTTAGAGAGTCTGGGTCCAGCTGTCAAGCTATGCGGACGCGCGTTTATTTGTGATCCGATTTACGATTATTCTGAATTCTTGTATGTTACTCGCGGTTTATTAAAATTCTTGTGCACCTTAAATCGCGTTATTATTTACGAGTACACGAACGTCAACGTATGCCGATTGTGTCGCGCGCATTCGATATATATCGTTCCGTAGACGCAACAATATATAAATTATTTATCATTAATATATATTCAAAATATACATATTTCACGTTTCGTTTTATTTCTTTGATAGTGATTTAATAGTGATTTTAAATTGTAACATATATATAATACATATACTTATAAAAAATATTCCATTTTATTTTAAAATAATTAAAACATTTATAAAATTTTTTATTAATTAATATTTTCAGATACTTCTTATATTTTATAAAACATTTCATATTAATATATTTATTTAAATATTTCATATATAAAAATGTAGAAATTTTTTTATTTATCATATTTTTAAAAGTTTATATCTATAAGAAATACAAATTATTTTGTAATTACGCGATTTATAACATTAAAATATATCTATTTAAAAGTAAAAATTAAGTGCGCGCAATAATTAGTTTTAAAATCAATTATTTTGAACATTCCTTTATATAATAGATTTTTTCTTTTATCTTTTATATTTTTATTTATCGTTTATATTTGCGAATTTAAATTTATGTACTGTATTACAAAATAAATTTCAAATTATGTATTATATTATATATAAAATTATATATAATATAACCCTCCCATGGGGTACACCTTGTCGCGGTGGGAGGGCTTAGTACTTGGATGGTGCCTTGAGGTTTATCTTAAATTTTTCTATTTATGATAAATCTTAAGGTGCCTGAATGGGAAGCTAAGTACCCTTTCGCGTCGTCGGTGCCGTCAACGTGCCGCGGACGGCAAGCGCTTCGTTACCGCGTTTTCGCGTTGTAGTATTCTCGCGTCGTCGCGTTTTCGTGAAACTTTTGGACTTTTTCATATAAAATCCCAATTTCATTTATTGTCACGAGTCTCTACTTCCGATGCCAACTAACTGAGATGTTTCGAGTTTGCACACATTGCTATGCAACGTACACTCGCGCTTCGTGCTTCGTGCTTCGTCAAGTGATTCGGCCCGAATTAGTTAGAACTCGATCGATTGCTCGGAATGGTCGTCAATGGGTCCCTTCTCTTTGCTCGTCTACAGCCACACGCACTGCGTGTGTTAACCCTGTCGAGGAGTCGAGTGGATTCCCCTAGGCACGATTTTCGCTCGGTAAAAGGGGTTGCCTCCCCATTTTCTAAATTGCTGAATGTTAGCATTTAAAAAATGTGGGTATCCTCTTCTTTTGCCGTCTACCAGCCTGGTGTAGCCATGTCCTGCAATCGCGGGAAACTTCGTGTTCTGGGCGAAGCACCTGAAATCGTGCTTAGCGGGTCCAGGTTCGATACGAGATAGGATAATTATGCGCGAAAAAGAGTTGGTTAACTTCATTTTCCTCTATTTCCGTCAATCGTTTCGTCTTCTTTCCGGTTTGGGCTTAGTCCTTGCTCGTTGTATCGTTGCATTCCCGACCTGTTGACTCGAAGCTGATTCTTGTAAGTGAAATGGGATTTTCGCTCGTACCGAAACCGGGAGTGCCGTTCAAAGTATATACATATTAAGTATATACATCGCGCGATCAAATAGAAAATTTTTTATCGTACCGAAATAGTGCGGACACCGTTAAGTATCGCGCGTAAAATAGCGGAAATAGCGATATAAAAATATCGCTCGCGAGTGCGGGAGTGTCGTTATCGCGCGCCAACAACATGAGAGGAGGAGGAGGCTTGGGAGAGGCATCTTACATCGGCGGAGCAACCTGATGGTGAATATCTATTATTTATATATTAATTGTTATAAATCGTCAACTTGTTATAAACGAACAATAATTCGATCTTATTATTTAAATGAATTAAAGAGAAAGATTTTTGTAAAAGTCATATAAAATTTTCTATTTAAAAAACAGTTTCAAAAATTTATAAAATTTTTCCATACGTGTTTATCTGCTTATTATTTTACACATCGGATATAAAATTCCGCGCGATAAAAATTTTTTTAAATATTAATTGCATTTTATGAGCATTATTATAAATGAGTTTTACATTTGTATGTTACAGACAACTAGCTTCGATAACAACAACTCCGCTGTTGCGCATCAGTGCCGGTGAGTGAAAAAAACTTTTATTTAACTTTAAGGTAACGGATTCGTAGAGATTGTAGATGTAGACGTAGATGTAGATGTAGATTGTAGATTGTAGATAAATCCGTTGCCTTAAAATGGATGAGCTAGGATAGATTAAATTAAATAACTTTTAATAAATTCTTTCGAAATGCTTTGTATCTATTGCGAAAATATATTGAAGTATTAATTAAAAAAAAGGAATCAAGAAAAGATTTTTTTGTTAAGATTTTGTCTAATTTATTAAATAAAGAACATGCATTAATAATTCTATCAATGTTATCAATTTCTGATGCTACTTTATTTTTATAACGCGCACTTAACTTATTCTAATTTCTTAGCTCATACATCGTAGATTTGTTTGTAGATATTAGTTTTAAATTTTGCTTTAACTTACTATAAAGCCAAATGATTAATTCATTAAATAACTTGTAACATGATAATAAATGACTTATCATATGGCCGTGTTATATATGTAGCAATCTAATATAATATTAAAGTAAAAATTTGTAGTAATTTGGCTTTATTTTAGTTAAAATAAAGTTATATTCAAATATTTAACGATCGTAAACTCGAACGATCGTTACGATGAGCGTGGAATATTTACGCTCAATTGCCGATAATTAGCCGGCAAAAAAAGGAGTGATTATCTCCTTTTTCGATCTCTGATTAGAGATCGAGCGAGAAAGTGGCCAGGATCAACGAAAGGTAGGGTCAACTGGCCTGAAGAAAAGCTCGCATGCGGTTAGGGAATGTAATTAGGGCATTGATTAAAATATATATGATTAGAGATAGGTTCCCCAAATCTCGAATAACTTTAGTTAATCAGGAAGTAGAGTTGTTAGGGCTCATAGAATTGTTAAGATTATAGGGTTGTTAGGACTCATAGGGTTGTTAAGATCATTATTTCTTTCAATTCTTTTAATATTCCACTAATCCTAGGGATAAATTAAAATTATTTAAAAAAATTAAATTGAATATATTTTTAAAAATGTTGTAAAAATAAATATAACATGTTAAAAATAAAAATAAAAATGTTTTAAATATGAAATTTAAATTATCCAAATTATTTTCAGGAATATTAAAGAAATTGCATAATTATTAATATATCTTAACATGTTATATCTTATTTCAAAAATTAAAAATATGCGTGTTAAGTTTAATAATATTAAATCCAAATGTGTTAATGCTGTTAATATCAAATTATTTATGTTATTAAATATTTGAATAAATCGAATATATTGTCTTTAATAGTCTGCGCTAGTGATGCAAATATTTTTTTTACTATTTAAACTTAAATTTTTTACTATTTACCATTTAAACGATCGATAATTTTAATGACTGTTTTAATCACAATTGTTTACATTATATAAATCTTATTAAACTCTATCTTATTATATCAATTATTAGAGGAACTTTGATCAAATCATTCGTTCTTCTCTATTAAACGTGGCGATAACGCAATTTTTTAATTATATATTAATTATATTTTAATTATATTTAAAATTGTAAAGTTTTTAAAGATTTATTTTATTTCATTTAATTAATCATGCCCGAAATACAATATGCATTTTCAATATGTATTTTTTCAATCACGACATTTATGTAAAATTGTGTATTAATCGCAAGTAAATCGGTACTTGTGGGTGTTAGTAATTATATCGCGTGTCTATTGAGGGCTTCGATTATTATATTATAAAAATTATGCATATCGAATATTCTGAATTGTCGATTTATTTTATTTAAATCGTGATTTATTTTGTAATTTAATCTTTGATTTACATCGAAGCTTGCTCTATCTTTATGCGTTTTGAATATTTCTTTTAGATAGTCTGTACATTATTTCTTTTAGATAGTCTATATATTATTTCATCTTTGAAGATTATATTGAAAGATTACAGTATCTCTAGCGATTGAAATCAAATTTCAACTTCTTATTTATATTTTGTGATACATAAATAGATATGAATCAATGAATTAAATATATATTATATTTAAATTTTTCAATGCTAATATAATATCTTTCGAAAAGAGACGGTATCTCTATATAAAATATATAATATGTAATTTAGCGTATATATTTCATGAAATACTTTAAATTGAATAGTTTTATTATTTTCATGAGAATAAAATATTAATTAATTAGATAGTCAATTGTATTCCGCGTTTTCGTTCGGGATATATAAATATTTAGTTAATTGATCGAACAATATTGCATTCCAGCTCGCTTTTTCGGTCGGTTACCAGCATTTCGTGCACAGAACAAAACCATTAGAAATTGTACACATTATATGTTATCTTCTGAGAACATTCGTGGACATTGGCTTTATAGTTCATCTCGTTTTTAGTGTCCACAGAGGGAGTATCGCTTTTAGGAATCACTTAAAAGCGGGCCATGACACCTCTCAGTCTTCTCTCTGATTTTAGCATGGATCTGTCAAGATCGGTCACGTTTGGTCAATGACGTCGCGCATGCGCGCAGAAGACAGTTATGTTAGTGTGTCAATTTACTGCGATATAATTTGAAGGAGAATCATGTAACAGTTGTAATCGTTATTCTCATGATTCTTGTGTACGATTGCATTGAAAATTGACAAATTCCACGTTTTTCTTAATGCCAAGGACATAATGTTAAAGTACATTCCTCTTATCGCGATAGTCATTTTAACCTGTCTGTCACAGTCCGAGGTTAGGATGCATTTTTCGTGGCTTTATTTTTAATTTAGTTAGAAGATAGCAAACATATTTAATGACGTTGCAAATAAAATTCCAGGCGCAATATGATGACAAGAGATGCAAATGTATCTGTCCGAGCCTCTCTTCCGTTATAAATACAACGCAATCGTCTACGGAGCGCCTCGCATATATCATAAATGTTCCACCATTACAATGGTAATTTTACAATTTGCGTAAAAATATGTATATATGATTTTTTTTATTGTGTTAGAAACTTCTTTTTTTAATAAAATATTTGTTATCTTAACTGCAATTAGGGGCTTTGAAATATCGAAATATATGTACGTTTCGAATAATTTGATATAAGCTTTATATTGCATATCTATGTAATTTGTAATCCCATGTGCGATTATCATCTATTCAATATATTATAATACATGTGAAATTTATAGTAAATGCGAGAGCGTTGTTCTACCAAAACTTGGAGATCAGATAAAAGGGAAAGAGGAAATATTTTGCCCACGATGTGACTGCAAATATGAAAATAGGAACACAACTATCATTAAGGTATTTTTTGTAAATAAACTTTACATTGCTATTGCTGTTATTTAATTTGATGAAATTATTAATATTGTTACAGATTGTAGTGATAATAGTTATATGGGTTATATCACTGTTAGTGATATACATGTTATTCTTAATTTGTTTGGATCCATTACTTAACAAGCGGATACATAAGGCTTCAGCAAATATTGGCTATCATGAACATAACAATGAAGAGGTAAATGTGGAAATAATCTTATAAAATTTTTTTTACCATTCATATTGCATTCCTTTTACATAATAGATGTATTACTAATAAGTAAATTTAATGCTTGTGATTTAATTCTTTTTAAATTATTATTATCTTTCAAAGGACGATTCATCTCTTGCACCTGGTACTTCTCACCCAATGGGAGAAAGGGGCAATGTTTTGAATCGTGTTGGACATCAACAGGATAAGTGGAAACGGCAAGTTCGTGAACAAAGGCGGAACATTTATGATCGTCATACTATGTTGAATTAATAATTATGTTTTGTTAAGAATATATAAAATATAGAAACTTTAGTTGTGACAATTTGTTCAATATTATGAAGTAATTTTCTACAAAAAAAAAATATTTATATTGATAAAAATATATCCCAATAGTAAAGAGAATATTATTAAAGATTAGCAGATTATTCATTTTTGTAAAATTCGCTATCCTATATCAGCTGATATGTTAATATTAAACCAAATATACAATATTGTTACATATTAGTTTATTTTGTGTAATTTTAATGTATATTGAATAATAAATTATTAAAATATATACCAATTGCTAGCATTGTAATGTGCATATTTTTTATCAAAAGTATTCATAAATAAATACTTCACGTACACAACTTAATGCTTACATATTTTATATATGTAAAAAATTAATTGTACATCATTAAAGTTAATTTGTGATAAGATTTTTGTAATTTTGATCCAACACACATGAGGATAGTTTATAAAATTCAGCCTCATGTCATAGAGTCAAAATTAGAAAAATCCTAAAGTATCAACTTAGGAAATGATGGTGAAAACTAAATTTACTTTTTTTGTTTTTTTATGATAGAATATGTTTTTATTAATAACTTTATGTAAAAATCTCTTTTTGCCTTCTCGCCCCCCTCCCCCCTCTCTCTGCATATATGTATATATATTCCACTATACTTATGTACATAAGTTTAAATGAGTCTCTTAATCATACACATTTATAAGACGATCTTTTATATACATCGCAGTAAAATGTATGAAATTTCTAAATTTCACAAATTTTTCGAGATTGTTTTTTCGATTGATTCTTTAATCGAATCATACAATGTCAAAACAAGAGCACCTCCGGTACCGCGAAGAATGTTAGAGAATGCGCCTTTAAAAAAAGCTCCAGATCCTTCAGTTTTTGTTATTTTTATCCAACAATCTAATGTATTTTTATACATCATATCGGTCTTACTTCGGCCCGATTGCATCATCATTCGTCTCCTGACTGTATCAAAAGGATAAGATACGATGCCCGCTATCGTTGTTACCATCTATAAGAATAGTAAGATGTAAAAGACATTTGTGACAAAAACATTTATTATATTTATTATATTATATTTTCGTTGCTTCATTGTTATACAAGATGTTTTGCAAGGAAACCGACAAATCTCTAGAATGTATTCTAGAATTTATTCTAAGCAAAAATGTAGATATACTATACGTTAATTTGGTTTAATTACCGAGATATGAAAAATTTAATTCTTGTCAATAACGCTAACAATAAGATTTCTGACAATAGTTCCTTCTCACTCAAAGCACTAATTTTCATTAAATACACAATGTATCATCCTATATTTATTTGATAAATCGTAGATTCATCTACAGTTAACAGAATAATGGAAGAAAGTATTCATATTGAACTTGCAATCAGCCAAATTAATTGGCGGCCATCTATGGTACAGATAGCAGCACGTTTACAAACAGGTAAATATTTTGAACAATTGAAATGATTAAGAGAATATAAGATTCACATAATAAAAATTAAAAATATCTGATATTTTTTATCTGTGTTATTATTAATAAAATTATCTATATCTCAATAACTGAACTGAATTGATCTGTAGTAGTATATCTGAATTTATAGTATCTGTATAGTATATCTGAATTTTTTGCTTAGAATATACTCTAAAATACATTCTACAGTTTCCCAGTTTCCATGCAAAATATCCTGAATACCCTTTATGCGTCTAATAGAAAGAGAAGAAGATACCTCGGCAATTATAAAATTTATATATAACGGTGTGCTCTTCGGATCAGGCAGCATACCCTTCACAGTATCATAAAATCCAAAATACGTCGCTCGATATATAATAATCCCTTGCACGCTGACATTGAAACCACGATACAGCCCCAGCAGTCCATCTGATTCAAATATCTTTAATATGCAGTCAGCTATACCCTTAAATTCCCGTTTTTCGCCTTTTCCGATATCGGCAGCCAATCTGAAAGATCAAATCCATATTACCGTCTTGTGCAAATATAATGGTCACAAATATAATAGTACCTAGTACGAGCAAGGTCAAGGGGGTAGACGAATAATAGCGATGTCGCACCCGCGGCACCGCCAGCCGCTAAATTTCCAATGAACTGTCGCCAGAACGCGTCCGTTGGTACGTCTCCCAGGAACAGGGTTTTAAACTTATCCTTGAACGCGAAATTGAGGGCTTGAGTCGGGAAATATCGGATTACATTAGCGAGATTGCCTCTCCAGAAGCTGAGAAGTCCCGTTTCCTTAGGTATACGTACAAATGCGTCTAGCATACCTACAAATAAAGTTTCCACAATTATTCATGAACCAACAGCAAAAGATTAATGAAATGATTTTACCTGTAATGTATATGGAAACATGATATATTATAAATAAATTTTCCATTAGTTTTTATGAAATTCAATGTTTATTAACATAAATTATATTATGTTTTCAATCATGAAAATAATCTTCATCATTTTTCAGCATTTTCTTCCTTCTTTCCAGCAAGTTATACATTTTGGATCAATAAAAAGTCTGATCTTTACTTGTGATGAATTTACTAAACTATTTTCTGATTTTTCTCCAACATTTCTAAATTTTCTAGTGCTATCAAACTATTATTTGTTCCAATCAATGCAGCACGACATTTCTAAATCTTATCTGACATGTATAAGAGATAGAAAAGAAATCAAACAATAACTTGATTAATTCATCACAAGACTAAATTTTCGATCCAGAATTTATAACTTGCCTGAGAGAAAGATGGAAGAAAGTATTGAAAAGTTGTAGGTATTACTTTCATAATTAAACTGTACATATATAATGTATTAATAAACATTGAATTTTATAAAAAATAGTGGAAAACTTATACATCTAATATATATTTAATTATACATAATATTTTATATATACCCTTGTATCGTTCCTCAGGTTTGATCTGTTTCGAGGTATGTTGCACTTGCAGCAACAGTTTCACTCTCTCTAAAGGAGCGACTGAAGTCTTTGCAATCGCTGCGGATAGACCTCCAGCTAGAAAGTCCACCAGAAAAGATCTGTATAGATCTGTATCCATTTCTCAAAAAGCTATTGGAAATATATTATATAATATTTTCAAAAGATTTTCACAATCTGTTACGCATGGATTAGTTCACGTGATCCTTATACATTCTTATTTGTCACACATATTCTTATTAATATTATAGAAATATCGTGCATTTTTTACACTATCTGTCAAAAAAATAGTGAAGCGTAACATAAGATCTATGCCGCGAGTCGTTTGTTTTGTGATTTATCTTCTCTAAAAGATAAAAATCATAAAAAATCCTATAAAAATCATTACAACTATACAGTCACGAGAGAATTATAAAACAAATAAGATAAACAAGACACACTGGAAAATGCGCTTGTAACATTTACTTGCGTTATTGTTTTACATAAAATCGCATACATATTTATTTTGGTTTATAAAGCTTTATATATTGGTCATATAAATATATGTAATTCGAAGCTTATTGAAAGGCTACATTATATAATTCATATAAATGATTAAATCTCTGCGACTTTTATATTGCATTTATAAACACGATAAATATATTACTGTTCATTTTTTCACATACAGCTTGCGAATACAGAAAATAGAATGCTCGCGCAAAGTTACATATAAATTTATTTCAAAAACTAAGAAGATCTTTTCTCGCGTATTCGAATAATATTATAAGTGATGTTTAAGAAACATTAAATACTTTCATCTCTAAAAAGAGAGTCATTTAGTAATTTATAGTATATTTAAAAGTACATCTCTAATATATAGAATATTTGGGAGAATGGCATTCGGCACGTTTTGGCATAGAATTATACATAGATAAACATGAACCATTACGATCGGTTCTTAAGAGATTCGATAGAACGCACACACGATTTTTTTAATTAACAAATATGCGTTAAATTGATCAAATATTTTAAACAGTTAGTAAAACGTGTTCATTGAAGAACGATTAATATATATATACATATAAGTAATATCAATGATACGGTGTATTAATGTTATATCACACTTTCACTGTCAAGATGAATAAAAGCTATTGGAATGAATGATTAACGAAATTTCTTGTTTTCGCGAATATGCTCTTAAAACTGTAGTTAAATTAAATCGCTTATTTAAATTTGTACTAATTACTGCTATTTTCTGAAATTGGAAGTAATATGTCAATCAAAAATTATTAGTAAATCACACGTGCGTTTCACATAAATGGCACAGCAAAAGTGTGTGGAATCTTTCATCATTATAATATACTAAAAATATATTAATATATACTTTTTTTATATTATAAATTATACTTGATCGGTATATATGACAAAATGTATTTAAAGTAAATATATATATCAAAAAAAGCATTGAATATTTCTCTTTATAAATATACACATTGAAGAATGACACATCGTAATGATCAAGGAATTCGAATGCTCTTGACATTGCACGTTTACGCAGCATGAACAGACTGAAAGGAAAAGTTTACAGATAATAAATTTATCTTTTATACATTTACATTATCACAAACAAGTGCATACCTTTGCAATGTCCACGCCTGTTAAATTTTTAACAAGATCTGGAACACGTTGTACAATATTGAAAACTTCTTCGGTTAATTTTTCGGCACCAATAGTGCCATTACCACTCGAAACCATAGTTATCTTTTTCGCTTGAGAAAGAGGGGCTGCTACTTCGGCGGCAACCTATAAGGTAAATCGAAAAAAATCAGAAAGAGATAGAAAGAAAAAAATATTTTCTTGATTTTATATTTAAATATTTTTAAATACGACATTAGGAATATTATAAAGATTACATCAAATTTTATTCTTAATACTTTTTTCTGTTCTTATTTTCATTCATATTAATAAAAATTTTGGTAATGCAGAGAATGATATTTTTATTGCATGCATATGATCAAGTAACAAATATAGAATGTTCCAAATTTAAATGTTAAACTTTGGAAGTATGTGAATGATTGATAAACTAAGAAAAAAAAGTTTTTTAGAAATTTGTTCATTTGTAAAATATGGAAGAGTAGAAAAAAGTAGTTGCAGAATATGAAATTAAGAAAAGAGAGTGAATTAAAATTCTGAAGTGAAATTAGAAAACTGCAAATAAATACGCGACAATACGCAAATACATAAATTTTTATTTTTATTTTTAGCATTTGGGTCTGTTTTTAATTATTGCAAAAAAAAAGATAAGAAAAATAAATTAAAAATATTAAAAATACCTTTGGAAGTGTATCAAGCATCATATCTATCATAGCTGCACTCTTGTACTCGTTCCATGCGGCGGCTTTCTTCGCCATTTGTTCTGCCTCTGCCTTAGCTTTCGCTTCGATAGCAAAAGCTTCCGCATCACCACGAATTTTGATAGCCTCAGCTTCAGCTTCAGCCTCCATAACAAGGCGCAATTTGTTTGCTTCAGCCATTTTTTCTAATCTGAAAGCCAAATTTCAGATATAACGAAAAGCTTGTGAGGCTTGTAAATACATATAAGTAATTGTATACCTATATTTCTCCGCATCGGCAGGACGTCGTATAGTGGCGTCCAATTCCCTTTCGCGTCTCAACATTTCCTGTTCCTGTACGGCGATCTCCTGACTACGTTCTACAACCTTCACTTGCATTTGCTCCTCCATAATCCTCTGTTTGGTTTTTGCTGCTTGAAGTTCAAAAGCCATTTCTGCTTCAGCTTTCTGTAATATGTTTTTAATATTTATAATTTGTCTACAGAATACATGCATTATGAAGAAAACGATAAAAAATTGCTCACTTTGGTTTGAACTTCGACGTCATAAGCAGCCTTTTTCAATTCGAAGTCACGTTGTGCTTTTGCAATGTCTGTGTCATTCAAGAAACGAGCGGCCATTCTTTGTTCCTCGGCAATAGCTTCTCTAATTTGAGCGTCTCTGCGAGCCTCCGCCTCACCTATTCTAGCATCTCTCTTTACTTCCGCTGTACGTGCCATACCGAGTGCTTGCAAATAACCCTACAAATAATATATATCTTCATAAAATACTATATGATAGAATTTATATACTAATACAATAAGACAAGATGATTTCAGCATTTGAGTAAGCAATGTCTGTGAGTGACATATAAAAGCTACATACATATGTACCACTGTTCTCCAATATAATGTTGAATGTAATCTTTAATCAGCATAATATTTTAATAATTGTATTTTTAATATTTTCTTTAAATAATGTACAACTCTAAGACATTTTTAAAAAATCATACATTTTTCTTATTCTTATTCTTTTTGACATCACACATTTTAATTTAAAAAAAAAATTAATTAACAATATATCTCCTCTCAAAGTGGTATTTTAAAATATTTCGATATCGAATTAAAGAAGCAATGATGTGTACTTTGTAAATAAAGTATTGCAAGTGCGCACAATTGTGCTATTATTACAAAAAGCGATGAGAATATGCTGTAAAATTCCATTTCCAAAATCTGAAAAATTTGCAGTAATAATGTTATCAACATAGCAATGTGCGCCAAGACATTAGATATAATAGTGGTAAAATAAAAGTTGAACATACCTTTGCCCCCTGCAAGTAGCAAAACAAAAAGGTATTCAATATTTACAATATACAAGTATAGATCTTACTATATTAATTATTAAGAATCTCATATTCATCTTAATTATAAAGAAACATTATTTCTTTAAAGGGGGTCTTTTAAATATCTTTTTATGCACATTTTAGTAATTCAATTATAATTTGCAGATGTGTTAATGGATTAAATTTGTATATTAACTTTGTACGTTATTGATATTACCTTTCTCTCACAGTTAAACTTTTGGACATTTATACATATGAATTATATACTTTTGTCATTTGTGTGTCTATATATACACTATATATTTTTTTTATATATATTTTAATGTATATATATATATATATTTTTTTTTTTTATATTAGAATATATATGCAATAAACTTACTTCTTCACCTTGGATATCTTTTAATGTATACATGTAATGTATATATTATATATATTTTTATATATTAAATAATATATATACAATAAACTTACTTCTTCATCTCGAATATCTTTTAATGTATATGACACAACAGTAATGCCCATATTTACTAGATCACTGCTTGCAACCTCAAATACTTCCTTACTAAATTTTTTACGATCTTTGTAAATTTCCTGTAATAAAAAAGGCAGAGTAAAATTAAGTATTCAGCTATAGTTTTTTTAATAGTTAATGATTTAAAAAATTTATTGCTATATACATAAAGCTAATAAAATTATATAAAGTATCTGTAAACATAGAAAAAAAAGATCATCAATATTTTGATAAATATTAGTTTAAAAAAATATTTTTTTTAACGTGAAAACAAACTAGCATAGAAAAATTTAATCACTTTTTTTGCCACTGACAGATATTGCTGTACTTTAGCTTACCTCTACAGTCATACTGCCCATTATAGCCCGTTGATGTCCTTCTAAAGTAACAAGAGCTATGTTGTGTATCTCTTCCTCAGATTTTCCAAGAAATTGTTCACATGCTGTAGACAACATTTCCTCATTTTGTCCTTGAATTTTTACCTAATACCAATACAATATTTTATATATGCAAGTGTCTGGTTAAGTTAATGCAAAGATTTTTTTATTTTAAAATTTTATTCAAAAATTTGTATTATAAAAAAATTTCATAAAAAATATATAAATATATGTTATTAAAGTAAGTGAAATATATCCAACATAGAATATATCCAATTAAGATTAAACAAGCTTGTCAAGTTTATTATATATACAACTAAAATTATAGATAACAGTATCAAATATATCGAAACAAATAATTTTTTTTTTAAATTACCTGTGCTATGCCTGTTACAGAGATTGGTACTCCTTGACAAGTATATACCGTTGGACTTTCGACTTGTAAAGTCATTGTATTTAGAGAGATTCTATAGAAAAAACAAAATACATATATAACACTAAAGAACTTATACTATATTACTTATATATTAGTACTTATGTAACACTTACTTTTGTACTTGTTGTACAAATGGCCAAACAAACACCCGTCCTCCAGGTACCAAAAGAGGTTTGCTGTAGCAACATCCTCAACAGAAAAAAAATTTTTTTTAATTAAAAGTATATAAATACAAAGCAGCAATAGGCAATAGAAAATTTGGAAAAATCTACAGGATTTCTTAAAATTTAAATCATAAATTATCATGTTATTAAAATGTTAAAAATATGTTAAATAAAAATGTTAAATAATGTTAAAAATGTTAAATATGTTAAAAAATTTATGTAGCAAATAATAAATATATTATTTATTATTGTTCATATATTATATTGTTTATATTTATACTATTTATTAATATCAATAATATTGATATAGCAAATATATATATATATATATATATATATATATATATATATATCTTGAATATATGATATACTATTTATAGTATATATACGAAATAATCTAACATGAATAAAATACATTAAGCATAATTGTCCCTGATCGATCCCGCGTTTCCCCACTGCTGTCATTCCATAAATCAATTATCTCGCAGCATGGGAGGAGCTCGCTCCTCCCTCTCATCTCCTTTTTTTACGAATGACTAATCAGCACAGATGCGAAAAAAAAGAGAATAAATAATTTCGAGTAATGATAAGTTATCTTCTTGATAGATTTACCTGAAACTACGAGAGCCTCATTCGGGCCGCAAGTAACGAATCCACAACTCATGGTTACGTGTTTGACGTAATAACACGGTGTCGGACGTAATTTCACGCGCTTCTACAATTGACAATTATGTACATACAATCACAGTATCAGAGAGAAGCCTGAGAGAGGTCATTCCGACGTTTTCCGTGAAGGCCTTACTGGAGCAAGCCTTCCCTATGACTATTCTATAGAAAATCGGAGCCAGAATTAGAAAGAAACAGATCTATTGTTGGTTGGATCTCTACCTCTCTTTACGTTATACTATCTGAGTTAAAAACATTTGTCATTAGATATTTAGGAATAAAAGCAATATAGCAATATATAAAAGCGATATATTTTATTCATTAACTTAAACGATGAAATTAGAAATGGTAGTAAATTATTTATTCTTTTTCAACTCATGAATAATACGTGAAATAATATTTTTGACTATGATATTAGAATAGCATCAACCAATCAGCGAATTACTGACAAAGATAGTGATCCATCCAGCATCTATGCATCCTTTTCTATAAATTTACTGGTTCCCCTACTCTTGAAAATTCACTATATTTAAAAATAAAAGATAAAAAACATCGATTGTTTTAGAAAATAAAAACGGTTATTATTTATAAAAACTTGTATTAAGATGAATAGGCGTCAGAGTAAACTAACATTTGATAAGAGGCAAAGATTCCTTTGTTCTGATTGGTCAATCAAAAGTTACTCCAAAAGTATAATTGGCTGCGTTCAGCAGGAAAAGCTGCTTTGCAACTTTGTAAAATTCGTGAATCTGATTGGTGTATACTCTTAGATTCAGCCAAAATTAAGAGCATACACCAATCAGGCTCACGAATTTTACAACAGTTGCAAAGCAGCTTTTTCTGCTGAACGCAGCCAATGCCATTCAATTCGGAGCTTGTCACTTCTGCCAATTCTTGTTTAGGAAACCTGCACAGTCGGATTAATTTGACACGCGCATATACATATTTAAAGCAGAGAGAAGAATGAGAGGTGTCATGGCCCGCTTTTAGGTGATCCCTGAAAGCGATACGCCCTCTGTGAACCTTAAAAACGTGCACCTAAACTACGAAGCCAAGGTGCACGAATGTTCTCAGAGGGTAACATATAAGGTGCACAATTTTTGGTTCTATTCCGTGCTATGTGCACAAAATGTCGGTAGCACCAGTGCTGTATAGCAAGGTATGCTTACGTATATCAAATAAATTAATATAAATGAGAAATGACGAATTTGCGATCCTCTCACACTCTCTCTCTCTCTCTCTCTATATATATATATATATATATATATATATATAATTTTTTTTTTGATATATGAATTTGCAATGAGCAGCGACATATTTTTTCTTAAGAACAATTATATGTTTTTTTTACATTAACTGATTCCTCTTATTATTCTATGCATAAAATTATTAAAGTAAAATAATCGAAAAATGAACATTTTATCGGATATTTTATAATTTATATAAAATTATGTCAACTTAAAGAATCAAATATCTCGTTAACTGTTCAATTTTTGACTATACTATCTTTATAACTTTTTACACGGAATATTGCGAAGAATCGATTTATATAAAAAAATTAGGATGGTTCCATTAAAAAATATGAAGATAATCTTGAAATTTCTAAAACGCTTCCACTTACGAAAATAATATTACTAGCATATCATGGTCCTTTTAATCGTACAATTTTCGTAATTACAATTTTTTCATATCTGTAAAAATAGCGTAGATATTTCAAGTGAGCAAAGTTTTATATACATATATATGTGTGTGTGTGTGTGGGTGTGTGTGTGGGTGTGTGTGTGCGCGCGCGCGCGCGTGTATAGCGTATACGGGAGTTATGTGAGCAAGCGAGAAGGTAATAAGAGAGAGCGAAATGGCAATAAGAGCGAACGAGATAGCAATAGCACGAGCAACGAAGCTTGGATATAGAGTCTTTCTTGCAGCCTGGCATACTATTTCTCTCTCGCTCGCTCCTATTACTATCTCGCTCGCTTCTGTTATTGTTTCACTCGCTCTTACGTACTCATATACTGTCATGCTCATCTCGTTATCAAATCTGCCGCTGGCAAGCGGCCGATGACAAATTATGACAAATAAATAAGTTAATTATTTTAAGATATATTTATAAGGGTATAGAAGTAATTTTAATGGAATAATGAAAATTTTGCGATTAAAATAACAAACACGGTATCAATCGGATAAACGTAGTTAAATATATAATCAAAATTTTTATTATCAGACCAATTAAAAATTATCCGATTTACGTCGTGTTTGATATCATTTTAATCGCAAAAATCTCAATAATTCATTAAAATTACTTTCATATCGATAAAATAAAAAATAAAAGTTTCAGTTTTTACTTTATAATCTCGTAAATTGCGAATGGATAGAGGAAGTGAAGAAGCCGATTGTAAGAGACTTCGGAATTCTTTGATGATAGGTCATCTCGCTCGCTCTCGACTCGCGGTTTCGCTGTCGCTCTCGCACTTGACAGGTCGTAAAGATAAGCCGACTCGGCTTCCTCGCGAATGTAAACATCTTATAAAATAAAAATCGGATAATTTTTAATTAGTCTGATAATAAACATTTTGATTATATATATTTAAATACATTTATCCGATTGATACCGTGTTTGATGTTATTTTAATCGCAAAATTTTCATTATTCCATTAAAATTACTCGCATACCCTTATAAATATATCTTAAAATGATTAACTTATTTATTTGTCACAATTTGCCATCGGCCGCTTGCCAGCGGCAGGCTTGATAACGAGATGAACATGACAGTATATGAGTACGTAAGAGCGAGTGAAACAATAACAGAAGCGAGCGAGATAGTAATAGGAGCGAGCGAGATAGTAATAGGAGCGAGCAAGATAGAAATAGTACGAGCAACGAGGACTCGAGCTCGAGAATCGGATTTTTCTTGCGCGCTATTATTTTCCTCTCGCTCGCTCCTATTACTGTCTCGCTCGCTCCTATTATTGTCTCGCTCGTTCTTGTTGCTGTTTCACTCGCTCTCGATTCTTGGGTCCGCTTATCATTCCGGGCTATCTATCACGACTGCCAAGTGTGACAGAGAAAGCAAGACCATGAGTAGAGAGCGAGCGAGATGACCTATCATCAAAGAGTTCCGAAGTCTCTTACAATCGGTTTCTTCGCTTCCTCTATCCATTCGCAATTCACGAAAATGTAAACATCTTATAAAATAAAAATTGAAACTTTTATTTTTAATTTCATCGGTTTGAAAGTAATTTAAATGAATTAAAGAGATTTTTGCGATTAAAATGATATCAAACACGACGTAAATCGGGTAATTTTTAATTAGTCTGATAATAAAAATTTTATAATTATATTTAACTAAATTTATGCGATTTATATCGTGTTTGATATTATTTTAATCTCAAAATTCTCATTATTCCATTAAAATTACTTTCAAATGAATAAAAAATGCATTTAATTTTTTGACATATATTCGTGAATATTATAAATGAAGTCTCGTGTAAGAAGCTTCGGAATCTGCGACATCGGAAATTTTTTCATTATTTATAATAATATACGACTTTAAATTGCCATAAAATAAAAACTAAAGCTTTGATATTTTATTTGATCTTTTTGATTAAAAGGGATTAATGAAATTTTTGAAATTGAAAATTATTCTAATAAAATATTGGATTTAATGTGATTTCAATCGTAAAAATCAAATTAATTCTAAAGTTATGTTCAGTAAGATAAATTAAGTAAAGTACAATGCAACATTTTATACAATGTAGTCTTATTTTCAAAATTATAGTTTAAATTAGACACTATTAATTTATTAAAATAAAATTATAATTATGAGAAATTAAGAGTTTTATTATATACATGTACACATTGATTTTTACGATTGAAATCATATTAAACCCAATATTTTATTAGAATAATTTTCAATTTTAAAAATTTCATTAATCCCTTTTAATCAAAAAGATCAAATAAAATATCAAAGCTTTAGTTTTTATTTTATGGCAATTTAAAGTCGTGTATTATTATAAATAATGAAAAAATTCCCGATGTCGCAGATTCCGAAGTTTCTTACACGAGACTTCATTTATAATATTCACGAATATATGTCAAAAAATTAAATGCATTTTTTATTCATTTGAAAGTAATTTTAATTGAATAATGAGAATTTTAAGATTAAAATAATATCAAACACGATATAAATCGTATAAATTTAGTTAAATATAATTATAAAATATAATTATAAAATTTTTATTATCAGACTAATTAAAAATTACCCGATTTACGTCGTGTTTGATATCATTTTAATCGCAAAAATCTCTTTAATTCATTAAAATTACTTTTAAACCGATGAAATTAAAAATAAAAGTTTCAATTTTTATTTTATAAGATGTTTACTTTTTCGTGAATTGCGAATGGAGAGGAAGCGAAGAAACCGATTGTAAGAGACTTCGGAACTCTTTGATGATAGGTCATCTCGCTCGCTCTCTACTCATGGTCTTGCTTTCTCTGTCACACTTGGCAGTCGTGATAGATAGCCCGGAATGATAAGCGGACCCAAGAATCGAGAGCGAGCGAAACAGCAACAAGAACGAGCGAGACAATAATAGGAGCGAGCGAGACAGTAATAGGAGCGAGCGAGACAGTAATAGATGCGAGCGAGAGGAAAATAATAGCGCGCAAGAAAAATCTGATTCTCGAGCTCGAGTTCTCGTTGTTCGTGCTATTTCTGAAAGCTATTACTCAGGATGGCTCTGAATTTATGTTAATTCCGCGGCTGCCGTCAACCAGATTTGAATTGTTCGTCGAAGGAGGATGATGACGAGAGAAACCGGACGGATGGAATAGACTCTTTTAATTGAAATATATATACTTTATTGATCACAGTTTGAAAGACTTCTTTATTCCGCTATTCGGAGGCGAGAGAGAGCTGTGCGACTCCGCACACGCGTTATATTGGCGCCGCCAGCTTTCACTGCCACCCGTTACATGAAGGCGGCGGCAGTTACCGGCTTTTCAATTAACGCCATCTATACGTAACGGCTTTACAGCTTCGGCCATCTTGGCCTTACGCACCGTCTCGGTGCGTCGGTTGGTTTCTACTTTACCGACCACATATTTTATATTTTTAACGTTATTTTTTTACATTAACAGTTAACGTCGCAATAAGTGAGAGTGATGGTTATTACAATACTAGTGAGTGCTCTCAGTGTTTTATACAGGTAATTTGCGCGTTTCTTTGGCCTTAAGCGTATGTAGTGTCTTATTCAAACTAATTTAACAATAATATCTTAAAATAAACGTAGATTTATGCCTTATTACTAACTTATTACGATATTCATTTTAATTATTTGTAGAGTCCTTTAGCCTGACCCACGGCTTAATCCGATCCGCGGAGAGAATTGTGTCCAATGGTTTAGCTGTCAGATTGTAGCCAGGGATGTCACGGATGACATATCTATTATTTCCCAGGCTTTTTGCAACTAGGTAAGGACCTTTATAATTTGGCTTTAATTTAGTGTTTTTGCCGGGTATATTACGAGTATCCCTAATTAATACATAGTCGCCTTCTTTGTATATTGTTGGCTTAATACTACGCTGGTCTTGATAATTTTTGTTATAACTTCTTATCGCATCTGTTGCCTGAAGGGCTTTATCTCTATATTCCTCTCTTTCTTTTTCTAGATCAGAATCAACGTTAGCAAGAACCTGAGTAAACTGAGCAAAGGTTGAATCGGTGTGGCTTCGCTGATCAAAACCTAAGAGGAGTTTTGCTGGACTCGTCTTAACACTTGAGTGGTAAGTATTATTTATTATATATTGTAATGTTCCTAGATGTTGATTCCAATCAGAGGATGTGTGTAACAGCTTCGTGAGAGAAGTTTTGATGAACCTGTTGACTCGCTCTACCATACCATTTGCCCATGGTGCCGCTACTGCTACTTTTCTGTGCTTTATACGATTATCATTGACAAAATCAGCAAATTCATGTGACGTGTAAGCCGTGCCTCTATCTGTTATTAATTCCAACGGTCTTCCAAAAGTATTGAACATTTTTCCCATATGGGATATAACTTCTTTAGAGCTTGTCGACTTTGTTGCAAATAACCACGTGAATCTGGTAAAAGCATCTACTATTACTAATATATGTTTGAAATTTTCAGGAGTATCTTGCAGCGGTCCAAAATGATCAGCATGCAGTATCTGCATCGGGGAGCTGGGCAAAGGATACAGAGCAGTCTCTCTCTGGAATCTGTTTGTCGCACTATTAGCCATAAGACAGGTGAGACAATTTTCTATACAGGGTGACCCATTTTAACTTAGGCAGCCAAATAACTCGAAAAATAAGCAAGATAGAGAAAAATGTTTTAGACAAAAGTTGTATGGTTTCGAGGGGGCCATAAGATGGTATCATTGGTTTGACCTTGAAGAGTCATTTGAAGGTCACGTGAAGGTCACTTCAATTTTTTTAAATGGAATACCCTATATATTTTTGTACATTCTTGTAGCTTATTTCGAGAGCTTTCCAAAACACTATAATTAAGTACCTTTCCGTTAAGTACTTTTTGAGTTATGATGCTTGAAATAATTTCTTAATTTTACATAAACCGTAAAATATCTTGTAAAATATTCATTTTTCGATTATCTTACCTTAATACTTTTATGTACAAAATAATGAGAGGAATCAATTGGTGTAAAGAAAACACATAGTTGTTTTTAAGAAAAAATATGGAATTGTTAATTGCAAATTACATATTTTTTCTTCGAAACAACTATGTGTTTTCTTTACACCAATTGATTCCTCTCATTATTTTGTACATAAAACTATTAAGGTAAGGTAATCGAAAAATGAATATTTTACAAGATATTTTACGGTTTATGTAAAATTAAGAAATTATTTCAAGCCTCATAACTCAAAAAGTACTTAACGAAAATGTACTTAATTATAGTGTTTTGGAAAGCTCTCGAGATGAGCTACAAGAATGTACAAAAATATATAGGATGTTCCATTTAAAAAAATTGAAGTGACCTTCACGTGACCTTCAAATGACTCTTCAAGGTCAAACCAATGATACCATCTTATGGCCCCCTCGAAACCATACAACTTTTGTCTAAAACATTTTTCTCTATCTTGCTTATTTTTCGAGTTATTTGGCTGCCTAAGTTAAAATGGGTCACCCTGTATACTCATACGTCTTTTTCCGCATAGAAGGGAACCAATAATTCTGTTTTATGCCTAATAATGTTTTTTCCGCGCCACAATGTGCCATGTCATCGTGATGAGCCCGTAAAATGCTCATTATCATTGATTCAGGCACTACAAATTTCATATGTTCGTTTTCGCGTCGATATACTAGTCCATCTATTAAGTTGAATCGGTCGTTATCTCGCATTTCTAATTCTTTCGCTATTTCGTGTATTCTAGGGTCAGCCAATTGACGGAACTCCAACTCGCGCTCGAGAGGAAGCTCATTTACGTATGCGACGCTACGGCTGAGTGCATCCACGTGAGACATGCGTGAACCGGGCCGGTGAGTTATATTAAACGTATAATTTTGAAGCGCGAGAGTCCATCTCGCTATTCTCGGATTAAGATTCGCCTTTTTCACCGCATATACAATCGCATTACAATCCGTTATTATAGTAAAGTTTAAACCATACAAATATAAATGGAATCTTTCTATAGCTCGCACAACGGCTAACATTTCCAATTCATAGCTATGATAATTTCTTTCAGCACTGTTCGTGGTCTGGCTGAAATACGCAACTGGGGCCCAGGACTGGTCATCCTGTCTCTGAAGTAAGATCGCGCCGAGGCCCGTACTACAGGCGTCTGTGTGCAGCTGCGTTTCTGCTGCAGGATTATACAGGCGTAACACCGGCGTCGAAGTGAGTTTCTCTTTCAATTGATTAAAAGATTCGATACTCGCGTTGTCAAATTCAAATTTTACATCTTTTTTTAAGAGATTTTGGAGCGGTTGTGCTATCCCCGCGTAATTATTAATGAATCTCCGGAAGTAATTTACGAGACCGAGAAATCTCTGCAATTGAAGACGATCTTCTGGTTGTTTATAATTTTTTACGGCTTCCGTGTGCCGCGAGCTTAACGTAAGTCCGTCTTTTGAAATTATGTAACCGAGGAACTCTATCTTTTCTCTAAGAAATTTGCATTTAGGTAAGTTTAACGCGAATCCATATTTCTTAAGTACGAGCATAATTTCTTTTATTGTCTTTAAATTTTCTTCAACGGTTTTTGACGGGATTAACACATCATCGATATACAGAATTACTTTATCCTCCCGAATGAATGAACTTAAAATTTGTATCAATCTTTTCTGAAATTCGGCTGGTGCTTCACAATAACCGAATGGAAGTCTTTTATATTCGAATTGTCCGTCGGGAGTCGCGAACGAAAAATACTTCATCGAATCTTCATGTACTTTTATTTGATGAAAGCTATCTTTTAAGTCTAACAAAGAAAATACTTTATTGTCCCCGAGTCTCGCGAGACATTCTTCGATTACGGGGAATGGATATTTTTGTTTTATAATTTTATTATTTAATGGTCGTAAATCGACACACAGGGGCCTATTACGGTTTTTGAAACGAAGTGAAAATAACAAAAGTGAGGAAATTCACTAGAGTATCTACAATTTCATTTGTTGAAATCTAGTAAATCTGTTCACTTTTGTAATTTTCACCTCGCCGTAATAAGCACCACAGTCTCATGCTACCGTCTTTTTTCCTTACAGGGACGACCCTTGCGCAATACGGGGATACGCTTTGCCGTATAATATCCCGTTGGAGGAGATCGTCGGTAATTTTCCTCATCTGAAGGCGTTCGGTGTGCGCGAATCTCCGGGGAGCGTACGCGTACACGGATTCATCTTTGAGCCTGACCTTCACGCAGTAGTCATCTTCTACCGGTATAATCTCTTTATTTTCTATATCGCGAATCAATGTTTTTAATCGTTTTTCTGTGTCATATCCGAAGTCTGTTGTAAGGTTATCGATTGTTTGTTCTAGGCTATTATTTCGCTCCTCAACACAAAGAGGCAAGTGGGCAAACAATTCGACCGTGTTGTTTTGCCCTTGAGCTGGAGGCTTCAATATCAATGTAAGATTTTCGTTTATGAAAAAGTCGCGACCTATGATCAAGTCAGCGCTAAAAGAAACGTTTTTTAACACAAAGAAAGATATCAAAAATTCAATTCCTGGTATCGCTCGCAATGATATATGAACTTTAACGGTTCCGCAAATTTCTAATGCTCGATCGCTCAAATTTTTTAATACTCTATTTGTCGAATTCAACCTTACTCGCGCCGGCTTTACATAATTACAGAATATATTAAATTTCATGAAAGAAACGGGACTACCAGTATCAACTAACGCCGCTAATTGTCTGCGTTTGCCCAACAGACTATCGACGTCGATCACGGGGTCTTCGATGACGAGCCGGTGAGGACCCTCCTGGACGACTGCCACCACGTCTGCCACCACGTCCGCCGAGGAACACTCCTCCGAGACTCCAGCCGCCACCGCCGACGTTACCGTCTGTTTCTGTCCTTTCCCGTCTTTCTTCTTGAGAAGCGGACAATCGAAGCGTCGATGTCCCTTCTCTTTACAATAAAAACAAATAATCTCACCTCTGCATTCTTTGTGGCCGTGACCCTTCTTCCCGCAGTTCCTGCAGGCTCCATCCTTGGGCTTGGCCGGCGAGTTCGTCGCCGTCGGCTTCCTGTCCTGGTCCATGACGCCTTGCGTGATGCGCCTCATGTCCTCCATGAAGCCGTCCACCGTCGTTGCGTTCAAGGATAACGCCGTGCCGCGCAGCGAGGAGAGTGTGATGCCGCCAATCAGCAGGTGGATTTTGTCTTTCTCCGTCAAGTCCACCCGATGCATGAGCGCCAATTTATCTATGGCGTACTCATCGTAGGTCTCCCTGGCCGGTAACCATTTTCTACCTTCAATCTTCTGCATGACCTTGAAGAATGGCACCTTCTGATCAAATACTTTGACCAGCTCGTCGCGGAGACCCGTCCACGACTCGATCGCCGCTCCGCCCTGGATGTCGAACCATCTCCGGGCAGATCCTGAAAATTTGCTGGAGGCTGCTAGCAACGTAACGCCGTCGCCAACTCCGTGCACCTGGACGATCTTCTCGATTCTGCGGACCCAGGCTCGCACGTTTTCGTCCTCCTTTCCCGAAAACTCTGGAATCTGTGAGGCCAACGCTTGAATCGCGCCGCCCGTCGACCACGCTGACGCCCTGGCAGGGGGTGCCTCTTGGCTCGAGGTCGATCTTTCTGAAAAACCAGACGGCCCAGGAACTGGATTCTCACGTTCTGAAGCGCCGTTCACCGCCGGCGCGCCCGTGGTCCTCTGCGTCGTGAGGACTTCCAGTAGCTGGCCGAACTGCCGCTGCTGCTCCTGGAAACAGCGCCTTTGCTCCTCTCGTTCCTCGTCCTGCCGTCGGATAACGTTCTGCAGCGCGTTAACCATCTGGCGAAGGACATCGCTCTGCTCCGGCGAATCCGGTCGCCTCGAAGGGCCTGCTCCGTCTCCGGGGTCCTCTTGACCCGGAGTTGACCCCAACAGATCTGCGACAGGACCATTGACCTCGAGATGTGCAATGATCGTCTCGATCAAATCGATTTTCCTCCCTGTCGTTGGAAGGCGGTACCTGGCTGCTTCCTGTCGCAGTTGCTCGACCGTGAGCCGTATTAAGACGCTCGTTTTTCTTTACGCAGGTGTCCCGATCTTGACCTTGGCCTGTGTACGTACAAGGATTCCACCAGCCGGTGATCCCGCTTCTGATGTTGAAAGCTATTACTCAGGATGGCTCTGAATTTATGTTAATTCCGCGGCTGCCGTCAACCAGATTTGAATTGTTCGTCGAAGGAGGATGATGACGAGAGAAACCGGACGGATGGAATAGACTCTTTTAATTGAAATATATATACTTTATTGATCACAGTTTGAAAGACTTCTTTATTCCGCTATTCGGAGGCGAGAGAGAGCTGTGCGACTCCGCACACGCGTTATATTGGCGCCGCCAGCTTTCACTGCCACCCGTTACATGAAGGCGGCGGCAGTTACCGGCTTTTCAATTAACGCCATCTATACGTAACGGCTTTACATTTCTATCTCGTTCGCTCTTATTTCACTCGTCCTTCTCGCTTCCTCACGTAACTCTCGCATCGCTTTTATGCATATATACGTACATACATACGTACATACCACACATACCCCCACCCACATATACAGGGTGACCCATTTTAACTTAGGCAGCCAAATAACTCGAAAAATAAGCAAGATAGAGAAAAATGTTTTAGACAAAAGTTGTATGGTTTCGAGGGGGCCATAAGATGGTATCATTGGTTTGACCTTGAAGAGTCATTTGAAGGTCACGTGAAGGTCACTTCAATTTTTTTAAATGGAACATCCTATATATTTTTGTACATTCTTGTAGCTCATCTCGAGAGCTTTCCAAAACACTATAATTAAGTACATTTTCGTTAAGTACTTTTTGAGTTATGAGGCTTGAAATAATTTCTTAATTTTACATAAACCGTAAAATATCTTGTAAAATATTCATTTTTCGATTACCTTACCTTAATAGTTTTATGTACAAAATAATGAGAGGAATCAATTGGTGTAAAGAAAACACATAGTTGTTTCGAAGAAAAAATATGTAATTTGCAATTAACAATTCCATATTTTTTCTTAAAAACAACTATGTGTTTTCTTTACACCAATTGATTCCTCTCATTATTTTGTACATAAAAGTATTAAGGTAAGATAATCGAAAAATGAATATTTTACAAGATATTTTACGGTTTATGTAAAATTAAGAAATTATTTCAAGCATCATAACTCAAAAAGTACTTAACGGAAAGGTACTTAATTATAGTGTTTTGGAAAGCTCTCGAAATAAGCTACAAGAATGTACAAAAATATATAGGGTATTCCATTTAAAAAAATTGAAGTGACCTTCACGTGACCTTCAAATGACTCTTCAAGGTCAAACCAATGATACCATCTTATGGCCCCCTCGAAACCATACAACTTTTGTCTAAAACATTTTTCTCTATCTTGCTTGTTTTTCGAGTTATTTGGCTGCCTAAGTTAAAATGGGTCACCCTGTATATATGTATATATATATATATATATATATATATATAAGAATAAAAATGTTAAATAATAAAGATGTGTACACACACACACACACACACACACACACACACACACACACACACACACACACACACATCTTTATTATTTAGAACTTTTATTCTTAAGAAATGTATACGCGTTTTACATTAAAAATAATATCAAACTTTCTTTCTGTAAATATATAAATTATTTATTAATAGCCTAATAAAATATCTTATTTTCAAGTGTTGTAATCATATAATGAATAAATTTCTCTATTCCAAGGAGAACAGAAATGTCAAAATGATGTCAAATTGATGTATAAATATGGTCAAATTTTAGTTCGTCAAAATGACATCAAATTGTATAAAATTTTGATGTTGTCTTGATGTTCACAATGACGTAATTTTGACATTCCTTTTTGACTGTTCAAAATTATTGCTAGAGACATTAAGATAGTAATTAATAAACATATTTGACTGTTTATGATACATTTATTATTAATATCACAAATAATATTACATGTTACAAATAATATCATTTATAAACGTTATTATTGCACAGTAATAGTAGAATATATTAAAGTAGTTAATATTAAAGTATATAGTAGAGAATATAAATATCACTTTTAAAAACATTGCACAGTAAAAATTATTATTCTTTCATTTACGTTGACCAGAAGTATTCAACCAGCGCTTCATAGACTCCTCAGCTGTTTTCAATGATTCATTTTTAAAACGACTCATTATGGCACCTAAACAGAAATGGACAAGAAATAAAAAAGTGATCTTTTAATTTTATTGCAATTATATTGAATATTGTGTTAAGTTAAAAACGAAAAATCACGTAAGTCTTTCTAGCAATTCTTTGATTTCTTTGATCACTGAAATAAATTAATTTGCAAGAAAAAGAAAGGAAAAGTTCATGTAATCTCTCGTTTTTCATAATTTAATACATGACAATGATTAATCAGAGGACTTAATATCTTAAAAATAAGAAAAAATTATAGAAAAACAGTAGTAAGACTATGAGGTTTCTAACCCAGGTCCTCTCAGGGGAAGTGAGGTGCGAGGGAGGAACCGCGGCGCGGGGGGTGACGTCACGCGTGGGGGGGGTGACGTCACGCGCGGGGAAGGGGGATCCGCGGCGCGAGCGATGGTCGAGGGGGGTCCGCGAGGAGAAGGGGGATCCGCGGAAAGAAGATGGTGCGAAGGTGTGAGAAGGATAGCGCTACGTGTGGGAAAAGGATAGCGCTAAGTGTGTGAAGAGGACAGTGCGACAAGGATGGCATCAACGTGCGAGAAGGATAGCGTCAACGTATGACAAGGATGACGTCAACGTGGGACAAGGACGACGCATTGTAAGATGACGCATAGGTGGGAGAAGGACGACGCAAAAGTAAGTGAGTGAGTGAGTGAGTGATAGCGACGAGCATATGAAAGAGAGAGAACGATAATATCGCGAACAACGCGTGCGAAAGAGACAACGATAATATCGCGAGAACAACGCGTGCGAGAGAGACAACGATAATATCGTGAGACTTACTAGCGCTAATGACGTGAGACTAACTAGCGCGCGAGAGAGAGATAACGCGAGGGATGGGAGCACAAGGGAAAAGTGCGTAAATAAATACATTTCTTTTTTCAAAACTAAATATAAAATTTATTAAAGTTGTACATTTTTTGTGTCATAGCGCGTGCGAGAGAGATTACTTATTCTATCTAAGCGCGAGAGCAAGAGATAGCGCGAAAGATCAATGACAAAGATAGAGAGAACTTAAGATTAACGCGCGAGAGAGAGCGCAACGAAGATATCGCGATACTTACAACTAGCGCGCGAGAGAGAGAGAGATACCAATGGATGGGAGCGCAAGGGAAAGGTGCGTAAATAACTGCATTTTTTATAAATGACAAATATAAAATTTATTTTAAAGTGTGTTATACATTTGTGTGTGTGTGTGTGTGTGTGTACTTAATATATAATATATATAATAAAATATATAATAATAATAAAATATAAAAAAATAAAAAAAATTGTCACGGACCAACTCCGCGCTCGCCGGCGGATAATCGCAGCCGGGATCAGGATTCGGTTTTCGGTTAGGCAAGCTCAAAGATCACGCTCCGGGTTTTCGTCAGAAAATAAAAGCGAGGTTTTATTTACGTTAAATATGTACAGAAGAGAAATGTATAACTGGTCAAACGTATGCGGGTATAGTATGACGGTACGATGCAGCGTGTATAAATGAAAGGTATAAATGTTCGATCGTATGCGTGTACGGTGTGACGGTACGATGCAGCGTATATAAATAAAAGGTATAAATGTTCGATCATATGCGTGTACGGTGTGATGGTACGATGCAGCGTGTATACGGTCGCGATGCACAAGTAACCCGTGCTTTAATATCTTTCGCGGGTTCGCACGTTGGAATGCGCGTATACCGCGTGTGTTTACAAACGGCGCGGTCAAAGACCGTTTGACATAGCGTGGCTCTTGTTTTTGTCGCTCGTCTGAGCTTTCGGTCTAGCCCCGTTTTTACGCAGATGATAAGCGTACGGTTCTTGGAAATTCGCGAGTATTTCCTAACGGAGATAAGAAATTCCGGGAACGCCGTGCCGACGAGAATGCCTCGTCCGAGGTAGCTCTCCTCTCTACCCCGAGGTGTATGCACCGGGCGTTTAGGCGGTCTGATGTTAGACCGATATCGAGATCTCTCGATCGAACCGGAGTGCACTCTGATTCGGTTTCTCTCGGTCGGAAGAATGCTCATATGGAACGAGCCTATGTCAAGAATCGAGAGTGCTCGATGGAGGAAGAGTGCGCTCTACCTCCGGATCTTGAAAGTTGGCTAATTCTTTTGGAGCGGTCTAGGTTTTCGGATCTTTTCACTTGCGTGAGCGGATCGGAAAAAGGTGCTTAATTTGCCGAATGCGGCCTTTTTATACCGGCTAATTACCCGCGTCGGCACGCGGCGGTATTACCCCTTCCGAATGGGTTTCGGAAAAACGGTATGGTCGGGCCCGTTCGGAGGGGTTCGGGAAGTGCGCCGAACGCGGGTTTTCGCCGGTCGGCGGTTCGGGCCGCATCGGCGACGCTCGGTCGTTTTCGGCTAATTTAGCCTAACGGCTTAAAGCCGTATACGGTACGTGTTACGCTTAAAAAAAATGTGGGCGCACCGCGCCCCTGCCTCTGCCCGGCGGGTGTTCTGCCGGGCGGCAGCTTCCGGCGGATCGCATGCCGGGTACAAAGTAACGTGCAGGGGGTGCATCGTTACAAAATATATATATATATATATATATATATATATATATATATATAGGGGGGGGGGGGTGACGCGCCGGGCTAAGGGGAAGGCAACTCCTGGAACAAAAAAATGATGCTGCATTAATAGAAATATATTACGATAAGATTTATAAAAAGAAAAAAAACACTTACATCTGTCTCAATCCATTCCTCTTCTCTTTCTTCATCCTGCTCCTCATTCTCTTCTCTTTCCCCATCCTCCTCTTCCTCCTCTTCCTCCTCTTCTCTTTCCTCTTCCTCCTCCTGCTCCTCTTCCTCTTCTTCTATGTTCCAATTTTCTTGTTCCCACTGTTCTTCTATGTTATCGTAGGGCTCTTCCCCGAAGAGCCGCCGCAGGTCGAAAATATCTTCAACTTGGCGACTCTCCGGGGTGTCGCCCCACATATAGAAGAAGTCCTCCCTCTCAGCCCGCACCCAGCGTCGACGCTCAATGTTCACGAACCCGGGAATTTCCATTTCGTCCTGGAACTATATCAAAAATATTTATTATTACACAATTTTTTTTTCACAAGTTTTTCACAATTTTTCACAAAATATTCACAAAAACGATACTTACATTCCACAGGGACGTCAGCTTCATAAATACGATGCATAACATATCGAATACTGTATTTTTCCACTCGGGGTAAATATTTATGCGATCCATATATATTCCTTTATTTTAAATCTTTACTTAATATAATATTTCTTCTTAACTCGTGCACCGGTCAGAACTTTCTGATGAGAGAACGAGGTCTCGGCACGAGATTTTATAGTCGAGATGTGGCATTATCACCATATCAAAAACGCGTCGTAAGACAAAAGTATGCGCGGTCCCATGCAACTCAGCATGGTATATAATATAATATTAATATTATCATATCGCGACTTTGTGAGGAGACAACGAGGTCTCAGCACGAAACTTTAGAATAGGGACGTATCATTATCGCTTTACCAAAAACGCGTCGTAAGACAAAGTATGCATGTTCCCATGCAAATTAGCATGATATAATATAACATTATAATATAATGCGTCAACCCTGATCGAACGGTTATTGAACGGTCATCGAACGCCCGTCGAACGGAAATGAACGACCGTTGAACGGCTATTGAACGGAAATGAACGCCCGTCGATCGGCTATCGAACGGAAATGAACGGTCATCGAACGCCCATCGAACGGTCATCGAACGGTAATTGAACGGCTGTCGAACGACCGTTGAACGACATTAAACGGATATTGAACGCCCGTCGAACGGCTATTGAACGGAAATGAACACAATACTGCGTATACACACATCAGATTTATTAAAATATCTTAGCAAAAAAAATAATACATTCCTACAATATGGTAACACATTTCTAATAAGCATTACAATTAATTCTTCGTACTATATTTTCGTTACTATACTTTTAGCTTCTCTTCTTACTTTTTAAAATTGATAGTTATTTAGTTAACCAGTCGTCCCAGGTATTTTGACATTTGGGAGTCACTTTTTTCGCTTCTTCGCATACCTGATTAACGTAATCAAAATATTTGCCCCAAGCGCAAATCTGTAGTTGCTTCTTATCCTCTATGCACTCGTAATACAATCTGCAGTCACATTCGTGACGCCATAATGTAGGGACACCTTCTGGACATTCGCCAGGTTCTCCAGGTGATGGTGTAGGTGTAGGTGTAGAGTTGCATTCATCAGCTTCTCCCTTTATACATTTCTGTTCTGTCGAGCTAAAATATTGACCTTTCTTACACTCCTGAACGATCCAGCCTTCATTTTTGCATGCGTAATATTTTTTACAGTTACACTCGTGTTTCTTCTTTTCGCCCTGAGTACACGTTTCGTTATTTACCGGACAAGTGCCTTTTACGCATTGCGTCGAATCTACATCAAAGTAGTATCCTTCCATACATTCGTGCAAGATCTTCTGACAGTTCATACATGAGTAGTATTTATTACATTGGCATTCGTGATTGATAAGGTCACCGTCTTCACATTCAGTTCCTATTGCCTTGCAATTTTTCCCTGGAACGCAAGTTTTTCTATCCTTGTCAAAAAATTGTCCGAGCGGACAATCGCGCAGGGCCTTTTTTTTCTTTTTGCATTCGTAAAATTTAGTACATACGCACTCGTGCGGAAGTAGATCGCCATTGTTAACACATTCGGTTTCCTCGCCACCCCCGGAGCTACCCCCATCATTGCAGTCGCACTCCGAGTTTTCGGGCTTAACGCAACCTTGCCATTTGTTACTAAAGTATAAACCGGTCTTACAGGTTTTCAAGATCTTTTCTTGATTTTTGCATTCGTAATAGTGACTGCAACCCTTTTCGTAAGATATCAATTTCGGCGGGCAAGGGTCCGCCGCCGGACATTCGTTCTCTGCTTCAAAAGTAGCAGATTCATTTCCGGCGATCACATATGCGGCGGCCTGAGATGCCAGGAAGACAATGGCGATTAAGTATATTTCTGTGCCGAACAAAAAATATTGGGATCAAATTGACTGTTACAAGTGAAAAAATATATTATTTACATATAAAATTCGGATTCGTGCAAAAAAAATCTTGAGAAGTATCTCAATCAATTTTTCATAATCTTATTCTAGAAATTCATTAAACATGCTCACCCTTCATCGCCTGTCACTTGCTTTACTCGTTCTTGAAAAGAAGAGAATATCGTATCGTATATAAATATATCCTATTAACACGTCACTGTGATTAGTTTATAACTGTCCGAATTAAGGCGTATCCGCTTTTATAAATATGCATGGCGTTATCGCAAAAATCTTATGTTGCTTTATCGCAAAATACAAGGACAGATTATTACATCTGTTAAAAAAGATTAGCAGAACTGTACTTATTTTTTATGGAACCCTAAATACATTTTCTCTAATTCTCATATAAATTTGCATAGGTCCACAGAAAAAAACTATCATGTGTATTTAATAAAGATATAATAAAATATTTATTTTTGAATTAATAAATGTAACACGTTTCATACACAAATAAATTATTAATTTAAAAAATTTGTATAAATATTTTATAAAAGAACTACAATTTATACAAACATTTTCATATACCATAATATTTAAAAAAATATTTTCTTTATTTCCTTTATTGATTTGTACAATAATATAATTCATTTAAATCGCAAACTTTACTATAATTTTGTGATTTATCGAAATTTTTAAACTTGCAAGACATTCATCTAACATCTAGTAGCATTCAACTAATGCTTATAAAATATGTACGATCTTGATTGAAAATGTATTCTTTTTTAGAAGAAAGGATTATCAGTCTTATTACTCCGAAAAAGATATATTGCACAATAAAGCAATCTTTTCGTAATAATCATAAATTGATAAGTTTATGAAACATGAGGAAAGGAAAATTGAAATTATATTCATATATAAATTTGATTTCAATCAAGATAAGAGAAAGAATATTATTATATATATTCATCGTAATTAAAAAATATAAATAATGCATATATTAATTTTATATTAATTTTCGTATTACAAATGAATTTTGATTTAAATAGTAATCGCGATAAAATATTTTATCATTAACTCCTTTTAGATACGGTAAATCCATAATGTGAAATAATTAGCAATATTATTTATCGAAGTATTAATTGGCTCATGGCCGATGACAAAAGATGATAATAATAGAAAGATTAAAGTATTAATTCGTGATTCTCGGTTATAATATCATATCTATGGAAAAATCACAATTATACAATTGTGTGTATCGAGAAAGTAGAGACTTTTTAAATGAAATACTCGTGCGTAAATAGTTTCTAGTTCTTTTCAGTTCATTTTATTTTTTAATTCTTATGATAAAGCAACATAAGATTTTTGCTAAATAGCATTAAATAGCATTAAATAGACGATTTTAAGATTTGTTAAAATCAAAACTTTATTAGATAAATTTGTTAAAAATATTTCAACTTGTAGCAGATTATTTATTTATTACTTGTTAGATTTATTTTTTGTTAAATTTGTAATAAATTCGCTTGTTAGATTCGTAACAATTTATTTTCATTTATAATTGTTAAAAAACTTATCATTACAGACAAAGATAAATTCATCATATAATAATTATCGAGTAAATAATGTATAATTATCGAGAAAATTTTCAGAGATATGTATTATATTGAAACTTTTATTTCAAAAAAGAAAAAGAAAAAATGACAAATATTTCTTTAATATATTGTATTTTTCTTTGGCTTAAATTATATGTACATAGGAATATACTACAGAAAAAAAATATTGTTATTATAAGCATATTATTTCTTATCGAAACTATTCTATCAATAAAGTATTTTATCAATAAGGAATTGCCACATTATACTCTTGATAATATCGTAACAATGAATCGAGATATCGCCAAAATAAAATCTCATTTTCATTATCTCAAAGTGAAAAGTTGAGATTTTATTTTGGCGATATCTCGATTCATTGTTACGATATTATCAAGAGTATAATGTGGCAATTCCTTATTGATAAAATACTTTATTGATAGAATAGTTTCGATAAGAAATAATATGCTTATAATAACAATATTTTTTTTCTGTAGTATATTCCTATGTACATATAATTTAAGCCAAAGAAAAATACAATATATTAAAGAAATATTTGTCATTTTTTCTTTTTCTTTTTTGAAATAAAAGTTTCAATATAATACATATCTCTGAAAATTTTCTCGATAATTATACATTATTTACTCGATAATTATTATATGATGAATTTATCTTTGTCTGTAATGATAAGTTTTTTAACAATTATAAATGAAAATAAATTGTTACGAATCTAACAAGCGAATTTATTACAAATTTAACAAAAAATAAATCTAACAAGTAATAAATAAATAATCTGCTACAAGTTGAAATATTTTTAACAAATTTATCTAATAAAGTTTTGATTTTAACAAATCTTAAAATCGTCTATTTAATGCTATTTAATGCTATTTAGCAAAAATCTTATGTTGCTTTATCATAAGAATTAAAAAATAAAATGAACTGAAAAGAACTAGAAACTATTTACGCACGAGTATTTCATTTAAAAAGTCTCTACTTTCTCGATACACACAATTGTATAATTGTGATTTTTCCATAGATATGATATTATAACCGAGAATCACGAATTAATACTTTAATCTTTCTATTATTATCATCTTTTGTCATCGGCCATGAGCCAATTAATACTTCGATAAATAATATTGCTAATTATTTCACATTATGGATTTACCGTATCTAAAAGGAGTTAATGATAAAATATTTTATCGCGATTACTATTTAAATCAAAATTCATTTGTAATACGAAAATTAATATAAAATTAATATATGCATTATTTATATTTTTTAATTACGATGAATATATATAATAATATTCTTTCTCTTATCTTGATTGAAATCAAATTTATATATGAATATAATTTCAATTTTCCTTTCCTCATGTTTCATAAACTTATCAATTTATGATTATTACGAAAAGATTGCTTTATTGTGCAATATATCTTTTTCGGAGTAATAAGACTGATAATCCTTTCTTCTAAAAAAGAATACATTTTCAATCAAGATCGTACATATTTTATAAGCATTAGTTGAATGCTACTAGATGTTAGATGAATGTCTTGCAAGTTTAAAAATTTCGATAAATCACAAAATTATAGTAAAGTTTGCGATTTAAATGAATTATATTATTGTACAAATCAATAAAGGAAATAAAGAAAATATTTTTTTAAATATTATGGTATATGAAAATGTTTGTATAAATTGTAGTTCTTTTATAAAATATTTATACAAATTTTTTAAATTAATAATTTATTTGTGTATGAAACGTGTTACATTTATTAATTCAAAAATAAATATTTTATTATATCTTTATTAAATACACATGATAGTTTTTTTCTGTGGACCTATGCAAATTTATATGAGAATTAGAGAAAATGTATTTAGGGTTCCATAAAAAATAAGTACAGTTCTGCTAATCTTTTTTAACAGATGTAATAATCTGTCCTTGTATTTTGCGATAAAGCAACATAAGATTTTTGCGATAACGCCATGCATATTTATAAAAGCGGATACGCCTTAATTCGGACAGTTATAAACTAATCACAGTGACGTGTTAATAGGATATATTTATATACGATACGATATTCTCTTCTTTTCAAGAACGAGTAAAGCAAGTGACAGGCGATGAAGGGTGAGCATGTTTAATGAATTTCTAGAATAAGATTATGAAAAATTGATTGAGATACTTCTCAAGATTTTTTTTGCACGAATCCGAATTTTATATGTAAATAATATATTTTTTCACTTGTAACAGTCAATTTGATCCCAATATTTTTTGTTCGGCACAGAAATATACTTAATCGCCATTGTCTTCCTGGCATCTCAGGCCGCCGCATATGTGATCGCCGGAAATGAATCTGCTACTTTTGAAGCAGAGAACGAATGTCCGGCGGCGGACCCTTGCCCGCCGAAATTGATATCTTACGAAAAGGGTTGCAGTCACTATTACGAATGCAAAAATCAAGAAAAGATCTTGAAAACCTGTAAGACCGGTTTATACTTTAGTAACAAATGGCAAGGTTGCGTTAAGCCCGAAAACTCGGAGTGCGACTGCAATGATGGGGGTAGCTCCGGGGGTGGCGAGGAAACCGAATGTGTTAACAATGGCGATCTACTTCCGCACGAGTGCGTATGTACTAAATTTTACGAATGCAAAAAGAAAAAAAAGGCCCTGCGCGATTGTCCGCTCGGACAATTTTTTGACAAGGATAGAAAAACTTGCGTTCCAGGGAAAAATTGCAAGGCAATAGGAACTGAATGTGAAGACGGTGACCTTATCAATCACGAATGCCAATGTAATAAATACTACTCATGTATGAACTGTCAGAAGATCTTGCACGAATGTATGGAAGGATACTACTTTGATGTAGATTCGACGCAATGCGTAAAAGGCACTTGTCCGGTAAATAACGAAACGTGTACTCAGGGCGAAAAGAAGAAACACGAGTGTAACTGTAAAAAATATTACGCATGCAAAAATGAAGGCTGGATCGTTCAGGAGTGTAAGAAAGGTCAATATTTTAGCTCGACAGAACAGAAATGTATAAAGGGAGAAGCTGATGAATGCAACTCTACACCTACACCTACACCATCACCTGGAGAACCTGGCGAATGTCCAGAAGGTGTCCCTACATTATGGCGTCACGAATGTGACTGCAGATTGTATTACGAGTGCATAGAGGATAAGAAGCAACTACAGATTTGCGCTTGGGGCAAATATTTTGATTACGTTAATCAGGTATGCGAAGAAGCGAAAAAAGTGACTCCCAAATGTCAAAATACCTGGGACGACTGGTTAACTAAATAACTATCAATTTTAAAAAGTAAGAAGAGAAGCTAAAAGTATAGTAACGAAAATATAGTACGAAGAATTAATTGTAATGCTTATTAGAAATGTGTTACCATATTGTAGGAATGTATTATTTTTTTTGCTAAGATATTTTAATAAATCTGATGTGTGTATACGCAGTATTGTGTTCATTTCCGTTCAATAGCCGTTCGACGGGCGTTCAATATCCGTTTAATGTCGTTCAACGGTCGTTCGACAGCCGTTCAATTACCGTTCGATGACCGTTCGATGGGCGTTCGATGACCGTTCATTTCCGTTCGATAGCCGATCGACGGGCGTTCATTTCCGTTCAATAGCCGTTCAACGGTCGTTCATTTCCGTTCGACGGGCGTTCGATGACCGTTCAATAACCG